>NC_059129.1:123824453-125074453 GCF_020740605.2 Lemur catta | reverse complement strand
ATATGGGCTTTGGTCTAGTATTTCTTAGCTTGAAAGCTGCAAAGTTGGAGTAAAAGGAAACATAGCCAATGACTATCTATCCTAAACTGTCCCTTCCGCCTGATTCTTAAACACTGACTGAAGGGTTTACTTTTCTGTGGCCTGTCTTTGCAGCCTCTTTCAATAGAGCCAGCAAGGTGCCTGTCTCCTGCCAGTGACTACCTCAGGGAGAGTACGTCAACGATCTGCTTTGCAGCCATGGATGCAGAAGTAGCTGGCAAGGGGAAGGAGAGCAGAAATGGCCCATCAGAGGCCATTATAACCTACTTAGCTTTTATAACCTAGTTTGTAGGATTGGGGCTAAAAACATGGCACCTTGGAAGTCACTCTCTGACCTTTTCCTGCCTCTCTCCCATGGAGCATGACCATAAAAAATGTAAGAAAGTGTAAGAAAAAAGTGGAAGAAAGAGTGGGAGGCAGCAAAAACAAGCCAATTTGGTCATGCACAATTCTCAGATCCTTTTTGGTAGCTTCCTAAGAAATTCAAAGTTTAGCTAGTTACCTCACCACCAGGTTCTAGCAAACACCTAGAGTTTCCCTAAACTAACATTAGTACATAAGCCCAAACCACTTCATACAGTCTCCTCTGTAAGCTCGATGAAGTCCCAGCTCTCTCTGCTGGGGGTGAGAGGTTCATTCAATTGAGAAAGGACAGTGTAATAGTATTTTGTTATTACCCTCGTTGCTGACCTCAGGATACTAGAAATCCCCCGGACTGACACAAGTTCACCTATTTGGGGAGGAATCCTGGGAAATCTTTCTTTCAGGCACCTGCCACCAGCCTAGCTGGAGTCTTTCACTCAGGTCCGGGCACAGCTGGAGGGCTCTCTGGAATACTTTGGTCAGTCCACACTTTATGAATACCTTTAATTTCACCAGTGGGTTTCTAACATTCACCTAGCTTGTTAACAAGCCACTGGTTGCTCTGATAATAACTAATGACTGATATTTGCCATGCTAATTAGCAAAGTATCTGATAAACTGAGGTTTTGTGACCTTTCCAATCTAGAGCTAGCTAACGATCCCTAGAGTCCTCAATCCATTAATTCCTGATCAGAACACTAACTGCCCTTGGGTGTAATTTCAACTAACAAATGTCACACTGTCTATGCTGAATGTTTTAGAGTAAATTACAGACATAAAGTGAGGGAGGGGGAAGAAAAAGAACAAGAACCCCTTGGCAATCCTAGACCACTGCTGTACAAATCTTGCCCACATTCCTAAATGTTGCTACCATTGTCTCTTCTCATATATTGTTCAGATCTATCCATTTATTTAATGATTATTTACAGAGTGCCTACCTATGTCCCAGATATCCATTTGGAATATATTATCTGTCTTATAGTTCCCAGGAGAATTTAATATCCTAAGAGGATGTTAAAAATTCATTGGCTGAAGCTATTGGCAAGTTTTTGCCAAAAACAAACAGTCCCACAATAATATGAAGGTGGTAAAGGCCCCCACAGCAGCTCCTCTTCAGCCTCCTGGAGGAAGCAGAGTCTGGTTATAAATCTTAAAATATCAATTGCTTTTTTTTTCCTAGGAAAAATATAAACCCTTAACAGTTATATAAAATTTTACTATATTTTGTTTCCTTTAAGAACCAATGATAATGACATCATTAGGCCACACTTACTTTAACTGTGATTTACTGCATCGTAAAAAAATCGTGAATAAGAATTCTTGACGTTGCTTGTTAGTCCAGAGGTCAAACCAATGACTTATAAGAGCAACTCTTTCCTGAAAAAGCTGTAAGGGGAGAAAATGACATATCACTGTACAGTTCAGCACGTTCTTTGTTGCTAAACCATCTTTAGACAATCTACCAGCAACCTCAGAACTAATATTTGCATATCGTATTACACTCACAAAGTGCTTTCATGTATGTAGTCGGGGTCTCTCCTTTCAGTTTAAACTGTTTTTATCCAGGGATACCAACAAGCCCAGACTTGTTGGGTGGGCTGGTGGAAAACACTGGCGGGATGTAACTACGGAGGGCCTCCGAAAAACAAAGACGTTTTTGCTGGCTCTTGTTTCTACCTAGGCTGACGAGGCCTAGGGAAACAAAGTCCACACATTTCATCTTGAAAACACATGCTGGCTACACGTATTTAATTGTGAAAACAGGACCTTTTGAAGTAGGTATGATTTCACTAACCCGCTAACCGTGGATCTCATGGCACCCTCCACGCTGGAAGCTAATAAGTATTGCTAAATAGCCATTGTTAGTAGTGTCTCCAGGGAAGACATACACCAAGGACCAGAGTCCCCAAACC
This sequence comes from Lemur catta, assembly GCF_020740605.2. Lineage (NCBI taxonomy): Eukaryota > Metazoa > Chordata > Mammalia > Primates > Lemuridae > Lemur > Lemur catta. Next base: position 125,072,138 of record NC_059129.1, on the reverse strand, counting down.
TGGGTTTCAGTCCAGCTTTGCTCAGATGGACACAGACAAACTCACTGTCTTATAAGTCAGGCTTTAGCCCTTGCCCTGTCTAGTCTCCTTCCTCTGTGAATGAGACTGAACCCACGAGAGCTCCGAGAACCCAATTTGCCTTCTCCATTGCCAGAGCTGCCCTAAGCCATTGAATGATGACCTTCTGCATGACCTGAAAATAGGAGTGGGCATCTCCAGGCCACGTGGAACCATGTGCTTGGCAGGGGAGAGGAGAGAAGATTACAGAAACACACGGAGAGACAGGCATGAACACTCCCACACCACCACGACCATTAAAAGCACCTTCCTTTCATCTTTTTCCCCACTACAGTAACCCATGTGTGTCTCTAAGGTCTCTGTTGTGTGTCTGGAGGTACAGAGGGAAAAGGGAGGCAGATCTAGAACCGCCCATAAGGTAGGAGCTGGGGACTGGGGTGAGGAGTGACTGTCTCCGGGATAGACAAAGCTAGGTTTATTTTTGTTTAAACTGACTCAAAAACTAAATTATTCAGAGGGGTTTTCTTTAAAAATAGGGCAACATGAGACCCAATACATCACACTAAAATTAACCTTACAAATAAAACTAGTTTTATTCTGGAATATGTAACTCACCTGTCTATTTAGTGACTTGTTGCTAAAAGGCGTCCAGGCACTGAATCTTGTGTGGTAGGTCTCCACTTCCAGGGTTTTCCGGGAAGAATCCCCAGCTGACATCTCAGCAAATTATTTTCTTCTACTTGTAGGAACTATGGTTTTATTTCAATAGATGTATAATTAAGATCACCTAGAAACATCCAATATACTGAAGTTGTCCTTACAGGAATTATACAGTTATAGTAATTCATGCTTATAATACATAGATACATATAGAATTACAATAATTCATGTATGTGTGTATGTTTATATATATATAATAAGCCATACAAATATACCCATGAACTCCAAATCATTGCAATTATTCTGTCCTTTATCTACTTGCATTCAAATCTGAATCTAAACAAGTTGTTTTTCACTTCACTGAGAAAATGGGAGGTAAATAAAAAATGTTTTGGGAAATACTGTTAATGACTCAGAAATTGGCATGATTCTTTATCAGCCAGGAAGACTGATTTTTTTTCTTTCCCTGGAAAGTAAGAATTTGAAGTGCTGGAAGAGAACACTTTATCTGCCCATCTTTTGAGGACAGAAGTCAAAAAGGATATAAAGAAAAAAATCAGGCCAATGTATTAGTTATCTATTGCTGCATAACAAATTACTCCAAAATTTAACAGCTCAAAACAACACTTATTATCTCCAAGTTTCTGTAGATCAAGAATCCAAGTACTGTATTAGTCTACTAGGGCTGCCATAACAAATAACCACAGACTGGGTGGCTTAAACAACAGAAATTCATTTTCTCACAATTCTGAAGGCTGGAAGTCCAAGATCAAGGTGTCGTCAGCATTGGTTTCTGGTGAGTCCTCTCTTCCTGGCTTGTAGACAGCCTTTCTTCTGTATGCGTGCAGAAACAGAGATCTCTGGTGTCTCTTCTTCTTATAAGGACACCAGTCCAATCGGATTAAGGCCCCATGACTTCATCTAACCTTATTAGCTCCTTCTCAGCCCTATCTGCCAATATAGTCACATGAGGGGTTAGGGCTTATACATGTGAATTTGGGGGGAAATACATTTCAGTCCATAACAGGTGTCTCTCTGTGTCAAGGTCTCTTATAAGGCTACGGTCAAGGTGTTGGCCAGGATTCTAGTCTCATTTGGAGGCTCTGAAGCCCATTCACATTGCCAGCAGAACTCAGCTCCCACTAGCCATTGGCTGGAGGCCTCCCTTTCCTTCCTGACCACATGGGGCTTTTCTGTAGGGCAGCTCACATGGCAGCTGGCTTCTGTCACAGGGAGCACATGAGAAAGCCAAAGAGGGCACATGAGGGAAGCCACAGTCTCTTTGTAACCTAACCTCAGAGGCAACATCTGGATGTCACTGTTGCTTTATTCTGTTAGTTAAAAGCTAGTCACTAAGTCCACCCCACACTGAAGGGGAGAGGATTATACAAAAGCACAAACGTAATACAACCTATCACAGCACCCTTTGGGTCCGTTCCCTTCCTTTTGCACACGCAGAACACACTCACTCCCTTTTTAAGGGAGACAACCCAAAAGTTCCACTTCATCAATATTTTTAGGTCAGAGTCCAGAAGACATGAATGATTCACAACACTGTCTACAGAGTCACATACAGCTTCTCTTGATCCAGAGACCTTTGAACTAAAAAGATAAGTTATCTGGTCCTTGCCCCTACATACAATATATGTAATGTATAACAGGGAAAGGAGAACTGCAATAGATATCGCCATTTTTAAAGGAGAAGGATGACATATAAAAGGGTCCATAGCAATTCTGAAATCCTGCCATAGAAGGTTGGGGTCCAATTACCATTTTTAGTCTCAAACAATCACATTCTCTTTTAGACTCTGCCAGTGATTCCTTTGACAATGCCAATTTCTCATGATATATCTCAAGTTATTTATTTGATCCTAAGCAGTGTTAGGTGCCTTAATTGTTTAGAGATATTTCTTTTCTCTATATAAATTTACCTATCAGGCTTCCTTAGGAAGAGCCATACACTAAGTCTCTTTTCCATGAGACTTTTTTCCAACTGGAAGTATTTGCTGGGGACCACCTTGTTCCATTCAGAGATCCTAACTATGGTGTGACAACCATACTTTTGAGTTGGTCCTTGCCACTAGGTAGAGTTTCAAGCAGCATTTGTTGCTCAAAGGCCTTCTCAGTTTTTTCAGTACTAGTTGAAGACATGAATCAAATCACTCCTTCCAACCTTGCAAATTCCTGAGTTTTGGGGCTTTCTCTGAATTCATTTTCATTCCTCTTTGCAAACCAGTCAGGTATTTTCTGAGCTCCTTTATTTCTTGTAATACCTTGGCAAATGCATCCTGTAGTAATAAATTCAGTCTAATAACATTCATTTTCTACCTCTTTACATTAAGTACAAACTCATTAGGTATACAATATGTCTTTTAACCTATTCCAGACTACCAGTTTACAACTTTTTTCCACTGCATAATATGAATTGCCATCTTCTCATGTCTCTAGTAACAATTTCATACTGTCAGGCTGGAGGGTAATGCCACGTAATTTGGAATGTCTTACTGTTGTTATGGCAGCATCCTACTCCTGGAACCAATTTCTGTACCTACCAAACATTTAAGGAAGCAATAACACTAAACTTACACAAAACCTTCCAGAGAATAGAAAAATTGGGAATTATTTCCAACTCCTTTTATGAGGTCAGTATAACCTTGATCCCAAAACCCACAAGTACTTTACAAGAAAGAAATATTTCAGGTTTATTACTATAACTATAGATGCAAAAATCCTACTAAAATATTAGAACACCAAACCCAGATATACAAAAAAGATAATATATCACCACCAAGTTGGATTCAGTCTTGAAATATAAATTTGGTTTGACACTACAGAAATCAATGTTCTTATCATCATTAACAAAACAAAAGAGAAAAATAATATGATATCAGTAGAACCAAAAAAGTGCGTTTGATTAGGTTTAACACCCATTCGTGACAAAAATGTAGCAAAGTAGAACTAAAAGAGAAATTTCTCCCATCCAAGTACTAACCAGGCCTGACCATGCTGAGCTTCCCAGATCAGATGAGACTGGGTGCGTTCAGGGTGGTATGGCCATAGACTAGAAGAGAAATTTCTAATCCAAATAAGGGCGTATACAATAAACCTATAGCAAACACGAAACTTATGGGGAAATGTTAAAACTTTCTCTCTGATCACTACCATCACCTTTATTTAACATTGTTCTGGAGGTTCTTTCCAATGTGATGAACCAAAAAAATAAGATAAAATGTATAATAATTTTTAAAAAATAAAATTATCATTATTTGTTAATAACATAATTATTCATAGAAAATATTAAAGAATCTACAGATAAATTGTCAGATTTAATAAATAATATTTATTTATTAATAAAGCTCAGCAATGTTGCTGTACACAAGATTGATTATAAAAATCAATTGTATTTCCGTATAACAAATATTTATTAAGCAACAATATATCATTTATAATAGCATTTAAAAATCCAATTTAAACCAAGGAAGGACAAGTGTTCCACATAAAAAACTAAAAATTTTATCAAAAGGAATTTTATAAGATCTAAAAAAAAGAAGAATACACATCTGTGTAGATGTTGATTCTTCCAAATTAATCTATTACTCAACACAAGTTCATCAAAACCCAGCAGGTGTGGTGTGGTGTTTTGTGTATGTGCGTCTGTGTGTGTTTGACAAACTGATTATAAAATGTGCATAGAAATGCAAAGGGTCAGCAGTTGCAGCTGTGTTTTCCGAGTGCCTATCTCCCTGCCAGCACTGCGTGGTGGCCTCCCAAAACCTCCACCCAGCTGCCATCAGCATTGTGGTAGCCCATAAAGGAGCTGAGCCTAGTGGGAGCGCCACCTGGGCCCCATGGGCAAAAGCAGGAGCTGATGATCCTCATGATGTCTGGTGACAAAGGAATTTCTGCTTTCCCTGAATCAGACAACCTTTTCAAATGGGTAGGGACCATCCATGGAGCAGCTGGCACAGTGTATGAAGATCTGAGGTATAAACTCTCCCTAGAGTTCCCCAGCAGCTACCCTTACAACACACCCGTGGTGAAGTTCCTCACACCTTGCTACGGACAGCCAGGGTAACATCTGCCTGGACATCCTGAAGGACAAGTGGTCTGACCTGTATGATGTCAGGACCATCCTGCTTTCCATTCAGAACCTGCTAGGAGAACCCAACATTGAGAGCCCTTTGAACACAACATGCTGCTCAGCTCTAGAAAACCCCACAGCTTTTAAGAGGTACCTGCAAGAGACCTACTCAAAGCAGGTATCCAGCCAGGGGCCCTGACCCGAGCTATCCAGCCTCTCCCTGCATTGTCTTTTTATTTTTTCCTTAGATGGTCTGTCCTTTCCTTGATTTCTGTATAGGACTCTGTATCTTGAGCTGTGGTGTTATTTTTGTTTTGTTTCTGTTTTGTAAATTAAGTCTCTGGTTGAACCCTTGTGATGTATATTAAATAAATACACTTTGGTTGTTTTTTTTTTTGTAAAAAAAAAAAGAAACAAATGCAAAGTATTTAGAATAGCAAAGACAACTTCAAAAAGAACAAAATGGTAGGACTTACTCTACTTGATATCAGGACTTACTTATTATAAAGCTAGTGTAAATAGGAGTATGAGATATTGGCATAAGAATAGACAAATAAACCAATGGAAGAGATCAGTGAGTCCAGAAACAGACCCATGTATATATGGAACTGGATGTGTGGCAAAGGTGGTGGCACTGCAGGGCAGTGGGAAGAGATGAAAAGGATGACCGAAGTCAGTAACGTGAAGTAGAGCAACTGCCCAGTTGGGCCTAACTGACTCTCAGAATCACGAGAAATGACAAATGATTATTATTTGAAGCCACTAAATTTGGGGATGGTTTGTTATTCAACAATAACAAAAAAAAATTGGTACCTAGAAGTAGATTATTTCCATAATATAACTTAAAACATATGACATTGACATCAAGGGTGGGCAGCAAGTGGAAATTTAAAGGTGTTGAGGAGACCGTTCAGTGGAGTCCAGAAGAGCAGTTAAGTTTCTATGGAAGGGTTCAGTGGAGTCCAGAAGAGCAGTTAAGTTTCTATGGAAGGCTAGAGAGAAGGTGACCTGCATTATGTAGCAGTGGAAAGTCTAGTCTTTTGCCTGCTTTTATGAGGATGGTAGAAAACATACCAATGAATACTAGACTTGGATAAAGAGATTCCAAGCAGCATGTAGAAAGCCATGATTGGCTTCTTTAGCTGTCCAGTAAGAGAGACATGAACTAACTTCAAAGGTCTATTTAGTTGTGGAGTAATACTTAGTGGAAATAAAGACTATCTAGTAAAAGTATCTCCAGAGGCAAAAGAATCTCAAAGTAATAAATGGCTTCAGGGCAAAGATCACATCAGGCTGAGTCAAGGGTGAGACTGTAAGACTCTTCAGGAAGGTCTTTGAAAGATCCTGTTATTTAAAAAGTACAGTTAACCCTTGAACAACAGGGGTTTGAACTGTGTGGGTCCATTTATATGCAGATTTTCTTCTGCCTCTGCCACCCCTGAGACAGCAAGACCAATCCTTTCTCTCCCTCCTCCTCCTCAGCCTACTCAGTGTGAAGATGAGAATGAAGACCTTTGTGATTATCCACTTCTACTTAATGAATAGTAAATATATTTTCTCTTCCCTATGATTTTCTTTTTATTTATTTATTTATTTATTTATTTATTTTTTTTATTTCAGCATATTGTGGGGGTACATAAGTTTAGGTTACATATATTGCCTTTGCCTCCCCACCCCCCCGACTTATAATTTTCTTAGTAACATTTTATTTTCTGTGGCTTACTTTATTGTAAGAATACAGTGTATATATTAATACATATAACGTACAAAGTATATGTTAATCAGCAGTTTAAGTCATCAGTAAGACTTCCAGTCAACAGTAGACTGTTAGTTAAGTTTTGGGGGAGTCAAAAGCTATATGTGGATTTTTGACTGCAAAGGGGATCAGCGGCCCAACTCCTGCATTGTTCAAGGGTCAACTATAAAGGAGTTTCAAAGAATCTTAAAGTCTTTGTCCCACAACATCCTGATTCATGGCCCAACGCAAAGGAGGACCTATCTCAAAGAGATTTGTGGGTATAGCTTTTGTGTAATGCAATAGATTACAATTAGATACACACAAAGGCCACAAAATTGTAAAGAGAGTTGTTCTAGTGAAAGCATGACTGGCTTGGAATTAAAAACCAAACAAAACAACAACAACAAAAAAAACCTAAGAAAATTTGAAAAAAGTCTCTGAGTCACCATTGCAAGCTGGGTGTCTGGGAAACAGAGAGCCTGCCTTTTCGGTTTACAGGTTTCCAGATCAAAACGAGCTATGCACTAGGAACCTCATTTTCGATTGAACCTGATGCAGATCACAAGAGAGACTGGACTTCAAGCCTGGTACCATAATTGGATGAGACCTTGGGTGTCTTGGAGCAGGGTAAATATATTCTGCATATTATAGGTGTGAATTGTTGTGGCCAGAGGGAGGAACATGGTATATTGTCTGTACGTATGGCCAGGAATAATTGCTCCCATCCCTCTACACAAATACCAGTTCTCCCATCAAGAGGTAGAGTCTATTCCTCTGCTTCCCCTTGAATCTGCACTAGCATTGGCTTGTTTTTAACCAGTGGATGTTGTGGAAGTGATGATGTGTGATTTCTGGGCATGGGCCTTAAGAAAACTTGTAGCTTCTATTTTTGTACTCTTGGGATCCAGAGGCCATGTAAATAAGTTTGGGCTAGAATATTAAATGTCAAGAGACCATATAGATAAAGGCTGAGCCAACCCCCAGATGTTTCAGCCACCCCAGTCAAAGTACCAGATGTAGGAATGAAGTCATCTTAGATATTTCAGTTCCGACCAAGCTCCCAGGTGAATGCAACCACATGAATCACTCTAGCCTACAAAACGTGAAGCTGAAAAACTGCCCAGCTGAGGCCAGCCAACCCACTGAATTGTGAAAAATAATAAATAATTCCTGTTTCAAGCTACTAAATTTTGGGATGGTTTTGTTATCCAGCACAGACCGACAAAACCATGTGCTGATGAGCATCCAAAACTCTCACCTACAGCTGGTAAAAATGTAAATTGGTGTAAGTACTTTGAAAAACTTTGATCCAACAGAAAAAGTAACTTGTGGATTAAAATATATTAACAAGAATATTTTCAACTGCATCGGATAGCTCCGAACTGGAAACAACCCAAGCATCTATCTAACTATCAATAGTTAGTAGCTATACTGCCATATGTGCATGTAATGGAATACTAGACATCAATGAAATGAATAATCTGCTGCTACACAACAATATGGATGAATCAGACAGATACTATATTAAACAAAAGAAGCTGGAAACAAAATAATACATTTTGTGTGGTTTCATTTATACAAAGTTCTACATTATAGTGTCAGAAGTCAGGATAGAGTTTACCCTGGAGGAAAGAGAGGGTAGTGATGGGGAGAGGATGTGAGAGGTGATCTGGGTGCTGCTACTGACCTAGAGGTGGAGCCCGCACTTCCCTTCTCTCTATAATTCACCGAGCTCTACACTCCTGATTTGCATATTTTTTATAGCCTCTATTTCAATCAAAAAGTTTGTAAAGTTATCATTTATGATAACATCAAAACTATTAAGTAGCTAGAAAAAATGAAACTGTAAATTTTATGAAGAAAATTATAAAACTTTATTAAAAATATTTTAAAGACCTAAATAAATGGAGAGATGTGACTTATTCATGGATTAGAGGACTCGGTAGAGTGAGAGATTAATTCTCTCAACTTGATCTATAGATTCAATGCAATCTCAGTAAAAAAAAAAAAGAGAGAAATATTGTGAGGGGTGTGTGTGTGTGTGTGTAACTTCAAAGCTGATTTTAATTTATTTATGGAAGTTTAAAGGGCCAAAACCGGTCAAGACAATCTGGAAGAACCAAGAAGGGAGACGTGTTTCTAGATGTTAAGATTTACTCTAAAGCTGTGGCAATAACATGATGTGGTATCAGCTTGGGGACAGACAGCTAAATCAGTGGAACAGAAGTGCAACTCCAAAATAGACCCAGGAGTACATGGGCACTTGTTAAATGACAAATCAAAAGGAGAAGAGATGGATTTTTCCATTTATAGAAAAGAGATTATCTGTTTTTAGAAAAAGAGAAAAGAAATTGGGGCCCTTTCTCCACTATACACATACACACCAACTATCTAAAGGCTTTTCATATACATAAAATCAATTACACATGGTTTGTGAATCTCTAGAGGACAAAATTAAGAACAATGGATGATGTCAGAGAGGAAGATTTTGGCTCAATGTAAGTGGGGAAAAAATCACTTCCCAGCTCTGGCTGTCTCAGGATATTCTGTCCATTACTGGAGATAGTCAAGCGCAAGGTAAATGACCTCTTGTCAGTGCTACTCTAGCTGGGATCCAAGCATCAGAAACATCTAAGTTTCTAAGCAATCCTCTGTTGCTATAAATCCCAGGAAGGGAGACTACAACATGGCCTGGAGTAGCTGAAGAAACCATTAAACAGTAAGAGGAATTCTAGAATAAGACAAACATTTGCAGCGCCTCCACTCTTATTACACTTCAATGAGATAGAAGCACATTTTCAAATGAATATATTAGAAGGGCATGTACCATATTAGGAGCAATTTTAGAAATGTTACGGAAGTGCAGCCTGACATAGTCAGTGCCAGATTTGGATCCTTGCCCTGACTCCGCCAAATTGAAGCTTTGCAAGTAATCTAGTATCTGAGCCTCAGTTTCCTCAAGTGTAAAGCAAAGTGGGGATGTGTCTTGGAAAACTGCATTATAATAATGTGTTGTTCAGATAAAAACCTCATGGCAATGTGGGAAATTAAATACCTCCTTCTGAATCAACATTAAATCAAAACAAATTCTTAGTTTCATAAGATGCCCAGCTGTTGTTATGTGAAATCCCTCCAAGAGCCAATATACAGCCTTTTTACTTAGCAAGTTCTCAAAATTATTCTTATCCTCTGTGTTAAGGGATTACTGAGTTACATAATGAACTGAACATGACAAAAAGAATAGCTGCTGTCTCTGCTGGTGGGCTTAAATATGTGAGCATCGTACAGTGCATTATGTGCACATACCTATATGTATAAATTCCCACAAGGTTATTTTCCTTATGTAAGATGTCAATTTGTCTGACTAGCTATTCATCCCAGAGAGAAATGGCAGGTTGGCAATCACCACTGCTTTAGTGGAATGATTTCTTTTCTTATTCCAGCATTTTATATTCCTCCAAAGAGTAGTTACATAAGACATTAATAGGTATTTTCCCAGAAAACAGGGTCTGTGATTAAATATGATTGTAAAATGATTGATTGAACCAAAATTAAACCTGTTTCTTTTTTGTAGGATGTTTTGAAAGTTTTCATATGCTAATGTTCACAATGAATCTCCAAGAGGAGAAAACAGTATGCAGCATTTTCCCTTGTTCATTGTTATACGGAGCCTATCATAGCATATACTGATTATCTAGTGTGGTTATCATAGGATTTATCTAATACTGGGTAATAATTGTCCCAAAGCTCAGTGGCTTAAAATAACAAACATTTATTATCTCACGGTTTCTGTGAGTCAGGATTCTAGGCATCATTTAGCTGGATCTCTCACAGTCCAAATGATAACTGGGGCTGTAGTTGTCCCAGAGCTGGACTGGGGAAGAACTGACTTTCATGCTCACATAAGTGGTTGTTGGCAGGATCCAGTTCATCCCAGGCTGTTGGAACAAGGGTTCCTTCTTGGCTGTTGGCCAGAGGCATCTCCTCCACGTGAGCTTCTGTATAGCTTAGCTCACAAAATGTGAGCTAAGTCCACCCAAGTGCACAAGTGGAGAGAGCAAGAGAAGGCAGGCAAGATGGAAGTCAGAGTCTTTGTGCAACTTAAACTCCCAGGCTCAAGCAATCTTTCTTCCTCAGCCTCCCGAGTAGCTGGGCCTACAGGCGTGCATCACCACATCCAGCCAATTTTTCTATTTTTTGTAGAGACAAGGTCTCAATATGTTTCTCAGGCTGGTCTCAAACTCCTGGCTTCAAGCGATCCTCCTGCCTTGGCCTCCCAAAGTGCTAGGATTACATGCATGAGCCATAGTACCCGGCCATACTATCACTTTTTGATTAGTCAGAACAAGGGTCTGAAAACACAATCAGCAGACCATATCTGGCCTACCACCTGATTTTATAAATAAAGTTTTATTAGAAAATAGCCAATCTATTTATGTATTATCTATGGTTGCTTTTATACTGTAACAACAAAATTGAGTAATAGGGAGAAAGACCATATGGCCTACAAAGCCAAAAATATTTATTATTTAGACCTTTACTAAAAAAGTTTGCCAACTTCTGCATTACAAGCAAGTCCAGCCCACATTTAAGGAGAGGAAGTCACAAAAGCATAACTGCCAGGACTCTGAGGTTATTGGGAACCATTTTAGAAGCTGCCTACCCACAATAGTGTCTGCCATAGAGCAGGCACTTGGCAAGTGTTTGCTGAATGAATAAATTAATAATTGTTCATATTGCTATGATTTGAATGTGTCTCCTCCAAAATTCAGGTGTTGAAACTTAATGGCCTATGTTATGGTATTAAGAGGTGGACCCTTAAGAGGTAATTAGGTCATGAGGATTCCTTCCCTTGTGATGAGATTCAGGCCCTTATAAGGCTTCACACATCATTCAACACACTTGCCCTTCTGCCTTCTGCCCCCTGAGGACAGAGTATTCCTCTTGGAGGATGTAGCAACAAGGTGCCATCTTGGAAGCAGATAGCAGCCCTCAGTAGACAACCCGATCTGCTGGCACCTTGATCTTGGAGTTTCCAGCCTCCAGAGCTATGAGAAATAAATTTCTGGGGTTTTTTGTTCTTGTTTTTTGTTTGTTTTGTTTTGTTACCCAGTCTCAGATATTTCATTATACCAGCAAAAACTAAGACATGCATCTACCAATTTTCCATATTCAAGGGCTAAAAAGCAAGTTAACAGGAATGAAAAACCAAGTTCCTTGACTGATTTTATTAGGATTTGACAACTGTGTCACAACTGTAACAATTTATCAACTTGTGTGATCCTCTTGTTAGCAATTTCCATCATTATGTTAAATGAATCATATGGTAAAATAAGCTTAGAATTGAATTAATATGTAGATATGACAGATTATTCTTTCATGACACAGCAAATTTTTTTAAAAAGAAAATATTTCAAGGTACTCATGTGGGATGAGAATTCACTCTGGGGCAAGAATACTTATTGTGAATCATGTTTATAATATGACAATCACCAATATCTTCTAATACCAAGAGAGATTCAAAGCTTAGGTGTATATAATCAAATTCTCATCCATTTTTCATCTTTCCTATGTGTCCTTTCTCCAAAAGCCAAAATACTGCACCATGAAGTTCTTCCTTGGTCATTTAGGAATTGTCTTGTTCTTCTCTACAAAGTGCCATATCAATGCTGGAAAAGTAAAGGAGCCGGCTGCCGTCTCCCTTACAGCCCAGTTTTTGACTTTGAATTGAAACTCCAGAGTGGGTGATGCAAACTAGAAGCCTCTTAGCTACTTTAGTCAGTAAAACAAGGGCCCTAACTGTTTCTGAAGTTTTCTGAAAGAAGGGAATAAAATAGGAAAACCAAATCTGTGGCTCTTCTTATTTGTAACTGGATCCAACAAATATACCAAGTGCCAAAATCAAAATGGGAAGGGGCATGTGACATAAATGTAATAAATCACACGAGTTCATAAATTGTTACAGTCATGACACAAAAATAAACACCTTAATTTTTGGTTGAGTGTCTACAGCAACTGGCACTGCACTAGGAAATCTCTTCCCTATACACTAGCTTGTTGAACCCTCACATTCACCCTAGGAGTTAGATGACAAAAGAGAAAAACGTAGTAAAGAAAATCACCCCAGGTCACACAGGTAGTAATTGGCTATCAAGTTTAAAAATTGTACTGGATTTTTCCTAAAGTGTGAGTGTAACTTGAACTGGATATAAGACCACTATGGATTTATTTGGGAATGCAGTTTCTATGTCATGGCCGACTATCCTTTACAACTGACATATTGATGAGGAACTTGGCAACTGACATTAACACTTCTATCCTTTGGGGAAAAAAAGGAGAGGCCTGTTGTGTGACAATCTGTGATACTGCAAAATAATGGGAAATATATTTATTAATCTCTGCCCCCATTCCTGACATAGAACTCCTAAAACCCTTGTAGATAGGGGTGCTCAGAAAATCTTTTGTCCTAACATTTGGTCTTTGACCCCAGTTCCTGACACAGAGCTCCTAAACCCCTAGGAATTTCCTGAGTGATAGCAGCATCTTTTGTTCTAAAGAGGTGACTCTTGATGGGCCCCTAGACAGCTTCAGGATGGGGGCTGGTTGCCAGGGGAACCAACCATGTGATTAGAAGCTTAGAACTTTCAGCTCCATCCTTTGACCTTGAGGAGGGGAGAGGAGCTGAAGGTTAAGCTGATCACCAATAACCAATGATTTAATCAATCATGCCTACATAATGGATCCTCCATAAAAATCCAAAAAGACAATGTTCAGGGGGCTTCCAGATAGCTGAGCATGTGTGGGCACCTGGTCACTGGTGAGCCTGCAGAGGGCACAGAAGCTCCCCACCCCTTCTCACGTGCCTCACCCTATGCATCTCTTCTATCTGACTACTCATCTGTGTCCTTTGTGATATTCTTTACAACAAATGGGTAAACATAAGAACCAGGATTTATAGCCAGTAAGTGAGAAACAAAAGTCACAAGCTGGGAATTGTGATTGGCATCTGAAGCAGTGGTTAGTTTTGTGGGACTGAGTCCTTCCTTAACCTGTGGGATCTGATGCTCCAGGTAGATAGTGTCAGAATTGAGTTAAATTTTAGGACACTGAGTTGGTGGACACTGGAGAATTGGTTGTCAGTGGGGAGAAATCTCCACACATTTTGGTGACCAGAGGTGAAATGTTGTGTTAAGCAAGTATGTGAGAGTAGAGTAGAGAGAATTTTTTTACCCCCTTCATAACAACCAAAGCCAGATTAGGGATACAATGGCTGAGCAATTGCCAATCTATACAGACAGCTAAATCATCACTGGGATAAATCAGAAGAGCCACGATGTCAGTTAACTGTTTCCAAAGGTTATACAGGTGGAGAAACACAAGTTAGCCTGGTCCTGCTCCACTACAGTGGACACAGTGGCTTAGAAAATGACAACAAAACATTGTTCCTTGGCACAGAGGTATGTACCTTTGAGTATTTCTGCAGTTCACACATGCAAGTTGTGCAATGATTCATTTATTATTTAAAATTTACTTCGTTAAATATGCTTTCCAGGAGAGGTTGTCTGGTTCTAAAGATTGCACCAAAGAACTAGAGTACAGGAAAAGTGTGTGTGATTAGTGAAAAACCAGAAATGAAAGACAATTCCACTTACGTTAAATCTCCCACACTCTGGGCATGTAGAAACGTAACCCAGTATATAATTTGTATTAAATACACAAATGCACAATGGAGCATAAAAGCGATAGGTCTCGAGGAAATATACACCATTGATAGCACAGGTGGTGACAGAAAACAGCATACTTGTGATGATGTTTTCAATGCTAGATGTGTTCACTGATTTACAAGGTTAAAGTTAAAAAAAAATTAAAGCTGTAACAAATAAAAAGCAACTGCACTATTTAAATGCATTCAGGAAAGGTAAACTGTATTGTTGCTATAGAACTTTCAAGTCCTTAACCTCTGCTTTCTCCTACTACAATCATTGTTTATAGAACATGATTTTTGAGGTTCCTAAGGAGCGCAAGTGTCAAGCCCCTGCAGAACACTGTAACGGGCTTGGATACAATGGCAAGGGTTGCACTGAGCTTTAATACAGATGACGTCAGGATATATTCTGTTCTGATGCTTAGGGCAAGGTTTATTAACAAGCACAGCATCAGCGCTTTTAAAAAGATAAATATTCAGAAGTACCACTGTTTTATTTGTCTTATTCATCAAATCTTAGCATATTCACTCTTAGAGCTATAGTTATAACCATGACCCGAATTCACAGATTTTCTGTATTTCTCCTTCACTCTTCCACCCCACCCCAAACCCTACTCCCCACATTTCTAGACCCCAAAGTAGGAAAGAGGGTGCGAACTGGCATAAGGAGGGAGGGAGTTGGTGATTTTCACGGAGTCCCATGAAAATCAGTGTTTTCCAAATGCTCAAGAACTTCGCTTCAGTTTCCTCGCCACAGCCCAACTCAAACCTGGTCCTCCGTGTGGATTGTTTTGGTTTCTCCCCAGAGCCTCTCGAGGGTCCTTTAACTACGGAGCTGCGAAGGGCCTCCAGGGACATCCAGGGAGGGCCCGGCGCCCTGCCCCAGCGCTGCTTGGGGCCTTCCTGGGGCCGCATGGGGAAACTGAGGGACCCAGGCGCCGTGCCCCAGGCGGCCCCAAGCAAAGGACGCGTGGCCGAGAAGCCAGGGCCTTTACCTCCGAGAAATGGCCAAGAGGCCGGTACGGCGGCGGCTGTCTCCTCCTGGGACGCGCAGTGAAAAGCGAGACAGGGCTCTCCGTAGCGCGAGGAGACGGGTGGGGCAGGGCCAGCCCCGTCTCCATGGGGACCCCACAACGCGGACCTGCAGTCCGGCCCAGCGCCGCGCTCCCGCGGCCGACCCTGGCCTTCCCGGCTGGAGCGCCGGGCACTGGGGGCGCCGTGCGCCCCTCTCGCCGTGGCCGCAGCGAGTCCCGCTAGGCGAGACCCGCTCCTCTTCCTGCCTCCAGGGAGCCTGCGGAGGGAGAAATCTTCCCTGGACCCCGGTGGGTCACTGCACGTCCCCGTAGCCCTGCCAGGCGCGGAGCAGAGGTGCCAGACGAAAGGCTACGGGGACCCCAAGAAGACACTTGGACACTGAAGCCAGCGTTTGCTTGGTGACAAATAAAGCCAGCAGTTTTAAGGCCATGTGATGGCAAAAGTAGAGCTTCTTATTCTTTATCATGTTCACCTGCAGTAAATCCTCAGAAACTTTTAATACTTGCTATTGCCAATTTTAGCGTTATACAGGAGGTACAAAAACAGAAGGAAAAGGCATTCTAGATTAGTTTCTAAATGGTTCTGGTCAAAATGCCTTCAATTATTGTAAAGCCTTTAAAATTTTTTCTTTTGTAGTAATATCTTACAGACATTGGTCTAAGCAAAGAATTTATAAAGAAAACCCCTAAGGCAATCACAGCAACAACAAAAATAAACGAATGGGACCTGATTAAATTAAAAGGCTTCTGCACAGCCAAAGAAACAGTCACGAAAATAAACAGACAGCCTACAGAATGGGAACAAATTTTCGCATACTACACATCAGATAAAAGACTGATAACAAGAATCTATTTAGAACTCAGGAAAATCAGCAAGAAAAAATCAAACAACCCTATCAAAAAGTGGGCAAATGACATGAATAGAAATTTTTCAAAAGAAGATATAAGAATGGCTAACAAACATATTAAAAATGCTCAACATCCCTAATCATCAGGGAAATGCAAATCAAAACCACAATGAGATACCACTTAACTCCGGTGAGAATGGCCTTTATCAAAAAATCCCAAAACAACACATGTTGGCGTGGATGCGGAGAGACAGGAACACTCATACACTGCTGGTGGGAATGCAAACTAGTGCAACCCCTGTGGAAAGCATTATGGAGATACCTTAAACAGATTCAAGTAGACCTACCATTCGATCCAGCAATCCCATTATTGGGCATATACCCAGAAGAACAAAAGTCATTCTATAACGAAGACACCTGTACCCGAATGTTTATAGCAGCACAATTCACAATCGCAAAGATGTGGAAACAACCCAAGTGCCCAACAATCCACGAATGGCTTAGTAAACTGTGGTATATGTATACAATGGAGTATTACTCAGCTATAAGAAATAACGGTGATACGACATCTCTTTGGTTCTCCTGGAGAGAGTTGGAACCCATTATATTAAGTGAAGTATCCAAAGAATGGAAAAACAAGCATCACATGTACTCACCAGAAAATTGGTTTCCCTGATCATCACCTAAATGCACATCGGGGAAGGATACCAAGTGGATATCAGACTGAGATGGGGGGGGAGGGGTTGGGTGTATGCCTACATGATGAGTGCGTTGCGCACCATCTGGGGAATGGTCATGCTTGAAGGTGCTGACTCGGGGAGGTGGGGGGTGGGGGGAGGGGACGGAGGTATGACTACATGGTGAGTGCCAGGCGCACTGTCTGGAGAATGGACACGCTTGAGGCTCTGACTCAGGGGGATGGGTGGGACATGGACAATGTATATAACCTGAGATTTTGTACCCCCATGAAGAGCTGAAATAAAAAAAAAAAAATTTTTTTCTTTTGTAGTAATAGTTACCGCCATGGGAAGATGTTCACAATACATTAAGTACAAAAAGCAGCCAAGAAAACCACACAAATAGTATGATCTATTTTTTGTAAAAAACATGTTTGAGAAGTCTGGAAATGTGTATGCAAACAGGTTAAATGGTTTGCTCTGGTAGTAGGTTTTTAAAGATCACCTGTAATTCAAAGTTTTCTACAATGGATGTGCAACGTCTGTGTAATAAACAATACATTCTAATAGTTTAAAAAAAGAGAGAGAGACAGGGTCTCGCTATGCTGTCCAGGCTGGAGTGCAGTGGCTATTCACAGATGGGATCATAGGACAATTCAGCCTGGAACCCCTGGGCTCAGTCCCAAGTTGCTGGGACTATCAGTATGCATCACCGAGCCCAGCCCTAATATTCTAATCCAGGCACCTCATTTTTATCCTGTTGCTTTTAACATATATGTTTAAGGAGTGTAAAAAGATACAAATTAGATAAACTAAAATTTTGCTACCTGGGACCCACATGGGGTCCTTTAACACAAAGGGCAAATGAACCAAGTGAATAAACACGATCAATCTGCTACTCTGTCACTAACCCAGGGGAAACAGCTTTTGCTTTCTCTCAGAACCCATCCAAGAAAAACATGTCACATGACAAAGTTTCCTTTTGTCCTGCCAGACTCTAGAGTGCCACTTTCCCCCTAAAATCCCTATTCTCTCAACCCAAATGAAAAGTTTCAAATGATGTATACAATTCTCTGTGACTTTGTAATTTTTAAGAGGGGTATATTAAAAGGACCAATTAGACAAACTGATAAAGATACTTCTAATTCAGAATGCCAAAAATTACTAAAATCAGGATTTTTAAAATGTCATTCAATGTGTCCCTCCCCCCCCCAATTAGGTATTTATTTGAGGCAAAAGCATGGGCATCTTCCACCAGGTACAGGTAACTGAGCTATAAATAGATAACCAAAATGTGGTATATCCATACAATGGAATATGATTCAGTCACAAAAAGAAATTAAGTACTCATAAGTGCAACTTATGCTAAGAAAAAGTAGTTACAAAATGCCACATATTGTATCAGTCTATTTACATAAAATGTCTAGACTAGAAAATCCATAGAGATGGAAAGTAGATTATGGTTGCCAAAGGCTGAGGGGTTTGGGGAATGAGGAGTGACTACTAATGGGATTTTTTGGGGATGAAGAAATGTTCTGGAATTAGATCATGTTGTTGGGCATACTAAAAGCCACTGAATTGCATATTTTAAAAGAATAAATTTTATGACATGAATAATTTCAATAAAGCTTTTTTTTTAAAAGAGACAGGGTCTCACTCTTTCACCCAGGCTGGAGTGCAGTGGCATGATCATAGCTCACTGCAGCCTCCAACTACTGGGTCAAAGGATCCTCCTGCCTCAGCCTCCCAAAGTGGTAGAATTACTGGTGTGAGCCACAGTGCCTAGCCTCAATAAAGCTGGTTTTAAAAGGTGATGAAGCTAATGTTTGCTGGGCATCACCGGTGTCAGCCATGGTGCTAAGCATCTTATTTGTGCTTTTTCATTTACCCTCACAAAACCACTACCAAGTTGGTTACTAACTTCATTTTCTAGATTAAAAACAGAAATTAAACTCAACGTGGGTAAATGTACATAACACAATGCTAGGGATTCAAATCAAGGTCTAAGTAACGTTAAAGCCCATGCTCTTTAAATGCTCTTTAACACCAGTCTTTAAATGGACACAAGGCACAGAATTTGCAAAGAAGGTACAGCACCTCAAATTTTATAAACGCAGTTTACTTTTGATGATTGAATCTGTATTCCCAGATTGAATAGTATATTGTTTCTTCAAAACAGACAGAGACTAATTTAAAACAATCACTTTATTAAAAATAGCAAATCTCACAAATACATATTTAACCTTTTGTTATCACTGGCCATTGGAAAGCATAGCAGCATGTGTACCGATTGTCTAACGTAAACTGAAGCTGGACTGCCACAAAGAGCCTGTGCGTCACCAACTTATGATCAACACTGGAATAAATGTGGTGAGCTCAGGAAGGATGAATCCTTCAGCCCTGTCAGGAACATTAATTATTAGCACAATGCATTTCAAGTATAACCCCATAAGGCAACAAAATATAAAGCATAGCAGCACAACCTCTGCCCCACATTTCCTGATTAAGCCTCAACAAGACCCAGGCCTGCAGTTATGGTGAATTACAGTGAGTCAAATTTACTAAAAGCAGGATGTGAAAACAATCATTGCAGTTGCATTTTAATTACTTTAATTCCTTATTGTGGATGATTCTGCTACTGGATTTGGCTGGAAAAGTAAAGACTGCTGCTTCTCTTCAACTCACAAGAAAGCAAACTGCATTTCATTTTAGCTAGTAGAAGTATTTGGAACATCTTGTGCATCTGCCAAATGAAGTTTTTGTCTGGATTCATCAGTTAAGAAAATTTTCAAAAAAATTTGTTTCCCATTCCATAAGGCGTTCTTTTTCTTTCTTTCTCTCTCTCTCTCTCTCTCTCTCTCTCTCTTTCTTTTTCTCTTTCTTTCTTTCTTTCTTTCTTTCTTTCTTTCTTTCTTTCTTTCTTCCTTCCTTCCTTCCTTCCTTCCTTCCTTCCTTCCTTCCTTCCTTCCTTCCTTTCTTTCTTTCTTTCTTTCTTTCTTTTCTTTCTTTTTCTTTCTCTCTCTCTCTCTTTTTTCTTTCTCTCTTTCTCTCTCTCTCTCTCTCTCTTTCCTTCCTTCCTTCCTTCCTTCCTTCCTTCCTTCCTTCTTTCCTTTCTCTCTCTCTCTCTCTTTCTTTCTTTCTTTCTTTCTTTCTTTCTTTTTTTTTTTTGAGACAAGGTCTTGCTCTGTCGCCCCAGGCTACAGTGCAGTGGCAGGACCATAGCTCACTGTAACCTCAAACTCCTGGGCTCAAGTGATCCTCCTGCCTCAGCCTCCTGAGGCAAGTGCCACCACACCGGCTAATTTTTAAATTTTTTGTAGAGACAGGATCTCGCTATGTTGCTCAGGCTGTTCTCAAACTCCTGGCT
The DNA here is from genome assembly GCF_020740605.2 of Lemur catta. NCBI lineage: Eukaryota > Metazoa > Chordata > Mammalia > Primates > Lemuridae > Lemur > Lemur catta. The sequence goes on along the minus strand of NC_059129.1, from coordinate 125,052,010 downwards.
TCAAGCGATCCTTCTACCTTGGCCTCTCAAAGTGCTGGGATTATAGGTATAAGCCATCATGCTCAGACAGGAGTACTTCTTTTAAACTTCTGAAAATTATACTCAGGAGTCAAGAGACAGAGGTATGAAAAAAGAAAGAAAGAAATATGTTTAAAGGGAAAGCTCCTGTGTTGCTTGAGACTCTAGGCTGTGGGAAGACAATTTTTAAATGTACTGAATTATACTGCCTACTAGAATTTGAAGACTTTTTTTTAAATCACTGAATCAAGACTATGTTCCAGGTTCCAAGAGAGCACAGAATTATTTTCAATGCATCATAAATCACTCTCATGGTAAGGAGCTGATCAGAGACAAATATGAAAAGACACGGATTAAAAAAAAATCATTTGAGAAGATACCACCTTATAATCTTTGGGAAAACAATTCTTTGTAAAAGTCCCAAAGTAAAATCAAATCATCACTGTTCTAAAATCTTTTCTATAATCCTCTTATTTATTCCTTAAAATGATTGAAAATAGGATGGAAATCCTACATATATTATTTTCTTCCTTTCCCATCATCATTGTATTTCATTTTCCTCTTCCACCTATATTTATCCACCTGTTACCTACTTTTCAAGACCCAATTCAAACAATCATATGAATACACTGAAGCCAACTAAATGCTAGCAATACATGTATGGCAGAGGTTGCAAAAATGTAGACATAAGCAGAGCCATCAAAGACATTCTTATCCAGTTGGAAGGCTGAAATTTAACACATATAAAAATCAACAGATCTAGCCTGAGGTACAAACAGAAAGCTTTACAGAAGTGGCAGTTTGAGTGTAATTTCATAAGGAGAATAGGGAAGTCAGAGCAACTCTAGGTAGGAAGTACAACGTGAACAAAGGCATTAAGGTGAAAATGAACATGAAGTGTTCTTGGGCACGCAGAAAACCAGCCTGGTGGGAATGAAAAATAATAAAAACTATAACAAGATATATAGGTTGTGAAAGCCTTTAAATGGTTTGACATGGTTCCAAAAATTGGTAAGAAATAGGAATGGCAAGAAGAAAGTGATGTTTTAGGAAGATTAATTTTGTAGCACTGTCTGGAATACTAACAGAAATATAATGCAAGCCACAGACAGAATTTTTAAATTTCTGGTAGCCACATTAAAAAGGAAAAAGAGGTGAAACTAATTTTAACAATATATATTTAACCCAATATATTAAAAAAAATCATTTCAACATGTAATCATCATAAAAATTGAGATATTTCATATTATTTTTTTAATGCTAAGTCTTTGAAATCAGGTGTGTATATTACACTCATAGCACATTTCAATTCAAATTAGCCACATTTCATGTGCTCATAGCCATGTGGCTAGTGGCTACCATATTGAACAGTGTAGTTCTAGAGTTGGAACAGAAAATTGAAAAGTTATGAAATCAAGTGATGAGGGCCTGTTTTATCATTTAGAGAATGAAGGAAGAATAAAAGCAGAACTGATGATGCCTGACAACTGTAATAAAGAGATGGCAAATAGATTTCATGTCCATATCCAGCCTCTATGACACAAAGTGCCAATGACTGATTAGCGAGGTCTGTCACGGTCATAGGAGGAATTTGCATATAATCTTGGAGACTGAAATAACAGAGGCAATAATGACAGAGAGGGAAATTAGGAGGGTAAAGTTTAAGTATGGAGATAACATTTAATAAAGATGAGGAAACTAGACTTGCCAGACTTTGTTCAAGGTTACACAGTTGCTTACCAAGATTTAAAACTAAGCATTCCAAAGCCTATGCTCTTTTTCATACAAGGTACTATGTTGCTCTGTTTGAGGTGGATAAATTCCACCACAGGCTGAATCATGGAACGTGGTGAAACAATTAAGTCTGAATGTTTGACAAAACTTAGGTAAGAGGATAGAAGATCCTTATGTGTCATAGCATAGAAAGAATATAAAGCATAGTATATAAAGGATTAAAGGAATATAATGAAAAGAACAAAGAACCAGAAACTACTTTTAGGAAAAATCCCTTAACTCAAATTTGACCCTCTTCTTTAAGTCTTTCTTGATAATAATATCTTACATTAATCTCTCCCCAGTTTATGTGGCTTCTCAAAATATTTTCTTCATCTGCAAAATGGGGGGCATACCACCACCTACTTCGAAGGGTAGGATCAAATGAGATAATGCCTGTAAAACCCTTTATACAATTCTTGGCAAATAGTAACTATTAATAAAGATTAGCTACTAATTGCTATTACTGGATTTATGTATGAGGTATTTCTTAATTGTTATTAAGAAATCTCCCTATTTCTTAATTGTTATTACTGCACAATTCATCAATTAATAACAGTATACATATGTTATAGCAATGATAGTAATTTATATATATAGTCTATATATAATAGTTTGGAAAATTTCACATTCACATCATTACATGTAGCAATTACCCTGTATGATAGAGGACACTCTGGGATGTTAAACAATTTACCCAACATTATATTATCAAAATGTGGAGCCAAGTATCAAAAATTCAATCTCTAGACTCTTCATAACCAGTATCCTTTCTATCTCAATAACTTGTTAAAAGGGATGTCTTACCTCTCAAATTAAATTATTTGATAGGCAAAATCATTTCTTATTGTTCTTATGTACCTCACCATTATGCCTATAATTATGTTCAAAAGTGCATTTTGAAAAATTACTGAAATAATTACTCTAAATTGAAATGGAAAAACCTGAATATTCTACATGTGCCATGGTAATTTCCTTTATGCTAATCTTATAATATATTAAAAGCACTTAATTATAAAATGTCATTTCACAAGCTACCATTGAAGGCTGCATTTAAATGATGTTTAATTTTCAATTTTATGCATTTAAAATATTCTATATGATGATATTAAGTATAGTATATTGTTTCTGGATATCTGACTGCCAGTGAGCCTCAAAATCCTAAGATTCAAAATAATTTATATAGCAACTAGCTTAGTCCTCAATTCTCATCATTAAAAACAATATCTTTGTTTTAAAAACTCAAAAACAATACAAAGCAAAGCAGAACAAACCAGAAAGAAACAAAATTTCAGCATACCAAACAATGAGAAAATTCTATTTGGAAACCAAAGAAGAATGGTGGCCTTAGTAAATAATGCTAAATGTCTTTGTTCACTATATCTAAATGATACATGTTTCTAAAACTTGATTGGGACTATTCACCAGAAATTATAAGTTATAAACTTTTCACCGTTGATAGTAGGCAAAGGATACATGGAAGTATTCAATTCTTCTAACTGTAACACAAAGAAACAAATTTAATTTTAATTTTTATAAGATAAATATAAATAGTTGTTAACTACATGTTTTAAAATAAATTATTTTTCATATAAGTTTTCTTTAAATGAAAAGGAAAAATATTAAAGAAAAAACTTTCAAAAAATTTCCAGGCTGGGAAATTCCTTTTTGCAAGATAATTATAAAGTAGCTTTAACATTTATGAAACAACGATATGAGGAAAGAATGAAATCATATGATAAAAACATAAAAACTGGAGTTTTGTAAGTATTCTTAAAGCCATGCTATAATGCTATAATTACAATTACCTCCAATAACAATTTTTTGTTTTTTGGTTTTTTTTTGTTTTTTTTTAAGAGACAGGGTCTCGCTCTATCACCCAGGCTGGAAGTGCAATGGCCCGATCATAACTCACTATAACCTCAAATTCCTGGGTTCAAGCAACCCTCCTGCCTAATTCTCCTGAGTAGCTGGGACCACAGGCACATGCCATCAAGCCCAGATAATTTTTTTAAAAATTTTTGTAGAGATGGGACAGGGGTCTCACTATGTTGCCCAGGCTGGTTTCAAACTCCTGGCCTCAAGGGATCATCCTGCCTCAGCTTCCCATAATGCTGGTATTACAGGCATGAACCACTGTGTCCAGCCTGTAATAACAGTTTTTAAAAGAAAAAAGTTGCCATTTTAGTGAACAAAATCTTTAAAACCTTTATGGATTATAAAAAAAATTTCACATGTCATTCAGTTTTCTGTATGGAGTAGAATTGATCACCCCTTTTCCTAGTCTGTTTGGGCTGTTATAACAAAATATCATAAACTGGTGGTTCACAAAGAACACAAATTTATTTCTTACAGTTATGGAGGCTGGGAAGTCCAAGATTAAGGTGCCAACAGATTTGATGTCTAGGGAGGACCCATTTCCCAGTTCATAGAAGGACACCTTCTCACTGTGTCCTCAATGGTGGAAGGGGTAAGGGGTCTCTCTCAGGCCTCTTTTATAAGGGCCCTAATCCCATTCTTGACCTGATTAGAAGGTACTACCATCACCTTCAAGGTTAGGATTTCAACATATGATTTCTAGGAGGATAAAAGCATTCAGACCACAGCACTCCTGTTTCACAGAAAAAAAATTTGAATTATAGAAATGTTAACTAAATTGCTCAGTGCAATTAACCCAAATGCAAATGCTGGACTATAACAAAGGCTTTCTGGTTTCAAATTCAGTGTTCTTTTCACCATACCACAGTTACTCTCCTAAGTGTAGAGCAAATTAAGCCTACATTTGTTAAGAGGAATAAAACATAAAACATGAACTGGCAAAAGGAAATACTTACAAGACTGAACATGAGACACTTGAAATAAAAATATTATAGGTTTGAAATTTTAAAAGGATAGGCATACAATGTCCCTCACATTAACTTATTCAAAAGATAGAAAAAAAAAAAAAAAACAGAAATGAGCCCTTTTTCTCACTGGTGAATAGGGAATCTAAAACTAAAGTGTGTTGAATTCAATTTTATTTCTTTGTCCAAAAAGGATTTAAAGAAGCAAATTTAATGAACACTTCTAGTGTCATAATCATACACGGTGTTACATGCTGAACTCTGTTTCCTATGTTTTATCCTCACTCCCATTATCTTAGAATGTGAGTGTATTTGGACATAAGGTCTTTAAGGAGGTAATTAAGTCAAAATGAGGTCATTAGGGTGGACCCTGATCCAATGTGACTGGTACCCTTGTAAGAAGAGGAAATTTGGACACACGCGTGCATAGAGGGAGAATGCCATGTGAACATGACGATGGCCACCTACAAACTAACAAGAGAGGCCTCACAAGAAACCAGCCCTACCCACACCTTCATCTCCAACTTTTAGCCTCCAGAATTGTGAGAAAAGAAATTTCTGTTGTTAAAGCGACCCAATCAGTGGTACTTTGTTATGGCAGCCCTAGCAAAGAAATACACATGGCAATGTACTAAATTACCATAAACACCAAACACAGCTCTGTATTTTAAAAAAGGTAACCACCACCCAAGTAAATAACACAAAATGTACTAATCATGCCAGGAAAAGGTCTTTTGACTACTATCTTCTATATCTTAAGATCTTATTATGTATGTACAGAAGCAAATATTTCACTTTTAGATTTGCCAGTATCTGTATTCTGAGAATACATACTTAGATGTAAATATTATAATTTCCTTGCAATATATTACTTTATGAAAAGAGTAATTTTTACAAAGTAGATGAAACTTGAAAACACTAAACTAAGTGAAAGAATCCATTTAGGCCACATATTGTATAATTCCATTTATATGAAATGTCCAAAATAGGCAAATCCATAAAGGCAGAAAGTAGATTAGAGGTTGCTGGGTCGGGGGAGGGGGAATTGAGAGGTATGGGTTTCTTTTTGGGGTGATAAAAATGTTCTAGAATTTGACAGTGGTGATGTCTGCACAACACTGTGAATATATGAAAAATTGTCAAAGTGTATACTTTAAAATGGTTAAAAAGGTGAATTTTTTTTTGCAATATAAAATTTTTTTTAAGAACAAAGAAAAAGAGCTATACTTACATCAGACAGAAGCCTATCCAGATTGGAGTCACTGGCTGTTTTTCTTTTATCTTCAGGAAGTTCCTCTAACTCCCCATAGAGCTCCAAATTCAAGCGAGCTAATTTCTCCTGCATTCCCCGAACATGTTCCATCTGTTCAATGGAACATTCATTTCCTGGGGAACATTCAAGAACATTAATGAAGAGATTAGGACATTTCAAACCAGCAGACTTGAGGAAAAACTTTTAAACTCTAGGTGCTCTAAAAGAAATTGGTTTTCTTTCTTTTATAAATAGATCGATAATGATTATATTTTCTATGTATAATAACAAATCAAATTTGTGATCAGGAAAGCAAAATGACCAACCTAAAAAATGACCTTAGGCACTTAATAAAATCACATAGGAAAGATTTTTTTTTTTTAAAAGAGCAAAATCATCCCTTAGGTAGACAAAACATATTTTCTTCAATAGTAATATTAAACATAGAAACAATAGCATCAACTAATCATGTCCAATTTGACAAACTGGCACTTGAACTGAGTGACCCAACATTTTATAATAACCTGAATGAAATTAAGGGCTCTATAAGAACTTCAACCATGAATCATTTTGCCAACCAATTACATATTCTTCCTCTAAGAAATATAAATGAAGACATTTGTGAAGCATGAAAATGTTATGAAACATGAGCAACACAATGTAATATTTTTGGTGGTATATACAGTAGTGCAAAGAAAACTTCATTGCTAAGGGGTATCATGTTATTTATTGAGTAGAGTCCTCTGAAGTGACATTACTTGCCCTGAACAACTAATTTATATATATGACATATTATATTTTCATCCAGTTTAAGTGCAGACCCTATAACCCCTTGATACTATGATTAAAAAAAAAAACTTTGTTTTTCCTAAGGTACTACAAAAGTATACCACACCTCAGCTAAAGTTGAAGTATATATCTTAAATCAATATGAATTAATGTGAATTATAGTAGTTTCCTCTAGCCAGCTTGATAACATCTTCATAAACTGACTATACTACATTATGTTAAGCAATACTAATACTGAACCTCTCTCAATATCATCCTTTCTTCATAGTAAAATACATCACATTTCCTCTATTTTAATGATATTTTCCACAATTAGTAACCTGGAAGGGCAAGTGGAAGAAACAGAAATACCTCGAGGTGTGTGTATGTGTGTGCATGTGCACAGGGACAGAGAGAGATACAGTAAAAATGAAAACAGGCAGAAATCACAAGTGAAGACGTAAGAGGACAAATATAGGTGATTTAACATGAGAACAACAGAAGCTCTAGAGGATAAAAAAAGAATAGATGGAGGAGAAATAATAAACAGTAGAAAATACATTCCATGAGAGGAAAGATGAGTCAGCAGATATGATTCCCAAGCAGGACTGACGAGAACGCAGTCCTAAGCATATGCTCCTGGTAAACGCCTAACCTCTAAAGAAAAAAGAAAAACAAATTTTTTTTTTAAGCTTCAAGATAAAATAAATAAATAAATAAATAAATAAATAAATGACCTAGTAGGAAAGAATGTGACTGGCAATGGAATTCTCACCGGCAACACTTATAGAGAGCAATCAGTCAAGTAACAGACCTAGCTAAGACTTCAATCCAAAAATACAAAGTTACCATAGAGTAGGGACAGGGAGGGTGCTGGGAGAAAGCAAAGAAGAAAAAGTGGTTCGGAGATTTCATCTCAAGGGCAGGAGAGAAGAGGGGAGGAGAGGGGGAAGCGAAAGTATTCTGAACAGACCACTTTACTGGGATGGGCTAAAGCAAGGAGGTAGGGGCCTACTTAAACAATGTGCTTTTAATGTCTTCTTTTCAAATAACAGTATAACCAAAACTGGAAACCCAGAAACTATAAAAGACGGACATATTTCAGTATACAAACTTTTACAAGGTTAAATATACCATAAACAAAGTCCATAGATAATAAATTTAGTATAAATAAATAAATGAATAATAGAGATCAGAGGGTTAGTATCTAAAACATACGAAGGACTCTTAGCGATTGACAATTAACAACAGAAGGATATATAGCCAAATAGAAAACTGGGTAACGATCTTGAAAGGAACAATCCAACTGCTTACCAAACACACATGGATATTCAAACTTAATAGTAATAAAAGAAATCTCACTTTATACCAACAGACTGGCAAAAAATAAAAGACTGATAATACCTACTATTGGTGAGAATTTAGGGAAAAGTGTTCTTTAATAAATTGCTAATGGAACATAGAAGGGCAGTAATTTTTTTGGAAAGCAATATGGATACTTCTGCTAAAATTAGATTTACATATATGATTTGACCCAGCAATCCCACTCATGAGAATCCATCCCAAAGAAATAAAAGCACCAGCATAACAGTATGAGTAAAAAGATGTTTACTACACCAGTGGTCCCCAACCTTTTTGGCACTAGGGACTGGTTTCATGGAAGATAATTTTTCCATGGACCCAGGGAGAAAGGGGCCCAGGGGATAGTTTGGGATGATTCAAAGCACATTACATTTATTTACAGCCACACCTTTAATGATAATCTTTATTTGCAGCTGCTCCCCAGTGCATCACCATCTCACCTCCACCTCAGATCATCAGGCATTAGATTCTCATAAGGAGCACAACCGAGGTCCCTCGCATGTGCAGTTTACAGTAGGATTTGCACTCCTATGGGAGTCTAATGCTGCCACTAATCTGACAGGAAGCCGGAGCTCAGGCGGTGATGACAGCAATGGGGAGAAGCTGTAAATACAGATGAAGCTTCACTCCCTAGCCTTGCTGCTTACCTCCTGCTGGGCCACCCAGTTGCTAATAGGCCACAAACCATATCGGTCTGGTCCACAGCCAGGGGGGCTTGCAGACCGCAGTACTACACCATTGCGTTTAGTGGCTCAAAACTGGAAAGAAAGTAATGCCCTTCAATATGGAAATGGCTGAATAAAGTAAAGTATATTCACAACTTGGAATATTATGTAGCCATTAAAAAAGAATGAATTAGAACTATACTAAATGACTTAGATTTCCATCAGATACTGTTTAAAGGAGGAAAGCAAGACACAGAAAAGTATGTATAAGATACCATTTATGTGAAACAATGAAAACAAAAGTCTGTGTCTTTATGTGTGTGCGTATGTGTGTATATATATTATTATATATACACACATGTGTGTGTGTGTATATATTATTATATATACACACACACACATATATAGTTATATTATAATCTGGAGAAAAATATGAGAAGATATATGCCTGATTGTTAACATGGTTAAGTGGTTGGGATGAGGGGAGGTGGATGGCACAGAGGGTTAGGTAGGGGAAGTAACAGGAAAAGAATATGGAAGCCAAGCAACAAAAACATAGGGAAGGGAAAGACAATACTTAAAAAATCAATATGTACATTGATGACATTTGTGCATTTGTATAAGATTTGATGTGTGCATATTCAGTAATTTTTAAATTGTTTTAAAAATACTTGGAAATAATTTTATCATTAGAAAAAACTTATAAAGTAAGTTGCAGACTGTACATGACAACTCTGACAATATCCATCATGAACTCAATATCAAAAATAACTATTGAGAATTTCTATTAGGATAATCAGTTAACTATGCTTATATCTTCATGGAAGAACAAGAAAACCATATTCTTTTAATTCTTGACTTTAAATCAGGAATCCCGGGCAAAAAACAAGTTTAAGCTTAAAAGTGTAAGGGGAAGTGATCTTGATACTTTCCTAAACTAAGACACGAAGTCTAAAATATTTCAACTGACAAAGAATGTCCCTTTCATTTGTTATACTTTCAAGATACTTATTCTATTTAATATGATAGCAATCCTACTTTAACATTTCAACTAACCCTCCCTTTTTAAGAAAAATTTTTCCCAGAAGTTTTAGAATGAAAATTATATTCCATGACAAATAAAATCTAGGATAACTGCATTTTATGCTTATGGGCTCTTTTTTTTTATAAAACAAAAAATGACACTTTAAAAAGGAAGAAATACAGAATAATAGAGGTGCAAAATAAATACAGAAAATAGGATGCTAATATCTTAGAGAAAAAAATAGTAGAGAAACATGTCTCGCTCACCAAATGCTTGAAGTTTTCCAGAATGGAAATCATTCAAAAGACTTAGAAGCCCTCTCTCCATCTCCTGAACATCTGAGACGTCAGTGAGGAAGGAATGCTGTATTGGAGTTGACTGAGCACCTTTTCCTTCTCCGCCCTGTGGTTTGGTCTTTTCTTTTGTCACTCTGCAAAGATGACACAATTAACTTTAATTATATCTTTTTAGGCTGTTCTAAATTAAACTTCTGCTTAATTTTTTACTGGATTAAGTGGAATTTTCCTTAAAAAAAAAAGAAACCAGAATAAAGTCAAAACTAAATACAACCAGTAGCATCAAGCCAGAAACCAAAAGAAAGAACAGGTTGTGAAAAATCTCAAACAAATGTATAAAATGTAACTACTAAGGCATATAAAAAGTGTGATTAATACATTTATATAATGTGCTAATTCTTTGGATTGCAAAAAACTTAAAAGAGAACTGCTAAGTCTTTTTACTATCCTATGGTTAACATTTCATTTCTCAGTAAAAAATATTACACTTCTCCCTTCTAAACTTCATCCTATTTGTTCCAAGAACTACCAGTAGTTCAGCAAGTGGTTACGGGTTTCCTACTCTACAGCCAACATTATGGCAAGAGTACTAAAGAGAAAGGAAGACACTGAAATTCACAATTACCATATAATGGAGAGCTAAAAACCTGTTATCCCTGACTCCTCCAACTTCCTAAGGCCCCCACATGCAGTCATGAAGTCCTATTGATTATACCCATAAAATATCTAATCTCTCTAGTTCTCTCCTCCACTGCCACTATCTTATCTCTTGACCAAATAGCTTCCCAACCAGTCTCCCTGCCTATGTGTGTGGTCTGTGATCCCCCTTCTCTCCTCACAGGGCAGTCAAGTCCATTTCTAAAAAGTAAAATCAGATCGTATAATTTACTTAATTTAAACCTTTCAGTAGCTTTGGATGATCTGCTGGATAAAGTCTAACATCCTTAAGAAACCCTATTCTCCCTTGTCTATGTTCTAGCCATTCTGAATCTCTTTAGCTTCCTAGAAATCTATTCTGTTATCTTCTTACATGCTCATCCTCTGCCTACATTAGCACTCTTCCACTTACTGCCATCTTTGCCAGGCTACCTCCCACACATCCTTCAAGCCTCAGTTTAAATTTCCTCAGGAAAGCCTTTTTGGAACCCCTAGAGTAAATTAGTTCTTATTATACATGTCTAGCATATAAAAGGCTCTCAAATACTTCAGTGATGATGCTATGCACACTGTGACATAGGAACAAAGAGAAAGAGCAGTTCACCCAGCCTAGGGTCAGCCAGAAAAGGCTTCCTAATGGTGATAAGCGAATGAAGGCTTAAAGAACAAGTGGGGGCCGGGTGCAGTAGCTCATGCCTGTAATCCTAGCACTTTGGGAGGCTGAGGAGGGAGGATCACTTCAAGCCAGGAGTTTTGAGACCAGGCTGGGCAATAGCAAGACCCTGTCTCTCCGAAAAGAAAGGGAAGGCAGGGGAAGGGGAGGGGAGGGAAGGAGGAAAAGAAAAAAAGGTAAGGAAAGGAAAGAAAGTGAGAGGGGGAGGGAAGGAGAGGGAGTGAAAGAAGGAAGGAAGGAAGGCAGTAAGGAAGGAAGGAAGAAAAAGACGGACAAACAAGTGGGGGTTAAACAGGAAAAAGGAAGGAAGAGTTGTATGTTATCTTTATAACCCAATGCATACTATAGATGCTCACATGTAAGTATATTCAGTACTCAATTAATTTTTACATAATATTGGAATGAAGACATCTTCCCCAGAACCTACTTACCACAATAAGGATAAGATAAATAGGATATATATACACACACACATATATATACACACATATATATGTATATATACACACACATACACACAGAGAGAGAAAGAGAGAGAGAGACCCAGAATCAGGAAGCTTACATCTAGAAAAGGGTATAGAAATAAAATTACCAGGTAAAAAAATGGCAATGACAATGATACAAATAAACTACTATTAAAAATTTAGAGAAAGGTGTAATTATCTTTAAATCTCTTGGCTTTCTTTTTCTACCAACCATAACCTTCGTCAAGATCTGGCTCTAAATTAAACTCCTCCAAGAGGAAAACTCCTTCTCATTATAATAATTTATTCAAAGTAAACCCTCATAACACTTGCTGTTTATCGTTTAATACTTATTGGAATACTTTTTCCAAATGTTCTCATGTCTTTGGCTATGTCCCTTTTATTTCCTCAAAGAGAGATCATCGAGGCACCAATCTTGTTTTTTCTTTTCTGTAAATCCAATGACTAAAGAGTGCTACAGCACTTCCCTAACTGATTCTCCATGGTGAGCTTGCATGTCAGTAAATTTATTTAATAATTGGAAAGAAGACTGAGATTATACAATGCTTTTTTCTCTAAAGCTTTAATCTTCCCTTCTAAATATCTAATACTACAGAATACTCTCATATAAGCAACAGTAATATTAATATATAACACACTTAAACTTGTCACTTGTTTCCTTTAAGTATCCTGAAAACAAATTATGTTTATCTGTCTTCAAATATTAATAATGATTATTTCTAGGTGATGGAATTTTAGTGTTTTGAATTTCTTACAATTCTTTACAATAAATACAAATGATTTCTACAAAACAATGACATCACTCTTTTAAAAATAAAAACTACAAGCTGGGCATGGTTGAGCATGCCTGTTGTCTCTGCCACTCAGGAGGCTGAGGTGGGGGTATTGCTTAAGCCTAGGAGTTTGAGGGCAGCCTGGGCAACATAGTGAGATCCCATGTCTAAAATTATATATATTAAAAAATAATAATAATAATAATAAAAACTACCAAGGCCCAAACACTCATCATAGTAAAACAAGAAAAGACTGTCTGACTTTTTATCACTTTTCCCATATCTGGCTAGCTCATCAACATTGTCTGTAAGTTTTCTTGTTCTGTGTATTTTACTATAAGACAAAGTAAGGATCTTCAAATCAACAATTCATGTCATATTTTCTAATCTCTATACACTGTAACTTTCATAAATGTTTTTATCTAAATCACATATAATGGCTGCTCAATTATTATAAAAGTCAAAGTATAACAAAAATGTTATAAGATGAAGTTGATTCAGGATTTACTTTAATAGTATTTTACTGTGAAAATGTGAAAGAAAATAATTCACCTTTTTAACTTTGGTCGCTGTGACGTTGACTGTGATACAGGATTTGAAAACCCTGTGCTTTTACTAACTGGAATGGCATTTTTTTTGGCATTAACAACCTGAGTACAGTGGGCACTAAAAGACTTAGGACTCCTCCTCTTCACTTTGCGCTCTTCCATTGTTTTGAGATCCTTTTTGCACCAAGGCCAGCTTCTTAAGACCTAAATTAGGAAATATGGCAATCACATATGTATGCTGTAATATGCAAAAATGAAAGAGATTCAAAGACCCATTTCACAGGTTGAAAGAGGATCAAGAATTTCAGAGGTCATAAGAGAAAGTGAGAATATCGATTTCTTAAGTTTAATCCACTTTATTATGTTTACAGAAGCACTTAGGAAACTGTCTGGTAGACAATTTTTTTTTTACCATTTTCTTTATTCATTCATCCTATAAAAATTTATGTGCTCTTTCCCACAAGCTAGGCAATACTGTGGGTATTGCGCAGACCACACTGAACAAAACAAACTCCTTGCCCTCGAGAAGCCTATATGACACAAGGGGAACAATACATAAACAATAAACAAATCATCCATGTAATATTTCCAGCCTGACTCAAGCTTCAGGTGGACTTTAGGTCTTAGGTGGAATACATTCCAAAATGTATTCTCAGGAAGAACCAACTAGATTCAAACAGATATATAATTATCGACAGTATTCTAAACAGCAACTGGAAGCCTTACTTCAACTACCAAGCAGAAACTCAGTTTCTGGCTAGGTCTAATACTGATTCTAGTTCCATGACCAAGTGACAAGCTCTATAAAATCAAATGTGTTCCTTGTCTATTTTGAATATATTTTTCTACCCATGTACAAGGAAACATGAATCTTTACGATGTATGTTTGGTTTTGCCCGTATCAAAAAAGTTAACACTGTGAAGTTACAAATGGCCCTTCCATGTGGAATAGGTGTAAGGCCTTCTATTTATCCCTATACTTTCCCCTTATTTTATGTATTAACCAGCATTATTTTCCTAATACCTATCTATCTAAAAATATCTTTCTATATTTCTTTTTTATTTGTGCATAGTGTTAAATATTTCTTAATTCCATTGTTTGATGTATCATAAGATAACAAATTTATACAGCTATTTACCTCAACAGACTGTAAACTGCCTTGGAAACATTAAGCCTTTTTTATACTTCTGGTATTGAATTTAATCATGCCATGGCTATTCAAAAAAATTCAAACTCCTTGCCGTCACTTTGAAAATAATTATTTGAGAATTTTAATGAAAATAGATTTTTTGCTATTGTCTGGACTCAGTGCCACTAGCACTGGAATTTAAACCACTGAGCTCAAATTGGTTCAAGATGACCCTAGACGATCACAACTGGAGCTATGATACCTCCAAACAAGAAAAAGCTTTCTAAGAAAGGCTCTAATGCCCAGTCTCTAATCCTAGATACCAACTGTAAATTCACTTAAACCTTGGCCAACGATTTTTCCTTTAAGAAGCATATTTAGTAACAAAGCAGTCAACTGAGAGTTGTTTCAACATGCAGCACAAATTAAATGGAACTTTAAAAGGCCAACGAATAGAGATGATAGGATATCAGTTCTCTGAAAAGGCAACGATCTATATAAATTTATAATACACATAAACACACTGGTCTTCAAATTTAAAAGATGCTAATACACATTTGGCGATACAAGAAAAGGAAGAAAAAACAAGTCTAGGAAGTAAAGTAATGCAAATAAATCTACGATATTCTGAGGGGCAGGGCTGGAGACTTTTCCGGTTTGGGAAGGTGACATCTGTCACAAGAGCAGAAATCTTTCTTGTATACCAAGCAGCAAGGGGTATTTCAGAGAAGGCGTAAGAAAATTGCTCATAGTTACTGACTCACACAAGTTTTGAGTGCCAGGTCCTGCCTCCAAGCATAACCAGGGGCCGGTCCCTCTTGATATCACCTCATCTCCCTTCCCCAATCTGCCAAAGCGATGACCTTTCACCGCCCAATACCCAGCAGTGACCAAAGTAGGTGGTGGGAAAGGGGTTCCTTTGCTTCCAATACATACCTGAAGAAGAAGGGGATCGGGGCCCCCTTCCTCAACCTGCAAAGGTCCAGGAGTCTCTGAAACTACTACCTCAGCTGCAGCTAAAGCTCGCATCACATCCTGAGACCCGCGCCTCCGCAGCAGCCTTTGTTTACGGAAATGACGCAAGGAGGCGGAGCCTCCGTGCCCTGGCGGGAGCCCCGCCTCTTCCTGCTTCTCCAGTGTCGCTCGTCTCCGGCCTCGGTACTTCATTGCTTCCCCTGTCCTGCCCTCATGTGTAACTCCGGCGGGCGTTGAAAGGAAGACCTGTGGCTGAGTGTTTCATTTTAGGCTCTATGACTCAGAAGCAGGGCGCAATAAGGGGTCGTGGTGCAGGTAGGAACGGGAAATCTAGTACCCTTTCCGGAAGCTGCCCCGCCCCTCGGTTATTGTCAGATCCCACGCACCACAATTCCCAGCATGCTATTCGAGCAAACCCGGAGGCGGAACCAGATTGTCGCTATAGCAACTGTCCTTGATTGTTTCCGATTCGCTGCCCGGACTTTTGTTAGCTAAACCAATTTTGGCTTACAAGGTAGAGTGAAAAGCGTGATTCTCTTCAGCGACCCTGATGCTGAGGAGCCCGTAAATGAGATTCTCCTACTATTAGTAGCAACTTTTCAGGCACTAGACATACATTATCCTTAAACCTCCGTACAATTCTATGAGGTGGGTGTTATAATCCCCGTTTTAGAAACGAGGAATCTAAGGCTCAGAAAGGCTGATGAATCCAGGTGTCTGTCGCCAAAGACAGTTCTCCATCCACTACACTTACAGCCTCTGGAGAAGGAATTACAAGTTGAGAGAGAGGATTTGTCTTCAGTGAGGGAAGAAATCCATGTTTCATTCCCTGGTCTGGGTAGCCCTCCTGGTGTGGAGGTTGGGAGTGGGAAGGTTTCAGATTCATAGGCTGTTAGATTAAAGGGACTGGAGGGCCACCACGTACTCCTCCCGCATTTGCTAATGAGGAAACTGTATCTAGAGACTGCCAGAGAGGCAGAGCAAAGACGAACACAGACGAGCAAAGATGAACACAGATGAGCAAAGTCTTCTGGCTTCAAGTATTCCCATGTTCTTCTACCACCCTCCATTTTTGAAAAATTCTGAAATGTTTTGTAAAGAAAAGCACAGAGCAAACGGTTATGTACCAACTATCCGGAATAAACAGTTGTTACGTTTTGTCACTTCATATTTGTAAATGAAAGAAATAGAGATAAGGAAAAGAAAGAAAACAGATAAGGCAGGTGCTCCTTATTTCCATTCCCGCTCTACCACCTCCTTTCTTAGAGGCAACTAGGATCATGAATTTGATATATATCTTCCCAAGCTAGGTTTCTATACTATGTATTTATAAACAGTATGTAGAATGGCTTCGGACTTCTGAAGTTTTACATGAATATTTGATGCATTGATCTGCAACTTGATTTTTTCACCCTGTTCTATGTCTTTGAGATCTATCCACATTGATACATATGGCTAGACTTCATTTGTTTTAGCTATATAATACTCTATCAAATACGTTTGTCACAAATTTGGAAATTCCCATAGTGATGGATATTTAGGTTATTTCCCATTTTTCACCATTACAAACAATACTGTATGGTATAATCTCAATATCTTTTCTCAGTGTCTCCTTTTAACTAATATCTAATTGTCTTACTTGTATGAGCTTGCAAACTGGTGATTGACATGCTATTTTTTTTCAGATTGGTTGCTAACAGTTAAAATTGAAGATATAAAAAAATGAATCTTTGACATCTCATGAATAAATGGGAAGATCTGACCCTACAAGATGTGCATTATAGCCTGGCAACAGTGGTTCAAGCTGAAGAGCAGCTGCCTCCTTTAGATCATTTCAAGTGATAACTAGTTTTTCTTTGCCTTTAGCACCCATCCGAGCTCTGTGGCATTTGAGTTTGCATCCTGTGATATAATGTGGGGACACAGGAAGGTACCCTTCTAAATGTACGTATTTCTGGTATTCAGAGTTTTGAATACTTATTTAAGTCCCTGTTTGGGCCAGACCTTGTCATAGAAGGTCAGGATGTATCTGTGAACAAAAAGGACAAGAACCCTGCAGTCAGACATCTTATATTCCTGATAAAGGAGAATAACAATAAATTAGTATGCAAATAAGACAGTTTTTCATTTAGTGAAAAGTGCCCTGAAATAACAGCTTAAGGTTAAAGGGAGTTATTATAAGGGGTGGGGTACTGAAGGAGGAGTGTCAGGGAGGGCCTTCCTGAAAAGGCAACTTTGAGGTTGAGATGTGAATGAAGTACATGAGCCAGCCATGGAATGATCTGGGAAAAGAGTGTCCCTGAACAAAACATATGGTTAAAATGCCGGTCATTAGGCACAAATGAGCTTGGAATGTTTAGGAAGCAAGGGGTTACTGTGGCTGGATTGTACTGACCTAGGGACAAATTGATGTGAGATAGAGGTACAATTTTAAGTGTGATTTCTTTAATCTGAAATCTAGAGTTCCTTCCTGAAAGAAATTTTGTTCTTTCAGATTTACTAGATTTTCCTTTAAAATGCATACATCTCTCCTTTGGATTAACTGTTAAATACACACCTTTTGTAAATTACTCTAATCAGATACTTTCTCCCTAAAGATGATATTTAGAAGATGAAAGCTTTGACTAACGAGACCCTCCCCCACCGCCCAGCACTAGTACATAGGTAGGCAATAAGGAGTACTGTTGACAAATCTCCTAGTAGTGGTAGTGATGCAAACCTAACAGATTTATAGGTTCTAGACCCACTGACCCAAAATCTGCTGGGGACACAGGAATCTCTATTTTTATAAAATATTTTTCTTATGGAAAATTCTAAACATATACCAAAGAAGACAGAAGAGTATAATGAACCCCCGTCATTCAGCTATTGACTTCTGGCCAATGTTGTCAATTCTACTTGATGCCAATGATGTTGACTCTGACCTTATGTGGAAGGAATTTTTTTTTCTTTTTTAGTTTCCACACACAGTATTGAGGAAAGGAATTTTTGTTCTGTTTTATTTCTGTACATGTGCTATTTAGCTTTAGTGTACCAGTCCTGCCACCTGTGTATTTTTAGGGTGCTATGGAAATAATGAAAAGAAATGGAGGTTTCAGAAGAAGATTATAATCAAATTCATATTTTATATGATTTTTGATATGATCGCAGGTGGATTCATATGCACACACATAAACACACCCAAGTGCTGCTTGAAGTAAATCACACAGAAGCTGTCATTGCCTTTGTATATCATATATACAATGCAATAATATCATATTTTGTTCAGAAAACTGATTTCTAATCTTGCAAAGCTGAATGTAGTTAGATGATGTGATAACCTCTAATATTTGTCTGATAGGTATGTACTCAGATGAAACCTGTAAAAAATACCCCTTCCCTACATTTCCCCCTCTCCAATATTATATTGAAGTATATCCCAGATATCATTTCATCCCTAATATTTTAAGATTGATCTCTAAATGATAAAAACTTTTAGAAACTTCACCACAATGCCTTAATTATTCCTAAAACAGCAATAATTGCTTAATATTATTAAATATCCAGTCAGTGTTCAAATTTCCATGAGCATCATAAGTATCAAGAATTTTTTCACATATTCTTTGAATCAGGAATCTCCCTTTCTGTAAGATCCTCAGGTATAAGTGGGTTCGAAAGCCACTGTTGTGCATACTCATTTGTTTTCTTTTCTTTTCTTTCTTTTTTTTTTTTTTTGAGACAGTGTCTCACTCTGTTGCCCAGGCTAGAGTGCCATGGTGTCAGTCTAGCTCATAGCAACCTTGAACTCCTGAGCTCAAGTGATCCTCCTGCCTCAGCCTCCCAAGTAGCTGGGACTACAAGCATGTGCCACCATGCCCACCTAATTTTTCTATTTTTAATAGAGATGGGGGTCTCACTCTTGCTCAGGCTGGTCTCGGACTCCTGACCTCGAGTGATCCTCCCACCTTGGCCTCCCAGAGTGCTAGGATTACAGGGGTGAGCCACCGTGCCCCGCCCATCCTCATTTGTTGAACCACAAACATGCATTGTCTTTTTCCTTGAGAAGTTTACACTCTAAAGGGGATCTCAACTCAAAGCAAGTATATAATCTACTTTAGTGCCATAAAAATGGTAATCCCCTTGTCGCTTGTGGTTCTTACAGGAAAGAGGGGATTTTTTTGGTTTTGTTTGTTTGCTCTTGGAAGCCTATCCATCACTTGCTAAGTGTGCCTCCACTTCTTTTTCCTCCCATACCAGAATGCCTTGGCCAAGATAGGTCACTGCTCAATGCTTCTTTGCATGCCTGGCTCAGGAGACAGCTACTTTAAAAAGCCATAAAGCAGAAAGGAACTTTGCATGATCATGGAACTGAAAGAATGCCAGTAACCTGGAGTGCAGGAGGCAACTAGAGGTGGTATGAGATGAAGTCCCCAAGGTCGGCAGGGGATCAGATCAGGAAGGGTTTTAAATCAAGGTAAGAAATCTTTTTCTTTTCTTTCAACCTAAATGCAACAATAAGCATTGGGGGGTTTTAAAGCATGGCATGGTCTGAGTTACACTTTTTAAAGATAATTCTGTAGAAGAATGGAAACAGGGAGGCCAGTTAAGATGAATAGGCTACAATGTAGTGTTATATGGGCTTGCTTCACAGCTGAGACTTGAAAGGATATGTTATTTCTGTGGCTACCATTATAAAGCTTGGTAAGATTTCTGCTTTGAGACACCCTCTAAAAATGGTACCAAGAGATTGAATCTGAACTATCCAGCACTGAGGACCTCTAGAGAACTCTACCATTGTTGAAAAGATGAGCGAGTCATTTGGGAACTGTTGGAAACTGCTAATACTGAAAGGAAGAACCCCTGAGTGAAGAGCCATGAGCCACCGTTTGTAAAGCGTGGTGTGGTGTCATGGAAAGTGCACAGACCAGGAGTCGGGAGAAACCCTATTTCTTGTCTACTATAAGAATTCATCTAAAGCATTAGTGAGAGGTCCAAAGATAAACACAAAGGCCCCTATCATTTTAAGTATTTTACTGCTAATTGCTTTGGAAAAACAAACAAGGGGTAAAGAACAGACCTGAAAAGTTATAAAGACAGATATTTATAACATTCTTACATATATGGTTTTTGTATAAACTAGCCTTCCTCATTAGGCTATAAGTTCCTTAAGTGCAAATATGTTTTATTTGATTTTTTTTTTCTTTTCTTTTTAGAGACAGGGTCTCTCTCTGTCACCCAGGCTGGAGTACAGTGGCACTGTCATAACTTACTACAGCCTGGAACTCCTGGGCTCAAGGGATCCTCCCACCTCAGCCTCCTGAGTAGCTGGGACTACGGGCACACACCACCACGCCCAGCTAATTGTTTTCGTTTCTTTAGAGACAGGATCTCACTATGTTGCCTGATTTTGTATCTTTAGCACATTGCATAGAACATGGCATAAAATAGTTGCTTGATAAAATGTATGATGAACAAATGAAGTTCCCTAATTTTATTTCTGAAACTAAAATGATTCAAGCAATCCCTCTTTAAACCCAAGTAGGCATAGTCATAATGCCAATCATATAGCATCACTACTGCCCAGGCAACTAACTGCTCTTTTTTTCTTGGCAGAGCAATTCATGTTTTGCTACACCAGCCTTTCTGCCAAGAGGTGTGTGTGATGCAGAAAGCAATTCTAAAGCTTAAGGAAATTGTTGACTGATTGGCTCTTAAACAAAAAACTTACTTGATTGGAGGGATATAAACAAACAAAAAAATTTTAAACTTAATATTTGGGATAGTTTCGGTTTCTGATTCTACAAATCTCATTTTTAATCCAATTTTAATTTCATAACTCCTTTCAAGGCCAAGAGTAGTTAACAGGATTAGGGAATGGTTGTCAGGAAGATGTAAGAATGATTCATCCTCCCAATGTCCTCTCTCCAAGTTCTTGTCATAGCAACACTCCAGCTTTAGAAGAAGGCTTGTGTTATAGACTTAACCAGAAAACAAAGTGTACCATGCATGAGTCAGCAGATTGGCTACACTGTAGTACAACCCTTCCTTCAGATTTCTTTCCCTTTCTTGAATTTTAGTCCAACTTCAGTAGTATTAGCATGGAGTGTCACGAGACTTCTAAGAAATACCTGTAGGGATAATTTCCAATGTAGCAGAGAAAGGGGGAGGAAGGGA
This sequence comes from Lemur catta, assembly GCF_020740605.2. NCBI lineage: Eukaryota > Metazoa > Chordata > Mammalia > Primates > Lemuridae > Lemur > Lemur catta. The sequence continues at coordinate 125,030,615 of NC_059129.1, read as the reverse complement.
GGGAGAGAGGAAGGGAGGAAGGAAAGCAAGGGAAGGGCTTCCATCACACTTTGTTTATATAACTATGTAACAAGGAAATTTTAAAATGTTATTTAAAACCCAAACTGCTACTACTCTTTCTTTTAAGGAATTGGCATAATTCCTGTCAGTAGGGAAATCTTAAATATAGGGGCAAGAACAGGGATGAGACTCTAGGTAGATGAGCCATTATATTGTCCTAATAAACAGTGAAAGTTGGATATACACAGGTGGGCAGGAGGCTGAGTTTGAGCCTGTGAGACTGAGAAAGTTGAATTGCTCTGTACAATCCAGTGGGAAGAATTATTCACTGGGGTAGAGTATGGGTGTTGGGAATTGTTGCTAAGAGACAGCCAAGAAAAGGGGACAGAGGGAGAAAGGCCCATTGAAATGGTGGGAAGGAGGAGGACTTTACAAAGGGTAAGGAAGTCTGTTATTCAATTTGTAATTGTTAGTGTTGCTGTAAATGCACACACGCACACACCAACACACACAAATACGTCCTCCATATTCCCAAACATCAAGATAAATATTCTGCATGTCAGAACTTTCCAAGAATGAATCATGGAAACCAAAGGAAAGGGGTTGTGTTCCACATCTTTGGGAGATTTGGTGGAGAACAAAGACAAAATGTGTGTAACAATAAAGTAGTCCATAAACTGAACTGTGTTAGGAGTTTAGAGTCCAGGGTGAATGGGAAAATTACAAACCACCTTCTACCCTACAATCGTAGAAAGAGGGAGTGATATGCATTTTACACTGTATAAGAATGGGGTTAGATTTAAAAGCATTTTAATCTTAAAGGGCAAGGGCACTTGGAATGACATCTGGTAATCCCACTAGTCTGTTAGCAACTCAGAAAAGGAACTAGATTTTATACGTCTTTATATTCTAAAAGTCGAGCATAGTATCTGACATATAATATAAACTTATAAAATGTTCATTAAATGAATGAATAAACAAGGAAAAAATAGATGCATATGATGGCAAGTGGCAGAATGGCATTATTAAATCAAGTGTCACTATAACTCAAGATTTCTTATTCCAGGATTAGAAATCAGGTTGTTCTTGGTCATACCTGCCTCTGATCTCCAGATGGCAGTATTTGCTCATATTAAATTGTTTGGAGACACCAGATTCCATTTTCCTTTTCAGAAAAGAGAATATATGTATTAAGATAAAAATTCAGCTCTGTAGCTCATTTCTGTAATTGTACATAACCAAATAAGAGATAACAATAATTACATGAGATTATAGATTTTTCCCTCAATTTCAACACAAACGAGAAGTACTGGTAGTTCTTGAATTTAACCAGTTTCCACAATCTTGAGAGTAAATACAAATTGGTGTACTATGTTTATAAAACACATATATTCTTTTGAAATATGAAAATCTCTGTGTGTGTGTGTGTGTGACAAAGAGCGAATGTGTGCACAATAGTATGTCTAGAAATAATTCATTTCCTCAAAGATAAAGTGACCAGGTTAAATAGAGTGGCCAGTTAAATCTGATTTTCAGACAAACAAGGAATGTTTTATTTATATAAGTATGTCCTATGCAACATTGGGAACATACTTATACTAAAAAGTATTCCTTGTTTATCTCAAATTCAGATTTAACTAAGAGATCTGTATTTTTCTTTACTAATTCTGGCAACCTTACCAACAAATATTTTGTTGTTGTTATTAATTCCAGAATAAATAAAATTTCAAGTTTACAAGGCAAAATCATGCTTCCTTATCTGGAGAGATAAAAAGGAAGTAGCTGGTAGGGTCGGCTTCCTTGTAAGTCTAACTTTATTGCTCTTTGTACTCTACCCATGCAGACGAGAGTCCCTCAGCTGAGTAAGTTAACTTTAGCAAACTGAGCCCTCTAGAAAGTGCTGATGGTAAAGCCTAAAGTAGTTATTTTATATAAACATAGTGTTTTATAGCATTTTTGTGTCTGGTTGCAAAAGCCAAACCCTGTGAACATTTGAAGAGATTCTATAGCCCTTCACCTCTGATTTAGATTTTTTGGGGCTACCTGATTTATAATAGCTATGACAAAAGAAATAGATCAATTGTTCATGAAATAAATTCTATTTTTAAAAATTAAGTAATTTTCTGGAAAATTAAATGAAGTATCATAGATTTGTATACATTTGTATAAATTTTTAAAATATAAGCAGTCTCTATCTTCCAGGTAATCTATGCTTCAGAATTTCATTTGTAAATAAATTTCTGAATTCAAAATAAGTTTTCCATAGAAACAATATCATAACCGGTTGTCACATCTCCCTGTTACCTAGTAAAAGTGTATACTTAATTGATTATGTGGCTGAAACACTGTATTTGCAGCTAAAAAATAGTTTTTCTAAAAAATTGTAATAGTATTTTAAAAAGTAAAGAGAAAAAAGTTTTTAAAATATTGAATATTCATGTTTGAAAAAATATCAGTAACCCTTGTTTATTTTGCTCTTGCCTGATAGCAGAAGCCACTCTAACTGCTTTATGTGAATTAACCCTTTTAATTCTTATAATAACCGTAGGAGGTAAATTCCATTTTGATTCCCTTTTACAGATGAGGAAACCGAGGCAAAAGTTAAATAGCTGCCCAAAGTCACACAGCTACTGAGTGGTAGAACTGGGATTTTTTTTTTTTTTTGGACAGAGTCTCACTCTCTTGCCTGGGCTAGAGTGCCGTGGCATCAGCCTAGCTCACAGAAACCTCAAACTCCTGGGCTCAATTGATTCTTCTGCCTCAGCCTCCCGGGTAGCTGGAACTACAGGGACGCGCCACCATGCCTGGCTAATTTTTCTATAGATACATTTTTAGCTGTCCATATAATTTCTTTTCTATTTTTAGTAGAGACAGGGTCTCACTCTTGCTCAGGCTGGTCTCAAACTCCTGAGCTCAAACAATCCGCCCACCTCGGCCTCCCAGAGTGCTAGGATTACAGGTGTGAGCCACCGCGCACGGCCTAGAGCTGGGATTTGAACCAGCCCACAACTAGTTAACCTCTGCACACCCAGCCTCATCAGCTTAGAATAAAGCAGTAAGTGAACCACTGAGAAGATTCTGAAGGGGACATCTGATAACCATCTAAGGTGGTACATGGTATTGTTCTCTGAGTCTAGAACAGTTCAAAGTGAATGGCTAGTCTTTTCTTCAATTTAGGTGTGTTATAAACACTACTTTTGTGCTTGTCAACCAAAATGGAGTTTATAAATGGAACAAAGCCTGTCAGAAAGAGGGAGAAAGATTTACCTGAAGTAACTGGATCATAGTTAATAAAAGGCGGAAGGGGATTAAAGAGTACATGTTTATGCAGTGTGAGAAAGTGATTTCTGAGGTGGAAATAACTGAGACCTGAAAAGAAAAATACAAGAGAGAAAAATTTGACTTTGCACATTTATCCTCATGAAAAGGAAAGGGGAAGTGGGGGAACATTACCCCGTACTATTGTCAACTCTGACTAGCTTAGGTGTGTGGTAACCTGAGGTGGTTCATGCACCACAGTCATGGCGATAGTGGATTCCCCAGAAGCCCCTACTCAAGATGATAGTCTTATGTGCCAAAGGAAGAGTCACATTTTGACCCCAAATTAGTTGTCTTTGGACATTCCTTGCTCCCTCCTTCCTCTCCCAGAGAGTTAGATATGGGGGAACAAAGGTGGAGGGGAAAGAGGCCTGGGCTGACTATTAGAGGAACAGAGTTCTGAGCCTCCTACCTAACTAGCTCTCTAACCTTTGGTGAGTTAAAGTCTCTGAGCCACTTTTTTACTAAGCTCTGAGAATAGGGATGACTTTACCCACTTCATGAGTTTGTTGTAAGGATAGGTGGGGTGCCATGTGCGAGAGTGTTGAATACAAAGCCTGACAGGGGAGGCAGGAGTGATCCATCCTGTGATCTGTACTCATCTATGGCCATGACGGGGGCCTCTCTAACTCACCAGCAGTCATAGTTGACCAAGGGAAGGATCTATTGATATTTATTTGCTATCTACTTTGTATACGATAATATGTTAGTGTTAGCTGGGAGCTTGGGTTCTTAGATGGACTGTCTGGCTTCAAATCCTAGTTCTGGCAGTGTGATTTTGGGCAAAGAACTTGACCTCTCAGTGACTCATTTCTTTCCTATGAAATAAGAATCATTGTAGTACCTTCCTCAAAGGCTTGCTGCGAGGTAGGAGACATAGTCTACAGGAGCTCAAAGGAGACACAGGTGTGTAAACAAGTGATTATAATGTGCCACTTGATGAGTGTAGTATTAGAGAGATGAATAAAATACTTTGGTAGCACAGGGAAAAGATGGGAAAAGGGAGATTAACCTGGCAAAAAAGTTCAGTTACAGACATAAAAGACAGACAGACAGACAGACAGACACACACACACACACACACACACACACACACACACACACCCCCACAGCCAAGGCCAAACAAAACAGTTTTTTCTGTCCTTGGGCCTAAAGATAAAGTCCAAACTGGCTGATCAGGTCCTTTATGCCTAAGCTCTGTGACATCCACATCCCTTTTCTCTGCCCCTACTTACCATTCTCTGTCCTTGGAGGCACTTCCATGACTCTATACTTTTGCACATTCTGTTCCCAGACGTAGAATGCTCTTCCATATCTAAACATCTCTGAAGAGTTCAACAGTGATAATGATAATATTACTGTGAGAATAGCCAAATAAACAGTACAAATAATTTCAGTAACTTAAATGTAATAAATACCAGAAATGTACATGCAGAGTCTCATCTAAGCCTTTTAACAACCTTAGGGGCAAGTAGTATTTTTAACCCTTTTTTTTAAAAGAGATGAAGTCTCACTCTTTTGCCCAGGCTGGATTGCAGTGGTGAAATCATAGCTTACTGCGGCCATGACCTCCTGAGCTCAAGCTATCCTCCTGGCTCAGCCTCCTGAATAGCTAGGACCACAGGCACATGCCACCATGCCCAGCTAAATTTTTAAATTTTTTTGTAAAGACAGAGTCTCACTATGTTGCTCAGGCTCCTCTCCAAACTCCTGGGTTCAAGCAATCCTCTTACTTCGGCTTCCCAAAGCGCTGGAATTATAGGCATGAGCCACTACACCTGGCCTTTAACCCTATTTTTTAGTGAGTATATTGAGGACAAAAGATACTAAATAGCCTTCCCAAATCACACACTGGTCAGTAGGACAGCTAGGATTTTACCTAGCTCTGGCCAATCCTAGAGCCTACCTCTTAAATTCTGTTGTCTCTCAAAAGGTAATCCTTAGTGATGTAATTCTACAATTTAAATATCTTAAACAAAATTTTTCTTCATATGTTCCTTACTAGTTTTATCTCCTCACTTATTATAATATCCATTATAATATAATAATTATATTATTATATAATAATTATATTATAATATAATTCATTCTCATTTTTATTTTTTTAAGTTGTGAAAGTAATATTTATTATAGAAAATTAAAAAATACAGATAATCAAGATAACAAGAATAAGGAAATTATTACCCATAATTCCATAATCTAGAGAGAAAAACAATTTTAATCAATAGGGTACATCCTGTATGGTCCCATTTATATGACATTTGGAAAAGGCAACAACTATAGGGAAAGAAACAGTGGTTGTCCAGGGCTGGCCTACAAAGGGCTAATGGAATTGTTCTATATATTGATTGTGGTGGTATTTAATAGTTACGTGACTGTATATATTTTTGAAAATTAATAGAACTGCACACTAAAAATCAGCACATTTTACCATTTATAAATTACATCTCAGTAAACCTAACTGAAAAAAATTACCACCTTGCTGTATATCCTTCCATACTTTTTCCTATGCATATATATTATAAATATATATCTTCTAAAAATACTTTGTACTTTTTATTAAATACCCTTTAGAGCATTTCTAGATTTACAGAAAAATTACAAGGACAGTACAGTGTTCCTGTATTCATCCCCCCACGTTATTAACATCTTATGATACATTTGTTACAATTAATGTGCCAATATTGAAACATTGTTAACTGAAGTCCATAGATTATTTTGATTTCTTAGTTTTTACCTAACATTCTTTTTCTATTCCAGAATCCCATCCAGGATACCACATTATTTTTAGTTAGCATATCTCCTTAGACTCCTCTTGGTTGTGATAGTTTCTCAGACTTTCCTTGTTTTGATGACCTTGACAGCTTTGAGGTCAGGTATATTGTAGGATGCCCCAAAATTGAAATTTGTCTGATGTTTTTCCCATGTTTAGGCTAAAGTACCATTTTCATCACATCTACATTATGTTTTCTAACCTACTTTTTCACTCAAAAATGTGTCAAAAGCATATTTTCTACTTGATAAATATATAAATTTATAGCCTTCTTTTTTTTTTTTTTTTTTTTGAGACAGAGTCTCGCTTTGTCACCTGGGCTAGAGTGAGTGCCGTGGCATCAGCCTAGCTCACAGCAACCTCAAACTCCTGGGCTTAAGTGATCCTACTGCCTCAGCCTCCCGAGTAGCTGGGACTACAGGCATGCGCCACCATGCCCAGCTAATTTTTTCTATATAGATTTTTAGCTGTCCAAATCATTTCTTTCTATTTTTGGTAGAGACGGGGTCTCTCTCTTTCTCAGGCTGGTCTCAAACTCCTGACCTCGAGCGATCCACCCGCCTCGGCCTCCCAGAGTGCTAGGATTACAGGCGTGAGCCACCGCGCCCGGCCAAATTTATAGCCTTCTTAATGATGACAATAGTATTCTGATGTATGGTTATAGCAAAATTAGTTTAACCCATCACCTATTATTGGACACTTATGGATTCACTGTAGTGTTTTCATTATTGCACCAAATGCTACAATGTATATATTTATGCAAACATCTTTGCAAATTTGTCTGATTATTTCATTAGAATATTGTGAGCTGTAGGGTAGCTAAAGCAAACTACATTCACTTTGTTTTAAGGGCTTTTGGTACATATTACCCTCCAGGAAAAGTTGTTACCAATTTGAGCTTCTAACAATAGTGTTTCAGTACTCTGTTTCCTCACATTCTAGCTAATACTGGATATTATTTTTCTTTTCAACCTTCGTCAATTGTAATAGAACAATGTATCTGTATCATGTTGCATTGTATTTAATTGTTTCCCTATTAGCTGCTTCTCCTAGATGGTGATCTCCTAAAGGAAAAGATTATATCCTATTCATTTTTGAGTACCCAGAGTCTGTAAGTTACTACCTGGAAAAAATAGACTCAGCAGAAAGGAGAGGGTGAGAGAAGGAGGGCCTTGAATCCAAAAATGATTGTGTGATCTGACAGTATACTCTATGCTAAGGAGAGGAAGGGTTTTCACCATCATTGGGTGCAATTGTAGACTCTGGGCCAAGGCCCCATATGTATTATATAATCTGAAAGTGTGGCTCTACTCCTGTGAGCTTCAGACCAGGTAGGAGAGAAATCTACACTAGACTGAAAGAGGATAAACAGGATCTTACTATGTTCCTCAAATAACAAGAACAATGATAAGGATTTATTTTACCAACTCTGAAAAGGAGGATCACCTTATAGTTCCTTTAAGCTGAAATGTCATTCATATATTCCCATATCACAGCTTTTTGAAACAATTATGTGTATGTGTGATTTTCAGATCTTTTAGTCAATGCCATCTTATTTGTGACTTTGCTAATCATTAGCCATAGCTGCCAAAAATTTTGTTGTTTTTTTTTCTGTATACTTCCTCAATATGTTATTTACATCCTTTTTTATAAAAGCTTTTCTTTCTCCCCTTCCCCATACTTTGCTCTTCCTAAATCTTGATATCACATATAAATGTAATATACAACCGTAACAATAAATGTTACTGTTTCAATTTATCACTCACTGGAAGAGGACAGTCCAGAAGGAAAAAGAGTATGTGTTTTCATGTTACATTTTTTAGTTTTGTTTTCCAGTTTTGCAAGATTGACTCATTTAGCAAGATCTGAGAAAAGAAAAATGTTTCTGGAGGCCTGATGGTAATTCAGTAGACCTCTCAATTTGTTTTTTTCTAGTTTTCAGGGGGATTATTTTCCTAAAGTGATGCTATTTACAGTATACCTCACATCTAAGAATTTCCACATATGCCTCACAGAGATCCACATCTCTGCCAGTTATCACTTAACCTTGCCCAAGAGTGTGAAGTGCCTTTCCAATATAGGCTGAGAGATTAGGCCCCAAGGTGTGAGATAGAATTTGTCTCCTTCAAAGTAAAACAAGCTTCCACAAGTTAGCAATATGAGAGGGGGAGAAAGAGAGAGATCATAACATATCCTAACATATATTAGGGCATGATGAAGAGAAATTCAAAGAGCCAGATAGGTTTCTGGAGTAAGAAGTTCTTCAGTATTAAAATTAATTTTATAATTTGGATCTTTTTGTGGTCTATAATGAATCTCTTAATAGCTAAATCTATCAGCAGAGGGAAATAATTGATGTTATTTTATTATGTGAAAAGAGACTTCACAGGGTAGTGATAAAATATTAAAACAAGCATTTTGTAGTTAAACAAACCACTGCTCCTGATTGTTCATCAGCTAATTTTTCATAAAATTCTTTTTCTGTTACACATGTGGAGTTATAGACATTTAATTTGAATGTTTTAAAATTGTGTCTTTAGTTTTTTTCTTATATTTTTAGTAATTTATTAAGTTGATTACTTAGAAATTATTCGGTAATTTCTTTTATTAAAGCATTATCAATAATAATTGTCACTTGAAAAGGTAATACTCTCTATTGAAGATAAATTATTTGATGTTCTCATAGCACACTTTGTTGCTTTGAACAAGTTATATTTTTCAGCTAACTGCCTGGACAACCTTACTATTACTATACTCCAGTATAACCTAGGATGTGGAATTGTTTTGAGATGAATACAGGTCAAAAGAAATAGGTGAGAATCAATGAGGAAGTTAAACATCATTTAAATTACCAACATGTCCACCTGACACTGCAATTGAGAAGGAAAAAAGAGGATCGGAATTGAGTTTCAAGAAGCAGCCTCTTACTTTTCCTATCTTTAAAGGATCAAATTTGATAAGGAATCTAGAGTGTTTCCTTGACAATCGGAGGAAAGGAACTTTGGGCTCATAGCCTCCTCCGTCACACTAGAGCTTAGGCATTTCATAATTAATTGATAATCCTCAGGCATTTAGGTAAACTAAAGTGAATATATCTGACTGCATCCTGTTACTTCATTCCAGAATATTAAATCTTTTAGAATAACCAGGATATTACCACATTAAATCTTTCATATGTGAAGTTAGTCATACAGAGCTCCTAATAATGTATTTCAGAAAACAGGTTTCCCAGGCTCTTGGTGGAGTAGCATGCAGACTGATTTCAGCTTAGTCAAATGTTTTGATAAAACAAGACCTTTAGATGGAATAAGTTCAGTCATTATGTAAACCAGTCAAGACATTTTAACCAACTCTGTAAACTCAAGATGGTGGAGGCAAAATTCCTCACATAAAACAGTAAGAGAACAATAAGAATTATTCTCTGTTCTGTACTTTGTTTCTATCATGTCTCTAATGTGCTCAAAAACCTCCTGTCCTTCCGTATTTCTTAGAGAAGCATTTCCCCAAATCTGTGCATGGAAGACTAGTACTCTGTAAGGTATTAACAGATCTTGCTGAAAAATAGATGCCTGTGTAGTTTTTCCAAAATGTATTTTAAAATCTATATATGTAAGAAATTTGTAAACATCTTTAAGAAATAATTAACATGGAATAATTTGCCTTTAAGAAATGAAATGCCAACTTCTATGCATCAAAAATCACTTTTAAAAAGTTATAAGACAAGGCTGAGCACGGTGGCTCGCGCTTGTAAACCTAGCACTTTGGGAGGCTAAGGTGGGAGGAACACTTGAGCTCAGGAGTTTGAGACCAGCCTGAGCAACATAGTGAGACCCCATATGTACAAAAAATAAAAAGATAGCCAAGTGTGGTGGCATGCAACTGTAGTACCAGCTACTCAGGAGTTGAGGCGGGAGGATTGCTTGGGCCCAGGAGTTGGAGGCTGCAGTGAGCTATGATCACACCACTGCACTCCAGCCTGGGTGGCAGAGTGAGAACCTGTATCAAAAAAAAAAAAGGTTAAAAGACAGTAGACACTGCAGAAGATACATGCTATACATGTAATTGACAAAAGTTTGGTTTCTAGAATATATTAAAAATGTAGGCAAAAGAAATAAAAATATAATTCACACAGGAGAAAATAAAAATGATCAATAAGCACATGAAAAGATATTCAGACTCACTAATAGTTGAATGCAAATTAAATGAAATACCATGTTGACTCAGATTGGCAAAAATTTTTAAAAATCTCACAATATTAAGTACTGTCAAGGTGAAACAGGAGTTTCATACCTTGTAGGTGGGGATTCAAATAAATACCACTTTGGAGAGTTGGTTGGTAATACCTAGTAAATTTAAAGATATGCTTAACTCATAATACAGTAGTTCTACTTCTAGATAAATTCACATGTGCATAAGGAAATATATACAAAAATGTTCTTCACACCATTGTTCATAACAGTAAAGATAGGAAGCAACATACATTTCTAAAAATGCCTAAATAAGAGAATGGACATATCATGAAATAGTTATTCGAGATTCAGTGAATGTTTATTGAGCACCTGTAGTATGTCAGCACTGTTCTCAGCATTGGGGAGATATATCAGCAAACACAACAAAAATATCTACCCCCACAGAGCTTATGTATTATTAGTGTGGTGGTGGGGAGTGAGGAGTGGACAGATTTTTTGCGGTAAGAAAAACATGATGTATAAGAGACAGTGACATGTGATGTGGAGAAAAATCAACCAGAAAAGGAGGAGAGGGAGTAGGAGTTGGTTCTTGGGTGGTAAAGGAAGATCCCACTGTGAATGTGACATCTGAATAGGACCTGGAGTGGCAAGGGAGCCAGTCATACAGATATGAGAAGAGTACTGGAGGCCCAGGAAGCTATATGTGCAAAGACCTTGAGGCAGGAGGATTCCTAGCATGGCTGAGAAAAAGCAAGGAGGCAGGTGCCTAGAGCCAGGTAGGCCTGAGCCCACTTTGAAGACCACTGCTCTAATACATGAGGCAAACTTTTACTGAGCACTCACAATATGCCAGGCACCATTCTAAGTTTTTTACACATATTTTGTCATTTAATGCTTACAGTGTTCTTAGGGAAGCACTAGTATTTAGCCTCATTTTGTAGATGAGGAACATGAGTCACAGAGAAGATAACTTATTCAAGATCAGTAAATTGTGTTGTGCTGATTCAAACCCAAGAAGAATGGTAAAGCAGACCCTCTTAGCCACTAGGTGAGCTGCCTCTTGCATTTGTTCTCTCAGGAATGTTTCCCCTAGTGCCATATGTCTTTCCCATCATCCCAGGCTGTACCTTGGGTCACTTACTGTCCTTTTTCATTGTTGTCACCTAGAATTTGGGTACCCTTCTGTCTTAGTCTTTTTCATCTTGCTATAACAGAATACCACAGACTGGGTAAATTATAATAGACAGAAGTTTATTTCATTTGTGGTTCTGGAGGCTGAGAAATCCAAGAGCATGACACCAGCATCTGGTGAAGGCCTTTGTGCTGGCTCACCCCATGGTGGAAGGTAGAAGGTCAAGAGAGTGCAAGAGCAGAGGAGGCCATACTGGCTTTTTATTAAGAACCCACTCCTGCAATAAGGTCATCAATCCATTTACCTATCACCTCTTAATGGCTCCACCTCTTAATACCATCACAATGGCAAATAAATTTCAACATGAGTTCTGTAGGGGACATTCAAACCATAGCACCTTCTCTTCTGGAATTTGGGAAGACATGAGGTGGGACAGTACCTCTTTTCCCTGGCCTCTTTTTCCTTTCCATCTCTCTAACACTAACATAGTAGTCTTGTTCAGGTCTGTGCAAATTTCCTTGGTGAAGAGTTGGGACACATTCACAAGGGAATTTTACAAGTTAAACGTTCTCTTGAGTGTCAAAAGAGAAGGCAAGTTAAGACTTAGGTCTTTACAGGAAGATATGTCCCCCCTGAACACTTTCCTTATTCTGAATAAGAGAATATTAAGATGGCTCTTCTGTCCTCCTCCTTTTAAGTACCTCCTTCTATGGAATCTTTATTATCTGGGCATGAGATTCAAACTTTATTAAATTTTTTTAATTCACTAGTTTTTTTCTGATTTGGTGTTAGTGGTAATATTTTCCTCTTTTATCTACCACACATTTATAGTGTTATTCCATTTCTATTATAAATTAAACTTTTCTAATCACACTCATTCCTCATGAATTTGTGGCTAAAAGAAGCCAGGTTTGGCTGGGCATGGTGGCTCACGCCTATAATCCTAGCACTCTGGAAGGCTGAGGCCAGAGGATCACTTGAGGTCAGGAGTTTGAGACCAGCCTGAGCAAAAGCAAGACCCTGCTCTACAAAAAAAAAAAAAAGCAAGTTTTAAAAGAAAATCCATCATGAGTCTCTTACATTGTGTCTGAATCCACAAACAGACAGAGCTCTGAATACTTCAAAGTGGAATTGAACTCTGGCACCAGCAGTTACTAAAAAGCTAGGAGGTGAGTGACAAAAACAAGGAGTGGTGTTTATGGTGCATCCTACCATTTGGGTGTAAAGATATTCTCTGCCAGGACACCTGAGACACTGAGAGGAGTGAGTGTCTCTGGGGAGAAGAACCAGGGTATTATGGCTCAAGGGTAGGAGAAAGGGAAACTTCCTTTTCACTTTGTACAGTTAGACTTTTGTTTTTCTTTATCATGATACATAATACATTTTCAAAAAAGTGATAAAAAACAAATTAACATTCTGGAGGTGAGCTATTGAAAATGTTACAGTGATTTTTAGAAAAGCCTATTTCAATAATATCCTACTTGGATATTACAAAATATTCAATACTCCCTTTGCTACAATGCACCTTGTGAAATGCAGTTTTTATTAACATATTATACATCAGTGAAAGCAAAATGAAGGAATAGAATTGATGCAATGTCTGATATGAGACCCTGACTAACAACACAATCTTAACGTCAAGTGACCACATTAAAGGGAAAAAGATCCCCTTCTCATGTTACAATATTTTTGCATGTCATTTTGTATAATAAAAATATAAAATGGGAGATATGTAACATTATATATAATTTTTTCTTGATAAAATAAATGTTTTGATTCTTCTGTGGGTAGGTGTGTCAAAAGGGGGGGAGATCAAATTTCGATCATTTATCTGAAGGTACATTTTTGGCTATTTACTTTAATCCGGGCAGGCACTATACCTACCAATCTTCTGGTGGTGTTTCAAGGTGTTATTATATTAAAAATTTTTAATTTGAATGGTTCTCCATCAATACATTGTAATGTTAAAGTGCATTCTGGTCAATTAACTTTGGAAAAGGACAGAGATAAACTCCTCAGTCCTTCTCATTCTGGTTCCCATTCCCACTTCTTCTGTGAAACTTTCCTTCAGCCAAAATATTCTACCCTTTGTCCCGTCGTTCCACTTCATGCCTTACATTTTCCAGGCCTTGACCTTATACCTACTCTCAGCTGGACACCCATTCCCGTATTCAACCTTTAAAACTGAATCTATGCTTTAAGGTCCAGAGTAAATCTACATTTTCCTTTAGGCTTTCCATGACCATCCCCAGCTACAGTGACATTAAACTCCATTGAACCCTCTTGTACCATTTCTTTATCTATCTTGGTCTTTATCATTTATTAGGTGCAGTATGTAGAGCAATGGCCATGATCATAGTTCATTTGGTCTGCTATAACAAAAATACCATCGACTGGGTGGCTTCTAAACAACAGAAATTTATTTCTCACAGTCCTAGAGGCTCGGAAGTCCAACATCAAGGTACTGGGAGATTCAGTGGGTGGTGAGGGCTCACTTCTGGTTTCATAGCCATGTTCTTGCTGTGTCCTCATATGGCAGAAGAAACGAGGGGCTCTCTGGCTCCCTTTTATAAAGGCACTAATCTTACTCATGAGGACTTTGCCCTTATTACCTAATCACCTCCCAAAGGCCCCACCTCCAGATACCATCATATTGTGGATTAGGTTTCAACATATGAATTTTGGGGGACACAAACAGTAATCTATAGCAGCCCCTAAAGATGTCCACATCCTGTTCCTCAGTACCTGTGAATATGTTAGGTTACCTAGTAAAGTGGATTTGAGATTGTAGATCAAGTTGTGTTGCTTATCAGTTGATCTTAATGTAGGGAGATTCTCCTGAATCAGCCTGGTGGGCCTAATGTAATCACAAGTGTTCTTAAACATGGAAGAGGGAAGGCAAAGAGAGAACTAGAATACAGCATGGGAAGGACTCTGCCGAACATTTCTGTCTTTGAAGGGGGCCACAAGCCAAGGGATGTGGGTGGCCTATAGAAGCTAGACAAGGCAAGGAAACAGATACCTTCCTGAGCCTCCAGAACATATGCAGCCCTGCTGACACCTTGATTTTAACCCAGTGAGTTTCATTTCAGACGTCTGACCTCTCAAACTGTAAGATAATAAATTTGTTGTGTTTAAGCCGCTAAATTTGTGGTAATTTGTTACAGCTGCAATAAAACACTAATATACTAGGATTACTTATTTATCTTTTTAGGTATTTTGACATTATTCTATTAAGTGATTGTAAATTCTGAGAAGGTGGGTATCAAGCCTTACACATCTTTATAGCCAATTTCAGAATAGTGTATTGAGTGTAGAATATGTTGCAATCTGATTCTAAGAATTCAGAAAGAAGGGGGGAGAATTAAGCCACTAAGATGCTATATACTGATTCTTAGATGTCATATCTGCACGCATATGTCTGCAGAGCAGTCATTCTTAGCTATCTACCCAGGAGGGCAGTCATGCTCAGCTGTAATCATTCTGATAGTGGCCCTAAGTATTTATAATAGTATTAAACAACTCTCCTGAGCTACACTTGAAAGAGAGGCATGAGACATGTATACAGCTTCATTGTAAGTCATTAATTCAATACATATTGATGTGAAACGCTTCAGATTGCTTTTTATTTCTATTTCTTTGAGACAGAGTCTTGCTTTGTTGCCCAGGCTAGAGTGAGTGCCATGGCATCATCCTAGCTCACAGCAACCTCAAACTCCTGGGCTCAAGCCATCCTCCCACCTCAGCCTCCTGAGCAGCTGGGACACAGGCCTTTGCCACCATGCCGGCTAATTTTTTTTTCTATTTTTAGTTGCCCGGCTAATTTTTTCTATTTTTAGTGGAGATGGGGTCTCGCTCCTGCTCAGGCTTGTCTTGAACTCCTGACTTCAAGTGATCTTCCTGCCTTGGCCTCCCAGAGTACTAGGATTACAAGCGTGAGCTACCATGCCCTGCCCAGTTTGCTTTTTATGTGATTCCATTGCTGCACTGCTGTACGCAAAACCAATAGTATGCAAAGCACACATTCACAGTGTGCTTATTAAGAGCCACTGCAATCCAAAAGGTAGGGCCTCTTACCATCTCTGAGGAACCTGAGGGGCAGATTAAGTTGCTCAATGACATAGAGCTTGTAAGTAGTGGAGCAGTGATTCAACCCTGTTCAGCCTGTTTCCAGAACCCCAGCTTTGAATTTTAACTTACACTATCTTAGTAATTTATCATGAATTCTTTCATGTCTCAGGCCTGAGGTGTTTAGGCAAAAGGTCAACAGATGTTAAATATAGGTAGCTCTTGTTCTATTCTCCTAATTTTTTCCGATCACATTTGTTTCCTGATCAGAATATGGAAAATATACTCAACTTGAATCTCTATACTTTTCTGGGTAATTTGCACTTTGCAAAAATTTCCTCCTTCATGAACATTTGGATTAGAAATTAAATTTGACATTTGGGTTCCCAAAGAACATGTTCTTATTCTATTTTTTAACAGTAGATTATCATCTATATAAAATAATTTTAAGTATAAATAATAAATATATCCAGTTGGTGAAATTTTGTGTGACTTTTGTGTTCTTTGATCTTTATTTTCTAAATTCTTTTTTTTTCTTTTTTGAGAGAGACAGGGTCTCTCTTGTACTCAGGCTGGTCTCAAAGTCCTGAGCTCAAGTGATCCTTCCACCTCGGCCTCCCAGAGTGCTAGGATTACAGGCGTGAGCCACCACGCCCGGCCCGAAGGTAAAATTTTTTGATCTTCTTTATTTTGGGTATTGAAAAGAACATGTTTGTAAGATGAAGAGCTATATACCATGTGCCAAAGCTTGTGTCAATCTCTTCTATTAAAGGTACTATATTCAGCCCATCATCGGCAGTTGGAGCTACCAACTGGTTAGGTTTAATATATCACCATTGGCCATAATGACCCATCTGGTTTATGCAGGGATCATACAGGCAAATTAAACAGGACTATGATGGAAACCAACACCTCTGCCTCCTTTAAATATTTGAGAGCTGTGCTTATTTCTAAAATTCCTCTTGGGATGTGTCTAACTTTCTATCTTGGCACGTTAGTGGCAGGAGGGCATTTTCAGGGACATTTTCTTAGCTTTTCTTACAATAATAACTTTTACACAATAGGTCAGGGACTATGAAAGTTTTGCCAACTGTTAAGTATGTCTGTTCAAATTTCACATTTGTAAACTGTGTTAATAACCACAAAATAGGTTATTTCCTATTCTTCAGGATTCTATTCTGCAGAATTTTTGGACTCACAGTAACAGGGACTGGGGCCAGAACCGCATATTATCACCTGGCCTCCATAAGTCCTTATTCTACCCAGTGGTGTATGTTGGCATTTGGGGTTTGTTTTTTGCAGTGTCGGTTCAGCCCCTCTTATGTAAAAGTCCTCAAAAGGTCTGGGAAGACCCTTTACCTCAGGATACGGTTTCTCTAGAAAATGGCTGCAAGAGCTTTTGGAGAATAATGGGGGGAATACTTATCGTGCATACTTAAGGAAGTATTTTATGGTCCTTCCTCGGGGAGACCTATACTCCCATTTAATCATGGGCTCTGGGCTATGCACTGGCTTAAAACTGGATGAGAAACCACAATCTTTTTCCATTTTGCAGCTAATGTCAGTTGTCTCTGCAGTTTTGTGTTTTTGTTTCACAAGGTAAATAAGTAACACCCTATTGGGTATCTAACTGTCTTGCTCCTAGGAACATTGTAATCTATTACCCATCACCACAGATTTCTGTAGATCAAGATGCTCTCTGATTGCCATTCCAGCCTTGCTGCCTATTGTGGTAGTTATGTCCATATTGCCTGTCAGTTAGGTGCCACTCCCTGGCTTCTGCCCTTCCAGAATCCTGTCATCTCCATTGATAACTAGAAGGCTAGTTTCAAGGCTGCATCTCTTCAACATACAGAGGAAATGTGTCATTGAGTTTCTCAAAGATCCCAGTGCAAACTTCCTTGTTGCATTACTCACTCCCTTAGTGAAGCAAATATCTTTTAGGGATTTCTGGGAATTATAGTCAGATAGTGGGCTTTCTGATCACATGTAATAGGTGTAATACATCTACTTTAACAGTTTCACTACCCTGAGCTTTATGACCCCTTCTTCAGTATTCTGTCAATGTAGTTCTGGCATTTCCACCTCATTTACAGTAGGATATCAACACAGCCAAGCTTCAAGAGCCAATCTCAGCAGGTTTCCTTCTCGGGAGGCTAAACCCCAAGTCACAGGAGAGTGCTCCAATGTCAACAAACTCTCCACTTTGCAGATTTATATTCTATCCCCTCACCACTATCCTGGTTTGATACCCTTGAGATCCACTCTCACAGGTGTTCTTCCATTCTTGCCAGTACTTCTTATTCTGGTCCTGTAATTGTTTTGATTGTGTAAGAGAAGAGTTTTCCCACTAGACCCTTGTTATTCCTCAGACAATGAGGGGTGTGGTAGCAGATCTTGGAGAGAAAAAAAAGCATTGTCTTACAAGACACCTGACTCAGGTGAAGTTTTGCAAATCTTCCAGGTATTGTGACATTTTCCTCTCTAGCAAGGGGAAGAGGACAACTTTTGGCAGAAAATTCAAGGGATCTGAGCGTTTAAGATATTTAGGTTTATGCACCCAAATATCACCATCCCAACTGTCAGGATACCAGTTTTCCTATCAAGGTGTTGGCTTTGGCATAGAAGACTTTTTGGGGTTGTACATTCAGTCTGTTTTGCAGTTAGCTTTGCCACTCTTACAATTAAATCCTGGGCCTGATTTTTCAGCATACATTGCCCTTCAGCTACAGGTAATGAGGATCCTTTTATTTTCATTTTCTCCCTTTTCTCTATTCACTTTTGTTTTTCAAAATATAACTTACATTCAGCAAAGTGCACACAGCTAAATGTAGAGCTAGATATATATTTATATGTGTATGCACCCTTATGATTTCTACTCAGTCTAGACACAGACCATTTCCAGTATTCCAGGGGCTTCTTCATGTTTTCCCTCAATGTTTCCACTCACAATAGAGTCATTATTTGAACTTTTTCACCATAAATTCATTTTCCCTATTCTTTAACTTCATATAAATGGATTCATGGTTTGTACTCTTTTGTTCATCATTATGTCTGTAAGACACATTTATATTATGTGAAGCAGTAGTTCTTCTACATTGCTGTTTAGACTTGCTGTTCCTTTTTCACCCCAAATCACTCTTATTATACTAATAGGGTGCTATTAGCATATAGGCGCTAATAGGGTTAGCTGATACTTTGTGGGTTGTTTTGAGTTCTGCATGCCTTTGTGTCCTACACATAGGGTGTGCACTATGTACATCATTTTTCTCAGTTTGAACCATTGCAACACCTTCATTCACAGAGCATACTGTGAATGTTGATTCAACCTTCTCTTGGTACAAATGTGTAATTTATATAATATGGGACTCTGTACTTCCTTAGTAGCTAAAACAAAGAAAAACATCACTCACTGCCTTCCAAATTATATCGATATCAAAGTCTCATTTTATTAAATTACTTAAGCCAAAGTCTTTGATCTAGGAAAGCGTGTTTCAGTTATAAATGGAAAAGAGAAGCTTTGTGTTGTTAACAGGAAAAGAAGTCAAGTGTGATGATTGTCAGTTTGCCATCGGGACGTGCCAGCTCTAAGTAACTTAATAGACAAGGCTATGATGTACTAGACCTGCTTTGTTCATTTGTGGCCCTATTTCTGCACTTTCTACTGATTCCCACCTGTATCACATAATTTCCTACATTGATGTGATTTATTACTTCTATTAGAGATTTTAAACTAATTGTTTAAAATTAGTTTAACTTGTTAGAGTCTCTTTGTGTAAAATCCATAAAGTCCTCATACTATTAGCGTGCTATACTCTGGACCTGCCAATGTGAACAAATTTGTGCTGTTTATTTTAACCAGCAGTGGTGTATGAGTCACCTGTTGATCCCCAAATCCTGCATACATATCCCCAAAACATTCAGTAGCTTACAACATGAAGCATTTGTTTCTTTGCTTACAGGTCTGTGGGTCAGCAAGGGTAGGTCTGCTTCAGGCTTCAGGTCATCTTGGCTTGGCAGATTTTAGGTCATGTGCATGTCTCACTGCCTGTGTGTCTCACTCTAGGGCCCACATTGAAGGGACAGCAGCTGGCTGATGCATGCTCCCTCTTCATGGCAATCACAGGGGTGCAAGAGTCTCAGCCAAAGGACACAAGCATATTTAAGTCCTTTGTGCGTGTCATGATCACTGACATTCCCTTGACCAGAGCAAGTTGTATGGGCACATCACCAACAGAGTGAGGGAATACATTCCACCCACTCTAGCGTGCTATGGGTTTACAAGGTGAGGGATGGGGGAAAGAGTTGTGGACGATAATACCACCTAATACATTCTATGAACTCTCTGCTCCTCCAGCTCTCTGATCTCAGTTGCTATTGCTAATATGACCTATGGAGAGAAAGCACTTCCTATAACTAGTCTGAATTTTAAAGGAAGAGAGTATCTTCCAGATAGCTTAATGGCCATTAGTCTAGAAGCTACTATAGCTGAGTTTCCATTTTGCCTCAATCTTTTGGCTTCTTTGTTGATTAATTTCTCTGATAAAATGAATGTTTTTAAATATTAAGCTTTAATTTTGCATTTTAATGCAGTAAAAAATAAAGCATACATGCTTCTATTATTTGATGTATACTTAAATATACAATATAGCTAGTAAGAGATAAGGGGTCCCATTTGAACCCAGATTTATAGGACCTAGCATGGTACTGGGCTTATAATAGATGCTCAAGAAATATTTATTGATCCAAGTATATTATTATTTACTAATGATTATTATTGATTAACAGATAGTAATTTGGGCCTGAATAGACATTTCCTTCTTTAATATAATGATGTATATATAATCAATATCCTTTGACTTTGTTAGTGTCTGTTAACTACGTCAAAAGGTGTTTATAATGTCATGCAGAGAAAAAGGATAAATTTGTGTTTGCTCTTTTTAAGACTAAGAAAAAATTATTGCTTGCCATTTTTCTCAGTTTGGGTTTTTTTTCAAATAAATTTTATTGTATGCGCTGGGCGTGATGGCTCATGCACTCTGGGAGGCTGAGGTGGGAGGATCGCTTGAGGTCAGGAGTTTGAGACCAACCTGAGCAACAGCAAGACCCCATCTCTACTAAAAATAGAAAAAATCAGCTGGGCGTGGTGGTGGATACCTGTATCCCAGCTACTGGGGAGGCTGAGGCAAGGGGATTGCTTGAGCTCAGGAGTTTAAGGTTGCAGTGAGCTGTGATCAAGTCACTCTACTCCAGCCAGGGGAGACAGAGAGAGACTCTGTCTCAAAGAAAAAAAAATTTTTTTATTGCGTCTGTTTGAGTTTTATAATATGATGTTATGGCATGCATATAGACGGTAACATGGTTACTATATCCTCAGTTTTGTTTTAAAAATTATTTTTTTATATATCCTTTTGATGTGATAAGTGTCCTTAGGAGAATGTCTAAACGAATAGTTAGAAATATGTACCAATACAGGCAAAATCTACTAATTTTCAAGATAATAAATATCAGCCAATGAAAATGTCATTTAAAATTACTTTTAAATAGTGTTTAAAATTAAAATTATGTATGATATAGATACAAAAGGATCATAATGCAAGAGAAAGGTAATAAAAAAAAAAGGTGCTGCTTAAAGATTATTTCCTTGTTAAAAGGAAGTAAATTAATTACAAGAGTTGATTTTATGAAAACTGAACCTATCATAAAACAAAAAGAACTTCATTTATAGACAGTTTGCTTTATATCATAGATCATCTGTTTAGGGGAAGAATAATACTAAAGTAATTATATGCTTTCTTGGGCTTTCTTCAATGATTCTGAAGTTTCAGGCAATTTCCTTTGCTTTCTTATAGGAAACATTTATTACAGCTTAAATATGTGCTAATGTCTCAAGTTATAATCATCTCACCAGATATACATATGACATAAAGAAAGGAAGGAAACTAATATTAATGAAGTGTCTACTCTATCTCTGGTAAAGTGCTAAGAGCAAAGCCTTGTTAAGATGAGAACTATCTACATTTCAGAAAAGAGGAAACTAGGCTTAGAAAGTTTAAGTGATGGGAGTTTTTTGACTCCAAAACCATGTTCTATGGCATGAGCCAAAACCTGAGAAAACTGTCCGTTGGAAAGCTAGTATGAACTCTACTTGCAAGTTCAATAATTGCAGTGTAGTAAAACCAAGTTTTATTTAGAGATAAACAAACAACAACTATGAACAATGTTTTGCAATAGACAAATCACAGTGGTCCAAAGTCCTACAGTGGGTATTCCCCAATGCCACATAAGAGACCCTGAAGAACATTCAAATGCAGATGTACCCACTAAATGCTCCCTAGGCTTGGGCTTGAGTTGACACGTTGGCCCCCTCCTGGCTGGAATTTCTGCTTGTGGTTATTCCTGCAGTGTCTGCAGCATTGACCTTACTCCTGGCTTCAAAATCCACTTCCTCTTCTCGTGGATGTCTTGTTTTTCTCATGCTTCTTGCTTGACCCACTTTCCTAGTCTGGTGACCCCTCCAGACATTATTCTTTGACATTTCTTAATTCATAAGAGGACTTCCAAATTCCTTCTAAACCAAGCCGGAGTTATCGCTTTTATCAAATACTTTTCCCAAACAAGAGGATCTTCCTCTTGATTATCAGTGACAAACATTCAGCAGGTGCTTGTTATCTTCACAATCTGCTTCTAAACTGTCCTCCCAGTCCACAAAGAGTTTATCATCAACTTAAGGAGAAAAGCTATTCCCATAAAAATGAGAGCTGTAGAGAAGAATAGGCAAGTGTTACAAGACTTCATAGCAGGGAAGGATGAACTTGAACTGAGGCATTTAGAATAGAGAGAGCCTTGAAAGCACGTGTTGACCACAGGTCCTCCCCCATCCCCCGATCTAACTAACATCATGCTCTGGTCAGCATTAAAGGACACATCAAAGATGTGAGGAATGCAATGGGGCCAGCCTTCTGAAGGAACAAAGGCATCAACACTCTTTCTGCTGTGGTGAGTCATCTTCCCTCTCTTCTGCAGAACTTTAAGAGGGTTTGTTTCTCCTTTTAAAGGAGGGACTGTGACTTTACTCTCAGAGCCCTGAGTTTATGAGAAAAGATGTCCTGGCTTTGCTCTGGGCCTAAAAGAAAGACATACTTGTGGTTTCTACCTTGTCCAGCACAGCTTACAGAGTAAGAAATGAATATCATGCAGAAACTCTGGTCATAGAAATAGCAAATGTGCATTTCTCTAGAATGGGCTCTGTATCATATCTAACTAGGGACCCTAATGCTGTGCTGAGGCAGGTTAGTGATGGTAAATGGTTAGGGGCTCAGGGTTTGGAGTAAACTGACCTGTTAAGCGTCTCTGAGATGGTTGCTGTAATTGCAGCAGTGAGAGAGCTTCAACAGAGCTAATGGTAGAATTTGGAAAAATATCACATTGTTGTTCCACTGCCCTAGGATAAGTTGGCAGCACTCGTGCTCAAAATACCTGGGATCAGAGGCTTTCTATGCTTCTAGGTGCTTCACACGTTACTGTAAACAATTACCTGATGCGGTAGTAGCTCTGTTTTTACAAATTAGGCAAGTTAACTTGCCCACATTTATGAAACTATTAAGTGACTGATTGATTAAACACTTGTTGGAATGTGAATATAAGTTCAATATAAGTTGCACTAATTTTTATTTAATGCAATTGAAGAATTAACAACCTGAAAGTCAAATGAAGAGTTCCAGACTGCTCCACCGCTCTAATTTACTAACTCAAGTAAATTTTAATGTGTATGAGATATTTCCCCTCCCAAGATATTTATTTGCATTTGTAACTGGTGCTAGGATATATCTTAATCCGGTTATTGCTTTTTATTTTTTAAAGGCAGTGTAAACTTACTGCAAATGAAATCTTACTCCAAAGCCCCTTAAGTGTAACTGCACTCAACTGTGGAGGTGGTGATGGTACAAGGTCTGTTCTTCCTCCATTTCTGTCTTTTTCCCTGAGGTTGCCCCTGAGTGACCCTGCCCTATGCCCTAAATTGTACACGTGATGCTCGACCACTAGCTTAATCCCAGGGGATGAGAACTTTGATCTGGCAGGTCTACAGAGGCCTTAAAGTATACACCCCACAGATGGATGCTAAGCCCTTTCATGGCAGGTAAAACCCTGCTTGTAGCTCAGAAGTCTCTTTTTGAGGAAATTGACCTAATCAGGATAGTAGGAATTTTTTCTCCAGCTTAAGATCCAATTAAGTCATTTTGATTACAAAAATTAGAAATAACCAAGAGCTGTCTCCAAAATGTATATCATCTCAGGGGTAAAGGGGTAGAGCAGCGAGCAGTAGAGCTTGGAAAATTCCTGCATTTGGTTCTAAGAGATGCATGTGTTTACTTCATCTACCCCACCACACCCCAGAATAAAAAACATTATGTAGTTGTTACTCTGTGATATTTCAACTTAGTAGCAAAGAATGGTTTTAAGTTCTTAAGGAAAATGAACTGAAAAGACTAACTCCATTATATATCCATGTGTTACAGTTTCGTTGAATTCACTTGAAATTGTAATTGTTTACAGTTGGCCCTCCCTGGCCATGAGTCCTACGTCCATGGATTCAATCAACTACAGATCAAAAATATATTTTTTTAAATTCCATCTATACTGAACATGTACAGACTTTTTTCTTGTCATTATTCCCTAAAAAATACAGTAGAACAACTATTTATGTAGCACTTGTATTAGGTATTATAAGTAATCTAGGGATGATTTAAAGTATATGGAAGAATATGCATAGGTTTTAGACAAATACTATACCATTTTATATCGGGAACTTGAATATCTATGGATCTAGGTATCCTTGGGGGTCCTGAAACTAATCCCCCATGGATATTGAGGGATGACTGTATTTATTCTCCATGAAAATGAAAAATTTTAAAATGTGAACTTTGTTTTTCATTAGAATTGGTTCTGGTAATAAGCATAGAATAGAATAATTCACATTATACATCATGTAAATCAAATTTCTTAGGCATTCCTAGTGCAATCTGATAAAAACATCTTTTCTTAGATGCTTTATAGTTTTTGGAAAAATAAATTAGTATTGTCAGAGAGCAATCTATTTTCCCTGGTGTATTGCTTTTACCAGTTGTAAATGTTTTTGCCTGAAAGCAACTAAAGACTCAAGAAAGGGAGGCTTAAATAAGTAAGGGATTTATTTGCCTCAAGCAACAAGATATCTAGGGGCAAGTTTCTAGAGCTGAGATGGTGGCTCAACCATGTACTCATGTGGCTCTCATTTCGTGGTTGAAAGATAGTTTCACTGTAGGCATCATGTCCATGTTCCAACTGGGAAGAAAGGGGAAGAAGGAAGCGCAAAGTGTAATGGAAGTTGCCAACCCAGCCTTTAAAATAGCTTTTCTAGAAGCCTCAAGCAGAGATTTCTGTTTATATTTTATTGGCCAGAACTGGATCACATGGCTATTCTACTTCCATCCAACAGGGTCTAGGGAAGCAAGTGTGTCACTTTCCAACCTGCACACTAGTAGAGGAGGCTGCTTAGGAAGGTGGTGAAGTGTGTGGGGAGGGAGGCAGCTTTTAATGTATGCCACCACTGATGTGGGATTCTTCTCTTGCTGATTCCTTGTCATGTGGATTACTTTAAACAAACAAAAAGTTTGCAGTTCAGAAGTTCTGGTTTCGGAATGCAATGTCCTCACCACTTATTTCCTCTTTAAATGATAGATTTGGGCTGTCTTGTCTTGAAATAGCTACTTATTGTAGCTTGTGTTTTGAGAGCAGCCTATCTAAGATCAAATGACAAAATGAAGGGAAACATCTTGTGACCTTTTGGTTTCAATCATTTGGGATGTATTTCTTGCCAGGACAGACAGTTCAGTATTTTGAAATATTCTGATGTTTATTTGTTCAAAACCAAGACAGAACCATTATGAATAATGAATAGACAAAAAAAAAGAGCCAAGCAATGAAATATACATTTTTGAAACTCAGTTGGATCTCTTGAACTAAGACAATTTCAATTAAAGAACTGTATTATCTTTTTCTTCAGAGGTGAAAATTTTATTAATTTACATGGGTAAAAGTTCACATTGTAGTTTCAAACTCTACTAAAGACATATGAAAATTGTTGACTGATTATAAAAATATCTAATTTGAATATGAGATCATACTATAATTCTAGTCATCAGATTATTGCAACTCAGAGCTTTAAGAATATTTCCTTTTACAATTAGAATACCATGCTTTCATTAGAGAAACTTTGTAAATAATGAGAGATCCTTTCATACATCCACTATTGTGAATATTTAACATTTTGATGTATTTTTGTTTATGAATGGAAAATAATCATAGTTAACATTAATTGAATACATACTCTATGCCAATAATTTGCCAGTGTATTATTAATGTATAACTTAATCCTCTCAAAAACTCTAGGAGCTGGGTACAGTTTTATCCACATATTCATATATGAATATTGTTATGGTTAAATAATTTGCTCAAAGTCACATGCTAAGTAAGTAGCACAGCTGGATGTGAACTCAGAAAATCTTCAAAACTTCAACATTCTCAGGACCTGACCAGGCAGTGTCAGGAATGTAGGAGGCCAAAGCAAACAGACTCAAGGGCTTGCCAGTACTTTTCTGTCCTTATATCACTTGACTCAAGATTCTGACTTTTGGGAAAGCCTGTTGACCCAGCTGTCCATTAGTAGACTATATCTGAGAGCTACATTGGTTCTTGTTCTTCTTGAGGGCTGAAATGTCACGTCTTCTTAGGGTCTGTGAGCTTCTCCGTAGCATTTGACAAATTTTTGCCTTAATTTCCAGAGTGTTTCTGATGCATCCTATCAAAGAACCCTGATACAACAGCTTTTGTGACTTGGAAATCTAAACATTGTTTTTGTGGGGAAATGCACTGCGTTTCCAACAGGGAACCTCATAGATGAGCTTCTTAAAACAATCCATTGATCAGATATTCTATTCATAAATATAAAACATTGTATGTGCCTTATATCCTATCCTAATTGGCCTTTTTAAAAAAGTGTCCAGGCTGGGTGTGATGGCTCATGCCTATAATCCTAGCACTCTGGGAGGCCCAGGTGGGAGGATCACTTGAGGTCAGGAGTTAAGACCAGCCTGAGCAAGAGCAAGACCCCATGTCTACCAAAAATAGAAAAAATTAGCTGGGTGTGGTGGTTTGTGCCTGTGGTCCCGCTACTTGGGAGGCTGAAGCAGAAAGATCACTTGAGCCCAGGAGTTTGAGGTTGCAGTGAGCTATGTATGATATGTCACTGCACTCTACCCACAGCGACAGAGCAAGACCTTGTCTCAAAAAAGAAAACCAGTCTCTTTTTTAGTCCCGTTTGGTCACTTTGTTATTAGAAGTTATATGCATAGGTTCCTAATATATTGACTCTAAAATTGTGTACATGTAGCCATTTCCATTAGGCAGGGACCTTGTCTTTTTTACTTAGTAGCTAGTACACTGTTTACGCTCAGTAAAAAAATTTATACTCTTTCATTTGTTTTAGTTAAACAAGTTCTAGTGAGTTTGTTCACGTGTAAAAAATTCAAACAAAACAGATGAAGCGAAAGGCTCCTTTTAACTGCACCCAATCCTCACCCCCAGCGGTAAATTCAGTTATTGGTTGGAGGAGGAAATTTCCTGCTCTTTTCTATACATTTACCTACATGTGCATATCCTCATATAGAAATATAGAGGGTTTTTTGATGTGTTTTATTTTAAAAAACTTAAATATGCTAATGAACGTGACTTGTTTGTTTTACATAACAGTATGTCTTGGAGCTCTTTCTCTGTCAGTACAAAGAGATCCATCTTGTTCTTTTGTGCTGCTGCCAGGTATGAAATGATATGGATCTACATGGCTTATATAACTAGTCTTCTTTTGATGGACAATTCAGTTGTTTGCAATTGTTTATTATTATATTACAATGAAGCTGTGGCAAATACCTTACCCATTTCTCTTTGTGCACATGTTTCTCTAGGGTAGATATCTAGCAGTCCATTTCTTGAGTTGAAATGCATATGCTTTAAAAATTGTAATACTCAGTGAAAAATGAACTCATAGCAAGGTGCATGATCAAATTTGCCACCAGTTCCTTGTGATCACACTAAATCTTGTTCAACAGTTACTCTTACAGAAAATCTTTTTGACATTCTATCTTTTGGTTCTTTTCTCTCATGCTTCCATTCCTCTAAATGGTTCATATTAAAGATGTATTAGGTTGGTGCAAAAGTAATTGCAGTTTCAGACCATGAATTTTAAAGCATTATAACTATGCATATGGTATTAACTCTATAATATATTGCTATAATACATTCAATTGTCATTTAGAGAGACTTAAATAAAGGGAGGAAAAAATCCTTATAGTTTACCCATGTAGTTACTATTTCCAGTGTTCTTTATCCCTTTTTGTGATCCATATTTCTGTCTGATACCATTTTTCTTCTGTCTAAAGGACCTCCTCTAATATTTCTTAATGCATGGGTCTGCCTGGTAATGAGTTCTTTCAGTTTTTGTGTGTCTCAATAAAATATAAAGTTTGTGGTAAAAATGATTTAGTCTTTGTTCTCAGGATTACTTAATTTATTATATGTTTGAATATTTATTCATATGTTTATATTTTTATATGTTAGCATAATAATAATGTCTCATTTTTAATAGGATTTTTTGTTTGTTTCAGTGCCTACAATGGGTCAGGCTCTGTTCTTCATGAAAGGGCATCCCAGACCACAGGGAAGACAGGCTCCCTGCCCTCATAGAGTTTATACTCCATCCATGGGATTTTATTTATTTTATTTTATTTTTTTGTTTGGTTTTTTGTTGTTTTTTTTTTTTTGAGACAGAGTCTCACTCTTGCCCGGGCTAGAGTGCCGTGGTGTCAGTCTAGCTCACAGCAACCTCAAACTCCTGGGCTCAAGTGATCCTTCTGCCTCAGCCTCCCGAGTAGGTGGGACTACAGGCATGTGCCACCATGCCTGGCTAATTTTTTCTATATATATATTTTTTAGCTGTCCATATAATTTCTTTCTATTTTTAGTAGAGATGGGGTTTCGCTCTTGCTCAGGCTGGTCTCAAACTCCTGAGCTCAAACAATCCATCTGCCTCGGCCTCCCAGAGTGCTAGGATTACAGGCGTGAGCCACTGCGCCCAGCCCATGGGATTTTATCTTCAATGCATTCAGCTCCAACTACATTTTATTATAATTGTGCCTAGAGTGTTGCAAGGTAACATTTTCCTTTTAAATCCTGGAAAGACCTCCATTTGTGAAATTATTTTAAACTTTTTTCTATTCCCTTCTTGAAATTGGAATTTTTGAATTGCTCTTTCAGTATTCGTTTAAACTCCTTCAGAATTCATGGGCTAAAAGTTCTCATGTAAAGAACATCAGGAAAACAAAGAATAATGTCTACTTTTCACAACTTTCTGATTCATTGTAGTGATTACATGATCCTGTTTATTCTCATCTGAGCCCTCAGCAGACAGCCTCTAGTTCTCCATGGAACTCTGTTTAGCAGAGCAGCTGATGGTGTGTTAAATTGAATTTGTGTCAGAAATTCAGTCTTAAGAGTTTATGTAGCTCACTTAGTGACAATGATTACTTTGCCAATTGAATTACCCAGTATTAATTTAATAAGAGAAATTAATTTGAAAATATATACCAAGCAACACTCCTATCCAGTTTTTCCATGGTACCTATCAGTGTGTGTGTGTGTGTGTGTGTGTGTGTGTGTGTACGTGTATCTAAAATATTTGTTTTATATTTGCTCAGCTAGCAAATGCATTTCTCATAACATTTTTGTAAAAGTATGAACATATCAAAACTAAGTATATTATAAAACTCCTTAAAAATATTCCATAAAAAATGGAGATTTTATCTTAAAAGTCCATGTCATTGTTGGATTATGGGTGCCTATGGATTAGAACAGGGTGAGAGCCTTGACCTCAGGTATGGAGGCCAGGCTGGAAATGAAGGATGGGATAGAATTAGGCCTGCACAAGGGAAAAGTGAGGTTAAAGGTATAGAACTTTGTAACACAACAGTTCAAAAGAGAAGAACAAAATGGGCTTTTCTGTGAACCAGTAAGTTTCACAAGATGTCTTCAGCAGAGGCTAGGCAATCTGGAATGTCGTAGGATATGCTGTATTAAGGATACATGACTTCTAATATTCCTCTCCATTTTAAGATTTTTTTACTTTAGTGGTGCTACGTATTATAGCAAAAGGTTAGAAATAGCACAAATGGCTGGGCACGGTGGCTCACACCTGTAATCCCAGCATTTGGGGAAGCCAAGGTGGGAGGATTGCTTGAGCCCAGGAACCTGCGCAAAGTTGAGAGATCTGATCTCTACAAAAAAATTAAAAATTAGCTGATTGTGGTGGCACGCACGTGTAGTTCCAGCTACTCAGGAGGCTGAACCAGGAGGATTGCTTGAGCCCAGGAGTTGGAGATTGCAATGAACTATGATCATGCCACCGCACTCCAGCCTGGATGACACAGTGAGATCCTATCTCAAAAAAAAAGAAAGAAAGAAAGAGAGAGAGAGAGGGAGAGGGAGAGAGAAAGAAAGAAAGAAAGAAGAAAGAGAGAAAGAAAGAGAAAGAGAAAGAGAAAGAAAGAGAAAGGAAGGAAGGAAGAAAGGAAAGGGGGGAAAGGAAAGAAAGGAAGAAAGAAAGAAGAAAAGGAAGGAAGGAAGGAAGAAAGAAAAAGAGAAAGAGAAAAAGAAAGGAAGGAAGGAAGGAAGGGAGGGAGGAAAGGGAGGAAAGAGGAAAGAATGAAGGAAGAAAGAAAGGAAGAAAGGAAAGGAAGAAAGAAGGAAGGAAAGAAAGAAGAAGAGAAAAGAAGAGAAGAGAAGAGAGGAGAAATACTTGGCCGGGTGAGGTGGCTCATGCCTGTAATCCTAGCACTCTGGGAGGCCGAGGTGGGAGGATCTTTTGAGATCAGGAATTCGATACCAGCCTCAGCAAGAGCAAGACCTCCCCCCCCCCAATCTCTACTGAAAATAGAAAGAAATTAGCTGGGCAACTGAAAATATAAAAACAAAAAATTAACTGGGCATGGGAGTGCATGCCTGTAGTCCCAGCTACTCAGGAGGCTGAGGCAGGAGGATCGCTGAAGCCCAGAAGTTTGAGGTTGCTGTGAGCTAAGCTGACACCACAGCACTCTAGGCTGGGCAACAGTGAGACTGTATCTCAAAAAAAAAAAAAAAAAAAAAAAACCACAAATACTCAAAATCAGGGAAAAGATTACACAAACTATGATATATCTACATTTTAAAATCATATCAAGTTACAAGTTTACAGTCTGAGTCATCAATGACAAACTCTACATAAAATAATTCTTAAAAAAGCAACCAAACTTATAAATTTATATTGATTATAGGAGTATAAAATAGTTTATTAAGTATTATTTGAAGAGAACATGGGATAATAAAAAGTAATGACAGGGTGGGTTCTCTAGTTTTAAATAACATCTTGTAGAGTCTTAGAAATTTCATTTTAAAAGGAAATCTATGTTTTTTATTTAACAAACCCTCATAGAGTACTCAGGGATGAACTAAAGATTAACTCATTTAACCCTCACAAAACCCTATGAAGTATTATTGTTATTGTGTGTTTTAAGTAAAAAAAAAGTGAGACGCAGAACAATGTACAGAGTGCTGGTACTGTTAAAGGACGTAGATACAGATGTAGCCTTGTATGTGCAGAGAAAATTTCTGGAAGAATAATTCTGTCTCTCACACACACAGGTGCACACAGACACACCTCCTGCTGGAGAAAGGAACTATGGTTCAAGGTGAGTTCAATGTCTTTTGTACTATGTAATGATTTTACATTCACATATATTATTTTAAAATATGACACTATTTTTAAAATAAATAATCTATGGTTATATACTACTTTAAAAAATAAAAAGTCTTTGGTTCTAAATTTAAAGTCTGGAAAAAGAGTGAAGTAGAGTGACTAGAAATCGATACCTAAGATGAGTTAAGCTACTTCCTTAAGGAGTGCTGTAAGATTTAAATGAGGATTGAAGATTCAGACAGGAATAAAGCCAGCAACTAGACAGTGAAATAGAGATCAGGCCAAACCAAGAAGTTTAGGTAAAGTGAGAAGTTATAAGTCAGAAAGGAGAACAATTTCTAGGAAAATGCTATATCAAAGAGTTACAGTCACTGATGATCAGACCTAAAAATGGTTAAGAAGTTCAGCCAACAAAAAGGGCAGAGCATCAAAAGGACTGGAAGCCGGTATCTGCCAAGCTGTTCATTAAGAAGCAGCAAACCTTGAGTCTTAAAACTGATTCCCCATGGTGACCCAGGCTACCTTTCTACTTTCCTATTGAGGCAGGTGACCATCCTCACATGGCAAACAAGGCTCGTCCCAAAGCTTGTTCACAGGGAATCATTTCTTTCCCTCTCACTTGCCCACCGCTCACCATCCATCTACTCCCCAGATGTGTACTGAGCACCTACTATGCACCAAATAACATTTTAACACAGGTATCATCTAATATTTCAAACTTCAGCGAGGAAAGTGCTATTCTCTCTCAATTGTCTAATAAGCAGTTCTGAGCCTTAGATTTCTAGGCAGATATTGCAGCTAGGTACCAATTGGCTTACTCTGTTATTTGTGGCTTGGCAAAAATCATAGACTAATGTGTTAGTTTCCTATTGCTGCTGTAATAAATAACCACAAACTTAGTGGCTTAATACAACACAGATTTATTCTCCTTCACTTCTGGGGGTCAGAAAGCCAAAATAAGTTTCACTGGTGTTAAAATAGAGATCATAAGACTGACAGAATAGACTCTTTGTGGCAATAAGATACCAAATTACAAACAAGGCCTGAGGCCATGCCAGGCAAGGGTTAAATTATGCACTCCTACATGTAAAGAATAAACTATGTTCTGACTGCCACAAGGTTTTTTTCT
This sequence comes from Lemur catta, assembly GCF_020740605.2. Classification (NCBI taxonomy): domain Eukaryota; kingdom Metazoa; phylum Chordata; class Mammalia; order Primates; family Lemuridae; genus Lemur; species Lemur catta. The sequence continues at coordinate 124,998,182 of NC_059129.1, read as the reverse complement.
TTTTTTCCAGCAGCTAAACATTGGCCTCAAGTTGAGCAATATTGAAACAATTTCAGCTCACCAACCACCAGACACTGACTTACTGACCCCAGCCCCATTCCGCAAGTCATAACTACAGCTTTAATTGGACAAGAGACTGATTTCAGTAACTTTCTCCTGTTAAGAGACTGCTGACCATGAACTGGTTCTGGCTGGTTTACAGAGGCTGTGCTCTTAAGTGCCTTTGTATCCTCAGCTTCACATTTTGACATAAAGAGCCTAATTGTAATGCGTTTAAATGATAGATCTCCACCCCAAAGTGGACATGGGGGCGTATGTAACATACATATTTGCTTACTATGCATGTACGCACCACCGCTTGGTGAATATTCATAGCTCCTCCTGTTAAATATGTACAAACCTGTTCAGCATAAATTCCTGTCTCACTTTTCCTCCTTCAAAGTGCCTGTTTTCAGTTTCTGCTGGAAGCTGTGCTTCCCAGCCTGTCAGGATGGCCAGCCTATAGGCTATAACCCTTTGTAAGAAACCAAGCTGTCCTCTCCAAATTTAAAGATCTCATGATTTTTAAGCTGACACTGGGCTAAAATCAAAGTGTCAGCAGGGCAGCATTCCTTCAGGGTGCTCTAGGGGAGAATGTATTTCCTTCGTCCTTGCCTGGCTTCTAGCGGCTGCCCACATTCCCTGGCTTGTGACTACATCACTGAGCTCTGCACGTCATCACATTTCCTTCTCTGACTCTCTTACTTCCCTCTTTTCCCTTATAGACATCCTCGTGATTACATTGGGCCCACCAGATAATCTAGGATAATCTCCTTTACTTATAGTCAAGCAATTAGGGACTTTAACCGCATCTATAAAATACTTTCAGAGTAATCCCTGGATTAGTGTTTGATTGGATGGATAACTAGGGACTATAGCCTACTCATAAAGCTGATCATATTTATAGACTATTTTTCTTTAAATATGCTCACTATTTAAATATATTTACTGAAAAAGAAAAATGTGTTTCACTGCATAATGAAAAACCCATGTTACTTCCTACAATTAAATAAATGAAAAAAAATATCATGAAAAAACTTGTTAAATTCTAGCTACATACTACTGCCTGCTAAAGGCTGAGCCCTGGCTTGGTGTCATTGTTTACAAAGGGAGATCAGCAAGGGTTATTAAGGTGTGTTGGTGAGTTAGCACCATACTGAATCTTTCTCTTTGATAGGAAAAGAAAAATGGAAAGACCTTAAAAAAAAAAAGACTTTCTTGATACTTAATGAAGTATCTGTGTACCAAATAAAATCCTGTCACAGATTGCCAGAGATTCTTTTTCAAACTTTGAGAACCATTGGCATAATGTTTCTAAGCTCTTGAGTCCAGGCTCTTGAGCCAGCAGGCTAAGTTTAAATCCCGTGTCCCTTCCTCACATAGTAGCTGTTCACTGTTACACCACCTCTCTGAATCTGTTTCTTACCCGAAAAATGGCAGTAATAATAAAACCTTTTTCACAGGACTATTTGTAGATATAAAATGAGATAAGGCATGAACATCCCTTGGCATGATTCCCAGTACATGGTAGGTGCCTCAAAAATTTCAGTCATTTTTAAAGCAGGAAGTCACTGTCATAACTCAGACATTGGGACACTTTCTCATATTGTCAGCTTTCTACTCATCCTTCCTACCCTCGAGTCTGATACGCTTGACCTTGACCTAATCTCTTCACTCTCAAGGTGCAAAAGCACTTCACTGAATCTTTTATTTCAACTATGGAATCAGGAACGTGATTCAAGTATAACATAAGCCACTTTGTGGAAAGGACACGGAAGTTGATCCAGGTGGGATTGTGGGCAAGGTCAGCCAGGGAATATGTGGTCAGTATTGGCTTGCCATAATCATCATGGTATCATTGCCAACAGATTTTTAGGGGTGAGCACCTCCTATGGGTAGAACTCCGTGACAGCTTCTGGGAGCACTATGCTAGATGGTCATCATGAGCTTTGGGCTGGGTGTCTGCAACACACCCTAAGGGGCCAACTGGAAGCTGCAGATCATGCAAACAAGAGCCACTCTATAGTGGAGAGGCACAAACTACAAGGCAGAAAATTATAGCTTGCTCAGAAGTGTACTCTACATTTCCCTGTGGCTGCCTGTTTGTTTCTCAGTATAATTTGAGGTGTTGACTATGGACCACAAAAATCTGGGTGGTTTTTGGGTACCAAGCTGTCTTGTGAATTACCTTTCTCTCTTTCTAACTTCCTGGTTGCTAAGATTAGCAAGCGTGGTTGGGATTATAATTGTTGGATTTAAACTACAGAAAGAGGCCGGGCGCGGTGGCTCACGCCTGTAATCCTAGCTCTGGGAGGCCGAGGCGGGTGGATCGCTCGAGGTCAGGAGTTCGAGACCAGCCTGAGCAAGAGTGAGACCCCGTCTCTACTAAAAATAGAAAGAAATTATCTGGCCAACTAAAAAATATATATACAAAAAAAATTAGCCGGGCATGGTGGCTCATGCCTGTAGTCCCAGCTACTAGGGAGGCTGAGGCAGTAGGATCGCTTAAGCCCAGGAGTTTGAGGTTGCTGTGAGCTAGGCTGATGCCACGGCACTCACTCTAGCCCGGGCAACAAAGTAACACTCTGTCTCAAAAAAAAAAAATAAATAAATAAATAAATAAACTACAGAAAGAGTACTCTTTGATGAAAAATTCTCGTATTTCATAAATGTTCTCATTTGATAAAACTTTAATCTCCTTGTCAACAGGTCATAATGGACAAGTAATTTTTTATAGTGTTAATATATTGATGGTTTGTTAAAATATACTTTGTTCTGAAAGCAGAGATGCTGGGGGCATTATATCAACTCTTTAGAGGCATAACATAGATATATTGTGCCTTTAAAAATATGGGCCATGTCTATGACCAGATTGATTGCATATTAAATTATTGCCAATTCCCCTAGTTTATTAGGTAATGTTAATTATGGCTAAATTATTAACAGAAGTTAAAAGCTAATTATTGAAATTATGGTAGGATTTATTTGAATATATAAAAAGCCATTTTACCAGATTATATTTTCTTTTCTTTTCTTTTTTTTTTTTTTTTTAAGAGATGGGGTTTCACTGTGTTACCCAGGCTGATCTTGAGCTCCTGGCCTCAAGCAACCCTCCCACTTGGCCTCCCAAAGTGCTGGGATTACAGGTACTGCACTTGGCCCCATATTACTTTATTTTTTTAATTATTGTTTATTGGTACATAATATTTTACATATTTATGGGGTGCAGGTGATATTTTGTTACATGCATAGAATGTGTAATGATCAAGTCAGGTTTCTGAGATATCCATCACTTTGAGTATTTACCATTTCTATGTGTTGAGAACAATTTAAGTTCTCTCTTCTAGCTACTTTGAAATGTAAAATACATTGCTTTTAACTATAGTCACTCTGCTCTGCTGTTAAATGATAGAACTTATCTAACTATATGTTTGTACCCATTAACCTAAATCTCTTCATTCCCCACTCCCAGCCACCCCTCTTTCCCAGCCTCTAGTGTCTATCATTCTACTCTCTACCTTTATGAGATCAACTTTTTTAGCTCCCACATATGAGTGAGAATATGTGATATTTGTTTTTCTGTGCCTGGGTTATTTCACTTAATGACCTTGAGTTCAATCCGTGTTGTTGCAAATGACACGATTTCATTCTTATTTTTATGTTCAAATAGTATTCCACTATGTGTGTATACCATGATTTCTTTATCCATTCATCTGTTGATGGGCACTTAGGTTGATTCCATATCTTCACTATTGTGAATAGTGCTACAATAAACATGCGAATGTAGGTATCTCTCTGATATACTGATATCTTTTCCCTTGGATAGATACCCAGTAGTGGGATTTCTGGATTGTATGGTAGTTCTACTTTTAGTTTTTTGAGGACCCTCCATACTGCTTTCCGTATTTGTTGTACTAATTTATATTCCTACCAATAGTGTGTAAGAGTCCCCTTTCTCCACATCCTTGCCAGCATCTGTCATATTTTGTCTTTTGAGTAATAGCCATTCTAACTTGGGTAAGATGATATCTCATTGTGGTTTTGATTTGCATTTCCTTGATGATTACTGATGTTGAGCATTTTTTCATATACCTGTCAGCCATTTGTATGTATTGTTTTGAGAATTGTTTATTCATGTCCTTTTGACTACTTTTTAATGGGATTATTTGTTTTTTTAATTGTTGAGTTTCTTGTATATTCTGAATATTTGTCCATTGCAAGATAGATATATAGTCTGCAAATATTTTATCTTTCTTTCTGTAGGTTGTCTCTTCCCCCTGTTGATTGTTTCCTTTGCTGTGCAGAAGCTTTTCAGTTCCATGTAGTCTCATTTGTCTATTTATGTTTTATAATACTTCTCCATACTTTTGAAGTCTTAGCCACAAAATTTTTGCCTATAACAATGTCCTGAAGTGTTTTTTAATTTTTTTTCTAGTAATTTTATAGTTTTGGGTCTTACATTTAAGTCTTTCATCCATCTTGAGTTGATTTTTGTATATGGTGAGAGAGAGGAGTCCAGTTTAATTCCTACGCATATGGAGATCCAATTTCTCCACCACCATTTATTAAAGAGGGTGTCCTTTCCCCAATGTATGTTCTTAGTGCCTTTGTCAAAAATCAGTTGGCTGTAAATAGGTGGATTTATTTCTGGGTTCTCTATTCTGTTCCACTGGTCCTTGCATTTATTTTTATACTAATACCATGCTGTTTTGGTTACTATAGCCTTGCAATGTATTTTGAAGTCAGGTAGTGTGGTGCCTCCAGCATTATTCTTTTTGCTCAGAATTGCCTTCTTGATTTCTTTTTCAGCTATTTCATTATTGGTGTATAGAAACACTAATTTTCGTATGTTGATTTTGTATCCTGCAACTTTCCTGAATTTGTTTATCGGCTTTAAGAGTTTTTTGATAGAGTCTTTAGGTTTTACTCTGTATAAGATCATGTCATCTGCAGCAAAGGACAATGTGACTTCTTTTCAAATTTGGATGCCTTTTATTTCTTTCTCTTGACTGATTTCTCTGGCTAGGACTTCCAGTACTATGTTGAGTAAGTGTGGTAAAAGGGGGCATCCTTGTCTTCTTCTAGTTCTTAGAAGAAAAGCTTTCAACTTTTCCCCATTGAGTATGATGTTAGCTATGGCTTTGTCATATATGGCCTTTATTATTTTAAGGTATGTTCCTTTTATTCCTAGTTTGTTGAGACTTGTTATCATGAAAGAATGTTGAATTTTATCAAATGCTTTTTCTGCATCTATAAAGATGATCATATGGTTTTTTCCCTTCATTTTGTTGATGTGATGTATCATGATTATTGATTTGTGTATGCTGAACCATCCTTGTATCCCTGGCATAAACCCCACTTGATCATTGTATATTATCTTGTAAATGTTCTGTTGAATTTGGTTTGCTAGTATTTTATTGAGGATTTTGCATCTATGTTCATCAGGGATATTGGCCTGTAGTTTTCTTTTTTTGTCACGTCCTTGTCTGGTTTTGGTATCAGGGTAATGCTGGCCCTGTGGAATGAGTTAGGGAGAATTCTCTCGTATTTAATTTTTAGTAATAGTTTGAGGAGGATTTGTATTAGTTCTTCTATATAAGTTTGGTAGAATTCAGCAGTGAATACATTTGGTCTTGAGATTTTCTTCACTGGGAAACTTTTTATTACTGATTCAATCTTGCTACTCATTACTGGTCTGTTTGGGTTTTCTGTTTCTTCCTGATTAAATCTTGGTAGGTTGTATGTGTCCAGGAATTTATCCGTTTCCTCTAAGTTTCCCAGTTTGCTAGTGTATACTTGTTCATAATAGTCTCTGATGATCTTTTGTATTTCTGTGGTATCAGTTGCAATGTCTCCTTTTTCATTTCTGATCTTGTTTATTTAGGTCTTCTTGCTCCTTTTCTTGGTTAGCCTAGCTAGTGGTTTGTTACTTTTGTTTATCTTTTTGAAGAACCAACTTTTCATTTAATTGATCCTTTGTTTTTCTTAATCTCTATTTCATTTAGTTCTGCTCTGATCTTTATTATGTCTTTCCTTCTGCTAATTTGGGGTTTGCTTTTCTAGTTCCTTGAGGGGCATTATTAGATTGTCTATTTAAAATCTTTCTAATTTTTTATGTAGGTGTTTATTACTATAAACTTCCCTCTTAGTACTGCTTTTTCTGTATTCCACATATTTGGTATGTTGTATTTCCATTTTCATTTGCTTCAAGAAAGTTTTTGATTTCCATCTTAATTTCTTCATTGAGCCAGTGGTTGTTCAGGAGCATATTATTTAATTTCCATGTATTTGTATAGTTTCCGAAGTTCATCTTGGCATTGACTTCTAGTTTTATTCCATTGTGGTCTGAGAAGATACTTGATGTGATTCTGATTTTTCTAAATTTGTTGAGACTTCTTTTGTGGCCTAACATATGGTCTTTCCTGGACAATGTTCCATGAGCTGATCAGAAGAATGTGTATCTGTACTTATTAGATTTAATTTCTGTAAATGTCTGTTAGATCCATTTGATCTGAAGTCCATTTTAAATCCAATGTTTCTTTGATGATTTTCTGTCTAGATGATCAGTTTAATGCTGAAAATGGGGTGTTAAAGTCCCCCACAGTTAGTGTTTTGGAGTCTACTACTCTCCTTAGATCTAGTAATAATTGCTTTATGAACCTGGGTGTTTCAATGTTAGGTGCATATATATTTATAATTATTTCCTCTTTCTAGATTGTTCCCTTCATCATTATATAACAACCTCTTTGGTTTTTCTTTCTTTCTTTTTTTTTTTACTGTTTTTAGCTTAACGTCTGTTTTATTTGATATAATTGTATAATAGCTATTCCTGCCTGCTTTTAGTTTCCATTTATGTGGAATATCTTTTTCCATCCCTTTACTCTCAGTCTATACATGTCTTTACAGGTAAAGTATGTTTCTTTTAGGCAGCATACTTGGATCATTTTTTAAATCTACTCAGCCAAAAAGATACCTATATTTTTTAAATGGAGAATTTAATCCATTTATATTCAAGGTTATTATTGACATGTGAGTTTTTGTTCCTATCATATTGTTAATGATTTTCCGGTTGTTTTATATATTCTTTCTTTTCTCTTATTGTTTGTCATTGTGGTTTGGCAGTTATCTGTTGTGGTACCATTTGAATCCTTTCTCTTTCTCATTTATGTGTTTGCTTTGTGTGTTCTGCACTTTCATGTGTTTTCATAATGGTAAATGTCATCCTTTCATTTCCAGGTTTAGGACTCCCTTGAGCATTTGTTATGGAACTTGTCTAGTGGTGATGAATTCCCTCAGCTTTTGCTTGCCTGGGAAAGATTTTATTTCTCTTTTATTTATAAAAAATAATTTTGCTGAATATAGTATTTTTGGCTGACAGTATTTTCTTCTGGCACTTTGAATGTATCATCCTATTTCCTCTTGGCTTGTAAGGTTTCTGCTGAAAAATCCACTGTTATTCTGATGAGGCTTCCTTTATTCGTGACTAGATACTTTTCTCTTGCATCTGGTCTGTCTGTCAGTGACTTTAGACAGTTTGACTATAATGTGCCATGGAGAAACCCTTTCTGAACTGTGTCTGTCTGGGAATCCCTGGGCCTCCTGTATCTGGATGTCTAAATAGCTTGCTAGACTTAGAAATTTTTCATCTATTATTTTCTTAAGTAGGTTTTCAAACCTTTTTGTTTTCTCTTCACCTTCTGGAATACTGATAATTTGTATATTTGGTTGCTTTAAGGGGTCCTATATATCATGAAGGTTTTGTTCATTCTTTTTTATTCTTTCTAAAAATTTTTATCTGACTGGGTTATTTCAAAAAACCTGTCTTCAAGTTCTGAGATGATTTCTTCTGCTTGACCTAGTTTATTTCTGAAGCTTTCAAATATATTTTGTAGTTTATTCAATGACTTCTTCTGTCCCAGAATTTTTGTTTGGTTCTTTTTTATGGTATCTATCTCTTTGGTAAATTTCTCATTCACATCCTAAATTGTTTTTCTGATTTCTTTGTATTGTTTTTTTGGAATTCTCTTCTATCTCACTGAGCTTCTTTAGAATCAATAATTTGAATTCTTTTTCTGGGATTTCATGAATTTATTTTTGATTGGGATTGGTTGCTGTGTAGTTATTGTGTTCCTTTGGAGGTGTCATATTTCCTTGCTTTTTCTTTCTGTGTCCTTACATTGATATCTACACATCTTGTGTAATAGTTGCTTCTTCCAGTTTTTTGAATTTGCTGTTGTAGAGGAGGACTTTTTCCTGAGGATGAATCTATGGTGTTGGTTGGGTGGGGCACTTTGGCTTTGATTCTGGATCCATGCAATAATGTATCTCTGTATGATTTGTTTGGCAGCAAACAGTGTCAGTGGTATCTGAGATTTCCTTGGTGGCTTAGGGTGTAGTTATTAGTGGAAGCTGTGGCACAGTTCTGCTGGAGAGACCAGTTCTTTGTATTTCAGTGGTGGTATCTGTGGTCTGATCATGTCTGTCTTTGGGCCCCAGGGTGGTGTACACTGGCACTGGTGTTAAGGGATACAAGCAGGCTGATTCTTGGGACTCCAGGGGGCTTACTCAGATGCTGGTAGTTGCAGCCATGAGCCAGACAGGTTGGCAGGTTCTTAGGCCCCTGGGTAGCTGGTGTGATGGGAGTGATAGCAGTCACAGTGGCAGGATAACCCTCTGGGTCCCAAGCAGTGTGTTCTGGCATTGGTGCTGGCTGCAATGAGCTGGGTAGATCAGTCTCCAGGCCTGCAGGTGATGTATGTACATAGGTGACAGTTGTGGTGGTAGCAGCTGGGTGGGTAGGCCTAACTGCAATCTCCTGGGAGGAGTGTTTATGTGCCAACAGTAGTGGACTGGGCTGGGCAATCCCTGGCCTCCAGACTATCTGTTCTAGCATGGGGAGAGGGATAAAGCCAGGTGCTAGCTATTGGTAGGCAGGAGCAGGGGCAGGGCAGTCCCTAGGCCACCAGCAGAATGCTCTGCTGGGAAGCAGCAGTGGCCACCCTGCTGCCCTGACACTAGGGGTGGGGGCACATTCAGTGATAGTAGCCCATGCTGGCAGGTGGGGGGCTGCAGCGCACATGCCACTTGGACCTCAGCCCCAGCAGTACTTGGACCTCAGTCCTGGGTGTGATACCCTGTGGTCACTTGTGCCTAAGCCCTTGGATCAGCAGCTAGCTCTTCTCTTGGGCCTCAATTCCAGCACTGCTGGGTTCCAGGACGGTGTACAGTCTGTTGGGGACAGGGCTCTAAAATGACACCCTGAACTCATCTAAAACAATGGGAAAAATAAATAAATAAATAAATAAATAAATGACACCCTCTGCCCTGGGTGTGACAGACTGAAGTCGCTTATACCTAACCCCGGGGGCAGCAGATGTTTTCTCTCTTGTGCCTCAGCCCCTGCACCACTGGGCTTCGGGACGGTGCGCTGTCTGTTGCGGGCAGAGTTCTAAAATGGCACCTTGCTGTGGCTTCTAAGGTCTCGGGGAATGTGAGGGGCCCAGCACGAGCTTCTTCCCTGGGGCGGTGCCATCATACGGTCTCCCAGCAGCTCCTTATGTTAGTTCCAGGGCTCTCAAGGGTCGAGGGGCTCTCCTGTGGCTAAGATTGCAGGAGTCCACGGTGAGAAGGTGAGAATGTGGATCCCTGAGGTTCTGTCACTTTCCCTTTCCCAATATTTGGGTTCTCTCTTGGCCCCAGCCGATCCCAGCTGAGCAGGCTGCCTCACTTCCTTTTGCTTCCTTGCTTTAGATATCACCTATCACCTTTCTGTTGAATTCCAGTGTTCTCTCTTGAATGATCTATTCAAAGTGTGATTATCTACTTGCTATTTCAGTTGTTCTTAGTGGAGGAAGTGAGCACAAAATGCCCCTGGTGAACCATATCCAGATGGCTCCCACATTCTTCTATATCTTCCATATTACCTTAATAATAGCATTATATAAATGACACAAATAGACATACATTTTTTCTTCAGCTTATGCAACTAAAACAGTATTTTATATAAGAGAGCTGTATGCTGTAGTTATAGTCTTACTTGGGAGAAAAATAAACTACTGAATTGCTTTTCACTGAGATGAGGCATAGATCCAGGTTTCATTCAGCCTGAAGCTTATGCAATTTGGAGTCCCTCTTCAAGAAAAAAGAATACCCAAATAGTCAACTTTTCCAAATTTATCAAAAGATGTGACCTTTACCTTAGTAAGGCCTCCTTGCAGGGCTCAAGAAGAAGCAAGTTAGGGTTTCTGAGGCTTCGTCTGTATCGTCTTCACAGATTGTGGAAATTTCTGAAAATGCTCCAGTTTCTCAAATTAATGAAAAATCTCTCTGGGTTTGATCCTTGGAGATGGGCAATATTACAAATAATCAATTACCTGCACAAGATGATGAATTTTCTGTTACTGACAGTGTTCCCTTACTAGGTTTTATTTGTTGAAGTATGGTAATTTAAAATCTAGTATTTTGCACTTTTCAAAACAAATAGCTATAATTACAATTATCTACTTTCATGAGATATGAGAAATGGAAGGAAAGGATTATACATATCTGAAAGCATTTTTTCTCTCAGTATAGATTTTTCTTCTGGAGATTTAATGAGTAAGAACATGGTATCTTACTTGTATGTACATACTTTCTTGAGGAATGTTACATACAAATATTAGGTTTAACTGGTGGTTGAAAATGAAAATCAAGAGTAAAGCAAGGAAACCAAACTTAGAATAACTGAGAAATACAATTTTTTATGCCTTGCTTAGGTCCTCATTTTCAATAAGAAAATTACTATTAGAAAATTTACTATAGGTAGGAAATATAATCTCTACAGATAATTCTAGAAGAAACTTTTTTTCTAGACTTTGCAAAATAAGAAAGGAATTTCCTTAATTTTGTATTTTAACTACAGGGCATTGGTCTTGAATTTTTTTCCTGTCTCAGGCACATAATTTTAATAGCCTAATGTTTGGCAATGTTTTCCCCACTGCTTGTTTCTTAGGATAAAGAATGAAATAATTAAATGACCAAAAGAGGGAAGAAAGAGAGGTTCAGAATGAGGAGTCTGGAAATGAGGAATGAAGGAAATTGGAGAAGGAAGATAATAGGAGTTTGTGGAATAATAAATTTGTCTGGCCCACCTCATCATCCTTTCAAACTGTATTTGGAGCATTGACGCTGGGAGAGAGGGGCCTCCTGTTTGGATAAAATGATTTGGCACACCCAGATGATGCAGGCAGGATTCAGGGATTTGCTTAGTCTGTCCAGTCTGGGCAATAGGGTGGTCACTGTATCTGTTAGGTGGGCTTAATGGATTCAGCTGCCTCCCCTGGATAATGCATAAACAATGTTTGCAACCTCAGAACATTAAAAACAATAAGAGGGGATGGAGAATGATGGCACCCATAGTAAATAATTCAGCAAAAAATTAAATTTAATGCACACCTCACCTTTTTCACCAAGGATTTGAGGCAGTTCACCAGATACGTATATAAAAAATATATACAGGCCGGGCGCGGTGGCTCACGCCTGTAATCCTAGCTCTGGGAGGCCGAGGCGGGTGGATCGCTCGAGGTCAGGAGTTCGAGACCAGCCTGAGCAAGAGTGAGACCCCCGTCTCTACTAAAAATAGAAAGAAATTATCTGGCCAACTAAAAATATATATACAAAAAAAAAAATTAGCCGGGCATGGTGGCTCATGCCTGTAGTCCCAGCTACTCGGGAGGCTGAGGCAGTAGGATCGCTTAAGCCCAGGAGTCTGAGGTTGCTGTGAGCTAGGCTGATGCCACGGCACTCACTCTAGCCCGGGCAAGAAAGTGAGACTCTGTCTCAAAAAAAAAAAAAAAAAAAAATATATACAAAATTTTTAAAGAGCATGGCCATGGAAAATAGAATAGAAGGTTAAGGCCAGGCGCGGTGGCTCATGCCTATAATCCTAGCACTCTGGGAGGCCAAGGCGGGAGGATTGCTTGAGGTCAGGAGTTTGAGACCATCCTGAGCAAATGTGAGACCCTGTCTTTACTAAAAATAGAAAAATTAGTCGGCTGTGGTGGTGCATGCCTGTAGTCCCAGCTACTCAGGAGACTAAGGCAGAAGGATTCCTTGGGCCCAGGAATTTGAGGTTGCTGTGAGCTAGGCTGATGCCACTGCACTCTAGACCAGGTGGCAAAGTGAGACTGTCTCAAAAAAAAAAAAAAAAAAGGGAATAGAAGGTTAATAGTCAAGGTGGTGGTGGTATTGTGTGCAAATAGAACACATACATCCCATCGGAGGGCCATCCAGACACTATAATATAATGAATTTGTCTCAGAAACCAAATTTGTTACAGAAACCAAAGTAAAAAGAAAACTATGGTTATTTTTAAATTTTAATTAATCATGAGAGAAAAAAGTACTTGTTTCTTCTGGGAAGCAATGATGTTCCTGCTGTCAGTTTCAAAAGGAATTTCTGAAGCGAATATTCACAGTAAACAATATAACGAATTTATGAGCTGTTTCTTATATCGTCAATTGACAAAGGCCAGCTGAATTTTCAAAAGGCTACTGAGTCTCTGAAAACAGCTCTGCAGGGAGTAATCCATACTATGGAATGAACCACATACAGTTTACTAAACAGTTAACCAAAACATAAATATGAAAACAACAAACTAAAAAGAATATATACTACTAGTACAATCCTGGCACTTCTAATTCCTTCTCAATATGGTGTTGGTACAGTTCGCCAAGAGAAATGTTATTGCCCTCGTTCTGAATCAAGTTTCCTTTTCTCTTTGTACTTGTTCTTTGTAAACATTATGTATTATAGTTGAATAACTGTAGAGCATTTATTTCTAACTGCTCTGGTGTAGATTCTAAAGGATATTTATTTGCTGCATCTCATTTTCTATAGCTATTTTCTGTCTTTGGATCACAGATCCTTAGTTCCTTTTTGAGATGGTTACTTGTAGAATAGAAAAATGGCAACGTGATTTCAGTAAGGTTAATAGACTCCTGTGATACCTTAATAGACAAAACAGAGGAACATGATTTGGGTGGCTTATTTGTAGGCAAGAATTTAGGCCATCATTCTGGAGCAAAGACTCTGTGGTGTGCTGTGAGGATTGGTTCAGGTATAGGAAATGCAGAAGGAAGGGTGGATGGAGTAGATGAACTCAGTTTTGGACACGTCTGTGGGAATTTTGGATTGAAATGTCCTTTATCAGTTGAATACATTGAATTGGGACAGAGAGAGAAGGAGGGAGGATGGGGAAGAAGAAAGAAAGGGGGAGGGGAAGGGGGAGAGGCAGAAGGAGATACCTAGCTATATAACAAACATTTATTAAATACTAACCAACTATGTACCGTGTGATGCCTAAGTATTAGTTACCATCCTCTGAGTGGAGGTTCTTGGTGATCCTCGGGAAAAGAATTTCAGGACATACCACGTAAGCAGCAGCTTTTTATTGATAGAAAGCAAGAATGTGCTCTCAAGAGAGAGAGTAGGTGAGCTCAAAAAGAGCAGCTGCACCAGGACGATCTGCTTTTTGGTCTTTTGAAGTCTTAATAATTGATGGGAGGAATATTCAAGACTAAGGGGTTGGCTTTTACTAAGAATTTGGATAGTAATTCCTAAAATTGGGTTCCCTCCCATTTTCATACTTAATATGTTTGTTTTGGAACTGTCATGGCAATTTAAAGGCTGGAGAAATTTTAAAACCACAATGCAAATGCTACAATATTTAGCAAAAGTTCATGTAAGATAGCAGAGGTAGCTGACAAGCCCATTGAAGCCAGTTCTTGCCTGCAGTTATCAGCCCCTCTAGATAGCTTTTGCTTGAAGGTCGTTTACTTTAGCACCTGCACCCACTCTGCAAGGCCCTGCATTCAGTCTCAGCCCTGTCTCCTAATCTCCTACTCTAACATAAGCACTTTACATGTTGTAACTCATGTAAGGATTATCTCATTATGGTTTCCATTTTATAGATGAGGAACTGAGATATGAGCCGGTGAACCACTTTTCCCAAGGCTACACAGCTGGTTGAGTGGTAAGAACTGAGTTGTGAACCCTGTTTGAAGATATAGATTTGGGCATTATCAGTAATTAAGCAATAGATAACATCATAGGCATGGCTGAGTTGCTCAGGTTGCCTATAAGAACTGAGGGACATCAATTTCTAGAGGATCTATATGTTGACTTTAGATGTCCAGGAAAGTAAAAGCCACATTTCTGGTCTATGTGCATTTTCTGGAGACTATGTTTATAGCTTTGAGCTCCCAAAGTTTTGAAAGTATCACGTAGAGTGACTAAATATGAGGAGCATGGCAGAAACCTTGGGAGGAAGTTTCACGAAAGTGGAAGCAATCAGTAATGTGCAGCGTACATCCAAGGGCCAAGGCAAGCAGCAAGGCCCTGGAGCATCAGGAGGAACATTGCAAAGGAAGGATGGGTGAGAAAGCAGATTGTAGAGGATGGTTGTGGACCCAGAAACCTATAATGCAGTCTATTCTATTATGGAAGCTTGACCATGAAGGAAAGGAGAAAGAAAGGGTTGTGGGTAGTTAAATAGGGAACCAGGATGAAGAGAAGAGTTTTAGTCTTTTCAGTGAGAAAGATTTGAGTGTATTTTAAATGTTGAGTGGCAAATAGAGAAAGAAAAATTGAAGATACAAAAAAGGGGGCAATATTTGGTGCAAGGTCTTGGAGGATACAGGAACAGATGGACTCCTAAGCACAGGTGAATAGAACATCTTGGATAGAACTGGGGTTCTGCTTTGAGATGGAGGAGTGAAGTGACAATGAATGTACAAATACCTAGTAGGTAGAGGAGAAAACTCTAGCTTTTCATCATGAGAAAATAGAGGCCCAGATAAGCTAAGTGATTGGGGCAGGGTCTCCCAGCCAATTTGTAGCAGTTCTGGAACTAGAACCCACTGTGTTTTCCATGATCATGTCCTCTCCCAGTGAAAAACTCTCTTTCCTTGTCATCTAAGACACTAGGCTATTCTGGATCTTCTCAGACTTCTTTGAGCAACCCTTTTCTATTCCTTTTTCTGCATCTTCCCTCGTCCCCATTTAATTATATTCTGGTTCCCCCTGTAGCGTGGTATAGTTGAACAGTTAGGGATCTTCAAACCCTGACTGTAACGCTTCCTAACTTTGTGATCATGGGCAAGGTCCTTAACTTTACTGAGCCTCTCGGTTACCTACTCTATAAAGTGGGTACAGTAAAACCGAACTTCAATTACATGAGGATTAAGTGAGATAACATGCACAAAATGCCTAGCACAGTCCCCTGGCACGTAAGAGATGCTCAGAAATACAACTTCCCATCTATTCTCTCTCCCTTGGTGATCCCTGGAGACTCAGGTTCCTTGCCACTGTGCAATTTTAAGAAAGTCAATCTTTCTATTTCCTTATCTCAAAAATGGAGACAATCCTACTTGTCACACAACATTGTCCTGAAAATGAAGACAATCGTATGGAAGTACCCAGGAGAGTGGTTAAGAAATCTTTGTTGAATCTAAGTCTCATCTACTTCCTGAGCTTCACTTATGACCTCCATAAATATGTCTCTCAAGCACATTCTCTATCCTGTTCCTCATACTTGAGTATGATGCTCTTATTTCCAATGGTCTGTTGGATATCTCTACCAGATCTTCTGCCAGGTGGTATAATTATTTTATCTCATTATATTCACAACTCATCTATGCTCTCTTCCACATCTTAGATAGTTAGCAAGCCCCTTCGCCTGACTCCCGCTTTCTCTAGTGGCAGCCACTTCTTCTCTTTCTTCTCATTGTACTGGTTGTTTTCTACATACTGTCTCTCCCCTGTCCCCCTCAATATGTCAAGCTTGAGAAGGCAGCATTCCTCAGTTTCCCTTGTCAGCTGGCTTTTGATTGAAAGTCCTTGTTAACAAAGAAGGAAAGCGCCTTCTGCTAGAGAACAGAGTCATGGTTCTATTGGAAGCTAAGACTGCCCTCTTGGTTATTTGGGGCTCCCTTAGCCACTGTATGTATTGGCAGATTACTTAGGGGAAATTTTGCTGTTGTAGGTAGCAGAGGAAAGGAGTTGTGATTATCGGCTTTGGCCCCATGACTAATTATAAAGGTGGGCATATAACTTACACTAATTGATTTTTTTAATCTTTCCACTTTCCTGCTACCCTATGTGAAGTACTGAAGGTAGTTAGCATCACAATTTAGGTCCTGCTCAGAACATGACTGAACTGACATTGCCTTGTGGCTGACAGTAACTTAGGATATTTCCCAGATGTTGGGTGTCTAAGTTTCTTTTTCTGAGGGAAGAGAAAGAATAGATGCTAAGAGGCAAAATGTGTGGACTGTTCTGGTTAATTCTATTTTTGTCTCTGCCCCCCTCTCCCCACCACATCTATTCTCTGCTCTGGTCTACCCGAGGAGGCTGATCCCAGGGGATTACATCATCCAGCCACCAGTGGAAGGGCCCGGCAGGAGATAGAAAGGTGGGAGGTGAGAGGCTGTGATATTTCCTCCCCTCTCCCTTCATGCTCAAAGTGCTCCTTTTCCCAGACTTGGGTGACACTTTCTTCCCCTGGGCCCTTTCTCCAGGCGAGGTTCTGTGGGGAGCAGACTGTGATACTGGGCCTGTGGGAGGTTTGCTGGGGAGTGTTCTTAGGATGACCCCTGGGGCGAGGGAGTGTTCAGGGAACCAGGACTGGGCAGAGTGGGCTGGGATGGCTGTGCAATTAGTTGTTCCAACTTGGGGCAAATGAGCTGGACTCATTTGTTTTAGAGAAGGGAGTCTTGCTATGTTGCCCAGGCTGGAGTACAATGGCTATTCACAGGTGGGATCATAGTGCACTACAGTCTCAAACTCCTGGACTCAAGTGATCATTCTGCCTCAGCCTCCCAAGTAGCTGGGACAACAGGCCTGCACCACCACCTCCCATGAGCTGGACCTCTATATGTTCACATAGACCATTGCATGAGGCCAACCCCTGGGGAAGGGGACATGCCTTTGGGTGAGGAAGTTCTAGTCGAGAACACCCTTAAAGGATTTGGCTGAGACTTGTTGGCCTTAGCACTCCCAGCTGCTAGTGGATGAGTGTTCCAGCCTTTAGGGGAATCTAGGGGTGCTCCCTTGTACCCCATCAACCCAAGGGGTGGCAAAGGTGTCCTGGTATTGCCAGTTCCTGGGTACCTCAGAAGTTTTGTTTTTTGTGTCTTCAATAAATTCTCTTAATTGAGTCATCTGAATTGATTTGTTTCCTTTCAGGGCCCTGACTCATATAGATAATTAAAAAATTATATAAATATAGAAATACAAATTCTCATGTGTTCAAGAAGAAGTTCAGTATTCTGTAATAGGAAGGCTTGATCTAGTGTGGGAAGTGAGGGCATGTTTTGTCAAGGAAGTGACATTTGAACCAAAATCTGAAAAGCCAACTTAAAGAAGAGAGAGAGGAGGAGGAAGAATGAAGAAAACACCGAGTTGGTCTGGCCAGCACCACACGGCTGGGTGGGGGTGGGGGGGGGACGGTGCAGTCGAGGAGGGGTGGAGGCAGGAAACTGGGCTTGTGGGCCTCATTAAGGATAATCCTAAAGGTAATGCAAAAGCTTTGCAGGTTTTGAGCTGGGAGGGACACAGTCAGATTGGCATTTTAAGATCTCTCTGGCTAATCAAAGACCAGTGTTATTTTTAATTGGGTGGAAAATTACCACTTGCCCATTCGTGTCTATTAAAACTAGAAAAGTCTCTTTTTGGTTTATTGGTCTCCAGCCTGGCTGGCCAGAGGTTTCTACCACTTGGCTAATTCTGCATATAAACCGCAGTATTTCATGGGCAGAAGAATGTTACATGCTACACCCTACAGGGCCTGTTGCATCTTTTTGACATCATGATAATTTGTTGCTTTTTCCCCTATCGTGGGGAAGATAACACTAAAAAAAATGTATCAACCATTAGACTTTTAATACAGGAACAATTTGCACTATATATTAAGAAATTGGGAATATATACTGTCTGTACTTTACTTTCCACTTGTTTTTGGAGTGTTTATACACACACACACTCCAAAATCTGTGTGTATATGTGTGTGTGTGTGTGTGTGTGTGTGTGTGTGTGTGTGTATAAACTTCTACAACTTTGGTTTTGGAATTGATTTAACAGGATTTCCCTTTATTCTCTCTTCAGGTGTTAATGGAAACTGGGGATGGGGAGTGCTGTCAGGCTCTTACACACATATGTGGCTCAGGCCCCCAGAGCTCCTTTCTTCTCTCTCAGGTCTTGATGGCTATTGAGCAGAGATGAAGTCAGTCATGGGGCAGAGCCCAACCACGGACTTCAGTAAGTGGCATTAAATTCTTCTTGGAATAAGTTGGTGTGATATTTTTTTCTTTTCTATCTTACATGATGGAATGTTAAATGGGAAGTTGTGACTGATGCACCAAGAAATGATAGATAACAGATACCAAAATCAATTATGAAGACTGCGATGTGGAAATTTCAAAGTAAATGATTAGTTGAGGACTGGTGAGATGCTCACTCACAGAGGGTACAAAAGAGTCAAGTCACTGAAGATTGAGGAGGGCTTTTTTTGAAAAAAATGTTTTTTTTATTTCAATAGATTTAGGGGGTACAAGTGTTTTATCACATGAATGAGGAGGGCTCTTCAAGGAGGATTTGTTTGGACAGGGCTGCACTGAGTCCCACCCTCTCCCCCGCAATGGGTGGGGACACTGGCAGCTGACCCCAAGCTGAGTGAGGGCTTCACCAGGCCTCTCAGAGAGCTTGGGGGATGCACCTGGCCAACAGCAGACAGATGCCCCACTCCCACCTGAGGAAGGCACAACATCCTGTGCCAGCAGAGGGGACGGCTGTGGCTGGGAGGTCACTGTCCTGTCTCCCAACCATGAGCTTTTTAAAGGTGTGTGAGTCTCAGAGACCCTGTGTGGAATCCACAGTAGGGTGGTTGGCCCGAGGACATTTTAAAAGTGATTCTTCCTAAAAGGTCTCAGTGAAGGGTTGATAGGGCCCCAATGGTGAGAGTGTGTGTGGAGAGGATGGAAGGAAAATGAAAGTTGGGGTAAAATAAGCAGTCAGTGAAAATTCATTGCCTGTGTGTCAGGAAGTGTGGCCCAACACTTCCAGTGAAGGAACATGAAAGTGTTCATGAAAGAGTCAGCTTCAAATGCCTACCAAGCCCAGAGGGTGTGATGCCATTTCACCAGAGTGTGAGTCCAGGACACACTCCTTGTCCCCCTCCACTCCTTCCCTTTACTGTGGCTAGAAAGCTGGCTGGGGGAGAGGGGTGGGGTAGGAACAAAGCTCCCTGACCGTACATCTGCCCACAGAAGGCCCCTGCTGGGGAAGGGGGCAGTACTTAAATTACTGAATTGAGAGCAGTATGATTTCTATTACCAGACAGATAAGAAAAAGTTTATGGGACTGCTTGAGTTGTCATTCAGTGGAAGAGGAAGAACTATCCTCACTAAACAAATTCTTCAAGGGGACAGCAGGAGACTAGAAATTAAGTTGCTTTTATGGATACACCCACGAATCCTGTTTATTCCATGTTCTGGTTATGTATAGAGTTTAAATTCCGCACCTAGAGCAGTGAAATCATTTTTATCACAAATTCGTATTTCCCCAGGATCACAAATTTACAAAAATACCCTGGCTCTCCTTAGTTCATATGGTTAAACCATATTTCTTTTCAAGCCAAGAAGATAGTCTAAAGGATGAGAAGAATGAATAAAGAAAAATGCAAAACCACAACAGTTGTTAAAGCAACTAGTAAGGAAATGTAATATACTAGGCAGACGAGACTGGACAAGGAAGAGGAGACAAGCCTGGAGGAGGAATAGAAGAGACCAGATGAGAAAGAGGAGACTAGAGTGGACGAGGAAGAGGACATTTGCTGTTAAAAGAATACCACAGTGAGGCATTCTATATTTTTGCCAATATATCTTAGGGTTAGATTCCTATAAATGGGTTCAGTGGGCTAATTCACTGTGTAATTTTGCTGATGCTGACAACTTGCAAATAAACCTCCATACCTTTAATATTTTTTTCTTCAAACTTAATAAATGTGTACCTACCCTGTTCTCCATAGCTTCATTAACAAAATACTTTGTGTTATTGTCACAATACCATTTAAGGTCTTTTCTTTATATAAATATTTAAAGTATGGAGTTCTTTTTAATTTTTGGAAAGTATGTTTTCCAATTCTGATGTCCTTAAGTGTGAGAACTAATACAGTAGAAAAATAATATTTTGCAAAAGTCTTTTAGATATTAGGTTTTTTTCTGAGATTTCATAGTCTTTCAAAAACCTAGAGAACAATTTTTAATGGCTTACTTTTATTACATCTTTATATATCACATCTTTATAATAAGTTAGTGTATTCTCTTCTTATGTTTTATAATTTTAAATAATTTCTGTTAAAATTTGTTAGTATAAAAGCGGAATAGGGTATTTTGGAAATAAAAAAAGAAATGTAATACACTAGGGACTTGTATCTAGAATATTTAAACTATTACACCTGAATAATAAAAAGACAATAATCCAATTACAAGTGGGCAAAGAATCTGAACAGGCATTTCTCCAATGTTATCTTTTTCCAAAGAATATAAACAAGTGGCCAATAGGCACATGAAAAGATGCTCATTATCACTAGCTATGAGGGAAATGCAAACCAAACCCACAATGAGATAACACACCCACTAGAATGGCTATAATAAAAAAGATAACAACAACTGGTGTTGAGGTTGTGGAGAAACTGGAACCTTCATGCATTGCTGATGGGAACATAAAATGGAGCAGGCAAAACAGTCTGGCACTTCCTTAGAAGGTTAAACAGAATTCCACTCCTAGGTATATACCCAAGAGAAATAAAAACATATGTCTACCCAAAAACTTGTACATTAATGCTTATAGCAGCATTACGTGTAATAGCTAAAAAGTGGAAAACCAAATGTCTATCAACTGATGAGTGGATGAACAAAATGTGGCATATCCATACATGGGATATTATTCAGCCATAAAAAGGAATCGAAGTACTGTGGTCCATGCTAGAGAAAACATTTCACTACGTGAAAGAAGCCAGTCACAAAAGATTATATATTGTATGATTTCACTGATACAAAATGTCTAGAATGGGCAAATCTATAAAGACACAGGAGTGGTTGCAAATGGCTAGTAAAGGGTTAAAGGGAGGAGAGTAAGTACTAAAGAGAACTGGTTTTTTTTGGCAGGGGCGGGGCAGTGATTAAAATGTCCTAAAATTGATTATGGTGATGTTTGGATGACACTGAATCTATTAAAAAGCACTGAAGTATATATTTTAATTAGGCAAATCATATCGTATATAATTTTAAAACATTAGGCATGGTCTACTGGACTGGGAGACTCACGATGGTAGGGATAGAACCAGCTTTGCACATTACTTTGTCTCTAGCCACTGCCTAACACACAGGGACTCAACGAAGATTTCTTGAGGAAGCAGCGCACTCTTATACTGTTCCTGATGTTTATATAGTGCTTCGTAAATTTCAAAGCATTTTTTTCCCCTAGAGAGCAGCAGTTCCTCTGTGCCTCATAACAACTGAGGGTGGTCAGAGTAGGTGATGAGAGATTGTCACTGGTCCATATTGTAAAAAATGAGCTTCTGTATATCAGGGGGGAAAAACCATTTTCTGTCTACTAGATTTTTTCTGGAGGTGCTCTCTCTCTCAGGCCCGTTTGTCTTGCTTTGCTCCTGTCCCCCAGAGACAGGGAACGCACTTCTGAGTACAATCAGCATTGCTCTGGGAGACTGATTCCCGAACTGTCATGTAATAGTACAGCCATGAGGGTCAGTCAGGGAGCAGAAACCAAAGAACCGAGATTCCTTTTCTGAGCAAACATAGCGATGAGGCCAGTGGGATTTTAGCTTCGGGATATTGGACTCAGTCTTTCTCAAATACTTCTAACCAGAAGGTTTGAGTTAGCGGGGTGTCCAAAGACCATGATCTCAATAGCAGTTATCTTAAACGTCTTCCAGGCCCCGAATTCAGGGTTCTAAGTTCTGGTTTCTACCCCTCAACGCTCAGATTTGGGGTTAGAAACTAATTAGGCACATTGTAGCTTGGACCTTACTCCAGTTGGTGCAGGTTTTCTTGCTGAGAAAAACTCACTGCAAGCCCCCTGAAAAGAGGTCCTCAGAGGTTTTTCCAATTCGGATGCAGACTCCTAGTCGGCTACAGAACCCCTGGCCACTGGACGACTTAATGATGTCCTCTTTGAGGTCCACCAAAGCGGCCCAGAAGTCTTGGCTGCCTTCCAGACGGAAAGTGGAGAGACCGGGGGGACCCAGGGAGCCCGGGGAGTTGCCAGCGGGGCGCACAGGCGAGCAGTGCAAGCGGGGCCCGCCGCGGCTGTCCCGGCACCTCCGCCCCCGCGGCCCCGCGCTGCGCTCCGCCCCTGCCCAGGGGGCGGGCGAGGGCTCTGCCCCACCGCTCGGGGCTGCGAAGGGGAATGGGGCGGCGACGCGGGAGCCGCCGGACTGTGCGGCCGTGCCCGCCCCGGCAGGGTGCGCTGAGGCGCCGGGCCGCGATCGCCCGCGGGCGCTGGGCGCGGCAGCCGCGGGAGCCGCAGGTGGTTCCCTGGGCCGGCCCTTTTCTCCTCCCCCTTTCCTTTCTTTCGCCTCTCCTCCCTCTTGCCCGGTGTCGGCGGCACTTCCCCCGCTTCCTCCTCCCTCTCCAATCGGGAGGGAGGGAAGGAGCCGCCGGCTCTTTCCTGCCTGCCTGCAAACTTCAGCGGGACTCGCGGCTCCACTCGCCGCCCGCCCGGGAGCTGCCCCTGGAACTTCCTCCGGCCCCGCCGCCCGGGATCCCCGGCGGGTGGAGGGACGCCACCGGCGCCAGGCAGCCGGGCTCGGACCCCCGATTCCTTCCCGCGGTTCCCCGGGTGCCTGCCCGCCCGCGCGTCCGTCTGTCTGTCCTTCCTGCCTGCCTGGCCTCTGCCCCGCGGGCAGGAGCCGCCAGGCTTCCCCTCGTCGCCCCGCCGCTGCCCGGGACTTTTCTTTGTGTTGGATGCAGACTCGCGCCCCGCGCCGACCGGGGGCGGACTAGGGGCTGCGCTCGCCCGGGCGGCCCCCAGCGCCGCCGGCCCGAGCCGCCCGTCCGCCCGCGCCATGCCCTTCCACGAGAGGACCGTGGAGCCCGCGCGGCTGCGCCGGCCCGAGGCGGCGGCCGGGGCAGCGGACGCGCCGCTCTTCCGCTCGCTGGAGCAGGTCAGCTCGCACGCCCTGGTCTGCCTGCTGGCGCAGCTCGCCGACCTGTCGCGCTGCGCCGGGGACATCTTCGGCGAGCTCGAGGGCCAGGCGGCCGCGCTGGGCCACCGCACCGCCGAGCTGCACCGCCGCCTCGACGCCCTGCACGCCGCCGCCGCGCGCCTCGACCACCGCCGGGTGAAAATCCGTGAGTGGCCGGCGGGTCGGGGGAGGGGAACGGGGGAGGCACCGGCGGGCTGCTCCCTTCCGCCCCCTGGCGGCCCGGGGCCGGCTCGGGGGCCGCCGCGCAGAACCCGGGCGCCCGGGCGCCCAGCGAGTGTCGGGGTCCGGGGGCCGGTGGGAGGGGGCCGCCTGAGCCCTCGGGAGGCTGCGCAGGTGATGGGCGCAGGTGGCGCTCTCCGGCTCTCAGACTCCGGGAGGTCGTTGGCGCCGTGAGGGAGCGGGTGCGGAGTGTGGAAACTGGGCTGGCCCGGTCCCGCTGACCGGTCCTCTGTCTGTGTGGGAGGCCGAGAGGACACCCAGGGTCCTGAAGAGGAGGAGGCAGGGTCGCGGGAACACAGCCAGAGGAAGGTAGTCTGTTCGGGAAGCCAGGGGAGAGTAAAGATTTGGATATAAGGTGGTTCCAAGTCTTGAGACTTCAGGAGAATCCATTTGTAAAAATCTCTGGGCATCTCAGCGAGCGAAGGGTTGCTTGCCACCTTTCTTCCTGCCACATACCTGTGTTCTTACCTAAAACAAAAGTAGGCAGACTTTTAGTTCAGGGTTTCCCCTTTTGGCGCTGAATTTTGTTTCTTCCCCCAGACTGACCCACCAGCTCTTTGTGATTCAGAGGACCTTGACCTTGAGCTCTGACTCTGAATCCCATTCATCTTTGTCTGGCCTCCTCCAACCCTGAAAATCAAGCCTATGTCCTGACATAGTGATCCCTCTGAGCACCCATTTCATTTCAGCAGCTTAACTGGCTCTGGTGAATGAAACAACTGGAATTTCCTGCTGGCCCAAAGCAGAGAGACTTTCAGTGTGATGTCTGTGTGGTTTCTCCCTTTTAAGTACCTAGACTTTGTCATAATCCTGTGTAAAGAATAAATTGGAGATGGCTGATGGATTGCAGGGTGGGAGAGGAGATGTTTGTTGGTGTAACACACACTAGATTTCAGCAACTCTTGATGAAATACTGGCTCTCTGAGAATCACTTCACGTGCAATCACGAATTGCTCGTTTTCCAGCTTGCTAGAAAAACTTAGCTATGTTTTAACTACCTTACAACCGAAGAGTTCAAATTTTCAGTAATTTAATCCCAGGGAGATTGCTTGCTATAATACATCTTTCTCCAAGTTGTATAGTTTTCTCATGATGGTTTTACATTTTTACAATTCATCTCTTTGATCGTGCTGTCAACACATCCTTATGAATTGCGGACAGTTCCCAACCTGGGAGAGTCTCCCATTTCAAGAAAAAAAGTTGGGGGATGGGGAGTGAAAGTGATCTCATAAAGTCTGTGGGACATAATTAGAATATATCTACTTAATGTGAATAATGACCTCATGCATAAGGACATACTGTCCTAGTAGAATGTCAGGGTCAAGATGGCGATCCCTAGTTGGCTTCCATACCTTTTCTGTGTAGGGTGTATGTGTGTGGGTGGACAAGAATTTCACCCTTGACAAACAATGTGATGAGGCAGATCTGACTGCTAGGTGAACTGATCTATTGTGGTAATTAAAAAACAAGAAAAACTCCCTGAAGGTCAAGAACTCCTTCTTTTGCTAGCTTTGTTTTGCATTTAAATGTATCACTTTTCTCTCTTCTTTTCCTGCATATGCCCCAATAGGCTACTGTCTATAGTCAGAAATCCCCCAAATTCTCTAAATTAACTAAAGTTATCCTAATTACAGTGACTGAAATAACTCTTTTTCAAAACTTTTCACAAGTTTGTTTGAATCTTAAATGGCTTTGGTTTTATATCAGAAATCTTGGCTCACCATTTTTTTTAATGATCTGGAAAGAAGGCTTTATTGAATTATAATTATGTCTGAGAGTATATGCACATGTAGAAAAGAAAGCTATAGACATTAATTTTTGTTTTTTTTTCACGTTCACACACTTAACTTTTTTATATGCTAAAAAGCAATGAAATGCCTATGCATTCATTCTATTTACCATCTGTTAGGATTCTTATAAAACAATACCTCAAACCTTGTTCCTGTGTAAAAGGTACATTTCCAAGTCATTTTGGTGCCTTTAATGGACTTGATTTGTATGGGCGCCTAGACTTTGAGACTTGAAATTGACTCTAAAGGCCATCAATTTCATGAACCAGGGAGGAAATGGAGTCCAGGAGCATTGAAGTAAGTCACCCCAGGTTAGGCTGAGGTTAATGGCACATATGGGCCAGGGAGCCCGAACCTTCTGATTGGCCTGCAGTCCCACTGGATATGTTGCTTCCCTTTAGGGGTGCTTGGAAATGGGGAGCACAGTTTAGATACATTCCATAAACAGTCCTAAGGATAACTATGACCGTTAATCTCATCCTTCTTGTCTGATCAGCCTTTTAATGAGTCTCCCCAGGAGCAAGTAACAGAATCCAGTAGCTTACCAAAGCGTGGGGCAGTAGGAGACAGCATATTTCATTGGCTGTTGGATTTCCACTGTAATAAAGAATGTGAGTGGAACAGTTTTTAAAACATATAGACTCTCTCTGCAATACAGAAACAGCGTTTTCATCCTGCGGGTCGGTCCTGCTGGCTTTAGCGATTCTGAGAAATATTAATGTTTCATCAAGTTTGCCATTCCTCACAATCTCATGGGTAGGAAGTCATCCAAAATAATTTTTTGTCGTAAGTTGGGGAGAGCACACATTAGTATTCTTCTATTCACTGAAGACTTCCCTAATGCCTTTCCTGACACCCGTAGGTTGGGGGAATGCTCCTCCGGCATCCAACATGGGCATCGGTATGTACTGTCCGTCACCCCATTTACCAGGGGGACTGAAATTGTGTATCTGCTCTGCCAGACCGCAGGCTCCTTGAGGTCCAGGATGGCCCTGGCTTTGTTTTTCTAGAGCTTAGAACAGTGCCTGGAATGTGCTAGCTCAATAGATATTTGACCTGAACTAATATTTAGTATCTTGGTCCTTATTGTCACTAGGAATAACTATAAAAACCTTAGGGAGGAAGTACTACACTTCTACAAATCTAAGCGAGCAAGACAATTACTTTAAAATCAAATGAAAATGTAAACTTTCTACCTTTTTAAAGTTTTGTGCTTAACCACCAAGCTCTGCTCTTATCTGTAAAAGTCAAACTTCATTAATTGTGCTGACAAAGTAAGTTCTTATGACAAATGGTGACAACAGCCAACGTGAATAGTTACATCTCTGCTCTGTAAACAATCAAAACAGACTTTGCTAAGCAGAAATCAATAGACATTCAACCTAATAGTCTTGTTTTATTTTTAAGCCTTGTGTGATTTTTTAAAAAAAAGTTTTATTGAGTAAAATTCATATACCATGCATTTCACCCCTTTAAAGCATATAGTTCAATGGTTTTTAGTGTACTCACAGAGTTGTGCAACCATCACCACAATTTTAGAACATTTTCATCAGCCCAAAAGAAACTCTATGCTCATTAGCAGTCATTTCCCATTTCCTCTCAACCCTCCCACCCCTATGCAACCACTAATCTCCTTTGTGCCTTTATAGATTTGACTGTTCTGGACATTCCATGTAAATGGAATCATATAATATGTGGTCTTTTGCGACTGGCTTTTTTCACTTAGCACAGTGTTTTCAAAGTTCTTGATTGGTTTCTTCTTTTTTTTTTGAGACAGAGTCTCACTGTTGCCCTGAGTTGAGTGCCCTGGCATCAGCCTAACTCACAGCAACCTCAAACTTTTGGGCTCAAGCAATCCGACGGCCTCAGCCTCCCGAGTAGCTGAGACTACAGGCGCGTGTCAAAATGCCTGGCTAATTTTTCTATTTTCAGTAGAGACGGACTCTTGCTCTTGCTCAGGCTGGTCTTGAACTCCTGATCTCAAGTGATTCTCCTGCCTCGGCCTCCCAGAGTGCCAGGATTACAGGCATAAGCCACTGCACCTGGCCTGGTTTCTTTTTATAGTTAACAACAGCTCTCCACTTATGATTGAAAAAGTATCATTCATATTTATTATTTGATTTAAAACCTTGTGAAATAGGAAGGCCAGGTTGCATACTTATTGATTTACTTATTTTTAATTGATACATAATAAGTGTACATTTTTACAGGTGTACATTTGCAAATGCAGTCTTTGCATAAACAGATGTGAGACTTTGGCGGATGCAGTAGGTTCATACTTCTGAGTGGTATTCTAGGTGTAGAGATGCATTGTCCTACCTCACAACAGACCGCCCCCTGACCTAACCAGAAGGTTGGCTGGTCCTGGTATCAGAATATCATTGCTTCTTCCTCAGAATGCAAGGTCCTTGTCAGAGTTCTAAAAACAGTGGAGACTTTACTGCAATTCTAAGAACAGGTTGTGAGGCTGTTTTTGTGCCTGCCTGCTCGTAAATGTCTGGCTGGTGAAATTGGCATGAGATTTACTTCCATTGACACATACCTCCACCCAGCTCTAATCCCAGCAGAGTCCCTGCATTTATTAACAGAAGCTGACAGTAGCTGTGGTCAGATTGCACCGTCAGGTTAAGGAGGCCACGTGATTCTGATACTTGCGTGACCTTAAGAATTGCCTGGAACTTTTGTTAAAATTAGAGATTCACAGACCCTTCCAGAGCCCTATCGAGCCCGAGTCTCCAGTGTGTTTAACAAATACCACAGTATTCTTTGGCCAGGCAAATCGAGGAACACTGCAATAGACTTGAAAGCTCACTTAGATTGGGAATTGGGAATTTGGCTTCACCTCTGCCTTTTTTTTTTTTTTTTTGAGACAAGGTCTTGCTCTGTCACCCAGACTAGAGTGCAGTGGCGTCATCATAGTTCACTGCAACCTCAAACTTCTGGGCTCAAGCCATCCTCCTGCCTCAGCCTCCCAGGTAGCTGGGACTACAGGCATGTGGCACTGCACCCGGCCTTATGCCATTTTATTAACCCAGATCTTGAGCAATTTATTTGACACCTTGTAGGCCTTAGTTTCCTTATCTGTAAGTAGAGACTTTGATTAAAATAATCTCTATGGGCCTTTCCAATTTTAGCATTTTGTGATTCAACTGAGAATTTTAAAAAGTTTATTTATTTATTTTGGCAAAATGGCAAATAAAAATTGCATATGTTTATGGTATACAACCATGATTTTTTTTTTTTTTTGAGATAAAGTCTCACTCTGTTGCCCGGGCTAGAGTGCCATGGCGTCAGCCTAGCTCACAGCAACCTCAAACTCCTGAGCTCAAGCAATCCTCCTGCCTCAGCCTCCCGAGTAGCCAGGACTACAGGCATGCACCACCCTGCTCAGCTAATGTTTTCTATATATATTTTTAGTTGTCCAGCTAATTTCTTTCTATTTTTTTAGTAGAGATAGGGTCTTCCTCTTGCTCAGGCTGGTCTCGAACTCCTGAGCTCAAACAATCCACCCTCCTTGGCCTCCCAGAGTGTTAGGATTACAGGCGTGTGTCAACTGCGCCCAGCCTAACCATGATGTTTTGATACATGGTTATACATTGTGGCATGGGTAAATCAAGCTAATAACCTACACATTACCTCACATACTTATTTTTTTTTTGTGGTGAGAATATTTAAATTCTACTCTTTAAGCAGTTTTCAAGTATATAATACATTGTTTTAACTATAGTCACCATATTGACTATACATATGTTGAAGTTATTCCTCATTTCTTAACAGAAATTTTCTATCTTTTGACGAACATCTCCCCAATACCCTCCTCCTGCAGCCCCTAGTAACCACCACTCTAGTTTCTGCTTCTTTGAGTTCGACTTTTGCTATTTGATAATAGTGGCTCAGGGAAACTTGTAAATACAACTTTGATCAATAATCCCTCTCTGCTTCTTATGATGAGAGATTTTAAAAAAATCTTTGTGTCTAAAATAAACTCTTCATGACTGTATTGACTCTTTTAACTAATATTTTATATACACAGAGTGCGTGGAACTTCACGTATTGAGGGATTAGTCATTTTCCAAACAGATCAGGCAGGTTCTTGTTTCAAATTTGTGTATATTCTGCCCACAGCACATGCATAGCTCCCTCCCCATCTTCAAAAAGTGCTAATGTCATTATGGAAATAGAATTGTGTTTAAATGCATTTGCTAAATGTTTATATTTCTTAAAAAAATAGTTTTAGTTTTTGAATTGTGAGAGTGTATCCTTTTTTTTTTTTTTTTTTGAGACAGAGTCTTGCTCTGTTGCCCAGGCTAGAGTGAGTGCCGTGGCGTCAGCCTAGCTCACAGCAACCTAAAACTCCTGGGCTCAAGCGATCCTACTGCCTCAGCCTCCCAAGTAGCTGGGACTACAGGCATGCGCCACCAGGCCCAGCTAATTTTTTCTATATGTATACATATATTTTTAGCTATCCAAATCATTTCTTTCTATTTTTAGTAGAGACGGGGTCTCACTCTTGCTCAGGCTGGTCTCGAACTCCTGACCTGGAGCAATCCACCCGCCTTGGCCTCCCAGAGGGCTAGGATTACAGGCGTGAGCCACTACGCCCAGCCGAGAGTGTATCCTTTAAATCAAAACATGTGTCTACTCATTGACTCCTGGGTATTGGTAAAATAATAATCTGGCTTAAAAAGCTACCCACATGTAGGCTGAAATTATTTATCTAGCAATAATCTAGTTTTTACTGTATTGGATGAAACCCTAATATTAAAATTTCAGCTGTGTGTATTATTTTAGGATTGGGACTGGCAAATGAAAAAATTTAAGTAACAAAAGAGAAATTTGAGTTTCTTAATATTTGGGGAAGAAAATTCAGACACAGAAAAAAATAATTTAATGTTTGCCTCTGGGTGTCATTTTAATATTGTATCTTTAAAAAATCAAGTTTTAAGTATAAAATAAAATGGCTTGCACCTAACTAGGCCCCTAGTAACTTATTTAGTTATTTAATTCTGTTTCTTCTCAACTGGTTTATATCCTGGAATGAATTAATTCTGGAGGAATTGAAGTTTAAAATCAACAGGACAGTGCTGATGGCCATCTTGCTTTCATGTGTTAGTGACATTTGTGGTGTGCACTTGTCACAATATGCACCTTAGCAGTACTTTAGACAAACGTAGGAGCTGGAACATCTGTCTTTGAATGAAGAACTCTCTGAGAAAAGGGCCAGGAGGCCCCAGCCTTCAGTCCCTTTCCTTGTGTCTGTGAGCGCCTTTTGTGGCACCAAACAAAAAATGTCATTACTGGCATCAATAGCTAGGGCAGCAGCGTTTGCTGTAGGCCAAACACTTTCATACGTATAAGAGCTCTATGAGGTGGATACTGTTATTATTTCCGCCCTACAGATGATACACCTAAGGCACAAATAATTTGTTTGCCCGCATTCATAGCTAGTGAGCAATGGAGCTGGGGTTTGAACCCAGACAGGGTTGTTTCCAGGGATAGCCTGCCCAAACATTGCATGGGACTGCCTCTGCATTATCTGATCTAACTTCAAATTATGACATTCCCACACTCAGATGAGGGAAAACGATGCCAAGAAGATATGGTGAAAGCCTGTCAAATATCTGAGAAAAAAACAAGAGGCTTTTGGGCTTTTCCCTTTTCTTTTTCTCTTTGTTTTGAAACCTCTCAAACTAGTAGCAGATGGCCAAGAAATTTGAGACATACATCTATAGTACTTACTTATAAGCACAGTGCCTGGCACATAGCTAACATTTATTTAACATTTGCTGCTGTTTTGGTGACACTGAAGGCTGAGTTAGCATCTGTATGTACATGTATGTCCCTGTATCACCACAGATGGCCCAGTCCATGGGAGGTGGTGACATTTGAAGCCTGAGAGATGAAAGCTGGCCAAATCCAGAGGAGAGCTGGTGCCAGAGGTAAACCCAAAACGGGATAGTTCTGCACAGAGATCTGAAAGTATATTGTGGCTCCGGACAGGAATGTGTGAAGGGCTGGTTGGGGGAGCCAGCCCTTCCCCTGGGGCCTTTATATGGATGTCCTCTTTCTTTCTCAGGGCCCCTTTGCCTCTGTTTCTTCCTATTGTGGGAACTGGAGAGCCACTTAGCTCCCACTTAGCTTCCTAGCTACGGAAGAACTGTCTCTTTTGCCTCACTTGGCTGCGGGTAGCTCTCTGAGTCTCTACCAAACCCGATTTCATGTTCCCACTCATGAAACTTGACGGGCTCAACCTGGACCTCAGCTTTCTTTGGGCGTCTTGGAACTCACAGCGACTGTCAGCACTATTTCATTCATGTCTGGGTTACCCACACTTTCTGAATCATAAGATTCACTGGGGACTTGGTTCAAAACATTCGCAGACTCCGCCCCTGGAGATTCTGAATCAGCAGGGCTGGGGTGAGGCTGGGAACATGCCTCCCTAACAGGTACCCCCAGGTGATTGTGTGGTGTGAGGAATCTTGTTCATTCAGGGTGGCAGGACATTCATACATTTATGAAGTATATATGGGGTTATTCTGCTAGTGTTAAACTGTGAGGATTACACAGGGTCAAGGTACTTGACAGTTTCATGTGGATGATTAGATATATAATTAACTAATAGGAAATAGAATGAACCATTCTTTACAACATTATTTCTAGAAGAAAATTTGTTCTGAATTCCAAATTGCTGACTTATTAAGAAATTGGATTTTTAAAAGATATCTAATGTATAAGACCTGCCTGTAAGTTTGTGGGACGGTGGTACTCCCACACGTGTAAAATAATGATTTTTAATGTGCACAGCATATTTTTTCTAAAAATTCTAAAAGACAAATATAAATGCTCCTGTAATGAGGTTTTTTTTTTCCTGTGGAATGGTGAAAATTTTCTTCTGTTAGTACTGCTTTATTCTCACTTACTTTTCTGATTTGTTTCACAAGAAATTTCCACCCATGTAGAAGAGCACAGTATCTTACTGTGGAAAGACAGACAACTGTTTCAGATTATTCTTGCAGGGAAGTCCTTTATTATACTTTCCTCTACTTTTTTTCCTCTTTGTGATTAAAAATTGATAAAAGCATTATCAGTAATATGCAGAGGGCTGTGTAGTAAGTAGCTGATTTAAATGGCAATAACACATGATAAAATATGAGAGCTTCCTATGTGACAGTATTAGACATCTGATAAAATGTTCTGAGGCCTCAAAGACCACAATGTTCAAAAACAAAGGAAATTGAATTAAGCAGGGCTATATCATGCATAATCAAAGTGTGCCTGATTATGTCGGCACCTGAGAACTACTGTTGAGGTGCACTGCAGTTTCCCAGTTTCCCAGCTGATGGTCTGGCTGCTGGGATGACCATCTTGGCAAGGGCACTGGGCTACTTCTCGGGATTTTGCAATTCTGCTCATCAGCTGCCTGGGGTACTCTCAGCTCCAGGCAGCCTGACTCCATAGCCTGTGTTCTTACCTGTATATTACATGAGGGCAAAGGTCAGTGGAAAAATCAGGATGCAGCCCAAGTAATCTTAGCATAGGTTTTCATTTAATTTATTGAATAGGCAATACATTTACATTGTTCGATATTTGTAAGTAAATATTTATATATATAAAAGGCCATGCAGTGAAAAGTCTCAGTGCTACTTCTGTTCCTCATCTGCCACCACGGCCCCCATTAACACATTTATTAGTTTCTTCATATTATTCCAATGTTCTTTTATGCAAACGTAAAAATATTTGATTTCCCTGCATTTTCCATTTACATAATTTCTGGATTATCCTGTTATTCTTCTTCATTCGTGTATATATAATCCAAAGTATTATTTTCATTGTTTTTCTTTTAGCTTGTTTCTTTTTTATTTATGAAATCCCAGTTACATTTTGTTGTTAGAGAAAGCAGGTGATTTGGGAAAAGCAGGATTATTTAAAATTGGAATAGATTGTTGAGCTCTTTCTTCTTCTTTTTTTTTTTTATTGCTAATGCTTGATTTTTAGGAATAGTTTAAATATGAGCTTCTCCAAGAGATGATTAAGTTTTTCCTGTATTAAGAAAGGAAAAGGGAGGAGAGACTTCTGTTAAATGTCTGTAACAACACAGTAAACTGAGTTTGTTTAAAAGCAGGCATTTTCTGCCCTTTACCTGGATATCTGCATGCTGAATGTGAATTACTTCCTGACTTGGGAGGAGGATATTAGTATCTAGGACTGTGCTTGAATTTTAGTGTGGAATGTTTTACTCTGAGATGGTAACTTTGTTTGCTAAATAAATGCATTTGATCGTGAGGTCTGCTTAGTATATTTAATTTTGCTGGGTTGGTTATAACAACCTGACTGCAGTGTCCGAGTATCAGTGCAGAGTGATACTGACAGACGTTGGAATGCAGCAACTGTGGTCAGTGGAGTTGTTTTTCCCTAGTTACTAACCTGCTTAAGACCACAGATTCATGCTGAATTAGTACAGAAATGACTAATCAAAGCACCGTTCATGAGTGTAGACTCAGAAACATAATCATTGAATTACATAGCCCACCATGTAAGTTTTATGTAAATAAAAGTATATTAAAAAGTGTTCAGTCTTACAAAGTATGCCATAAAATGGTTTTTTTTTTTTGAGACAGTCTCACTCTGTTGCCTGGGCTAGAGTGCCATGGCATCAGCCTAGCTCACAGCAACCTCAAACTCCTGGGCTCAAGCAATCCTCCTGCTTCAGCCTCCCCAGTAGCTGGGACTACAGGCATGCGCCACCATGCCCAGCTAATTTTTTCTATATATTTTTAGTTGTTCAGCAAATTTCTTTCTTTCTTTCTTTCTTTTTTTACTAGAGACGGGGTCTCACTCTTGCTCAGGCTGGTCTCGAACTCCTTAGCTCAAATGATCCACCCGCCTCGGCCTCCCGGAGTGCTAGGATTACCCATAAAATGTTTCGATTATAAAATTAATGTATATTCATCCTAAATTCCAAACCGGTAAAGTGCAGAAAATACGAAGAAGAAAAAAAATCCTAACCTAGAGAGAGAGTAGTGCTCCTTTTCCTCTCTTTTTTGCTAATGTAGCTATATATTTGGATCTATCTATATTTGGGTATAGCAATCAATGGTATTTTAAACAGAACTAGGGGCATTATTCTCTGTATATAGTTTTGTGTCCTGATTTTTTAAAACTTACCTGGTATAGTGAGAATTTCCACCATGTCATAATTATCCAGAAGCTGTGTTTCTATTTTTCAGAACTCAAAGATATAGTTGTAAAGAGGCCATTTTAAAGAGGAGAGACATTGGGATGAATCTCTCTGACAGTCTCTATTTTGCTTTGGCTCCCAAGTGAAGCCCTTTTGATGTCCTCAGGGGCCTGTGTGTTCACACGAGAATTACCAAGTGGACAGAAGTTTGTTATTCTTCAGCATCGTCCTACAGTTTCTTCTCCGTGGATTTAGTTATTTGTGAACTGTGAACCTTTAAACTGCACTCATGATGTAGTGTCTAGAAGATGTGTTGGAGTCCTATCAGTTAGTACAGTATATTGCTAAGTCTTGGACGTCATCACCATCTTCTAGAAAAATTAACCATATTTTATGTCTAAGATCATTTACCCACAAAGACAGTTCTCTGTATCTTTACAGCTGACAAATCATTGAGTCAGAGGACTGCTGTCTCCTTATTTCCTTATTGGTTCTTTAGTTGAGCAGCATGCCTGTTGTACTAATAAAGTATTATGTTGCCTTTTTTCCATTGAAGTTATGTTTCTTTTTTCCCCTTAAAAAGCAAACAAAGTTTTCCCTTTCCCCTTCCCCAAAACGGCAATCAGACATCTGTCTCATCTTTTCTCACCTTGGTGAGTGCCTGCTTTTGGCAACATATGGGGTCTGTTTAGATTTAGCTTAACAGGATTTTAAAACAAAGGTCTTTCAGCTATCTCTTACTGCAACTTTGGTTCTTGTTTTATGGAAGGACGTGGAATAAGCTTAGATCTGTTCCTCTTATTCTAAATATTGGATGGCTTAACTGAAAAATATGTAGGCTGTAGAAAAATTGGGGGACTGTGGGCTAACTGACTTGTGATAGAGGTGGCAGGGGATGAAGGTTGAAATGGGACGGGAAAAATGTCTGAGTGCCTAAAACTAGTACTTTTTTTTTTAACATCATCTAAACATTGTTGGCAAATTGTAAGTTCTGATCAATACAAATATTAACAATAATTTATATTAACATTTATAACATTTATAGCTAACATTTATAGGATACTTACTATGTGCCCATTTCATTTAATCTTCATAAAAACTATATATTGCCAACCCCCTATTTTACTGATGATGAAACAGTGGCACAGAGAGGTAAAGTAATTTGCCCAAGGTCACACAGCTGGTGATAGAGACAAACTATGGTATAGGTGAGTTCTTACTACCTTTGTAATGTGTTTAAACATTTCATTTGAATAATTGTACATTTTAATTTTTGTAAACTTTTCATTTAATATTGAAAAATTTCTGAGTTTGGCTAGAGGTTAATAGATATTTTCTATTTTGTTCTGTTTTTTTTAAATCACTGTGCTGCCGCTAACCCAATGACATGATCCATGGAGGTGAATTAATGGCCCATGTGACAATGCTGTTATGAATCTGTAGAGAACTAATGAAGTTTCTCTGGTTCTTTCAGCTGCACTGATGAAAGGTCATCTAGTCTCTAAATACAAAGTCTTTTTGTTAGTGCCTCCCATCGTCCTGGCCTCTTTTCCTTTGCCCAGACATTCATGGTCAGTGTCAGAAGACAGAGGATATAGGAACAAATTCAATTTCTGGCTGATTTTTATTTTGTGATATGTTAATGTGGAAAAAAATTCTCTTTTCGCTTCTCTCCACAAACTTGGTGTGTTTAAATACTATGACACTGTAAAATGCTATCTTCAGCCTCTGCTTCAAGGAAATTGCTTAGTTTGTTATTTGCTAATGAGTGGAGGGTGAGAAGCCCGGGTTAGACTAGCTAGCTGGTTGTCACTCGGCTCTCCAGTTCTCTGCTCTGTCTTTACTGATGGAAAATACCTTTAACTGTGTGGCGTTTTGTAGTGCCACCAGCCAAGAGAATTGTGACCCATAACCATTAACTTAAATCAGTGGTTCTCAAAGTGTGGCCCCAGGACCAGCATCTTCAATGTCTCCCAGGCCCCAGCCCTGACCTACTAAATGGGAATCTCTGGGTGGACTCAGCAGGCTGTGTGAAGAGCCTTCCAGATGATTCCAACACACGCTGGAGTTTGGGAACCACTGTCTGCAGTATCCGCCGCTGGCCCTGGGCCAGAGGAGTGCATCTGCTGAGAGGCCCTAGTGCCTGGGCTGTGCTTGAGGCAGTGACTGGAGCTGCCAAAGCTAAATCCTGCGGGGGTTCTTTAGAAAGCTTCTGCCTCTGGTGGAGGACAGTCTGGGGCTTATGAACTAAAGCTTCATTACCATACAACAATGAGCGGCTGTAGGAGCCCATGCGTGCTTCAGAGACACACTTGGTACAGGCCTTGCTCTTCGGAGATTAGTAACCTGGCCCCTGGCTTGTTCATCGGCCTGGGGGCTAAGGCGGGTCTCTGCTCTCTCTCCCTTTTCCCAGGAACTTTAAACAGCAGCCAGAGAGCAGTGAGGTGACTCAACACAATCACAGGGTAGGGACATAGTTTCTAAACAAAATCTGAGAGAGAGGACTATTCTTTCTAAATACTGATTATAAAAACCTCCCGTTTCAATATTTTGGAGAGAGTGCCTCTTAAAAAATGTAAGAGGCACTTACATAACTAGGGAAACTTGAGGCAGATATGGGAAATTTTACTTGTGAATGGGACATAATTTCAATAAACATGAGAAAAATTTACAAGCATGAACTTATTTGAGTAGTTTGTGTTCTTTTTTTTATATATGAAGCAGGTAGTGAGGAGGGGGTTCAGTTTCCTTGTTTTTCTTTTTTTTTGAGATAGAGTCTCACTCTGTTGTCCAGGCTAGAGTGCCATGGCATCAGCCTAGCTCACAGCAACCTCAAACTCCTGGGCTCAAGCAATCCTTCTGCCTCAGTCTCCCGAGTAGCTGGGACTATAGGCATGCTCCACCACCATGCCCAACTTATTTTTTCTATTTTTAGTAGAGATGGGGTCTTGCTCTTGCTCAGGCTGGTCTTGAACTCCTGAGCTCAAGCAATCCTCCTGCCTCAGCATCCCAGATTGCTAGGATTACAAGCATGAGGCACTGTGCCAGTTTGTGTTCTTTTGCTTGTGGTAGGATCCTGTTTTGCTTTACCCAATATAATTCAGCTTTTTAATGTATTACTTAATTATGTAATCCATAAATTAGCCATTAGTACAGTATAATCCACTGTAATTGGGGAGAGGTCAAAGATAAACTTTGATAAAAGGCAGCAAAGCATAGTGGTTAACAGACAAGATTTACTAGTTGTGTGACCCTGAATAAATTACTTACCCTCTCTGTGCTTAAGTTTTCTCCTCTGTAAAGTGGGCATTATACTGATATCTCAAATGGTTGTGCAGAGAAAGGAGATATAGAACAGTGCCTGGCCTATAACAAATAATAAATATTAGCTGATCTTTTGGACTGGACCTTACTATTTTTTTAAATGATTTTTACTTTTTCTGAGTGTATTTTAAAATCTAAGTGTAGATGAAGATAAGATGTTGGAATAAAGGATTGGACTTAAATATTTGATTGAACTTCAATAGTGTAAAGTTTGCTAAATAGTGTGCTTGTGTTCTAGTTAATTGAGTTTTCCAGATAGCTGATGGTTAGGTTTGATAATTGGGTTATTTCGCAGTTTTTGGATCATTGTTTTGGATATCATGATAATTCAATTCTGAAGGTATAGAATATTGGATTAAAATTATTCAGCATGTTCTCTAAATAGGTGTTTTGATTTCATCTGTAATGTGAGTTTATTTTGATGTCATTCTCTCTTTTCAAATTGAGATCAGATTAAGTTGGGGTTTTGGTTTGTTGGGTTCCAATGAGTTGGTTTTATTACATGCAGGCAATTAGAGAATTTAGAAACTTGTCAAGTTATAAAAGTTAATTTGTAAGTTATTTTGAACTTGTAATATATTCCCTTTCATAAACCATGTTTCCAAAGCATGACCAGGCACAGGGCAGCCCCAAGAGCCTGTTCACCCTGAAACACAGATCCTCAGACCTACAGTGCCGTGGGGCATAATCCTCATGTAAGAATTTTCTGTGAGAAAATGGATTATAAATGACAATCAGGATACCAAGGTGACCTTTTTCTGTTCCTCCCACTTCCCTTAGCTGTGTGACTTCGGCCACATCTATAACATGAATGATTTGGGTCAGGCCTTCAGGTGCCATTTTGGGGGGCAGGTTGCGGGGGAGCTCCATGATATGGTGGTGAGATGTGTGGGTATGAAGCATTGGAAGCAGGGGGTAGGGTAATTTCCAGGGTGCTTGGGTGTATGGGACTGAGAACTTTAGGCCCCGTGCCCAGCGGAGTCTTGGCTGTGGGCATTCACTACGGGTGATAGCTCCAGGCCAGTTGAGGGAAGGTGAGCCGCCAGCAGCCTGTAGGTTCACTGTGGGGCAATTGGCAACTATACGCAGAGCATTTATAATGGCGTGTTTGCAAGTAGGGGGCTGTTTGTAGTGCCTCTTTTATTTTTTTCGTGTGGGACTTTAAATGGATAAGGACAGAATTTTTATCAGTTTTAAAAGCCCACTTAAAGTTTGTGTTTTTGTTTTTCTTAGCTCTGTTGCTGGAAATGATTATTTTCATGTGTATGTAGTTTTATCCTTACCTCACCATACCTCATAGTCTATAGCTTAGTATCTATAATTATACCCTTTTTCCCTACTAATAAGATGCAAGAAAATATTCAGTCAGTTTTATATGGGCATCCATTCACATTTCATTTCTGTCCAGAGATTGTGGTGCCTGTATGTGTGTTAATAAACAGTATGCAAAGCATTAAAGATCCTTTCCACTTCTGTGCATTCTTTGTAAAAGGATCTGGATTGTTTATAGAATCCTACAAGCTTTTGGTAAAGTACATGTTTTTAAATCATGTTGAACGTGTAAAGAAAAGACAGAGTTGGGCTTGTTAAAAATTATTCCTGTCAAGTGCCATGTAGCTTCACATGTCAAACATGACTTGAAAATGTTTTCCCCAAGTGGCCATGTCGTAACAATTTATGTTCCGGAGGGAGTTCCCTGGAAGGAATTAAATAATGGGAGGTCACATTTTTCTTTCAAGTTTGATTTCCAAAGTGAAAATGAACTTCTGTTTTTTAACTTAAACTTGAAAAAAATTCAATGAAGAGCTTTTAGAATTGTGCAAGGATTGTGTTATGTGGAACTGGGCTTCCCCATCTCTGCAGCCAGAAATGAAACTTGACAGTGTTTTTTGTAGCTATAAAAATGAAGAGGTAAAAAATGCTGAGTCTGGGAAACTGTTCTAGTCACATAAATCTTAGCTGCATACATGCCTGTTATATTAATGGAGAAGGACAAAATAAGAAGAGTCTTTTTTTTCTGGTTAAATATCCTCCTCCCACCTCCAGGATATCACTTTGCAAATTCCTCAGACTTTCTTATTGAAAACATATGAATAGCTAAAAATTAATATTAAACGTAATTAGGAAATATATAATTTTTACAGTGAAATTCCAATCAAGTTATTGGATTGTAAGTTACTGGAATTCCAATTGGTTATTCATTCTTTCTTGATATTTGAGCTGATGGAGAAGAGAGTTAATAGGAATAATCTAGACACATTTTTACTGTCCTAAGTCCTTGAAAAGGAATATATCTCATGTTTTGAGAGGTGTAATGGACTACTTTAAATTGAGCCCTCGTGAATATCTGTTTCAGAAAGAACTGGAAAGTGTTCTGAATTACCTGTTATGTCTCTTTTGCTCAGATATTTTTCTTGTACATTTCATGTTAGAACTAGACTGTATCCCTCTCAGATGGCTTTTCAGATGTAGACCAAGCTGAAGTATCCCTTTAATATACCGTGATTTTTATGTTCTTGGATTATAGATAATAATTACATAATTCCATTTTTAAGTCTTACTGTTGAGTAGTGGGTGGTCAGAGGAGTAAATGTGGAGAAAGAAAATCATAAAAAGGAAGTAGTGATAATTTTTTTTTTTTTGGCTAATGGTAGTTATTGCAGCACCTTGAAAGATAATGCTTTCTCCTTAGCATTCAAAGATATAACTGCTCTGAGACTGTTAAACTGCCTTTTTTGACTTTTCTCCTAATGGCTGTAGAGGATTTATGGTTAATAAATTTTCATTTCCTGCTGTATACACTTTGGATGAATGAGCTGACTTGATGGCCATGAATATGGGCAGCAGGGATTGGCTCATGAGAAAAACCTGTGGTCATGGGTAGTCATTTAAAATTTTTAGCTGATTTTTAAGAAATGTACTTTCATATCACTAAACATCATACTTGTTTTGCTGTTCCGTGGTTTTTCAGTTTTAAGTATTATCTATTGACTTTTCAAGATGAGGACTTAGCTCTTTTTCCTTTCCTCAGTCTACCCACACCATATACCTCCCATCCCCACATCCTCCCCAGACACGTGCATTGCTTTGCTTGGTTCAGCATTCAATGTGTACCGCATGGTGACAGCACACGCCATTCAGAGCAGAGCCACGTCGTCA
Source organism: Lemur catta (assembly GCF_020740605.2). Taxonomy (NCBI): domain Eukaryota; kingdom Metazoa; phylum Chordata; class Mammalia; order Primates; family Lemuridae; genus Lemur; species Lemur catta. The sequence goes on along the minus strand of NC_059129.1, from coordinate 124,957,210 downwards.
AACATGACTACTTTTCCTTTATTATACAACTTTTGTCTTCCCTGGCATTACCAATGGCTCTTTATGGGGTGTGTGTGCTTCTATGTGTTTGTTATTATTTCAACTTCCAGCTCTATCCATATCTTCTTTTTACCTTAAGAATTCAATCAGTTTGATCTCCTTTGGAGATGTTACTCCCAGAGCTTTCAGATATGATCTAACCTAATCTAGATAGAATTTTTTTTTTTTTTTTTTTCCTGTGGCTGGTCCTGGCTGTCTCTGTGATCTCCTTCACTATCGTCCTAGAGACTTCCTCCCTCTTCTGATGCCTGTCTCCCTTAAGGCCTTCTTGGTCTCCTCGATTTTGGTGAGCCCTGTGTCAGGTGGCTTCCTAAGAAAGATTAGTAGAGGTATATTTTTTGCATGTCTACCCTCTCGTTTGATTGATAGTTTTCCAGGGTAAGGTATTCTAGGTTAAAACATTTTATACTCTTTCCCTTTTGAAGACATTGCTCTTTTAGTTTCCAATATCAGTGTTGAGAAGCTCAAGACATTCTGATTCCTAATCCTTTGTATGTAACTTTCTTTTCCTTGATGTAAGTTTTTGAGACCAACTCTTTAGTGCCAGTGTTTTGAAATTTCACAACAATATCGTTTGGCGGTGTGTGTTTTAATTAATATTTTTTGGTTACTTGATAAATTCTTTGAATCTAGAAACTTTTTCTTTAGTTCTGAAAGAAGTTTTTCATTTAATTTTTAATATCTTTTTAATTTTTTCTCTTCTTATATTTTCAGATGTTAGATCTTCTGGACTGATCCTCAGACTTTCTTATCTTTTCTGTATGCGTTTGCATCTCATTGTCTTTTTGTTTTACTTCTGGGCCATTTCTTATTCTTTCTCTTCCAGTTCTTCTATGAGCTTTTCATTTCTGCTATCAGGTTTTTCATTTGCAGGAGCTCTTTTTCTTTGTTCTGTGTATTCTTTTATATCAGGGGTCCCCCACCAATGGTGAGTGGTATGATTATTTCATTATATATTACAATGTAATAATAATAGAAATAAAGTGCACAATAAATGTAATGTGCTTAAATCATCTCCAAACCACCCCCACCCCTGGGTCCGTGGAAAAATTGTCTTCCATGAAAACAGTCCCTGGTGCCCAAAAGGTTGGGGACCACTGATTTATATAACATCCTTTTTTTAGTTTATTGATGTACTGTCTCTTCCTATATCTGAGATTAATGAATTTTTAAAGTTTTCTTCACCTTCAATAGTATTTCTTCCAAGTTGTTTTTTTCTGCTTGGGTCTCTGTTTTTTATTTGAGTGACTTCCCTGAGGTGTCTAGCAGTCTTTGGTTGTCTACTCGTTTGAGAGCAGGGGAACTATTAATAAAAGGCTCCTTGGAAGGTCTGAGCATTTGGACGGGGCTTGTGGACTGGGCAGGTTTTGTGGGAAAGAGCGCCTGTCAGTAGCTTTAGGTCCTTTTAGGCTGCTCGGATTTTCCAGAGAAGACCCTTCTGATCTCTTAGCTGGCGAGTAAGCCCTGGCTGTCAGCTTTCCAGGAACTGTGTGGAAAGAAGGCTGGGACCTCAGCATTCAGAACGCATCTATTCACTAATCCCTCTGCTTTTGGTAGGTTCTCAGCTGTGCCTTGTAGTCTCAGGCCAGAAACCCTTTGTTTTAATCTCTTCTGAGAATTAACATCCAATCTTCTGCCAGCATGGGAGGGGTGGTCATTGATGGTCTGGCGTGGGGTCAGGGGATGTAGGGTTCAAATTGCTTAAACAGTTTTCAACCAATCCTTATTTTAGTTGTTCCTCCCTCCCCAAGAAAAGAAATTCACCTCTACATTCAGAAGTACTGGTTACCTCCACTACCTGTGCTTTGCTTTGCTTTGAGAACTCTGCAGTATAAATCATGTAGGTTCTTCACTTCCCCCCAGGCTGGTTTACTATTGGCTTTATGAAGTCCCTGGTTGGTTACTGCTCAACTTTTTTCCTCCACTTTCCAAAAAATTTCTTGTCACCTCTTCTCCCATTCTCTCCATCTTCTTAAAATAATCCCTTGGCTGCAGTTTTAGTAGAGCTTTGAGAGGGATCCAGATTTGATATTTGTGTTCAGTCCACCCCCTTTGCTACAACTCCGGGACATTTTTGATGTGTAGTTTTCCTGTCTTCTCAAACAGTTCTGCTAGCCTCAGAGCAGGACTGAAGGGCCAGCTTTGACTCTGACTTTTCCATTTCCCTGCTTCCCCCATTACATAGCCAACCAGTGAACAGTGTCTTTCTCTTTTTTTAATTCTTTTTTAAAAAATTTTCTTTTTCTCAGTTTTGTTTTATTTTTAATTGACAAATAATAATTGTGTATATTTATGGGGTACAATGGGATGTTTCGATATATGTATATATTGTGGAAGGGTCCAGTCAGGCTAATTAGCACAACAATTACTTTCTTAGCAAGGTCTCCCATTCTCCCTTACAAGTCACTCAGCCCCTGTGTCCCTGGAGGGGCTGTCCACACTGGCTTCGCATGTGGCATGTATGTCCACTAAAATGAGTTCTTCCTGAGTGGTCCTAAGTTTACCACACAGTCTATAACAAAGATATTAGAATATCTTTTTTTCTGATTTCAAAGGAAAAGTTAAATATTAACTGTAAAAATTATAGAACTATGTACCATAAGTAATGAACTTTCTTCATAGCTCTAATCCTCAGATGCAATCACTATAAGCAGTTGGTATGTAACAGAAGCATTTGAAAATCAAGAGTGTATACTAATTTTAATACCTCATTTGATATTTCCCTTTCTAAATTAATGTTAGTGAGAATATAGAAAGGACATGAAAGGAGAGAAGATATGTACAAAATAAAAATACATTCCTTGAGAAGGCAATTAAAGAGTCTGGAATTCTTTTTGTTAGCTGTTCTGTGTTTTGACTTACTTGGAATTTGGTGAGTGAATGAAATTCTAGAAGTCAACTGAAAACATTGTGGTTGAACAAACATTGACATTTTACCCTCCTTGTCTTTCCCCTTCTTTAGAATAATGTCTCAAGTATATGCTTTTCCATTCTGTCTTGTCTAAGAGAAATTATGCTGTGTTGAGTGATGGTTGTGCTGTCTTCCTTAATTTTTTATATACAGCTGAACAGAAGTTTCACTGACACAATTTTTGCATTGTCTCAGATTATAACATAACCTATGAAAATCCAAAGTAGACTAGAGGGCAATTTTTAGTGTCGAAGTTTTCTGTTACATCAGGCTGTGTTTTAACAATGCCAAAAGTTGCTCCATTTAAAAAAAAAAAAAATTCTTTCGTTCCCTTTACTTCCTATTGACCAGTTAAAGAAAGAAATATTCTGTAATTTCACTAAGAAAGACATTATTGTATGGCAGATTATACCTTCTACTGTCCTAGAATAAAGCTTTAACTAAAGCATTGATGTAAACGGCTGTTGGACTTTGAACTCTGAAACAGCCCAGGAACAGGCATTTTAAAATCCTACTTTGGGTTTTCTTGCTATGTCTGTGCTGTTAATGAAATTTAGCAATGGGACTCTGCTTGCTGCCTGTTTCTGCATTTAGAGCTCTGGCTGGGGGTGCAATTCTAGTGCTTTGCCTTTGCTCGGGGATTGCCATGTTAGAGGGATACCAATAGCAGTGGTATTGAGGGTCCTAAATGGTCCCATGGAACACTGCTCTGGAACATTAATGATTACAGATGGAAAGATGCAATTTGACATTAAAAAATTGGCAAAATATTATTCCATACATTTTGGTGAAAGCATTCTTTTTATAGTAGTCACATTGAGAGAGTATGTGTTTAATCCAGTGTTGCTGGTGTTGCTAAAAACATGGTTGAATTAAAAAAAAATTGAATCTGGAATCTGTTAGTATGTTTATATTTTCGTTTTGTACTCATTAGTTGTATGATTAAATGCCCATTGAAAAGATTCCCATGTTACAGAGTTTCATTCCCCATATTCCCTATTTTGGTGTCTGTCCTCCATTCTCTATATCATCCCCTCTGTGTCAACACACAGATACACAACACACAGATACACATTTCTCTCTTAAAATAAATGATTGGGATCATATTATATATAAATTGTGACTTGAGTTTTTTTTTCCTTCTCCTAACAATATGTTTTGCAGTTTTTCATGTCTGTTCGTATACATTTACCATGTGTTCTTTCATGATTACCTAGTTTCCCATTGTGTGAATGTCACAGTTTGTTTAGTCATCCTCCTATTGATGGACATTTGGTTTGCTTTTCAATTTTGACCATTTCAAACCATTCATCCTTGTGCCTACCTGATTGTGTAGCACGGTCTTTACAATATCTAGCATTATTATAAAGCTGTCCTTTGAAGAGTATGGATTTGATTATTGGGAGCAGCCTAAAGTTGTAGAGCAACAAATCTGATGGTCAGGCTCTTCAGGAATTCTAATTTTGAGAGTTTCCAGATTTATTGCTGGAATAAGTGTCTCAAGATTATTAATTTAAAGGCGGGTACTTATCTGGGTATATCATTCCCTGGGTGTGTGTGTGTGGGGGGGGTTGAGTGTACATGCATGCATGTGGGTTTAATTTATCTGCTTATTTTATAATCAGACAACTATACTAGATGTGAGTTAGGAATTGTGTTTTGTTATAATAGGTTATTTTCTGAACCTCTAGTTAAATGAACATATTTTGATTCCTCATTGACTTTTCCCCCCATGTTATAATCGCTGGTGTTTGTGACTGGATTGCCTAGTCTCCAGTTTGTCAGTCTGGCTAAATCTACTTACCCTTTCAAGGAAGTAGCATTTGAGCTAAGTTGTGAACTATTCTCTGATTCCTCTGTCCCTCACCGGTGTTCTGTGTGTTCTCACGGCACCTTGTACCTAACTGTCTTGTAGGTTGTGTTGTGGCTCTTTCTTTACTGGGTGTGTCCTTGCAGATTGAGTGCCTTCGGAGCTGGCATTGTCTCCTGGATCATTTCATTCTCAGACACAGTATATGTTAAATACATGACTGCATCCAGTAGTGGGGTTAACTACAGAGGGAGCCTGGGCCTTAAATTGGGAAGGAACTTGCTCACTAGGAAGAAATCCTGTGCTTAATTCAATGGGGAAATAAAGGTTTTAGCTCCAATTAGAAAGATTAAATGTTAGTAATAGAAAACTGAGATCATTGAAAAATCAGAATACGGTGAAAGTGGTCTGGCTTATATCTGTGTAGTGATAATGGAAAAAGAAAGGAGGTAATATTTTGGAATAGAATTTACCACAGTTGGCAACTGATTGGGTTCAGCATTCATTAATTCATTTTGATCCATTCATTCTTCCAGCCAATTTATTGAGTGGCACTCTGAGCCTGGCATGGTGTAAGCTGCAAAGGACAAGCATGAACCAAAGGTGTTGAACAGGTTTGGAGAGTAGATGACCTCTAGAATGATGACAGCCACAGAAATTGTAAGGTCAAGACAAAGGAACTGGTTTTCTTGGACATTTTTTTTTAGCTTTTAGACTTACAGATGTTAAGCTGCCAGGGGTATTCAGCAGGATGTTGGCAATATGCATTTTTTTGAAATACATTTAGCATTGAATCTGTGTGGAGGGCATAGTTGAAGCCTCAGAAGTGGAAAATGGCAAAGAATTCAATTCTGAGTCACTGGAAAGTGAAGTTGATCTGTGTTAATGGCATGGCACAGAAGCTTCGAGTGCAGCACAAGGACTGAGAAATAAACTCTGAATTTGGGTGAGGGAAAAGGGAAGATGGAAAATAGACAAAACAGATGAAGGTGAAGGGCCAAATAAATAATGCCTAATTTTTTTTCTCATTAAGTTTTATTATCTCCTACCATCAAGCCATCTAATTTTATTGTATTTACTTCTTAATCCCTTCCCTTCCCTTCCCTTCTTCTTCCCTTCCCTTCTCCTTCTCTTCCCTTCTCTTTTGCTTACCTTCTCCTTCCTTCCTCCCCTCCTTCCTCCCTCCCTTCCCTTTTCTTTCTTTCCTTTTTCATGTCTCACTCTATCACCCAGGCTGGAGTGCATTGGGGCAATCATAGCTTATTGCAGTCTTGAACTCCTGGACTCAAGTGATTCTCCCACCTCAGCCTCCTGAGTAGCTAGGACTACAGGCATGTGCCACCATGCCCGGCTAATTTTTAATTCTTGTAGTGACAGGGTCTTGCTTTGTTGTTAAGGCTGGTCTTGAACTCCTGGCTTCACACCATCCTCCTGCCTCTGCCTCTCAAAGTGCTGGGATTACAGATGTGAGCATCTGCATCCGGCCTTACTTCATATTTCTGACTTGGCTTCTGTGATGGTTAATTTTTTGTGTCTGCTTACTAGGCTATGGTGCCCAGATGTTTAGTCAAACATCAGTTTAGATGTTGCTGTGAAGGAAAATTTTTTCTTTTTCAGATGTGATTAACATTTAAATCTGTAGACTTTGAGTGAAGCTGGATGGGCCTTATCCAATCAGCTGAATGTCTTAAAATAAAAAAGACTAAGCTTCCCCCTACACCACAACCCCAGCAAGAGGAAATTCTGCCTCCAGACTGTCTTCTGACTTGAGTTGCAACATCAGCTCTTCCCTGGGTCTCCAGCCTGCTGGCCTGCCCCGCAGATTTTGGACTTGCCAGCTCCCACAACTGCATGAGCCAATTAAAATAAAAAACAAAAAGCCTATTTCTAGATAGATCTATTGATAGATCAATCAACAGATAAAGATATAGATCAATCTATCTATATCTGTATGTATATATAGACAGATATATACATCCTATTGGTTCTGTTTCTCTGGAGGACCCTGGCTAATACAGATTTCCACATAACTAGAGTCAAAGTTGTGTTTTCTATTTAATGAGCTTGTTCTTTACCATTTGGCTCCATCCCTGATTCTTTGAGTCCTTTGACAGACAATTCTCCTTTTTCCAGGCAGTTATTCGATTCTACTCTTGCTCAGTAAGTACCTTGTGTGTACCTCTCTTGTGCCATCATAGTATTGTAGTTATTGGCATGTGTGCCTGTTGCCCTAAACTAATCTCTGAGCTTCCTGCAAACTAGCACCTCCTCCTACTAGCTTGTGTAACCAGGGTACCTAGCCTAGTTGGCATGTAAGAATTTGTTGCTATGTGTCTATTGAGTAAAAGAGTTTAGCTCTGACCTGACTCTTAAGTATGACACTAGGAAAGAAATAAAAAGGAGAAGCACTAAAATGGAAAGTAAGTATGACCAAAAAGCTCCAGGAGAGGTTGGCAAACACACTGTCAAACATCTTCTGGATCATAGCCTTGATGGCAGGGGTGAAATGTGTTGTGATGATTGGAAACACCACAGCGACAATGATCTAATCAGCATTTGTTTGTTTTTCAAATATATATTTCAAAATTCAAAAATATTATTAAATATTTTTTTAGCTGTGACTTCACCCAGTGATGGCCAGATAAAGTCAGATTTTAAAATGTATCATAGAGATGTTTTCAAGAAAAGACAAAAGCATTAAGAAGGAAAAATAAATGCTTATGATATCATTACTCATGGTTAACTATGAACATTTTTTGTGTATCTCTTCCTATAATTTTAATATGCCCAAACATTTATAATGATAACATGTCTTAACATGTTTTGTTACTTGCTTTTTTCAAGTAAACGTCATAACATCTTTTGCTGTTTTTAACTATATGTTATTTATAATACCTGCATATAGGGGGATAACATGTTATTTAACCAATCCACTACAGGGAAATACATATATATTGTTTAACTAATCAACTTATTATTGGACATTTAATCTGTTTCTCTCTCTTTTTTTTTTTTTCTATTCTAAACATGGGCCCAGTGAACATATTTGCACGTGTATCTTTGTGTACTTGGCTATTATTTTCTAAAAATGAATTGTTAAAAAAGTAGAATTTTTGGGTAACAGGTAACCAATTATTTTTTTTATTTCAGCACATCATGGGGGACCAATTTTTTTTTTTTTTTTTTTTTTTTTGAGACAGAGTGTCACTTTGTTGCCCGGGCTAGAGTGAGTGCCGTGGCGTCAGCCTCGCTCACAGCAACCTCAAACTCCTGGGCTTAAGCAATCCTACTGCCTCAGCCTCCCGAGTAGCTGGGACTACAGGCATGTGCCACCATGCCTGGCTAATTTTTTCTATATATATTTTTAGTTGTCCAGATAGTTTATTTCTATTTTTAGTAGAGACGGGGGTCTCGCTCAGGCTGGTCTCGAACTCCTGACCTTGAGCGATCCACCCGCCTCGGCCTCCCAGAGGGCTAGGATTACAGGCGTGAGCCACCGCGCCCGGCCAGGGGACCAATTGTTTTTAAAGGAGGTTTTTGCTATATGTTACCTAAATGTCCTCCAGAAATGTTTTACCAATATATGTTAACTCCAGCAATGTATGAGAATTGAAATGCATTCTTAAAATAGGTATAGGCACATGACTGATTTGTTTTTTTTCTTCTAAGACAGGTTGCTTTTCCTTAAGTCTTGAGTATTTTGCATAAGATCTTGTTCAACCTGTTAAGCCTATTAGTGATTCTACCAGGATAAATTAATAGTCATCATATATCCATGCTTGTTTGAACAAAATACTCAGGCATCCAAAATATGAGTAGCCAGTCTTGCAGCATTCATGAATGACTCACTTGTTTGTTTCAAATGAGAAAACATGGGAGGAGGCAAGTCAAATGACTATGAATCTTCTTTAAAGCAGCCATTATATGGCATGTAAGACCAAAGGACTGGCCCCAATCCCAGCCTTTGAGGGATATAGTGTAGCACATTCAATCATGTTATATTTATTGCCATAAAGTTCCAAACTAGTAAGAAATGATACAACTATCGGTTAAAAATAATGGTTTCCCAAGAACCAGGATCATAACCTTTCCATTTGTACCTTAATGTGTCTTTGAGAAGAAATGTTTAAAGAATGATATTGTTACCTCAAGTTTGAATTTTTCTCATGGATTACACTTAAACTGCATTTGTAATGTTATTTAATGATAATCCGGGAATCTTTTAGAATAGGAAGGAATCTATGAAAGCTATGGTGCTTATTCTTGTTTTCTTGTTGTTGTTGTTTATAAAGATACATTTGTTTAACATAAAATACTATAATTTATTCTAAGATCTTTTTATTTTGAAAAACAGGCTTATTCTAGAAATTTATTTCTAACTGAAATTATTCAAGACTCTTTTTCCTACCTAGATTTACTTCATTCTCCATTTAGCACCAGGCATTCTAGAAACTTTACCAGTCTAGCTAGAAAATGAAGACATGTTTTAACAGAATCAGTCCTGGTGTTTCTTATCTCTGTTTACAGCTGTTAACAAATGTAATAAAAGGTAAATTCATAATATGAGGAATGAAATTTAAATCTTCTCATGTTCAGTAATTTTTATTTTGATTAAACATCATTAAGTAATTATTGGAATTTTGAAAATGTATGGATAATTTAAAGTAGTTCCTGTGGTACTTATAAATTAAGGGGGCATAGGAAATGGACTAAATCTTGCTTTCTGTGTCTTTGGTCACAGTTCTATATTATTTTTTTCTCCCTGATTTCAAGGGAGGAGTACTTTTATTATAAAAATGTTTCTGTATAATCAAGTCTGTGAGTTTGATTCCTTAAATAGTCAAGTGGAAGTACTGAGACACACGTTAACTGAACTTTTCTGTGCTTAGACTTAAGTTTTAGATTACTGACACCTTAGATGTTCCAGTACAACTTAATTAAGAGGTAGAACATCAAAAATGAATGAATGATTTAAAAACAGTACCAATACTTGATGTGCTATTTCAGAAAACAAATTATATAGGTATGGTTCCTACTGATAGTTGGAGTTAAAACTGCTAGATTAGAACCACTGGGGCTCCTGGGTTTTCAGTTATGCAACCTTTTTATAGAGATACAGTGTTTTGAATCAACCTAGGAGTAAGAGAAATGTGAAGTGTTACGCAAAGAAAGGACACCGTAGGAGTGTTTTAGAAAGGATGTGGTGGGAAAAATAACTCTCCTCTTAATTAACTCGTTATGTTACTTGCCTGACTTAGAGTATATTCAATTAATTTAATAAGTAAAAATATTGGGAGGTATTTTTACCACTGGGTATTTTTATAATTCTTGTGCTCTTCAATCCCCAAAAGAGTCAATTGTTAGGTGTTAGAGCATCATTCTCTTAACTGCAGATGCATAGCTTGGCAGATGTCCGGCATTAACCTGGCTTTTCTTTGGTTGTAAAGAAATATTACTTCTCCTTCCCAGCTAAATGTCTTAAATTTGCTTATACTTTCACTAGTAGCCAAGAGAAGTATGAAGGTGATTTTATAAAAGTTAAGAGTTGCAGTTAATATCTCAAGCATGTTATGCATAGCTGCTTCCTTCTTCTCTTGCCCCTTGCCAGTGTGTGTGAATGTTGAGTGGATGTTCCAGCCTTGTCTTGGTGTGAGTACAGGTCAGTTTACCAGACTGCAGACATAATAGGTATGGGAAAACAAGGGCACAACTGTAAATTTAAAAGAAACAATACTTTTTCAAAGTCCTCCTCCTTCCTCCTAGCTCCAAAAAAATTCCTTTTGTCATTAGGGTGGATTTTGTTAAATTAATTTAAAATCTTTTAATCCCAGTTTAAAACGAGAAGGATTTGGACTGTCTCATTTATGGACCCTGCAATCCCACTACTGGATCCATATCGAAAGGAAATAAAATCACTATCTTAAAGAGATCAGCACACCCATGTTGGTTACAGCATTACTCACAATAGCTAAGATACAGAAACAGCATAAGTGTCTGTCAGTGGATAAATGGATAAAGAAAAGATGGTGTAGATATGCAATAGAATATTACTATGCCTTAAAAAAGGAAATTGTGCTGTTTGCAACAACATGGATGAACCTGGAGGACATTATGCAAAGTGAAATCAGCCAGACACAGAAAGACAAATACTGCAAGATACCACTTAATGTGGATTTTTAAAAAGTCAAAATTCTACAGAGATTAGATGGTGGTTGCCTGGGGCTGGAGGGTGGGGGAATGAGGAGATGTTGGTCGAAGGGTATCCAGTGGCAGCTATGCAGGATGAGTAAGTTCTGGGGATCTAACATACAGCGTGGTGTCTATAGATAATAATAATGCATGAAAATGGCTCAGAGGGTAGATCTTAGGTGTTTTCACCACACATACACACACACACACACACACACACACACACAAACAAAAAGGGTAACTGTGTGAGGTGCTGGATATGTTAATTAGCTTGATTGTGGTAATCATTTCACACAGTGTAGGGATATCAAATCATCACATTGTATACCTTAAGTGTATACATTTTTGTCAGTTTTTCCTCAGTAAAGCTGGAGGCAGAAGGACTCATACAATTCCATTTATGAATCATAATAGAACTCAGTGATAGCCAGAGGCTTCACTTTTAAGGAGATGGCAGAAGATTTTTGCCAAGATAGTTTTATGATTTCCTCATCAGATATTCTCTCTTAAACTAGGAATATATATTTGGGAATTTTTTTCTTTTAATATTTTCAAATATTATGTCTTAAAACTCCTTTAGCAGTTGTTTTCTTACTGAAATTATTTGAACTTTTTTCCTCACCTATATTTAGTTGATTTTCCAGATAGTTCAGGAATGTTCTAGAAGCACCCACTTCTAGACAAAAATGGAGGACGTACTTTCATAGAGACAAGGTGGATCATCCCTAGAGTTACTCCCCTCTCTCTACTGCTGTTAACATGCATAATAAAAGGTAAAAGTGTAGTATGAGAAATGAAATTTAAATTTTCTCATATTTGTTCATTTTTATTGTTTAAAAAGAGCAGCATTGATTTTTGTGCTGATAGCCTGCCAGGAAGTGTGTATCTTCTGAATGCTTGAGCATTGGCTCTTGTTGGGTTGAATAATTTCTTCTGTTATCTTTACAAAGAGGAGTTCTGGACCCTGAGTTTCTAATGTCATCCAAGGTTTCTGATAACTTGCTTATAAAACTTTTTTGAAAAAAAGGGGGGAAGGGGAGAAAAAAAAAGAAAATTTATTTGAGTTTCTTTAAATGTTAATAGAAAAACCAGTAACTCCCATTCTATAAAATCTGGTTTTCCAACAAAATTTGTGTTGATTTTTCAGGTGCCTTGGTATAGGCATCTTTTTGTCAAAGATGTTGTCTGACAACTTCTCAGAGCAATGTGTTTGTGAGTATGATTGCCTAATTATGCATGATTATCCAGTATGGAAATCCAGTTCCAATTGCAGAAGAACACCACCTGTGAGTTGAAAATGTGTGTGTGTGTGTGTGTGTGTGTGTGTGTGTGTGTGTGTGTGTGTATTTTATGGGGTGGAGGACGGTGAAGACAGATTAAAGCAATAGTACGTCAGGTTTAAATCCTCTATAAATGAGAATTGATGATTGGAGCTGATAAATGTGGGAATGGATAATTTGAGCATAGTATGTAAGGAAACATAACTTTTCTTCGTGGTTGCCTCTTAGGGTAATTTGTGGTGTTGAGAACCTGCCTCAGGTTTAATAATGTTTTCCTAGCTGGCTATATAGGATGTGCTACTGATGTGATCCAAAAAGCGTTCAGCTCCAAAAGAAGTTGCCAAAAGAAGGGAAGACTAACTATATACAAGTCTGGAGATGGAATGCTCATGTTACTTAGGGGTGAATGGCAGATGCTGATCACCTTTGTGCCTGTGTCTGTCATCACATTAGCAGCTTTTGTTTTTCCTTTCCCATTCATATATGAGTTTATTACCTAGATTGGATTTTCCATTTCTTCATATTATTCTAGATGTTCTTAGAATTTCAGCAACAGGATCAATGTTGAATGTGGTGCTGATTTTCCCCCCATAGATAATGTGTACCATTAGGAATGCTTTCAGCTGCAGCAGAAAACCCCTGCATTGGGGTACACAGACAGGCATTTCTTTTTCTCATGTAACAGAAGGTCCAGCAGGGAGTCAGTCATTCAGTCTGGGGTTAGTGTAGCTGCTGAACAAATGTGATTAAGGACAAGCTCCTCCCATTGTTTAGGAGGGGGAAGGGGAGTTGTCTTTGTCATGTGGGTTCCTCCTCAGTCACAAGTTGGCTGCTGCATCTCCAGGACTTACTCAAGGCAGAAAGAAGAAGGAAGAGGAGAGGGCTTTCTCCTAATGAGATTTTTTGTTTTTAAGGGGAGGTGGGCTCTTTCTGGTGACTTCTGCATACATCACATTGGTTAGAACAGTGTATGTCAACTACGAGCTTCAAGGAGGTGTTGTGTTTTTATCTGGGCACACAGCTGCCCTGGGAAGTCATTGATGTTGTGTTAGTAAGAAGGAGAGGGAATGGGTGGGTTGGCGATGCAGTATTTGCCACAGAATGCTGTTATTCCGCTGATTTTATCTGGATATAATCCTTCCGAAATAATTGCTTACATAAAAGAGCAGTACTTCATGTGGCTTTGCTTACATTTGTTTAGTTTCATAGTTATTTAAAATAAAAAAACTTAGTAGAAAGGCCAATTGTAATTTTGTTTTCAGCTATCGCTATTGAATATGATCCATTTTTCTCTGACTCATCTCAATGTTATATATAAACTAGTTAAAAGTCGTGCCAAATTAGGTATTTGTTTCACAGATTTTAAAAAAAATCTTTATTCTTCATTGAGCAGCCACCTTCCTAGGTAGACCAGAGAGTGATCAGTGGATAAAAATGATAAGTATTCTCTGACCTCACAGAGCTTCTAGTCTGATAACCGCAAGGAAAGGAAGTGTGAAATACACGCTAGATCCGGAGGTTAGAGGGAATACTTTTGCAAGCCTTATGGGAAGAGGGCGACAGTGGGGACATAAAACACAAGTAGTGTTATTGTTTTATTTCCACATTTTTAATTGTATTTCTACAGAGTTTCACTAGTATGTTAAAGAAAGGTCATATCAGTTTAATAAGGAAGGAAAAAGAACTTTAGGATTCAAGGATGTCATTAGAAACAGGTTAATTCCCTTTCTCTTTCCCTCCTTGCTTTGTAGCTCTGACCTAGGCTCTGCTAAATCCCAGTGCTCAAAATAGCCACTTAAGGTGTAGGAATATATTATGGATCTTAGTTTCCCCAAATAAAATATTGCTAACCTAATAAAATTAAACCATTACTATGGAAAGAAATTCTTAAAAAAAAAAAATCAAACAATATTGGCACTCACAGAGCAGACATTGTAAATCTCTCTTCACACTTCACCACTCCCTGCATTTATGCACACACACACCCACATCATGGTTGGTTTCTTTTCACGTAATTAGAATCACACTATATGTATTGTTCTGCAACTGGCTTCCCCTTACCCTCAACATCTTTGTTTGATTCTTTTCTCCTCAGTACACATGGAATAGTGTTTTTTTCAATCAAGGATGGTACCACCCTCCTCCAGGGATTTTAAAAAAATTCGTGGGGGCATTTTATGAAGAAATGTCTTGCCCAGAATAACCAGTAATATCCCATTGAGAAACAATGGTAGGGAACTACCTGGTCTTCTTAACATTTCTTTATAGAATTAAAAAAAAGTGGTTGTACTATAACTATTTTCTCACTCATGGTCACTGTCTTTAAACATCTGTCTCTGTGCATGTGCAAGAGCATAGCACAAACTACTGGAAATGCTGTGTCAAAGGGCAGGCACATTTAAAATTTAATGATGTTCCCAAATCACTCTCCAAAAAGGCTGTACAAAATTACAGTACTAATAACAGTGTATGCATTTTCCCACATCTTTTTCAACACTTGATATTATCAGTTAAAAAATTTTTTTTGCCAACATAATAAGAAAAATTAAAGTCTTGTTTAAATTTCCATTTTCCTCTCCAAAAAAGCCTGTGACAGAATATGCTCAATGAGGTGATAAATGACTTATTCACGTTCAGTGAGATGATAAATGACTAATTTGCTCTCAGAGATAATGCAGTTGGTGCTTGTCTGCTTTGGCTATTCTGCTGCCTGTTTCATTCATGTTTCAAAAACAGACTTGTTTACAAATCAGTCACCTCTTTGGACTGTCTTTTTAGTCCCATCCGCAGATCTGTCTACTGATCCTGATTGGCAGGAGTGAAGTTTATGAAGAACTGTGAACTGGAATTTGTGTATGGGGAGCTGTGTTTTCCAAACCGTGGTTGCCACCTAAACCAGTGGGCTGGTGAAATTGAATTAGAGATCATGAGCAATGTAAAAAAAAGAAGTAGAATAGGATTTATTGGAGAGTGTCAGAGAGTAAGGGGAAGACATGTTTTGTGACACTTATTTCATATGTTTTTGTGTGTGTTTTGAATTTGTTTCTATGTATGCATATATGCCTCTGTAATATGTCCGAGTACTGCATTGTGATGTAAAATACACCTCTGTGAGTTGAGGCATGCTGGTATGGAGAATCTTAGCTTTAAAAATTTATTCAAAGCACAGTTTATTTCTGCCTTCATTGAGGCAGCAGTTTCATACTTGATTATGGCATTTAAGAAAATAGGTTACCGATAGTATCAATACTTTGCAAAATGTTAAAGACTAAAGCGTTTTAGAAGATCTTAAATGCTTAGGAATAGGTGTTACCGAATTGGACCTGGAGATACACTAGGTATGGAAAGCCAAACTGGCTTGGTGCAGAATGAAGAAATGGAGAGTTACACCCTGCTAAACTTAATTTCGCAGAGCAATTTAATTCTTCCATGCTGCAGTGCAGCTACTGCACTTGACTCTGTGGTAGCTGTGTGGCTGTGCAGGCAAGAGGATGAGAGGAAATCCTTGAAGTTCCATAGCTTCTCCCTGTGAGTGGGAACAAGTGCAAGTGAGCATCCAAGAGTAGTTGCTGAAACTAATTTAGAATATTTAGCTTACCTCGATTCCAGTGTTCATCTTGTGTTGCTTAGAAAATTACCTGTTGGTGATTATAGTAAATGGTGGTAATTAAAATTTAAGAAAGTGATGGCGCATTCTGCATGTGGGTGTATTTAATTATCTGGCAGGTGTTCATGTTTCTAGAGTATGAAACTTATGGGTAAACAATGGCCTTTCTGTTAGAAATTCTGGCCACACTTTTGTGTTTTTCTTCTTTTATGGATAGATGTTTTCAATCACTCAGTAACAGTGATGATCTAACTAATTTGTGTTACGTGTTTCCCAAGTGGTTATTTTTTTGTTTGTTTTACCTCAATTCTTTCTTACTTGAATTATTTTTATTCGATAATTGCATCTTCCTAAACATGATATGAATGGAAACATAATCTTATTTTCTAGATTTATAAATAATGATGTTAGAAAATTAGGCTTTTAAAGTTCTGTGATATAGCCATACATTAATTTCTTTTAAATTTTATAAGGTGGCTGGGTGCGGTGGCTCAGGCCTGTAATCCCAGCACTTTGGGAGGCCAAGGTGGGAGGATTGCTTGAGGTCAGGAGTTCAAGACCAGTCTGAGCAAGAGTGAGACCTTGTCTCTACAAAAAAACAGAAAAATTAACTGGGTGTGTTGGCCTGTACCTATAGTCCCAGCTGCTCGGGAGGCTGAGGCAGGAGGATTGCTTGAGCCCAGGAGTTTGAGGTTGCAGTGAGCTATGATGATGCCACTGTACTCCAGCCTGGGTAACAGAGCGAGACCCTATCTCAAAAGAAAAAAATTTTTATAAGGTATTACTGATACATTTTGGCAAAGGTAAACACAAGATAATAAATATTCATTGACCAAAGAAGATGAAAGTAAAATTTCTTTAAAGGCTATTAACCACCACATAAAATTATTGAATACTAATATTCTGATATAGTTCTAATGGTCTATATTGTTAATATGAAACAGAGAGAGGCACTGTTAACATAGAGTATACTTATTATTACTTGAAATTTGGGTAAAACCATTTAACACAAAGAGTTTAAAATAATTATATACATATTCACTCTAATCATATATGTGAGATGGCATCTTCTGTTCATCTCAGCGTTTGGCCAGTCGTACCAAGGTTTCTTATATCTATTGTGGTTTCTGCTGAGTATCTCCTGTCAACAAAAGTTTGCTCATGCAAGAGCTTTGAGCTCCTAGCTGGTGGTGAATATGAAGACTGACATTACTGTCAAGTGGCTTCTGGAATTTCATGAGACAGGAGATCCTTCAGATGAGTATATAGATAGTATATATCCCCTGGATCCATGTTATTACTCCTTCTTCCTTTGTCTTGGAAAACATTCCTTTCTATTCACCTTTCCTCTAAAGAAGCTTCTGCTGCACCTGGAAAGAGAACACAAGGTTAGGTTTAGGTGATTCCTCAGGGAGTGTTGAAGTTTCATTGTTTCTAGTTCAACTGTTCTATTTTGTTAACTTGTGTAATAACTTAAAATGATATAAATGCTAATTAAGCCAGCTGGCTTGATGACAGAGGCTTGCATATTGCAAAAAGAGTCCTATTAGTAGTTGCTTAGAAATAAAAAGGAAAGCTTTCATAATGCAATTTATGAGTTTCTTTGAATAGAATTCTTTGAGTTCCTTAAACTTTTTCTAAGATTTGCCCTCCCCAAATTTAAATAATAAATTAAAGGTAAAGGGATTTGTCAACATTAGGCAACTAAAGAAATTCCAGTAAAAATCAGTTATAACATATATGAGTTTTTCCTTTGAAAAATATTAGTGCATTAAGTTGGTTGGCATGTGTAGCTGCTGAGGCTTAACATGAGTTTTGTGGCATTTATCAAAATATGAGGTAATTTAAAACAACTGTCACAAATAGATCTAACTTGATCTAATTAAAGAAGACCCACACACAGCCTTTCAGAAATAGAATTCCCTGTTTTTCCCCCCAGTGGTTTTATAGGAGGAAATAAAGATTTAAAAGACCTGTTATATATAGGTCCAATTTAAGGAAGAGCCATAGATTATCAAATTTCAGAATGGCTTCTTTGACTTTCAGGAGTAAAACTGCTGAGTACAAAGGGTGTATGGCATGAGGGTGTCCCCTGCCTTTCCCAGTGAGAGACTGACTACAAGAGGCTTATTATAGTAGAACCCACAGCCTCCCAGGCTAGTGGTCTACGAGAAGTTATAGCTGTGGGGTGGAGAACATGTGGCCTTCTGGATCCTTGAGTGCAGCCTTTTGACTGAATCCAAATTTTACAAATCCTTGGGGATATGTTCTGTGAAGTTAAGATTCAGTCGTGAGGCCTGAAATTTGAAAAAAACATTCTTTCGTCTTCCATGGTACTAACCCAAAGAAATGCAGTATAAGTTCTGAAGATGGAATGTGAAATTGTCCTTATGGTCTGTTACGCTGGGGGCTCCAAGAAACTATTCCTCTCGGTATTTGTACCACTGTGCAGGCCCCTTCTTCTGAATGTGGGTTGAGTCTAAGACATTAACTGATAGAATCAGCAGACTTGATACTGTGCAAGTTCCAGGCCTAACCTTTGAGCAATTACACCTAAGAAGTCCAGTTACCTTAATGGAGAGGTTAGATGGATGGAGGGAGGCCCTAGGACTACACAGGGGGAGAGGGACACCTGGCCATCCAAGTATCCTAGCTGGTCCCTGTCCGCTGATTGCTGCCTCATGTGATGGTTGGAGAGATGAGCAGAAGAACTTCCCAGCTGAGCCTAGGCCAGATTGCAGAATTTTGAGCAAATCAAATAATTATTTTTAAGCCATTAAGTTTTAGGGTAGTTTGTTATGAGCAGTAGGTAAATGAAAACCCCACTACATTGATGTTTATTGCTAGGCACATTTTAATAGCTATGTAACTGGCTCCATGAACGCTGTGGTGTTTTTTTATAATCCTTTCCCTTAACTAACTACTTAATCCTTTGAATTGTTTCCCAGAAATCATGGGCTTGAACTCCTAGCCTCCTAAAGTACTGGGATTATAGGCATGAGCCATCACAGCTGGCCTGAAATGATGGATTTTCTACAAGACAAAGGAGTTGAGATTCTGAAGGCCCCAGGGCAGACCTCACCATCATCCACAACCTGCCCCCAATGCAGGTAGCTCCTTGTGAGATACACTGTGACCTGCCCCAGGGCACATGGCCCCTCCTTTAAAAGCCCGTGATGTCACTTAGTTGGGGAGACAGATTTGGGGAAGCTTCTCCTGTTCTCCCATCAAGACCCGTCATATTAAAATTTCCTTTCTTCCTTGGCAATCCTTGTTGTCTCAATAATTGGATTTTTGTGCGACAAGCAATTAGACCTAGACTGTAACCTCCTCACAGCAGCCACTTAGCAATAATTTGTGTGTACATGCTAGAAAAATAAAATGTAAATTATTGCTAATCAGCTATAACATAGGTTTATCAATGTATTATGTGCTATTTACTAATATAGTTACATTAAGAGGGAAGGAAACAAATGCAATTGAAGAGATTTGAATGCCATTCAATGCTGTTAAAATTAAATACAGGCTTCCCCATCATAACTCTATAAAGTAGTGATGACTTTGAAAATTTTGGCAACAATTATGGCCAGGTGGGTGGCTCACTCCTGTCATCCTAATACTCTGGGAAGCCGAGGTGGAAGGATTGCTTGAGCTCAGGAGTTGGAGAGCAGCCTGAGCAAGAGTGAGGCCCTATCCCTACAAAAAATGGAAAAATTAGCCAGGCATGGTGGTGTGTGCCTGTAGTCCCAGCTACTCAGGAGGCTGAGGAAAGAGGATCACTTGAACCCAAGAGTTTGAGGTTGCAGTGAGCTACGATGACGCCACTATACTCTACCCAGGGTGACAGAGCAAGACTCTGTCTCAAAAAGAAAAAAAAAAAAAAAAAAAAGAAAATTTTGGCAACAATTTAAACCACAAAGTTGGAAGAGAAATGTGTGTAAGAAAATTGAAAGTATTTTTTGGTGGGATGAGTTAAGTTCCTTTTTCTCACGAAATCATTTTCAATCGACGTTTTTAAGCAAAATGCCTCTGTAGGTTGACTGATTACAAATGTTTTCCCTCAAGCACACCAGCTTCTAAATCTGTCCATAGCTGCTTTCTTAAAAAAGTGAATAAACTTAGGAAATAATTATTCCTCAAAGTACACAAAACTCCCAAGCAAGCTTTTGTTCTGTAGACAGATCTGATTCATCAAGAAACATCAAGATAATTGTCACGATTTGAAATTTTAAAAGAAACCCAGGAGCCTTTGGCTTAAAGTGTAAAACTTTCTGTTGCTTTCTTGGCATGATGCCTTGAGTTGAATATTTTGTGTTGTATGTTGCTCCATTTTTTTGTTTTGGTTTGTATTTTTACCCCTGGGACAGGAAACTACAGAACAAAATATATTCATTTCGAGAACCAATGCTGGTCCTTTGGTGACTCACTATTTTTGAGTGATGAGTACAGAAAAGGAGAGGCTGACACTTGGATGCTGCGCTCTAGTGGATGCAAATGAAGAGCCGCGGTTTTATTCTTCCATCATAGATATTTGTAAAACCGGGAATCACTGTTTTGACACAAGAAGAACAACATTCACATTAAAGCACTCCCCCATCTCATAATTTATTTTTTTCAGGCAGTAGTATGCTTTCTTTTAATTAAAATTCTTAATGGGCTCGAACAGTTTGAATTTGAATACACCTTTCTCTTGGGATTAGACTGTGTGAATGTGTAAAAGTAATTTTATAGGGAAACACTTTCTTACTAGGTTGTGAGCTCCAGGAGAGCAGAGTCATGTTACTACTTGAGTGTAGGACAGATCCTGGTATTTGTTAAGTCCAAGGTCTAATATATATTGTTTGAATTAATGAATTTAACCTTTTTTTTTTAAGAGACAAGGTCTTGCTCTGTCACCCAGGCTAGTGTGCTGTGGTGCAATTAGAGCTTCCAGCGGCCTTGAATTGCTGGGCTCAAGTGATCCTCCCACCTCAGCCTTCCCAGTAGCTAGGACAATAGGTATGAGCCACTATGCCTGGCTAATTTTTTTTAAAACCCCTTTTTTTGTAGGGATAGGGTCTTGCTATGTTGCCCAGGCTGGTCTTGGACTCCTGGCCTCAAGTGATCCTCCTGCCTCAGCCTCCCAAAGTGCTGGATTATAGGTGTGAGCCACTGTGCCTGGCTGAATTTAGCTTTTTAATCAGTGTTTTTTTTCTTCCCCAGGAGTTGCTGGTTTAGGTAGAACATCAACAATTCCAGATTGACAGATTATGTTGAAAGAGTTATATATTTGTTCTTCTTCAAAGGATAGTCACTGATTTATTCTACCCCAATTCCATGAAGCATCAATAAGAATTTTAATTCAAGTATTTATATATGCTGGATCTTTTCAATATATTATTTCAAATCCTTGTAACAAATCCTTTGGAGTTAGGGGTTAAAAATATTGGTGTATTTCAATTTTCTCATAATTCCTTACTGAAAACCTATAACAAAGGATTTATGTGGTATGTCACAAGGGATTTATGTGGTATGTTAAGAATGTTAAGATGTTTCTGGAATTACTGAGTTGAAAGAATCTTGAGTCGGAGAGATGCATTGGAAGGGCTGTTGTATTCCTATAATTATATGACAAGAGAAAGTTTTTAGGTTCTTGTGAACTTATACTAAGTTCTTGTGAGCTTGTATTTAAATTTTTCCCCTACCTGAAGGAGTATAAGGAAATTTTGGTTCTAGGTTTATCTTTTTGCTAGATTATATCATACTCTCATTCATTAAACAAATTTAACAAATACATATTAAGTACTAATTTTATACCAGCTATCTTTTAAATTCTTTAGATTCCTCAGGGAACAAAAAGATCAAAATTCTTGCTGTGGGGAAGTTTGTGTTCTAGCAGTGGGGGCAGACCAACAAAAACCACCACAACGAAAAGTGGATACTATAGTAGGTTATAAGGCAGTAAATGCTATGGAACAAATCAAGTAGAATAATGGAAATCTAGGAGAGAGAGGGAGTTATAATTTTAAATAGGCCAGGCTGGTTTTGTAATGGTGAGTTTCAGCAGATGAAAAGAGAGGGAAGATGTGTGGCAGGACCACCCCCTGGCTGAAGGAAGGGCGGGAGCGCTGAGCGAGTGCCCGGGGTCCAGCTGCCTGCTGCACCTGACGGATGCTTTGACAGTTCAGCCTGGTCCAGATTGCTACCAGATATGCTGGCACTTGTGGGCCTTATTGGAAATAATTATTGTCTGTTACTCTATCATCCTATCATCAGATCATAAAATAACACCAAAAAGAGAAATTATTAGAATAGAGCCACGTAATATGTGACCTTGAAACTTTCCTTTTGGTTTTGGGGGTTTACACAAATCATATAGTACCTCAGTGACGGATAACTGTTGTTCTAGAATTACTGGTCAGGCCCCAGAGGCCTTTTAGATGTTTAGGTTTCAAAGTTATTGACTTTGTATTCCAGGTTACAGACCATATAAATCATCTATAAAGGAGTTGGAGGATGTAAAATTCCTTATATCTGTGCCTATACATAGTAAGTACTCTACAAATACTAGTTGAATTTAGAACAAGACGCATTTTATTTTTTGTATACCCATATAGAAAACACATGGCAATTTTTAAGTTTTTATTTAAAAATAATTTATCTTTGTCTCTTCTCTATTTTGCTTATTACCCTATTTCCTCATCTCATAGTCCCTGCTCCTTTTAAATCAAAACCATATTTTGGGATAATAACATTATTAATAACATAGCAATGCCTGTATTTCTTTTTTGAAAAGATTGTTTTGTATGTAACATGTTTTTAGGCTTTCCAATACAGGTGACTTTTTCAACTACTTGGTACTTTGGAAGAAATTGCTTTCTACTGAATATTATAATTTGAAAATAAGTGTATTTAAGAAATTTTTTCAGTCTTGTTCTGTGATTTTCTTTTTTAAAGGACTGATAATATACATTTGAGAAATAAGTTTTGTTTATATTATAGTAAAGAGATAAAATTCTTTAACAGCCAAGATACCTTTCTAAATCCTAAGACAGTCTGTTGTGAAGGTGCTAGAGATGCTTAACTTTCATTCAAAGTGCAAATCCTCTGATTCTGTTAAAATATAATAGTACCTAATTATAACATGATTTTGATGACTGAGATATATTTATTTAAGGCCTGCTGTGTGCCAGAGGTTGTCTAGGTGCTAATGCAGGTGTATTTCCATCTTATACAATACATACAATCTTTAAACATCTATAAATGAGTGTAAGTTTGAATTTTGGCTCTGTCAGTTTTAAAGATGTACCCTTATTCAGGTTAATGACTGAAAGGGTGCGAAGTCTGTACTCGGGCTGAGAAAGATTTCTCACACAATGATTAGGGTATACAGAAGTAAAAGTTTATTTATTTTCAAAAGATGAAAAGGAAGGGAGGGAGGAAGGAAGAAAAGAAGAAAAGAAAGAGAAAGAAAGAAGAAAGAGGGAGATTGTGGCCACAGCACACAGAGGAAGGAAGGAAGTGCAGGACGCTGAGGAAAAGCTGTTTGGAGTTTTAAGGGGTAAAAATGGCCTTTCCCCCGCCTGCTTCAGCAGACTGATAACAAAAGTGGCAGCTAAGCTGTTGTAGATGCTCTTTCCAGCTTATCTGTGTCCTTGGAATCTGGTTTTTGGCAGGAACTGAGGCAGAGAGTTGGAGTGGGAAGCTTGTACCCCTGCTGTCTGCTATGGGCTCTTCAAAGCTGAGAAAAGGAAGTCTTAGAGATAACAAGTTAGACCACAGGTATTTTAATTAAACAAAACAAAGAGGGTAGTTGTGGTGTGAGTTTTTTCCTTACTTTCTGTTAGAGAGTTTGTTTTCCTCTGTTAGAGAGGTTATTAGTAAGGCCACCTTTCAATTACTTAATTCTGTGAGGCTAAGTTCCCCCATTTTAAAAAATGGTGGATACATGTCATTGTATATTTGTCCAAACCTATAAAATACAAAACACCAAGAATGAACCCTAATGTAAACTATGGACTCTTGGTGATAATGATGTGTTACTGCAGGTTTATCAGTTGTAACAGATGCACCACTCTGTGGGGAATGTTGATAACAGAGGAGGCTGTACCTGTGTGGGGTAAGGGGTATATACAGAATCTCTGTACCTTCCTTTCAGTTTTGCTGTGAACCTAAAACTGCTCTAAAAAAATAAAATCATAAAAATATAAATAAAAATGGAACTAATGATATTGTGAAGAATAAAGATGATGTTGGGAGAAGGCACAGGACAGTGCTTGACACATAGTAGATCCTCAGTAAATGGTAGCTCCTGTTAATAAAAAAATCATCTCACTTTTTAGCTATTATTTTGACTTGATTTGTTTTCATCTTTAAGCTGTCTTCCACCTGATAGTTTAAGCTTGCTTACCTGTCCCTATTCTGTTCTTTAGCCTTTTGAAAATAGCCACTTAAGTATTTGATAAGTATGTTTATGAAGCAGGTCCAATGTTTGAAGGAATCTTAGAGTAAAATACTTTGGGAATGATTATCCTTTAATTATAGTGTCTTTCTTTGAACTTTCGAGTTTCCTTTTTATAATCTTTTCCCTTCAGCGACCCACAGCCCTTATCTCCTTGTGTCTAGATTAACTGTCTTAACCTCCTATTGCATCTCCCACTAATTATTACCTCCCTCATCTGCTGTCCCTCCTCCCCTCCCCCAACTCTCTACATTGTTGCCAGGCACAATTTTCTAAAACACCACTGTACCCTTTTATTTTCTTAAAATTTATATTGGCTTTTTTTTTTTTTTTAACCAAGTCTGAACTCTTTTGCCTAAACTTCATGATTCACTACAATCTGGAACTGTATTATTTCTTTATTGAGTTTGATTTTCCATGATTGCTAAACCTTTTAGTGGAGACTGTGCATCAACACTGTACATTTGATGTGCATTCTTTAATTGAAGGTTTTTTTTTTTTTGAGACAGAGTCTTGCACTGTTGGCGGAGCTGGAGTGCAGTGGTGGGATCATAGCTCACTGCAACCTCAAACTCCTGGGCTCAACTGATCCTCCCGCCTCAGCCTCCCAAAGTGCTAGGATTATAGGCATGAGCCACCACACCCAGCCACTTGAAGGTTTTTTGCCTGTGCCAGTCTTTCCATTAAGGTTTTTCTTCCTCATTTTCCCTAGCTTAAGTCAAGCCTATTTTGTAAGGGTGTATTCCAGTTTATGTTCTCTTCAAAGTCTTTTTCTGACTCACTCAGATTTTATTGGTTTTTTTTTTCTGTTTTCCATATATAAAATTGTAAATTAATTAGAGAATGTATTTATAAAGTACTAAGTGCTCATTTTAGTCTTATGTGTGAGGCCAAATTTAAATTCTTATAAAATTAGGTTTTCTATAAAAGAGTCTAGCCAAGTACCGACTATGCAAACATTTAAGTGGTTTGGTTCCCTAATATCCTATGTCTTAAAATTGATTTTTATATGAATTTGGGAGCATAACATAATAAAGGAAAATTTGATGAGCTGTCAACTGGACAGACTATTTAAGAAAATTCAACTGTAATAAATGTAAATATGATAATACTTTAAATTTTTATTTCTTTTTCTAGTCTGAAATGGTATGTTAGAGAACATGAAATTTGTTACCACTTCAGATTTTTGCAGGGTAATAGGGGAAAAGGAAATATTTTTCAAATAATTTGCAAATACATTAGATTTCTCTGATAGAAAGGATGAAATAGAAAAGGGCAACAGGATTCAGCGAATGTGATTTCCGTAGCTTCACATTCACGCCTGTTTTGAGTAGGGAACTGTCCAGCATCTGGTGCTTGGTTTTTGCTTAGTTGATTTTTTGTTGTTGTCTTTTGCTTTTAAAAATCACTTTTATTGAGGTATCATTTACAAACAGTGAAGTGTGCAGATCCTAATGTACAATTTAGTGAGTCTTTAGAAATGTGTATTCACCAAACAACCGAAATCTAAATTAAGACACAGGATATCCATGATCTCAAAAACTTCCCAGAGTTCACTGTGTGCTACTTTCCGGAGAACAACACCCCTTCCATGTGAGAGGAGCTACCATTCTGATTTCTGTAGCTGCATCTTGATTTTTGACCTTCATGTACATGGTATCACATTAGACATACTCTTTTTTTTTTGGACGGGGGAGGCTTCTGTCACTTAATGTAATATCTTTGAGATTCATCCCTGTTGCTTTATATATCCGTAGTTCATTCCTTTCTATTGCTGAATAGAATTTCATTGTAGGAGCATAACTAAATTTGTTTATCCATTTTCCTGTTAATGGATATTTGCAGTACCCTCAGTTTGGGGTTATTATGAATAAAGTTGTTGTAAGCCATTGTGTACAAGTCTTTGGGTAAAGATACTGTTTTCATTTCTCAGGAGTAAATACCTAGGAGTGGGATTAGTAGGTCAAAGGGTCTGTATATATTTAACTTTATAGGAAACTACCAAACTTTTTCCAAAGCATTTGGAATATGTGAGAATTCCAGTTGCTATGCATCTTTGCTAACACCAATACTGTCATTCTTTTTAATTTAGCCTTTCAATTATGAGTGAGGTTATATGTAATTGTGCTGTAAATTTTCACTTCCCTGAAGTTGAGTACCTTTCCTCTGCTTATTAGTTATTTGTATAGCTCCTTTAGGGATAGGCAAATATTCATGCCTTCTGTCCATTTTTATTAATGAGTGGTAGGAGTTCTTTATAGAATCTGCATTAAGTCCTTTGTCAGCTATATGATTTAGGAATATTAGCTTGTATTGGCTTTTTGTTCTTGGGAACTCAGAGGCAATAATTCTAGAGAGCTGCTGCTGTTTCAGACATTATGTCTTTACAGGACTGTGTAAAGACAGGAATTTGGGGGCTAGATGGGGAGGGTGGAGTCCAGGTAGCAAGTGAGAACTTCTATCATATGTTCTCTACTTCTATCTTCTGAGAAATTTTTCTTTCCCAGAAGCCCTTTGCCCATGTCCCCCAGAAGACTTGTCTCTCTGCATCTTGTTGACAAGAATGAGGTTACTTTGACTATCCTACCTACAAGGGAGGCTGGGAAAGTATCTTTTTAAAAATTTAGATAAAGTCTCTATAGTGGTAGGTGGAGAACGAGAAGGGATTAAGAATGTTTGTAGCCTACCCATAGCCAGTCAAGGGCAAAGTGTCTCAGGAGAATAAATATACCAGGCTCTGAGAGGTGCAAGAGCATAGCCTGTTCAGGGGACTGGTGTCATTTGATTGATTGATTGATTGATCGATTGATTGAAATGGAGTCTCACTCTGTCACCCAAGCTGGAGTGCAGTGGTGCGATCATAGCTCACCACAGACCTCCTGGGCTTAAGTGATCCTCCTGCCTCAGCCACCTAGTAGCAAGGACTAAAAGTGTGTGCTACCACACCCAGCCATTTTTTTTATTTTTATATTTTGTAGAGACAAGGTCTCACTGTGTTGCCCAGGCTGGTCTTAAACTCCAGGGTTCAACTGATCCTCACCCTCCCAAAGTGCTGGGATTACAGGTGTGAGCCACCATGCCTGGCCTTAGTGCCATTTTGAGAGAAAAATGAATTTATTGCTTGAAGAACCTTTGTGTGTCTCTATCTGAATGTGTTGGTAGCCAATAGTCAGAACATCTGAGCTGGGGATTTGATTTGGAAGCACTCAGTGAGTAGGTGGTACTGGAAACTATGGTGATGCTGAGATTGCCCAACGAGAGCTCATGTAATATGAGGAAAAGGCAGAATTTGGGTCCTAGGGAAAACTTACTTTCAGTGACACGTGGAGGATATTGATTTCCAAAATAAAGAACTACCACTTTCATGAAGAACAACCACCAGCAAAGTAGAGATAGTGTTAAAATAGCTATGGGTGGAGTTTCAGGAAGGAGGGAATGGTCTAAGGAGCTGTTGTTAAGGTGTCAAGACACATCTATTTGGAGTGAAGGAAGTAGAAGCCAAACTGTAGTCACCTGAGGGGAAATGGGAGGTAAGAAGGTGGTGGCATTGAGTCAGAGTGCTTAATCAAGAAGTTTACCTGTTAACTCCATTAAAAAAAAAACAACAAACTTTTATGTAGAAGAACTGCTGAAATATTTATAGAAATTAAAGATATAGGAGAGAGGAGGAGGTGGGGGTAGAGAATGGTGGGGGGGGGAGGTTGTCTTTTTGGATAGGAGTAGGAAGGGGCTCCACACCTTCACAGGTCAGAGAAATTTAGCAAAGAATAAGGGACACTTTGTCCTTTTAAGGCTGGAGGAAAAGATGGGTGCAGTATTTGGGGGAAGGCAAGTGATGGTGGTTTGGGTAGGACATGCTGGCAGCAGAGAGTTCTCCTGACGCCACTGTTTTCTTATTTCTACTAAGGGCAAGAATGGTCGTCAGCTAAGATTGGCTTTGGGATGGGAGAACTGTTTTAAATTCTGCTTTTGACCAGGTCTACAATATTTTGGAAACATTATTTATCAGTTAGAAAAACATCACGTGTTTATATCAGCAAAGCTGGCAGTTCGTGTATATTTATAGAATTCAGTCTGATAATCTATCAGCCCATGAACTGAATGGACTCAAGACTGAAGGTGGCTTTGGTTTTACCAACCAGTAGATACAGTTGACCCTTGAACAACAGGGGCGTTAAGGAGTGCTGACCCCCGCACAGTTGAACATCTGCATATAACTTTTGACTCCCCCGAAACTTAATTACTAATAGCCTTCTGTTGACTGGAAGCCTTAACCAATAACATGAAAAGTCAATGAACACCTATTTTGAATGTTATGTGTATTATATACTGTATTCTTACAATAAAGTAAGCTAGAGAAAAGAAAATGTTATTAAGAAAATCATAAGGAAAATATATTTACTATTCATTAAGTGGAAATGGTCTTCATCCTCATCATCTTGATGTTGAGTAGGCTGAGGAGGAGGAGGTAAAGGAGGGGTTGGTCTTGCTATCTCAGGTGGAAGAAAATTCTCATGTAAGGGGACCCATGCAGTTCAAACCTGTGCTGTTCAACGGTCAGCAGTATTTTTTAAATGCCTGCTACATGCTAGGCATTTTGACAAGTGCTATGAGAATTCTAAGAAATACTAAGGAATTACAGAATAAGTTTGGTTGCCCTAGCCTAGAAGTCAGAATACTAGGTTCCTTTTACTTTCTAGCTACGATGCTTTGTAATGTAAGGGAACTTTTGACTTGAAGATTTCCATAACGGTATAATGGAGGGTGCAGACTGGATGAGCACCAAGATGCCATAAGATAGAGAAAAATTATTCATTGCTTGGTGTAGACAATAAGACCTGTATGTAGATCATTCAGAAGGGGGAGGGGTTACAGAAATGCACAATGCTTCACCAATTTGCACAGTAGGTAATACAGAAGGTTCAAAGATGGGGTTGTTCGCAGTTCTCTGTGAAATTACAGTGTGTGCAATACAATGAGGAGAAGTTTGAAATGCTGATAGAACTTTAATGGGTATTTATGATGAAATATATCATTCTGGACAAAAAGCTGAATTTCTTCAAAAAATAGCTAAATTCAAAAAATAGTTTGTATATAAGGATGCAAAACTTACATATATCCATGTTTTAATCAGTAAAAGTTGTTATGCAGGAATTATTAATTTTGTGGTGAATGAAATATACTTTATGCCAAAATCTTAAGGTTTTAGAAAATATGTTTTATCCGTAAGATATTTGCAGGGAATATCCATAATTCCTCCCAGGAGTAGGTAGAGAAAAGAAGTAATTTGACAGCATTTCGAGATGACCATTATAAAAATAATAAATTTCCTTCAAGTTCTTGATTCCTAATGCTATGAGTTTTGTTGTATTTCCAGACAAATAAAGTAATTCTAATGTAAGTATGAATCTACTGTAACCCAGATTTAACTTTATTAAAACAGATGGTACAAAAAAGGAAGAAAAGTCTTTTACCATCCCCTGTGGGCAAAGCTCAAACTTATTTATCCTCATCCAAAGGCAGTTTCTCTCTGTTTTGGCCTGACTTCTGGGAGCCCAGAACTCTTAAAAGATGTTTTCTTGAAAATAGTGAGCCCTTTTCTTGTCTGTCCTAGTATTCTTGGCTGAGTTTCCTATATTCCGGCTGCTTTTGCTCATTAATATGCAGCGTGATCCATAGTGGCTGAGAAGGCAGCGAAGGGTTGGAAGTTAGTGCCATGAAAGATCCTATGAGGGCCTTTCTCAGGAAAGATGCAAATGTGCCCAGGAATAGTATATCCAAGTTTCATTTTCTCAGGTCAGTTGAATAATTAAAGCTTTCAACTGATTTAAATAGAAAGTTTTTTCTTTCTTTTCCTTTTGATGTAGATTCAATTAGGACTTAACTTTTCTGCCTCCTTGACAGTAAGTATGCTTTTCTTGTTGAAAATAAAATGATTAATCAAGTTAAGCGTTGCACATTTCTCAGCTCAAGCATATTTATACAGATTGACAAATATTAAGTTGTGTTAAGAACTGCTGTCAGCAATGTGGCTGAAAGGAAATTGATTGTTAAAATGGAGACTGCTAAAACTTCAGAATGAGTTTTTTCCCTTTTAGCATATTGAAGAAACACATTTAGATATTCATCCGCGGGTATAATTATTTCTTTCAAAGATGGCTTTGAAAAGAGTAATCAACATATGTAGTTTACAAGGCTTTACAGTGTAGAATCTTTTAATAGAAACTTTGGTTTGTTTATTTTGGGAGAAAGTGATTGTATATTACTGAAGAAAATCTGAAAAATACATAATGAAAGAGTGCGTTCATTATTTCTGCAGACTACACGACTTTATGAAGCCTAGTTTTATAGAAATCAATTTCTACTTACTATGTGTTTGCTTATTAAGGTTTGAGGCTTTGTATATGGGTAGAAGGAAATCCAATTACCACAGTCGCTTTTATAATAATTGCTACTGCAACTAAATCTGTGCATTAAAAACTTCTGACAATTGCTTTTCTTTAATTTTAAGTAATATTGATGTAATTATTGAGCAACAAATAAATTTGGTGCTTTCAAGTCATAATGGGATTTGACCTTCGTTGCCATAATTAGGGATGAAGATTCCTTGCTATTTCATTTACAGTTTAGTTGTCTGACAGAGTGGTCATTTCTGGGCAGAGCTGATGGGAGGGAAGTAAAACCATTGTCGCCCTCTCTGTGGCTAACTATGTTCAGTCACATGATAAAGAGAACATTCCTATGTATACCAGTTGCAGAGCTTCGTAGGATTATTTGAGTTTGAACACCTTTTTTGAAGCTGGGACCATGGAAGACAACCGTGCTTTATCTTTGGAATCCTACCTGTGCCTCTAAGAGGCTCACATGGAATGATTGAAGGGAGTTGATCTCCATAATGACATGTCTAATGTTTTCTTCTCAATGCGGCCAGCGTTCTGATAAAAACATAGATTTTATTCAGCATTCATTCATTCATCTCATAAATAGGTACTAAGTGCCCAGTTATGTGCCAAGAACAAAATTTCCTTGGAATTATTAAATTTCCATAGAAATAGTTTCTGCTAACAAGTGTGGCTTCAAGTGACTTCTACTTTTGGTCATTGGATGCTGTGGAAAAAAAATGGAGGAACACTTTTTAATTAAATAAATTCCAAATAAGTATTTATGTTACATAATTCAATAATTCTTGTTGGGTGTACTCAGGGTAAATTAAGATATTGAAATAGAATTTGCTTAAGCAGGCTAGGACATAGTATTACAAAATGTGAAGATAAAGCTATAGTTATCAGCTCCATATAGTAACTCAAATTTGCCTTGCTGTTTGTAATGCCAAACATTAACATGCTTTCCAACATATACATTTTAAAGATGAATTATAGGAAATTAACAAATATTTATCATAAGTGATTTTATAGATATATGTTTTATGTATTAATATTTGTGTGTATATGTATATATGAAAGCATAAAATAACTTTGAGCTATTCCAGATAAAATATATTGACAAGAATATTTTAAATAAGCTGCAGAACTCACATAAATGAATTTCTCGTGTCTAGTAGAAGCTGCAGAACTCACATAAATGAATTTCTTGTGTCTAGTATACTAATGCTATATTTGAATACTATGAAAATTCAGAATTTTTCTTCTGATGATTGAAGAAATATATAGTGTGTATATATATGTGTGTACATATATATTTACATATATATATAGTGTGTGTATGAGAGAGAAAGAGAATGTTTTGTCCTAATATAAAATCAACTGTATTAACAGTTAAGCCACTAACATGTTAGTAGTCTAAAAATGTTAATACAGTGGGCTGTGTTGGTATAACTTACAGTTATTATCAGTTTTTTTTAATATCTCTTGTATAGGAAACCCAGAGGAAGCAAATGAGGCTGGGGGTGGGGCTAGCGGGAGAGATTTGCTATTCTAGACCTTGTGTTTATTTACAAAGAATAGATTCAGGTCCATTCTATTTAGTAATATTGCTGACACATGTAAAAAATCTTTTTGTATATTAATTATCATTCTTAAAATATAGGCCAAAAGAGATAATTTTCTTGATTACAGTAATGGAAATTAACAAACTGCATAGTTTGAGAACTGAATTTACTGGGTGTAGAATTTTAGTCCTATTTTTCTTGGAAACAGGTTTGACTTTAGCTTGGTATTCTTGCAGAGAGCAATGTTGCATAGAAAAGACAATTTCTCATTAACATCTCATTAATCCTAATATTGTCCTTAGAGGAGAAAGAAATGGTAAGTGTTTTGAATTTCTTTATGGGGAAAGTAGAAAGTAAACATCACCATGTCTTAGGTATTTTATATGAAGCAGAATTTTAGACTTTCAGTAAGAAGGTGTATATGATATACAATAATGTTTTTGTTTAGTCTTGATTGATTAACACTGATAGTCACAATTTTTTAAAAAATTCATTGATTATGTAAATAATATTTGCTAATGCTGAAAATTTGGAAAATACAGCAACTTACCACATGGAGTTAAACTCTCAACCCCAAAGGGCTTAAAAAGGTGTTTTTAATTTTTTTTTTTGTATTTTAATAGATACAAAAGTGTTTTTAACACAGAGAAAAGTCAGATGTGCCTGGCGATTTAGCAAAATTTATCGACTACATAATAAACCTATCTACCAATGTCAACTGTGAGAAAATAACTGTGGCTCTTGTAAGATTTTGCCTTATGAGGGAAGAGATTCCTGCACTAACATTCTACCTAAAAGAGTTTGGTTCCAAAAGTTGAGTGAGTTTTTAGAATTAAGTGGATTGATCAGGCAGGACTGGATGGTTGTTTCCAGATGTTTCTTTCCTAGATCAACATTGATTTGTTGTCTAAGAAGTCAAATGGAATAAGTCGGACACCTTAGTGCCAGGGATCATTTGATCAATTAAAACCAGACTGTCTGGAGACAGACAGCCTTCTGCCTTTTCTTGATTCTAACAATGGACTGTTACAGCCACCAGTGCCTCAGTGCTGGGACAAGAAGCTGGACTGATGCTACAGGCAGAAGAAAAACACTCCTCAACAGTAATTTTCCACCAAGAAAAGCTAAGATAAGGAAACAGCATTCACTCAACCAATACTTTTGAGCTTTTACTGTATTCATGGCACTGTCCTGTTCTCCAAGAGTATATATAAAGAGAGAGTAAGAAAAGAAATCCTACTCTCAGGGAGTTTACTGTCTAGAAAGGAGACGGAGTAGTTACATAGTAAGGGGTAG
This sequence comes from Lemur catta, assembly GCF_020740605.2. NCBI lineage: Eukaryota > Metazoa > Chordata > Mammalia > Primates > Lemuridae > Lemur > Lemur catta. Next base: position 124,923,669 of record NC_059129.1, on the reverse strand, counting down.
TGGTAAGTTCTAGATTAGAAATATGTTAAAAGACCTGAACTCTGGAAAAGAAATGTCCCCAGCCATAATCAGGAAACATAAAAAATTAACAGTTCACTCTTTTGAATGTTTATTCCAAGCTTACTTGGCAGAACTTTAGGAAAACCTGTAATTCAAAGCAGTAGAGACAGGTAGAGCTATTTAGAAATGTGGTTCTGATGAAGAATCCTTCCAAGGACCTACCAAAATTTTTACAAACACCTCCTCTGCTGCCATTTAGCACCCTCAGAAATACTAAATTCATCACTTTACTTGTATGGGGAAGAAATGTGAGACAGGTTCGATTTTATTTAATTCAGGTGTGTGAGAAGGAGGCCATTTCTGAGCAGGGCAGAGCCCTAATGATCCAAGTATCACTCAGCACGGAGTTTCTGAGAGATTTTAATTATCCATTCAGGAAAAATGGGAAACTCATTGTTCTGCCTTAACATTACACAGTTTCCCCAGGTAATCTAATTTTATCCTTCCATTTTTTGTGCTGTGTCTACATGAGTTACTCTCAACTCTAGCTCCAGGCAGAGCACCAGACTCATACATCCAACGTCAGTGACCCAGAGCCATTTTGTGTCATACTGTGAACTCTTATACTTGTCCTCCTTCTGTTTTCTTTTCTCTGATTCCTGGTGTTTTAAGATGTTTGCTTCACAAAGTGTGTTCCATGGTAACATCAGTGTCATTTGTGCTTGTTAGCAATGCAGAGGCTCAGCCACCAGGCCAGACCTACTGAATTAGAATCTGTGTTTTAACAAGCTCTCCAGGGAATTCTGTGCACATTAAAGTTAGAGATGCACTATCTTAACCTCCACCATCTGTCCCACCTCCTCACATCCAGTCAATCAATAACGTCAAAAGATTGTGCCTCAGGATAGTGGGTTTGTCTTCTAAGCTATTAAAAAACAAAGGGAACGATTGGGGAAATGGTCAAAGGGTACAAAATTTCAGTTAGAGACGAGAAATAAGTTCAGGAAATCTATTGGACAACATGATGACTATAGTTAATAACAATGTGTTCTTGAAAATTGCTAAGAGAGATTTTGAATGTTCTCGCCACAAAAAAGAAATATGTGAAGTAATGGATATGTTAATTTGTTTGATTTAGCCACCCCACAGTGTATACATATATCAACACACCATGTTGTACACCATAATTATGTAGAATTTTTATTTGTCAATTAAAATATTTTTATTTTTTCATCCCACCAAGTCTTTCGTAGGCATGTCAATTAAAATGAATAAATGAATAAACAAACAAAAAACCAGATGGGCACTGTCTGAGAGATTAGCTCTTTGCAGCTCTCTGTTGCACTCCAGGCCCCACCATTCCCTATTGTCCCCTCTGCCTGCCTGCCTTGAGTTTCTAAGCAGTGTGTCTTGTGTTAAGGCCTTAATTTTCCCTGGTCTAAATGCCCGCAAGAGCCTCTTAACTGTCCTTTGCCTGCATTCTCATCTCATTGCTCTCAGATCCACCTGGTTAATGGAATGAAGTTTTGTAAATCAAATCGCACACCAAATCCTGCTGAATATCCTTGGTTTACTTCTCTTCACTTGCTGCTCAGTTTTTCTAAGTTGCTCCCTGAGCACACCTGGCTGTCGCAGCGCGGGTCCCTGTATTGTGCCTGTACTCTCCATTGGCCTGATCTGCTTTTCTCCTTTCCTTCTCTTCCCTTACACTGCATGGTAGTGTTGCCTGCGGGGTCTCCTCAAGACCACCTCCCTGTGCTGTACTCCACTACTTCTGCAGCACCCACCCAAGGGGTGCTCATGGTGTGGCAGTGTCTCTCCTGCACTAGATTATTTATCTGTGATATCTGGTGTACTGAGCACAGCATCTGATAATTATAGTGAGTAATCAATAGATGTTTGTCAACTTGAATTGGTTACACTGACTAGGAAATTTCATTTGCTTTCTTGGAATTATTAAAAGATAGCTACATTTCCCCCCCCCTTCTGGAACTCAGGCACACATAATTAGATTGATCATAGTCCTTGGCTATGACAGATTCTCATCATTGGTCCATACTTGCTCACCTTTTGTTTTATTTGTTTGGTAGTAAATTAATATACCCTTATAAACCTCCTCCCACATGAAAACCAATAAATAATTATTAATCTTTTACCTATGTACTCCTTCTTCATATCATTCCCTGCTTACCTTCTACCTCTCCCATACTCAGTGACTTATTCTTGAATTTCCTTGTTTGCTTTACAACATTTTGAAGCTCTTTGAGTTCGTAATAGCTAGCATTTTTGAACACCCACGTACACTAGGGTAGTCACTTTTACATACTTCATCTCATTTAATCTTCTCAGGATTCCTGCAGGTTACTGTAGATGGCATTATTCTTATTTTGCAGAGGGAGAAGCTGAGGCACTCAGACAGAGGCTGGGCACATTTTCCCGAGTCACATGTCTAGTAGGAGAAGGATCCAGACCTAGTTAAGTGTGGCCTTGCTGTAACAGTGATATTGTTTACACTGGATTTGCAGACTGGTTACATCTGGGACTATCCCCTAACTTTTAGTCTGCATGCATGCTTTTTTTTTTTGGTAGGTAAAATTCAAAGGTATTTTTTAAAAATAGGCATTAGGAAGTTCATTCTATTGATTTTTTTTTTTTAATATTTGAAAACATAGGTTATCAGAGGTAATGGAGACATTTGTGTTATTCTCCACTATCCTTTCAGTTTTTGCATTTTTCTTGCTTTTGCTCTTTTGGGATGGACTTGAAGCTTTAATTTTCCATGGAACTAAATTGGAAGATAATCATATGTGCTTATTATAGGCGGTCTTGCACTTTTATATATTAGACTTGCATACCATTTGTAGTATACTTAACCCTTCTCGATAATCTCTTTATTGAAGATTCCATCTGCTTCAAGTTTCTCAACTGTGACGTTGATATTGCAGCAGTGACTCTGGGAAAAGCGGGAAGAAGGGCAGGAGGCACTCAGGGTGGTGCCACTGGAGCCTGATCTGTCCGCTTTCTCCTCCTCCTGCTTTGCTCCCTTCTCCCTCACACTAGCACCACTGGGCGCCCCTCACTCAGCCCACCTGTCCTCCCCAGCTGCGGCTTGTGTGCAGCGCCAGTGGAAGTGCACCCTCCTCTCCTGCTTTAGGTTCCCAGCACGTGGGATAGTGTTTGGAGGTTGGAGACTGGCTCACAGCATGGGGGCTGTGGGAGATCAACCTACTTTAGCCTGTGGCCTCTCGCTGTTTCCCAGCCTGAGATGCTCTAGTAAACATTGCCAGGTGCTATGGGGGCTGAAGGAAGCTATACTTGCTAGAATAATCAAGAATATTATTGTATGTTTTTAAAAAGAAATTCTAGAATTCTCTTCCCATAGAATTCAAAAATGTATTTATTTGTTCTAATGTTAGATGTTTGTTTTTCAACATGCTTTCGGAATAGTGTTATATATATAAAAAGGGAAATGCCTGCATTTCCATTTTTCCCATTAACATTTATAATAAAATTGTTTAATTCCTCACATTTTATTTTAGCAACTACCATCTTGACCTCTTTTCTAGAAATGACACAGAGTTTAGCTTTGTGAATTGGTCGTATTCTATCATTGTAATGGAATCCTTTGTGAAATTCTGTTGTTGCCTTTGCTCTTCTCAAAATAATGGATTAATGTTATAAATAGTTGCAACATTTTGCTAACATTAGATTCTTTTAGGGAAGGCCATGAGTCTGATTCATCAACTCTTTTTACTCTATTGCTTATGTTGTGACCACCTCAGATGTGGTCTTGTGGACAGATTGTTACAGATCATTTCAGTCATGAAGTATTTTTCTTCTATCTTCAAAAAACGGAGTTTTGCCTCAGTCCTGGGCCGGTGGTGATCATTTCCTTTGTGCGGATTTTCTTTCAAGCTCTTCTTTCTCTTCACCTAAATCTGAAGGATTCTTTTCTTAGCATCTGAAATGTTATCGCATCTTCTTTCTTGGTAAGTTGTAAGGAGTATCTTGGCTTTTTATTTTCTCCCCTTAATACAGTTAAGAAACTGACCTTTAGGTTATGGTGGCTTTGTTTTTGCTTTCGTTTGTTTGAGTGGTTTTTAACTTGGAGATTGTCTCTTAATTATGTCTCTTAATTTGTGGAAATAAAAAAATTATTTCTGAGATTTTTGGTTCATATTCTTTCAAATCTCCATGAATCCCATGTCTTCTATGATTCTGTCTCCTATTTTTAAAAACTCCATGAAGAACATACTAAATATATAGCACTCAAACTTGCCTTTTCACTTAAACTTATATTGCAGATGTTTTTAGCAGGTCCTTTAATTGGATGGGAATGGTGGGTATGAAAAGTAACAGTCAATCATTCTCTCCCATAACTGCTGGAGTTAATCGTTTCTGTCCTTATTTAACTAGCTTTTAATAGTCACATTAAGTATTGTATTCTGCCTCTATAGGCGTTGATCTTGGGGAAATTTTGATGGATCAATTGGTACTTATATATATTTTTGTTTTATTTTAAGTAACTTGTGTCCTCCTCCTTCTTACTCTTATAGAAGAGGAAAATACAGAGGAAGTGGTAGGAACTCCTGTGGTAGGTAGAGTGACAACCAGCCCAGGGCCTCAGACAAATGACTAGGAAATGAGAGGGTCATGACGTGTAGACATTAGCTTTTTTGGCGATGATTAATATGTATTTTTAATGCCTGGCATGACAGATTTAGCAAACAATTATTGCTCAATTCTGTGCCAAGTGTCAGATAGGCCTTCTGTGTCATCTGGGTGTGACTGAAGTGGCACCTCCTTACTGGCAGACCCCTCTGTGCAGGTCATTATTTCTTTTATACAGAACTGTTTCAGAAGAGCAGAAAATTCTACATAGGAAGAAGAAAGAGGAAGGAAAAATATTCTTCCCTACCATTATGGTGTTTCTTCATTTCCCTCTCTACTTTCCTCTTCTAAATATTATAGTTATATATGTTAGTTTTTAAAAAATTGATTTCATATTGTGTTGTCAAAATATCCTATGCCTGTCTGGTCATATTATGCAGGTGAGTGGCTTTTCTGCAGTGTTTTAACAGCTTGTCAGAAGATGATATTTTCAATCAACCCTTTGCTTTCAGTTTGGTATATTAATTATTTGAAAAGTGTTTCATTTTTTGAGTTGGGTGGGATTTGGAACACAACTACTGATGAGTATCCTACAGATTGCCCAAAGTGTTCTTAGTCATTCGAGACATAGTCAGGACCAATTGGAGGAGCTTCAAAATACACACATCTGAGCATCACTCTTGTCCTACTGAGTCAGAGTCCCCAGGAGTTGAGGCCTGGGCATGTAGCTCTTAGCTAAATCTCCTTGGATGGCTGATCTGACCTACAACCTTGATAGGAAGCACTGGTCTAACAGATGTTCTTCCTCTAGTGTTACTAAGAATGTTTGCATAGCTTTTCCCTGCAGGAAGGTCTCCATTATAAATTTCTATAAATTAATACTTATTAAATAGTGGCATATAAAATCATACTCATATGAAAATATCAATATATTCCTAATTTATTAATGGGTGTTTTCTATTTTTGACACTTCTCCTTAGCTCTGCCTCTGTATATCCACGGTGATTCGTGAGAAATGTTTGGTGGTCAGATCCAAAACTTGTACAGCTGTGACAGCCGCAGACGTGAGACTGAAGCTGTCATCACCTTGCAGGTCACTGTGCCCTGCTGGGCACAAGTCAGTTTGAACAGCGATGGACTGTGTCATGTTGCGATCTGGTGGGAGCAGGGCACACATCTCTGTGTGACTCAGCCTGTCCTGCAGGAGCAATGGGAAGGTGGTACTTGCAGCTGTGTAGAATTCCTGACAGACTCAGAAGCTCTGTCAATCTAGTAGCTCATAGCTGTCCAGGATCTTAATTTTTTGCGTGTTGTTTTTCGTTGTCTATTTGTTTCACAAGGATGAGTTCTTCTCATTTGTCCTCCATGTGGAGGACTCATGCTGTTCTAAAAAACGTGTTTCCTCTATCAATAATTACTAGAGGGAGGTAGGGAGGAATAGATTAATAGATGAGTAAGTGAATGAAAGGTGTGCTTGATGCCTTTGAATAAGGAGGAGTGGCTGGGGTGGAAGTGGGGGCAGAGAGAGAGAGAGTGAGAGTGTGAGTGGGAGATAATGTGGATTGCATTAGGGTGTGGGAGAATGCAGTTTATCTTGTTCCCTGTGAGGTTCCTCTCCTAGCAAACAAGAGCCTTAACTTGACTTTGTGTACATGTTACCTGTGCCTTTTCCCACTGCCCGCAAGATCTCCTTTCCCTCTCTGATTAGCCAGCATTTTGCATGATATATAAGTCTCAGTCATCATTATATAAAAGTCGCATCATATATAAATCTCACCGTCACCATGGGGTCACCCATCCCACTATTCTCCGGTCTTCCTCCTCTCCCGTTACCATAGTACTTGAGTTGCCTTACCCACCTTTGTATTTAATTATAGTCACTCGTGATTTGCTTATTGCTTTCTGTGAGCAAGGTCATTTATCTTTTTCAATAGTCAGTAACCGTTTAAAGAATAGCACTACATTTTAGGTTACTTTTGCACTCCCTGCTGTACCCGTGAGAGCTGTGCTGGGGCTCCCAGGTCCTGGGAGAGCTCACAGGAGCACTTCCTTTCAGCTGGTGGCTTGATGGATGATTGACAGATCAACCTCTGCCCCTTGACTGCTCAGCCCTAACAACAGTAAATTAAGTTCATTGTGTTTGTTTGACCTGGTTCTAGTCGATTAGGCTCTTTTCCTAGAGAGTTTGCTAATAGTCTTGGCGGGAGGAGGGGGGAATATAGACTGGTTTCAAAAATTCCAAAGATCTAGCAAGACCTGTTCTGGCCTCTCCCCTCCAGTTCAGGCGTGGTCAGGTGGGCTGTACGGTCTGGTTTATCCAGACTTGCAGGAGCTCCCCTAACACTAGCTAAGTGCTGACCCAAATACTTAGCATGGGAAGGTCCACTGAAGGAACTTTCTCGCTTTCTCTCTCTCTCTTTCTCCCCCCATCTTCTCCCCACCCCTCTCTCCTTACTCTCTCATCCTTTCTCACTAGGGAATTTGTAATATCACAAACTAGCCTGTGCTGACCTTACTGATTTTTGCTAGTGAGTGCTCTCCTTGAATTAACTGTTGTACATTGACTATTATTGTGGTGTTCAAGAAATACAAAGTTATAGACTAAGTATCTAATATTTATGAAGTCCCACTTGCAATTTTTTAAACCTAGGTGGCTGTACAGTAGTAATTCAGCTGTACAACAATGTATATAGTCTGTGTGTGGTCTCTTCAGCATTTGTTTCACAAACAACATTGGTAAAAAATACAATTTGTGTATGAATATGTTAATGATTTGCTCTGTTTCAAAAGAATAGCAAATCAGACTTTAGATTTATTATTACTGGGACTTTGGCAAATTTGATTAGAGCAGATATTTTGAAATAGAGTCCTAAATCTTCCAAGTTAGTAGAGCTGTACCCAGGAGTCCAAGTACCAACATAAACTTGGGCACTGTACCTCCCATCGGTTGGTATCAATTTGGATTTGCACAGTGCTCCTCTTACTTCTCCTCCTCTTATTCTTTTTATTCTTGTTTTAAGAACCTGACTTGTATGCTTCTTTGGTTTATTTCTGTATCTAAGAGTGGTTTCCTAAACTGGCATCTCCATTCATATAACTTAAATGTCTTTTTGTAGCCAAAGAAGACTGGGAGTGTGTTTATGAACAGAATCTTAATTTTCACCAGCAACATAGCTACATTGACAAGAAGGGGCTGGAAAGCATTTTGAGCATGTGATAAGAGGCCTGGAACCATGCAACAAGGACACCATTTTGGTCACATTGCTGTGTGGAGGGTGTGGGCTGGAAGGCTCTCCTGGCTGGAGAGAAAGCGTGGGTGACAGCGCAGAGCTGGCTCTCACCCTGCAGCACCCGCGGGGCCAAGGTTTCCATAAGGGGCAGGCCGAGAGCTGGGAAGGGCTGAGCTCTGGAGTTCGACTGTCTGAGCTCAAATCCCAGCTTTGCCATTCGCCAGCTCTGTGATCTAGTGTATGCTATTTAAATATGCTGTGTCTCAGTTTCCTCAATTGAAAAACGGGGATATGAAGAGTAACTACTTTGTACAGGTACTGAGAGTGTTCAGTGGGTAACTCACTTAGAACTGAACCTGCTACATAGTGAGCACTTGTTTCCTTTAGTCACTATTCAGCTGCAAGTGACAGTTCCCCAGCACAGGTGAGGAACACATGTGGATGTTCACTTACATAATGAGAAGTTCAGAAGTAGACAGCCCAGGGCTGCTGTGGTGGTTTCATGAGGCCATTACCAGACTCCATTGTTTCCACTCTGCTGTCCTTAATGAGTGTGTCGTTTGTCACTGCACAGTCACAAGGTGGCTGACTTACCTCCAGCATCATTTTTAGGTTCTAGGCAGGAAAAAGAGGAAGGTCAGAGAGCAAAGGGTGAGCACCAGCTGAATTGCCTCTCCTTAGAAAGAGATTTCCTGGACGCCCCACCCTTCAATTTCCACTTATATCCTGTTGGCCAAAATTATATCATACGACCTTATCTATAAGGGAGGAAAGGAAATGTGGTTTTTAAATTGGGTATATTATCATTCCCCAAAACGTCAGGGTTGTTACTGAGAGTAAGGAAGGACTAGAAAAGGCATATTAGGTAGGCAAATCCACAGCATCTGCCACAGCACTCGACATTGTCACCATAGAAATTGTCCTGGAGTGTGGCTGTCTCTAGAGATGGGGACCTCGGAGGAAGAAGCCTTCAGGATCCTGATTAGGAGTCGGGGAAATATGCAGAAAAGCAGCAGCATTCGTTCCAGGTCATCCCTGAGTAGGTGTGAGCCCACCACTGACCCTTCTACACCTTTCTCCTGCTTTCTCAGCCTCCCCTCCCCCCCCATTACTGCATAGGGACTTAAATGTCCTTATCAGATGCTTTCCTGCTATTCTGTCGCCCACCAATTCCAAGGTGCTTTCAGGGAATCCCTGGAGGCAGTGGCAGTCTGGTGGCCCTACCGGACAGGATCAGGGCAGCCCAGGTGGCCACAAGAGGCGGGGCGTGGGCAGGTGGCGTGCCTCTGGGCACTGGTGTCCAGCTCTCCACTCGCTGCACTGTTCCCCCCTCTGATCAAATTCTCAGGCCTGCGTCCTTCCTCACCTTCATTGGCATTCCGTTCCCATGCTGGGTGTGGATGAGATGGAAAAAGAGCCTTTGCCTGCATTTGTCAGCAGGGGAGAACTTGGCTCACGCTCTTGGACCCAGGCATGGCGTTTCCCATCTGCAGTGGCCGTCACTGTCACGGGAGTGACGTGCTCACAGCACACATCCGTCAGTGGTTCTGAAGTTAGGGGGAGGGCAGGAGGCCGGATGGCATCATCCAAAACTCCACCTCAATCAGAAACAATGAAAATAATGGGAGCAATTACTTAAAATCTAGGCTCGGGATTTGTTAGAGGCTGCTTCATTAATAGCCAGTCTCACGACCTGCATTTAGTTAAAGGCACAAAGCCAGCTGGCCTGGGAGCAGCTTCCCTACCTGTTTGCAGCCACAGTGCTTCCCCTCCAGGGTCAGCAAACTTTCCGTCCCGGTGTGGCATTTTCTCGGGATTTGCTTCAAATCTATTTCTAATTCCGTTAGCTCTCAACACACAGCTAGCACAAGTTCAGTTAAGGCCAGCTCACGAAGGCATAAATGCTCTGTGGTCTGGTTATGGCAAAATGGTACCTCCATGTCCTCTCCTTTCAAAAAGAGATTCTTTCTCTCCGTCAGGTGGCTTGTAAATGCAGTGAATCAGCAAAGCAAAGTTAATTTTTAAAAATTATATTTATTTAGTGCTATGTAAACTCCACAAACCAGCTCACTTAGTACAGGGAGGATAGAGTTCTAGAATTCGTAAGTAATAGGTTAATGCTGGCTGGGCACAGTAGCTCACGCCTGTAATCCTAATACTCCGGGAGGCCGAGGCGGGAGGATAGTTTGAGCTCAGGAGTTTGAGACGAGCCTGAGCAAGAGTGAGACCCTGTGTCTACTAAAAATAGAAAAATTAGCCAGGTGGGGTGGTGGGTGCTTATAGTCCCAGCTACTCAGGAGGCTGAGGCAGGAGGACCTGCTTGAGCCCAGGAGTTTGAGGTTGCTGTGAGCTATGATGACACCACTGCACTCTACCCAGGGAAGCAGAGTGAGACCCTGTCTCAAAAAAAAAAAAAAAAGATACTGAGTTTGACTAGTTAAAAGGGAAGATGGTCGAAAGACCACTGTGTGGTTAATTTAGTAATTTTTTTTTTTATATGGCAGCCTTCTCACAGTAAAATGTTGAAATATTACAATTCTCCTTGACCAGCCCTTCTTCAGAGGTAACCAGTATTTTCCTTCTGTCATGTATCTTCCAGACTTTTTTCTATGTATTTATATTTACCCATGGAAATTATCCTTAAAGCAGCATAGAGTATTATACTGTGTGTTATATAACTTTTGGTTTTTAACAGAACAATGTGTATCTTGAAGATGATTATATACCAGTACATTTATACTTACTCTTTTCCATTTCTGCACAGTATGCTGTATTATGGACAGACCATAGTTTCAGTCTTTCCCCTGTTGTTGCGGGCTTGCATTGTTGCCAATGTTTTTGTTTTGGGCTTTGGTTTCAGGGTATTACAATGATGCTGTTCTTGTGTTTTTCTTTCTGTACATATGTGTGAGTGTTTCTTCAGGATAAATACTGAGAGGTTAAACATTTGAGGGGTAAGGCATATACATTTCAAATTTTAATAGATACTTTCAAATTGGCTTCTAAAGTGGCTGTACTAAAGCACCCTCCCATTGGCAGCATATGAGAGTTTCAACATACTTTTTTATATGGCATTTTTCATGCTTTAAGGCAGCCTTTAAGGTTTAGCTTTTGTATACATTTTTATTGTGGATGTTCTGGGGCTACATGTAGTACATAATGTGTTTAGTAATGCTTTTAATTTGAAATAGTGGTAAATATTAAATCACTGTTATACCACTGAAGCAATGGCAGTACACTGAGAAATTGTGTCACCCTTAAGTCTCTCTCCTTTAGTGAAGTATACATGGATGAAAGTGCTGTTAAATGCTATGTGTTGATTGCTATTTGTAGTTGATGTTGATAGTTTCCTACCAAGCATCTGTTTTCCCCATCCTTTTCTATTAGCAGAATCTCCCCTCCCCTTTTTTCCTTCGGAAAAGTGACCTGAATTCAGGGGTAAATCATTGAAATACCATTCTCCTTGCCACTTGAGTTTAGGCATAAGCATATGATGTAGTTCTCATCTATGAGATATGGCATGGCACCCACCGAAGGACTTCTGAGATTTCCCCTTTTAAAAAGAAACACATAGGAAGAGAGTGCTCTGATGTTGCATGCATTATTTCTCACGGCGACGCCTACAGCAGTGGCTGCTATCTTTTGATAAGAACAAGATGCTGAGGATGGTAGAATGGGAAGATGGGAAGAAGCTGGTTAGGATTGCTCTCAGCTGCAAGAAACAGAAATTTAACTGAAGTGGCTTAAATAGAGAGTTTTTTTCCTTCATTTATCTATTCCACTCTCTCCATGCTGATTTCCCCCCCCCCCCCCATGCTTTACCTCTTGGTCACAAGGGGGCTGCCCCAGGTCAAAGAGAGGGAACTTCCATTTAGCAGAAAGCAAAGGCCTCTCAGTGGACTGGCTCTTATATTTCATTGCCGGTACTAGGTCACATGGCCATTGTTACCCCAAGGGTAGCTGAAAAGTCTGATATTAGGCACAGGGGAAGACAATTTTCATGATTTGCTTATTAGACCAATTAAGATTTATCTACTGGTATAATCTTACCCAGAATTTTGCAGTTATATAGTAAATTATCTTGCTGCTTGAGTCTTTTTGGGTTGGATTTTTTGCTACTTGTAGCCAAAACAATTCTAACATACAGTTAAACAAACGGGAATATAAGACCAACAATTCCTGTGCTTCTTCCTTAAGGCATGGATCTACTTACATGTTCCTTTGATGGGCATGTGTTATTTGTGCCTTTCTTGTAGATATTCCCTGCATTTTCTATTCATAACACCTTTATTTTTTGGAGTGAGACTGCCTGTCTCATTCTTGGTTCTGTAGCTTTTGGGGCAGCTGAGTCAGTGTGGGCACATGCCCCAGCCCTGGCCAGAGGTACCGTCTTGGGTTCACCGAGACAGCGAGAACCAGCTACGAGTCGTAGGCTGGAACTATCTAGATAGGGTGGAACTAACACAGAGGAAAATGGAGCTGAGAGAAAGAGAGCTTTGTGATCCTATCTTTTGAGCTATCTACCTCTAGACTCTTTTTGCTTATGTCTTTTGTGTTTCTAGTATTTGCTACTGAATACCTAACATACAGCCTCCAGACCTAACTTTTCTTTCTCCTCAAGTCTTGGTTCAAAAATTTGTTTTGGGCCCTCTGGGAGGAGGCATTGGTGGGGAACAAACAGTTAACCTCTCTCATGTCCAAGTTGAAGCAGGTAGGGGTGATATGGGGAAGAAAAGCCGAGAGTTTCCTGGTAAACCCTCAGGTCAGATCTAAGGGAGGGCTGTGGCAGGGGGGCCTGAGATGCATCGTGCAGCTGAGCACATCTCCCCCTTCAAATGGACATTGTGGGGGGGTGGCGTTGGTGGCGATGGTGGTACAGCCACATTGCTGCGTGCCAGGTGCTGTGCTAAGCATTTTGGTTTCATGATCTTGTTTAATCTTCATAGCAGTGGTCTGAGATAGGTGACATGGACAGCACCATTTTATAGAGGAAAATGAAGTTAAGATACTTGGTCCAGGTCACACGGTCAGTGGCAATAGTGGGGCTTGAGTAGTCTGATTCCTGGACTGTGTGTATCCCCTGGTGCCTGGAGTATTTCCTGCCTGCCTGAGCAGTCTCTGCTGTGTCCCGCGTTGTTCCTGACATCCACACTTCTCTGCAGTTCTGGTCACAGCACCCCTCACTGTCCCCAGCACCATTTCTATTAGTTTTGGCCTGTGGACTCTGCCTACCCTTTGGGGCCTATAGAATACCCACTTGCTTGTCTGCTTTTCTTGGTCACTTTCTTTGGAAGTAACACATTCCTTGGGAACTCTCTAGCTGTCCATATCAGCAGTTTTTAATCTTTTTGGAATTATGGACCCTTTGGATAAGCTTTATTCTTCTTACCAAAAAAATGTGCACAATGTATACATGTAAATTTACTTGCAGTTTCATGGGTTCATAAATATTCTTTGTTTATCTCACGTGCCTCACATCTTCTAGTGGCAACTAAGAGGGTGGATGTGCAAGACAGTGGGTTGAATGAAATGTCCCTGTCATGTAAATATGTTTCCTGTGTTTAAGACTTCTCTTCAGTCCCCTAGAAGGGATGGGTAGTCTCAATCTTACACTGAATGTTTGTGTATTATGATGTAACTAGTACAGTTATTTGTTCTAGAAATTGTAGTTTTGTTTATAGCGGCAGTTGAAGGAGGCCTCTGTGCCTTGTGTTTTGCCAGATCATCCTTGTTCCAAGTAGTTACAACAGATTGTAGACCACAATAATGAATCAGGAATTTTCTTTATGGGATGTTAACTGGACAAAGTAGAAATAACATTTTCAGTATGGATAACAAGTTTAATCAAACTTAGTAGGCCCAAGAAATGATGCCATGCTACAGACCTACCATGTTATAACGACACCTATTTTATAGAGAAAGCAAGCACTCTTGGATTCACATTGCATTGAAACTAGTTTAAAATTTCCAGCTCCACTTTTTACCCATTTCAGTTGACTTGCACATATGGAACCTGAAAATGAGCGTTTTTTTTTTTTTTTTTAAAGGCCAACTGTTAAAATTCTGCTACATATATGAATTACTGCTTTTATGTTTGGATTATTGGCACTAAGACTTAAAATCTTGAGACTGTCTTGTTGAAAACTGACTTCCTTTATCTCAGAAATTATTCGATATGAGAAACGTCATTCAAAGTAGTTTTCATGATCTTCTTACAGACAGACATGTTAGCGCCTTTCAAACAAACGACAGCCTCCATTTAACAAGATTTCACCTCTCATGCACTAAAATATGTCCTTTGATAAAGCAGTTTCTTGGGCTAGAATTCTTTTGTTGGGGCTCACTGCTGCGGAAGAGCGATCCCTGCTGGGCTGTTCCGCTTGGTCCCAGGGCCGGACAGTGAGTGGGACTGACAGGGTTGAAGGTCAGCATCGTGGGACCTGGGGGGGCTCAGCCCTTCTACTGGGGAGCTTGAGGAATGCCACAGTGTCTCCTGGCATTGTGTCACTTGTTGGAGCCAGATCGTGGGACTTTCAACTCTGTTTCATGGGAGGTATGAATTTAAAGACATTACAAAACATCCATTTGGTCTCCCAAATATATTCCCTTTGAGTAGTTGTTCTTCTGAAACAGACCTCAGCATTTAACTTTCAAGCCACAGGGGATGGAGGGAGGGCGATAAGAAACTCCACTCTGTGGTTATGACTCTTGACAGCCCTCACATTTATGAGGCGTTCACCACAGCATTTGTTCTTTCTTTTGTTCCATGAGACACAACTTGCTTTTCTAGAGTTCCCCAAGCTTTTGTACGCTGAAGAAAAAAATCAGAGCTTTGGAGTTTTAATCCTGATTATATCCATCTCACTTCCAACTCAGCTTTAAAAAAAACATGCACAATTTTAAGGTGTTTTGTGTTAAATTGAAAAACATATCATTATAAGATTATTTGTTTGTTTTTTTATTTATGAACCAGATGAAGTAGTTTGCCCTTACACTTCTTTCAGGGTTAATCTGTGTGAATACTTCTGTTTTCTTTTTGTTGGTTTTTTCAGATGATGGTATATTGAGAAACAATGTTTGAAACAATGATGTTAGAAGCTTATAAGAGGGAGACTATGGCTGATTTCATCTTTCTCTTCACAGTGTTGATACTGTAGCTTACATTCAGTGAATGAATGAAATTTTTACTTGAGCACTTATGAGTGTCAGGCTTGGTGCAAATTTCTGGAGATAAAAAGTTGAATGAGATGGAAGAGAAAGATAAAGAAGAGGAAATAATTCCCCAACAGTGTGGAGTGTTATATGCAGATGCATAGGTTTTAGTGGGAACATCTGGGGGCACCTACTCTTTCAGGATGTCCTATCTTAGCTGATTAAAAAGGTAGCATAAGTAAGCCAGATGAAGGTGGGGTGGGGACACTGCCAGTCACAGAAAGCAGAGAGGCAACAAATGGCGTGCTGTGTACTGGGAATACAGGCACTGGGGACACAGTGCTAGGTGGCCAGCGTTAAGAGCCCCATGAACGGGCAGGGCCCTTATCATGGAGCTGCTTGTATAGCATACAAGGGAGATTTGGTCCCAGCTTAGAGAACTGACCAGGAATGACGTGGGCAGGATACTGAAGAAGTTGATGGTTTCATAGGCTTGCTAAATGAATAGACATTTAAAAAATCTATCATAATGGATGCCATGTGACTTAGTATCATTTTGTTGTTTTGAAATATGATGATGGTGGTTGATGAAATTAATTAATCATAGTCTGCAACAGATGGAAAGGAGACCATTGTAACAGTTCCCTCTCTGTAGGGAATGAAGTATTTTGGTTGCAAGAGGAGGAGGAAGGCACAGTCTATTTCCTTTGCAGCCTCTTCAGGCCGGAGGAACATGTGAGTTGTGATTTGTGGGTGGCTTATTGTTCTGTGGGTGGCAGGCACAGCAGAGGGCTTGGAGAATGCAATAACACTTGTGTGCACAAAGCTCTTTGCTGTTTTATGAAGCCCCTTCATCTGTGTAATTAATTCTGAGCTCACAGAATCCCTATTTAAGAAGAAAAGTAGGTCTCTCCAGTTATTGTTATAAAGTTCAGAAAAGTTAAGTGAGATGTTTAAGAATGTGCACTTAGGAATTGAAAGATATGACACAACCTCCACATTTGTGGTTCCAGAGCTCACATACTTTCCATGTTACCACACTTCTGCCTGGCTTGATAGCAGTTCAAGAGACCAGACCCTTCTCCTCCCAGCATTGCAAGTAGCTTCCTTTAGCACAGAGACTGTTGCATAGACAGATTCTTCACGTATAGAAACTTATCTTAATCAAGTGAACAGTGTTGGGTCTGTTCTCTAGAAGCATAATTATTTGGTTATATGATGCCTCTCTTTGATAAGTTTTTGCCTTTGTTTGTGCCTAATATCTTAGAAATACTCTTCAAATCCAATAATAAAGTCATGGGTGGGAGGCACAGTGTGAGCCGAGCTGGAACAGTTGTAAGAGAACTAACACCTTTGTCTTTTTCTGTGCAGTAGTTATTGGCCACATGCTTAGAGCTAATGAAAATCAGTTCTATTTTTGACGGCTGCAGTATTTTAATTCTGGTAAACCCCCTTTTGTGAGGTGAGAATGTGAACATTTATAGTTTTATTTGTTTACATAAGAAGATAAGAGGAACACCTACAAAAAATGGTGAAAAGTAATTAGAAAGGATATGTCAGTAAAGTTAATATTAAGGAAATCAGTTATTTTCCTAAGATTTGAAACAATTTGTCATGACATAGGGCAAATAATAACATTATTTTAGTTGCAGAATAAAGGAGCTGTGCCTTTCTGCAAGGGGTTAACCAGAAAAAGCCTTCCTCCCTTTGCTTCTCAGCTGTCAAGCAGAAGTTCCTAACCTCAAGCTATGCATTGCAGGGGTAACATTTGTGTATATATGTGCTTTCTGCAGAAAGCATGCTTAGTGTTCCTCAGATTTTCGTTTAAGGACTACTTACTGCCTTGCATAATTACTTTTCTTGCATGGATTTTGAAAAGGAATTTCAGAATACAGGAAAGCCTCTGGCATCCTGAATGCATTAGCTTCCTGATTTATTGTCTTTGGGAAACCAACTATGCAAGGTTCCTGTCAAACTTCTTTATATTTCTCTTTAGTTGACTGATGGGAAAGGCGTTGGATGCTTAGAAAAGGTTTGACTTTCTAAACAAAAATATTTAGTGCTGTTGGACTGATCAACATTGGCTGTGATTTTTGGGGTGGACAACTCCTTTAGCAGAGCTTACACTGATAAGTTTCTAAAGTGTTTCTGAAGGAGCTTTTGTGTGAAATGTAATACTGAACACTATATTGGCACTGAACATATTTTTCTTGCCCCCTCCATTCCAAGGGGCCAATGTGCCTGACACATCTCTATTATTCAGAGTCTGTGTGGTCTTTTAAATGAGTTCCAGGTAAAGCTTAAAATTCATGATATATTTTGCATGTTCTCTCTTCTATATGTGGTTGGTACAGGTGTGTGATTTTTCACTTAAAGAAAAATTAAAGCCAATCTGGAACTTCTATCTCATTACATTGCCCTGCAACTGTAGATATGCTCCTTGGTAGTATTTAATGCGTTTGACATGTTTCCATTTTAGAGGGGTGAGATGCTCTTAGAATAAGAGATTTTGAAGTTAGAGAAGGGGATTTTGGACTAAAGTCTGGCTGTACCCATAATAGCTTATAATGGTAACTTTCAAGTTTGTCTCTTGTCATTAGACAGCGGGCTCCATGGGAGCAGGGCTGAGCTCATTTATGTTTGTTCTTCAGCTCGCAGTGTGGGGTCTGGCAGCCTGCAGGTGTTAAGGAATTGTTAAGAGACCATCTTATTTAAGCACTGTTTTTACTGTACAGGTACCACTGAACCTTGTAGTGCTCACTCAGGAATGTCTGGGAAATCTTCACACTAATCAAAGAACCTTGGCAGCTAGAGCACTGAATCCTGTTTTGTTTTTAAAATATTCAGAATCCTCACATGGTTTCCCCTAGATGTGCATAAAATATTATCCCTCTCTCAGCACACTGTTTCATTTTAAAAGCTTGAAACTAATGGTTACATTTTGACCATTGCTTAAGTAGCTAATTTGGGTAGTGGAAGGCATCTTTCTTCTTTCCATAAAAGAAAACTGAAATCAGAAAACAATAATGTGAGCTGAATTAATTTTTGTTTATGTTGTAATTTCTCTTAGTTTGTTTGGAGGGCTTTCTCTGTGGGTGCTTCATAGGTTTAACCACAATGATGTCCATTTTAGATTTATGAACTATCTGGGAAGAATTCTGTTTTAACTTCTCACAGTATAGCAGTCTTTTATTTATTTATTTGTTTGTTTATTTATTTATGTATTTAAAATAGAGACGGGGTCTCGCTCTTGCTCAGGCTGGTCTCGAACTCCTGAGCTCAAACGACCCACCCACCTTGGCCTCCCAGAGTGCTAGGATTACAGGTGTGAGCCACCTGGCCTACAGCAGTCTTTTGAATGCATATATTCTTAATGCATCTGATGATGATTCTAAACATTTAAGCATGCTTATGGTGAGAAGAACAAAAGGCATGTCGTATTCAGTTTCAAGTGGATTTTATTTGCTGTGTTATCCATGGGAAATAACAAATGCCCAAAATTGTTGGAAAATATATAAAGTTACTTGGAACAAACATTTATAAAAATCTATCAACATTTGCATTTCTATGGAAACTAAAATTAAAAAATGCAATGCTGTTATTTGCTTCAAAGAAAATGAAATGCTTAAGTATAAATCTAAGAAAACATATACAGGATCTATATGGTGAAGGTTATAATATGCTTATGAAAGAAAGCAAATAAGACTCAAATACCTAGAGAGACATAGCATGTTCATGGATTGGAAGGCTCACCATAACTTCAGTTCTCCTCCAAATTGTTCTGTAAATGTAATGCAACTTCTATCAAAATCTCAGTAATTTTTTTTTATAGAAATAGCAAGCTTATTCTAAAATTTATATGGAAAAGGAAAGGTCATAGAATAGGTGAAACAACTTGGAAAAAGAAAATAGGAGGAATTGGTCTTCCCCAGTGTTAAGGCCCACTAGATGGGTTTGGTAATCATGACATTATGGTACTGGGGATGGATAGAAATAGATCAGTGGAACAGAATAGAAAATTTTGAAATAGATCTACCCAAATACGTTCAATTTTTGACAAAGGAGCAAAAGCAATTCAAGGAAGTAGGGATTGCCTTTTCAATCAATGATATTGGAGCAACTGAATATGCATAGGCAAAAAATGAACTTTACCTTAAACTTTATACCTTATTCAAAAATCAACTCAAAATGGATCATGGACTGAAATGTAAAACATAAAATTACAGGAGAAAAGCATAGGAGAAAATCTTCAGGACCTAGGACTAGGCAAAGAATTCTTAAATTTGACATCAGAAGCACATTCTAATTAGAAAATGAGCAAATGATACATACAGACATTTCACTGAGGATACACAGATGGCAAATAAACATGTGAAGATGTTTAACATCATCAGCCATTAGAAAAATGCAAATAAAAGCCATAATGAGATACCACTGCATACTTCTCAGAATGGCTAAAATAAAAAAAAAATAACAATACCAAATGCTGTTAAGGATGTAGAGAAACTGGATTTTTCCTCCATTGTTTGTACAGCTACTCTAGAAAATAGTTTGGCATTTCCATTTCAAACTAAAAATGGACTTGCCATGTGACTCACCACTTGTACTCTTAGATATATATCCTAGAGAGAGAAAAACTTTCACACAGTATTCATAGCAGCATTATTTGTAATAATCAAAAACTGGAAAAGTGGCTAGCCAAGGTGGCTCACACCTGTAAACCTAGAACTTTGGGAATCTGAGATAGGAGGATCATCAGAGGACAGGAGTTTCAAACCAGCCTGTGCAACATAAAGAGACCTCATCTTTAGAAAAAATAGAAAAATTAGCCAGTCGTGGTGGCCCATGCCTGTAGTCCTAGCTACTTGGGAGGCTTAGGTGGGAGGATCGCTTGAGCCCAGGAGTTTGAGGTTGCAGTGAGCCATGATATGCCACTGCACTCCAGCCCAGGCAACAGAGTGAGATCTTGTCTCCAAAACAACAACAACAACAACAACCCCACCAAAACTGGAAATTACCCAAATGTTCTTCAATGGTCGAACAAACCGTGATATACCTATATGATGGAATAATACTCAGTAATAAAAAGGAATGAACTATTAAAACAGCAACTCAAAGTATTGTAAAAAAGAACAAAAAATGTTTTAAAAAAGGAATGAACTACTGATACACAAAACAACTTGGATGAACCTTGGAAATTATGCTGAATGAAAAAAACCAGTCAGTCTCAAAAGGAAGCATACTGCATGAGTCCTTTTATATAACGTTCATGGAAATAACATAATTATAGAGATGGAGAACAGATTAGTGGTTTTCAGGGTTTAGGGATGGTGTGGGTGTGGCTGTAAAGGGGTGGCATGAGAGCCCTGTGGTGAGGTTATATTGATTGTGGTAGTGGCTCTACAAAGCAACACAAGATGAAATTACAAAGAGCAACACACACAAGTTCATATAAGATATAACTGGTGAAATCTGAATAAGATGTATGGATTGTGCCATTGTCAGTTTCCTGGTTTTGATATTGTACTGTAGTTATATAAGATGTTAGCATTGGGAGAGGCTGAGTGAAGGGTGCATGGGACTTCCCTGTACATTTCTTTGTGCTTTTTTATAAATTGATAACGACTTCCAAATAATAAGTTTAAAAACATAAGCCTGATCCTTCATTTTCACATCTTAAAAATTCCAGCTTAATTCTTAATTATCATTTTTCTGCATGGTGCCCTCTCATTGTAATCCTATGAAATAATGATACACTTAGGGGCTTGTAATCTGATAGATCTTTTCATGAAAAGGTTAAAGCATGTACATTCCCTTCTTCTTTAACCTTAGTGGTGGTGGTGTTGTTAAAATAAGTGAATTCTTGAGTTTTTGTGGTAGTATTGCCTGATTGAAGAAAAATTCTTATGGTCAGTATTAGTCATTTTAGATTCACTTAAGAGCATTTTTTTTAAAAAACAGCATTCCTCTCACATGAGTTTTCTACATGACAGGTGCAATTGGACAATAGCAACACAAGTGTCCAGGGATGGAGCTGCATGTGTAACAAAAGGTTAAAGGGTTTTCTAACAGATTGCCAACAATGTTCTGCCTTTCCTGCATGATCTAGGTGTTGGTTTAGCTTAGGATTGCATGTACATAAAACTGTAGAACATAATTGAACAGATTTAAAAAATAACAATGGATATGGTTGCTATGTTAGGATTAAAGAATTAAATAAAGTCAGGCCAAGGAGTGTAATGAAAAGATACCCAACAATCCTGGTGAGTTTTATGTTAGAAAAAAGTTCTGGCATAAGTGATTTAGATTTATAGTGAAAACAGATTGTGTATTCATTCCTTTCAAGTTAACCCAGACTCTGTCTTGTACATTTAGTCCCTTAATAGGTAAATGAAGGTGCATAACACTAGAATAGAATCCTTTGTCTTCTATTGAATTTAATACTTTTGTAATCATTATGAGAAAATACTTTCAGATGATTTTACAAATGTCTTAGAAATTGAGGCAGCCCTTTCCAAGTGGAAATTGTATTTTGACACACAGTGATACATGTAGATATATCATGTTACAATGAAGTGGCCATTTTTTGTGGGATGAATTCTCTAAAGAGCATTTTGAAATATTGGAGGTTAGGGTTATTTTAAAGCATAATTTTCTCCTCTGACAGATTAAAGCTTTTCATCCCTATAATTGCCAAACATATAAGTTCTAATAAGGACATTAAAATCTCAGTGTCTGCATTTGCTGTTTCTAAAAACAATTAAGATAAGAAAATTTTAAGTAACGTTGTGATTTTTTTTTTTTTTTAAGAGACAGAGTCTTACTCTGCTGCCTAGGCTGGAGTACAGTGGTGCAATCATAGCTCACTATAACCATGAATTCCCAGGCTTAGGTGATCTTCCTACCTCAGCCTCCCAAGCAGTTGGGACTACAGGTGTGCATCATCATGCCTGGCTAATTAAAAAACAAATGCTTTTTTTTTTTTCCAGAGATGGGGTCTTGCTATTTTATTTTATTTTTCTTTTTTCCCCCTGAATACATTCTGCACAGAGGGGGTCTTGCTATGTTCCCCAGGCTGGTCTCGAACTCCTGGCCTCAAGTGATCCTCCTGATCTGCCTCCTAAAGCCCTGGGATTAGAGGCTTAGGGTATCGCGCCCACTCCTGAACTTTTTAAAGTACCAAAAATTATTTTTCCATTAAATTTATAGTAATTTAACAAAAGACCAATGGTTTAAGCCTAAAGAAGCAAGGATTGCAATTGATTTTGCTTAGCAATGTTCACTTTTGATTAAAAAGTAAAAGATAAAGTAAAAGTTTAAAAGCATTTGGAAAGAAAGTTCTTTGGTTTTTGTCACTCAGCAATTTACAATCAAAGGACCCTTTGCAGTACCGATAAACACAGACATTTTCACAGTAGGCATTGCTAATTTGAAGTGAAAGAAGGCAGGTAGTGAGTGAACCTCAAAATACCTCTGAATTGCTTCATTTTATGTTTACTTCATTCTTCTTGGTATCCTGAATTGTCTCAGCACCAATCAATAGGAAAGACATGTAGGTGACATTGGAAAGTTACTTTCTTGTCCCTTCTACAGGTACTAACCTGACCCCACCTGAGACCTTACCTCGAGATCAGATTGGACCCAACTGGACATCTGTCATTTGATAATCTCAAGGTATCTCAAGCACTCAATGAGAAACTGGAGGTTTCTTGGGTATCTAGGTTACACACTTGGTAGATAAGCCAATTCTAATTTTGTGAGCACCATTGTTTCTGCATATGTTATATGAGAAAAAAACGACTTTAAAGAGTTCTAAATCTTTTTTATATAAAGCAGGTTACCCTAAAACACTGTGTTATGTAGAATTTGTTTTGGAAAAATAGGCAACAGAATTCAAAACAATTAGGTAGCTCAGAATGTTTTATTAGGTTATACTGTGTCCCTGTCTGTTAAGGTTACAGACAAATTGGATCTGAATTTTACAGCTAGATAAGCCTGGACACGAAGAGAGCAGGTGATTTGCTAATGATCAAACAGGGAATCTGATGGAAATCCAGGCCCTGACCTCTGGCCTTTGGCTTTTGCACTTTTTGCAATCTAATGATTAAAAACACAGGGGTGACCTAAATTAAAAAGAAATGTGTAGAGGGCCATGTACTGTAATTTCATCTTCATTACAGTGCTTAGGGTGTGCGGACGCTGCTGTCTTGGAAGGAACGAAGGCAAGATTCATTCAGCATTGGTGGAATCATAGCTTCTCCCGCCCTACTAACAAGAGATGAGGAAAAGCTGCATGTCATTTTAGCCTAGTCAGCAAATCCAAATCTGTGAGCATTGTGGTGACAGGGTCAATGTTCAGATATTTTTTTCAGTAGTGTTTAGAAGAAAGGCAAATGCTGATTTTTAGGAAGGTGGCAGACAATTTCACCTGTACCTGCTCTGGGAATGAACATCAAGGTTTGGAAGAGCTGGGGCAGGCAGGCAGCGCTTCTCACTCAAAGCAAATAATTTGTAATATCCTGTTTCTATCCCGTAGCAAACCATATTTACTAGAAGATGTAATGAAACCATTAGATGCCTACACGTACATGGAGTTGCCACCATAAGAAAGCTAGTGACTCAAACAGCCTGAGTGGGGGAGTGGTTGGCGATGTGATTTTCAGAAATGGTGAACAAAATCTTGGTAAAATTCCAAACTAAGCAAACGAAAGTGATCTCTCTATTTCAGTGTTAGCTGTGTTCCTAGAGATTTTGATATATTTTAAAATTAAGCACAAGCATTGTATTTTTAGATAATATGAAAAAGGTTTTTAAACCAACATAAACATCTAGAAGTTTTGAAATCAATCAGGATGTATTAATAGCACAGTTTACTGTTGCACACATTGCAAGATGGCCAGTATCCCTGCTGCCTGCCCACCAAATCCCAGTGGCATTACCCAATTACAGTGACAACCCAGAATGCCCCACATGTGTCCAAGATGCCAGCTAGGGAGAGGCTCTACCCCTATTGAGAGCTCCTATTCATTTCCTGCTGCCTTTGGAAAATTTGCTTGTTTTTCTGAAGTGGCATTCTGTGGTACTTCCTAATTTCTCCTGCTTTCATAGGATATAGTTGTTTGTGGGATAAAGTGAGGGGAGGAGAGAAAAGACTATAGTTTGTGGTGGTGGGGATGAGTCTATGGAGAGTACTTTGAAGATGTTTTTGCATTAATTCATGTGGGAAAATGGAAACCTTAATAGTGCTTTGGCCCTACAAATCACTATTTGATGCAGAGAAAAATTTGCTTGCATTATTTCAAGCAAATGGAAAAAAGTTATTTGGCTGACCTCATTTTCTCCATAGCTAATCTGAAGATTATGTTAAATACTGTTATGAGAGGATTAATTGGAATTTTTCTTAGGAACACCTACCTATTTAATATTATTGAAGGTAAAATTTCAAAGTCTGGCACCCACCTAATTTTGGTCATCACAGCACAATCAGTCATGACAGCTGGGTGTGACTCCCGAGTGCTGCTGTGTTTGACTCGTGTGCACCAGCCGTCAAACTGGTGGAATAGAGACAATATTGGCTGTAACATACTAACAGCGACTTGCTATAATATTGTCCCCAAATCATCTCAGTTGTGTTGCATTTCAGATTTGCACCTCATGAGCATGCACTTCTCTGCGCACCTCATCCCTACCCGATCCCCCGAGCCAGGTTTGCTCAGGGAGCCTGATCCCAGCTGCAGTGGATTGGATGGGACTGAGCACTAGTCCCAAGCTGGCAGGGCCTCCTCCTAGGAGCTGGTATTGAAAGGGGGGAAGGGAGGAGAAGAATGAGAGGTTCTATCCCTCTGGGTGGTAGATTTGGGTGCTAGGGCTGAAATCAAGGTGTTGGCCCAGTTGATTCCTTTTGAGGGCTGTGAGGCAAGGATGTGTTTCAGGCCTCTCTCCTTGGCTTGTACATGGTCGTCTTCTCCCCATGTCTCTTCCCATTCTGTTCCTTCTCTGTGTCTGTCTGTGTGTCCAAATTTCCCCTTTTTATAAGGATGCCACTCATACTGGATCAGAGAGACCCGAGTGGACCAGAGTGACCTAATGACCTTATTTTAACTTGATTACCTCTGTAAAGACCCTACCTGCAAGTAACGTCACATTTTGAGATACTGGGGTTTAGGACTTCAATGTATCTTTTTTTTTTTTTTTGCTGGGGGTGGTGGTGGTGGTGGGTGCACATTGCAACCCATAAGAGGTGCTCCAAGCCACAGTCCTACTACATGAACTGGGGAGTACAGGAAAGTGATTTGCAGATGGAAAGAATAAGGCACAAACCAGGCATGAAGAGAAATGACAGCTCAGATTCTTGACTTGTCATTTCCAATTTTTCCTGAAGCTCAGTTGTATTTCCAATCTTGAATTCTAGGAGCTGCCACTGTGGGCTTCCAATATGTTCCCCTTGCTTAAATGTGTTTAGGCTGGTTGCTGTTATTCTTAGCCACAGAATGCTAACTAACAGAGAACCAAATTGGGACAGGCATTGTAGTATGCAACTTTAAGGATCTGGGTAGCACCTTCTAGGTTTTGTGACACCATTGTTGGTTAGATGGACTGGAAAAGAGAAGTAGGAAGCACCATTAGAAGCCCACTGTCACAGAATCATGAGGTGATGGAGGAAAAGGAAGAACGGAGCCAAGAGATTTTGGTCCTTTTCAGGGTATCTGTTAGTAACAAGCCCTTTCATTTAATTAGGGCCTGAAGTAGGGACATGGATTAAAGAGATTCAAAGAAAGAGGGAGAGTGAGGAACCCATGATGGCCGTGAACTTTCTGTCTTAGCCAGTGGGGTTGATGGGTTTGGTGTTAACCAGACAGAGGACTGTCGTATTTTAGGGAAGACTGAGTCATTTGGAAGTGCTGAGTTGAGTGCCTCGAGGGTGGAGACAGCCGGGAAAGCTGGGCATGGTGACTGGGGTGCAGGTGGCGGAAGCATGTTTGGAGAGTCACTGTGACATGTGGTGGTGGTAGAAGCCGTGCTGACTGGAAGTTAGCAGCAGGGAGAAGAAGACAATCCCAGAAAGGGCCGTTTATGAACATCACCTTGGGCAGGGCAGCCAGAAGAAAAAGGTCAGCAATGGCCGGGCGCGGTGGCTCACGCCTGTAATCCTAGCTCTGGGAGGCCGAGGCGGGTGGATCGCTCGAGGTCAGGAGTTCGAGACCAGCCTGAGCAAGAGTGAGACCCCGTCTCTACTAAAAATGGAAAGAAATTATCTGGCCAACTAAAAATATATATACAAAAAAATTAGCCGGGCATGGTGGCTCATGCCTGTAGTCCCAGCTACTCGGGAGGCTGAGGCAGTAGGATCGCTTAAGCCCAGGAGTCTGAGGTTGCTGTGAGCTAGGCTGACGCCACGGCACTCACTCTAGCCCGGGCAACAAAGTGAGACTCTGTCTCAAAAAAAAAAAAAAAAAAAAAAAAAAGGTCAGCAAGGAAGATGAAGGCAGAGAAGCAGCCACCTGAGGGAGCAGTGAGCTTTAACCACACTCCACATCTGTCAGCACAGTGGGGAAGAACATGAAGTTGTGTTGCTGGGGGATGAGACAAGAACCACACATCGAAATAACTGAGGCAACAGCATAGATTGTTCCTCCAAGACTGTGAGAAAGGAAGAGAAAGACTGTTTGAGAGGAAGGAAGCCTGGAAGGAATATTCCCATAGGAAGGGGAAATCCACATTCCTCCAAAGATCTGCTACTTAAAATAGCTGTTATTCACGGAGGCATGCACAGTGTCTAGCACTGGCTAAATGCTCTAGATACATTATCTAATGCAGCGCTTCCTCAGACCTGTGAGACTTTAGAAAATGTTGGGCTACTTCCCATGTCTTTCTGTGGACCTCAGAGTCATACAACTTGTACAAGGTTCAGCAGGTAAATAAGCCCAGGTCTGTCTAAATCCAAAGCCACCTCATTCCTCACATCCATTCTCCTGAAAAATCTCTGTCTAACAAAATGAATTCAGAATATCAACTAAGTATAAGAAAATATAGGAATGGAACTCAGGCCATCTCCTGGAATTTTAAAAATGGAATTTGCCAGGCATTCTGCATTATTGAATTAAGCAAACGATAATAGGTAAAAGAATAAATTTGTAAATGGCAATAAGAGGCACATAGGTCCTGTTTGGTTTGGAAAGAAATTGGTCTGGGGTTAGATGTGTAAATGAAATAATAGGAATTGAAATTCATTCACCAGGTGGCAATTAGAGGTAAAAAATTGGGTAACAGAAAGTTAGGCAGGCTCTTTCAATTAAGGTCACTAGTACTTGTTCGCAGCAGAAGAACAATTAAGCAACCTAGATATGAGCAGCAGGAAACAAGAAAGGCATGACTTTAAAACTAGACTAGAAGATGAGAAAGTCAAATATTAATGCAGGAAAGTTAAATATAATACAAAGCATAGGGTAGGGGAGACCCTCCAACCCCCTAAAAATGATGAATATCAATAGAAACGAAAGAATTCCCTTTATTATTAATGAATTCCATTAATTCTTCCTTGAGTAATGTTAATACATGTCACATCTTTTATTGTGTATATAAAAGCGTATGTGTAAAATAAACCCAGGCAGGTCACAGGTTGCAAGGTTGTGTGCCATCTGTTGTAAGAATGCCTGCTAGGTCACACTCCGCTGCCTTCCTGTTTCCCTGCCTGCTAACCCCACTACATCAGACCATGTGTTATCTTACTTCATCCCTGGGTCCTTAGCAGCTCTCACTCTACCTGGGTTGATAGTGGCCCTGTATCACTACATGTTCTGTGTGTTCTTTCATTTCCATTTAATACAGGAAAATTAAGAGATTACAGTTTTCAATAGAGGATCTTGGGTACCTGAGCAATATAATTCACCAGCTCAATAAAATATATACCATTTTGTTTTATCTGGAGGTGGAACTAAGACATAGGGAATCTTAAGTTTACATTAGGTTTTTACGTTATTAGAAATGTTATCTTGGCTTTTGATGACAAATCTACATTTCTCTTCAATGTTTTATTTTTATCCCAAGAGGACCTATTGGTAAACCTAGTAGATACTTTTATGTTAAAGTGTAACACTGTCAGGTTGATGCAAGGCTATATGTTACATAAAAGAACAATGTTTGGTTTTTTTTAATTTATTTTTTTAGAACTTTTCATTGAAAGATAACATACATACCAAGAGGTGCACATACTTAGTTGCTTTTTACCTTGCAGATGTGTAATTTCACCGTACAGTTGATTGGTTTATCTTGTTTCTCGCACATACTTTAACAAGCCATCGTGTTCACTTCTGGGTCTCCCTAATGTGTAGCTGCTAAAGGAAATGACAAGGGCAATGTCCACACTAAGATAACACAAGCAAGGAATGCCATTTACGTAGGACCTCTTTAAAAGTAAAGCATCTGATGATGTTTGTTTGATTTTTGGATTGAAGTTCTGTAACCATTAGTAGCACAGACAACTGAATGAGAATTTGTCAAATCAATAGTTATGTCGCTTTTACTATTGAAAGGAAATAACAGTATCTAAGAAGGAATGAAAATTTCAGGCCTCCTAAAATCATTTCCTGTCAATTCTTTGCTCTTTTTGCTACGTGATACCAGATAAAAACTTCAGAAACCAAGCAGCCACTTTCACGCATTGATGCCTCGCATGCCAGCACTTCATTAGGCTTGCGTGTTCTATTCACTATTTGGAGGTCTTAGCTTTTTGATTGCAGGGTGAGAATCCTGAGCTCTTGAAACTTTCCTTGAGAGAGTGTTTCTGTGAGCTTAATTCGTGCAAGGTAGGAATAATTTGCTGCTGCTGTGCCTCTGGAGACTATTTTAAAGGATTATCTCATTGAAGTTTTGAGAGCTTCCCCCCTCCCCCTACTGAATGTGGGTGAGAAATGGATGTGAACTTAAAAACTTATGAAGCTTGGTTAACCTCTTAGGAACAGCTCTACTAAATTAACCGCAGTGAGCTACTTGAGATGGTCTTTTTGTGGTGCTCCTGACTCTTTCAAGAACCTTGGGTGTCTTGCCAAATGTACCGCCCCATCTTAAGCATTTTAGCAAGTGAAGTACTGTTCAGTTTCTTCACTTGGTTTTGAATATGTCATGATATTTTAGCAACCCACTTCATCCATCAAAATCACATTTTGACTTGTCCATATAATCCTTTTAGTCTATTTTTAGATGTATTAATCACTTTGTGTGTAGTTGATGAAAAAGCTTACATTTAAAAAATTATTTCCACATGACCCCGCAGGCCTCCCATTGTAGTTTAACAATAGTTGACATGTCGCATTGTTCAGACAAAACTGCCAAGTGGAGTTAGCGCTGGTGGATCTGGGTCTGTAGCAGGGAACCTAGACGGAATATTGGGAGAGACTTAGGGTTGGTAACTTAATCTCTTCACTGGACAGTCACGATGCCCAGAGATTTTCAGCAGTTTATCCAAAGTTACTCCCCTGTCGGCGGTGCTGGGTCCTGCCTCCTAGACCCTCTTCTTTTGCCTTCGTTGGATTGACCCTTGAATACCAGAAGACACTCAGATCATTATGACAGAAATGCCTTTCCAGTTGCTTTGCATGAGAACTGTGAGGGAAAACATACTTTTTGTCCTGGATATTTTTGGTTTTGGCTTCCAAAGAGAGCTTTATGACTTTTTTATTTTTTTCTCCTTGGGGTTGGGAAGAAGGGCAGTGTTAAAGGGAAAGAGACCCAGAGACACCAGCATGCTATTAATAAGGAGGAGGAAGTCAGGCCGTGTTGGAGCCACCTCTGCCTGCTGGCTGTACGAGCCCTGTGGCACTCGCACGTGCAGATACAGTGTGGCCGCTGGCAGCCTTGGCAGCCCGTGGACCCCTGACTTTCTACTTTCTCTCAACCTTTATCTCCATCAGAACTCATGGCTTTGTTTCTTAATAATCTCTCAACTTTTCCTTTATGCTGTGCTATTCTTATCTTAACCTATTCAATGTGCATAAATATCTTTAGAGATTTTTATATTAATAATCTATTCCAGGGTCCGTTACTATATTGAAGTTGGTTCTATTAAAAGGACTTAATATATCTTTAGTTTTAACTCTCCCTCCTTGTGCCTGTTCCTTTTTCTGACGTACGCTGCCTAGAGACTATATGCCGAAAATAGTTCAGGTATTATTTAGAAAGAGTTTAGAACAGTTTTCAAACATCACTTTCCGTCTCCCCTAGGTGACTACAAGACCCACAGAGGCTTGCTCCCTGTGCTGTATTTCATACAGCAAACTTGACTTTGGCACAGTGAACATTCCGGTTTTGACTTTCTGAGGTGACTTCCAAAGGTCCAAGACATGTAGTGAAATGATGAGTCACAAATCAGGGTCGTGTGCTGGGTGGGGTTTGTGTGGGGGCTCAGGGACTTGGCTGTCGTGTGAACCTGCGCCCCCCTAGCCTCAGCTG
The DNA here is from genome assembly GCF_020740605.2 of Lemur catta. Lineage (NCBI taxonomy): Eukaryota > Metazoa > Chordata > Mammalia > Primates > Lemuridae > Lemur > Lemur catta. The sequence continues at coordinate 124,893,229 of NC_059129.1, read as the reverse complement.
CCTGCACTTGAGTGAGTTTTGTGGTGCACTCCTGGTTTTAAGCGCTGTGCTCCTTTTAAAGTCTTAATCATAGATTTTTCTTTTTTTGTGAAAATGGCCTAGAAAAGAAAAAGCCCACTTGTGAGTGACATAGATTTGTCTGTAAACTTGGGGACTCATTAAAATCTTGCTATGTAGCCCTTTCCTTGTCAGTGTCAATGTGCTCAATTTAAGGTTGGTGAGCTATCAACTATTTGTCTTACCGTCTTGATCTTCCTAGGAAGCAGAAGAGTGGTTTTCAGCTCTGGCTGCTGCTCACTGGGAGTCATGTTGGAGTCTGTAAATTTGGCCCTGGGCCCATACATCTGTAGAGTTAAAAGCTCCCTAGGTGATTCTGATGTACAGCCATGGTTAAAAAACATTGAAATAGACTAGCACATGCAGATCAAAGAGTTCAGGGAAAATACACAATGACTCTACTTTATTCCCTAAGAACAAGTCTAGGGGCTGTTTTTGCTTAGAGCCAGGGAGCAGTTGCAGAAGCCCAGTGAAATTGGCAGTCCTGTTGGCAATGAGAAGTTAAGCTTTCAAGGATTTAGTTTTATTTGGGTTCATTGTGCCAGATGACTTAACGGAGACTCCCACCTTGTCCTGAAATAGTTGTGAATGGGAGTCTAACTATTTTCTGCTACTGAAGACCAAAAATACTGGTACTTAAAAAAAATCCTTTCTCCACTTTGTTGCTTAGATGCTACTGAATAAGTGTAGTACATTTCTCCTATTTTATTTCCATCCACCCTTCTAGATAATTAATGCAATCAAATAAACTGGCCCCACCCCCATCCTTGGAAATTTATAGCAAAATTAGCATATCAAGGGCTGGGAAATCCTGTGCTTAACAAGACAAAAAAACCTTTCAAAAACTTCGTTTGCATTAAACAAACTTATTTCATCGGAGGAGACTTTTTAAGCTCCTATACCTACAAGTGAACAGTTTTTCCTTAACACCAGTTTGGGAAAAACTGCCCAAGTCACTTTTTGATTCAGTAATTTTCTTAGGGTTAATTTCTGACAGCTGAACTTCTCTATAAACTCGCCTTTGATGTTGGACTGAATTAACAAATGGAAGGCTTGGCAACGAAGTTTACTAATTCATAACTATATCCCTCTGCTTTCTTTGTGTTGCTAAGTACTATAATCTTTGACCTGAAAGGAAGAATACTGTTAACAAGTAAATATTTAAAAGGTCCCATGAAGTATAATGTGCATGAGTTTGTGCCTGGGGAGACCGTCTGCTGGATGAAAGAAATGACTCACTTTTCATCTCCTAATGAAAGTGAGGTGGTTGTTTTACAGTAGGTTGAAAGGAAGTATTTTAAGTGCTAAGGGTTAGGTTTCTTTTTCTTTTTAGATTGAGTTGGCCATTGGGCTTCACTGATTTGAGGATTGCGTGGCAAGTCATGATTCCTAAGTGTATTAGCACTCTGTGAGAGTGAATTAGCATTATTGTGAATGAATGAACTCTGTGCTACCAAAGGCTATTTGGAACAGGGAGAGGAAACGGAAACATGACTCACTGATGTACTTGGAGAGTATCAAGGGGGAATCACTAATTTCAGAGTCAGACTTAAACAAAACCTGAACTGGGGTAAGGAGACAAGGATTCTAGTCCTGACAGTGCTACTGACCACCTTGGTGACAGTGGTCTACCTTCTGTGCATAGTAGGATGTGTGAATCATTTGTCACGAGCGGGGACCTTCCAGCTTCGAGAGTCAATAAAGTCTTTGAATTCTGCTGATTTTCTGGTTTGTGTAGAAGTGGGTGTGTATGTTTTAATGGCCTTCACATGGGATTCATCAAGGCTCCATTAAGTGAAACTTTATTTTTAAAATTTGAAGTGAACTTTGATCACAACATTTGGCTACAAAAGTCTGTAACAGAAAATGAGGAAGCATGTAAATTTTGATTTATAAGGCTGTGGGCAACTGATTTCCTGTGGCTGTGGCATTTGGCGTATAAAGTGATGCATATGTGATGCTTTTTGGAGAAAAGTTAATTATTGTCTACAGGCAAAAGTTTTGCTCCATCAGCATTTCTTCTAAAAAGCTAAAATAGCTCCTAGTTGCCCTATTTGATATGCTTTAGAAAATATTTAGAGTAACCTACTAGGATATATCCATAGACATTTTGCCTTAAGAGAATGAACACCAACCACCATCCATTTTTGAGCTCTGGCTATATAGTTTTACAGAGTCACTATAGTATAAGAAGCATCTTGTGTTTTATTTTCATTCCGTTATATTCTTTCATGCAGGCTAAACTGACAGATACTTTGAAACGTCCTTTAAAAGTGATAATCTGTTTTGTTTAGTTTTATGTTTTGAGGAGTAGGGGGGCAGTGCAGTTTTCTTGAGGGTAATGATTAAATTCGCTGTAGTTTTATTAGGGCTATGAGAACACATTAGTTGCCATAGTAGAATAATTGAGAAAAAAGGACTCCCAAATATTTTAAAATGGCAACTTTCAAGTTACAGTAGTCTCCCCTTATCCTCTGAGAATACATTCCAGGACCACCAGAGGATGCCTGAAACGGCAGATAGTACCGAATTCTTCTTACACTATGTTTTTCAGGTCTAGTAACCAAGCAGGCTATTAAGAAACTCGGGAGCGGGTAGTGCACACAGTGTGGATCCCGCTCGCTGGACCAAGGGACGATCCACCTCCAGAGCAGGAGGGCTCCCAATGGCAGGGGATTTCATTACCATACTCAGAACAGCGTGCAATTTAAATCTTAGGGATTGTTTATTTCTGGAATTTTCCATTTAATATTTTCAGACTACAGTTGACCTTGAGTAATTGAAACTGTGGAAAGTGAAACCATGAATAAGGGTGGGGGGGTCACTTTGAATAATACTTGAAAGTTTCTATAATTTTACCCCTTTTTTCTGCAGCTTAAGCCACAATATAATATTTGCTGCCAACGTTTCCCCCCCTTAAATAAGTGGTGTCGATAATCCCTTACCTATTCCTTTTGCTGATTATATCCTGCAGATTCTCAAGTTCAAAATGATATGCCTGACAATACAATGATGATGATTCTTTGTGCTGAGCGCCTTCTAAAGTGCTCCGTGCTTGACTCGTAACCCCACTAGGTGGCGGTATTGCCGTTCTTTTCCTGCTGGGGAAGGTGCTTCCGGGAGGCTTTCCCAAGATCTGATGTCAATAAGTAGAAGCGCTGAAGTCAAGATCAGAATCCAGCTCTGCCTGATTCAGATATTTTTGCTTCTGCCTCTCTATGTTGTTCCACTATGTTTCTGAGAGGGGAGAGGAATGTACTAAAGCCTTGCTTCTTATATTATCTATTCATTAATTTTTTTTTTCCTAATAGACAAGGTCTTATTCTTTTGCCCAGGCTGGAGTACAGTGGCATGTTCATAGCTCACTGCCACCTCAAACTCCTGGGCTCAAGCGATCCTCCTGCCTCAGCCTCCTGAGAAGCTGGGACTACAGGTGTGTGCCACCATGCCCGGCTAAGTTTTAAATTTTTTGTGGAGATGAGGTCTTCCTCTGTTGCCCAGGCTGGTCTCAAACTCCTAGGCTACAGCAGTCCTCCTGGACTGCTTACCCCGATGGACTGACCAGAGGCTGTGTGTGCTGAGTGGTGAGGGCTTAGTGAGTCTCTGCCAAGCCACTTTCTTACTATGTACTCTGAGCAAGTCTTGGATGCAGTTCCTCACCTGTGGGCAGGTTATTATAATGCAGAGCTTCCAACCACACACAGGGTGTGGAGGATGTGGGAGGACGTGCCCTCCAGGTAGCACACAAGCCAGCAGGTCCCACACTTGTCTAATAAGCCCCCCCATGATTCTCTGGCCCTTTCCCCAAAGATTCTGTGCATTTAGGGTGGGCCCAGGGGTCTGTATGCTAATAAGCACCCCAACATAATTTGGGGATCAGGCCAATTTGGGAAACACTGATTAATATAAGCCCCTCGGATGCTGGAAAGCCTGGAACACACTGCCCTCTGTACTGTTTCTTCCTTTTCACTCCTCACCCCTGCTGTCCAGAGAAAGTACAAAAGACACTTCTGAATTTTAACCTCCAGGTTGATGAAGTGAATGGCTACTTGACTGTTTTTATTTTATGAGCTACCCTCAGGTTTCATTGGATGCAGGATCGTTTGCTGGTTCCTAACCCAGATCTCGGCCAGTGTTAGAATATAAATACACCTTCCCTGTGAATCCACCCAATTCTCTTCTGCCAGTGGCTTTATTAAGGAGGGATTGTTCTACTCTGCCACCTGCTGGTCAACTGCAGGCAAACCGTACTGTGTTTTTGATTTTCAATGGAGCGAGGAGGAGGTGAGCAGTCTTATTTCTAATAGAGCCATCTGCTCTAAGTTAAACTTTTTACAGTTAATGTTGCAATCTGACAAAGTTAATTTCCTCTACTGGAGCTTTTTTTTTCCAGCTCAGCTGTTAAAATTTAGTAACAACATTTTAAGAGATCAGTTTGCTGTGTTAATCTCAGAAGGGATTTTTTTTTTTTATATGCAGCGTGTCTATTCCATGGATAGATGATTCTGGTGATTCAAGGCAGTGGGAAGCCAGAGGGAGTTGAAGCTCCGTAATGTTGGAGAGGTGCGATCTTGCAAAGTGGCTTTACTTCTCTTAGGCTCAATTTGGTTTCAGTGTAGTTGCAGTGAGTTGTTATTATTATTATGATTTTAAACTGTGCCTGGCTCTGGGTCCCAACTTTGCCAATAAGCTAGCCCTGACAATTAGTTTCTAAAAAGTTTGTGGAGCACCTGCTAGGTGCTGGGCCACAAGGTGGTAAACTGCTTCGATGAAATCTCTGCTGCCATGGAGCTAGCATCACAATGTCTGCTTCCTCGTCTGTGTGGTGAAAGTGAATGACGGGATTATCTCAAAGATCTCCTTTGGTCCCAAGCTTCTGTCGCTTAAATAAACAACTTGTATGAAGTGTATGACTTAGTTTTCCTGGTAACCGGGGAGGCAGCGTGTTGTATCTTTCCCGATGGTGCCAGGTGTTCAGACTCAGAGACCCATTGGCCCCGGCGTGCTGTGCAGGAAGTTTTTGAGGCTTTGCATTGGATGCACATTTAAACATTTTTAAGTATTAGAATTGGAAAAATGGCAGACTTCTTCTTTTTCTTTGTTTCTTAAATATTAACATCGGAAACACAGAATGGTTGCTTGGCAGCTCTATCTGTAAACAAAATGTAAACTTTCTCAAAGATCAGTGGTTCTTAAATGAGGGGTAGGAGATGTAGCTTACATAGACCACGAGCTTTTTAAAACACAAGTGCCAAACAACAGCCCCCCAAATCTACCCTTGACCTTTTGAATAAGAATCTTTTACAAAGGATGGTTCTGATGTTCAGCCACAGTTGAGAATCAAAGCAGTAACACAGTTTTGGTTGGGCCTGGCCCATCCTGTGTCTCTTGTCTTTGAGTGATGTGAGGCCATCCACATATGGGACTCAGTGTCCCGGGTGTTGTGCTTGGCTTTGGATCAGGGACACCCACAAATATTTACCGATCATCCCTCTGTTCACCACTCCCCCCTGCCCCTGCCACCTTCATTAGGCTGCTGGCAAAAATTTGATTAGACTATTGATTTCTTTAGTTATATTTTACTATGAGGCAATATCGTAGTTAAGTAAATTAGAATTTGATCTTTCCTCAGACCTCCCTGTAATCTCAGCTTGCAGAGGATGCTTCTTCTGAAGATGGCATATTATTACTTGTATGCTTATTAAGTGATTTAGTTAATGCTTAAGTGATAACACTTTCTGTATTTCAAATACAGGCTATGCCCTACCATAATTTCCTACATGCCGAGTAACTGGTGTTGGACTCTGTTGTTGATGTCATTACCTTTTTCCCCTTATTTTGAAGTGTAACTTACTCTTAGCTAAGCATTTTCTTATCAACTATAATGATAATGTGTGTTTTATGGAACTGTACAGTGCCTGGTAGTTTTCTTCTGTGTTCATTTTTTTCCCTAGAAAAATTATTGGTAAAGCAAACTTCAGAAATGCCTGGAACATTTTGAGTGAGTGAATATGTGTATAATTTGGAGTTTTCTATTGTTTTAATTTTTCAGCTATTTTCAATAACTGACATTCCTTATAAGGTAAGGTAGCTATTCCTACACTATTTTTGTAGTAATTTTTTTTAACTTGTCAAGATTTCACACTTTGAATCACTCATTGCCTCACCTCATTTTAGGAAGAAAAATGTGTCCAACAACTAGACAAAATGACACAAGTGAGGTTATTTTTTAAATTGCATTTTTATAGGTGAGACTCGGGTGCTCACTTCTTTCCCTCCCAATTCTGGCAGGAGTGAAATATTTCCCTGAGGGAAAATGTTTTCCCGATGGGAATCTGACTCTCCATCTTTCCCTGCACTTGCCGGATGTCATTGTAATCACTGCTCCTGGCCTGAGCCGGTCACCTCTGCCTGTCCACCAGCCACATCTCTTTCAAGGACTGCTAGGTCACCTGCTACATCTTTGCTGCTGCTGTTGCTGCAGCAAATAACCTGCTAATTATTGAGTGCTAATAATGTCAGTATTTTCTCATTTAGTTTTCATAACAACTCTAAGAAATAAAGCCCCTGGTGTCTTAGGCATGCAGGGCTTTGAGCATAGCAATGAGAACCGAGGACCTGCGGTCCTGCCTCACGGAGGTATGTTTTGAGGCAGCTCTGTCACAGTTCTCCTGTGTTTCCAGGAGATGCCAGTGTGCTGGCTGGGGAAGAGGGCAGTTGGAAAGGACACTGTAGAACGAATACCTTCCTTTGTGCTGGCCAGTCTCCGTCGGCCCACTCCAGCCTGCCATCGGTGGGAAGGGCCTGGTGTTTGTTTTGCAGAAGCACTTCATCCTTCTTTGAAGCTCTTTTTGACGGCATATCTTAGAATAGCGTATTATAGTAACAGAGTTTATCTTGATTTAACATAGCCAGTTTTGATGCTGGGGAATAAGTGTTTCAACCCTAAATTTCTGAGTGCCTTAAGTGTTCCTTAGACCTTTTGTTTTCTAAGTTTCTCCTTATCCTTTAAGACTCTGACAAATGTGATTGCATAGGGACAACGAAGTAGTCCTTATCAAATTGGATTCCCCTTCTCTAAATTGCCTTTTTACTTGGAGATTTTGAGGGCTGTTGAGAGTGTTGGCAGTGCCCAGGGCTGTAAAAATTGTTGTGAAAGAGAAAAACATATAAAGATAAAGCTGTCTTTATATTCTGCTTGTATGTTTCCATGTGTCCCAGAAAGCTTAAGTTTGTTAAGTTTTTAAAGAAAACATTCTTATACAATGAGTGAAATTTTGACAGATGTAAATTTAATACATTTGTGTGGGAGAAAGACGAAAGGCCACAGCCTTAAGCAGATTTGCATATTGCGTATAGAAACTTGGAGATCAAGTTTTAGATACATTCAGGTGCGAAGTGTTACTTTAATTACTCAAACAGGCGTGTAGGAAAAGGACCAGGTGACTCGGTTTAAGAACAGTACCAAGTCCAGGGTTCCCTTAGTGGCAGAGGGAGTGGAAAGTTTTTAATATTATTTTATAAAAATAGCTTTTAAAATGATTTGGGCAGTTATAATATTATTTGTGAAGCTTAAACACAAAATACTACTATATCTTGTTGATGAACCATAGGTATATAGAAAAAGTGTGAGAAAACCTGTTTGGGAAAAATACCAAATTTGGAATAATGTTACCACTGGGAGACCGGGGGGGGGGGGGGGGGGGGTGTTTATCTGTAACATTTTAAAGAAACTGAAGTCAATATGGCAAACTATTAATGATTAAATCAGCACCGATTTCTCTCCTTTTCTCTAGTTTAAAATAATTCTGACATAATGAGACCCTGTCTCTACAAAAAAATACAAAAATTAGCCAGGGGTGGTGGTGTGCGCCTGTAGTCCCAGCTCCTCAGGAGGCTGAAGCAGGAGGGTCACTTGAGCCCAGGAGGTCGAGGCTGCAGTGAGCTATGATGACACCACTGCACTCCAGCCCAGGCAAAAGAGTGAGACCCAGTCTCAAAAACAAAAACAAAACTAAAGTAATTCTAAATGAGAATTATAAATTCGATGATTAAAAAATTTACAGTGTATGTTTAGCATACAAATGATAGAAAAATAGAAGATTAAAATAAAAAATAATTAAAACAACCCATTATACTATGTCCTGCTTATAATATCCACTGGTAATATTTTCAGGATGTCATCCTCATCTATCCCTTATTCATTTTGTACTATATGTATACCTTATGGTATAATGGTTGTGCATTTTCAGTGAAATTATGAGTAGAAACTTCAACTCTGCATATTTACTTGTAATTGTCATGTAACAGTTTAAAATCCATGATTTTCCCAAACTGTAATGTGTGTGTAAGATGCATCTTAGATGCTTGTTTAAATGTAGATTCCTAGGTTTCTCCCTAGAGAAACCTATTTACTAAATAGGACCCAACTTCCCCACCACAATTCAAGGTGATTCTGGTAGAGGGGTCCCAAGGAACACACGTGGGGAAGCTTTGGTTTGAAGTTTTCCTGCCCTGTGCAGTCCACACAACTCTGAGAGCCATTGATACTTTTTCTAATCCAGAGTGTATAGTCTATAGATCAAATAAAGCCCGTCACTTGTTTTTGTAAATAAAGTTTTATTGAAACCCAGCTACCCTCCTTTGTTTACATATGGTCTGGCTGCTTTTTTGCTACAGTGACAGATTGAGTAGTTGCAACAGAAACCATAGAATTGGCAAAGCCTTAAAATATTTACTGTCTGGCTCTTGTATCTCCTCCAGCATTTTATGTGAGAGAATATCAAAGTCCAGTAAAAAAACTGAGTACATTTGCCAGGAGAGAGTTGAGCGTGATGGTAAAGAGCATATAATCGACCAGTTCTGTGTAACCAGCATTGATTTAGTGCTGACTGTGTGCCAGGGACTGTGCACACAGTGACAAAAGCTTCCTTCTCCCTCTTGGCTGGTTTAGTCTTGAGTGGCAAATGCATAATTGCAAATGTGATAGGTTAAGAGCAGCATCTCTCTGCGTGGGGTGTGATGGGAACTCGTAGCAGCGGCACCTAACATGGTCTAATCCCTGCAGTCAGGAATAGTGTTTTTGGCGTCTTTAACCCTTGTAACTTGCCTAGCAGATGCTTGTGGTAGATGCGATTCAGAAATATGCACCCACCCTACCCCACAACCCTCTCTTGCTCGAGTGGAGCACATTTCCCTGCCCTGATGCTGTGGGGCGTGGGCAGGTGACCTGCTTTGGCCAGTGGAGTGTCGGCAGCCCCCCCCTGCCGAAGAGGCTTGTGCAGTGCTTGTGCTGTCTGGTGCCCTGGCCATGGGAAAGATAAGCTAGGACCCGCCTGCTGGTCCTAGGAGGGGGAGGACAGATACCTACAGGTCACCACTAAGTGCACCAACATCCTGGTGTAGCTGTGACTCTTCCCCATTTTAAAACTGAAGTTTCATGTCCCAGGAAATTCCTCAGTTTTAGGCACGCGGGGACAGCCACCGTGGAGCAGAGCCACCCTGACCTATAGACCGTGCACTGACTTGTGAGAAATCATAAATGGTGATTGTTGTAAGCGACTGAGTTTGGGGGTAGTTTGTTATGAAGCAATGGGTAAGTGATAGAGGGCCCAATAAACATTTGCTTATTTGAATTGAGACAGATCTTGGCAGAAGTTTTGAAGGGTGAGTGAAAGTTAAGCAGGTGGAAAAGATGAGAAATGTTCAGAGATGGAGGAGCTGGAGGCAGAGAGCGTGGTGTGACTGGCAGTGTGGAGGACAGAGTTTGGGGGGCACAGCTGAAAGCGGGGTACCCTATTCCTGGGCATTGCAGCAGCCCAGGTGAGACATCTGCAGGCAGTGGCCCTCGGCACTGTGGAGGGAAGGCCACTGACTGGGGGTTGGGCAGAATTCTCAGCTCTACTACCTAGTAACTTGGGGACCATCGGCAAGTTACTTTATCACCCTTCTCCTCAGTGTCTTCATCTATAAAATACGTCTGCACTTATTAAGATGGTAGCAGCGCTGTGTCTGGAACAGTGTGGCTGAAAGCAAGTGGGTCATTGTGACTATTTGCTCACTGGTTTCAGAATTTTTCACAGTTTTCTTTGTCCTGCCTTGTTAAAAATAATGTCTTAATATTCTCATTTATTTTCACCCAGTTATTCCGGGATAACTTGGGCTTGAGGAAATGGAATACTGTGAAGTAATTGAAGATTACTCATTATACTTCATGTACATATTTTCAATAATTTAAAAATTGCTCTTCAAATTAAAGCCACTTTGGCTACAAAAGTCACACTTTTCATCGCGTCATGACCTACCTCACACATGCAAAACCAGCAATATGTGTTCAAACAACTGCACAACCAACCACAGCAGGCATTATTGGCTTAAAATTGGATTTTTAAACAGTAGAACCTCAAAACTTCCAGTCTTTAAGTTTTTTTAATTTTCAAGGCACTTTGATATGATAGAGACCAAGATTCAGAAAATAAGAGCCTAAGATCACACTGCAGATCACCAACTCAGTGTCAACTGCTCACAACCCTTGGTATAAATACTTCTGGACCTTTATTAGATTTTTTTTCCTGTCAAAAATACCTATAAAGTATCAAATTTTGGCAATTTATCTTGCTTCAACTAATCTCCTATTAGGCCAAGTTTTCCCAACTTTTGCTTTTATAAATAGCACAAAATAAATGGCTGAAAAGCAATTCAAAATTTTGAAAAGTGTAAGAGTACAAAAAAAAAAAATCTCAAAATTCTTACAAAACGAACAGAAATGGTTAAAGTTACAACAGGTCGAAAAACTGCCCTTGGGACCCCACTACATCAGTTTCTTATGGCTGCTGTAAAATAACACCACAAACTTGGTGGCTGAAAACGATGACAGTTTTATTCTCTCATAGTTCTGGAGGCCAGAAGTCTGGCATCACAGGGTGCAGGGCGGCTCCCCCTCCAGGGGTTCTAGGGGAGATTTTGTTCCTTGCTTCTTCTGCTCCAGTATCAGCCTCTGTGGCCTTTTCCTCCTCTGGCCGAAATCTCCTTCTGCTTCTCTGCATTTAGGGCCCAGCCAGACAATCCAGGGTCGTCTCCCCATTTCAAGACTCTCAACTTAATCACAACAACATACCTTTTTTCCATATAAGGTAACACGTATAGTTTCACTCTCTCACCCCTCTAACGCTAAAAAATTGCTCATTTGGGGACTGTTCATTTTATGCCAAGTCACTGATTTTATCGAATTATTATGTTTGCCAAATTCAGTAGTATACTGGAGCCACTAGCATGTACTGGCTGTGAGAGGCAGTTCTTAAATTTTCACGATTTTAGCAAGCAGGTTGTTAAACTGTTGGTAGCTTGAAAAATTGGTGATGGTGGGAGTCTTTATACTAGGGAGATTGGCAAATAGGTGCTACAAATCATGGTTTGCCACGTCCCCCGCCCCCACCCCAGAGTGTGGGTTTACTAAGATACCGCTGGTTGGCCAAATCCCCATGAATACTAGAAAACTCCACTCACAGAGCATTTCTCATCCCAAAGAACCCACTCAGACCCTCAGAGGCTGGACTCAGACCCCCTGCATGTTTCCTGTATTTTCTTTTTTGCATTATGTTGAAAGTAACTGTGCATATCTGTCTCCAATAACACTTTTTATACTCCTCTAGGGCAGGGCCCTATCTTTTGTGCTTTAGAATCAGCCTGGCTGGCTGATCTCCCTGCAAGAGATCAATCAATTTGTGAACTGATCCTTTTAACTGGGCTCTTTCTTGCCCATCTCTGGAGATGGCCCACATACTGATGCCTGGGGCGTTGCAGTAATCCTAAATATGTGTATTTGCATTTCCGTCTCTTTCGTTGTGTACTGAATGCCACTGATTAAAGAATTTTAGGTACTTTGTACCCAATTCTGTTAACTTATATTGTTAGAAGTAAGAAGTATCTGGTTCACTGGAAATCACTGCTGGTATCAGCAATATATAACATGCATTTAGCGTGTAGTAGTGGCATAATAAAGGTAGGTGGAATTGATAAAATGTCTTAAAAATCATGTATATTCAGGGTAATACTATGGACTCATAGTGAATATTGTTTTAAATATAGAGTTAATTAGAATAAACTCTTTGGAAGGTCACTTAAGGTTGACTGAAAAATCGTCTTAAATATCTACCAGGAAAAACTTATGTAAAAGAAATTTTCCACTGTCACAGGGCCATTACATTCAGTTGGTGGAACCCAGGCCGTCCCAGCCTGTCTGTGTGGATTATCAGGTAGAATGTGGCTCTTTTTCGATCTTGGCTCACTGCTGATTGTACCGGGGGGTTCTGGGCAGGATCGTTGGAGTTTTGGTGGATAGAAGCAGTGCAGATAACCTCACAAATTAAGAAAAGCATACAGCCTATCCATTAGTAACCTTTCTTCCCAGAGTGAAACAGTATAGGTATATGAATAATGGGATTTTATTATTAACTCTTTAATTTGGATTATATACTTTTTGCCAGTTTATAAATTTTGCTTTTGCTTTTTGTGATTTAGTCATAAAGGAATGATCACTGTAAAGGTCTAATTATCTTCTTACTTGGAAATATGTTAAGGTCCAAAGAAAGAGGTAACATGGAAACCATGGATGGTTCCATCGCTCACCCTGTGACCACGATAGTTAAATGCTGGCTGTGTGTAAGGTTCTGTAAGGGACAGGAGGATGAAAGAGGAGCTCCCTGCCCTCTAGTGCTGTGCTAATTTAAAGGTGGTCCATGGACTGGCCTCATGGGGTGCTTGTAGGAGTTCAGAATTTCAGCCCCTTCCTTAGGCCTGAATCCTATTCCGCATTTCAGTAAGCTCTCCTATGATTTATGTGCTCAAAAAAGTTTGCAAAAACAAAAACAAAACCTGATTGACTAGGTAAAACAAATAACTACAGTGATCACTGGAAAGGCCACAGGAAGGGTATCAAAAACAAAGGAAGTCATGATTTAAAAAAAATTTTTTGTTTGGAATTTTATTTCTATTTCAGAATAGATTTGCCCTTGGTCTTCTTGTATCAGAAGAATTTCAAAGTTGATGCTAAGTTTTAGGGTTCCATCCCATCTGAACACCTTGGATCGGGACATTTTCTGGGTTCAGGTTGGTGCAGGTTTTGCATTCTTGGTTATCGACTGCTCACCAAGCCTCTGACAGCCCACGAACTCTGTCGGTGGCGGCTTCTGCACGAGGAACAGCCTTCATCCCTTTGCGGTGCGTTCCACCTCAGGGGATGGAGGGCCGTAATCTGCCATATTGCTCCTGTATCAAGTGATCCCACGGGGACAGTGTGGCTAAGGCCTAGGATGTCAGATCTGTCCTTTTCAGACACGAAGACATTGAAAGGTGGCAGTTGGGCTGGTGATGATTTGTATGCATAAGTGTTTGCCGTTTGAGGGCAGCAACACCATTAATTGCATTGAGAGGCATCTATGACTTTTAAACTAGGGTTTAACGAAAGGGCAGTGCTTTCTTTCTTTTAAATACTGAAGCAGTGCTAGGTGAGAGAACCTGAAAATAGGACCGGCTCTGAACAGGTAATTAGCCGTGATTTGTCTTCCATGACTTCTTCCTTGAGTCCAGTTGTTTAATTCCTTGGGGGGTCGGGGGTGGAGAAGGGAGGGAGGATTTCGTGTACTATGGGGAGCTTGTTTGCTGTGGAGTAATATGGTTTGGGGATTTTTTTTTTTTTTTTGCTATAAATATCTGGCTCAAACTGTTTACTTTTGATGTTGAGATAAGCTTTCATAATTAGTGTGTACAAATTACCTCATAGAAAGATTTCCATTTAAATCTACTCTTAAATTATTCACAGGAGATGACAGTTGGAAAACCTACCGTGCCCTGTCCTAGAAGCTAAAGGTCCCTGTGGGTTGTCTGGGTGATTCACGTGGTAATCCGATGAGGGGCACACTTCACTGCTCCTGGCTTTAGAGCAGGGCGCAGTGTGGAGCAGTTCTGCTCACGGCTGTACGTGGTTTTTTCCACTGTCCCTGTCCGGGCGCCTTCCATGTGTGCCCCGCTCCCTGCCACACCGGCCAACCCCAGTGGGTCCAGCCAGCCGGCACTGTCTCATGGATTTCTAACTTCAGAGTCCTGCCTCTCTTGATCTTCCCATTAGGTTGGACAGGGCAGACGAGCTACACACGGAAATTAGAAGTCACAGTGCTCATTTGTGGCCTTTGAGGCCAAAAAGCTGATGGCACTTGAAATTAGTTGCTACTTTGGCTGGCATTTTCCACAGATGGCGAGTAGAACAATCACATGCCCGATCAGGTTGAGGGGTTTGTCTAATCCTATCTCCTGTCCTGTGTAACAGTTTTTATTAAATCAAAGACTTTCATTTGAACTAAGCTCATTTTTAAGGATGCCGGTATATATTGAAACATGAAATACTGTGTCTTTTGGCAAGGACCTTCTGAACTTATTTAGTCTATCCCTTTGACTCTTGGTAGAAACATAAATAAATCTTTCCAAATTAATGGGTATTTGATTTAGGAATTCCCAAGGGAGAGGACGCTAGAACTTCCTCTAGTAATATGTTCTGGTACTCCTAGTTCTTATAGTTAACTTTTCCTTAATGTATTACTTAAATCATTTCTGAGATAATATAGAGTAATTTCTCATCTTTTTGTCAGTAATGATGGGTTAGTGAGCCTCAAGTGCCGAGAAATTGATATAAAAGAGGCAATCAATCATAAACCTGGTATAGATTCACCCGAGGGTCATTATCCAGGGGCTGCTCCTTCAGCCACTTCAACCCTTGGGCTTCCATCCTGGTGGTAAAGGACAAGGATGCTGGCCCAGGAGGCAGCTGTGACAAAGCCATTCTGCGAAGGCCATGCATTTATTCTGCGAGTCCTCATTGACTCTCACTAAACATGTAATTTAAGCAATCTTGTTTATCTGATTCCCAATGCCTGAAGCTCAGCCATAGCAAAGTGGTAGGCAGGGAGCAGTTATTGGCACATGTGGTGACAGCAGGAGTTTCAGTTTGACAGCCTGACAGTGAGAGGGGCGTGGGGAAGCGCAGCACAGTGTGAGAGTGGATCAAATCTGTTCAGCATGTCTCTATGCTGGGTCTACTGAGAGTGTGTTCTGTTGTAGATTTTCATGGGGAAAAATGGTTAAATTAAGATGTTTTTATTACTTTGAAGATTATAGCTGAAGTTATTTGAAAGAAACAATTATACTCTAAAAGTAGAGATCTTCCATAGCAGGGTTATTGTGAAGATTAGCAATAATATACATGCACCTCGTGGCACAAAGTAGCTATGGCCCTGCTGCTGGGAGGATTTCTATGGCTCTTGGGTTGATAGTCCTTGTAATTAAAATGTATGCTTCATCGTAGTTGCTAAATAAATGTAGTTTGAATGTATGTAATAGCTTCTTAAGAAGCTGATTTAGGGTTTTCTAAGCTAATTGTAGTACGTATCCAGCATGAATAGTTAAAATCTAAATATTTCCCACAAAGCTGATTTAAACCATTACATTCTCTCTTGGCCAATAGGAACTCTGATCCACTTGTAAAAGAAGTTAATTTATTTGACATTCTTTTACATAAATGAAGATTTAATAATCAAGGCCCAATATAACAGAAACATGGACTAGCTAGTAGACAGAGAATCGGTTATCATGCAAGTGTATCCCTAGGTCTTGGGGTTTGTGGCAACACAGTTTGTGGAAATCCAGCATAAGTGGACACACTCTGAGGGAAGAGTCATGAATCTAGTCCCTGAATGGATCACTTATCAGTTTTGGTTGCTTGGCAGTAAGTATTCCTTTAGCCCCTCCCATTAGCTCTTTGCTGTGTGCAGGGATGGGGTACCAGAGGAAAGCTCACTGGTTACATCCATGCTCTTGTAATGTATGCACACCCTAAGGAGGGGGAGTTGAGAAAAGGTGCTGAACAGCACTTCTGGTATATAAAGAACAGCATAAGGTTTATTACAGAGCTTAGATATTTCCAAATTAAAAATACAGCTGCAGCATGTAGACAACTAGGAAGAGAGAATTGCATTCATTGTTTGGGCACCATGGACCCTTTGAGTGTGCATAGATGTGTGTTGGGGGTCCTACAAATCTCTGAAATGGTAAATAGCATTTGTCGGGTTTTTATGGATTTTCTGGTGAGGTATTCTTTTTTGTTTTTTACTTTTCATTTTATATTTTGCGATTTTCAAAAAGTGTCTTTCATTCAGAAAGGATATACCAGATGCTTGAACTTTGATGTTAGCCACTGGTGTTATGCATAATTATATCATTTTTGCCCTTACAATAGTGGTCAAAGTAGAATTATCATTCCAATTATTAACTGAAACAGGCCCAGAGCAGTTGGCAGTGTAGCAAGCATCCCTGGTTAGAGTGAAGCTCTGATCCCAGTGATGTCTGACACAGTCTGGTCCCAGTTACTGACTCCTCTGTGTGACATTGGGTGTGACATACTTCCTCTAGGCCCAAGTTTCTCTAGCTGTAAATTGAAGGGTTTAAACTACACGATCTCTTAAGGGCCCATTTAGCTTTTAAACTGAGTCTGTATCTGTGCCACCTGGGCTGTTTTGTGGCTTCACCCTTAGTAGTACCTGTTCTCTGTTGTCGTATCCATGGTGTAGTATGAACTGCCCACCCTTGGAGCACTTCCAAGAAGTTCTGATTTTCTTCTACAAATGGCCTAGTCCCAGTAAGCTTGGAGAGCCTTTTTTTAAAAATCTCAGTGAATTGGAGTGGATGTATGATGCAAATTCTTACTTTTATAATTTTTAATAAGAGTTTATTTATGATGGCACTTTGTTATTTTAATATTTTTGATCAATGCTGAGTCAAGCAAAGTGTGATGGACCTAGTTCTCTACTTACCTGCCTTATTCCACATCACACTTTGGGGAAGGGAATGTTGACTGAAGTCTGCATGATGGAAAGTTGTAGGGACTTTAAACATTCCTAGGGCCTTGGAATTACAGTATGTTGGCCTTGGGTGAAATGCTACACCCAAATGCATTGCAAGATGTGTCTCTAGATAGTTTGCCGAGGAGGCTTAGGGCAAGAGCCTGCAGCTAATTGCCACTATCATAGCTCTGAGATGATGATTCTCTGTGATAGGATGATCACTCAAGGCTGGAGAAGAATGACCCCCAGGAGTTGCCAGTGAGGGAGCAGAGGAGAGTCCTTAGCCCCACACTCTGGCTGCTGGTGACAGGCAGGAGAGGCGATTACAGGTGCATAATGGCTGCATTTCACCTTTGCTGAAAGCTGGGAGTGAAGTGATAGCTGGGTGGGTGGTATTCTCTTTGGAAGTAGACTTCCTCCGATGATGGCATTCCGACATCCAGTTAGAAATGCTGGATATGTATATAACTATATCCTGTATTAAACCCCTTCTCAAAATCGCACTTGCAGAAGGATGGTCTGATAATTAATAAGCAAGTTCTTTCTTTTTATCCCCGGAAGTCTGTATTCCGCACAGACTTGCATATCCACAGCTTTGCAGGAGTTCGGAAGTTTGAACTGCCACTGAAGTATTGACTGTGGAGAGGCGGAGTCTTCTGTCTCCAATGAGGTGCCTTTGGTGTCGCGAAGGCCTATCCTCTTTCGCGGGAGCGCTGGCTCTGGGATCCAAGCACTGGCCACGCCGCCTGGTTTATTGTTTGCGGAGTCCTGCGGCTCCCGGCGAGCGGGCAGGAGGCGAGGGGGCGGTTTGTGATTCTGCGCTGCGCGGGGCGAGTGAGCCGCGCTCGGGTTTCTCCCGAGTAACCTGTGCGGGTGAACTTTAGACTGCGGGCCAGGCTTCGCGATCTGTCTTTCTCTCCAGGGCGAGGACTTCCTTCCTTCTGCAACAGCCGGCTAGCTCTCTGCCCCGGCGGGGAAGGATGCCCGGGAGCGGAGTAGGACTACAGTTTGGGATGCTGGGGACACACCAAAGAGTCGGAGTGCCTTGGCTCTGTTCTTCGCAAAGTCCTGACAAGTGCTCCTGAAATGAACACCCCGCCTCATTTTTGAGATTGTACTTTTATTTATGTTGATGTTGTGGCTGTGGATATCGCTGATCTAGAAACCGATTACCACAGTGTGCCTAGGGTAAAACATTCCCCCCCCCCCCACTTCTTAACCCCTTATTTTCCTTCTCTTTCTAATTGGGCGACACAGAAGCAATCTTTTTGCATGATGCTGTGCCCGACGCTCAGCACTGTCTGAGCGGGTGGGAAGCGACAGGCCCCCGGGAAGGACCCGGACCAGTTTCAAACCCGGAGCTTTTTGTTTGTGGGGCCGTCCTTTGTCTCTAGGCGATTTTGATGTGAAAGAAGATGAAAAAGGAACGCTCTTCGGGTTCCTTCAGACTCAAGCCACATGCAGGCTCTCTCTCACGTGCTGTGAGTTGGATAAATTTCTCCTCCTTGTCCGGGCAGACAAAGAGGCTGTTTCGCAGCGATGGAGAGCTCGCCGTCTGCGGGCGGCAGGTGGACGCGGACGATGAGAACTGGATATACAGAACCCAGCCCAGAAAAGGTGACTCGATTTTTTTTTTTAATTCAAACATTTTCAAAAGTTTGTTATGTAGAAGTCTTTGTTTCTATCACTGATTTCCCTTCGTGATTTTTGCCCCCCCGTTAGGATTTTCTTTTTTGTTTGTTTTTGTATTGGAGATCAGCGCCATTCATTTGTTTACGTGTCTAAAATAAAAATGCTCTTCCAGCTAGAGGCAGCTTGAGATCGTATCCTTCTAAGAAGGATAAAATAGCTGTTATTTGTGCTCGAGCACACTCGCTTCCTTCATCAGATCCACATGCTCATGTGACTTGTGAAAAGTTCAATGGTAAACCACCATCAGACAGAGAATCTTCTGCTCTCACAAGGATGGGGTTAGAACACGAACACTGACACTGAGAGACCTTGGGAATCACGGATAATCTTCTTGCATCTTTCTTCTAAGAAGATTGATGAATTACACGAACACCTGAATTAAACAGGTGTTGGGCTGTGACATTGGGGAAAATGAACACACCCAGGTGCTTACCCTTGATATCTCGGCCAAAAGGAGTTACTGGATTTCTGTCAAGTTTCTTTACAGACCAGTGTTGGTCTCTGTTCTCAGGATTAGCATGTTTTGCCTCGCTCAAGGTGAAGAAAAATACCAGTCCTCCTGGGAGAGAGGGAAATGTTTCCATATTTCTTAACACACCCCTATTTTGTATTTAGAATTGCCGAGTTCTTCCTGTTAAAGTGTGTAGAGACTGAATTGTTTAAGCTTTAAAATGGTTTCTCCATGTGCCGTGGCAAAGCCCAGTAGGGGAGCGCTATTTAAGTATTACAAAGGGACCTAGTCCAGACATTCCGCGTGATTGTGTTTTCCCTGTTTATCACATTCTTCCTTGTGCCAAGAGAAACCTTGCTGGACTCTTTCAGAGACCTGTTCTTCCCCCTCTTTTGGGAAGCAAAACTGCTGAAATGTGAGACAATCAACTAAGTTAAATATGTGCTTATGAGTACAGTAATTATATCGCACAGACTGAGAATTAAATGCAACCCTTCTTCAGGGATAATGTGTGTTAAACCATTTGTTCTTGTCTATTAAACTGTGGCACTAGAGGGACTAGTTAATACTTTTTGAAGATGTGAGTTGTTTATTATGTCAAGAAGGTGGTCAACAGTGATCTACTCATTCCAAGCTGTAAAATGTGGGTTTTTAGTTCAGGTGCTGTATAATTGCCAGGCTTAGAAAAGGCATTTGTGCTTTCTGGCTGGATTTGTGTAGTTTAGTAAGTCTGTGAACTTTACGTTTCTAAATCAGGAATAAGCAGTGGTTTTGGTAAATGGTTGGGTTGTAATGTTTGAAGCAAAAATGTTTGAAGGGTGGATACAGTAGTACTGTGGTTGCTAGAGGGTGTAGTTTTGATTCCTTTGGTCTTTGTTGAAGGTTTGCTTTTTAGGACTTGTTTTACTTTAAGTCAACTGCTGTCAAGTTTCTGTTAAAGACTGTGTACATGTGGGCATGTGGCTTTAGGATTTCTATTGTAGATGCTTCATCTAAATTAACATTAAAAGAAAGTGACTGAATTCGCATGTATTAGTTTTAGTTGGGAAATAAGGCAAATACTGTACACTTGACTCATGGAAAATGAAGTCATTGTAAAGGACAGGGTGACTTGTGAAGCGAAGGAAGGACTTGCTAAGATAACAATACCAAATATTGTACCCTTTATCCCTTAATGTAATAGGGCATACAGTAGCCTCATGAAGATAAATAGGGGCATAATACAGTTTGTAAGTTTCTATAGTTTTTAGAAATAATTGGGCATGAATAATATTATCATTCTTGACATATGGAGTTGGAATCCTTAAAAAGCTCCCTGTAGGTAAAAAATTCAATGTTATGTTTTATGTTCACATTTGACTTACAAAAGAAAATTGGCTTCCAACTTAAACATATTGTCTCAGGGGCATAACAGTTGATCTTTATTCCATATAATTCTTTCCTTTGGAGAAATGCAGAAGTGACATTTGTTTACACTAACAGATCATAGGAGGAAAATTCTGTAAGAAAAATTATACAGATTGAAGTTCTTTCTTAAGTGCATCAGATAAGCTGAAACCCTAGCAAAGATTATATCAGTCAGTACTAAGAGTGACCACATTAGGATTTGTTTGTGAATAAATATACATTGGAAGACACATCGGTGTGCTGGGAATGTATGGCATCTTTTATATCTGTCTGCCCACATCATGTGCATCCTAATCCACCTTCCTTTCAGTTTATTCCCCAACCCTCCTCCCTTATGTTAACATTTTTTGATTCATACAGATTTCTAGAACCCTACTCTCCCTCCTCCCCTCCCTGCCGTCAAGCAGTGATAGCCAGAGGTAGGGCAGCTTTAACTTAAGAAGCCGGCCTCACATCAGCTGTCCCCCCATGGGATCTCTGGTTGGCGGGAGTCTGGTTCCACAGCCTCCTGGCCTTCTCCCTCTCCAGCAGCTGCTGCAAGGCCACACTGCTTGCCTGTTCCCTGCCCACTGTCTCCAGGTATCATTGCTTTGCACCATTAGCCCGCTGACTTCCCACTATCAGTGTGGATAGTATGTTGTAAAAAACACACATTCATTTTCTAAGACAGAAGGTCTTTTAATAGGGAATTTCTATGCTGGATTGCTTATCAGGAACATCAAAGTAAAGTTTTAAAGTGATTACCCTGTGGATTTCTATCAGTACAGCAAGTCAGTAGCTTTACGATTCAGTGTTGTCCCTTATAGTCAAGAAACTAAAAATAAAATTACAATGCTTGAGATTTCTTTGGGAGTATCTTTTTATAAGGTTAGCAGCTACTAATATGGATCTTTCTACTTAGGCTACTATTCCTGAGCTGAAAAAGCAATTAGAAGATACATATTGTGGCCAGGTGTGATGGCTCATGACTGTAATCCCAGTGCTTTGGGAGGCTAAGATGGGAGGATTGCTTGAGGCCAGGAGTTACAGACCAGCCTGGGCAATATAGCAAGACTCTATCTCTAAAAATAAAAATGAAAATTACCCGGGCAGGGTGATGCGTGTCTATTCGGCCTCCCTACTTGGGAGGTTGAGGCTGGAGAATCAATGGAGTCCAGGAGTTTGAGGCTTCAGTGAGCTATGATCATGCCAGTGTACTCTAGCCTGGGTGACAGAGTAAGACCCTGTCTCAAAATAAAAATAAAAAAAAAAAGAAGATACACATTCATATGTAAGAAGCAATCACTCGTAAGCACCTGCATGTTTTCTTTTGTTACACCACATGACAAGTTTCAAAACTCTCTGTATTGACATTTGTACTCAGGGAGATAAGAACGAATTGGGTAACAGCAATTATTCTTATATTCCTAGTGTGATATGACCTACCACAATAGTAGATGATGCTTTGATTTAATTAGCCATAAAATCAAGGGTTTGAGTCAGTATCTTCTGCACAGTTAAAAAGTGGAATGCAATTGTAGATGAGACAATAAGTAGCTTTCCATGTGGAGTGTGAGAGCATTTACTGGAGGAATTATTACTGAGTACTGTGTGCAGGATGCAAAGAAAGATAGCACACAGGCACTGAAGTCAGGGAGTTCATACTTAAATGGAGAAGCAGATAAGAAGTTTAAAGGGGAATTAAAGAGAAAATGTAAGATAATTGTGAAAAAGTGTAACAGGAATGACCTAGATGAGAAGGTCCAGATAAAGGTACTTTATCTGGAACATTTTTGTGTTTTGCATGGCTTTATGGCTGCTACCATTTAATTAAACACGGTTTAACAAGTACCTGCTTCATTTGCAGTGCTCACTGTGGAAAGTTCTCAAGGAAAACTAATGACTGGTAGTGTTTATTCTGTGCTTCCTTTTCTTCCTCACTCAAATCAAACCAAAGAGGTGGAATAACAATGGGGCGTCCTCTCACTGAGCGGAGCATGTTTTGTTGTGGCCCCAGTTCTCTCTCCATTTAGCTAGACAGAGTCATGATTGATGATCCTGGTATTGGCAGATCGGAGGATAGAGAGGCTCATTGACATGCAAAGCCTTGTTTAAAACAATGTTTCATCATTTCCTTCTGGACTTTATCATTCATGGACTCTAACATTACCAGATTTGAATCACTTGAATGTCAGAGCCCTTCCTTCCCAGCCACTACAAAAATGGCCAGAGAATAGCCTTACTAGGTGTCAAGGGTAATGAATAATCCATACACCAGATAATCAATCTTGAGTGTGGGAGTTGGCTGTATGTAAAGTAATTTCATCCCAATTTCCCCCCTAATAAAATAGTTGCAGAGAATAGGATGCTTGTGTATAATTAGGTTAGCAGTATTTCAGATATTACAATGGAGAAAAATGGTATGGAATTCTAAAAGGAGCA
Organism: Lemur catta; assembly: GCF_020740605.2. Lineage (NCBI taxonomy): Eukaryota > Metazoa > Chordata > Mammalia > Primates > Lemuridae > Lemur > Lemur catta. The sequence continues at coordinate 124,870,312 of NC_059129.1, read as the reverse complement.
AGGTCAAGAGTCAAGATCCTGTTTCCATGTAAATAGCTGTGATTTATTTTTGATAATAAAATCTTTAAAATTGTGGGACTTAAGAATCACTTCTTTATGGCATCAAGGCAGCCTAAATATTTGGCAAATATTGTCAAAGTAGCATCCCAAATTTATGAGTAAAACTAGATAAATAAGTTTTCTTTATTCTGAGCGTTACTCCGTACATCAGAAAAATAGCTAAATGGTGTTTATCCTGTTGTCTTAACAAAAGAGACCAGTGAATGTAATGTTTTCCCAATTACTTCCTTCTGAAGTTGACATTCTGTGAAAGAGACAGACAGCGAGTGCCACTTAATATTTTATTTGGTCCATTGAGACTGCCCTTTCCTGACCTTTGATTATTTTTTTCTTCCGAACTTGGGAACCTTTATTATCTCATTGCCTTGTTTTATTGCAAAAATGTCTTTATTTGGTAATTAAATTGTTGAAGTTCTATTGAAATGATTTTATCTAATATCCTTCTTTTATTACTTTAAAAAATTTGTGGGTTTGTTTTGAGATTTAGACACTTAGTTAGATTACTAGAAATAGAGTGATAAAAGTAACTTATTGTCAGGGTTTGGGTTTGGAAGTGAGTAACCTGTGTTCTTTTCCATTGAAATATAATTGCTGAGTTGCAGAAACTTTTTTTGCAATTGATCTTTACAAATCGTTATTTTAAAAATAATTTTAAATGACCCTGCATATTAATTAGGGTTAATTTTTATAAGTCTCTTGCAATTGTTAAAGAATGTGTTTTATTTCCATGTAATTTCAGGGTGTTTTTGGTTTAACTATAATATTTTCTATCAAATTAGAGTTTTAAAAAAAGCTACAATGTACCCTATCAAATACTTCAGTTAATGCCATTCTCCATTCTGAATGGTTGTCTATCCTCTCTTGCTGTCTCCAGTCCCCTCCTCTGCCTGGTGACTTCCTACTTAACCTTAAAAAAACTCTGTGAAGTCTTCCCTGAGCCCCTTAGGGCAAAACTAATTACTCCCTTCTCTGTTACTTCTCTACCTTCATCATCCCTGTGTAATTGCATTTATCACACACTGGATTATACTTACTTGTTTACTTGTCTGTGCCTTGAACTAGACTGTGAACTCTCTTAGGATAGAGACTAGTCATATATCTTTTTTTATCTCCAAGGCTAAGTGCTCAGTAAATGCTTGCTGAATGGGTGAACACAACTTATCTGGGACTCTGTTAACAGTGCTATTTGCATAGGCTAATGGGAGAGATTTTTGTCTGGCACATAATAGGTGATCAATAAATCATAGTTGAAGGAATGAGTGAGTTGTGTGAAGAGCGCTAGGTCAGGACATCTGAATGTTTTGCTCTGTCACTTGCTAATTGTATGACCTGGACTAAGTCACATGATCTCTTTATGCTCTAGTTTTCATTTCTACAAAATGGGGTAATGCCTATTCATCATGCATATCAGTAGCAAGTACAGTTTCTTTGTTGAATGAATGAGTGTTTGTTTTATAGACACACTGTCAGCCTTAAATTGGATCTGGTTGTATTTAATGATATTGGCCATTGAGTTGGCAATCTCTTCACTATCTATAGTTATTATAATTGTTCAAAAAAGTCTTTATCTTAGTGTAGAATATACTAACTGGTATGTTGAATTTTTAGTGTAGAAATAAATGTCTTTGGAGTACTTGTATAACCCAGGCAACTCCAGTGGAAGCTATCGCTTCCTTTACATAATCCTTGGAGGAATTTTTACCTGAGTGTTTATGTCAAATCCTGACATGATTAAAATACTAAATTGAAAAGTTATATCTGACTCAGTCAACCCACCTGTAAGTATTAACAATAGCTAATATTTAGTGAGTGCTTACCATGGCTAGACACTATTATTAACACTTTATGTGAATTAACTTGCCTAATAAATGTAGTCTGGCTATCATATATATGTGTCCAATAAAAATAATAGTTTGTTAGATAAGCAAAGAAGGATCAGATCATTGGAACTGAAAACTGGGCAGAGAAACTTAGATGTGGCGAAATAGGGAACCAAGTACAATTCTTCAGGAGAAATGGCGTTGAAAATACCTAGGGTGTTTTGGAGTCACAGACTTACTCACTTTCGGTTTAAGGGCAAATACTCTGCTTTGAGAGTATTTGAGTATGTGCTCCATACCGCTCCTGCGTTTGAAACTCTTTGAAGTTTAGCCTGTGTCTTATCCAGTGTCTTGTACTTTGCAGATAGTAAGCAAATATCCATTGCATGAATACACAGTCAAAGCAATGTTGAAGGAGAACTTCTCTGGTCATGGTGTGCAGAATGGATTGGAACATTAGGGATGAGAACCAGGTCATCTAGGAGCTGTAGGAGTTGAGAACAAAGTGCTGGTTGAAGTGATTATACAGGCACATGAGGAAAAGCTGTTCTGAAACTACCAATTTTTATGTTAGGCTTATCCTTACTGAGGAAGTCACAGGTTTTAATACTTGGTCCTGTAGCAACAGCATCTGTGATTTTCAAAGGTATAGTTGCACTATTTCTAGCTTTATGAAATATGGGTAGTCCTCAGCTTATATTTCTAATCTGCCTAATTAAAGATGATGTTTATGATGACCACTGTCTTAATAAATGTGATTGGAAAACTTATATATAATCAACGTACATGCTGTTCATCTACACCGTGTGCATGGTACAAGGCTGGGGGAGCTTGAAGCTGGTTGCAGTGATGTCTACGGTCCAGCCCTCTGTAGCCCGTAACACACCTCTTCTCTATACCATTAAATTTCAGCATCTCTGAGCGTTTACTATCATTTCATGGCTGATGTTTGATGACTGACTAGTTGTCATAGCTATTAAACTAACACTTAGTTCTTGCTAAAACCCATCACTGCACTGACTGCATCACACTTCAGATATTTAAACATATATGATAAATGGTGAGTGTTTGCCCAGCCAAGTGGTTGTCTGAGACCAGTCCCCCCACTAGGGGGTTTTGGGAGGAGGATTTGTGAGCAGGTTTCCCAGCTGGTGCTTCCTCTGCCAGTACCACCCTTTGCTAAACTCAGTCCTAGTGTCTGGGTGCATGTTTGGGTGTGTGCGTCCTGTGGGTGGCACATTGTGGGTTCTCATGTTTTGAGAGCTCCTATTGCCTCGTAGACTTGATATAAAGCAATTTTTTGAGAAAGCCACACTGAGGAGCTAGTCTCTCCTCCATTCAGTGTGAAAACGGCTTGAATTGTGAGGTTGTCTGAAGCGACCAGGCCTATGGGCCTTTCCTAGCGCAGGCACTCATTAGGGTGGGATGAAGAGGGACTCCATCCTGCCATTTTCACGCCCTCTTGAATGGAAGATCATGAAGAAGATGGCAATAAATGGGAGGGAAGAGGAAAGAAGAGATAGTGAGTGTCCATCCTTCTCTGTCCTGCTCCCCTTTGCTAAGAGTATTTTGATCTCATTCCTAAGTCAGTAAAATGATGGTCTCTGGACACTCAGTCAGGTTTCTGAATATGCTGCTAGCATGACTGACTGTGTGCTTACAGTATTGTAGGTCTGTTTGTTTTTAAGACATAGCTTAATAAAGTTTCTGTACATCATTGGAAAAAGGTGTGGAACAAGGGGAACGGCTAACCTATTCACTGGTTAAAGTCATTTTAGGTGGTACAAGTAAATTATTGTCAGGTTTGGGTTCAATATATGTTTACCTTCCTTGAAGGAAAACTCATTTGTAAGTAAAATCCATGAGCAGTTGAGACTTCAATAAACTGTATCACTTGCTTTTTGTCTTTTCTATAAACATGAAAAAAGAAAATGAAAATCAATTACATTTGATTGTCGGTACAGTTCCCTTGCCTCTAAGGTTCTCTTTCACTCTGTAACTAGAAACGTCTCAGCTAAAGTAGAAACTGGTATCTGGTGTTTCTGGATTACATTTTGAGATAAACCAGAATTCTTACCTGAACACAGGTGTGTACTGCTTGAGTCTTGATTGGTTGGGGATTCCTTTACAAAGCATACAATAGGCAGCTTGTGAATTTACCTTGGTGGGTGGTTGTGGCTGGTGCTTGGTTCGGTTGCTGTGATCATCTTGCCTGGCAGTTATTTATTTACATAATTTTTTTTCACCAACAGAAAGTACACAGAGTGCTTTCGACTTCCTGGAAAAAGAACTTTGATTTTTACCTTAAAGCATTAACAGTTTTATTGCTGAGTTAATCAACATACTCCATTCCTACTGTAAAAAGATGTTTTTAATAATTTTCTCCTTGCTAGCTTCCCAAGTCCACTTGTTTGTCTTTAAGTATGCATGCCTGAATGTTGTTCTGTCCTAGGGATCTTAGTTCTGTTTCATTTATAAGCAAATTTGAGCCACCTTGTCTCATTTGTGTGCTATTGATGCTTTGTGAGCTGAGGAGGTTGGATTTCTCTCCTTCCACATTCCTTGGGATCATCAGACTTTGGTTACCTCCCATACTCTGGAGTATATGTTGGTTTATTCAGTTGATCTATGTTCTTATGTCACTGTAGCCAGGGAAAGGTTATGCCACTGACTTTAAAAATCCTGAAGGTTATGTTCCAAGTTCAGCTAATAAAGGTCTCAACAAAAATCCAATTAGTACATTTTTCTCTAGTTTCTGAGGAAATGGAGCTAGTTTTCTCCACAATAAATGTTTGTTTCAAATGGGGAAAAGAATCTTCTACAAGGAACTATGATGTGAATGTTTTGGGTTTTCCAGTGCTCAAAAAATCTACTTTCAGTTTGTTTTATAAGTCAGAAACTTAAAAGTTTTGCTTGTGTCCAGAGTAATAAATATACTTTGCATTGGTTCTCAATCCACCCTTGGTGCGTGCACACATACACACACACACACACACACACACACACACACACACACACACAATAGCTCTGTGAAATTACTTACCTTTGCTGCATGTCTACATGTGATACTCTGTTTTCTCTTCTGTTTTATTTTATTCTATTAAGCAGAAAATGTCATTCCTCACTTACAAACCTGATTTTATGACTCTCCATTAGGTCACAGCCTTCAATTAGCAAGATAGTGCTTTTAGTAGACTTCACTTCTTTCAGTAGCGTTTTATTATGCTTGTGTGCCAGATAGCTTTTCCCCAATATTTAGATATTACAAGCTATGACGGAGTTTCTGTGGATAGACCACTGTTGTCTTGGTGTGGTAGAAAGGCCTGGCACACTGCAGGAGTACCTTGAGATACACTGCAAATTAGTGGTGCATCTCAAAAAACCATCTGGTCCAAAAACCAACTTATGACTCTGAGCGCCTAAGCATTCCTCCACCATAGTAAGTCCTTTTGTGGGTGAACCTCTGAGCCCCTAGTCCAGGACAGGCAGTGTGTAAGGGGCAATGCCTGAAAACTGGCAGCGGGACTGAGCGATTTCCAATGCGAGCCTGTTGCCTGCTGCAGCCCAGCGTGGGGGCGCTGCTGCGCACGCAGGCTGCTTCCTTGCACCTGCTCGCTGGCCCAGGGAAAGCTCATGAACAGCAGCGTCTGACCAGTGTCTGCCTAGTTTCTCTAGATTTCTCTGTCATTGTGTTTGCTGGCCCACTGTCCGTTCCCCACAGGGGAAAATGAGTTGTGAAGTTTAGTCCCTTTAACATTACTTTTGAATTGTTGGACTCTAGCCTGTATCGGAGGTCCTATGTCTGAACTGGAAAAAAAAAGCAGTGTTTTCCTTGAAACATAAAGTTATTGTTGTAAAAAACTAGTGATTGGTTAGAGATACTTTTCTACATTGTGATCATATAAACTAGATGTTAGCTTGTATATAATGTTAGAGGACTATGCCTTTTACTTATTTGTATTTCCATGTAACAGAAGCTTGACTAATCATTCATCTTTCAGAATTCTCAAACAATTCAAAATACCTTTTATGAGTATTTTTCTAAAATATATTCTATATTACAGAGCCTGTTTATAGGTCCTGGTTTGCACAGTACTCACATACGGTCTTATTTTTCACCATGATTACAGTCCTGTGAGATGGGCGGGACAGGTGACATTTTCCCTTTTTGTGGTGAGAAAGCAGTTCTTGAAAGATTAAGTGACTTGCCTGAAGCCATATAGATACTTGATATAGACTGGATTTGAATCCACTGCTTGTGACTTAGTCCCACACTCTTTCCACGACACTGTGCAACAACTCTGCTCAATTGCAGAATACAGTTTAATTTTATTTTGATGCCTTGGTGTCATTTCGAATAGTCATTGAACCTTGTGCTAATCTGGTGATGCCCTGGTGGCTGTTGAGGTTTGCAAGGGTCTCTGCGTTGGCACAAGGTGGGTCTCCACTACCATGTCCTTTAACTTCTAGTGACTGTGTTGTATTCTACTTTTACTGTAAGGCTTTCTCTTCTCTCTAGTGTTCTTGGGCCTGCCTCCTGTCTTCCTCACCACTCTAAGGTTTGGTGTTATAGTTTGTGACCTTGTGCAGAGGGTCTGGGCAACCCCATTTACTGCAAGAGTATCGACTAGAAGATGAAGGAGATCCTGAGCTGCAATCCTGTGAGTGATGCTGTCTGGTCAGAGGCCATTTTGACTAATGGCTTCTTTGCTGTATTTTGAGTGGTTAAGTTTGTCAGAAAAGGGATCTCTCAGTAAGTGGATGTTACTGTAATATGTAAATGTGCTTTTTTTTTTTTACATGCTTATCTTATGTTGGCTTTTCTTTTTGGCACAGTTGAATCAAGTACATGTTTGTGTTACTGTTACGGACTTGTGACTGTATTTGGGCATCCCAGTTCTTTTTGTAAACATTAGATTTTAAACACTCTGTAAAAATCACTCCGAGTTTTCAAATAGGATAACCATCTACTGCATTATTTCACTTAGTAAGCAAGCATGGCTTTTAAGCTTTGGTTTTGCCATTAACCACTTTCTCTATTAACATGTTGATTCTCACCCCCTTTCTTCTCTCCCTCTGATTATTTGTACACCAAATATATTTACTCATTTTTCATATAGTTGAAATTGCCTCACCAGAATTTCTATTTCATATCTTTCTTCACACTCCCTGCTTTTAGGAAGTCAAGAAATGGTGAAGATAAGACATTTCTATCATGTAAAACTATTCTACTCCACTAAACATTTTTGGCCAAATACTTTAAATGCCATTTGATTGTCATTACTACAAATGGAAATTATATAAAATGATACTGAAAAAGCTGACCTGAGTCTCTGTTTTTCTGTGAATTTTTTAATAAACAACTAATGTCCTAGCATGCAGAACTCATGTGACCTTTTAGTAGTTTATGTTGAAATGCTATAATCCCCCTTTGCATTCTAGGCCCACGGTGGTGCTCAATGATTTACACAGAGGAGGCACACAAAAATGTTTGAATGCAATTCAAATTAGTTGAAAGTAAAGATTTAAAAAAAAATTCTGTGATTCAAGAAATGAAGCTCAGAGAAAAGTCACAATTTTAAAAAGCATTGTTGTCCTTTCTCCTATTCTCCAAACATTGAGGAATGGCAAAAGATGCTCACTCCTCATAAGAAAAGCTTTTGGTACCCAACATGGTACTCTGTGTTTTGGTTGTAAAATCTGAGAGACAGTGACAATTTTAAAGATGTCTTTCTTTTCTCATGAAATGAAAATCCAAAGAACCTGACTGTTTCGTGATTACCTAATTGGAGAAACCAACTTTAATAATTATTTAGAGAGAGATCTCATTGGAGCATTGACCGAATATTTTCCTGTCAGTGCCATTTGATAGCATTTTAGTAAATATTTATATATAGTTTCTAAATTGAAGGTAGGAAAGGATCCAAGTAGAGTTACCTTAACAGGGCTAACATGTTAGGGCTGGAAGGAACCTCAAAGATAACCCTGTCTGATCTGTTGTTTGACAAATAAAAAGGAAGGATCCAGAGAGGTGAGTTAGCTTACTCAAGACTGTATTACCTGCAGGCTTACATCCTTACATTCCTTTCTCCCTCTTAAATGGTATTGAGCATGTGTTCCTTTCTATTAGTTTCTTTAATTTTGACATTCCTGACTGCCCTGCGAAGGTCAAGTGATAGATTCCTTTGCTGACCTTACAGAGCAGGTTTGGAAGCTTTTTATTCACTCTGTGTCACGCAGAAAGTTTTCTAAGCAGATGTGCAGAAGACAAGCAACTTACTAGCAATAGCGAAGGCAAAAGGGCAGGAATATCAGCCCTGAAAACAGGGTGTCTGGTACCACTTTTATTCCACCCCAAGAACAAAATTCATTCAGTTTTCAAAGAATGAAAGAGGAAAACAAAAACAGAAACAAAAACATACCAACAACCCAAAGGGCCCCAGGCTTCCGCCCGTCTTTTGTGTGAACTGAAGTCCCTAGAGACAGTTGAATAACTTCACAGAGCTGTCAGAAGTGCACCTGCCTCAGAAGCAATAAATGCATTTTAAAACTTAGTATTCCATTGTTGACATGTACCTTTTTTCCTCTTGAGTGACCATAGATTTATTATAGTTAATGGCTGAATTTACAGAGATGCATTAAATAAAAATGGAACACAAAGTAAAGCTTAGCTATTACAACAGAATTGTAAGTTACTTCTATTAGAACTTTATTGACATTAAGCGAGCAAGAGAGAGAAAGAACAAAAATAAAAAAGGAAAGGAAAAGGCTCAGATTATGTTTGGCATGATCAAAGAGGGGCGTCAGAAGAGAGCAGTTTTTGTGGGATGCACTGTACTCTGTGGATCTTGTAACTCTGTGATTTTCATGCACTGTGGCACGACTCCACCCCTGAAATTGGTCTGCCAATTTAAAGAATCCTTTTCTTGCTTATTTTTAAACTCCTAAGGACAGGGAAAAAGACTGAAAGAACCTAAATGCTGTGGTTTCCTCAAGCCATTATCTTTATAAATCCTGTGGGTCCTGAAATAACTCACTATTCCTGAAGTTTCAAACTGCCTTACTACTCAGAAGACTTGGCAGTTGAAAAGGAAATGATTAGCTCCTTCCTCGAAGTGTTGTCACTGAGATTAAAGTGGGTCAAAAGTTGGTGAAGGTGGTGATTTCAAGCTACCTTTCTTATAGAAACTCTGTACTTCTTTTACAGAGCTTTGAGGTTTTTTCAAATAATCTATTTGGCTTCAAAACAAAGCCAACTAAATTTATGTGTCTTAAATAATATAAATATTAGAGTAATGTATTCAGTTATCTATGCAGAAATCATCAGGAGGCTGGACATTAAACTTGGGATATCTTCCTTTTAATATCTTAGTATATCTAATGGGATTTTATCTTTTTGCTTAATGATTAAAAGCAATTATAGTCCAGTTACTCTCCCTGATTATGGGCTTATGTTTTATTAAGATATAAATTGTGGCAGAATTTGTGGTCCTTCTGGTTGGCAGGTACATGAACTTGAATAATTCTGATTTGCAGACTGTCTTCTCTTAAGAATGGTTTAGGGCTGGGCGAGGTGGCTCACGCCTGTAATCCTAGCACTCTGGGAGGCTGCGGTGGTAGGATCACTTGAGCTCAGGAGTTAGAGACCAGCCTGAGCAAGAGCTAGAGCCTGTCTCTACAAAAAATAGGAAAAATTAGCTGGGCCTGGTAGTGTGCACCTGTAGTCCCAGCTATTCAGGAGGCTGAGGCAGGAGGATCACTTGAGCCCAGGAGTTTGAGGTTGCAGTGAGCTATGATGACGTCGTGGTACTCTAGCCTGGGCAACAGAGCAAGACTCAGTCTCAAAAAAAAAAAAAAAAAAAAAGAATGAATGATTTAGGGATGGTGATTTTGTGGGTAGAAGTGTTGTACCTGTTTCTATAGTTGAAGGTTGGTTATATTTTTTCACTTCCTCAGATTACTCAGATGCTTAAGAGAAAATGACAGAAATGGCCTCTTTATTATAGATTACTCTTTTGCGAGGCCAGGGGGGTGGGGGGAGGTTCCCTTTGGTCTGTGTATTGTGGGAGTCTGTCTGTCCAGGAGCACACTGACGAAATATATAGCATGAAAGGACATGATACTGTATCTTTCCTGTGAGATTATTTTTATGTACTTTAACCTTGACCCTCCAAAATATAATGTACATATATTAGGCATAATGACCAAGCTTTAAGCGAATGAAATTTACGCTCTAGTGGTTTTGTTTTTCTCTCCTATAATACATTTCATTGTGAGCACACTGATAAAGGGGATTTGGGGTCATTATTATGACATCCCTTGGTACCCTCCCTCCAGCTGGACATATTACATCAATATTCTTGTAATAGATACTTCCAGAAAAATTCTCTCTTTTTGTTTTCAACTTCCTTCATCCTTCAAATATTTAATTCAGGCAGAATGAGAATAGGAAAAACTGCTTTCCGAGTTTGCTCTGGTAAACCTGCCTTGGGAGAGAATGGTATCTGTGTGTGGAAATCAGACTCTTTAGACTATTAACCTTTAAAGAAATGATGACTTATAAGTACTCCACCAGAAAGCTTAACTATTAATGATTAGACACTTTCATTTAATAATGAGCTTTAATACAGTTGTGTATAGGGAAAATAGTGTCCATTTATTTAATTTTAGGGAACATATTAGATATGTTATGACTTTTCATAGGAATCAATATGTTGTTGATGTGTCTCCTCCAGGCTTTATATACTTTCCACTGACCATTTGCTTTTGGATGAAATGGTGAAGTAATAATAATTCTGGCTTTATATGTTTATGGTACAAACACTGATTGCCTATCATGTTTCATGTACCCTGCACAGCACTGGAAGTTAAGTGTAAATGAGCAAGTCCCTGCTTTAGGAGACTCTCATTTTAGATGGGCAGAATTGTAACCCCATGACAGCTGCATGACTAAAAAGCCATGGTGACACTGTGCAAGGCTGAGATTGATTCTGCTGCGGGAAGGAGCTGCGTTAAAGGAGGCTTCAGAGAAGTGAAAAGCAGAGTGTGGCAGTGCAAGACCCCGTGGAACTCAGCACAGAGCCCACTGAGGGAGCCACTTAAGGGGACATCTCTAGAATACTTTGGAAAAAGAATTGAGTCCAAGTCCAGAAGGGCCTTTATTGCTAGATGAGGTGTTTGCCATTTATCCTTATCTTGTGTTGTTTACATAAGTGGAAACATGACTTTTTTTTTTTTCCTCCAAGGGAGAGAATGGAATAATTGGAGTTCTTTTGGAAAGCTGTATGAAGGTGGATTTTAAGAGGTCAGATTTAGAAAGAAAAAAACAATTGACTACAAAGGTACCAAGAGTGTTCTAGCTCAAAGAAACAACTCAGCCATAGGCACTACACTTTGAAGCCACATCGGGGCTGGGTTATGGCACAAGGTTCCATAGCAAAGACTCTTTCCGCTGCTCTTGCTTAATAGATGTCACTGTGCTCCCAAGGAAATGGGTGGAGTTATAGACTAGAGTCCAGGGGACAGGACAGGGGTCCAGGCAGTTCTCCACATCTACGGGTAGTCAGGAGAGGCTGGAGATTGGTTACCTAAGCTTAGAGCCCAGCCAGGTCAACTTAGAAACTCATTATTACCTTTCCTGGGAAGATGGAACCAGAGGAACCCAAAAGTTCTGTTTTTTTTTTGTTTGTTTGTTTGTTCGTTTGTTTTTTAATCAAGCCCTTTGGGTGTGAGGACAGCTAGCTAGGGTGCCACGAATAAGGGTAGACACAAATTCATGAGAAGAGCCAAATGAGGGCTGCTTTCTTGGTTGTGATGTCAAGAAGTCTAGACTTGGCTGTGCAGGAAAAAAAAAAATTGAAATAATCCTAAGAATTGGTGCAGGAGAATATATTTTAAAATGGCTAATTAGAACAGAACTCCCATGAATTCAAGGAGGAAATATAGTGATGTGAATGAGTCTACTTGCGCCCAGACGCTACTGGATTTGCCTGGTTGCTGTGTAGTTCCACAGTTGGTTTGTGTCCAGCACGAAATAATCCAGGATTCAGATATTTCCTAAGAGAAAAGTGGCTGCAGAGAGGATGACAGTTGCCCTTGGGACCAAGGAGGTCAGGCCTTGTTCCAGGGTGCACAAAAATCAAACAGGATACAGGCTCAGATGGTGTTAGGAGGAGGAAGTGTGCAGAACAAAGCCCTGTGTTCCAGATTTCCCTGCCTGTAGAGGTGGCCAGACTGGGGCACAAGAATGGGGGAGTACTTTTTAACTAACCAGGAAAAAAGTGAAATTAGCCAATTGATAGTTATAATGCTACAATTTTTTCCTTCTTTCTGTTGTGCCCGTGGTAATAATAAATAGGTAGAAAAACCTAGACTGAATCTCTCTCTTGACAGAGACATTCAGAATCCAGAAGTATTCCAGAATACTGGGAGCTGGGAATGACTAAAACGTGGGTAAGATGGTGTCAGCCGTGAAGGTCACAGGTGCCACCAGAGTGGATTCTTCTCCAGGGAACTGGCTTACCCTGGTCGTTCTCATCTTGAAACTACCAGAGGGTTTCAGCATCTTCAGTCCCTTGCAATGTAGGGGAAAATGGAAAGCACTAGTGATTGCAAACATGTCTTCAGTCTCCTGACTTCAGAAGCTCCTTGTGCTTCAAAAGCATGTCTAGAGTTACAGATAGGAAAACAGGTGTTGCCTGTGTGTATACAGTAGTTCCCCCTTACCCTCGGGGGATATGTTCTAAGACCCCCAGTGGTTGCCTAAATCCACAATAGTACCAAACCTTGTATATACTGTGCTTTTCCTCTACATACATGCCTATGATAAAGATTAATTTATAAATTAGGCACAGTAAGAGATTAACAATAACCAACAATAAAATAAAACAATTATAACAATATACTGTAATAAAACTTATGTGAATGTGGCCTCTCTCTCTCTCTCTCTGTGTCTTAACATCATTCTCTATTTTAATATTTTCGGACCGTGGTTGACTGGGCATAACAGACCATGGAAGGTGAAATCTCCAACAAGGGGGATCTACTGTACTTTCTAATAGATGCCAAACAAACCCACCACGAATGAGTATGGAGAAAGGATTTTCCTTCTTTGTCTGGCTTTTTTGGTAAGATTAAGAGTCAGGATGCATAGGGAGACGATATGGTTTGCCTATTTTTCTTGTATGCTTTTGTGTTGTGTTTTCCCAGGAATGCAGCAGAATTTTGAGCTGCCCTAGGCTCACTAATTCTACATGTTCTGCAAATTAATTCCTAATTTATTCTCATCCCCATTATGTTATTGAAATCAGAATAAAATTTTAGCACACAAATGAAATCTCACAGAGGGGTTTGGAAGACATAATTATCTGAAAATTTTTAGCTGTATGTGTGGCTACCACTCCCTCTTTTAGAGATGATAATGTTAAACTTTAACATGATGCTAGATGTTGTAATCCTACAAGGGAGAAAAGTGGTTGCCGCCCTAAGGTCATCGCTGGCAAAGGCAAGACCTTTGTCCTGTCCAGAAGGCTGTAAATGCTGTGAGTGTACCTCATTCTGGGCCTACTCCCTGTCATCCAGGCTTCCTAGGTATTTATTTTTCAATCTCGGTAGCAACGATGAGGGGTGGCAGATAATAATAATTTTAATGGACAGTTCTTAGTTTTTTTCGGAGTTTGAGCAATATGCCTTTTCATGTTTTACTTCTCAAACATTCACAGTGGTTCTATAGTCAAAAACAAGGGATTTTAAAAAATGATAATCTTAATATTGGACATTAATAAAAGCCCATTCCATTTTCTTTTTTTCTTTTCTTTTCTTTTTCTTTCTTTCTTTTTTTTTTTTTTTTTTTGAGACAGGGTCTTATTCTGTTGTCCGGGCTAGAGTGCAGTGCTGTCATCATAGCTCACAGCAACCTCAAACTCCTCGGCTCAAGTGACCATCCTGCCTCAGCCTCTGGAGTAGCTGGCACTGTAGGTGTGTGCCACCATGCCCGGCTAATTTTTCTATTTTTCATAGTGACAGCTCTTCCTCAGGCTGGTCTTGATCTCCTGGTCTCAAGCAATCCTCCCTCGGCCTCCCAAAGTGCTAGGATTATAGGCGTGAGCCACCACACCTGGCCCATTCCATTTTCATTGCTTGTGATTAATGCTGTGACGTTTTCAGGTGGCCATACCTGTAATTCCACTCATCTAATAGAAGATGGTATTTGTGCTGCTTGAGAGTGCTATATTATAGGAAGATTTTTTTTTCAAGTGAAATTTAGTCACGATAGTACAGGAGTATGGAAAAAATTGATTTTAAGCTCCTGTAAGCATAGATTGAAGGTCATTTAAAAAGAAAAAAAAATCACGCTCCCCTTCACCATAATACTTACCTTAAATGTGTTAGTTAAGAAGGGCTATTGTAACAAATTACCACAAATGCCGTGCCTTAAAATAACAGAAGTTTATTCTCTCACAGTCCAGGAGGCCAGAATTTGAAAGCAAGGTGTCGCAGGGCCATGCTCTCTCCAAAGGCTCTAGGGAGAAATCTTTCCTCGCCTCTTGCAGCTTCTGCTGGCTCTGGGTGTTCCCTTCCTGTGGCAGCATCACACCAGTCTTTGCCCCTTCTTTCTGTGACCTCTTCTGTGTCCCTGTCTTTTCTCTCTTATTAGGACACTCCCACTGGATTTAGGGTCCACCCCAATGCACTATCATCTCGTCTTGATTTTTACCTTAGTTATTTATATCTGGAAAGACCCTATTTCCAAATAAGGTCTCATTCTGAGGGTGGACATGAATTTTGGGTGAACACTATTCAGCCCACGACATTAAATTATAGATGTTTTAACCTGGTTCGTAAGGGTAGCTTAATTAGATGGTAGTAGGCATGACACTGTGCTTGCTCATTATTAATTTTGTGTATGCCTCTATCATATAACATCATGTTGAGTTAGTTATTCCACTCATCTCTTGCAATCAACCACAAGAAGGCAAAGACTTTCTCTTTGCCTCAGACCTGACATAATGCACCTAACAGAATGTGTGTGTGTGTGTATGTATGTATATACATATGTTCATACAAAATTAAGGGAATAGGATGGCATCTTAGAGTTAATTTAGTTCTCACATTCCATTCAGTCTCCACATTTACAGGTAATAAGCTGCCGGAGACCAGCTAGGTAGTGACATAGATGAGTAGAATTAGGTCTCTTTACTTTTCAATCCAGTGTTCTTTCCAGCATACAAAGTCACCTCTATTAAAAAAGATTTAAACTGTGAGTATTCAGAATGCTGTTAAATACACTAAACCACCTACAGCCTGTGTACTAGCCTATGTTCAAAAATCTTAACTCTCCAAGGTAGGAATTCCTGTCTCTGTGCAATTTGAAAAGTTGCATCTCACCCACAAGAATATTTTCAGGAATACCATTGCAATTCATAAATTATGTGGAAAGACCACTTAAAATAGGAGAGGACAGGGAATGACACTAACTAGCCATGGAGAGTGTTGCATGGTCATATGGAAAAGGCTGAGTCAGCTGGTCTGGTTGTGATCTTGGTGTACTGCTAGTTAGGTGGGTGAGATGAGCTCATGGTTTACCAAATGAGATGAGCTATGAGGTTCCTTCCAGTGCTGTTCTAAGAGTTAATACCAATGTTTATCATTCCAAATGCAGGTTTTTCCATCCTAACTAGCTTCTGGCTGGGGACCTCTTCTTATGTATCCTTGTACAATGCCTTCCTCATGGTAGACAACTTATTAACCAGGTGCTGTTGGCGATACAGGATGACAAGGAGCAGAAACCCAACTAGGATATGCTGAACCGTGAATTGAAGGCCAGAAGAACATAGAACACGCATACTGTGTAGCAGGGGCTGCGGCGAGCACGCCAGGACACAGACAGATAGAGAGACTGGTTCTGTGAGTCAGTTTCCTGCATCCTGTGGAGTCAAAAGGAAGACCTGCAACCAGCCATGAGTGCTGTGAACAATGGCCGCTTCCTGTGCCAGGAGACTGTGCAGCCTACTTGGGGAAGGACCACGGGGCCACTCAGGGTTCGGACGGCGCTTCTCAAGCAGGGTGCTCCTGAGGCAGTATTTGTAGACTCTTTCTCTTCAGATCCGTCACAAGATTCCCTCTTTCACTTTTAACCTGTGTTCAAGAGTTCGCGGTCAAGTAGCCCCAAGCTTGCCAGAGTAAATTTAGCTTTCCAGAAGAGGGGAAGAAACTTAATTGATTATGGCTATAGTGGAGTTATTATGGAAATTTGCATACTCCAATGCTGGCTCTGTTTACTCCTCTGAAAAAAATGACAATGCCATAGGAATGTAACATGCTTCACACCCGTATCCTAACACTGAAGTTTATTAACAGCAGTGTATGGTAATAGTAATAATGATAGTCAACACTTAGTGCTTACTGTTCGTCCGGCACTACTATGAGCATTTCACATATATTCGCTCATTTATATAGACTCAGACAACTTTGTGCAGAGTTACATATCATAATGTCTAGTGTTAATTATAATACGGGTTGTTCCATATCACAATAAAAAAAGGAAGCGGTTGAACAGAAAAGGAGTAATGAAGTCAATGCATAATAAGTCATCATTAATAGCAAACAGTTAAACTGAATCGAGTGATTTCTTTTTTGTGTTGTTTTGACTGCGTGAAGAGCCACATCTGCTGCGATGGAAAATGCCGAGAGATAAGCACAAACAAATGGGCTCGCCCTTGTGCTGCTCTGCACCGGACCCTGTGAACGGTGACCGCCAACCCCCTGGCTCCCCTCCCCTCTCAGGATGATCCTGGGCTGATTCCATGGTGTGAAATAACCTAGAGAGATAGGGAGGTGTCCGCAGCGCAGCCCAGAAAGCTGGGGATTGGGCAGTGGCTTGCTGTAGTAACAGGCGCTGGCCGGCTGCCCCGCTCGCTGGCAGTGAACGCCGAGGAGGTGGGCTGGGAGACAGCTGTGCCTAGCACTGCAGCCTCCAGCGGACTGCAGAGCTCGGCCCCTCCATGGAACTGCTGCAGAATGTTCTGCCTGAAAGGTGAGGGGGCTTCGGGCCCACTTGGGTGGAAAGTGATAGTTAGGGAAGGTTGTCATTTAGCATCGGAGTCCAAATCACAGGGTTGGTTCCAGTAAAATCAAAGTTTGAGGGGAGTTTTGTAAGTATGAAAGTGAAAAAGTCATTGTTCTTTTTTGTTGCAAACAGGAAGAAAGACCTCCTGCTGGGGAGATGGAATTCTCTTTTAGACAGACAGGGTATTTCTCCATTTGAATGTGTTTTGTCATAGACAAAAGTAGTTAAAAGTTTCGAATAAAAGAAGGTTTTTTAATGAGCACAGTAAATGTGGGAATCGTTTGCAGTTGTAGTATGAGTCCTATTAGAGAAGTTTTCATATAATGTGTTGTGTAAAGGGTTAAAATAGGTAGAAATGGGAAAAGGATTCCATTGCTTTAAGCTTTAATGTGTGAATTCAGGAATGAAATTAATTTTACTGTGGAACATACTTCTTGTTCTAGCTACATGTGGATTGCAGTACTTCTAACTACTATAAGATGGTGAATATATGAATATATGTAGTGATTCCCTGATTAGTTGAAGAGTTTTTCTCTTTTTAGGCAATTATTTTTTCCTTCAGCTCTATTTTTCTTTCAGCTCTTGTCATAATGTAATTAATTTAGGCATGTGAGAGTGTGTTTGTCTATGAGATTGTTGAAATGGGGGGGTGGTTTAAGATGAATTTCCTTGGAACTGAAGTAGACTATTTTGTTCATATCTTTCAGTGTATGTCATTCTGTTGATGGGAAATTCTTGACAAGTTTTCAGTTTTTGGAAAGAAAGTGGTCTTGGCTGCTTGTTTTGCAGATTGCTCCTTTGTCCTCAAAGTCTGTTAATGAGGTATAGACATAGATTTTGTATTCTTAGCTTTTGCAGTTTTAACACTAATTTGACACCTTAAAACCCAGTCTTTACTATGAAACTTTGAGTTTGGGATATTTGTTTATATAAAAGTTTCAAATTTAGGAGTAGGGACAAAAAGGAACATCACATTTTCTCTCCCTAAGCACTCAATTAATTCCACTATAGAGAGTATCTAGTTGCAGTGGACTTCTAAGGAGGCATAGACTGAAATGAATTTGAATATTTCTGGAAAATAATTTCAGATGAAAGGAGTTTATGAGCTCTCATGAGACTGTTTTTAAACAAAATTCCTTGCCTCCCCCCGCCCCGCAAAAAAAAGTTGAGCTATGAAGAATGAACAGTATTACTGGATGAAGGTACATGCTAATCTAGTGTAATTTCCCCAATGCAGTTGAAATCATTATGATCCAACGATAGTTTAAGGTTTAGGATTTTTAATTGAATGCAGGTGTGGAATTGTTACTGGGTATGACTTCTGCAGCTTCAACATATTTTTCTCCACCCATTCCCATAGCAGCAATTTCATTTTATTAGAGAATCTATCAATTTCATGGACTCTTAGTTTCTGTGGTAACTTAGAAAATTCTGAGAACTCTAGTGTATGGCATGTGATGACAACAGAGTGCTTTTATGCTGAAGTGTGTGTTATAATCAGGGATCCACAATAGCACCCCTTAAAGCTTGCTTTCTGATCTCCCAGCAGCCAGGACAGGCAGTTGACATGTTGCTCTCTTCCTGTGATTTATAGCCTCTTGATGTACAATAATGATTTCTAGGTTGTCCTTTGTGCTCCGTGTTGAGGCAAAGCCATGATGAAATTATGGTGAGTGAGATTAAACACAATATTGCCTAAGAATGAAGTGAAATTTAAAAAGGGAAAAAAAAAACACACAAAAATATTAAAAGCGATTTGCTGATGCTTTGTGTTCTCACTTTGGAAAAGAGGCTTTCATTAATTGACCTGTTTCTATGGCTGGCCGAGGTCCTAGGGGCTATGGATATGTGGTTGTGATGAACATTGACTTTAAAGGAAACACGATTGCTCTTCTTTTGGTTTAAATCCCGTTCCTGTTCCTGTGTGTTTCTTGTAACCACTGGAAGAGAACATTCAAATTAGATAGCTTCTCACATTGGTGCAAGGTTTCTTTTTCTCCACGTAGACTATTTTTTTCTGAAGTTAGGTCTAGTTAACTTTTTGTCAATTTGGCCTTCCTGGAAGAAGGATGTCATCTTTGTCATTATTGTCACTATAGTAACTCATATAGTCACACTCACTCTTTGCTATTGCCATTGAATAATCTCAGATACAGCAGCCCCACCCAAATGTGATTTGTATGAGCAACACTTGAGTGCCCTGTCTCTGGGAAGATGTTCTCTAAAGTTCTGCCAAAGTCCCTGTGGTTAACAACGGCATGGTATATTACTCCTTCACTATGTAATCAGTGATCCATCATGATCTGGGAAGTGAGTTCCTGGCTCATCAAATAATGTGATTAACAGCAAGCAAACTACCATGTGTATGTAGTACACCATTCACAAATTACTTTATTTAAAAAATTAGAATAAAATATTTTTACCGCTAGAGCTACATGGAACATAATTTTCTCTGAGATGCTTCAGAATGAGATTTCTTGATTATAGTATATCAGCTGCATCTTTATAAATATTATCTTTGCAGAACTTCTCTAACTGTGGGGAAGCCTTTTTTTTTTTAATTTCCAATCCATTACAGACTTTTATTTTGTAAAACATAAAATCGTGTGTTTGTGTGATATCACCACAATGTAAGACAGCTATAAAAGTCCTTAAACATTTAATCTCATTTCCTGTACTAAGCTTGTTGTGAACTGGTAACAAAGCATTGTCCTACTGGCATTGGTTAGTAGACAAATCTGTATTAGTTCCCTAGAGCTGCCATAACAAATTACCACTGAGTGAGTGGCTCACAGCAGAAATTGATTCTCTCACGGTTCTAGAGGCTAGACGTCTGAAATCAAGGGGCTGGCAGGGCCATGCTCCCTCTGACGGTTCTAGGGAAGAATCTTTCCTTGCCTCCTCCAGTTTCTGGTGGCTACAGGTGTTCCTTGACTTGTGGCAGCGACACTCCAATCTCTGCCTCTGTCTTCCCATGGCCGCCTTTCCAGTGTGTCTCTCTGTGTCTCTGTGTCTTCTGTCAGATGGCTTTCGTATAAGGACACCAGTCATTGGATTTAAGACCCACCCCAATTCAGTATATGACTTCACCTTAATTACGTCTGCAACTTCCAAATAAGGTCACATTCTGAGGTTGTGCGTGGGCATGGATTTTGAGGGGATACTATTTAACCCAGTCCAGTGGGCCATGCGTAAAATCATATAAATTGAGGGCAGCTTAATAGGAGGTGTGTTTAATGGAAAGCTGTAAGAATTGCCAACATAGCTGTTTTAATGATGTGTCTGAAACTATGGCAATGCAAGTTTAAGACAAGTTTGTATGTCTAGGTAGAAGAGTTGAAAATATAGGTACCCATTATGATTAGCCAGGCAAAAGAAAATGTTGCCTCTTTATTTCCTTGAAGCGATTCAGTTTCTTTCATGAACTCTTATCCTGCTGAGAAGGGGGAAAACAAAAAACAAAATTGAACTTAGTTCACTGCATTCAACTCAGTGTGAGCCAAAATTTTAAACGGTTGCATTAGATAGCACAGTCTGTTGGATGACTCAGTCTTTTAAAATTCTCCTGCTTATTCTCTTTCTCTCCAGAGTGGAGTCTGTTGCTAAGTCCCCCTTGTTAATATAACAGAAATGATGCATGCCAAATTATGTACTTCTGAAGTCATGTTAAGTAGTCTATCTCTGCTGTCGAGTTATAAAAATAAGGTGATATTTTTTAAAATGATGTTGCTCTTAGTATGGACAGGATTAATATATATATATCCTTTTATGCTCTAAGAATTTCAGTATGTTTTATGAACATCATGGACCTTAAGTTTCTGAATTTAATATTAGATTTTATCTTACTTGATTCTGTATTCTCTCTAGGGATTTTAAACTTGGGTTTGGTCTTGGACTTTCCTTTCTCAGCTTCTGTGTGTGTTTCAAAATCTAGAAATTTAGTTTCATGGAGCAGAAAAGCGGTGAATTCTGTGGAGTTGGGTGTCTCCCAGCTGCCTGCATGCTTCGCGTGTAGGGTCTTGTCTGTACCCTTTTCTGCTTCACAAGTTACAGATTTAGGAAAGCCTTTAGGTTGTCTAATAATAGCAAAGAGTTATGTTGGAGATTACCGCTATGAACAATCCCAGGCATGTGCTTCTGCTCCCACAAGGGCAGTTCATGTTAGAAATTCAACTCTCTTCTTCCTCATCATGCACTCTGGAACCGATCACAGGCCTCTTTCCAGTTGTCTTGTGTATGTTGTGTATGTAAAAGAATTCCTTAGATTCTTTTCTTGGCAGCATTTGGGAAATAATGTCTGGAATCAGAAACAGATTTGTTATTTCTGTGCTGGAACAAGTGCATTTTTCAAGTGAGCTCTCCAGCAACCATTTGCTCTGGAAGGTCCCTCACCCCTTCTTAAATCCCGTAATAAGCTGTCAGATAATCAGTGAGCAAAGTTTATGCTATTTTTGCTATTTGGTTCTGTGCATCATTTTGAAAGACTTTTAAAAATGAAAACACAAAGCGGCCCTGGGAATGTTGCATCTGTGCGACTCTGGATATTTTACTGTCATACATCCAGATTTGGAGTTTGATATAAATTAGTCGTGGCTTTTAGAACCATGCTACATGTCTTCCCTATTCTTCCCCTTCCTTTCATTTAAAAATTGCATGTAATTATTAGCCAATAATCTACAGCTAGCAAGAGGAATTCACATTTGCTCAATCTGCAATTTAAAGTAGCACTTTTAATAAACACACTGGTGATAATATGCATTTTTCAAAGTGGTTGGGAAAACCCTTGAAATTTAATAAGCCAAACAAAGCTAGCCCTTTATTTCTTTTGTCTTTCTCTTGAAAACTTTATCATGCTTTTTAGTTCTCCTTTCATTTCACTAACAGTTAAAATCTGGTGTTTAAATATGTTGCAATAGAAGCCAGATCACCATGCTGAATAAGTTGTGTAATATTATAAACTAGGAGATGATCCTTAAGGACTGAAAGAGCAGTTAACAGAGTTTTGCTGCCTGAAGCAAGGTGAACTTGGACTGCTTGTTTCTGGAGCATGCTCTGTACAAGGATAATGCTCTTAGTAATTTGGTGCAACTGAATCAAATGACTTGAATTACTGAAAGCACTGGCAAAGATTTCAGTTCAATTCTCCCTTTCAATATTTCCTGCTCCATTTTTACCTATTCTTGTTTCCTTTATTTGCTGCTTTTCACATCTCTGTCTTGTAGTTCCCCCCAACCCCCAAGCTATCCTCTTCTGTGATTGCCCATTGGGGGAGCTGTATCATACCTAAGCCATATCGAACTCCCTCCAGTTACGAAGATGTCATCAGTAGTCTGCACACGCGTTAGTAAAGGTGATAGTTAACAGACGAAGGCAGATGGATCAGTGTGATAAAGGCAATTTACCACTCAGGACATCATGTCACCACCATTAACCAGGCACAAAGGTATGCAGGGGTATGTATTTTTCTATTTTAAACATCAGGAGAAAATACTGCTGAAAACAACCTCAGGGTCTTTAAGCAATTAATGGCTTTTGCATGATTTAAGCAGCTTGGCAAGATGTGATCTTGGGGATGCAGGGTGGAAGATGGATATTCTTAAATTGAGAATGTAAATTATTTTTATAAAATAATACACAGCAATAGAATTTAAAATTAAGAGATCTTAATTCGACAGGCAATATAACGACAAACTATTTGGTATAATGGCAGCAGCGTTTATCTTCCATCTGGTAATTATGTGACATTTACCAGTTTTTGTTAAATTAGGTTTAGAATTTGTTCTTGTGACTGTCAAAATGTGGTTAATCCTGAGAGCCATTGAAACAAAAGGCCATGCTGACCCCACTGTGGGTTTAATTGAAGGAGGGGGTGTATGATAAGAGAAATGTAAGCTCCCATCACCACTTTGTCTTTGGAATGTCTTCTCGTAACAAAAAGATATAAATAGCATAAAGTGAGCCTTAGGAACCACAAGTTGCAATATAATTTAAGTGAATTTATATTTACACGAGGAATAGTTTTCAAAGGGTCAGATTATATGTCATATGTTTGTACTTGGAAAATTTGCCAGATAGCATTTGAAAACAAAAGAGAAAATCTCTGCTTTGATGACCACAGGGGCCACCTATGTTCTTCAGTGTTTTTGTTTCACTGAGTGAACTGTGCAAGCTTCATTGTTGCTGAAACTTTCAGAATAAAAGTTGGGAGAGATGCCTCTGCTGTCCCAACTGCTGTTGGGAGCAGGAGCCAGAGGAGGATGAACAGTGACTTGACAAGGGGTCTTTGTAAGAAAGGGAAGGCAGATGGGGATAGAGGGGCCTGGCTGCTGGGCCAGGCAGGTGCCCAGGAGAGTCCTGAATTGGTAGACGATCGAGTTGCACCAGAAATTGAGAGTGGTGGATTTTTTGTTTTTAAACAGAAAAGGTTCCTGAGCAAATGAAAAAAGGGGTCTCAGGAGATGCTTGGGTATTGGTGGAAGCACCTAGCACCCCTTGGTACTGCACCCTTCCTCTTTCTCATCTCCTGCACATTTGCATTTTCTCTTGGTTCACACCCTTTCCTAATTTTAAGGAGACAAAGGAAGCTCTAGTCCCTTTTGTTTTCCTGCAAAAGTATTGCTGTAACAGAATACCCAGTATTTTATGTGACAAAGGCCAATATTATCTGAAGGTAACTAACTTACATATCTAAATTTATCTACCATTTGTTGATATTTTGAAATACCTCTGAAGTTCATCATATCTGACCAAAACGTTTCAATAGAATTGGGACCATAAGGGTCAATTCACTGCATAGTGACAGGCACTTACCATGTGCCGGGCACCATCCCTACCCTTCCCACCTGTGATGCTTGGGACTTCTCTCCCAGGCTTGGGTTTCTGCAGCCCTCAAGACTTCTGGCTGCTTTCCTGTCTACTCTAAAGGTACAACTGGTTGGCCCACTTTTGAGGGTTCCTCTTTTCCCAAGATTGACTTTGGGAACAGAGCAAAGCCAGAGACTTTTTAAAGCGTTTCCTTGCTAATCATGACCCAAATAATAAAAATAATTAACATAGGTTAGTGGAAAAGAGTCAAGAAATCCCAGCTCTATGCATTAATTATATCAGCTTACCCCTTGAGTAAAGATCTCCTTAGCTCTGAGAATGGAATCTACCTCATAAAACACTGAGGATTAAATAATAACTTGCCTACAATGCTGGGCATTTTCTCACAAATATATAGTAATGTTATTTACATTTGATCTCTGTAAGTGCTTACAAAAAGTTACTGATTAGACTTAACTTGGGCTACTGAAAGTAAAGACTAATTTGTACCACAATTTGCAAACATGGTGTTACTATATAGTGAGAAAGGCAGATGTATTTCTCATTTTTCATCGCAGCATATTTACGCCAACTTTTAAAAAGTCCCCTGGACTTACACAGTTGTTTAAATACATCCAGATGAATAAAAAGTATTACAAGTCACACGTACTGGCAAAGGAGCATTGTAGCAACACAAATATTTTGAAAGCTCTGTGAGCCAGCGAGAGTATCCTGATACCGTTCTAACAGCTCCAGCGGAAGTGTTTGCTGCCACGGCAGTGGAGACAAAACCTTTGCTTTTTGGAACCGCTTCCTGGCAGAACAAATACTTGAAGAAAAAAAAAAAAACTTAAAACAAGATTTGGACTGCTCAGAGGGTGGCTTTTATAAAATTGTTTTATTTTTACAAAATCTCTCCACATCTAGATGAGAGAAATCTAAGATGGATAGTTTTTTTCCTTACATAGGTGGAAATGTCCTTATTTTAGGGTGACTGCTGGGCTGAGGAATTGGTACTGAGCTCCTCTTAATCATTGGGTTATTTCTCTTCTCCTTGCATTTATTCTTCTATCAGGAATTGGCAGCCTGGTTTTCACCTCAGGGAGAACAGAGTGTTAAGAGTTGTCCGACTGAATCAACAGTAAGTTACAATGGAAGTTTAAAAACAAGGACCATACTGGAGAGATGACATTATATGTCCATCCCTCCAAAAATGCAGAGTTCATAAATGCTGAAAGGATTGAATACAGACGAGTAAATCTGTGACGCTCTTAAGCATGACTTAAATATAAAACATTAGTTTGATATTTGCCATCGTTTTTAGGTTTGAGTTTGTAAGACTGTTCCTATAGAGACAGCTTCTGTTGAATCACCCAGAGAAAACATCTAACACCGAACCTCCAGTGCCTTTTCTCCTTGCCACAGAAAGTTAGTGTTGGTTGGTGTGGCAAATATAAATCTTCGTTTGTATGCTTTTTGATTCATGACAACTCATTTGGTTGAAAATGAATTTGTCTTAGTTGCTGTCAACCCTCGCTCACCTTTGTGAAATCATAGACTGGATCCATTGTTAGCACGTTATCTGCAAAAGACAAAGTGTCTGTGAGCTGGGGGAAAACTGCAGCCCCTAAAATAGATGAGATTCCTTGGCACGTGACATACCACAGGGTTCTCCCAGACTGCTATTTTGGACTGTGTTTGACCAGATTTTCCTTTACTCTAATTTTCCCTTTCCCTCTTTACAACTTTGGAAAATGCACAGACGAGCTCTGTGCATTATTAGCTACCTTCCTTTGTCTCTTGCTTGACATTGGCCTCCAGCAACGAACTCCGTGTGAGATTAGACCGTATGGGTACCTTGGAGGGAAGTGAGAGCACAGGCTCTCTCTGCCAGAGTGGAACCTTCCTCACTGTGCAATGAGAATTCTCATTTCAACACTAAGATAATTCTCTAGTCAATGTCAAGAGTCCTTTGCTGCTTTCCAGGAAAGCAATCTCATATTTGATGTATGCTGCTAACTCCCACATTTCTATCTTTAGCCTCGCCCTCTCCCCTAATCTTCAAATGTGAACATCCAGCTGCTTACTCCACATTGCCACCCGGATGTCTAACTGGCTTTATGAACAGAGCAGAACTCCTCCCCACCCCCATCATTCCACCACAGACCTCCTCATTTCAGTGGCAAACTCATCCTTCCAGTTGCTTAGGCCAAAAACCTTGAAGTCATTTATGACTCCTTTTCCTCTCATACCCCACATTCAATTTGCCAGAAAATTTTATTGACTTTATTTCTAAAATGTGTTCCATAATCTGACTACCTCTCACCACCGACACTGCTACCTGCCTGGCATGAGTCTCACCTGGACTATGATACTAGCTTCCCTTTACAGCCTATTTTCAACCCAGTAGCCAGAGTAAATCTTTAAAGACATAAGCACGATCGTGCCATTCCTTTGCATAAAACCTCATTTTATTCAGAGTAAAAGCTTGTCTTGGCAATTTCTCTTTGAGAGTTTCAATCACAGGCCAAAACTAAACCATTGGAGGGGAAAGGTGGTTTTTTTAAGCTACAGAACCTGCAGCTGTGTCAAATCTTTCGTCTGGCGGAAAAGAAAAAGGTTTCCCTGCTGGACCTACAGTCCCAGGTGAGTCGTGTTCTTGTTTGATGCCTGGAGAAGGAATGGTCTTTAATAAGACTCCTTCATCTTTCCGTAATGCGAGTGAGGATTGTTCCACCCTGTCTCATTTTATCTTTAAAAGTAGCAATCTGTGTACTCAACATAGCTACAGAGATTTACGTTTGGGCTTTATTAAGTAAGTTTGATAGAGTTTCTGTTGGAATTTTGAAAATTGATTCCCATGGCTTTATTGATCGGGTTTAAGTTAGAACACAACAGTAGGGAGGCTATCCAAATTAGAAAGCTAACTTAAATGTTTAAGCAGTTCAGCTTTTTTCTTATGTATATTAGCTGTTGTGCTAAAATTGGTGTATAATAATGTATATCAAAAACTCCTCTGAGGCCGGCGCGGTGGCTCACGCCTTGTAATCCTAGCACTCCAGGAGGCCGAGGCGGGAGGATTGCTCGAGGTCAGGAGTTCGAGACCAGCCTGAGCAAGAGTGAGACCCCGTCTCTACTAAAAATAGAAAGAAATTATCTGGCCAACTAAAATATATGCATAGAAAAAATTGGCCAGGCATGGTGGTGCATGCCTGTAGTCCCAGCTACTTGGGAGGCTGAGGCAGTAGGATTGCTGAAGCCCAGGAGTTTGAGGTTGCTGTGAGCTAGGCTGACGCCACAGCACTCACTCTAGCCCGGGCAACAGAGCGAGACTCTGTCTCAAAAAAAAAAAAAAAAAAAAAAAAACTCCTCTGACAATAAGAGCAGGATATTATACTCTTTCAAAGTATTCTTTTTCTTTCATAGCATTTTAAAATGAAGGTTCCAACCCAACTCATTGGATGGGCTTTGCATGTTCTTGGGGACAAGAACCCCTTTCTGTTGTGTGCCAGAGATGTGCTGAAGTGCTTTGGCTCCTTTACCAGATTGTAAGCTCCTTGAGGGTTTAGCCCATTAACTTGTTCGAGGATTCCAATAGATAATTGTTGACTAAAGGAATGAAATATGTAATCTAGTTCATGTGAAAAGGACTTTGACCATCACTGTGAAATTAAATGGACTCTTTTGCAGATAGCTGAAAATATAAAAGATTTTACTGCTTTCAATAGAACTGCAAATACACAGGCAATAAACAGTGCCAGAAACATTTTTAATCCTGAGTTTTATTTTGGAGAAAAATCTAATGAAGTGATTTCAATCATTAATGCCTTATAAGAGGGGTAAGCTGGTCGTAGAGAGGAGAAAAGTTGATGTGTTTCTAGAAATTCAAACATTCAGAACAAATGAGTCTGGGCTCTGTGGTGACAACGAGGGAGGTATGTGTTCCTTGTCCCTTCTGGGTCTTAGAAGTGGCAGGTCACCGTCTGGGAAATGGCCAGTTCCCTGCTGGCTCCTCTCAAGCACCACTCTGAAGTGGTTACATGTCTTTTGACTAAACGATTGAGGATTTACTCACCAAGGAGAAACACACCCTTAATCTAAACACTCGCCTCCCTCTTGGGTTTTCAGTTTTTTTTAAAAACACTCCAATGCATAGTCCCATGAATGGGCAATTGATCATAGACCAAAAAAAATTATTTTTAGAAATATGGGATTATTTTCTCTTAGCAAATCATCATTTATGTGATTTTTTTCATATATCTATTTTTAATATACACTGAAATTTTATTTCATTGAATCTTTCTACCCCTTATTCTAAATTTTTAGGTCCACTGGATTATTTTCTAGGGCTCCCCTGTGTGCATTTCATTCTATTGCCATTACAACAGTTATTCCCCATTGTCTCTAAATATGTTTATGATCTGATTACTGTGTATTTCTGTCTGTATTAGGTACTATTTGAGCAAGCAGATTATTACGCAAGACCTTATGTCAGAACGTACCTAGAGGTGCTTTATTAGTATCTCTTGAGTGATTGAATGCTTAGCTGCATTAGGGACTTTATTCCCTCCCTTTTATCTCCATGAACTGTTATGGTTATTAAAACTTATGGGAACTTTGACCTCTGACAGGTTATCTTTTCAGCTTCTGTCTTGTAAGTAGATCCATCATTTTAATGCCCAGTTGAGACCTTACTAGATCACACATTCATGATGAGCCTGAAATCTTCCATGATGCCATTAACCATGAGTAAAATTCCTGCATGTGAAGCAAAAAGAGCCTTTCCCTAGGAATTGGAGAGAGTTTCTGATCCTGGGTCTAGCATTTATTGTCTCTGAGTAAGCCGCTTAACCACTCTGAGCCATTTTTCCCATCAAATAAATAGAAATGATTGCCCTGCTTACTTGATGGGTGATTTGGGGGGCGGGGATGAAATGAGATAAGGTGCCCAGAATGAAGCCAGAGACTAGAAGTCCTCTTTGCTTCCTCCTCTCCCATTCTCTTACACTTCTTGTGAATTCTTTAATATGCCTGGAACCCATCTCTCCTCTCCATCCCCTGGATCAACACCACCTTAATGAGGTGACAGCATCTCATGCCTTTGTTGTGTTATCAGGTTCATAATTCTCAGATTTTAGGCTAATTACCTAGCACCCCTTCTCCAAACTCTATCCGGAATGGGAATAGCAGACCACAACTATTTTCTTCTTTACTTAAAAATGCTTCAAATCTTATCACCACCATCCGATTGCCTTCAGAATGAAGTGTAAATTCCTTACCATGACATAGAAGAGCCCTTTGTGAAAGGAAACCTCCCCATTTTCCTCTGCAGCCTCAATTGTCATTGGCCTTTTCCCCCACGCATGTGCCGCACTTTTGTTCACCTCTCTCTGCAGGTGCCAGGACCCTCTGCCTACGAGGAATATCTGTTTCTGCCCCATTGCTTAGGCCTGATGTATGGATTGGACTTGCAGGACTCAGTTCAATTGTTAACTTCTCTTGGAAGCTCTCTGTAATAATCAAAGCCAGTTATTAACTGCCTCCCTGGTGCCGATCACATTGTTATACATCTATCTGTTTTCTTGTGCTAGGCACTAAGAACCTAGAAGGCAGGGAATGTGTATTATTCATTATCCTTGATGCCAAGAATCACATGAGTATTGGCTGAATCAACTCATTAATAATTGAAAAATTCTAAAAATATGAAGGCCCATTCTGGTGTGTCATCTGGCTTAGTATTAGACAGCAATGCCCTGCCCCCTTTTGTGAAGTTATAAATTGTTCATATGTGGACTACCATGGCTTGCTCCAGCTATTCTGTCTAGATAATTTCTGTGGAATTGAAATGCACAAAGAATTTCAAGTAAGATTAGTTAGCTGGAAAGGAGAAGTGACTATGCCAAGAAATCTTAAAATTACTAGGATTTTACCTGGAAAATTGTGTTTGATATATGATACCACAATATTCTATTAATATACAAGTACTCAAACATAGGTGCTGTCAACCGAAGCCAGGTATTCAGAACTAGGGGTGGTAGTATTTATACCTTGGAATGATAGTGAAAACTAACAATATGAACCTATTCAAGAAAAGTACAGATAAACAATGTAAGGATTGATTCATGTAGTTCAGGCTGCTATAACAAAGTATCATAGACTGGGTGACTTGTAAACAATAGAATTTATTTCTCCCAGTTCTGTAGGCTGGAAGTCTGAGATCAGGGTCCCAGCACAGGCTCTGCTGAGGTTCCTCTTTCAGGTTACTGACTACCATCTACATGGCAAAAGACAGTGAGAGAGCTCTCTGGGGCCTCTTTTATAAGGCACTAATTCCATTCATGAGGGCCCCACCCGAATGACTTAATCTCTTCCCAAAGGCCCTCCCTCCTAATCCCATCACATTGGGGCCGAGGATTTCAACATAAGAATTTTGGGAGAGACATATTCAGTCCATTGCAATCCATAATTGATTATAATATTAAGGTAAAGGGGTCTGTTTGAGTCTCCTGGAATTGAGGAATCCGAATAATAGAAAACTCCTTCTCCACTGTACTGACTGTGATAGGCAAAAATGTCATCCCTGTGACCTTTATCCCTTGGTGTCATGCCTGTCAATAGGCTACACCGCATGGCAATAGGGACTTTGCAGATGTAATTAAGGTTACTAATTAGTGACCTTACCAAAGGGAGCTTAGCCTGGATTATCCAAGTGGGCCTAGTGTAATCACGGGAGCATTTAGAAGCAGAGCTCTCTCCTGGCTGATGGCAGGGAGGAAGTTGAGAAATTCTAAGTGTGAGAAGGAGTCCCTGTGCTGTTGCTGGCTTGAAGATGGAAGGGGCAGCAGGACACTGTGAGAGGGACCTGAATTCTGCCAACAGTGAGCTTGGAAGCAGATTCTTCTTCACAGCCCAGGCCAGCTGACGCCTAGATTTTGGCCCCGTGAGACCCTAAGCAAGGGTCCCAGCCAAGCCTGCTGGACTGCTAACCTACAGAACTGTGAGATGATAAATGGGTACTATTTTAAGTTGCTAAATTCATGGCAATTTGTTATAACAGCATGGAGCAGGGCTCTCATACAGGCAACATTCATTGAGAATGAGCCTTTAGAAAGGCTATAGAAAACTACTACACCAACAAAACACAAGAAAAATGGAGCGAAGGGACAATGTCTTGTCTGTTAGGAAGATTTGATTTCCAGTAGACCTTAATATTGAGTTGACTGTGTCTGACAGACACTAAAATCGAATGCCCTTTCTGACACCTATAAGAGATCTTTGTTTTTGTCTGATGCAAGATCTTTCCCTGACCTCGGGAACATCACAGTTGACTCAAGGCGTGCTCCTGAGTGTGTCTCAGACGTCTAAGGGCCCGAGTGGAAAAATCAACCAAGGGGATCTTACACTATTAAGAAGCTGACTTTGTAGCGGAAAGGTTAACAATAATAAATCAAAGGAATGCAGATTGTTTTTGGTAGTAGAATATCAAAGGCTCATTCTCAATTTTTCCAAGTGTTTTGTGAAAGGAGAACATTTGAGATGTTTACTTCTTCTCGGCACTGTTTTTCTAATGTTGCCTTTATGAGAGCCACGCTCTTTGGTAAGGGCCCCCTCAAATACTTGAAACATTCTCATCTTGCCAATCAAAAGAGAGGATTTGATTTTGACTTCATTTCAGAAATATTGTACTCTCTTATTGCAATTCTAAAAGCTACTCATTTTAGTTGTTGTATACAGGGCAAAGACTTAAGTCTGTTTTTTTTTTTTTTGCTCATGTGGTAAATTTGTCCATATTAAATATTAAATCAGTTGACTTGGTATCAAAATAGTGAATGATTATGTCTGCATAGTAAAATAGCAGAGCTAGGAATTAACAGAGTTGATAATCCTACTTCACCTTTGTGGAAATTAAGTGGCTACTGCCTGCATTTGTCTAGAGAACAAATCGTGAATTATACATTTATTCCTCTCAAAACACCAAATAACAAGATTATAGATAACTCTTTGAACAGCTAGTCAAAGAATGAACATGTAAAAGACAGGCTATGTTGGCAGGTAAATTGTCATTGTCCGTTTCCTTTCTTCCTTGATGCTGAGACTTGGCACAATTGTCCACCCAGATCTGCTTTGACTTTTCATCTAAGGATGATCTCACCCCTTCCTTCTGAATGGAAACCTTTCGCTCTTTCTCTCTCTCTCTCTCTATTCTTCCACCCTCCTTTACTTCTCTATTACTCCAACTATTCTTTGAGTATTAGGAATATTTTTTTAAGTAATAATAATACAAGA
Source organism: Lemur catta (assembly GCF_020740605.2). Taxonomy (NCBI): domain Eukaryota; kingdom Metazoa; phylum Chordata; class Mammalia; order Primates; family Lemuridae; genus Lemur; species Lemur catta. Next base: position 124,838,275 of record NC_059129.1, on the reverse strand, counting down.
AATAATATGTTGGTATTTTAGGGTTATCATGTAATTGTCTGGAATTAACTTTACTTATACAGCCTTATAATTCTCATATGAAATAACTTGCTTTCTCGCCATAATCATCCCATCTGAGTCTTATATGTATCATTTGCCAGTTTCCAGTAGATTACAAATATGAATTGGAACATGGCCCACCTCAGAGGAGAAACAAACAAGGAGCAAGATCTGGCATCCAGTTGTCAGGCTCTCGTTTGAGGCTTTCAAATCACTAATGACTTTGGCTCAGCCTGTGGAAGTATGTGGCAGTGGGGCAAGTCACTTAACTTCCCCGGGTCCCAGCTCTTTCATGTCTAAAATACAGCTGGTAATTCCCTAGCTCATAAGAACTTCATGAACTTTAAATGGGGTAATGCATGCAAAGCTTGCCTGGAGCCTGGCTAGACCTAATAACTGTTAACTACTATTTTTCTTTCTGTCATACATGTGTGTTGAATGCTACATAGCGTCTGAAAAATCTAACTGGTATTTGTCACGCTACAGTGTCAAAGAGGATCTTTTCACTTTGGGTTGTCAGCTTCCTAAGTGGATTGGTAAGGGGCATAGTATGTACCCACTTCTTTCCACTGTTCATATGTAAATGCTTTCAACAAATGCCTGGACACTGGTAATCTGCTGCACTCTGACTTGCCATTTATCTTGGGCTATAAATTCAGCCGCTATTCATGGATGTAAATGAAGGGATTTGTTTTCATGGTGCCGCAACCCTCATAAGCCTTATTACTCTTTTGTCACTTCAGATTAAAAAAAAGGAACTTTTTTTTTTTCTTTTTTGCACTTGTGCCATCCCTGTTTCAGATTCCCAGACTGCCATTTATGAGCAAACTCAGAATGATTATCTAAATGTCTGTATGATTTAGGGGGGCAGTTCATAGTATTTTTTTTTCCTTCTGTATTTAATCTCAGTTTCCAAAATATGTAACTATGAAAGGAATCCTTGTGTGCACAAAGTCCAGTGCAGCCTCACAGTGCTGGTCTTGACCTCATGTGTCAAAAGGGTAAAGAGGAGGAGGTTGCAGAGTGATGGCTCAGATTTGTGTGCTGCTTATACAGCTGGCGCAATTTGCTTTCTCGTTTAAACACTGCAAAGCAAAGACAAAGACACTAATGTCAGACACATGACAGGGTGGAGTACCTTTTTAAAACATATCTTTAAGTATAAAGAAGCAGGCTAGATGCTGGCAGAATTTCAAAAACGACCAAGAATGACAAACTTTTTGTTGATACTGTCAAGAAGTAGAGTTTGTTCAACTTAAAGATCACGTGGCCGTTTATTTTAAAAGTCATTAGTATAGCAGTTAAAAATACAAGGAAAAGAGGATATTTAAATATAAAAGCAGAATCTTTAGAGAGTAATGATATAGACAAAGTTAAATTTCAAAACTAATAGGATGTGGCCAGAATTCTTTGCAGAGGAAAATTCGTGAACTTAAATGTTTTAATTTTTAAACAGAAAAGAATACAAATTAAGCTCCCAACTCAAGGAAAAGCATAAAGGAACATAGTTACTGGAAAAACTTATAATGAAAATAGGAGAAACATGGCAAGCCCACTGGAATTTGTTTTGTATATTTACAGGTGTTCTGGGTAAAAGTAAAGAGGACATGGCATATATATAAGGAAGAAAAGTAGGGATTGTGTGTGGCAAAACCGGATGTTTTAGCATTATGACGGGAACTCAGGAGCACATTTAAAATTTTATTTTTATGCTCATGATCATTTTGGCCAAATATTTTCAAATTATTCTTTTTCCTAAAAGTCTTCCTTATCAAGTCCCACAGTATTTCTCCAACACTTAGGTTGTCCTTTAAACTCCCCTATCCACAGTTAGCAGCCTAGCCAACCTTCATTTTTATTTTGTTTGTTTTTTATTTGGTAACAAAGTATATCCCTGATTTTTTTTAATCCTAGCTTTAGTTGTGTTATATAGTAAGTGTATCAGACTGAATCCTTGCTACTTCTGACCAGCCAGAAACATTCTCTCTTTTATCTGTATCACACAATATTGTGCCCAAAATAGAACTTAGAGCTCAATTATTGTGACCCTATCATTACAGAGGTGAATAAAACCAAGGCCCAGAGACATCATGAAGGTTCCAGGTCTCACATAGCAAGGTGAGAACTAGACATTTTGCTGCTTGGCCAAAGGCTGCTCTTGTCTCCATTAGTCTGTGGCCAGCCCAGTTGCTGCTTACACAAACCCTTTCAAGACTCTTTCATCCAAATTTGTCTTTAGCCTTTATAACATGAAGATTTTGTAAGCAGAGCTTTCATCATTCAGATGATTTTGAAGTATTTTTTCATTAACATCTGATATTTAAGAATGGCCTGATAATTTTTATGATATCCTGCAATGTTTTAAAATTTTACTTTTACTTGTGTGCCCATTTGCTATGGAAGAAAACCTTTAAATCACTCTACTAGTGTTTCCTTTTTGGAAAACTTTTTGGCAATATCTCCTAAAGCTGAGTATATGCACACCCTCTGACCCAGCAAATTCCCCTTCTAAGGGATATACCCACCATAAGGGTATATGTGTGTTCGCCAAATGATATGTATGAGAATGTTCATAGTGCATTATTTCTAAATGCCCCAAACTAGAAAAAACCCAAATGTCCATTAGTAATACAATGGCTAAATAATTCTCCTACCATACGACGAGAATCAACATACTGCTGCTACATGCAACCGCGTAGATGAATCCCACAAACACAGAAGAGTGTGATTCCAATCATTTAAGTTCAAAAACAAGTGATTCTCTCAGGGTAGTGGTTATGTTCGGGGATGGGACTAGTGACTGCCAGGGCATGAACAGGGGTTTCTGGGAGCTGGTAATGAGCTGGCTGCTGGTTACACTGGTAGGTGTTCATCTTGTGGCAATTCACTGAGCGGCCTGTGTAATTTGTGTACTTTTCTGTACCCAATAAAAAGTTTACTTAAAATCCAGGCTTAATCTTAGCTTTCAATGCTCCTGCTTTTTGTGAGCCTGTGTGAGGCTCTGCTGTTTGCTTAGGTAAGTACACATTCCTGCCATAGGTATTCCCCAGATGTAAATAGTTGGCAGGGAGCCCCCAGGGTCCCAGGCCTGGTTTGAATTCTTGCCCCACCACTTGGCAAGCTTAAGGCCTTTGAAAATTACTTAGCTTCTTTCTTAGTCTCTATTTCCTCAACTCCAAAAATGGGGACAATAACAGCTCACACAGCTCAGGGCTGTAATGTGAGTTCAATGGGATAATGCACATAAAATGCTCAACTCGAGCAAGCTGATTAACTTTTAGCTATTATTTTTATTTTGTTTCCCTAAACACTAGTCTGTGCTTTTAAAATACAAGTATTCTTGCCATTTGGCCCCAGGCTAGACCTACAGCATAGACCCGTGGCATAGGGTTCTGGCTTTCTCATTCTTGAAATCTCCGGGCTTTCTCATTCTTAAATCCTCAAAGGAGATTTCATGTCCTAAGTGACTCATCTGCTCAGTACTTCGCATTCCTGATGATTCCTGTCAGTAAAGAATGCTCCTGTCCCAGTCCTTGTCTTCTCTTCCTGGAGCTTTCTGCTGCAGCTTTTTATCTTTAAAACTTCTCCTTAACTCAATACCCCTCCTCCCCCGCTTAATTTTTTCTTCATAAATACAGACAGTGCTGGGGGAGCTGCAAAAATGGTGTGGGCCTGACTTCCACCAATGGCCTTAATGGGTACCCTCTGCCCAAATGAGGGAATCTTCTCAGGAATGTTCTGGAACCTGCAAACAGCCAGTTACTTGCTCAGAGACTGTAAATGATGTACAGAAAGATCACGAAAGGGTGGAGGTGGCGGGAGATGGAGACCTCCCCCCCTTTTTTTTGGCAGGGGGGAAATTAATGAAAACTCATTAATTCAGAAAATAACTCCCAGCCTTTCTTCCTGAAGATTATTATCATTCATTAACCCAGATTTTTGAATCTTGTTCTGTTATGTGAATCTAAAAAGGCTTTTCATTTTCAGTGCACCGTGGACTCAGAAACAAATTAAGAGAGCATGAAGGGAAACCAAACATTTTTTGAACAAGGAAGTTATAATGATGTATTTCAATTTCTGAAATCCCTCTCTTGACCTCACATATCCTTCAGTGCCCATCCATTTTTCTGTTTATCTTCAGAGCAAAATTTAATAATAAAAAAGTAGCCCACACTGGGTCTCCCTGCTTTCTCACATCCCTTCACTGCTCAGGGCCTCTGACCCTGGATTTCTGGTTCTTCACAACACGATTCTCCTCCAGGACACTCAGCTGGCCAGATGCAATCAATGCTCACTCTTCTGGCTTCACCTTACTTTCAGCATATTCTGGGGAGTTGACTTCTACGTTTGAAACAGTTTCCTCTCTTGGATTTCCTAAAGTCATTGGCCACACTTCCCCAGTGGTTCAGTCCTCTTTTCTCTTCTCTTCCTGCCCTCTTCCCCTTGATCTCTCTTGTAGTGGTTTTGAGTACCTTCTATATGCTAATTTCAAAGTTTTGTATCTCCTGCTCTGGCCTCTCTTATGACTCAGACACTTGTGCCCAAGTGAGAGTTTTCACTGGCATGTCTAAATGTACTGATTTCTTTCCCCTCCAGCCACTCTTTCTCAATAAATAGCACCACCAGCCTCCACCAGGCACCTTCAGCAAAAGACTCAGCTCATCCTTGATTCCTCCCTTTCTTTCTGTCTCACATCTCATCCTTTCTGGTGCCAACCTAAAATGAGCGGCAGAGAAACCAACTCCCCAAAGCAAACAGTTTGTTCAGGAATAGCCGGGGATGGCAGTCTGGAATACTCCCACGATGGCAAACCAGAGGCACATCCCAGGGGGTTGGAGCAAGGAGAAGCTTTGAAAGATAAAAAGGAGAAGTCCATGTAAGCTGTGTTGAAACAAAGATCATTGGTTACAGGGACGACTTGTAAGAGTTGGTGTTAGCTCCTTGGTGGAGACAGCTGTTGTTAGGCATGTCCTTGTACAAGGGGCTTATCTGGAAAACGGTGGTTTTGAGGAATTCCTTGCATCGTTCTTGTCATAGGCATAGGTATGTGAGGGCCCCTCCTTCATGGCCTCCTAGCTCCATTTTGTTAGGGTTTGACATTAGTGATTTTGTTTTGATACTGATAATTTTCATACTAGTCTACCTCCAAAATATATCTTGAATATACCCATTTGTCACATTTTCAACAGTAGTTCAAGCCACCATCATTTCTTGTCTAGTTTGTGACAATAGCTTCCTACTTCTATGTGCCCATACTCAATCTATTCTCCACACAGTGGACAATGAGATCTGATTGAAGCCCATGTATTTGTTGCAAAAAGTAGAACTCAAGGTAGAAATGGCCAACTGTCCATTTAGGCTCTGTCATTGGCAGTATCTGTGGCAAAATATTTGGAAAAGATTTTTGAGAATTACCATCCCCATTTTTACTGTTACCCAACCTGTGTTGGGTTAACAGTTGTTTAGGTAAATATTATTTAGGTTATGACTGATTTTTAGTTTTTTGGTTAATTATCAGTGGGCATCCGATCTGATATAGGTTTATGCGAGGAGAATAATAATTCTTGTTACTTATATTAACAGTAGTGCTTCTATTTAATAATAGATTAGTCCGGTTAGCTGGTAGGAGATTATTATGAGAGTTTGGTATTGATTTGGTTTGGTATGTTGAGCTTGAACGCTTTCTTAATTGATGGCTGCTTTTGGGCCAACTATGGGGTTAAGTTTTTTTACTCTCTACCAAAGGTTGTAGCCTGTTCTAAAGAGCTGTCCCTCTTTAGATTAAAATTTAAAATTACATTAGGTTTTAAATACGTTGGGTAAATTTAAAGTTGAACTAAAATTCTTTCCCGGACAACCAGCTATCACCAGGCTTGATAGGCTTTTCACCTCTAATCACAAATCTTCTCACTATTTTGCTACATAGATGAGTGTGTTCTTATATAACTGTTTGTGAATAGCTCGTCTGGTTTCGGGGTTGTTGACTAAAATTCTTTTTGTCAAGTTGTTCTAGTTAAGTCATTATGCAAAAGGTACAAGTGGTAAGCTTTGCTTTTATTTACTTTTAACTGTTCTTTCATCTTTCCCTTACGGTACTTTATCTATAGCGCCAAGTGGAATTTCTATCTCCTATACTGTTGCTTAATGGTAAATGGTTTGGTTTAAGGTTTAGTGAATTTGTTAAGTAACTTGGTCAAGGTTACATCCAAGGGTAGAGCTACAATTAAACCAGGCAGCCTGCCCCAGCACACAGTGTTGGGCAAGTTGTGCCCAATTTTGAAATTTTATTGGTTAGTTCTCAAGATTTATGTTTATTTATTTTGGTATGATTTTGTATGCCAACATTCTGTATGCTTATATGTTACTTTCTTTTTTTTAAACAAGTAAATTTTGCCTTGTTATTGTTGTCATTATTTGTTGTCACTAACCTTAAAGAGCATACGCATACAACATAATTGAATTTGGGGCAATAATGAATTATATACTGAATGTCAAAGTTTATGGGAAAAAAATCCAACTTTGGGTATTCACCTTGTTTCAGAAAGGATTTAAGGCAGCTGGAAAAATATGAAACGTAAAAAAAGTTAAGAGGGAGTAGGCAAATTTTTGATCAACTAGTCGTCTTCTTTATCAACTTTTTAGAGGATGGTTCTGAAATATATAAAAAAAATTTTTTTTTGAGACAGAATCTCACTTTGTTGCCTGGGGCTAGAGTGCTGTGGCATCAGCCCAGCTCACAGCAACCTCAAACTCCTGGGCTCAAGCAATCCTCCTGCCTCAGCCTCCCGAGTAGCTGGGACTACAGGCATGTGCCACCATGCCAGGCTAATTTTTTTCTATATATATTTTTAGTTGTCCAGCTAATTTCTTTCTATTTTTAGTAGAGACAGGGTCTCATTCTTGCTCAGGCTGGTCTCAAACTCCTGAGCTCAAACAATCCACCTGCCTCGGCCTCCCAGAGTGCTAGGATTACAGGCGTGAGCCACTGTGCCCGGCCTATATATTTTTTAAAGATAGAGTATTTCAGCAATATAAAAGTGAAGCAAAGAGTTGACGATCAACTCCGAGTACTGAAATGGAGGGAATAAGAAATATTGTCAATATATGTGTTCTGGACCTTTCTCCTTGTTAGAAACTCCTAGCTGTGTGTGAATAAATGTCCTTTTTGAAGTACGAGAAAAACTAGCACCAGACAACAATCTGCTGTGCTTCTTTGTAAAGATTGTTCACAGGGTTTGCCCTATTCCTCTGCTGATCTTCTGACAGGGTATATATATCACGGACAATTGCAAAAACATCTTGTGCAAATGTCATGCTAGCCTGGCAAATTAAATTATTCATGTATTGTGATGGCAGCAAATTACTTTCTTCATCCAAGATGATATTTCTCTGGCTTTAAAAACTGGATAAGAATATTAATATTTGATGCTTTTATTATTGTAATATTTGGGTATTTATGAAGAAATAAATATTTTTGAGTTATGAGATACATTAAAAATCCATTGCTTTTTGATAAAACTTTTTTAAGGTCATCACTTTATCCAAAGGAAAATTAGGTGGCAGAGTAGAATTTTTTTTTTCTCAAGATTCACTTTCCTTTAAATTACTACTACCAAATTGTGCTTTGAAAAAATGCTATTGAAGATGTTACTATAGACTTGGTAAAGCATTTTTTTCTGCCTCATTCATTTATGCAGGGGTGCTCAGAAAAGTTCATTTACATTTTCTCACTAAATGCTTAGCTATCAATTGTTTTACTCTTCAGTGGCATTTTAGAATGTGAGAATATTGAAGTTACTATGTCATTACTTGGATTGTTTACTGTATTCCCTGTGAGAAGATATTATGTAGTGAAGAATTAAGGCCAAACATAAGTTTTTCTAGTTTTGTTTTTATTTTTTTCCAACTTTAATTACATGGGATGACTGGAAGAATGAGTTTATTGAACTTGCTCTTTTAATTTGTGAAGTGAGATTGCAACAACCCATGAAATGCTCTGGTTTTTCTAAAAAATCATTCTTGCAAACTTTTTACCCTTCCTTCTGTTATTTGTCTTATGTGAATTTTAGCATGTCTTTTTAAAAAAAATCTGATGTAGTATTTTTTTTTTTTTAAGGTCTCAAGAAAGAGGGTCCTTGGAAAGAAACAAATCCTGGACTGTGTTGAGTTTATATAGTTAGCAGGTGACACTGTTAAATACTACCAGGTGAATTCTTAGGGGCTACTCATCCAATTTGAGTAAAAGATTTTTCTAACTTTATCAGCTTCTGACTCAGAAAGTTCTGTTGTAAATAACCATATTTCTAGATTTGAATCAAAACTACAATAAGAGACTATAAATCCCAATCAATTAGGGAACATATTAGTAATAGTTCTTACTAAAGAACTTGGCCAGAAATCCTGCAGCAGGTTCTCACTCAACTGCCATCCCCCATCCCCAACCCCCCCCACTGCCCCCTGCCCCCCACGCCCTCCCCCACCCCTGTCTGAAAGTTAATGCTTTCACTACTCAGACTCCCTTGCAGCTAGAGTGCAGGTAACTTAGACTCTGCCAGCCTGACTCACTGATTGAATTTGGATGCCAAACTGAGAAATGTTAGGCAGTAGCCAAGTACTTTGTTTGGATCTACTGGCAACCCAGGCAGCACTGCCCTCTTGCTCTTCTGGGAGTGGCTTCAGTGGACACTTGGCATCCACACTTGTGCATGATTAGTGATGACCAGTAGGTGGCAGCAGCAGCAGTGTTTCACTGTCACAGTCCTGGCTGTGTGGTAGGTAAACTTACCCTCTGGCCCTCCCAGAGATTCTGAGAACTTCTTAATATCCCTTAATAAATAAATTTTGTTTAATATGATAGTAATTCTGTTGTTTGCCTCTAAGTGCTCTGGTATTCCTTCATATCTGCTTTAACCTGGCGCTGGCTGTCTTGTTTCAATTTGTGATGTTCTTTCCCTAAATGCTGATAGTGGTTAGATCTTCTTACGTGTTCTTTGTCAGAATTTATGCAGTACTTTAGAGTCATATGTAACAGATTGGGGAAAACTCAGCATTTTAAAAATGAATACAGAGAAAGCGTTTTATGTTATTCTTTTTCATTCATGGGCTTTGATCATGACTATACAGTTTCTGCACCCCCCACTCTTTGAAAAAAATCAGTCTGACAAACCAGGTAATAATCAGGAACTAAAATATTCATCCCACATTTTCCAACAATATGAAATCAAAAGAGAGACTGGTGAGTCCAGAGGTTAACCAGAGTCAGTAGGTGACAGCTTCCTACTCCTGGCACTGTTGGTGCCCTACCTGGAATAGACAAAGCATTTAAGAGTGGCAGAAAGTATTATGAAACAAAGATTAGGCATGGAGGAAATCACCAAATATGGAGGACAGACTGTTTAACTCCATTTCTGTTTTTTTCCCCTCCAATTAATTTAATTAATTAGAGATGGTGTTTTGCTATGTTGTGTTGGCTAGTCTCAAACTCCTGGGCTCAAGTGATCCTCTTGCCTCAGCCTCCCATGTAACTAGCCCTACACCTTGGATTTAAACAGTTGGTCATTTTCTCAATTCAGTTTTCCCTGTTTCTAAAATTTAAAAAAAAACACAGATCACTATCTTGCATGGAAACTTTGTTCAACCCTTACTAACTGAATGAAGAGTAACATTTTCAGCTTGACAGGCAAGATTCCTCACCACTCATCCTGCCTTAACTTTTCCTGCCATAGCTCCCATAGCCATCACCATGAACCCCTCTTTGTCATCCCATCAGGCCAGCAGATTGGCTCAGGCAGGTTCAGTTGCAGACAGCAATGTAAGCAGAAGGGGATTTAAAATAGAGCATATACTGACACGATCACTGGAAAAGCCTGGGAAGCAGGCCCAAGCTGAACACCCAGGAGTGGCTGGTCAAGGGAGCTGTTCATTATCTCTGCTGCAAGCAAAGCTGGCATCCGCTTTCTGAATCCCAGACCACACTGCCTCTACTGTGTACCTTTGTAGCAAAATGAGTGCCACATGCCCTGCCTCCCACCTCCTCGAAAGTAGGGACTGGACACTGAGCTCGCAGTTACCTTAGCAGTCAGACTTACCAACAGAAACAGCTGAAGCATCAGGAGCATGGAAGTGAGGATTCACGTGGTCAGGTAAGTTCACCACATGCACCTGCTTGGCAAATGCTAGGCCAGCTGCTGAGGCCCAGGTGTAAGAGTTTGGGAAATGTGGTCTCCAGCTTCTAGCCACTCACATGCTGTGTGCTCGACAAGATGGCTCGACTGGGAGCTGTGAGAGGTGCCACACAGCATCATTACACACATGACTTGGTATTCCGGTACACAGATCACACACTTTCTTCTTTGTGCCTTTGCTCTTTTGTCAATTTGGAATGTGTTTCGTATCCTTCTCCCCCGAGCAGGCCTTTATTCACCCATCAGGGTCTAGCTCACATGTCATGTTCTATATCAAGTTTTCCTTGATATTATTTTCTTCTAGCCATTAGAGGAAAGCACCCTCTAATTTAAAATGTGCCTTATTACCATTTTATTGTATCTCTCTTCTTCCATCCAATGGAATGCATTATGGACAAGAAATAGATTGTTTATTCTTTCATTGTATCATTTGTTACGTCTCCAAAGCCAATGAGGCCCAGTTTCTGTCCTCCAGGAGTGCAGGTCCTAGCAGGGGAGACAGATGAGACAATTAGGGATTGGATGAGCCACATGGAAGTGGACAGTCCACTCTCCTGCGGAGATGGCATAGGAGATGAAAAGGTCAAGGAAGTCTTTATAAGAGAAGATTGTTTTCATCCTGGTATCTCCAATGCCTGGAGCAGTGTTTGGTGTGTTGAGTCTTTAATGAATGAGGCACGGCTGGAGATCAATGAAATGATTTGTTTGAAATATACTTTTGTCTCTAGTTAAAAGCTCTCTACCTGTCTGAGAAGCTGTGGATTCTTAAACATTACAGTAGTCTCCCCTTATCTGCAGTTTCGCTTCTCACAGTTTCAGTTACCCGCAGCCAACTGTGATCCAAAAATAATAAATGGAAAATTCCAGAAATAGACAATTCACAAGTTTTGAATTGTGCACTGTTCTGAGTACTGTGAGGAAATCTCTTGCCCTCCCGCTCCATTCCACCTGGGACATGAATCATCCATTTGTCCAGAAGGTCCATGCTGTAGATGAGGCCCGCTGGTCAGTACCATAGGAGCCCTTGCTGTGATTAGGTCGACTGTTGCAGTGTCTCATCACGTAGACATTTTATCATCTCACATCACCATGAAAAGAAGGATGAATACAGTACAATAAGATATTTTGAGAGAGAGAAAGCGCACAATCACACAACTTTTATTACAGTATTTGTTACAGTTCTGTTTTATTATTGTTAATCTCTTACTGTGTCTAATTTATAAATTAAACTTTATCATTTTAATAAATGTATATATAAGTAGAAACATAGAATATGTAGCATTTGGTACCATCTGTGGTTTCAGGCATCCATTGGGGGTCTTGGAACATGTCCCACATGGATAAGGGGGGATGACTGTATTTTTTTAATACCATAAGAATAAATTTTATGGAGTTGATTATTATCTTCTTTAAACTGTTCCTTTTCTTGCTGTAATTCATTCATTTAATAAAATAATATTAATCACATGTCTACAAACCCGGCACTGGGCCCCTCCATGGTGTGGATTCAGCTAGACATGGCCTCTGTGTTACAGCCCAGATCAAGTGCCTGGTGGGAGATGTAGTCATTAAGTCACTACACAAATCAAGTAGTACCATGAAAGAAAAGTACAGGTTTTAATGAGAGTGAACAATAGGAGGTCTAAACAGAATCAGAGGGTCAGGAGAGGTTTGCTCTCCTGAAGAAATGGCACATTCATCTGAGCCCCAAAGGATGATGGGAAGAGAGTAAGAGGCCAATCCATGGGTTTCTCTGTCTGCATCTTTACATAGCAACCAAGAGAAGAGTTTTTTCTTCTCACTCTTAGCTTCTCCCTTAGCCCACCAGCCCCTGTAATCATTTGATTGCCAGCATGCCTGGTATTCAAGAAAATAAATTCCAATTTCAACACACAGGGAAACTTTTCAAGAAGTTACTTATATTCACAAATACACTTTTGGTGAAGATAGCCAATATCTGTGTGGATATTTTTGTTTAGTATTTGCAAGGCATTTCTTAAGGAAAAATTTTGTAGAAGTTAGAAAACTATGGCACTATAAGACAAATGCTTTTAAATTCTCCAGGCCCTCCCTCCCCCACCATTTCTGTGAATGCTAGGTGTTGTGCCATGCCGTCGATCTCCAGAGCACCTGATTTTGCGTGACACCAAGGCTGGCCTTGTGCAAAGTGAAGGGCATGGATTTGGCTCCAGCCCTCCAGGAGCTCACAGAAATATCCAAGGGGTGGGGGGCGGGTCTGCCATATATAGAATACATAGCACATTAAATTAAAAAGTGTTTTAATTTTGGACTGGATAATTGAGGCCAGCGCATAAATAGATTGAGGATAAGCACATTTTATGAGGAAAGCAGGAGGAAAACACATTTGTTGTAGAGAAGAGAGGCAATGTTAGGGAAACCCCCATGTAGACACAGGGCAGGCTGAGGGGAATTTGCTAGTCCTCCTTTGATCACTGTGGGAATCTTCTGAAACCTTTCTCTCGCCATTTGCATAGACCTGAGAAGAATTTGCAGGCGACTGCTGAAAGCAGTCATCTGCCCCAAGACTTCTTAATGATCTCCTTTGCCACTGTGATGTGTTTAGGACATTCTACACATTTTGGTTCTCTCTGAATGAAGCATTCACGTTGCCATTCAACACGTCTAGTTTGGTGTGCATTCTAAGTCAAATGACACAAGAAGCTATTTGTGGCATTCAGCAGCTGCAGATAGAAGAGGCCGTTTTTTGGGGGAGGGGGTGTTAAACACAGTTCAAATGAAGCTAGAAAGTTCAGAATATAGAGTTATCCTTCTGATGAGCAGTTATCATTGCCCTGAGGAAGAGGAAAAGGGAGGTAACTGAACACAGACGTGAATTTTATCCTATTTCAACATGGGACACCCTGCCAGACCAAGTTCTCCATAGATGCTCTGGGATTTATTTTGATAATGAATGTAATATATTGTCTGGAGTCTGCGGCTGATTCCTCTATCCCATGGGGTGCAGTTGGTGAGTATTTCTCTTCAGAAATCAGTTGTAATAAGATAATTAAATTCCAGTCAGATTAAAAATGAATGTGTGTAAACATCAAGACAAGTATGGGAGAGGGCAGGCATTTTAAAACCGTCTCCAATAGCCTAAACATATACTTAATTAAATATGGTTTGCTAATGAAAATTGATTGTGGCAGCTTCAGTTAAACTTTTTTATCATGTAATGATTTATATGGATTGCAGCACACAAAGAGATGGGTATTTCAGATAAGTGATAAAAGTGGATCGATCCGAGTCTTCTGAGAGCTGCTATAGAGGTCCAGAAAAACTGTTTGGCATTGTAAAATAATATCTCTTTTACTTTCTCTCTAAATATCTTACTTTTTTTTTTATCTTGGTTCAGGAAGACATTGATTGCTTCTGTCTTCGTTGTCGGTCAAATTCATAGAGTGATTTTTACCTACCTCGCCTTTTTTCTTTAGTAAAAAACAAACAATGGATCGAATTATGAAACATCTACGCCTGTCTTTACAATTCCAAGTTTTGAAATTTTGGCTGCAGGTTAAAAACATTGTTAGGTACATGAGGAAAACTGTTGATCTTAATCCTCTTGATGTTATTTTATTTGCTGAGATGTGAAGAATTCTTCTGTTGTGTTTTCTCTTTCCTGTTTCGAGCCTCTACGTTGCTGGTGGGGAAGAGTTAAGCTTGTCATTTTTACAAAGTCGGTGGCCATTATGCACTATTAGCATTATTGTTTTGATTACCATTTGATTTTTCTCAAATTCTATGTGGGTCTAATTATGTAGGCTCTGCAATCAACATGCCTCCCTTCCCCTCCAGCTGTGTCCTAATTGTATTGCCCTCTAGTAACAGGGAATGCCAGGGAGCCCAGAAGTGCTTCTGTGGTGTCAGTCTAGAAAGCTACATTGTGAAATCCTGGCTTTAGAAATATTAGGGTACTACTAGAATTTAGAGATACTGAGCAATCTATCTTCATACAGTAATTGATCGTTTTTCTTCTTGTTGTTTGCTCTCATTTGTCGTTGATTAAAAATAGTCTTATCTTTCTGAATTGAAAAGAAAAATCAGTGAAAGAATATGAAAAATTGAGGTTAGAGGAAAGGTTTTATTTACATAAAAAGTCTTTGACTGACTTTAATGAAAGTTCTGTACTTTCTAGATGAATTCCAGATAGCATTTTATGCCAAGCTTTCTTTGCTTTTATGCTTCTCCTCCAACCTAATTACAAAACCTTGGTAGCATTCATGCTTAATAAGGAACTATGGTTTTGCTGTTTGAAGAATTCTGCTGCTGTGTATTCAGTAGTTAAGGACAATGTAAAAAATTTTTTTTGAAAAAAACCAACACTAATCAAATAAAATATACTCACCTAGACTAACCCTTTCCCATACTAGAAAACCGAATACGGCTAGAGACTTTGAACTATAGGTATTGCTGTCAGTTCTTCAGCAAACCACAGTGGTCCATCTTAATTTGTCTCATTTTCATTTTGCCTGTGAACCAGCTGTCTCCCCACAAAAGCAGTGGAGCATACCAGCCTATTAACTGTAGCATTCATCTTAACCATATGTGAAACAACACAAGAAATCACAGGAAACAAGATGAGCCTAGTTGTCCTTTTTCTCTAAATATAAATATTTATACTTATTGATCATTAATTGGGAAGAAATTAGGCAAAGGTAAATGTGATTTGCCTTTGGTCATATTAAATTAATTATGTTTTGTATTCTTGGATAGTGTGATTTCAGGGTCATCCTCTCTCCAAATGAAAACACTCTTTTTTGGATTCCTTTGTTGTAAGGTTTTACATTTTAGTTATAAATTGATGTGAATTTTCTCTTAGCCCTAGTTTTTCAGTTTAATGTTGCTGCCCTATTATTGTTTCAGAAATGTTTTGTATAACTCCTTAATCTGAGTTTGTTACAGACACTAGGTAGTTTATGAATATTCATAATCTTTCTGGAGGTATACTATCAACTTTGTCCAAGTGAGGTTCAAAGGGGCACACAGGTTATAAAATATGGTCTTTCTAAGGTGGAAGCAAACAAGGATATTCTTTTGAGATGAGACCACAAATGAGAACCTGCCAAACCAGAGGGCTTTCTGAAAGTGACAGCTCCGGAATCATTTTCACATACCAGTATTTCATTGAGTGTCATGGTGTCTCCTGTAGGTGGCGACCTTCTACTTTATTTTGTCAGTTTCCTCTGGTATTTATTAGAAAGTCTTCCTTTGCCCTCAATTTTTTTCTGAGTAGAAAATTCCTCTTAAGTATAGATTCCTTGTAGGTTTTATAACACCATTAATCAAGCAGGTCCTTGATAATATCCAATTTTAAAAATATAAGAGAGCTCAGAGTATAAAGCACTTTAGGATCATATTATACTTGGGCTTTTCATTCCAAAATGAGATTTTCTTTTTCTTCCCTGAAGATTTTAGAAGAAAGGTTGTATCAATTTTTTTTTCTTTTCAAAGATTCATTTTCTTTTAAGTTATTTTTATTGAAAGAGTATATAATTATGTTAAATTTAAATAGCACAGAAAATATATTTTAATTTCCAAGTGATTTAAAATTATTCTCTTCTCTAATATGTGCTAGACCCTTTATATTCATTCACAAAATGTGTTTTGAATGACTGAATCAGGAAAGGTAAAGTGAGTTAACTTTACATTTGAGCCCATCAATATGTGGCTCTGCTCATATGTATTTTCCTCTCCTGAAATGAGCCTTTATTTACCTAATGTAGCCTTTGAGAATGAATTAGATGAATCAGTACTACTTGGGCAGATGGATTAGGGCTATACAACATGCCACGAAGAATAATTGGTTCAAGTATAAAAGGATACAGTTAATGAAATTATGCTCTTTCTGCAAGACAGACATAGTTCACTTTGGGAGAAGCTATCCTTGAAATAAAATGACATATTTTTGAAATATAGAGTTAATAAAATCCTGTCAAGGAATGCTTCTTTATAAAGGTTAACGTTTGAGTTATAACTTGAAACATGGATAGAGGCATGCTGAGTAGATCAGTTTGGGACCAAGCCTCCCCGATGGATTGATAGCGTGTGCAAAGACACAGAGGCAGAAATGAGTTTTGGATGGTTGGATCCCCCGTCTCACGGGCCCTTGCCCAGTGAAGGCAGCAGGTAGCATGGTGTGTTGAAAGCTGCATTGCAAGATGGAGAATTAGCTCAGATGCTGGGTAGCTCTGTGATCTACTGCAGGTCACTTATTTGTCAAATAAAGGGAGTGGATTCAATGTTCCTTATGACTTTCTTCAGCTCTAACTTTCTGGGGCCTATGAAATCTCCCCTCTTTGACTTCCCCGTATTATATCAGTACTCACCATTAATTCCAACTTCAGGCCCGATCCCCTTCATAAAGCTCTCCCCTGTCTGTCCCACTTCATTTCTGTCATCTCAGGACAGTCTCTGGACGATCCCAGCCCTGCACTAGGGGGACTGTGTACCTTTCATCCCCGCAGGCATGGCTGCGCTTCGAATGCTGTGTCAGCGGGGCTCCCTTTGTGTTTTGGACTTTTGGTTTGGGTTTCTTTTTTTCATAGCATGTTTTCTGTCTGCCTCGCCTTTCATTTGTTCAACATTTGTCACATGAATATTGTGGCTTGACTAAACTAGTCACAGTGATAGCAGACGTTTTGAAATTGACCGAGCAGATGGTAGCAATGGTATTGGATTAAATTATTAACTAGGATCCACAGCAGAAGCCTTTAGCTTCAACACATGCAGAGTGAAGAGTGTTTCCTAGCATCAAAATGAACTGGCAAAATGGATGCCAGATCAAGTTCCTTCTAAAGAACTGATACATTATCATCTATTAAGGTTTCCCTTTGGGCACCCAACCATTCCTCCCACCCCATATTGATGAAGAGAGAGATTTCCATTTGTCTTTTTTCCCATATGTCATATGATTCATCATTAAAGATTAATTCATAAGCAGAAGAAAGGAAAGATCATTGTACCAATGAAGTTCTAGAATATTGGTGATTTTTAATGTACTTCTGTAAAATAGCATGATTCATGGGACAGTTAAAATAATTCTTCTTGAGTATCTGTTATCACATACATATTTTCATTCTCTGGACAGTATCTCCGCAGCATTACCTTTTAAACATGTGTGTGTTTACCTCATCATGCAACTGTAAAAACTGAACACATAAGCGTGAGATCATACCCGTGTATATTCAAATTTTCCCACTTGTCTGAAAAAGGCTTTATTGCTGAGTTATTCAAAACTGGTATCCTATCCAGGATCAGGTATCTCGTTGTAATGTTCCTTAAATCCCTTCTAATCTGGTACATTCCCATTATCATTATTATTACTAATTATTTAGTCTTGACTTATTGGAGAGTCCAGAACAGCATCATGTCTCACTTTAAGTTAGACTGATTGTTTTCCATTTTTTTCTAGCTCTTTTCTTTCCTGTAAACTGGGAAAGTTTAACTTGTCAAAAATGGTCAACTTAAATTTACCATAGGTGATGCTTATACTTGGTATTTCATCACATCGGTGGGCTCATACTATCAATTGCCCACTATTAGTGTCTGCTGGGTGAGGGTGATGCCAGGCTGGTCCTTCCACTGTGTGTTTGCTCTAATATTCCTTTACGTGGCAGCTCTTCAGTAATGACTTAAACCTGCTAAGTAAATCAAAGAAAGGTAGAAGGTTTAAATACTTAAGATCTTAGAATACTAAGAGATGAATAGGAGTAATTTGTAAGAAAAATGGCTGATGCAAAAATTAAGAGATTGGTTCTTAAGTCACAAGTGACCAAACTCATCTTTTGGTTTGTTTCTAATCAATTAAATGCCAAACAGCAGGAACCTACAGTCCATTCAGTTTGTCTTGAATAATATGGTTTTTACTTCTGTTTTGTCAAATTCTTAAAGATATTTTTTTAATATCATAAATTACAATTGTATTCACAGATGACTTTTACTGTAGATTTTAAAAATTCCTTTAATCATGTCACCTTTTTAAAAATAAATCTTTAATGCAACCAATGATTTTTCTTCAAACTACTCCATTCAAACTCTTACTGTCCTATAACCTTAAATAAATTTTAAAAGTTGTACTTAAAAATAGGGTTGCCAGATTCAGCAAATACAAGATGCCCAGTTAAATTTAAATGTAAGCGTATCCCATTCAATATTTGGGATATGGTATATAAAAAATCATTTTTTATCTTTCTGAAATTCAACTTTAGGCATCTTGGATTTTATCTGGCATCCCTATTTTCAAAATTTACTCCTTTATTTACGTATTTATTGATTGTGTTAATTTATCTGCCTGTGTTATTAATTTTTTTTGAGCTTTAATAATTGTTATTTTAGGCCAGGTGCAGTGGCTCACGCCTGTAATCCTAGCACTCCTGGAGGCCAAGGCGGGTGGATCATTTGAGCTCAGGAGTTCGAGACCAGCCTGAGCAAGAGCGAGACCCCGTCTCTACTAAAAATACAAAGAAATTATCTGGCCAACTAAAAATTATAGAAAAAATTAGCCGGGCATGGTGGCGCATGCTTGTAGTCCTAGCTACTTGGGAGGCTGAGGCAGGAGGATTGCTTGAGCCCAGGAGTTTGAGGTTGCTGTGAGCTAGGCTGACGCCATGGGACTCACTCTAGCCCGGGCAACAGAGTGAGACTCTGTCTCAAAAAAAAAAAAAAAAATTGTTATTTTTATAGATAAGAACTATAGACTATACATAATTGCTCTCAGTGTGAAAGTGTTCATAAAAACATGAAACATGATTCTTAACTCCAAAAGTTAAAGTAATGGGAAGATTTTGTGCCTTGATAAACAGAATAGGACTAAGCTATCTCTAAGACATTTTTATGAATATTTATTAAGTAGATGATGTTAATTTTTAGAATTTCTAAAATCCCTTACTACTAAGGTGTTGTACATTTTATTTTATTTGCCCCGAGGTTTGTGTTGTACTCTCTGTGGTGGTGTTTTCCAGTGCTCCTATGAGTCTGAAAAGCAAAAGAATGAATGGGTGTGTCTGTGGATTTCAAAATTATATTTCAAGTATCTTAAACTTGTATAAAGATGAGTACATCTAAATTAACTTAGTCATGTATAGTCTTCCACTTTAGATGTTAAACTGTATTTTAGAAAATGACCTAGAACTAATTAACAAGCAGTAAAAGCACCATTTATAGATAAGTTTGGGCTGAGAAATTTTCTATTTGAAGAGCTAAAACTCCTTTGAGAAGTGCTTCTGGTGATCATTTAGTGCATGGCCCTGACCAGAACTCTGTTCTGTTTGATTTTTCTTTCCCTTCCCTCCTCTTCAACTTGGAAGAACAGTGATCTTTATTGACTGTATGTTTCATTTTCAATTGCTCAAGGACTCAAATTTTGTGCAGTTTAAAAGATGTATACATATGATATAAGTATGCCTTATTTCTGCATATAACTCCTGTTAACAACATTTGAAAGTATTCTCTTTTAACCAATATTGCTTAACAATGTTTGTGAAAGTGTTTGGATTCAAAATCAAGACATTTAGTGCCCCGAGGAGGGCCTGTGGTTTTGTGTCAGTGGGGACTGGGACTAGGGCGGGGGAGTTGTGGGGGATGGGCACGGCTAGATCCATGAATTCTGGAGCCTTAGACAGCTCTGCTCTTAAGAAGCTTTTAGGTTTAAAGATATAATCTTTGTCCCTCATAAAAATAGTGAGGGTGTATGTTAAGGTTGTACTTAAGATGAAAGCATGGGTGATAACAGAGTCATTTATTAAATGGCTAGGATTTAAATTTTTAAACTTTGTACCTCAGGTATATTTGGCTCTTGAAATGCACCACAGACTGTCACACATTGGCTAATAAAACCAAGGAGTTATAGAAAGAGAAACCTAGCTGAGAATGAATTCTGACCTTCCCAACTTTTGTGTGGATTGTGGCACCATTTTCCCAGCCTGTCCCTGCCTCCCTGCCCATTGGCTTTCCATTTAGCACCAGGGATCTATTAAAATTGGACACTAGCCCTACAGCTTTCATTTTTAAACCCCTGCGAGCATTCCCTTGCCCACCACCTACAGCCCACCCCATGTGGCAGCAAGGCCCTGGGGTCTGCTCCGCCTCTCTCTCTCTGCCTTTCCCCATGGCGATCTCCCCTTGACCTTCACCAGAGTGTTGGGAGACCTCCCTGTGCACTGTCCTGTGCATTACCTAAGAGTCCTCTCTTGTGCTATGTTCTCTAATAGCTGGTCCTCTTCTAAATGAGGAAGGTACACTTTATCATTTTCCTGGGAACTTCGTGGTCATATCCCTCTCCCTAGACTTAGTCATTACGTTATTACTTTTATCTGTTTGGGTGTGTCTCCCTGCCCCCCAACCCCCCGAATTTCCTAAGGTCAGCGCACAGCTGAGTTTGATTCACTTTTACCCTGGATGCCTAACACAAGGCAGCCAGTAAATATTCCGTATAAAACTGTTTAACAATCAAACATAAATAAATGCATAGTTACGGTTAAAATTTTTACTTTGCACAACATTCCTCTGTCTCTTTACTAGTGTGTTGTTATACTTTTATATACTTACTCCTGGGAAGTAATCAGATAACTGTAGAAGTGATCAGGTGGTGCCTGGAAAAAAATGTAAAGTGTTGATTAGAATTAAGATTTCATTTCATTGAAAGATTAAGCAGAAGAGCTGAAACCTTATGAGTAAGGATACAAATATTACGCAATAGTGGTGGTAATAGAATCCCAAAATCCTGGACCAGGATAAGCCACCAGAATTATTCAGGTGATGTCACAGCATATTTTTCTCTGGAACATTTGACAATACTGTTGAAGAACAACGATTTACTCTTAAATATTTTTATTATTTGTGTGTCTTAACAAGGACTCTTGTGTAAGCTATATTAACTTGAAATGTACCAACTAAAGAAGTCTTTTCAAAAGTTGTTAAGTGCTAATGAGAGAGCAATCAGGAAACCTAGGTTCTTGTTTTAGCTCTCATTTGCATTAGCTTCTCAATCTCAGTTTTCTCATTTTTAATTGAGGATTAAATTTACCTGTCTGCTCCATTGAAAAACATAACTATAGCTATACCAGAAGTAAGAAAGTTTCTGAGAAGCAATTTGGGTGGGGGAGCAGATTGCCCTAAATTAGATATGTTGAACTTGAGATAATGTGAAATTTGAGTAGAGATTCGCAAATGGAACTAAAGGACAGGTGAATGAAAATAGAAATGAAGATTGAACAGGATGTTTAAAGGCAGTAGCTTAAGCCATGAGCCAGCAGTCTTTTTCTCTAAAGGTCTAGATTGTAAACATTTTCAGCCTTGAGGGCCATATGGTCTTAGCTGTAGCTACTCAACTCTGCTGTTATAGCCCAAGAGCAGCCTTGGACAATATTTAAAGAGATGAGTGTGGTGGTGACCCATTACAACTTTATCATTGGACACTGAAATTTGAATTTTGTATAATTTTCACATGTTATGAAATACCCTTCTTCTTTTAATTTTTTTTCAGCCCTTTAAAATGGGCTGGCTAGGTTTGGCCTAAGGGCCATAGTTTGCTGACTTCTGCCTTATGCCAACAAAATCATTCAAGTTTCGAGGGGGAATAAGTAAATAGCCTAGGACAGAGGTTTAAGGACTAGATTTCTGAAGCTTGTTTGGAGGTGTCAGAACCCAGAGAAGGAGCAATCAGGTGTAGGAAAGGAACTAACATGCTATGGTGTCAATGAAGAAGAGTTCAAGGGGTGGGTGGTTAGCAGTGTATGATTATGAAGATAATTAGACAAATTAAGAGAAAGAAAAATACCATCGGTAACTAGTTAGAAGTCCACTGATGACCACTAAGAATTTTTTTAAAAACTCTTAGAGATAGAATGTTAGGAGATAGAAAAGATAAATATGTGGATAAAAACGGGAAGCAGGAGGTTTAGAGCAGGCATTCAGGGGATGGCAGATTAACTCTGAGACAAGAAGGAAGACAGCTGTGGAGTCTGCATGGTTGATAACTTTTTAATTTTTTTTTTTCTTTTTTTAAGATGGGTTCTCGCTATGTTGCTCAGGCTGGTCTTGAACTTCTGGCCTCAAGTGATCATCCCACCTCAGCCTCCCAAATTGCTGGGATTACAGGCATGAGCCACCTTTCCTGGGCTAGATTGAACAATTTTAAAATACTAGCCACTTCCATAAAGACATGGCTCTTCAAAATCCATGACATTAAGGCATGCAAATTATATGATGGAGATACTTCCCTGTTCTCATGCTTATACGAAGGTTATAAAGAGATGACAGTGTTATTGGGGAAAACTTTATAATGAATAAGCTCTTATAAAATACAACTGAATATGTAACACAATAAATGTGATAATTTATTTTGGTTTATTACCTGAAAATCTGGATTTATGGAGTTATAAGTCAGCATGGAATAGTGCATAGAGCATGAGGCGCCCTACAATACTGGGACGGAAGCTACTTCCTGCCCATAGGTTTCCCACTGACTGGTGTGTATCAATACAGCCAGCCCTCTGTTCCGAGGGTTCTGCATGCATGGATTCAACCAACCACGGATTGAAAATATTTGAAAAGAAATGAATAACAATACATTACTAAAAAATAAAACATTTTAAAACCAATACAATATAACATGACATTTACATTGTATTAGGTATTAGGAGTAATCCAGAGATGACTTAAGGTATATGGGAGGATGTGTGTAGGTTATATGCAAATACTACACCATTTTATATTAGGGACTTGAGCATCCATGGATTTTGGTATCCAAGGTGGGGGTCCTAGAATGGATTCCAAGGGCCAACTGTAGTGGCATTGTCTTTCCACAACTGTGACCACTTATTGTCAGACATAATATTGAGTGAGAAAGGAAATAACTCCACATGTGACTCTTATTACAGTTCATTTTCTAAGAGGGGGAAGAGCACTTCTCTAGTCCTGGTGGATTGGAAATGTGTCTCACAACCTGAAGAATAACTCTCCCTCTTTAAAACAAGAGTTAGTAGGATTCGTTGTGAGTTTTGTTTTCTTGCCATCACCTCCTTCAAGGTTTTACTCGAATCTCACCTTTTCAATGAGGACCACCCTGGCTCCTATAATGCTACAACATGGCCACCCTACTACCCTCAAACCCTCTTTTATCTTGTTCAACTTTTTTCTTTTGTCTATTGCACTTATCACCTTCTGATATACCGTGCAATTGTACTTATTGTCAAATAATGTAAGCTCCATGAGGGCTGGATCTCACCTGTTCTGTCCAATGGTGTATCCCACCTGAATGAAAGAATGGCACTTATTAATAGTATAGGTGCTCAATATTTATCTTTTGATGAATGAGTCTATGTTCAGATGCCATTGTTGAGTCAGTACATGAAAAGCTACATGCTGTGGAGGATTGAGCATAGTTAGGGTCTGTTTCCTTGAAAGAACAGTTTCTGTTTTCAACTGGAAGTGTTCATGGTGACACTTAACCTGAAACACTTGTGGATTATGAATAGGAGTGTTTCTGCCCAGAACTCTACCTGTCTCTGATGCAGTGAGCAGAGCGAGATTACTCTTGCAGATAAATTTGTTTTCCAAAGGGGAACTTTGCCCACCAATTTAAGGCAGTTCTAGAAGCTGACATACACTCTCAGTTGTTTCTCATTTGCCACCTGGCAAATTAATTGCTTTAAAGCTATGCATAGGATGAAAGAAGCCAAATTGGAAATCTGTGATAATATGCATGGTAATATGGTAATATTTCTATTTTCTTTATTTTTTGCTGTGCTTTTGTTGTTGTTCAAAAAATAACATTAAAGGGATAAAAAGCTTTGAGAAGGAATCATTCCAAAGCTTTCCCTAGAGAGAGCCCCTTATATAAATTTTATTCTTTGACTAAGAGCCTTTGTTACAAACTAAATGTTTTGAATTAGTGGATTATTACATTTTTCCGTTCAGTTGTAAGTCTGGCCCAAAGCTATGAAATAAGAGGTTGTCTAAATTGTTTCAAAACTGTCTGGCCATGAAGTGGAACTGGGGTGAGATGTGAGAAGCATTTTTTCCTTTGTCCCTCTTCATGGGATTTCCTGGTCTGTGTTCTTCTTTTTGTTCCTATCCCTTTGCTACTGGAGTATATGCCTCTAAAGCCTGTTTATACCCCATTTCTGATTTCTCTGTCTCTATCTGTGTTTTCCCAGTACTCTGTGGTTAATTGCAAATGGGCAAAAGTACTAGAACTTGGTAACTCCACACAGTATATTCAAGTTAAAGAGTAACTCAAGTAATGTTTGTTTGAGACTACTACGAGGGGAGGATGATTGTGGAATTCTAAAAACTGGGTGCTAAGGTGAGAATTACATTTAAAATAAAGATTAAAATGATTAGAGTATTTTAATTTCTCATTTGGAAGGGGGAGTTATATTTTTTGGGTTTTTTTTTTTTTTTTTCTTTTTTTTTTTTGAGAGTTGTTGCAGCTAGATGTAAATATGCTCACACTTTGGAACATACAATGATGATTCTCAATCACGGGCAATGAAGGGTGGGAAGGCAAGGCATCCCAATTTGCACAAAAATGCAACCAAGTCATCATTTGCAGCTCCTGGGAGATTCTATTCTAAAGTTTTACTGCTTGTACATGTTCCTTTGTTACAGGAGGCAGAGCCTAGGGGCGTGGTTGGGAAACAATAGTTTTGCTTTCCCCCCCCCCCAAATCAGTTTAAATCCCATGCACCCTGAATTAACTGGAATTGCTCTCAGGCTGTCGGCTCCTATAAAAAGATCTGGAAGTTCCTAGTGGCCTAGTGAAATAGGGAACACGTTTGTTTCATCTTGACTTCTGTCGAGGAAAATCTGCACTATTTTTGTAGACTCTAAAGAGGAGAAACTTCTGATCTGTCGGAGAGAAACCGAATGAATGGGCACCAAGGCACAAAGCCTGATGTGGCTGTCATGCAAATAAGAACCGTGATTGGCTTTCCCTTTCTTTCTGTGGCACGATGTCACTGGCTGCTCTCAGCCTTAAAGATTAGGTTTCAGTGGGAGTTTTTCAGGTTCAAGGACTGTTAATGGTTTGTAACTGCCTGACAATAAGCTCAACCTCAAAGTTACATCAGCCTGGGCAGATGTCTGAGGATATGAGACCCGGGGAAGAAAAGTTACAATCTGGAGCAGAAGGACGCAGCTTGCCACCTGCCTGCTGGACTGAGCTTTTAATGTGATTTAAATTTCTAAGCCCTATTTAGGCGTCTTGGAAATGGTGGTCTTCATTAACACAAAGATTAAGTCTTTCATTAAACTTTTTAAGAAGAAAAGTAAGTAGCTCCTTTTCTCCACACTACCTGTTGTGTCTGTGTGTATGTGTCCATGTGAGGGGTGTGTGTGTGTGTGTTTTATGTCCTACTTCATCCTTTCGTGTGTTGAAATTAGAGTATGAAACAGCATAATTGGCATGAGTTAAACTCCGTTCTATACCAGGCTGTTTAAATACCTCAGACTTTTGTAACTCCAGGACAGTATTATGGGATCTTAGTATGTCTGATTTATTTATGGTTGGGGTTTTAAGTGAATTCACTTCTTTTGTGCTTCTCAAAAGAAGTTCTTTGAAGAAGGAGGAAAACTCTCATATTTAACTTAT
The DNA here is from genome assembly GCF_020740605.2 of Lemur catta. NCBI lineage: Eukaryota > Metazoa > Chordata > Mammalia > Primates > Lemuridae > Lemur > Lemur catta. Next base: position 124,812,439 of record NC_059129.1, on the reverse strand, counting down.
GTTTCCCTTGGTACACAATGTGTGGTTTTTTGATTCTTTGGCCAAATGTGCAGCTGAGGCAAGGGAGCCTCTGTGTAATGTATCACATATTTTTGGTGGAGATAATCCCCTAAAACTCCCTGGCACTCTCTGTTATGCATTTAAGAGCTCGCGGACAAACTGTCTAGACTGATCAGTGATTGTTGTAAAGTACAAAGCTTTTGTGGTGTGGCTTCATTGTGTACTTAGTGTTGGTTTAAATTTCTTTAATGCAGGTGTTTCTTCATTCTCTGAAAATACAATTTTTATAACTATATGATTTTGCTTTTATGTAGTTGGTGGTTTATTTTAGTTTAGTTTAATTTTTTGACCAATGACTTAAACTGGATACATGTGCATTTTGAGTAGGGACATTGGTAAGAGAAGCTTTGGAGAAAGCAACAAAGAACAGCACTCTCGACTCATTTTCTGCAGCTCCCTTGCTTGAAGGCTGTTTTTGGACGGACAGATTAAAGTCTGCCCTGGCGACAGTGAGGTACACCACTGCTCTTTCACAGAAGCCAGTTGGTAGCTGTGCAATGGGGCTAATAGTGTGATTATTACAGTCACGGATGCCATTACTTAGATTTGATTGTTAATTGGCAAATAGGAAAAATTTCAATTTTCAATATTTTTTAACTGTGAAATATGGTAACTCAATCTTTAAAATAAATGGACGCCAGCATAAAACACGGTAATGAACTCAGGATACATTTTAGGGGACATACGGCAAGTGTGGCCCCTGTGCTAGAGTCTCTGGAACACAAATGAGAGTTAAGTCAGGGCTTTGTGAATTTTATGTGTTAAGACTGATAGTTATATGCGCCATGCAAAGCATTTGTTCAACAAGAGGTTGTGTGAAATGCCGGGTGCCTAACATGCTTCTTTTGTCAAACATCATGTGCAGAAAGCACACAGGACATTTCTGGTTTTAACTTGATATCTAGTTCTCAATGTTTATTTTCTTAGTTAGCAATTTATGGAACAGGTAAGATCCTTTAAAAAATGAATTATTCTTTTCAGATTCATAGCATTGTAAAATTTAGTAACTGTAGAAAAGATGGTATGTGGCAGGAGTCCCCAGCCTATAGTGAGTTGTATACTGATTTCATTATATATTACAATGTAATAATAATAGAAATAAAGTGCACAATAAATGTAATGCACTTGAATCATCCTAAAACCATTCTCCTCCTCCCCGGTCCATGGAAAAATTGTCTTTCATGAAGATGGCCCCTGGTGCCAAAAAGGTTGGGACCACTTGTATATGGGGTGAGAGCTAGCCTGGGGCCCAGATTTCCGGGGGCTGGGAAAGGCACAGTTCCTCCTCAGTGACAGTTCTGAAGTTTGGGCTCCTTTACAGTAATTTTCACTCTTCCTGCCACCACCATGCTTTCCATGAATTATTTCTTGAGCTGAGAGTTTTATGCATGTTAGTTCATTTCATCTTTATAACAGCCCTAATAACTGTGCTGTGGAGTATGTTTAGTTAATTTAAAATATGTTCAAATAGATTCAATAGTTCATGCACGCTTTTCCACTTTACTTTGAGAATCTGGCTTGTGTCCTAGTTTCCTGGTAAATGTTATGTTGTAGAAATGGGTATGCCCAGTGTGGACTCTATAGCATAGGTCAGACTCAGGGCAGATTTGCCCCTTACAATTCGAGTGTCTGCTGGTTTTACAGGAGTTAGACTTGTCCCTTGAAGTAAATGCCTCAGCACAGCGACTTTCTCCTATACTTCTCTAGTCTCTCCCATGCCTGGGTTACATGGCAGATATATAGAAAGTATTAAAAAATTGCTGATGAATTTGTTTTGGTGCTGTCGGCTTCATTTTGGGCTCTACTGATGGCCCAACTTAGGTTGTGTGGTCAGAACAATGAAATAAAGAGGTCCTAGGCCTTAGGGGGATTAAAGGAAAATTATTATAGAGATTTATCTTAGTGTCAGGATTGCCTATCATTTTCTCCTCTAATGTTTTGGTATCTTTTGTGTTGGGAGAATTCAGTTGAATTGGATTGTGTTGGGAAAAGTCAATCACACTGTAATTTTTTAAAAAAAATATTTTAATATAAAAGTATTCCTTGAAAGCAAAACTGCAGAGAAAATTTTATGGCTCAAATAGATCTCCGCATCTATTAGATATGCCGTTTAAATGTATTCAATAGAATGTTTATGCTTAATTTTTTAAAAAATGTAATTGAGTTTATACCAGTGATGCTTTTTAAATAATACATTAGAGGGGAAAAATTTGGCGTCAACCTCCTGATAGGAAATTTGTTTCTGTTGGGACGATCTAACATTTACTGATGCAATGGCATTATTACGTAACTGAATAACCGATATTGCTGTGGTGGGATTCAGTAGGAATTGGACGTCTCTATCAATTTTGTCAGTCCCTTTCTGACATTAGAGTAGAGGGAGGACCTAAAATTCTGGAAAGAAATTAACTGAGCAAATAATGCTATGAAAACATGGTATGGAAGATGGACAGTTTCAGCTTTTCCTTCACAGACTTTTAAAACATTGTGGGCAAAACCCCTGGAGTGTAAGATTAAAGCTCATTTTTTTTTTTTTTAAGGCTAGCATGAAAATGAGGTTTATTGAGGAGAAAAGAGTGACATAGAGGTTTATAGGGCGAGACTCATATGCCACAGATGACAGCAGGCAGGACCCATTGTCACAGCAAAGGGAGAGCAAAAAGTGCTAAATCTCATGTAGAATTTGCTCCATTTTCCCCTGACTGGCCCTTACCCATTGAAGTGTTAGGCACCAAAACGCCATCTTGATGTAAATATTTGGAGCCACTGAAGCTTAATTTAACACTTGCATTTATTCTTTCTTTCTCTAGCGGTTTCCAACCTCGATGAGGAGAGCCGCTGGACAGTCCACTACACTGCCCCATGGCACCAGCAGGAGAATGTGTTCCTTCCCACCACAAGGCCCCCCTGCGTTGAGGACCTGCACCGCCAAGCCAAGCTCAACCTCAAATCAGTATTGAGGGGTAAGATAGCATCCTGTGAACTTGTTTTCTGGGATTACTGACTGTTAGAATTGAGAGTATAAATCTGATCTCTATCTGTAAAAGATGCATTTATATTGAATGTATAGTATGCCATGCCTTTATAAGATATCATAAATACAACCTCATATATATGCCTTAATGTTCTGGTCTTTGCAGAAACCTGCCGGTTTACAGATATGCAAATCTATTTTCAAAGAGTTCACTCCTGCTTAGAAACACTTTAGCATGTTTAAACCACCAGTACTAATTTGATCCAAATAAACCCCTGCAACATATGGGATATTTTGCCACTATCTTTTAAAAACCCTTGTAAATATTCAAAGCAAATTTGTTTTTCTGAACAAATTTGTTTGTTCTATTTAGTTCAAGCTGGGTGGAAGGAGGACTTATGTAGAGACCTTGAAGAATTGCTAAATGGTTTGACTTGTGGGAACTTGGGTGCTACCCACCTAGCCTCCTCTGAGCATAGGTTCTGTCTGCAGTTGGGCAAGGTACACTATGGTCGGTAGAAAATATAGAAAGAGTATATTCCTATACCTAGTTTAAAATTCTCGTTTTTACTTCAACTTATTGTGTGCCAAAAAGGACTTCCCAAAGGTGATAAGGGAGGGATTTCTTCAAAGAGCAAGGAATGACTTGTGAAATTCTGAGACTAATTCTTAGAACAACAAAATGAAGTTCTTATTCTAACAGATGCCGCTCCTATCAGATTTCTCCAACCATGTAATATTTTGGACATAAGTATACAAAAGAAGTATTTGTTATTGATCTGAAATTTAATTTGACTGGGCATCCTATATTTTATCTAATTGTGGAAGACTTAAATCTGGGAGAAATTCTGTCACTGACTCAAGGAAAACCTAGCATGAGGACACCTCTAGTTTTTATGGTAATTTTTACTTGCACATCAGTCATTTATTAAGTGATTGATTCTATAATGTACTACTACTACTATGATCCCTATGATTACTAGCTAACATTTATTAAACACTTAATGTCAGGTACTGTTTTGAACCCACTAAATGTATTACCTCACTTAATACAATAATCCTACTGTTTACTATTTCTATGTCCAGGTAACCAAACAGAGGAACAAAGATTAGAAACTTGCCCAAGATCTCCATGGTAGTTAGCAATAGGACCAGGATTTAAACTTGGACAGTCTGAGGCTGTGGAACTCATATTCTTAATTGCTGCACTATATTGCCTTTAAGAACTATTTGTTGGAAATCTGTTATTCTGGCAGAAGTGCAGAATACAAAACAGGTCTTACCTCTCAAGGAATTTATACTTATATCTAAAGTGCAAATCACAATATGAAAAATAGGGGATATGCTAAAAATTGCTATATGGGAATTTACAAGAACAGGTAATTTCTGTTTGGAGAGAAGGAATAGGTATCAATAGATTTACCATAGATTTGGTATTCTGAACAAAACTATTCAAACATTTCAGATCATGGCCCTATTTTTCTTTCTTTAATCTTTTGTGGTGGTTATGGTTATGGTTATATTATTAAAATATCTCCTGTATCTTACATTATCTTCTTGTATCTTATAGTCTGTGCATTGGACTGTCCATAAATGAGGGTATTCCTGGGTTCCCATTTTCATTTAGCCTAAGTAACCTACATGCTTAGTGATTATAATCTTAAATGAGAAGGATGACATAATTTGGGCTCATTTGTGTGGCCTTAGAGTTGTGCTTTGAGCTTTGTTGCCTTCATATGAGTCCCCCAGTATACCTAAACCCAACCAAAATATCTTCTAGATCCCTTTAGTTACTGGTGATTTACCTTTAGTAAATTTCAACAAGGATCTTCTCTACCTTTAGCTCACCTTCCTCCACCAAATAGTAAGAATGTTAAATGGCACTGTTCCCAGGACAAATCCCCGAGGCAGTGCCTTGTTAGCATTTCTCTGCCCAGCTCCTGAGCAACAGAGCACTGCATGGTCTGGCTTGTAGAAAATGCTTTTGTGAAGGTGTTTGTGAGTTTGAATATTCAGGCTCAAGTGCTTTTTGATCACTCTCCAGGAAATTGTGCTTCACTACCTATTTCATGTATTTTCAGGTTACAAATCAGGACTTTTCTTCCCCTAAAAAATTGAACATATATAGAGACTCTTCTGCTTTTATTTTCTTTTTGACTACGTAGTACATCCCTGTGAAATATCATCCCCATTGGTTTTGCCCAAACTTGAATTTTATTTGGATAAGATAAATGCTTTTGTAATTGCTTTAATGCCCTAAGATGGTTCATCAAAGGGATTTATTATTAATAAAATTAATAACTTTGGAAAATTCTTGGAGCTCAACTTTTGAAGTCTGGATTTTAAAACTCCTTAGGAGATTTTTAGATAAGTAATGAATTTATGAACAGTGGTTGGGAAAGATGAAATGAGTAAAAGCGTCTGAGTTCTTTTAATCACACGAACAGAACTTCACATACCACTTCCCCTATATCATCTTAGCAACCTGAGATAAACACAACATGACTACAGAGGATTTCTTGCCTCATTATCAGTGAAGATTAAAAAAAAAAACAAACCAGTCCTAACTATGTGGCACTATTAAGGTTTGATGTGATATAGTTTATCTAAGTTAATTAGATCCCAATATTCTCTACTTAGAAATATGAAAGGTAGCTAATTATTCACAGTAAGTAATCTATTTTGTACCTTCTTTTATGTACTATGACCTTGTCCATAATTTTAAGGAAGAAATACCATTCTTTAAACTTAAACAGATTGTTACTTTTTCATTGTCATTAAATGCTCATTGTGTGAATTATTCTATCAGTTTTTATGGGGAGCTAGGCTCTACTCTTGAGAACCATAAAATGTGGAGGGAAATGATACAGTGAGTACTAATTAATAACTAAATGTTGTAAGTATATACTTTTTAAAGTAATGTAGAAATGCTTAGCAGTCAGCAGAGTGACTGAGGAAGGCATGGGTTTACTGGAAAATGTTTTAAGAAAAAGCTAAGTTTGAGTTAGTAAAGAAAGGCAGATAATAGATACAATTTAACCAATGTTTGAGCATCAATTCTGTACTCTGCCAGGAGTTTTAAAATGAACTGATAAAAGTTCATGGGTGCCCAACTTTAAAGAGTCAAGCTTGCTGTCCTGCATCAAGACAGAAGTAAACAGGCAGTAGTGTATGGCAGGTGTGCATGAGGTGCAAGGGACACACAAGGAGAGAGGCTTAGTCAGTGGGAAAAGAAGATTATTGGGAGATGTGTGTGCCCCCATTCCACTGTCCCATTCACCTGCCACTACATGGAACAGGAGATGGTCTTGTAAGATGTGCAAAATGACACATGGAGCAAGCTGTCTACCATGTGCAATTTCACTCTACTCTGGTCCAAACACAGTAGAAATCTTTTGTATTAATATTTACTGTTGTAGTCTCTGAAGAATTTGATAAAATTTGGCAGTCAAATGTCTTGGTTTTGTTAATTTGTTGTGTAAGGTAACATTAATAGTAGTGATTTACTGCTAGTGAAGATACAAACATGTACAAATTGAACAACCCTAATCTGAGAACCCAAAATCCAAAATGCTCTATAATGTGAAACATTTTGAGCACCAACATGATGCACAAAGGAAATTTCAGATTTTTGGATTAGGGATGCTCAACCAGTAAGTATAATGTAAATATTCCAAAATCTGAAAAAATCGCAAACACTTCTGGTCCCAAGCATTTTGGATAAGAGATTCTCAACCTGTGCCTAGATTTAAAAATAGTATTTTGATATTTAGTTCAATAAGACATCTGAGTAGCAATGAATAGTGAATTGTGTAAGATGGATCTCACTATCTGTGAAGAATTCACTCAGCTTCTTACTGAATTTGCAGGAGAATTTTATTCTTTTTATGTCCATAATTGTTTGAACCCTTCATGAACTTCATTGGAGATAACTGTGATATAAGTAACTCATATCTAACTGAATTTTTATCTGCATAGTTTTTGGCTTTGCTGAAAGGCCCACAGTTAAGTGGAAGGGGGAGAATCAAAGGGTAGGGTAGGTGCAAAGAGAGGCTCAGGTTTTGTTTCTTTATAACCTGTAGACCCCATTTGACAATTATGAGCATGTTAAAGACTGAAATAAAGACACATCATTTGTAAGACTTCATCTCCAAAAAGCCCAACTTGAGAGAGAGAACAGCATAATTTCTCACAGTGTGTTTAACAGGCAGTTTAGTTACTGTCTCTGTGTATACTCCTGCATGGATTAGTTCACAGAGCATCTGTTGTTGGTGTCAGAAATGTTCTCTAGTCACAGCTCTTTTTTCAAGAAATACATTTTAGCAGGTCGGCTTGCTCTGGGCTCTAGAATTAGGAGTTGGGTGCAGGGAGGAATGCTGAATCTGGCCTGTGTTCGTTCACAGCCAGAGGGTGGCATTTATTATATCTGGAAAGAGAGGAGTTGAGGATTTGCAGTGTGAAGAAATGACAACGTTTACCAAGTGACTAAAAAGAAGTGTGTGTGTGTGTGTGTGTGTGCGCGCGTGCACCACACCAACCTGTTAGCATTAAAGAATGGGATAGCTTTCCTAAAATTATGGACTAGGTTTCCAAGTATTTCCAGCCAGGTTTCTCTGACAGTTCCTGACACCCAACTTTGTATGAGGGTGACTCATGTACCTTTCATTGTCATGAAGCCTTCTGGTTCCCTTGTGGCCTAGACAAATAGGTTTGTCTTGGGAGACGTTGTGGGTTTCTCCCTGGACGTGGTGAGGAACCTTGGCTGTCTTATCTGCCTGGGAGACATGTGTCCCTAGGATATCACAGATGCCCTCTGTCTTTGGTTATAGATTATCCTCTTGGGAGTCCTGTGGCACTTTTCACAGGACTGTCTGGGAGATGACTTTATAGGTAGGGCCTTGTGGACATGGATTGAGAGCTCTCTTCCCTGAAATGATGCATTTGTCCACCTTGTGCTAACCACATTGAATTCTTCATCTTTTTTTCTTTTTCTGTCACTTAAAAAAAATGACATATAACACAAACAAGTACATAGGTCAAAAAATTGAACATGACCCAAACTCCAGAGACTTCCTGAATCATGCTTTCAGGATGGAGACTAGACAATTTATGATCTCTGTGTTCCCATCTAAGCTCTAAAATTCTTATTGGCCTCTCAGTACCTAACTGTTTAAAGGCTGATATGTATGAAATTTATTGACACAAGGATATAACTGGCTGCTGAGCAATAAGTCCTAACAAGCAGGGTTGTGTAAAATCAAGTTTGTATTGACATAAAAATTTTCTCAGCGCATACCGCAAGTGAGGCACTGGGCTGGATATTGCAGTCAAAGCTGATGACGCTGGTGTTTTCCTCGAAGCTTAGAGCTAGCCACAGAGATAAGGTGTATGTGTGACTAACTCATGTCCAAGGTTGATGGTGGTGGTATCATGGAACCTCACCCTGCCCTGCCCCTGGGCGTTGTCTTTTAAACATAAACTCTTTTAACTCATGTTATCCTTAAATCATAATTGTTTTAATGTCATGCCTCTCCCTGGTTAGAAATCCTTCACCAGCTCCCCATCGCAGACAGGGTGACACCTAAGCTCTTTATCGTGCAAGAGCCTTCATGAACTGACCCGTTTTTCTCTCCTTATCTGCAAAATCACCCTTTCTCTCCAGGCATTCCTACCCTCCAGTCGCGTTCTCTGCCTTCTGCCTTCACATGGAAGGATAAAGTCCTTCATCTGGAATGCTAGCTTGCCTTGCCTTCTTTTCTCTCCACCACATGTCCCAAGCCGTACCTTTTCCCCTCTGAACCACCTCTCACACCTGGCTAGCTCGTATTTCTCCTTTGAGAGTCATCCTGTGGGGCCGGAGCCCCCACAAAGCTTTCCTAGCCTCCCCTGGGCAACACCAGGCAGCCCTTAACTTTTCCACACGTCCCCACGGAACCTTGCACTCCTCCATTAAACTGCTTATGATACACTGCGTAATTGTGTTTGCACATTTATGTCCCCTCCTGACAGCAAGACCCTTGGGAGCAGGACCTTGTCTTTTCACTTGTGTGTCCCCAGCACACAGTCCAGTGTGTGGCACTGTAAATTCTGTTGCATTTGTGGAGGTCCGTCCTGTAAAATGTTTGGAAAGGTCTAGAACTCAGGAGAGAGATCAGAATCAAAGCCAGAATTGGAGATAATATGGGGGTGACGAGATTGGGGATGAAGAAAGCAAGGGGCGAGGAAGGCTTTATTTTAGGGGGCTGGGAAGGAGAGTTGATAAAAAGTACCTGGGAAAGAAGAAAGTCAATCAGAATGAGGCACTGGTCAGGGTGCTCGGGGACAGGGAGCAAGTCATCAGAAGCAGGGGCCATTGAATTGGCCATTGGTGACCTTAGAGCAGTTTCAAGGAAGCCTTTAAATTAAGAAGCCAGATTTCATGATAAGGATAAAAATAAGGATTATTTTTATAAGCATAAAAAGAATGAAAGTATTTTTTTTAAGAAATAAAGATGAATAGGGAAAGCGTGGTGGCTCACGCCTGTAATCCTAGCACTCTGGGAGACCAAGGCGCGAGGATCACTTGAGGCCAGGAGTTCAAGATCATTCTGAGCAACAGTGAGACCCCGACTCTACAAAAAATAAAAAAAATTAGCTGGGCATGGTGGTACATGCCTGTAGTCCCAGCTACTCGGGAGGCTGAGGCAGGAGGATGGCTTGAGCCCAGGACTTTGAGGTTGCAGTGAACTATGATGATGCCACTGCACTCTAGCCCGGGCGACAGAGTGAGACTCTGTCTCAAAAAAAAGAAAAGAAAAGAAATAAAGGTGAATGAAGGATGCCAACAAAAGCAGACAGAGAAGAGACAGTATCTTGAGATGGTGACTGGGTAGAGCTAATATTATTGTTTTAAAAACTAGAGCCTTCTAAAACTTGGTTGTAGACAAAAGGAACCAATTGGAGGGGAAAAGATTGCAGATAAGAAAAGAGAATGGGAGCATGTTCCCCGAGGAGGCAGGAGGCAGAGAACTCAGGCAAGGTGCAGGGTCGGAGGTTGCAGCTTCTGTCTCCCAGAGAGCGAAGGGGGACAGCGTGTTTGAGACGGGGCCAGGGAATGTTGAGGCTGTTCTTTTTAGGTGGTGTGGGAGCCCTGACAGAGACATGGCCCCACCATGTTGTTAGTTCTTTGGCGAAAAGGATGATTTTAGTTGGTGCTCTGTCACTCAGTTCTTGTGAATTTAAGTAGGTTGACTTTTCAAAGACACATGATAATTTTAAAAGGCTTTTTAAAGACATATTTTTGGTATTTCATTAGACACTTGGAATTTTTGTCCTGAGGGAAAGTTGCCCAACCTGGTGAAACAGTGGATTAAATTCCCTGCTGAGAAAAGAGAAGAGCAAAGAGCAAAAAATACGGGATTAAACAGAATGGAAATTCTATACAAAAGGGGCTGTTTAATTTCTCATGTCAGATTTGATGGCTCACAAAGTTTTCTATACTGCTAGCTACTGCTCTGAGTATGCTAACCCTGAAAGAAGTGCTTTCCTCAGCATGGTTAACCTGGGAGAGGGAAATCAGATGCAAGAGCAAAGGAAAAATGAACAATCACTGCTTTTTCAGATAGTTAAAGAGACATGTTGCCCTTTTTTTTTTTTAATGGCAAGCAACACACAAAAGATAGAATGGCAAAGACAGTCATTTAAATGATCCAGGTCTTCACAAAGCACTATGGATTATTTCAACAAAAGGCTTTTTGTTTTGTTTTTGTGTCCTGTAGCCAGTCTGCTGTTTCAGCAATTCTATTTTAACTCTTGATAAAGTAAGTAACTTGAGTGGCCTCTGTATTTCACTCAATGCAGCATGAAAATGGTACATTGAAGGCACTGTGGAGAAGGTTTGTTATCTGTCGTTGATGGTACAACTGAAGGCTCTGGTGTTGGCTTAGAATCTTTGCAGGCGATTTGATATCGAGTAACCTTGGTGATGCTCCTTGCCTGCCAGAGATAGGGCGTTTTAATTCTAAAGTGAAATGAGATCACCTCCAATTTGGCCGCACTCTGGTGGTGCTCAGCTAGAACTTGCAGACTCTTAGCACACTCGCATTAATCGTGGGTATCAGAAAGCTTTCACCTTAATTTAAATCAGATTTAGTTCTTCAAGGCTTCTTAAATTAATTTGGGCATGTGAAGAGAAGAAATGTTAAAAACTGGCTTTCTGCAATGGCAAATGGCATCTTAATAGGAATTCTTGCCATGGTGTGCAATGAAAAACAAGGCTAACAGTTTTTCCAACGGCTTAAGTTTTAATATTTAATTCCTAAGTTTTGGGGAGAAGTTTTTGTTTCCCTCTGATAGAAATTAACCGTAGAGGGAGAATGTTAATCAAAATGGCCTTTTTTTTTTAACCCTTCTATGTAGAATGAGATTGCCTAGGGTGTTCAATGTCAATGAGATGTTGGTCTCCTCATTGACATTAAATGGGGGGGAGGGCCCTTTTTCCAGCATGTGTTAATACTAGTCAGCAAACTGGTTTCTAGTTTGACTGTTGAGCTGATGACCACAATCAGTAGTGTATTCCCTCTGTTTCTCCACCTTCCCCATCCTGGTCCTTTTATTTTGCCAAATACACTATGTAGATTGAAACAAGAAGTTACTTGGAATTGTGCTAAAATAATTTTTAGGCAGTCTGCCTGTCATTCATTTTTCTTCTCCCCCTGCTAAGAAACCCATCCATTCATTTCAAAGGTGGCATTCCGTCACCATCTCTCTTCCCTCTTGCTCCTCCCCTAAACTTGTCTGGGAGCTTTCTCTGAAAGTGCAGCTTTCCTGTGGCGTCTGTTCTGCCTGGCCAGAAAGCTTTTGGGAGTTACTCATGAAGCAGTTAGCTTTTTGTTCTGGATTTGGTCAGTTTCCCTGAAATTCTGCTAAGACTTGGGTAGATAATAACCCCTATCAAGCACTGAACATCATTTTCCCTGTCTCATCCTGGCCCACTCACACCCCCATCCTCTTATTTCTTAAATATATAAGTGTGGATGGGAGAAGGAGCCTATTGAATGGGAGGGCATTAAATTCTGTGTTGATGCTGGTCCCAGCCCATGCCTCTGAAATTATGCGTAATAAACCCTGAAGACAGGGACTACCAGATAAATAGGCAGGACATATGGCTTGGGTTAATTAAGGAGGAAAGTGTGGCTAAGGATAAAATCCACCTGGGTGAGGGATGGGGCCAGCACCTCTCTCATATAATCACAGCACCCTTTCAGGTACACTGCTGCACAAATACAGATCATTCATTCATTTAATGAACTCACTGAGCACCTGCCAGCCACCCACACCAAGCCAGGTCACATAGGGCTTAGAAACCATTAGGGAGACTTTGGCTTTCACTTTTAGGGCATGGGAAGTCATTGGAGAGATTTGAGCTAAGGAGTGACATAATCTGACCATTTTAAAGTTGATCAACTTGGATCCATGTTAAAAGTTCACAGTAAGAAGGACCGGGTGCGGGAATAGGACACTAAGCAGGTGAGAATGGTGGTGGCCTGATCAGGAAGCTTCCCCTGCAACTGGAGCTGAAGTGGGTCGTTAAAATAAATACAAGAAGCCTCCAAGCATTTTAAGGAAATCTTGTCACATGTAAGGTGCTTCTACAGTAGCAAAATTAAAGCTTTTCCTGAAACAAAACAGTATTCTTTAAGGGCTAAAAGTAGATGCCAGATATAGCATCTCCCCCAACCCCCAATTGGTCTGTACCGTATCAGCTGAATTCTTCATTCTGGGTTTCCCGTTAGGTTATTATTGAAGAGTGTGGATCATTTGCGACAAAATAAAAGAAACAAACGAACTCTCTTTCCTCTTTGGGCCTTTTGTCATTTCTCATGAGGAATAGATAGGAAGTCTACAAATACCAAAATTCTATTGCCCTTTTCAGGAGCCCCTGCCCGCACCTCCTCTGAGCAGAGAAGACTTCTCTTCTGCCTTCACCTCCACCCAGACGGGTAGCATGTCAACCCTCTTGGATTTTGTTTCTGCCTCTCCATGGGTATTTGCCTTACTCTGATACAGTTTTCTCATAGTGTGGCTTGCAGGCCAGCAGCGTCAGCAATGACTTAGGGACTTGTTAGAAATGCAAGTTCTTGGGCCCCGCCCCATGACCTGCTGACTCAGACATGGGCGTGTACCCTGCAAGATTTTTAACAAGCCCTCCAAGGAATTCCCATTCACCTTAATTTGGAAAACCACCACTCTGTAAATTGGCATGTGAACATGTTTAATCAGGCAGCTAAATTGTAAGCACTTTAAAAGGTGGAACTAACCCTTCAACCCCACCATTCATGACAAGCTAGGGTTCTAACACACAACCATTCAATTTCAGAGTTTGAGCTCTTAACTGCTGTTGCTCCTCTCTCTGGTGGGTAGCAGCAGGTGACTCGAGAAACTCGGATTTGATGCCCCTGCCTATTCATTCTGTGTTGTCTCCAAGTTAGCACTATCTGAAGAGTATTCAGAGGTTTAGAAAGAAATGCTTGGCTAAAGCCCGTCAGGAGAATCATAGAACCTGTAGGTTGGGAAGAAAACACGATTGTCACCAGTGTGATTTCCCTTTTTCCAACTTTCTGCCGGAATAAAAGTCTGGATAACATTTTCTCCCTTCTTAAGGCAAGGTAAGACTCATTCCCTTCAGGACACTTCCCTTTTCCTTGACACCAGGATGATAGTTGGCATGTTTTCCGATTGGCCCTCTTTTTCTTGAGTCACCTGCAGTTAAGCAAATTGTACTCTGGAACATTTCGTCTTTATATGTGTCATTAAGAGATATTTACTCTTAGAACCTTTAGAATGGCTTGGGCTTAATTGTTAGAGCTATGTAATTTCTCTTTATCCATGTTTTATATTAGTTTGAATGCTACATGTCATTGAAGCTATGATTGGTCAAGATGTGATGTATTTATTAAGAGATAAATTTGAGTTTAACACTTGATATGTAATAGTATGCTTTTATGCCATTGTAAGTATTCTTGTATAGCTATATAATAACTCTTATGAAAGGAGGGAAAGGGGGGAAAGGATGAAAAATTAGTCTAATAATAAGCCAAAGGGCATAATTTGTAAAAAAAAATTATTTCAGCGTATTATGAGGGTACAAATGTTTACGTTACATATTGTTGCCTTTGCCCCACCCAAGTCAGAGCTTCAAGCGTGTCCATCCCAAAGGGCATAATTTTTTGAAACCTATCATTTAAAATTGCTATCAAATTATCTAGGAAATTATCTAGGAAAAGGTCTGTGCTAAATCCACAGTGTCTTTAAGATTTAACACAGCTTTTCAACTCGCTTGATATGCTACAAATAACTAAGTAACTTAAATGTTTGAACATGTATAGTCTCTTAATTATTAATAATGTTCTAGTTTGTTTATCTTGAAGACAATTTAAATAAATTGAGGTTCAACTGCTTTGAAGAATTTATGGAAAATCCAAATGTATTTTTGGAAAACGTATTGTACATGAGTCACAAGGCAGAATCTTAGCTACGGTGTCAGCATGATTTCTTTCTCTTTTCCAGTATTACCAAACCCAATAAATTAATGAAGTGGTAGGTAAATTCCTTCTATTTTAAAATGCATTTTGGTTTGATTTTCATTAAGGAAATAAGTTCTCTGATGTTTACAAAGTGTAGTATTTAAGTGCAGTCAGTTTTTTCTATGTGCTTACTTGAAAGCTCAAACTAGATTCTTTAGCTGTATGATACCCGAGACAGCTTTGGACTAGAATTGATTTTCTTCTCAACGTAAATGTTTGAAGTCTTATGTATTCTCAGTCCTCCTGAACTTAGATGAAGCTATACTATAGAACTGGTCTTTTACCCTGTTGTTAATAATCCGATGGATTATTAACCAGGATAGAAGTATAGAAACCTGGACCTACCAGAAACTTGCCACATGGGTTTCATAGTCCACAAGACAGATATAATATCTGCTTTCCTTCAATTCTATCAGAATTGTTTTAAACATAAATCAAATAATGATGGCAAAGGGCTTTCAGTTTAGGAAAGTGTCAGTAGTACTAGCTTTAAAAATCAGTGATCTGAAAAAAGGACTGTTTAGACTCTGGCTCATCGTAGGACATTCTCACTGAAGCAGCACGTCATGACCATTATTCTTACAATTAACTTTAGAACTGGAGTCCTCCCAGTGTTTAATGACCCTGAATTATAGGAAGAAGATTATAAAAGATTTAATACTGTTAAAAATAAACCACATTCAGCTTTTAAAACATGGTATGTCTAGAATACTGTGCTGTTGTGAAATACCAAAATTGTGCTTTTAACTTGAATGTTTCAAAACTGTCCTAGGAGTTCATGCTCATGCACACCAGCGCTGCCCATACAACCTGAAAAATGACAAACTAACCTACTGAACCGGTCCTTCCGGCTTTTCACGCAGCAGTACTTGTTTCAAATACAGTTGACCCTTGAACAATGTGGGTTTGAACTTAACGGGCCCACTTATACTCGGATTTTTTCGACATTAGTAGCCCTTTCTATCAGCGGGTTCCGCGTCCCGAACCGAATGCGGATGGAAAATACAGTATTGGTGGGATTCGGCACCTGAGCATATGGAGGGCAGCGTTGCCTGTGCGCGGGTTCTGAGGGGTGACTGCCGGACTCCAGTATGCTCGGATTTCAGTGTGCGCGGGGGTCCTAGAACCAATGGCCCTCAAATACCAAAGAATGACTGTACTTTTTTCATCATTCCTTTCTCTTCTTTCTCACACAATCTAAAACATCAGCAAACTTCTCACTTTTTTTCTTTCAGCATCCACTCATCTTCCCATGTCATTTCCTTGGGGAATGGAAAAGCAAATCTCATTTTATTCCCACTTTGCAATCAATTTCTGTCTCTTCTCCTCCTCCTCCCCCTCCCCCTCCCCCCCCTCCCCCTCTCATTTAAGCAGGTCATACTTAGTTCTTGACTTAAATAGATGGTTACTATTTCCCCTCACAGTATGTTTCAGAATCTGTATAATAAACTCAGGAAATTTCACTGCATAGTATGCTTTCTTTCACAGAATTATACATATGAAAAATATCAGTCATGACAAATTATACAAATCAATGGTAAAAATGCCCATGTGTTTTTATTAGCATCACTAAGTGACTTGCTTTTTCCTCATACAGATAATATGTATAAAGTAGTTTGAAGTAATCCCCCCTTATCCTAGGTTTTACTTTCCACAGTTTCAGTTACCCATGGTTAACTATGGTCCAAAAATATTAAATGGAAAATTCCAGAAATAAGCAATTTGTATGTTTTATTTTTTATTTTTTTTTAGAGAGAGGGTCTTGCTCTGTCACCCAGGCTAGAGTGCAGTGACACAATCACAGGTTATTGTTGCCTCAAACTCCTAGGCTCAAGTGATCCTCCTGCCTCAGCCTCACAAGTAGCTAGGACTGCGGGTGCATGCCACCACGCCTGGCTAATTTAGAAAAAAATTTTTCTGTAGCGATGGAGTCTTACTGTGTTTCCAAGGCTGGTCTCAAACTCCTGGCTTCAATTGATCCTCCCTCCTCAGCCTCCTAAAGTGCTGGGGTTAAGGCATGAGCCACCATGCCCAGCCGGAATTCATAAGTTTTAAATTGTGTGCCATTCTCAGTAGTGTGATGAAATCTCGCATTGTCCTGGTCCATCCTGCCTGGAATGTGAATCATCACTGTGTTCAGTGTGTTCATGGGCCACCCACTCGTGAGTCTTCTCGGTGATCGGACAGGTGACCAGATTGATGGTAACGGAATTGCAGTGCTTATGTTCAAGTCACCCTTACTTAATAAGGGCCCCCAACGACAAGAGTAGTGACGCTGGCCATTTGGATATGCCAAAGAGAAGTAGTCAAGTGCTTCTTTTAAGTGAAAAGGTGAAAGTTCTCGACTTAATAAGGACAGAAAAAAACCCAAAAATATATGCTAAGGTTGCCCATGTCTATGGTAAGAACAAATCTTCTATTCATGAAATGATGACAGAAAAAGAAACTCGTGCTAGTTTTGCTGTCTCACCTCAAACTTTATCATAGGTATGGATGCATAGGAAAAACCATAGTGTATATAGTGTTCAGTACTGTCTGTAGTTTCAGGGCACGCACTCTGAGTCTTGGAATGTATCCCCCAAGGATAAGGGGGAAAAACTGTATTAAAAAATTGAACATCTGAAGAATAGCTTAATGCCTAAAGGTTTGGGGGCCAAAGCAGTACTAAATTCATGTGATTGTCAAATGACCATCTAGCTCTATGACATTATTTTTTTTCTTGTATATTTAAAACTTTGATCTACCGAGAAATGTTTGCCCATTGTCCTTGTGCTAAAGAAAATGGTTTGACATGAAAGGAAGAAGGAGGAAATTGGTGATTTGGAAAGCAGAGGACAGGACAAACAGTAATACCTTTATCCAGGCAGTACAGTGAGAACAATAACACGGTTTTACTCTGAATTTCTTTGCAAAAAGAGTATGTGTTAAAGATAGCTCTTCTATTACATTTAGTATCTTGTTTCTAGCCTGTAGTTGCTGGCATAACCTGGCTTTAAATTATGCTCTGCCTTGTAGTTTCTCTCTGAGTTTAGTGTTTGAAAAGTCTTTGTTTATTCACGATGGCTCGCGCTTACTTACGTCTCACTCTGTCTCACTCCGTAGACAATAAACTCAGTTTTTAATGAACAAAGCCCTGGTTCTAGAAACTGAGATCTGTTGCAACTTGACAAGAGGAAATTTTCCTAGGTCTCCTTTAGAGTTGGAATAAGTGACAATGGAATTTGATAAGTTTACTAGATTTCAGAAATTTAATAAGTGAAAAAAAATTGGTCATCTACCATAGGTTTATACTGCCTGGTTTAATCATAGACCCAGTATCATATTTCATTTGCTATACTACTATTTGTTATATTACTATTCAAACATTTCTGTGACATAAACTTCATGGTGGAAAAGAGATGCATTGTCTTTTTAACTGGGCTCAAAAAGGTGACACACACTGAAAGTAATAACAATCACCAGCCTTTCATGCTTTTAACACATGGATACTGATTTTGTGATATTTGGTCTTTTAAAATTTCATAGATGTCAAGTCATGTTGGCTATTTTTAATATTATTGCCAAGAATATCAAACTAATAATCACCCTTAGAAACAATCTCACCTAGCAGACTTGTCTTATTTCCTAGGAGAAAAGATCTCTTTTCCAAATACAATCTTAAATGGTATCTAATACATAAAACGGATTTTTTAAAGTAATGTTCGAATAGTGTTGTTTTATAACTTAAACTTCTTATAGGGTTAATTAATGAAGCAAAAAAGACCATTTGAATAACAAAAGGATTTAGTTTGAAAGGGCCTTGGCCTCCACCTTATTTTGTTTTATTTGTAAAGTATTTCAAAACCTTGAATTACATAGATAAGTAGCTGCAAGTGTTAACAGTTTATATTGGTTTATTTTGCAAGGTTCACCCTAAACCTTAGGAGAGGTCAGTTCTACAGAGATAGCAAGAATAGCTTTACCACAGGAAAGTTAAATTTAGCTACACAAGTTAATGAATTAATTCCCTGCATTGTGTTAAAATCTGGTGTGCAAAACTGTGGATCTTGAGCATTATTTTTTTTAAAATAGCTAGTTGTTCAAAGAAAATCAGATCTAATATTTACAGAATCCCAGAACTCTGCAGAAAACACTGTTTAAAAACTGCTAATCATACTTTTTGAAACATTGTCTCTATAGCATGAGAGTAGAGATTCTGAGCGTACTATTTATTTATTTTAGAAAAATTGTCAAATGTTAGAGAAAATGTGAAAATATTTCACATTATAAAGGGTTAGATTAGTATGAGTAAATTCTCATTTTAAAATGTGTTATGTTCTGGAAGTTTCAGAAATTAAAAAAAAAAAAAAATCTATTTTAATCAACATTACAAGTAGTTGCCAGCCCAGACCACACGTTTTTTAACCTGTAAATAACTGAAATGGTATCATTTAACTATTTTATGATTACCTATGCATTTTTTAGTTAGCTTGGCATTCTACTAGATCCTAATTTTTATCTGATTTGCAGTTCTGAATTGGAAACTTTCTGTATCCACTCCCACAGGAGAATGAGGATTTTTTTATTCCCTGGTTTATTTAAAATTAGTCTAATATTTTTATCCCTCCACTGAAGTGAGCTATCTCCTCTTTGAGGAAGAATCATAGATCCTAATGTTAGAAAAGAACTCTGAAGATGCCCTAGTTTAGTTCTGTGCCTGTAGGTGAATGGTTTTGTAAAGCTGTGCAAAGAGAAAAACTTCCAAAACCAAACACAAAAAGCTGGATAGTTAAAGGAACTCTGTGGCAAATCCTTTGGCGAGGCAAATGCCCCTTTGTGTGTCTGGCTTTAAAAAGCCATTAGAACTTTTCTTAGAGCGCTGTTTCCCACTGATGAGGGTCCCCAGTGCAGTGGTTCCCCTTGAAGAGAATCCTAGTCTCCACACAGCCTGTGGCGCTGGTCCCCTGCGATCCAGGGTACCATGGCCCCTGGGTACCTTTCACTTGATTGTGCCAGGGATTCTTCTGTGGACTGGCAGACATCTCGGGTTGGCACCTGGCTTCATATTAATTTCCACACAGCGTTTATAGGCTATTTGGCATCAAAATTAAGTTGAGAACTAAAAATAAAATGAGAGCATTATAATCCATGATCTCTTGTGTCACCTCCAGCTGATGAGTCTAGGCAAAAATCATGGCATGAAAATTGCTTGGGTCTCGCTCTGTTGCCCAGGCTAGAGTGCAGCGATGATGCAATCGTAGCTCAATGTAACTTCGAACTTCTGGGCTCAAGTAGTCCTCCTGCCTCAGCGTCCTGGGTAACTAGGGATATTTTTTGTAGAGACAGGGTCTTGCTATGTTGCCCAGGCTGATCTCAAGCTTCTGGCCTCAAACATTCCTCCTGCTTTGGCCTCCCAAAGCACTGGTATTACAGCCATGAGCCACCACACCTGGCCTGTATTTTTTTTTTAAATATGGAATAACATAATCAATTATTTTGTGTCAGAAATTATAGTATAGTAATTAAGGCCCTGGGTTAATATTCTGAGCCCACTGCTTACTTGCATAACATTATAGAATGAATAATATATTTACTCTTAGCTTCAATTTCCTGTGAGTAAAGTGCAGTTAATGATGGTATCTACCTCACTGGGTTGTTGTGAACTCTAAAGATAATCCATTAAAGTGTATTAAGGTATATAGTAGGTGCTTTAATAATTCTTAGTTGTTCTTATCATCATTTTCATTATTAATATTATTTTTAATCCTATTATGCCTAGGAAAGTATTACTTAAAATACTAAGTGAAGAAAGGTAAAAATTCTGGTTTTTAATGCCCCTTCTCCCCTTCCCACCTGTACCTCTGCAGAATGTGATAAGTTGCGGCGGGATGGCTACCGAAGTTCTCAGTACTATTCTCAGGGACCCACCTTTGCAGCCAACTCCAGCCCGCTCTGCGATGATTATCAAGATGAGGATGAAGAAACAGATCAAAAGGTAAGGCTTCTAAGTTCAACGTGGGATCCTGGATAGATGCCAGAATACAGAAAGGTCATACATGGAAAAACTGGTGAAATTAGAATAAAGTCTACATTTTATTTTATTTTATTTTTTATTTATTTATTTTTTTTGGAGACAGAGTCTCACTCTTTTGCCCTGGCTAGAGTGCCGTGGCGTCAGCCTAGCTCACAGCAACCTCAAACTCCTGGGCTCGACCAATCCTACTGCCTCAGCCTCCCGAGTAGCTGGGACTATAGGCATGCGCCACCATGTCCGGCTAATTCTTTCTATATATTTTTAGTTGTCCAGATAATTTCTTTCTATTTTTTAGTAGAGATAAGGTCTCGCTCTTGCTCAGGCTGGTCTTGAACTCCTGACCTTGAGCGATCCTCCCGCCTCGGCCTCCCAGAGTGCTAGGATTACAGGGGTGAGCCACCGTGCCTGGCTACTCTCAGTTACTTTGAAACATACGATACATTATTATTGACATAGTTATCCTGCTGTGTAGTCGATCTGAAATCTTATTCCTCCCGTCTATCTTTAACTTTGCATCCTTTGATCAACAACTCCACATTCCTTTCCTCCCCACCCACATTTTTATTACAGAATGTGTTTCTTATTTCTTTAAAGGTATTTTTATATATTAGATTTACCCTTTAGACTTGAAAATATACACAGACAATATCTTACTATCATGGGAAAAGCAGCTGTTTCAAAATTGGTCTGATCGTTAATTTTGAAAACTTTTATTTTCTCTTGTTGGCATGGGTAAGGAAAATGAAAACCAGAAGATGAATTGTATAGTGAGACTTTTGTTTATCCAGATAGACCTCAGCCTTACACTAATGCTCAAAGAAGGAAGAAAAGTTTATAGTGGGGCCCAGTAAGACAAAGATGATTTCTGTGTGTAGCATGATTGTACAAGTTGTGAGTATCCGAGTATAGAGTCCCTGGTAAATTGGCATTATCGTGACAGCATCCTAAAATCTTCTGGAAGATGGAAAAATAGTTTCCAAATTCTCACATAACTCTTTACTTACCATGACATTGTACTCTGTGGGCTCATCCATTCAACAGTTTATTGAATAATTACGGCTAAGCAAATATTGGCCCTGAATGAGAGTCTTTATTAGTGTTTGTGACCCTTACCACCGCCCTTCTCTAGATCATGCTCATGCACTGATGCACCCAGGCTGCACAGCCACCAGTGGCTGTCATTTGGGACCCAGAAACATTCCTTAACCCTCCTCAATGTGTTACAAAAAAGAGCTCCTTTAAGCACTGAATTGTTATTCGTTTGCAAAATAAGTGCTTACTGAGCACCTCCTGTGTGCCAGGGACTATTCTAGGTGTTAGAGATGTAACAGTGACCCAAACAAAAGACATCCCTGCCCTCAACGGAGCTTTGATTTCATGGGGAGACACCAAGAACAAAGGCAGTCATGCACTGCTTAACGCCAGGGGTGCGCTCTGAGAAGTGCACCGTTAGGCGATTTCATCATTGTGCGAATATCATGGAGCGCGCTTGCACAGATCTAGATAGCGCAGCCTGCTCCATGCCTGGGCTAGATGGTGCAACCCAGTGCTCCTGGGCTACAAACCTCTGTAGCAGGTTACCATACTGTCAGCAACTGAAACACAATGGCAAGTATTTATGTATCTAAATATAGAAAAGGTATGATAAAAATATGGTATAAAAGATAAAAAAAAATGGCACACCTGAATAGGGCACTTACCATGAATGAAGCTTTCAGGGCTGCCAGTTGCTCTGGGCGAGTCAGCAAGTGAGTGGTGAGTGAACGTGAAGCGTGCGACATTACCGTGTGCTACTGTAGACTTCATAAACACTGTACACTTAGGGTGTGCTAAATGTATGAATAGGTTTTCTTTCTTCATTAATAAATTAACCTTAGCTTACTGTAACTTTTTTATTTTATAAACTTTTTAAATTGTTTAACTTTTTGACTCTTACAATAACACTTAGTTACTGTTATTTATAATGACTCTTACAAAAACGCCCATCGTAGAGCTGTATAAAAATATGTGCTTTCTTTATATCCTTTTTCTATAAGCTCTTCCCTAGTTTTTAAAATTTAAATTTATTTTTTACTTTTTAATCTTTTTTGTTTAAAAACTAAGACATGACAAAAAAGATTGAAAAGTAAAAAAAAAATTTAAATTTCCAAAAATAGAGAAGAGCTTATAGAAGAAGGATATAAATAAGGTGGGTCATAAATCCAGTGTCAAGTGTCCTTATAAGAGAGACACAGAGGAGAAGAAAAGACCAAGATAGAGTCAGAGGTTGGAGTTAGGCAGCCACAAACTAAGGAAAGCCTGGAACCTCCAGAGGCTGAAAGGGGCAAGGAGGGATTGCCCTTAGAGCATTCAGTGGGAATACAGCTCTACTGGCACCTCAATTTTGAACTCCTTCCTCCAAAACTGTGAGAAAATAAAGTCTGCTGTTATAAGCTGCTCACTAAGTGGTAATTTATTATGGCAGCTCCAGGAAACTAATACATTATTCAGCTGTATAAATTAAAGAGCATATACCCTTAGGTTGTAATTGTAGATTATTAGATAGGCACAAGTGGGAGCCTTACTTGTTTTGGTCACCACCAAATGCAGAAAGCCAGCCACATAGTAGGTGCTTAATAAATGTGTTGCTAAATGTCAAAAAAAAAAACCAAAAAAAAAACTAAGGCACAAATGCACACATTAACCTAAGCGTACAAAGGATCAGAATCACCAGTATCACTGTCTTCCACCCCCACATCTTGTCCTACTGGAAAGTCTTCAGGGACAGTAACATGCACAAAGTTGTCATCTCTGATGAGAACAGTGCCTTTTTCTGGAATACCTCCTGAAGGGTATGCCTGACGCTGCTTTACAAGTAGGAGGAATGAACTCTAAAATAATGATAAAGTATAGTATAGTAAATACATGAAGAGTAACATAGTCATTTGTTATCTTTATCAAGTATTATATGCTATATGTAATTGTATGTGCTAGAGTGTTATATGACTGGCAGCAGTAGGTGTGTTTACACTAGCATCACCACAAACATGGGAGTAATGTGTTGTCCTTGGTGTTATGACAGCTACAACATCACTAGGCAATAGAAATTTTTCAGCTCCATTGGGACCACCATCGTATATGTGGTCTGTTGTTGACTGAAACATCATTATGCAGCACATGACTGCATAATCTTGCTATGTTAGAAAGTGGCATGTGCTGTGAAGCAAAATAAATCAGAGGGAAGGGCGGTTACAATTTTAAATTAAAAGGATAGGCTTTACTACGCAAGGAGGTGAATGGAATTGAAAGAGTGAGCCATGCAAAAACGATGCATTTCTGGAAGAATATTCCAGAAAGACGATGCAACCACTGCAATAAATGTTTTTAGGGATATATGTTATATATCAGATACTACAAAATGCAAGATTAATAAGATATCTATACTTGCCTTAAGGAATTTACAGCTCTCAGCGGTAGGGAGAACTAAGTAGAATAAAAAGTTTTATGTAT
Organism: Lemur catta; assembly: GCF_020740605.2. NCBI lineage: Eukaryota > Metazoa > Chordata > Mammalia > Primates > Lemuridae > Lemur > Lemur catta. The sequence goes on along the minus strand of NC_059129.1, from coordinate 124,788,339 downwards.
GACCTGCCGCAGTAAGTGTTTAGTATATAGTAATATAGGGAAAAAAACCTCTTCTGACTTGGGCAGTCAGGAAATGGGGCCCGGCTTAGGAGACTCAAGTACATAAGGAGACTAGGTATAGGACTTACAATAGGCAAAAGGTAACTAAAGACCTAGAGCAAAAGAGTAGCTGTGTGAATACTAAGGAAGGGAGTAGTTAAGAGGGGTGGCATGTAGGAGTTAGGGGACCTATTTCAAGCTTGTTGTGTTTCTTTGGATGTATCATAGGCCCTTCAGGGCATTAATTTCCTTATGTAGAAAGTGGGAGTGGAATAAAATTGCTGTCTGCAATCTTTTGCACAAGCCCTTCATTCATTCGTTTGCTCAGTAAATATTTATTCAGCACCTCCAATATGCCAAGCATTGTTCTAGGTCCTGAGAAGCTGTCAAGTGAACAAGACAAAGTCCCTGCCATCAAAGGGATGGTTGAACAAACAAGCATAGTATTACACCAGGTAGTGCTAAGTGTACGAGGATGAATCAAACAACAGTGGGGAGAGTTCTAGAGTGACAGGACTGCCATTTTAGATTGAGTGTCCAAGAAGGACTCTCTGAGGGTCATCATTAGAGCAGACTTCAAGGTGAAGTGTAAGAACGCCACATGTGCAAGGCCTGAAGACTGCAATGTGGTTATCCTGTGCGAGGAATAGCCAGAAAGCAGAGCGGGTGGGCACTGAGCAAAGGGGAGAGAGGTAACACTGCCTTTGGGGGAGATAACCAAGGGCCAGGTCACATAGGACCTAATCAGCCATGGTAAGGATTTTGGATTTGTTGCTCCTGGGTGAAATGGGGAGTTGCTGGCAGAGTAGAGCAGGGAAGTAACATGATCTGATTTACTATTTCATGTGATTTGTCTGGCCACCGTATGAAGATTAGACCCCCAGAGTGGAAGATAGACACACAGAGAAGGCTATGGCAGTCATCCGGGCAAGAGACAGGCCATGGTGACTGGACCAGGGTGGCAGTGGGAGATTCTAGGTTTATTTTGAAAGTGGGTCCTATGGAATTTGCTGAAATTGTGTGACAAAGAAAAGAGTTGAGGATGACTCCATCTGCTATTTTCCCGGCATGGTCCCTCTAGCATCCCATTACAGAAATTATTTAACTCTACCCTCTTCCTGTCCATGCTCATCCTTCCCCAGCTGATATTACACGGGCCACCATTGCATTCACTTCTTTGCACGCACATTCAACTCTGCTAGCTCCACGCCTTCTGCCACTTTCCTGGCAAAGTCCCAACTCCAGTTTAATCCAGCTCTCCCCCTGCTTTGCGCTAAAGCCTGATTAGCTAAATGAGGCTAGAGAAAAACACCAGGTTATGTTTGCTAGTCTCGCTGTAAGTGTATGACCTCAAGTCTAATGTGCTGCCCAGGAATCCTGCTGTATTAACTCATCATCAGTTCATTCTTTCCTCTCCTGAGTTATATTTCACGCCTTCTCAAATCTCCAAATGCAACTTTCTCTGCTTTACTTACAGATCCTGTCTGCTATGGTTTGGATGTGGTTTGTTTGTCCCCACCCAAACTCATGCGGAAATTTGATCCCCAGTGTGGCGGTGTGGGGAGGTAGTTCCCAGCGGGAGGTGTTTGCATTATGGGGCAGATCTCTCATGAATAGCCTGGATGTGCCACAGGGAGTGAGTTCTCACTCTCCAGAGATGAGATTGGTTCTTACAAGTATCGATCAGTTCCTGTGATGAGAGTAGGCTGATAGAAAGCCAGAGCCCCTCAGGTTTTCTTCTCTTTGCAAGTATCTGCTTCCCTTTTGATTTTTTCCACTGTGTTGTGTCACGGCACGAAAATCCTCACCAGAAACCGGGCCATGCCCTTAAACTTCTCAGCCTGCAGAACCATGAGCTAAATAAACCTCTTTTCTTTATAAATTACCCAGTCTTAGGTATTCCTTATAGCGACACAAAATGGACTCAGACACTATCCTTGACATTTACTACACTGGGAAAAAGAAAGCAATCAGAGGTCTTATGTTTTCAAACTGTTTGCATCTCTTCCTTTGTGTTCTCACCCTTTCCTGCCACTGCAGTGGGTGAACAGTCCTTTTCTGCTCTGTCGCATCCCAGATCAGGGCCTGGCACGCAGTAGGCACTCAGTATTTTTCAACTGGGATGAATAAGGCCAACCACTCAAGGGCTTCATACTCACAATTTATCCCTCTGTCTTTGGCCTAATCAATTCTGTCTCTCAATTGCATCACAACCATCATTATACAAACGTGCTGTGTTTTCTTTCATCTTGAGGAAAACCTCCTTTGACCTTTAATGGCCCTCCAATTTGTACCACATTTATCGGTTTCCCTTTATAATAAGACTTCTCCAAAGAAATGTCTAGACTTGCTGTCTCCATTGCCTTTCCTCACAATCTCTTTTGAAGCCCCTCCAAACTTTTATCCCCAGCACACGACTGAAACTGTTCTTGTTAAGTCTACCAGTCACCTCCACGTTGCCAGATCTAATAGTTAATTCTCAGGCCTCATCTTATTCAACCTCTCAGCAGCATTTGACATTGTTTATGATTCTTTTCTTCTAAGAATACTTCCATTACCTGGCCTTCATGATACTTTACACTCCTGGTTTCCCCCTTCCCTCACTACCCATTGCCTCTCAGTCATTTGTTGTATGCTCCTTTTCTTCCAAATATCTAAAAGTTGGTTCAACCCAGGGGCTCCACCTCTGCTCCTCTGTAACAGACTCACTCCTTGGGTGATTTCGTCGAGTCCCATGGTTTTAAAACCCATGCACTGACATTTCCTAAATTTATCTCTCTAGTCCAGACTCATGCATTTATCTGGTTACTGTCCATCTCCACTTAAATGTCTTACAGGTATCTCAAATGTGTCCAAATCCAAATATGTGATTCTAACATCCCTCTTCCAAAAAAATACCTGTTCCTTTCGCAGTCCCCATAACTCCGTTCTACCAGTTACTTAAGTCAAAAACATTGGGCACATTCTTGTTTCTTTTCTTTTTCTCACACCTTCAGCAAATCCTGAAGGAGCACCAATTTGTGAACCACTCCCCAAACCTCCATTCAGCATCCTGCCATGATTAGGTCAGGGTGTACGTCCCTGAGGGTAGGTGGCCGAGGCAGGTTGGAAGGGAGGCTGTGAAGGAGCCGAGCAGTGTTAGATGGACCAGCCCTGTGGCTATTGAGTCCAGCAGGAGTGATGACAGGAGCGGTGGTGAAGGGAGGCTGACATAGAATCGCAGAGGGGTGATGCTAAGGAAGGAAGTTTGCTTTATTGCATAGCCAATAGGAAATCACTAATAACATTTTTTAAGCAGAGCATTTTATGATTAGGAATGCAAATTGTATGCCGTCATCCCTTGGTATCCATGGGAGATTGATTCTAGGACTCCTCACAGGTATTAAAATCCATGGATGCTCAAGTCCCTGGTATAAAATGGTATGTAGTATTTGTATATAACCTATGCACATCCTTTACTTTAAAATATACCCTTACACTTTGTTGCCTCTAGGTTACTTATAATACCTAATGCAATGTAAATGCTATATAAATACTTGTTATTCTGTATTGCTTAGGGAATAATGAGAAGAAAACAATCTGTACTTGTTCAGTAACAGATACAACCATCCTTCTATTTTTTTTTCAAATATTTTCAATCCACGGTCGGTTGAATTCGTGGGTGTGAAACCCATAGATACAGAGGGGCAACTCTGTATCATCTTTTGCTAGATGGAAGATATATAAATAATTTTGAAACTGATTTTCTAATTTATATAGTGTATCAAACCTAACCCTAGAAGAGAGGAAGTATTTTACCAGAGTAATTACCATGAAAAAAAGAAAATTTTATTAAAGATTCGCACCAAATTGGAAAAAACACCAAGCCCAGATGGTTTCATGGTGGGGGGGTGGGAGGGGGTGTTTCTACCGAAGATTTTAAAGGGTAGGTAAATCCAGTGCTTGAAACCGTTCCAGAACAAAGGGGGGAAAAGGAAAAGGTGCAGTTCTTTCTAATGAATTAGCTTAGCATTGATGCCAAATCCTGACAAAGACTACACAAAGCAGAAAATTAACTGGACAGACTCACTCATGAATATTGGCATTAGAAATCAGAAATAAAACATTAAGAAACATAATCTGCCAGCTCACTAAAAGACAAATACTCCAAAATCAACTGGAGTTTATTCCAATAGTAATGTAAGAATGTTCGATATTAGGTAATCTAATTATATATTAATCATATTTGATCTGGCGAGAAAAATCATATAATCAAAACTATAGATGTTGACAAGGTATTTGGTACAATTTCAGAACCATTCTTGATAAAAACACTCAATAATATCAGAACAGGTGGGTACTCCCATAACTTAACAAAGTTTATCTGCCTTGTTCCTAAATCCAGCATAATTTTTAATGGCCTATGCTCACTAGAATGAGGTATACAACAGGGTCATTCACTATAATTATTACATTGATGACATTGTATGGGAAGAACAAGCCAGCATAATTAGGAAAGCTGTAGAACAAGAAATGCAAAAATGGGAAAGATTGAGGTTATTTTATCACTGTACATAGTTTGTATACTTGGTAAATCCAAGAAAATGAAATTGTTACAAGTTCTGTAAATAATAGAGTTCAATGATACAGTAAGATATAAAATTAATACATAGAAATCAATAACTTGTATATCTACAAAGTCAAGTTAGAAGATAGAAAAAATCTATTTAAAATAGTTATAGCAGGCAAAGCAACAGGGATAAATTTAGTAAGAAAAGTACAAAATCCTTATGAAAAAAACTTTAAGATAATATAGAAGACAAGATTTAAATAAATGAAAAGACATAGGTTCTGAGATTAGAGGACTCAATATCAAAAAGCTATCAATTCTGCTTATGTTAATTTATAAAATTAACACAATACCAATAAAAAGGCAAGTATTATAGATCTCTCTTTTGTCTTGGTTTGCAGTTACTTTCGGGGGTGAAGGGAGGAGGGAGCAGACTGGGAAATCTGGACCCAAAATTCGTAGCGAGGAAGACTCTAAAACAGAAGAGCAATAAGGAAGAACTGCCTTTACCCGGTATGAAAATATAAGAGTCAGGAATTCCTCCAGTGTGGCACCTGAATGTACAGACCGGTAGAACAGAACATCAAAAAGAGAATATAAAGTCAAGAAATAGACCTAAATCTTCATGAGATTTAGTATATCATGGTGTTGGCATTTGAAATCAGGTGGAAATCCCAGTGACTGTTAAAAGGGGCTGCAAGCCAGCAGCTTGTGGTCCTCTGTGTTAAAACCAAGACCCCTAACTGCAATTCATATTCTTAAAGTTACCCTAACAGTTGGGATCATTTTAAATTTAGAGTATGTAGAAGTCAGTTTGGAGGGAAAATTCTCTTGGGAGAATTCTTTTCTTTTATATTTCCTAAGTAGATATTGAGCAGGAGGGGTGTAGATTGGAGAGCAGTGACTATGTAGAAGAGAGGACACATGAGTTAATAAATGCTTAGGCTATGAATGATCTGACATCAAAAGAAGTGTTTACAGTGAAAAGCATCTAATTTGCATTCAACAAATATTAAACATCCACTATATGCTTAGGATAGAAACACTTTCCTAAAATGAGAATTGCTAATAAGGTAAAGGTTAAGGACACATAAATTAGAAAAGGGGACATCTATTATGGTTATTTATTGTGGCTAATTGTTCTAGGATAATTATTCTAATTATCTTAATGCAGAACACTTACCAGGTAGGACTCTGCAATGTGTTTATGATATGAAGAAAGGTCTTTTGCTAATGATATCCACACACATCTTTGATGTTCGAAGTGGTGATATAGCAAGAAAAAAATTATTTAAAGTATTTCTAATTGTATGTATGTTGTATATATCATCTAACTAGTAAGCATGATACATGGAAAAATGCTGTTAGCCAAGGGATTTAGAAATTCCAGAAAATAACCTTTCTATTCAACTGTGACATCAAAGAGTAAGTTATTGCTTTTTGTTCTAGTCTTGACTTCTTTTTCCTTCAGTTTTCAGTGTATACCAGGTACTACCAAAGAAGCTCTTGCAGATGAAGAGAGGTCAGTTATAGGTGCCAAAATACTTCCTGTGAGTTGATAGGGAGTTTCTTTAACTGCCATCGACGAGGGTCACATTTGATGGCATGCTCACTGCATCTGGGAGATGTTCACAGAGGCCCCATTGTCTTAGCAGAAAGGATGTCGGTCATGAGTTACTCAATCTCTTGTATAAAATTCACCTCTGAAATTTTCCTTTCTATTTCCTGTTATTCTTTGCACTGGCACCTTGGGTTTTGTTTTAGGCCTTGTTGATAGGAAATATTTAAATCGAAGGAGGACTGTGAAGAAAAGAAAAGGGCCATGGGCTTGCTCTGGTAACTGTAAACACAGGAGGCTTATTTAACATGATGCTGGAGAGCACAGGTTGGGGGCAGCTTTTCACCTGTCCGAAGCTGAGTGGCCTTGGGCTAAGTTGCTTTCCTCCATGGGCTTCGCTTTCCTCAACTGTAAAGGGATATCAGCCACACGTCTGGTTTGCTCAGTTCAGCCCTGGTTGACAGCTGCTGTTCTGTGTAATTATTAATCGCACCCCCATTCACTCTCAAAGGTGTCTGGTTTTGATAATAAATTACACAGTTCTCCTACCTCCCTTGGAGAGTTGTTGTGAGGTTGAAGTAAATTAGTGTTTGTGAAACCCCTAGCACAGTGCTTGACACGTAGTGTAGGCTCGAATGATGATGATGAGTGTTATTAAACTGCCTTGGTTTTTCAAACCAGACTTCAAAGAAAATGACTCAATAGACAATGTCTGATTTTATGAAAATTTGGCCACTCTCCCATTCATCCTGTCTTTTATTCCACCCACATAGAATTTCCTGTCTGAAAGCAATGAATTTGAGAGGTTTCAGCAGCTACTAAAAAATTCTGATCGTCATGGCTTTTCAGGTTATCTGTATGTCGAGCGACCAGTGGTCATGCTGTTGCTAACTTGATAATAATCATGGAACACTTTAGAAAATAGAACTTTTTCACAAATTATATCTTGTTTTCCACAAGAACCCCCATGAAATCGGTATTATAATAGCTATTGCTATCATTTTAATGATCCAGAAACAGAAGCTCAGAAATAGGAAATTACTTTCTCAAGATCACATAGCTAGAAAGCATCAGGGAGGATACGAATGCAGGGCTTCTTGGAGTTCTTTTCTTTGCACCATGTTGGTTAAATAAATAAAAGGGCAAGATTACTCAATGCCCCAATTCCTTCTCACTATGCCTCTTATTCCATCTTTGGTTTGTCTGACATTTATTCACTCATTTTAGTTTTCCAAACAACATTTAAGTGCTGCTTGGTCTCAGTATATGGACACAGTCCCTGGCCTAAGGCAGCTTATAGTCTAGAAATGATGACTCCACATCCACTCATATGTTACTGAGTCTCTCTGTGTGAGTAATTTCAGGATACAAAAGAAACACAATGGAGTCAGTGCACGCTCTGTGTGCTCACTGCTCTGCAGTTATGGCACCATGTTACTCTGTACCGTTGAAGGCAAGGATGAGAAAACTGGGGTCTGTCATTCCCAGGCCTTATGCATGCAAACCAGTAGGGTGTCTCCGGTGATGTGTTCCCGTTTCTCTTGCTGTACACATCCCACTACACTGTAATCAGGTTCTATTCATGTCTGCCTTCTCTTCTACATTAGAAGACAGCATCCCTATCTTGTTGATCTCTGTGTTCCCAACCTGGAGCCAAGCAACCTGGCACATGGAAAGGCTGAGGCGCCAGAGACTGTGTTCAGTGCTCTGTGTAAATATATTCAATATTCATTGCAACCATGCAAGGTAGCTTTGATGATGCCCATATCATGGATGAGGAAACTGTATCTTGGAGAGATTAGGTCACTTGCTTAAGATCACATAGCTTTTAAATACTGAAAAAGATCTCTCTCTCTCTCTCTCTCTCTCTCTCTCTCTTTCTCTATTAAAACAGCTTTATTAAGGTGTAATTTACATAAAATAACTTATACATATTTAAAGTATGCAACTTAATAAGTTGTGACATATGTATACACATGAGATCATCACCACAATCAAGACAGTGAATATATCCATCACCCCCCAAAGTGAAACCAAGATTTAAATCCAGATCTATGGCTCCAAAGCCCATGTTTTTGCTCCAGTAATAAGTATATGGGGAATAGATCCTTTGCTACAGCCCTTTCCTCTTGATCACTCTCTTACGGGGAGTTTTGAATTGTTGAGATAATACAAAGAACATCTTTGACAACCCACTTGTCCATCAATAAAAGAATCGATAAATAAATGTGGTACTGGGGTGGATGTACACCCCAGTAAAATGAATGAATTATAGGCTCACAGAACTATGTGGATGTGTCTTAGGAAGGTAATGGTAAGTCAGAAACACTACAAAGATAATGATACTATTTTTGTAAAAGTCAAAGCAAATCGAAACATATAATTTAGACATATTTGTATGTACACACATATATATAACAAGAAGTAAAGTGACGATGAACATAAAATTCAGGCTACTGGTTACCTCGAGGGAAGTGGGGAGATAGGATTGGGAGGGCATGGAAGTAGATGCAGGTTATTAGTAATATATGAGGTCATGGGGTGGGCAGTAAGTTCCTGAATATTCATTATGTTATATATATTTTGTTATATACTCATTATGTTATATATATTTTGTATATATAACTAGTTATTCTAAAAAAGATTAAAAATAAGAAATTACTTCATCAGTTTAAATTTTTATGTTCTAATGAACTATTTTCATTAATTTGAGGAATCACTTAATATGGGATAGTTAAAATCTAAAATGTTTAATTTTAATTCCATATGTGACAAAGTTTAGAGCTCTTGATAAAGGGAATAGGTTTGTTATAGAGGGACTGAACAGGAAAGAATGAACAATTAAAGTTACTTAAACATGTGGATGAGGAAATCATCTCTTCACCAGCACAGAGTTGCCGATGGGCCGTGAACTGTACTTCTGTATGGATTCATTTCCACTATCCACACTTTTCCTGTTGTCATTGGCTCCAGGGGGGAAAGAAAAAGGAACACATAGAGAACAGAAATAAGTCAGATTCTCTTGTGTCTAAGTATACTGAAGGCAGAAGAAGCGTATAGCCAAAAGAGACTGCAAAGCTTTGGCACCTTGTAAAACTATTAAAGATTTTTATTTTTTTTTACCTCTGGAATTCTAAAATCTTTCCTGAACTGTTAAGGATCTTGAAATCCAAGAGTCAACACAAGGGAGATTTATTTAATTCTAGGAGGAAAAACACCAGAGACTAGGTGTCCCCCCAAAAGGAGTGAAATGTATGTTGGTGTCTTCTTAAATAGTGCTCTATGTAGTTTTATCTGTTTCCCATCTGTTTTCATGTAATAATTGCTAAATGAATGCTAAGTTTAGCTCTGGTTATAATTCAGTTTTCTATTTTTTTTTAAGAAAAACAAAGCAAATTAAAACAAACGAGACTGGGCTGATCTGTTGTTTCGTAGTTAAGCCCACTTTCCTATCACTGGGCTGTTCTGAGAAAGAGACCATATTTCATATGAGCCCGTATAAGAAAGAGATCACATTTCAAGCCCTATTGCCCATCTGGTGGGAGTTTGTCTGTTTTCCAGGCAAGACCTAGTAGTCTCTAAAATGTACATCTGACAGCATCCAAAAGCCACAAAGCAACAGCGGGTGTTGCAGGTGATCTCCCTTTCTAAATGAAGCAATTTGACACAAGGAATTACAGTTTCCTATGTTTCATTTGTGTCTCTCCATCCCTGCCAGGACCAGGATAATGGGGTATTGATGAACATTATTGACCAATTGACAGATCGAAACATTGCACTTAAATTCTGAAAGCAAGGCAATTTTAAACTCTCTCTGTCTCTCTCTCTCTCTCTCTCTCTCCATATATATATATATTTGTTTTTTTTTTAAAGTAAGTCACTCTATAATGAGGGATTCCGTTAACATGAAGCATTTCAGTGCTCCATGGGTCATTCTTTTCTCTACACCGGGAGATCAAGTTGATCAAAATGTACAGCTAGTAAATGACAGGGCCAGGATGCCACTCTGTTTTTACTCCATCTATTACACCACACTGCTGGCTTTTATAGATTTTCAAAAGATGTTGTTCTTATTTACAGATATTAAAAGAGATTTTATTTTTAGACCAGAGATTTTATTTTAGACTAATAATTTATCATAAATATCACCAAGTTGTTATTCTACAGTTTCACAGCAAAGACTTTGGGGGCAGATCTGGCTGCTAATCCCAGCTGTCCACTTGTGAACTTTCCAAAACTAAAGTTGCTTTACTCTCTGAGTCTCTGTTTCCTTATTTATCTAACAAGGCTAACACTGTAAAGATTAAATGAGATAACAATTGCCAGGGCAAGGCATATAGCAATCAGTTACTAAACCATGACCCTCTTTAAGCTAAAATTCTGAAATAGTTTTGCATGTAATTCTGATTTAAAGCCTCAAGGAACTTACATTCTTGTGGGAGAGACAAGCAAGATACATAAAAAATATATATGTACACTAGTTACGTGTACTAAACAGGAAAAAGAAACCAGGGAAGGGGTATATAAAATATTGGAGAGAAGCTGAAATTGAATAGCATGAACAGGTAAGACCCAAACAAAAAGGGGACTCTTGAGTGAACACCTAAAGAAAAAGAAGGTGCTGCCTGTGTGGATGTCTAAAAGAAGAGCATTTCAGGTGGGGGGAATGGCAAGTGCAAAGGCCCCGAGGCAGGAGCCTGCATGGAATGTACAAAGTACAACACGGAGCATGCTGTGGCTGGAGTAGAGTCAATGAGGGCTAGAATAGTAGGAAATGCCATCAGAGAACAGTGGGCCACTTGGTAGATCTTGTAGGTTCTTGTAGATCCTAGTACAAACTTGGAAGGGTTTGATCAGAGGAGCAACATTGACTTATATTTTAAAAGGATGCCTTTGACTGCTGTGTTGAGAATAGACTGTTGGAAGGGGAGTCGGGGAGTGTGGTCCATAAGGCAGAAGCAGGGAGATCAGTTCAGAGGCTAATGTAATAATGCAGAGTGTTACCTTATCCATCTTGATGGAGTAATTATGATGTATTCTGCTATCAAGATGCAGGAGGTTTTCCCTGTGCTCCTGCTGTGTTTATAAACACTGGGAGGAACTGCAGTCATGCCATTCTGAGAGTCATCCCTCCCGGTGTTTTATTTTTCTTTAGTATTAATAGATTGTGGTACTATAGAATGGTGCCATTTGCATACAACTTCATCGGTGCCCTGCTTGTCTGGGAAATTTTCTTGCAAGGGAAGGGAGCACTTTATGAAATGGACTCTCTGTCAGTTGTCATACTGGAGTGGTCCCTGGTGATCATCCTGTGGCAACCCAGCCTCTGGGGGATGCTGTTTCATTGGGAGAGTGATCGATTCTGACACTGTCAGTCAACTACAAGAAAAGTAGGTTAGTGGGGCTGATGAGCACCATTGAGATGCTCACACATGGTAGGTCAGAGCTGCACTCTGCTCCCTTGGCGGACGTCACATGGAAAGGGGAGCCCTCGCTACAGAAGATAGACAGCTGTTCTCCATCAGCCTGAAAGCTTTACTTGTCTTTCATTGAAACCTTTTTGCTTAGGATTTGTTTCTTACTGTCTTAAAAATTTATACTGTAATTCAAGTTTGCCTGAAAAGTTATATCTATGTGTATACATCAGGAAATTGGAGTCATCTTCTAACTTACTAAATTGAGATTCAAGCTGGGCGTGGATCACACCTGTAATCTCAGCATTTTGGGAGGCCAAGGTGGGAGGATCGCTTGAGGCCAGGAGTTCGAGGCCAGCCTGGACAGCATGTGAGACCCTATCTCTACAAAAAATTTTAAAAGTAAGAAATTAGCTCGGTGTGGTGGCACACGCCTATAGTCCTAGCTACTCAGGAGGCTGAGGCTGAAGGATCGCTTGAGCCCAGGAATTCGAGGTTGCAGTGAGCTATGATGGGGCCACTTCACTCTAGCCTGTGACCTCATTTCTAAAAAAATAAAATAATAAAAATTTTAAAAATATATCAACATACCAATTAAATATTTTTTAAAAAGATTCAAACTCAGCTATGTGAACTTTACACAAACTGCCATGAAATTCTTAAATAAAACTAATTTTAATTTACTTGTGTGTATGTGTATGTGTACCTTAAGAGTAGAAAATATGTGTTATAAATCAAACTTAACAAGTGTGAACTGCAAAAAGGCTGGAAGTAAATGGTTTACATTAGTATGGCTTAGCTGCTGCTGTTGACTCAAAATTTCCTTTGACTGTCTTTCATGGATCTGTGTGAGTTGTAACCATTTTAACCAGGATTAGATCAAATATGAATGGATATAGTACAATTTAGTATCATAAGATGTCAGTAACATAGGCTCAGTTTATAAATGGAGTATATTTGTCAATTTAATTGCAAACATATCAATTTTGCTTAGGTGGAAAAGAAGCCAAATGATCATTTTATATATTTTATATATTAAGAACATAAAGTATGGGCCAGGTGCAGTGGCTCACGCCTGTAATCCTAGCACTCTGGGAGGCTGAGGCAGGAGGATTGCTTGAGCTCAGGAGCTCAAGATCAGTCTGAGCAAGAGCGAGACCCCGCCTCTAAAAAAGAAAAAGGAACATAAAGTAAATATATTGAGATATCTAGTTATGATTTATTTTATATTTTTATTTCCATAATATCTTTATTATTGTTACTGTCCTTGCAATAGAAGAAAAAAATGGGTACTTGTTAATTTATGATTTTGCTGTTTTAAAGTCATATGAGCACCACCTTCATATCCATGATATTTAACAGTCATAGACACTTCCACATTTAGCAGCTCCTTAGGTCCTAAGAATAACTCTGTGGATGCAGAAGGTAGGCAATATAGCCCCTTGTTACAGCCAAGAAAACATCAAGGTTTAGAAACAAACTCAGGTTTGGATTCTTAGTCTAGGGCTCTATGCCCAACACCAGACTATTTTCATTGGCTCTTGTGTAATCTTTTTCAGATTTGGGGAGCTCTAGTAGTTGTAGAATAATTACAGATATTTTGCAGCAAGATGAATTCAAGTGGCAATAAGCAATGAGGGCAGTGTTCTTGTGTTTGAGATTTCCAGACAGTGCATTTCTGTATATTTGTTACCTGTGTCTTCTTAGGAACTTGCATTAAATCTGGAAAGGCATCAAACCATGATTTGTAAAGATAGGTAAATCCTTACAGATGTAATGTTAAAGAAACACGCCACAAAAGAAAACATTGTAATTCCCTTTATATGAATAGAAAGTTCAATTACAGGCAAAACACAGCTGTGGTGTTAGAGGCTCAGAGAGCAGTTACCCTGGTTTGGGGTGTTTGGTGAAGGGGATGGGATATTGTATTGATCTGGGTGCTAGTTGCACAGGTTTTCTTTTTGGGAAGATTCACTGACTTTTTATTCTTCAGTAAAATTCTTTCTAAAAGCCTTATTTTCATAAGTGGTAGTTTAAAAGCTTTAGACTTGAAGAGCAGTTCTTATACCTTTATTGTATATTATAAACTACCATTTCCCCACAAAAGTCAATCATACTTTTCTGTTGTTGCTCCCAAGCACATTGCGTTTATTTTGAGTTCTTGGAGCTTCCTTGTCACAGAACCAACTGCCACAGAGCCGTGGTGAAGTCCATCATAAAATGCTTGCCAACACAACTTTCTTGCTTACACTTTTTTAACACATTAACTGCCGTGTGGGTTGCATTTAACTCACACTAATTTTGAGCCCAGGGCCTCATGAAGCACATGTAACTCATACACCTTGGGAGCCTTAAGAACTATTTTTCAAGTTGCATATAACTCACGCACAGAAAACAATAAAAAATAACAAATTTTTCATTAAATTAGAAAGGATCACTTTGTTTTCGAAGTTTTTATTCTATTTTCATAATAAAACACTGTGTCCCCAAGGAAAAAAAATTTTCTCTTTCTAGTGTGGCAGTATGTTAAGGTGTTATGGGAAGAAAGATATTGAAGAAGAGCTCTTCCATCAGGATGTTAATCTGTATCAAAACAGACACTGGTAGAAATGTTTTCATGAAATTCTGCTAAGGCTGAGAGCAGAGCTTTCGTCAGCTTCTTATAATTTAATAATTTCACACTGATTTTTTCCCCATGTAAATGGTTTCAGAAGAGCCCAGATAGCTGAACAACAATAGCTCTATCATTTTTGAAATGTCCCTTGAATCAGAGCCTAAAGGAAATATTAATGAGATTGAAGCTAGAAATTACTTTGAGCAGAACTAAATTTTGATAAAAATGGAAACTGATGGCCACAGCCATGATGTTTCTCTAGGTTTCTAATGTTAAACTAAATCCATAAGCCTTGTGACCACAGCACACAGAGAAAAGCAGGAAGAACTTCAAAGATCTTGTGGGTCAGCAAAACCTTTTGCTGTCCTCACGTTTTCAGACTCAGGCCAGTGCGAATCACATATATTATGGGTCATGTCCTAGAGGAGGAGCAAACCATCGCTTCTGTTCCTAAATGACTCCAATATTTTTTTTCAGCTTCCATTAAATCAATCTAATTTTTTTAAATAAGAAATATTTATTTGAATGTTTCTGCCAGCTATTTATATGTTGTGGCTGCTACCTCTTTTTTTCTCTGCAGTGTTCTCTCTCCTCGTCAGAAGAAGAAAGATTTATTTCCATCAGGAGACCTAAAACACCGACCTCAAGTGACTTCTCTGACCTTAATATTCAGACGAACTGGACCAAGTCACTTCCACTGCCAACACCAGAAGAGAAGATGCGACAGCAGGCCCAGACAGTCCAGGCTGATGTGGTTCCTATTAACATAACCGGTACGCTCTGCTAGGCAGACAGGTTCAGAATGTACTTGGGAGAATGGCAAGGTTTTTGTTCGTTATATGTCCTTAGAATTTCATTTGTACGTCAAAGGTGAATAGCTGAAGTCTGGCTTCCCGCTCTTTGTTTAAGGAAGGGAATACTAAAACTACATATGTGTGTACATATAAAATATCTATTATTACTCATTAGATTAGAAGACTGTGTCACCAAATGTTGGTGTCAAAAAACTCAATGGTCCAAGTATTCATCTAAAGAGTGTTTTTTAAATTAAATTGCTTTTTAATAAGCTTTTGATTATATAGAAACATCTTCTAGATGTGGTTCTGGTTAAGAAAAAAATTATATATTTTCCTCCTAAAAGGTTACTTTAAGTAATATATATAGAAATGAAATAATCATTTAGTGATGTTTGTGAATGATAGATTTTCTTCTTATTTTCTTAAGTGGAAAAAGGGAAAAATTACCCAAAAATGCCAAGTGAATTAATAAGGACTATAAAAGTATTTTTTAGAAACTTAATAGGGTAATGAAATTATATTTTGATTTTCATAATTTGAATTTCATAATCTTCAAACAAAAATTCATTTCTTCTGAATATAACATGTTTAGAATGTGTTATACTCTCTGGAATTAGGGATATTAATTAACAAAGTACATAAAGCTCAAAGATGATCTTTCATGAAATTAGAAAAGCTATTAAAAAGATATCAGAATTTTCCTGCTTTATCACCCCCGTAGCCCATGACAAGCATGGGGAAGGTACGAAGTGCAAAAAAGACAGGTTCAGAGTTAATAGCTTCAATCATTCGACTGTGTACTCAATGTAAAGAGATGACTAATAGTCATCATTGATAATCAGTCCATACAAAGCAGGGGCCATAGGGCCAGAACCTAAAAAAATCAGGTGGCGAAAAAGGATGAGTTTTCATAAAAAACTGGGATGAAAACCCATAGTATTCTGGCGGTGCTTCTGAGGCTACTGCTTTTTGCCTTAGCATTGGTAAGTTTGTGAGGGGCTAATAACATTTTGATAGTTACTAAAGATTGTTTTAAAACCTTATAGGATGTTTAGAAATTACATTTAGCACTTGTTTTGAATTCCATAGAAATTTAATAAACAGACCAGAAAGGATTTCCTCCCTGTTCCCTGCAGAAAAAAAAAAAAAAAAGAATTGCATTGCCTAATACTAAAATAAAAAAAAAAAGAAATTTAATAAACAAGTATGTGAATGATTTTTAATTCAACATACATTTTTCCACACTTATTTTACTAAAACCTTAAAAGAATAGCAGGGCATTTTAATTCTTTTTTTTTTTCCAAAAAATATTGTTGATCTTTCTGAATGTATTTCTTACTTACCTAGATCACATTTAAAAATTTTTTTTAATTTAAAAATATTAATGGAGTACAAATGTCTTTGTTACCTTGTTTAAAGCTTAAATGGGGACTTTTAGTGTACCCATTCCCAGAATAGTGTTCATTGTACCTGATAGGTAAGTTTTTACTCCTATATCACATTTTTTTAAAGATTATTTTTAAAAGTAGCTATGTTTCAGGACAAAGGGTAGTGTTTATTGCTTGATGAAATACATAGGTACATATTTTCTATAAGAAAATGAATTATTTGATAGATTAAATTCAGGAGAAATGTAATTACATATGATTAAATGCCTATGAAATAATATTACAAGATAAGAAGATTGTGCTATGAAATATGACAATCCTTAATGGAATTAGGGTGAAATACATTATCTTGATATTAGGAGATTTTAATTTCAGGAATAAAGAATTATTTGCAGTGAATTAAATTGTCACAACAGAAGACAGTGTCACATCTTTGAGCTTTAATTCTCTCCTGTTTGATGACTAAGTAGATAAGAATTAAATAGAGCTGAAAAGGCGAAGGCGGCCTTTAAAATGCCACACAGGAGAGGTGAATGACAATAAAGAAAGAGCAATATGAATTAATGTCAGAATGCAATTTACTTTTAATTGAGTGAGGAACATTTTGTTGAAATGTCAAAATTAAATGTAATACCTAATTACATATTTATTGATCCATTTGCTAGATCTGTGTGTTTATGTACACACATATATTTCTTAAATGATTAGTTTTTCTAATCTGGTAATAAAGAAGATAAAATGTAAGATACAAGAAGATAAATTAAGATAAAAATGTATCTATCTTCCTGTAGGGAATTGTCATGTGCTCATTAATTAGGGTGAACACTGAACCTCTAGTTTGATTTTTTAGTAAGGCTTAGCAGGAAAAAAAACGCTAATAAATATAATATTTCAAATCTGGAGCGCAGCCCAACAGGCGTAGAGGTAGAACATTAGCGCAGTGAAAATTGATTTAATCTCTTTAGTTATAATCCTGTGGGCACTTGGTGTGTTATAAGAGGTGAGGAGGAAAACAATGTTTAAGTTAAAATGTACATATAAGTGTATTGCATAATCTGCCATGTGGGATAACAGCTCTTCCACCTGGATGATAAATATAGTACATAAACAAACGATTTTTATAAACTGGCTTTGTACTGATGTTTGAGTTACCTAAATTTATTTCTAAATAATAACCATGACTAATACCATTTTTCAGTGAAAGGGAGGGATTAAATTCAATACTTATTGAATAACTACTTTGTGCCAGGCATTAGCTGAGTGCCATAGGGGAAGCTAAAGTACATGCATCATAGTCCCTACCCTCAAAAAATGTATAATCCAGTAGAGGAGACAGTCTTTTTAGGTCACAGTGCAAGATGAAGAGTTTGGTGCCTTTAATATGGGGTATGACTTAGATGTTCATCCTCATCATATGGCTTGTTTCTTAATTTTCTTGGAGCTTGGGTGTTTTTATCTTCTGTTTTTGTCTAAGAGGCAAAACAGAATAAATGCAACTTTCTATTAATGTTTTGTCTATTCTTCTTCTTCTTCTTTTTTTTTTTTGAGACAGGGTCTTGCTATATTGTCCAGGCTGGTCTGGAACTCCTGGGCTCAAGCAATCCTCTCGCCTCAGCCTCCCAAGTAGCTGGGATTATGGGCACATGCTGTTTTTTCCATTAATGTCTTGCTACAAGGAAGTTTTTTTCCTCTGCTGCAGGGAACCAGTGAACTACTGAAGTCATGACTTGCCCCGTACAAGCATTTATGCTATTGCACGTAGTGACCCATTTTTCACAGCAGTGGTACCTTCTGATATTTCAGGGTCTTGTCTCAATCGTTTATATTTTTCCTCATTAGCAACAGAGTAGCAAGCATTTGTAAAGTTTGCAAGCATTTACTTAAGTTGGTTCCTCAGTACATTAAATGTGTTTTGATAGTTCACATTTTTGTCCTGTTTTGGTTAAAATTCACAATTTAGTATTATCAAAATAGAAGTTACATTGCCCACAACACACCCACTTTGAATCTGTGTCAATATTGCTAGAAAGAGTGAATGTTTTTATATTCTTCTTATGTATGAAATGATGGAAGTTTGTAATTTGTGTTTGTGTATTTTTAAAATCACTTTTTTGAGGAGAATAACCATACAAAAAGGTCAGTGCTGTAAAACTTTCTTTAATTAAACTGGCAAGTAATTTAAAGGAGACCCATCAATAACCGATACTGTTACACACTTTATTATTTTATCGTTTCTCATGGTATATTACTCACATAAGCTTACACTCTAGAAGGAAAAAGGGTCCTGTGGATTTGGCATTCCAGGTTTGATTGCAACATCACCTGAAATGTCTGAATTAAGACCAACTTTAAAAAGTAATTATGAAACAGAGAGAAGCAGTTCAGCTTTAACAACAGCAGTGCTACTGGGTGTCATTGTGGCGAAAGTGCTTTATCATTATAAGGCGTTTCATTTTTCGCTAGAGTTGTCAGACTCTTTGATTGAAGAAAAAGTTCTCCATTCAACTTGATTAAGTTACTTGTTTCATCACCCAAGACAAGATGTTATGTTTGTCTCGGGGGATGACCAGATAAATAAAATACATTCATTGCCATCACCACATACATGCTGATGTAGAGTGGTTTTGGTGACCAGAGGATATATATGAAACACTTCCAAAATGCTCCATTTTTTAAATAACACAATCACTTTTCCAGTGCATTATTAACAAACTCGCATGTGCTGCTCCATCTCATTTGATGAGGAGAGCAAGGTGCTTGCTTTGGAAGGACACACAAATTGGAAAACAGCCTTATGATGATAATGTGCTTTTCTTCCTTTTTTGCCTTTCAGCATTCATCATCATATGACTAGCTAACATCATTATTAATCCCTTCTTATCATTTTACAACAAGCTTCTGGAAGAAAGTGCATGGTGTCAGCTTGCTTGAAAATAACATTGCTTTGCTTGTTCTACTACTCTGCATTAGGGGAGAATTTCGACCGCCAGGCCAGCCTTCGGCGGTCTCTAATTTACACAGACACTCTGGTAAGACGACCGAAGAAAGTCAAAAGGAGAAAGACTATTACAGGAGTCCCTGACAACATACAGAAGGAGCTAGGTATGGCTCAGCAGAACTGTGTTCTCTTGCCCCCGAGTGCTGCTCAGCATTTGTGATGCTTATACAATCGATACATTCTGATAGCCCTTGGTGCCCAAAGGGCCAGCTGCTTTCCTGAATGAGGCATTAGGTGCAAATCTTAACATCCCATGCAGACATGGTTTACTGGATTTGGAGGAGAAGGTACAGGGAGAAGAGCTTGTATGAAAACTATTAACTAGGATGATAGAAATTGATCGTTACATCATCATCTCTGTGTACCTTGAACATGGGTTATTTCTGCAATTAAATTTACCTTTCATTTAGATCTTAAGTTTTCGTGAAACTGAAAACTCATTCTAGGACTTCGAATGATGAATATGGACTTCGCTGGTTATCCTGACAATACCAGTGGTATTTTGTCATCAGAAACAGCAGTCTGGGATTATTAGTAAATGTCAATATGATAGAAAATAGTCATTTTTGTTGGATAATGCCTTCATTGCTCTCAGTGAAACAATTTCATAGCTTTTTTTATTTAGTATTTTCAACCTATGATAAAAGCAGGAAACACACAAGAAAATTTTGGCTGATGGAAAAGGTTGTTTAGTTCATTATTCATCTATCCACTTTGTTTCTGCTTATCTTTATATGTGTGGGGTAATCCTTTCGTTTTCTTCTTTCTCTATTAACTTCCTCTCCCTGTTATTTTATGGGTCCCAGCAGGAGTGTCTGCAGAGCAGGCGTAGCACAGCTCCTGGGTCAGGAGTAGCACTGGTGCCAGGCTGCTTGGAGCTGCACCCTAACCCTGCCACTCCCCCTGGGTGACCTTGGTTACTTTGCCTCTCTGAGTCTACTTCCTCCCTCAACAAATGGGTGTTGGTGATGTTAATAGAACCTACTTCATAGGGTTGTTTGGGGACTAAATGAATTTATACATGTGAAGCACTTAGTACCTGGCAGTACTATAATTGTATTAATAATATTAATAGCTCCTATGGTCATTATTATAGGGAAGTTACTACCACCTATGTTGAAATTTGCTTCTTTCTCCTTGGCCATCCTATGGACTTATTTCCTAATAGTTACTTTCACCTGACATTTTTATTTAGTTTTATTTACTATCAAAGGTTATACTCTACAAACTCAGAGTCATTATTTCTGAAATTGCCCATTAGTCTTTCAGTAAAAATGAGTTTATCTTAGCAATAATAATATATCTGTTCCAGCACCTTGAGGTGGTATTTCAGCTTCTGGCTGCTACAGACATTGTGCTTCTGTATTTTTTTCCCCAGCAGCCCTGCTTGAATGCCTTGTATTAGGGAGGGCAGGCTCACTCGTCTTTCCCTGGCATTTTCTCTTTTACTGCAGTCCAATCCTACAGTATATGTGCTCTGCCTTCTAGACTGTAGCCTAGACTGTAGCAGCCATCGGAAAAGAGGAGCAGGGCTCTGCCTCTGCTCCCGGTAGCTCCAGTGACCCGGATGGTATACAGGTGCTTGTCTTATTGCGTAATGGAAGGGTTCAATAGAAGCAAAGGCAAGATTGCAACTGCCCGTGGGATTTGTGAGGTCTGTCTGGTTCATGGCCCACAATCTGCTGCTTTTCGGGGGCCGGTTTTCCAGGTACCACCCAAGGCCTCCAGGCACCGTCCTTCAACCTGCGCCTCACTGACGCATAGTGCTTTCTCCCTCTCCTCTCAACTTGTCTGTGTCTTATTCTTTCAGACTCTTTCTTTTTTAATTCTTGAGGTGACAGCTGACTAATTTAAGAAGTTGTCTGTACTCACATGTTCTGTAGTTATTTAACAGGCTAATTTCCTAAAGCACTCTGGTAACATTTATACTTTGGTCTTTTTAGGAGATGTGCCACAAAGGAATGACTTTAAGGACAGATAGTTAGGCCCCTTGTAAGGTTAGAAACTTGATGTCTTGAGGTAAGCCATGTTGTAAGTGGCTTTCCAACCAAAATAGGATGACCTTGTGCAAAGAGTGTAAGGATAGTTTGGCTCAGATAAAGATGCACATACACATAAATATTCAATATGAATTGTCTATATACATATGTAATATGAAACCTAGAATGAGAAAGGTAAACATTTTTATCACCTTTATTACTGAAACAACCAGTATGGAGCCAATAACTCAGTTACTTCTTTTACCTTACTGGAATGATCTGGCCAGCGAGGTAAATCATATCTTCTGTAAATTTAGTATTTTTAAAATCAATGATTGAGTACATGGAACTACACAAATGCTGAAGGAAGGAAAATAGCTTTCCCCACATCATCTGTGTTGTGGCTGTTGCCAGACATGAGACTTTCGATGACATTGCAGTCAGTGACATGACCCGGATCACAGCTGGAGGTCAACTGAGACAACTGTTTCTAAGTTAGAGCCAGTTTAAACAAACAAACAAACAAACAAAAGATAATTAGATAAGGACTCCAGTTTTCTAGGTAGGCTAGTTGAAGGATTGGTGGATAAAATGAGGGGATAACATTTGAATACAGTTTTATTTAGCAAAAAAATCAGATCATATATTTATTTGTTCTTTTTTTTTTTTCTCTTGAGACAGAGTCTCACTCTGTTGCCTGGGCTATAGTGCCGTGGCATCAACCTAGCTCACAGCAACCTTGAACTCCTGGGCTCAAGCAATCCTCCTGCCTCAGCCTCCCAAGTAGCAGCCTCAGCCTCCCGAGTAGCTGGTGCTACAGGCATGCACCACCATGCCCAGCTAATTTTTTTTTCTATATTTTTTTTAGTTGTCCAGATAATTTCTTTCTATTTTTTAAGTAGAGATGGGGTTTCGCTCTTGCTGAGGCTGGCCTCGAACTCCTGACCTCTAACAATCCACCCACCTTGGCCTCCCAGAGTGCTAGGATTATAGGCGTGAACCACCATGCCCGGCCCCTATTTTCTTTAAAATTAGTCCTCCTCTAGTTATAAAATATAAGGGGGTGTATGGGGGTGTATGGCACAGTCAAACAAATTAGACAAAAAAGAAAATGATTACTGAAGGAAAGGCGTACGCTAGGAAAGATGCACCCTCTCCACTAGAGATTGTCCAAGTTGCCAGGGGCTTTGGATTTTAAAAATATCTAACCATACAGAGGTGCTTCCATGAATTAGAAAGTTATATTTAATTATATGCAGTTTTTACTTGAAAGTCTGTAAGTAGTGGACTCTTACTGTTGTATATGTATGTATGCCAATACTAGTATATTAACCCTGTAGCTATATAACCCTTTAAAATCAAGGTATGATATTTACTGTTTACCTCCAAAGTGTATCTGATGACTTATAATTTGTTGTCTTCCATTTAAATGAATTAGACATTTCAGTTTTTTTCTTGAATCTTAAAACTACACAGAAACTTATCTGAACATCATGTTATAAGATTTCATCTTTCAGCAGCAGGTAGGATTATTTTATTGGTTTATAATTATATTTGACTACTGAACTTCTCCCCATGTAGATTCCCTAAGGAGAAAAACCCTCATTTAAAGGAATCCTTTTATAAATAATTTTTGATAGTTTGTACTAGGAACATTACTGAAGACCTGACAAGACTTTTTAAAACTTCATGTACTAAACCTTAAATACATTAACCTGTAGATTCTTATCCTTAATTATATTTACTTTTTAGAAATTGGAGATCTCTTATAGTATTATTAACAAGAAACAGACAAATTATACTTAATTATTTCTTTAGATTATGTCTTTTTTTTTTTTTTTTTTTGAGACAGAGTCTCACTCTGTTGCCCGGGCTACAGTGCCGTGGCGTCAGCCTAGCTCACAGCAACCTCAAACTCCTGGGCTTAAGCGATCCTACTGCCTCAGCCTCCCGAGTAGCTGAGACTACAGGCATGCACCACCATGCCCGGCTAATTTTTCTATATATTTTTAGTTGTCCAGCTAATTTCTTTCTATTTTTTTTTAATAGAGCCGGTGTCTCGCTCTTGCTCAGGCTGGTCTCAAACTCCTGAGCTCAAACGATCCGCCTGTCTTGGCCTCTAGATTATGTCTTAAAATCAGTTAAATCCCACCAAGCTTTTGAGCGACACCTAAGTGGTCTACATTTGTTTGTAGTTTGTTTTCTTCCTTAACCAATACAGACATACCTCAGAGATACTGCAGATTTGATTTCAGACTACTACAATAATGCAGCTGTCACAACACAGCAAGTCACATGAATTACTTGGCTTCCCAGTGCATATAAAAGTTATGTTTATACTATACTGTAGTCTATTAAGTATGTAATAGCATTATCTTAAAAAAAAAACCAATGCATATACCTTACTATAAAAATACTTTATTGCTAAAAAAAAAATGCTAACGATCATCTGAGCCTTCAGAGATTGTAATGTTTTTGCTGGCGGAGGGTCTTGCCTTGATGTTGATGGCTGTTGACTGATCAGGGTGGTGATTGCTAAAGGTTGGGGTGACTGTGCTAATTTCTTAAAATAGGACAACGAGGTTTGCCACACAATGGACTCTTCCTTTCCCGAGAGATTCCTCTGTAGCATGCAATGCTGTCTGATTGCATTTTACCCACAGGGGAACTTCTTTCAAAATTGGAGTCAGTCCTCTCAAATCCTGCCACTGCTTTATCAAGCAAGTTTATATAATATTCTAAATCCTTTGTTGTCATTTCAACAATATTCATAGCATCTTTACCAGAAGTAGATTCTATCTCAAGAAACGGCTTTTTTTGCTCATCCATAAGAAGCAACAGTTCATCTGTTCAAGTTTGATAATGAGATTGCAGCAATTCGGTCACATCTGCAGGCTCCACTTCTAATTCCAGTTCTCTTGCTCTTTATACCACATCTGCAGTTTCTTCCTCCACTGAAGTCTTAAATTGCTCAAAGTCATCCATGAAGGTTGGAATCAACTTCTTCCAAACTCCTGTTAATGTTGATATTTTGACCTCCCACGAATCACACATGTTCTTTCTTAATGGTATCCAGAATGGTTAATCCTTTCCAGAAGGTTTTCAATTTACTTTGTTCAGATTCATCAGAGGAACCACTATCTGTGGCAGCTAAAGCCTTTCAAAATGTATGTCTTAAATAATAAGACTTGAAAATCAAAATTATTCCTTGATCCAAGGCTGCAGAATGGATGTTGTGTTAACAGGCATGAAAACAACATTATTCTCTTTGTACATCTCCATCAGAACTCTTGGGTGACAGAGCACATTGTCAATGAAAGGAATCTTTTTTTCTGAGCAGTAAGTCTCAAGAGTGGGTTTAAGATATTCAGTACGTCATGCTGTAAACATCTAGGCTTTATTGTTCCCTTTATAGAGCACGGGCAGAGTAGAATTAGCATAATTCTTAAGAGCCCCAGGATTTTCAAAATAGTAAATGAGCATTGGCTTCAACTTAAAGCCACCAGTTGTATTAGCCCCTAACAAAAGTGTCAGTCTGTCCTTTGAAGCTTTGAAGTATTGGCTTCTCCTCTCTAGCTATGAAAGTCCTAGATGCCATCTTCTTCTAATAGAAGGCTGTTTCATCTACATTGAAAATCTGTTGTTCAGTGTAGCCACCATCATCAATTATTGTAGCTAGATCTTCTGGATAACTTGCTGCTTCACCTTGTACTTTTATGTTCTGGAGAAGGCTTCTTTCGTTAAACCTCATGAACCAACCTCTGTTAGCTTCCACCTTTCCTTCTGCTGCTTCCTCACCTCTCTCAGACTTCATAGAATTGAAGAGAGTTACAGCCTTGTTCTAGATTAGGCTTTAGGGAATGTGGCTGTTTTATCTTCTATTCAGATGACTACAACTTTCTCCATATCAGCAATAAGGCTGTTTGCTTTCTTATCATTCATGTGTTCTCTAGTGCAGCACTTTTAATTTCCGTTAAGAGCTTTTCCTTTGCATTCACAACTTGGCTAACTATTTGGTGCAAGAAGTCTAGCTTTCAGCTGGTCTTAGCTTTTGACATGCCTTCTTCACTAAGCTTAATCATTTCTAGCTTTTGATTTAAAGTGAGAGACATGTGACTCTCCCTTTCACTTGAACACTTAGAGGCCACTGTAAGGTTATTAATTGGCCTAATTTTATTGTTGTGTCTCAGGGAATAGGGAAGCTTGAGGAGAGGGAGATGGGGGAACAGCTGATAGGAGGAACAGACAGAACACACAACATTTATCCATTAAGTTTGCCGTCTTACATGAATGTGGCTTGTGGCACACCAAAACAATTACAGTGGTAACCTCAAAGACCACTGGCTGGGCCTGGTGGCTCACGCCTGTAATCCTAGCACTCTGGGAGGCTGAGGCAGGAGGATTGCTTGAGCTCAGGAGTGAGAACAGCCTGAGCAAGAGTGAGATCCTGTCTCTACAAAAAATAGAAAAGTTAGCCAGGCATGATGGTATGCACCTGTCTTCCCAGTTACTCGGGAGGCTGAGGCAAGAGGATTGCTTAAACCCAGGAGTTTGAGGTGGCAGTGATCTGTGGTGATGCCACTGCACTCTAGCCAGAGCAACAGAGCAAGACTCTGTGTCAAAAAAAAAAAAAAAATCAGTGCTCACAAATGACTATAACAGATAAATGAAAAAGTTTAAAATGTTGCACAAATTACTAAAATGTGACATAGAGTCACATGAAGACATGTAAGCACATGCTGTTGGAGAATTGGTGCCAATAGACTTGTCCCACACAGAGTTGCCACAAACCATCAATTTGTAAAAAAAAAAAACAAAAAACAATTATCTGCGAAGTACAATAAAGTGAAGTGCAATAAAATGAGGTATGCCTGTATAGCATTCATCTGTCTCCTATAATATTATGAAACTTTTTAAACTGCGAAAATATTGGAAGGTCTGTTTTGGGAATAGAATTTTGGTGGTCCTTGTGATAAAAATTATATATTAGTTTCTCATATATCTTTAAAGTCTTTATGAAACATTGTTATTTTAATAAGAATGTTATACTCAGCTGTAGATGGTGAAGAATTGGCTACATTTCTATTTCAGAAGAATAGAATGGTTTCACATTCAAAATCATTGCCCAAAAGTATCAGGATTTTGTTTATGACATTTAAAGATAGCTAAATATCTACCACTAACCCTATGCAAGAACTACTACAATTTTGAAAGTAAAAGATATTAAAACGCATTGTTGAATGGAATGAAGTAGTTTGAATGTTTGGAGTTAAACTCATATAAACTGATACACCAATACAATTCAACCTCTCATCTTCTTAATTGCCAAATGGCAAAAACTTGCACCTCTTGTTTTTCTTTCCTCAAGGTGGATTTTTCTTCTGTTTCTGCCCTTTTGCTTATTTCCCCTCTTTCTAAGAGACAGCCTCCTCTGTGTCTGTCTATCTGCGTTCAGTGAGTGCTTACTTGGCAGAGGATAAAGACAGGAAATAGATCTCTTTGCTAAAGATACAAGTATAAAAACGTCTCTCCATCATCACAGTGAAGGAAAAGGCTTTCTGCTTGGGAGCCCTCCTTGCAGGGTGACATCTCTGAGGTTGAAACAAGCACATTGCTGCCATTTTAGTAATAGCCTTTGCTATCCAGATGAGCAAAAGGCTTTGCATATCCAATCTGTGCAATGGTTAAGTTACGTGGGGGTGGCGGGAAGTCAGGAATCCCATCATACCAGTGTCACATCTAGGTGTTGGTGCTGGACTGGCATTGCTCAGCAAAGCCCAGCCTTGAGGTACTTTCAGGTCCTTGTTGGATGAAGACAATATAGCAAGAACTGTGGTTTTACTACTATTTTTAAAGATTTGAGTTGCCCCAAGGATTGACTTATTTTTTCTTAGTACACTTGGGTAACTTCCTGGCTTTGTGATTTTTTTTTTTTTTTCTTTTAAAGCTCCATCCTTTCGTGGGGAGGTTGAAATCTGTTTATCTACAAGTAGGGTTTTCCCCCATCCACTACCCTCTCTGCTCATCCTTGGGTTTCTTTCTTTAACATACTACTCTCTGTTTGGTTGTAAAGCTCCAACAAATGAATAACCCTAATTTGAGGAAATGTTCGCTGGATCAGTTCCTGCTGGTTTTCCCTCATCAGAACACAACAGATTGCTGTTGAGTTTTGAATGTCACCAACAGACAGATGATAATGGCTTAAGATGGATAATGAAATGTTTGAAACGCAGATGGGCCTGTAAATCAATTTTCTTTTTCTTAGGATTTCCTTGTGACATAAAGATTAATGTAATTAACACTGTTTTATACTAGTATACCTCGTACATGGTCTCTCTGTGACCCTGTTGTTCAGTTACTACATGCATCTGTCTTTTGGAAAGATGCATCATAGCCGGGTAGATGCTCTGTGCACTTACCTGGTAGGGGAAAGGCTACCTTGAAGATTTTACTGAAAGATGCTTATTGGAAAAGTAAATACTCCATAGAGCACTCACCAGCCTTGATCTCTAAGGGATTACCTGAGAATTCCATATGCAGCACTCAAGCTATAGGGGGATCTAAAGTACAGATTAAGAGAAGTACATGAAATTCATGATAAGGATTTTTATTTTAGAGCTATCAGTAACTATTTAAATGCACTTAGGTACCTATAGGAGAAAAGAAACTAAATCAAATAGAAAAGATTTCTTTTAAAAATCACAATAGTCAGGGGGGGTGAGGGAACAAGTAATGAATTATGGATTTTTATTTGCAGATAACAAGCCTCTTTCTGCTTTATCTCCAGCATCCGGCACCGGTCAAGATGATGGTGGTGGTCATTCCGTGCTCACCCCAGACCACTACTCTACACTAGGAAGGCTTGATAGCTATCGGTCTGCTGGGCAGCGCTCAGAAACCAGGGACTCCAGCTGTCAGACAGAGGACATGAAAATCGTGCCACCATCAATGAGAAGAATCAGGGCACAGAAGGGGCAAGGCATTGCTGCCCAAATGAGCCACTTCTCAGGCTCCTCTGGCAACATGTCCGTGCAGAGCGATTCTGCAGGCATCGTGTTCCCTTCTCGCCTCAACAGCGATGCTGGTTTCCATAGTCTGCCACGTTCTGGAGCAAGGGCGAACATTCAGTCCCTTGAGCCACGGCTGGGTGCCCTGGGCCCTGCAGGAGACATGGTTGTCAGTTTCCCCTACGAGGGGAGTAACCCACAAGTAGATGAACACTTAGGACATTTAGGAGGTGCCTCAAGGACTGGAACCCTTTTGAGGCCCAAATCCCAGGAGCTGAGGCACTTTGAGAGTGAAAATGTAACAACCCCAGCCTGTGTGGTTTCTCCTCATGCGACGTATTCCACCAGCATCATCCCAAATGCTACACTGTCTTCCTCTTCAGAGATCATTGTTATTCACCCTGCTCAGAATTTAGGGCTGTTGGACAGTAAAATTACCAGCTCATCCTCGTATGCAAAGATAAAATCCAGAGACCACCTCATCCCCAGGCACGCTGGGAAAGATGACCGTCAGCCTCCCGGCTGTTACTGGAATGAGGGTCAAGCCTCCATTCTTTCTCAAGCCTTAGACACCCATTCCCCCGGTGCGACCACACTGTTGTCCCTCTGTGATTCCGCAGTCTGTCTAAATGCCCCAGCAAACAGGGAGAATGGGTCCCAAGCTGTGCCATATCACTGTAGAAACAGTCTGCGCTTACCAGCCCACACACAGGATGTGGATGGCAAGAGCGAGTCTAGTTATTCAGGGGGCGGAGGGCAGGGCAGCTCGGAGCCCTGGGAATACCAAGCCTCAGGTAATGGGCGGGCGTCCCCACTGAAGCCACATGTGGCCACTCCTGGGTACTCCACTCCGGCAAGTAACATGAGCAGCTGCAGTTTGGACCAAACGTCCAACAGAGAGGATGCGGGGTCGCTGTATTCCGAGGACCACGATGGCTGCTGCGCGTCCCTGCACACCGACTCTGGACGTGGATCTGGGAATCTGTGCAACAGCAGCGATGGCTTTGGGAACCCCAGGCACAGCGTGGTCAATGTGTTTGATGGAAGCGCTCAGAAAAACCAAGGGGACCGGTCAAATTGCCACGATAAATCGCTTTCGAGAAACATCTCTCTGAAGAAAGCAAAGAAGCCTCCCCTGCCACCCTCCCGGACAGACTCCCTCCGCAGGCTTCCCAAGAAGATCGGCCACTCTAACGGGCAGGTGCTCAACGAGAGCCTGATCGCCTCGCTCCAGCACTCGCTGCAGCTGAGCCTCCCGGGCAAGGGGGGCAGCTCGCCCTCCCAGAGCCCCTGCAGCGACCTGGAGGAGCCCTGGCTGCCCCGGTCGCGGAGCCAGAGCACGGTCAGCGCCGGCAGCAGCATGACCTCCGCCACCGCCCCCAACGTCTACTCCCTCTGCGGGGTCACGCCGGCGCAGAGCGACACCAGCAGCGTCAGGTCGGAGTACACAGACCCGTGGGGCTACTACGTCGACTACACGGGCCTGCAGGGAGACCCGGGCGCCCCGGGAGCCGCCTGCCCGGCCGGCAGCGGGGCACCCCCTGGCAGCGGGCCAGTCCGCCAGGTCCGGGAAGGGCCCGGGGCCGCCTTGCCCCAAGTGCCTGGCGCTTCCGTCAAACCAAAGATCACGTCGCCGGAGAAGTCACACAGAGTCACTTCTCCCTCCAGTGGGTATTCCAGCCAGTCGAATACACCCACAGCACTCACCCCCGTGCCTGTGTTTTTAAAATCAATGTCACCAGCAAATGGGAAGGGGAAGCCCAAGCCCAAGGTACCAGAAAGGAAGTCCTCTCTGATATCCTCAGTGTCCATTTCCTCATCGTCCACTTCTCTGTCCTCTAACACTTCCACGGAAGGAAGCGGCACTATGAAGAAGCTGGAAGCAGCCTCGGCCTGTCCCCAGGGACACCCCCCTCCTCCGCCAGCTCCCGTCCTCCCGCCTCCCCCGCCTCGGGCTGACTGTCCCGAGGGCTCTGCGCTGCCCCCCTCCCCCGGGTTCCCACCTCCGCCACCAGAAGCTCTCACTCCCTTCTGCCCCCCGGCTGATGGGTGCCTTCCTCCTGCCCCCACGTCACTGAGCCCCCTGCTTCCAGATTCTTCTGCGCCCTTGCCATCACCTCCGCCTTTTCCACCCTCCTCAGAGCCCCCGCCCGCCCCGCCCCTCGACCCCAGGTTCATGAGAGACCCCAGGCCTTCTTTCCCCAACTCCAGCCAGCCTGACTCCTGCCGGGAGGCCTTCAGGCCGCCTTCCGCCAAGGAGGAGAGCAGCAGACCCCCGATGCCCCTCATAACCGCGGAGGCACTGCAGACGGTGCAGCTGAGGCCGGTGAGGAAGAACTCGAGCGCCGGGGCGCCACTGCCGTCTGAACCGACAGCTCAGGAAAAACGAACTCCAGTCGCTCCACAGTACCACTTAAAGCCATCTGCCTTCCTGAAATCCCGAAATAGCACACATGAAATGGAGAGTGAAAGCCAGCCTGTCTCCGTGACAGGCTCGCTCCTGACGCCTGCCAAGAGCTCGAGTCAGGGTGACCATGGCAGTGCAGCCGAGCACGGCGCCCCGCCGAACGCCGGGGAGGCAGAGGCTCGGCCCGGCCCCAGGACCGGCCTGCTCCCCGACTCTTCACCCAGCAGGAAGCCACCACCCCCTATTTCCAAGAAGCCCAAACTGTTCCTGGTGGTGCCACCTCCGCAGAGAGATTTTGCAGCGGAGCCCGCAGAGAACGTGAGCGAAGCCCTCCGAGCTGTGCCTAGCCCCACGAGGGGAGAGGAGGGCTCTGCACACAGCAAAGAGACGAGGGAGACTTCCGCAGCCCGAGCTGGCTCTCATGCGACGCACCCCAGCAGCTTGGTTGTTGAGGGAGGAGCTGCAGGATCCGTGTCCCCCGGCAGAGTGGAAGCCAATGTCCTCATGGTACAGCCTGATACCTCGCTTGTCCCCCAGCAGGAAGAGCCAGCCGAGAACAGCGCGGATGGTGGGGGCGACGTGGAGAGCTGCCTGTCTGGACAGGACGGAGGGGGTGAGTCTGGCTTCTCTCTCCTGTGCCCTCTGACCATATGCAGCTGAGCCAAGTGGGGCTGTCCAGTGCTCCCACGTGGAACCCAGGTAGATCCGATTAGATTCACGTTAAAGCCAGCACTGTGTGGGCTTCCTGTGCTACTGCACGGGGTAAGTTACCAACTTTGCATGTTATGAATTTAAAAAAAAAAAAAATCTAGACCTAAAGGAATGGCAGAAAATAGGGGAATGGGGATGATCTGTGGCAGGCTGGGTGTTAAATAGCAGTGAGTAATCACCCTCCTGAAGAGCTGCAAAGAAATGCTGCAACAAAACTGGAGAGAGATTCAGCGGGAGTTCTATACCTTAACAGAGAAGAATGAGCTCTGGCTGTGGGGCTGGCGTCATTTCCCCCATCTTTGTAAACTATCAAACTACAGACCCCACCGCATCTCTCCGTGGCCCTCACATTGTCAGGAATAGCAGGGAAGCAGCGTGTTTGCAAGCTTGGCTGAGGACTGAAATTCTAGTCACTGTGCATCTTCTGTGCCTGCTGGCTTGCTTCTCTATAGCCGGGGTGCCGCAGACCGACACGGCCGCGTCCTCCTCGGAGGCCTGTGACTTCCCCAGGGAAGACGGGAGTGATGAGGTGATGACCCCCAGTAGACCCAGGACCACAGAAGACCTTTTTGCAGCTATTCACAGGTATCCAAAACGCCTTCCTCTTACTTTAATCTACTTTATAATTCCTTCTCTACAAATGATTTCTCAATTTCTTTTTCTTTCTTAAGGGTTCTTCTGTCTCTCAGTCATGACTCATTAACTTTATTGATTTTTTTTAGTGGGTTTCTATAGTTTTATTTCCTCTGACTCCAATTTCTGTTTTACTTTGTACCACTGATTTTTATGACATGAACGTGATGCCTAGGCGCTGCTCTTGCTGGCAAGGAATACAATGTGTCAGTCGTAAGAGCATTAAGAAGACTTGGGTTAAAGCAGCTGTGGTTCAGTGCAGGCCTAGGAATGTTCTGTGGACTTAGGATGCACAGACTAGCTCTACAGGACTCCTTTCCTAAGGCTGTTTTAGTCTTTTTTTTTTCTTTTCTTTTTTTTTTTTTTTTTTTTCGTTTTTCACAAAATCCAGGATTTTATAGTACAATTTCTTTGGCTGCTTAAATGTTTCTGTAAAAGAGTACATCTTTTTTTTTTAAGCAGGAGCAAAAGGAATTAAATTTGCTTGTTACTGTATACTATTAGTGCCATCTACTGGCGTGAGAAAAAGACTGCCCCCTTTAGCACTGATGGGTTTCTTTGATCTCTTTAGAAATAAAAAGGTAGCTAATTACCCAATTATTTCTCAAAACAGGGAAATGAAAAATATACATCCTTTGAAAGAAATTTTAGTGGCATTTCTAGAAGTTTACACAGATGTTTCTAACTTTAACCGTACTAGACACATAATAAGCACTCAATAAATATTTTCTGAATTAAATAAAACCATTTGGAATCTAACTGTGAGGAGATCCTTCCAAGACTCAAAGTATTTCATTTAATATGGAATGCATTGGGTTGCTAAATATACAGGCATATGCATATTTATAATAGCAATCCTTAGAGATTTGTGTTGCCTGGTTGCTCTGTGTATTCCATACTTGGTTCCAATGAGAAAACCCAACTGTTGTGGGGCCAAATTACTGCATCCCTTTCCTAAAAATATGCTAAAGGTCTACACTATATTTTGTTTTGGCAGCCTTCTTAAGGCACTGAAAAGTTTGTGGTTTTTCCTACTGCAGATGTAGAAATTGGTCAGTTTGTATTATTCTGTGCATGCATGAGAGAAATAAGGCCAAGTAGGCCTCGGGAGTGGATTGCAAAGAGAAAGCGAGGACACATGCCAATTTCTGCTGTAGCGTTGAGAATATATTAGCAGACATAGTAAAGCTCCATCTAATGTCTGCGTTTTTTAAGGCTTTGTTTTTATATCCTTTAGCACTTAAGCTCATAATTTAAAATAAAGAATATCTAAGTTGAAACACAGCTTTCAAATTTTATAATGCAAATTAATTCACTTCAGATTTAAAGCCAGATGGAAAATGTAGAACACCAGTTGAGGTGTGAAGTTTTTATATTTATTGAAGTAATTAGTTTTTAAGCCAGTATTAACTATTTAAGTACTTTTTATAGCCATCTTCTTTAAAAATACATACATACATACATATATATGTATATATATATGCAAAGAATTCATATGTTTAGATTTAATTCTCATTTTAGGGGGCAGCTGCTCTTCAGAAACAACAATAAAATCCCATCTTCTTTCTTAATTCTAAACCTACAGTTAAAGGCCATTTAACTTTAACTTGATTAAAGCTTTAATCATGTTTAGTTGTGGCTTGTTTTGTGGATCTCAGCACACCCTCACTATTTAAAAACCAAACAAAAAATCACACCACAAGCCAATACCTAAAAGAATGAGATGAGCAGAGCTGCTTTGGGGGAGTGACCAGTATGAGGGGTGAGGCTGTGTGCTGTATGTGGGAAGATATCCCATTAAGTCCTAATTGTCATACTAACAAGTTGTGTGACTTCACTCCTCAGTCTTCAGTTACCGTCTCTGAAACCCAAAGTGGTTGGACTAGACCATTTTCTAAAGTCTTTTCCAGTTGTACAGTTTGGAGATGCTATTATTCTGTGATTTTGTCAGTCAGTCATTACCTGTATTAGGACACTGCTCTCATTGACCACCGAGCATGACTATGGAACCAAGATATCACAGGCCACATTCTATAGTCCCAAAGGGGCTGGTACCCCAGCAGCTCTGGCCACCCTTCAGACTCTGTATTGGGTCTTTACCACTTTCTGCCCTATGCTTTAGTGGCTTGTTTTTGGCCAGAATCATGGAGATCACCCCGGGAGCACCAAGCCCAGGGCAGCCAACACAGACCCATCCTCCCCCCTGCCTCGCTGTCTGGGCTATGTAAAAACCAAAGCCTATCCTGGTGGTAAGAAGGAAGAATTCTCTTCCCTATATCATATTCAGAGTTTTTTTAAACACCTGCTATATGCCTGATACTTCATGGCTGTTACTGCATTTATCTTTATTGACAAACTGTGGCCTATACACTGTTACCCCCCCTTTTCAGATAGGAAACACCATCAGAAATTTTAACTTGCACAAAGTGACAGAATAAGGACATTTTAGCAGTGGGATGTATATAACCCCAGAGGTTCTTTAGCTGATTTAGTCTTCACACACCTGTGAGGTGGGTATTATCACACCCCCATTTCATAAAAAGTGTGGAAACTGAGGTGCGGCATGAACGGGCAACTTGTCCTGGGCTACACAGCTAGAAGTGGGTGGCACTCGGTTTCAGCTCTTCATCTGCACGTACAGATACCATACTCTCAACCTTTCCCTGCTGCATATCCTAGAATTATATAGCAGGAAAAGAGAGATATCCACATCTTTAATTCATTAACTGTGTCGAGGTTTCTTAAAGCAAGTCCACCTGCACTTAGCTGAGAGGCGCACACACACCGAGTTGTCATGAAGAGACTGGCAAGGGACCACTTGGCTCATCAGCTGTGCCATCTCCGTGTCACTAGCAGTAGAAAACACTGAATGGTGAGGTCATTAGAGACTGAGGACAAGAAGTACCTGCAGGAAACATTTACTTCCCCTGATTGGCCTCTCCTCTTCCCCTCTCCACTCCCGTCCCTCATGTTTCTGGGTCAGCATGAGGCTCTCTGAACTTGATCATGAAACAGATCCAGCGAGAAGTTTCACTCTTGTTTTCTGGAAAACTGAACTTCTAGAAGTTGGCATAGGGTCCTATAAAAGCTGAGGAGGACTGGTTTTTCGTCACATTCTAGAATGACTGAGAATATAAAGTTGCAGCATTGTTTTGGGACCTGGGCTGGGGCACATCTTAGTATAGGGGATATTCTGGGCATTGCTTATCTATTAGGTCTGTTCAAGGACTGGCACCAAATACAAAAGGGAAGAGTAGAAAGAAGGATGGTCAGCAAGTGAGATTCACTCAGGATTGCCCATCTACGAGAGTTAAATGAATACTAGCAATTATTTAAAACATTGGAAATGGGTCCTATCTGAAGTAAGTTAATATGATGTTTAAGATTTGTTTCAAAATAATCCAGTGAGGGTGGATATAAAAGAAGGATGGCGTAGTTAATGATTATCGTTGATGAGTTATGGGTTCATGTGGTCAAAGAATGTACTGTCTTTTTTTGCATAGGTGTTTCAAGTTTTCTGTAGTTAAAATAAGTTTGTTTTGTTTTTGTTTTTTTTTTACTTGTGCTTTTTACTGTATTGATCATAGAGAAAACACACGTAAAATAAGTCTTTTAAAGTCAATATTCAGTCAGTGGTAACCTGAGGACGTGATAAGGGAAGCAGGATGGTTGTGGCCTACTGGGAATTAACCTTTATCTTAATGTTACCAAATCTCAGATCCAAAAGGAAAGTCCTTGGCCGTAAAGATTCAGATGATGAGCACTCCCGAAACCATTCTCCCTCCCCGCCAGTGACACCCACCGGCGCTGCCCCGAGCCTGGCCTCGCCAAAGCAAGTGGGATCCATTCAGAGAAGTGTCCGAAAGAGCAGCACCAGCAGCGACAACTTCAAAGCTCTGCTGCTCAAAAAGGGGAGTCGTTCAGACACCAGCGCCCGCATGTCGGCGGCGGAGATGCTCAAGAACACAGATCCTCGATTCCAGAGATCGAGGTCGGAGCCGTCGCCCGACACCCCCGAGAGCCCGTCAAGCTGCTCCCCGAGCAAGAACAGAAGGGCCCAGGAAGAGTGGGCCAAGAACGAAGGGTTGATGCCTCGGAGTCTGTCCTTTTCCGGCCCCAGGTACGGCCGCAGTCGGACGCCGCCGTCGGCAGCCAGCAGCAGGTACAGCATGCGGAACCGGATCCAGAGCAGCCCCATGACGGTCATCTCGGAGGGCGAGGGGGAAGCCACGGAGCCTGTGGACGGCAGAGCGCGCGGGGCCCTGGGCGCTGCCAAGGGGTGTTCCCTGGCCGGGCTGGCGGGGGGTGAGATGGACGAGGGCAGTGCGTTCTGCACGGAGGAGCCTGCCGCCTCCCTGCGGCCACAGGCCCCTGGCACCGCAGATGGGGCAGCCAGTGCAGAGGACAGGGATCCGTCAGAGCAGCGCGGAGGCTCTCCGAGGGAGGAGAGTTAGGGACAAGAACGCGGCTCTCCCGGGTGATGGGGGAGGGATGAGCAATGCATCGCTCTAGGAAGCCTGCTAGGTGCCCTTGCCCGGCTTGCCCGGGGATCCCACTCACCGTGTGTGCTGTGGCCCCAGCGTCGCCAGCCCTGCAGTGTGAGCGGAGGGTTATTTAGAACTCACCTGGCACTTGCCCTGTGGCTTAAAAGCAAGTAGAAGCTTAAACTTCTGAAAGTGCTTCCTGGGGAAGATTTTTTTTTTTCCTAAATACTTGGGGTGTGTCAAGGGTGTATGGGGGTGTGTGTGCATTTTGAACACTTTTTATTTTTAAAAAATACACACACACAAGCAGTATGTACAGAAATGGGAGAAAGCAAGCCAGAGTTAGGCTCGGTAGAGTAAGCTGGGAGTCTTCCGGACTAGATGGTAACCGCTTTCAAAGCATTCTGTTTATGGAAACCTGTGAGTTCCATGAGAAGGGAGAAGACGTTGCTTCTACGAAAGAGGCGGTAGATTTGCTGGTTCTTAATGCACAGAACGCGTGGATGTATGCACATGTGTGCTGCGGGGTGAGGCGTGTCCCGATGAGCGCAGAGAAGCTAGGAAAGGGCTAAGTGACTAACTGGTTTAGGTACTTTTTTTCTGGGGGAAATAGGCTTTGTTTCTTTTTTTGTAAACATGACAAACGTGAAAGTGTCAACGCTGTAACTTGGTGCCTGCTGCTGTGCAGCCACATACACACAACTTTTAGCCTGATTTTTAGAAGTGTGGGGAATTTTTAAATGCATTTCCTTCTTGAGTAGCAGCTGAGGCCTTTGAGAACTGAAGTGACCTGCGGACATATAGACAGGGAGAGAGAGGAGAGGGGGAGAGGGGTAGGTGATACACTGCTGGAATTGGTTTCCTGCCTAATAAATAAAACTATTTTGCAGAATTAAATTTGAAAACTTGCACTACCGAACTGTGGGTGGAGCTTTTCCTTTTACAACAGTTTTTTATCAGAGTTTAAACTTCCATTTGGCAATTTCCTATCACTTGAAATGTCAACATTTGCTAACTTTTGGATATCCTTTTGGTTATACCAAAGAAAAAGTTTCGGCTATTTTTCTTTCCTTGAACTGCCTGCAGTATCATGTCCTAATTTAGAAAGGTTTATCAAAATCTATGATATATATATTATCTTACTTTGAAGAAAATGCCGAATAGCTCTTGTTAGTCAAATAAACTGATAAAAATTGGTAGGGCTTGGCTATTACTTAGCCCTGGGAAATGAGTTTTTAGATTAAAAAGGGTTTTTTTTTTTTTTGCATCAGTTGTTTTGTGCATTTTTAAATTTGTTTTTAAATAATTGAGTTGCTAATTACCTTCTAATCTTCTCCAATCAGAATTTCAAAACTTAGATGTAGGAGAAAAGTATGTAAAGTCTTTATTTTAATGTAATATTCTTGTGACCCTACCCTCCCTCCTTCCCTCCCTCCCTCGCTCCCTCCCAACTTCTGTGTGCTTTGGCTCCCTTATTTGTTAGTTAAATAAGCCAGAGTCTTGTCTTCTTCATTGGAAGGACCTAGGATGACAATGCTGAGATTCTTGGTTTAAATCCAGTGTAGTTACCAAATGGCCAATTTTTTTCCGGTATGAAAATATCATCTAACAGTTGGACTGCACAGGTCAAGTCATCATGCGGCTTATAAAATAAAACTTTAGGTACCTATTTTAGACATGTCTTTGAGGCAAAAACAAACCTAAAGAATTAAGACTCTTTACCTTCTCTGAAGAAAACAAAACACTTCTTTTCACACAACCGGAAATCAAGACCTGACATTTGGAGTGATTGTCTACTACATTGGCATAAGGATCGTTTCTTCTAAATTTTAGGAAAGTGGTGTTGGCTTTTGATTATGAAATCTCGTAGCTACCTAAAAAAGATTAGAATGGACATGGCTATCAGAAGTCTTTAACTTAATATAAAAATCTTTTATTTGAAGGTAAGATAAGCAACATCAAAACTAATTATAAAACTATTTAAAAATTCCCATTCTTAAAGAAAACTATTAGGTTTTAAATTTGCTTTGAATAAAACAATTTTAAAGTAAATATTTGAAACGTATTTCTTTTTGTTTGTACATGTGTTTTTTGGCTAATGAGATAGGTCATCTTGTGCAGAATTGTTGAGTGCTTTGCTTGATGCTAGCAGAACAACAGCAGTGAGACCAGAAGGTCCCTGTGGGAGGTGGGCACCCAACAGAGAGGAGAGAGAACATCACAGACACTGGTTGGTGCCATTTAAAAGGACCCATGGAAAGACAACTGAATAATGTCCTATGGACTTTAGAATAAAATACAAATAATGTATTGGCTGGCCATTCAGATGTGACGTGTGGAGAGATGTGAGGACTTTTGTCAGGCATGGATGACATACAGGGAGACAAGAAACTAGACTTTTCCCTGAAACATACTGCATCTTCACCTTTGCTACTCGATTCCTCTGTGGGGCTCACTTCTGTTTGTGGACTATATCTTGTTCAAAAGCTCCATGAGGGCATACTTGATGGCTCTCCCCAAGACTTTAAGTTGCAGATAATCGTAGAAGCCCCAGGACTAAATTATATCCACTTTATTTTTTCTAAGACTTAGGAGAGAAACAAGTGACCAGTTTGGCTGTCAGTTGGAAACAGCCTCAACTTTAGTCCGATTTCTGCCCTCCTACTATTTCTGAAGAATCTTGATTGAATTCTGCTGCTTCTTGTGTGAGGATGAAAGCATATTCATTTGGAGAATCACAATGACAAGGCAAGGAAAGGAGGCATTTCTGTGTCCCAATCTCATCCCCACCTGCAGATGGCGCCCCCACTCTGTGGGCGTCCTAGGAGGAGAGGACAGGAAACCACTGGATTGGCTTCCTTGGTTCTGCCTTAGTGTTTTCAGCCTCCACGTGAATAATTGTTTGTATAACTCAGATTGCATCATAAAAGAGCATAATGGGATCATGTACTTTGGTGGCTATGAGGAGACTGCTGGGGGGAGAGGAGGGTCTTTTGAGTAAAACATGGACCTGACTCTTGAGGTCCATTTTCCTTCATAAGGTATTTGGTGACTATCACAGTTTTTCTCAATGAGCTGCTCTACACTGCCTTCCACAGGGGCCAGCTTTATTCACACAACAAGGGCTAGAGCAGTCTGTAGTCATTGTTCAGTGATGGAAAAAAAAAAAAAGTCCTTTAGTAAATACTTTGTGTGTATTTACTGGGTAAGGGTGAGGGGGTCCTATGACAGAAGAGCATGGATGAGCTATCAGTAAAGGGTTTAAACCTAGTGAAAAAGACACACAATTATCCTGCAAAATGTGTATCAACATCAGGTTAGACCCAAAGGAAAAGCACTCTGGGCTCTGGCAAGCCCTGTTGGAACCTCACTCAGCATCTACTACCAAGGGGTGAAATTGTTCAGGCTGGCAACACAACCAGACAAAACACTGTACCCCTCAGCTTCCTTGTGGTTACCAGGGCCATGGACGCAGTTTTGGCCAATGAGACATGGGCATAGTCTTGGAATTTCTGGGAAGCTTGCCATCCCCTCCTCTTGTGGCTTCCTTCCTCCTGTTTCTCCCTATGATGGGTGGGAGGCTGGAGGAGGAACAATAATCCCACAACCTATGAGGCACCAATGAGGATGAAAGGCACGTGCCATGAGTGGCAGAGGAGAAAGGAGCTTGGTCTGCTGACAGCATCCAGAGTTACTGCACCAGCCATGAGCTGTCCACCGCCAGACCCACTGAGTAAGTCATTTTTCACTTGCTTTGCAGTTAAGTGACATGTTCTCAGAGGAAGATGCCGTTGCTTCTGAGTGGGTAGATGGGAGGGATTGGCTGTGGTGGACCTGAGCTAAGACATTGTGGGTGAGGAGGATTTCACCCAGCAGGGACAGCTGGCAGAAGAAAGACATTCCAAATGGGGAGGGTAGCATGAGCAAAGATACAGACAAGTGTTTAGAGGAAGCCATGTAGCTAAAATAGGAAGTCTAGAATAACACAGTGGGACATGAGACAGGAAAGGTCATCTGGTGCAAGAATGTAGGGGGCCTGGGATGTCATCCCAAGGAATCTGGGTTTTGTTTCATGTGTGGGGAAACAATGAAGCTTTTTAAGAAGGGAAATAATGTGATAGGGCTTGGTTCTTAGCCCTCTTCTCAAGCTATACTGTCCCTTGGTGAATTTATATTAATATAATCCCATAGTATTGGATAAATGAAATATTCTGGTAACTCCCAAATATCTCTTGTCTGGGCTTCCTTCATGAATTCCTGATTAGTATACCAATTGCTTACTCAAAATCTGCACTTAAAGGTGTTTCAAACTTAATACAGTCATGCCTCTCTTAAAGATGTTCCTGAGAAATGCATCATTAGGTGATTTCATCATTGTGTGCACACTACGGAGTATACTTAGAGCTACGCGGTACAGCCTACTATACGCCTGGACTACCTGGTGTGGCCTATTGCTCCTAGGCTACAAACCTGCACAGCATGTTACTCTATTGACTATTTTAGACAATTTGAACACAATGGTAAGTATTTGTATATCTAAACATAGAAAAGGTACAGTGAAAATAAGGTGTTACAATGTTATGGAACCACTGTGGTATATGTGGTCTGTCATTGACTGGCAACATCATTGTGTAGCATGTGACTGTAGAGCCAAACCCTACTTTTCTTGAAATCCCTTCCCTTATCACTTAGTGGCATTACCATTCACACAATGGCTCAGGCTCCAAACCTAGGGGCATCCTGTGGCCTCTTTCCTCTCCACCCCACATCTAAAACCATAAGCAAGTTAAATCAGCCATACTGCCAACTTGTATCACAAATCCAATCACTTCTCCCTAGTTCCACCGCTACCGCTCAGGTCCAAACCATCATCTCTTGACCAAACTATTGGGAAAGCCTCCCAACTGGCCTCCCTGCCTTTACTATGCATCTTTGACCATTCTCAGCTCAGCACACAAAGTAATTCCTAGCACCCCCTGCTTGAAACCTCTCAAAGATTGCATGTTACAGTTACAATAGAATTCGAACTCCTTGCTGTGGCCTGCACCACCTTTGAGATCTACTGCTGTTTCCCTCACTCATGAAGATTTGGCCCCATTTGCCTTCTTTCTGTCGCTTGACAGAAGCCACTTCCTGCATTAGAGTCTTTATTTTAACTATTGAAAATAAAGTTCTTATATTCCTCTGCCAGTTTAGGTTCTTCAGGCAGTAGACGCTGAGACAATTAATGGAGTGTGACACCACTAGAGGGAAAAGGGAAGAAGCAGGATTGGGCAGGGAGAGCATGAGACTGCCATCCCAGTGGGGACGTGAGGAAAAGGGTCATCTTTGGAGGAGTCCTATGTTGGACCTAATGGCTAGGTCCCTGTACCACTGCCTTGCTTGGTCTCTGGCAAGAGGCCACCCTGAGTAGAACGTCCTTTTGATTTCCATAGTTTAGTTAAATCTTTGGCCACCAACCCCCTCTGCCTTGAGAATAGTATGACCTCAGAGGCTGTCAGCTGCCCCTGCTTCTCACAGCTGGTTGGCCAGTCTTTTCTTGTAGGGGTATCTAAGTGACACATCTCCATGCCTGCCCCA
Organism: Lemur catta; assembly: GCF_020740605.2. Lineage (NCBI taxonomy): Eukaryota > Metazoa > Chordata > Mammalia > Primates > Lemuridae > Lemur > Lemur catta. The sequence goes on along the minus strand of NC_059129.1, from coordinate 124,746,181 downwards.
GTCCACCCCTTTCCCCATGTGGATCCACCTCCCCATACACATGCAGAGCGCAGCTGCTCTGGGGCTCTGATGGACCTCTCTTCCTGGGGAGAAATTTTAAAAAACAGGAGTTTGGTGGGACCAACTATAGCACCTTCCTGCAATTGGTCCTGAGGCTACAATGGGTCCTCATCATTCCTCCCGCCATTGCAAATTCCCCTCACCCTCAACTGTCATCACTGCTGGTCTTGGTGTCTTTCTTGATGGTGTGAACCAAGCTCTCGTTCCTGTGGGTCCTCCTGGGAGCCAAACCCTTCTCACACCAGGGTTGCTACACTTGCCCATTCACAGTTCCCACTGGGCAAGGAGAACACAAGTGTCTCCAGTGGACCAGCTGAGTGCATATGCTTTCCTCCCTGTCCCCATCATCTAACAGCTGGCTTACCTGTTCTTGCAGTTCAGGGTCAATTACCCCTGACTACATAGTACTTTTTACCTACTGCTCCCTGGACACAGGAGGGACTCTTGCTATATTGCCCAGGGAGAGCATACACCCTTTGTGAACAAAGACTTCTGACTCTGTAGAACCAGAGTTGGAGGAATGGGAAGAACTAAGTACCTCAGTGGTTCACTGGGCGTGATGGTCAGTAGGGTCATTCCTGCCAGATCACAATTCAAGCTACTAATCTTTTCATATCTGTCACTTCTGGGTCTACTTTTAATGATCTTTTATCCCTATGGACAGTATTTTTGTTTCTCTGTGTTCCTAGTAATTTTTTACCAGAGGTTGGGAATTAACGTTATGTTATTTGTTGATGGATTTTGTTGTATTCCTTTAAATAGTATTGGGTTTTATTATGGTGCACAGTCAAGTTTCTTGAAATCAGTTTGATTTTTCCAAAGTTTGTGTTTTAAGCTTTGTTAGGGGAAGTCCAGAGAAGGCTTTGGTCTATGGATACTTTAACCTCACTACTAAAGCAACACCCTTTTGAGAACTCTACCTGATGCCCCATGCATTATGAGTTATTTCTACTCTGGCTAGTGGGAACACAAATGTTTCCTGGCCCCATATGTGATCTGAAAATTATTTGTTCTACTATTTCTAGTTCTCATTTCTTGGCTAGAGTAGTTTCTTCTCACACCTTCACTAAACCAAGGACTCAAGGGGACCCACGGCAGATCTACAGAGCTCTTTGTGCCGTCCCCTCTCATTTACTCTGCCCAACAAATTCTATACCCTTGGCCTCCTCTCCCCCTCTCATTTACTCTGCCCAACAAATTCTACCCCCTTGGCCTCCTGTAACACTGACCTCTGTCTCCTCAACTCAGCAAGACCATTGGTCTCTGGCTTCCTCCTCCCTGCTTTGCTGCCTGGAAACCGCCTCTAAGCCATTAGCTTGAACATTCATCGGATTCGCCTCATTTTTTCCCCCTTCTCTCAGAGATCACAGTCCTATGCTATGAACTTACATTATCTGAAGACCATTGTTTTATATATTTTGTTTGGGTTTTTAGTTGTTTAAGATGCAAAGATAAAAATGATTCCTGTTTCACCTTCGTGGTCAGAAGCAGAGGTTCACCCAAGGAGCTTAAAAAACATTATTCAAGGAAATACTGGTTTAGATTTACTACCTGCTTGGGAAAGAGGGGACTTCAAGGCTTACACTCTGGTCAAAGAACCAGTGTGGGGTTATTCTGCCTGCCAAGTATGTCAATCTCAATTATATAATCAGGGATGAGGCAAAAATAACCAACATTGGGTCTGCAGACCCAGGAGACCTACTGTAAGCCAAACTTTGATTAGAACATTTCTTTCCTAAACTCCATATGCTCCCATTTTAATGGGGGAGGAGAAACTATAATGATACTTTGGGTTTCTGAGTATCACATGTTAATTTGGGCCCTGATATATCCAGGTATTCCTCTTTCCCTAGTGTGAAGCCACCTGCATAAAGGCCATAGATTCCTTTGGAAAAAGGCTGGGGAATCATTACGGTACACACTTGCAGGGACCTCTCACCCAGGATCCAGTCACCTCTTCAGTTAATGAGCTTTGGGTCAGAAAACTGGCTCAGTCTAGAAACTGGTAAGGAAGCATGGGCTTCTTTTTATTGGCGTGCTCTCTCTCAGCCCCCTGCTTATCCATTTTCGCTCTCTCTGATTGTATATCAAGCATTACCCTTGCTGACCACCTAACTATTTTGTCCCTAGGGATGCCATGTTCTATTAACCATTTCCATAAGACTTTACAGGTCTGGGTCCCTTGGCTGTCATTTTGCGCTTAGTGGTTAATATGCTAATGATGGCATTCTGGCTTCTGTGGTTAGCACCTGGGCTCTCTGAGGTCTCATCATCATCCACATTGCTCTCAGCAAGCCAAGTTCCATCATGGCCTTTCCTGCCAGCCCCAGACTGCCGAGGAGAGCCCCCACAGAGCTCCTTGGTGATGCCCTGGCCCCTCTCATCATGCAGCCCAAGGACCTTGGTGAATGATGGGTCCTCTGAGCCTTCCTGTGAAGCATAACCCCCTGATGGGCACTTTGCCTCATGTGTCCATTCCAGCACACCCCCTTCCTGGAGCCTTTTCATTCCTTCCTCTGTTGTCTATCTCAGCAATTCAGACATTTCAACATTTTGATCACTTTTTCTAGGCTTCTACCGAGCCACCCTAGAGCAGTGACTTTGCACTATCTCTTGGCATTTTTCTCATGGTGTTAAATCCTGTATCCTGAGAAATACCCCCAAGTCAATACACTCTCACTTATCTAATTTTATGAATCTGGCACCTTTGACCAAGCACCCTCAGACTTGAGTCCCAAGAGTACTCCTCTGGCCCCTGCAGTACATGCTGGCTAGTTCATACAGTCCATTTCTTCCCTCCTCAGACCCAGCACAGCCCAACCAGATTATTTTGTAGCTGAACTCTGGTTATAGGCCTAGTAGGCAGGAGGAGGGGTGGGGACAGCTCCTGAGGGGCACCTGTTGCCTTATGGGGGAAAGACCCTGACACTGTCTTTCCTTGTGTTAGGATAGAGGAAGGGAGGGAAGGTAGTTCTAGCTCTTCGGTGGGGAAGGGTGGTTCTCTTCTGCAGGCTCAAAACATTCAGAAGTCAGAATTGTTAGGGACACTAGACGTCTCCATCACATATTTTAGGTTCCCAGGATTGATTCTGACCTTGACACAACAGACCTAGCTTGGTTGAACGTTTGTGGGCAGTTAGCTACTTTTACCATCCCATCCTGTGCTTGCCCTTTGGCTTTTTCTGCTTGGCTACTGCATGGGATGAGGACTTGTTGGCAAGCCACCCAAGTGACTCCAGCTGTCACCCTTAGTTTTAAATTGCTTATTAATTGACCTCAGCTTTTCATTATCCACCTGCAGGACATCAATCCAACTCAGTAATAACCACTCAAGTCCATTGTCCTAGTATTTATTATCCACCCTTCCCCCATATTTTAAACGACTGAATCATCCGCCAGTCACTGCAGTCCCCTGCACCAGCATGCTGTTTCATCTCGTTTTAATAACTGCATAGCCTTCTTGTGCCAGGCGGCTGTCTATCCAACAGGGATGGGGGCCTCAGAACCTGCCAGTGAGTGACTCAGTCTCAAATGCTGTCTTACCATCTGTGTTCTTGGGCCACTGGCACCAATTGTGCCAGTCTGAGGCTGAGATAGAGTTAGGAGTGCAAAAGATGTGTGGTGAAGTTACACCTCTGAAAGGAGAAGGGAAAAGCAGGGTTGAACAGAGGAGCTGTCAGATCTGACAAAATCTCTACCAGTCTATTAAGAAGCTCTGGAGCAAAGACTGTTTACTAGAGGTGTTCTGAGTTGAGCAGAAATGGCTGGGTCTTGTACCGCCACCTTGCTCAGTCACTGGCTGGAAGTTGCCAGAAAAACTTGGCACCAGCTACCACTGCTTTGCTCCACCAAAGGCCAGGCTGCCCCTCCCCCCAATAGTGTGTCCCTATCTTGAATTCTGAAGTGCACTCTGGAGAAGGTAACAGCTGGAGACTATTAGCTGACCACACGCCTCACAGCTGGGCTGCTAGTACTTTCTTGAAGGTAAATTTGCATGGCACACCTCCACATGGTTGTCTGCCACAACCCCAAATCCCAGAATAGAAATGACCATTCTTTGGCCGCAGTAATAAGTAAGTACCAGAAACAATGGATGACAACTTCGCATCAGTAACCTCGCTTCTAAACCAGGCCTCTAAACCGTGCTAATCAGCAGCGGCCTCACTCTGGTAACCAAACCGCACCTCCACAACTAAAGGCTCAGCCAATCCCTAAATGCTTTTGAAAGTCTGTTAATCCTTGAACTCCACGCTTCCGAAAACCCTGTACAAGGTCAGCAGTTTTTAATCTGGAGAGACCATGGTGCGCTTATGAGCACAGCGCTCTCTTGCTCAGCAAGCAGCGTGTGCAGCTCTTTGCTCTGGGCACTGAATGCGGCCTTTTCCTCTGACGCTGACACCACTGCCCACGATGCCCACAACCGCCACCCCTGCTTTCGTCTGACAGGCTCCTTCCCATCAGTCAAGTCTCAATTGTCTCTTCCCTACCCCGTGTGACGTCCACCACACCCGACAAACCACACCCTACCCCAATGTCCTCTTTCAGTTCTTGACAGCACTTGCCACAATTTCAAATAGCATTGAGGCTTGTCTGTCGTCACCGCTGTATTCTCAGCAGAAAAGTGGACTATACAGAAGAGTGAGAGATGTCATTGGAGTTGGTGAACAGGACACCCCTGGTGAGCAGCTGGGACAGTGGTTTTGCTCACCTGCATTGCCCAGTCCCCAGCGTAGTGCCTGGGACACAGTAGGGACTCCATAATGACTTAAAGAATGAAGGAAAATAAATGACATTTCTGTGAAAAGCAAGATTTTTGGAGAGATTCAACAATGACTAGAAAGGAATGCACTAAGTTTAAATGAATTGTTTTCTGACTTTTTAAAAACATAATTTTATGAAAGATTGACTGACCCATAAACACACGTGACAGCTCTGTGAGATGCACAGTGGGGGGTGGGGGCTGCCCACCTTGACTCCCCGTCATGGTCCCCGTGATGCCTCCTCACGACCTAGGGGTCTGAGGAAGACTTTGGACAACTCTCCAGAGAAAATGGATAACCAAGGCAGAGGAGAGATGGGAATTATTGTCCTGTAGCGGAGTCTGAGCCTGCTGGCGTGTGGAACAGGAGAGACTGCAAAGGGGAGGAGAGGAGCGAATTGGTAGAGCGAGAATGAAACCAACAGCACGAGTGGAAGGTGGAGCCTTAAGGAAGAGTCGAGACACTGCGTTCCTATAGATAAATGTTAAACATAAGGGACACTGCATAATCAGTGACAGCCACATAATTAAAATGATTCACTGCTGTGAGAAATGCTTTCTGGATTGATCAACTTAGCACTGAAAAATGTTTCAGTTATGATTTAAGGAAGAGGAAAACACAGGATACCCTCAACTCGAATGGTACAGAACCACTTTTTTTCTTGAATGTGTTTTAGACTACAACTGAATCTTGGTCATCAGAAATATACTTCTTTCACTTAAAATGGGATGTATTGCATTAGAGGTTCATGGTGCATGTAGGACTAGAGAGGAAATATCAGAAATAGACAGTGGAGGTCAGGGTGGTGGCCATGCATCAGTGGGAGGGCTGGAAGGGGCCCTCCAGGCAGCGATGGTAAATGTGCCATAAAAGAAATTCCATGTCTTTTTGGCAAGTGTTAAAAATGCAAAGGATCAATAAATTAAATAAGCAACTCAAGCAAATACCTTTGGAAAACAATTGCCTGGAATTTTAAAATTTATGTCCATAATGATTTCAAAACCCCAAATCTAGCCTGTTTTCTATCAAAATTGTAGTCTCAAAGGTATCTCGGAAGTCACGATCGTGCAGGAAGAGCCCCACCATGTAGTGATGCCCACCGATGGAGCACCTGAGAGAGCTGCACCCCCGAGAGCCACTGCCCGTGGGGTGTGGTGGTCAACATGGTGGTCAACAGCAGGGACCCCGGGGTCAGGCTGCATGGGCTCGAATCAGCTTCTGCCCTCTCAGTTCCATCTGGGGCACGTTATCCAACATCTCTGTGCCTCCAATACCTCATCTGTAAAATGGAGGGTCGAGTGTGATAATTCAGGGGAAGCATTCAGAACAGTGCATCTGGAAGGCAATCCATAAGTGTTAGCCACGGACACTGTTAACTCTAGGTATGCTGGTCTACCATATCGAGGTTCCAGGTTGGGGAGGTTAATACTGAGAGAGATCATACGTCAGGGTTGGAGGGACATCAGACATCCCCTGGCCCCATCCTCTCATTCATTGGATGCTCAGATCTCCTATATGAGTGATTGTCTCCTGATAAGTGAGTAGTTGGTCTCTAATTAAACATGCCGTGATGGGAACTGGAAGTCGTGCCATTCACAAGCAGCTGTAATTGTGGGAAGTTACTGAGCACCAGGCTCCTGCTCCTAAAGCCATCAGCCTCCAGGAGCCTACAGCAGAGCGGCGCCCTTCCCGACAGGGTTCCAGGTGTCTGACTGTGATGTTATCTTTTCCGGGACAAGCATTTTCCAACACAATTAGGCAAAGATTTCTAACCTCCTTGATTTTGCAGCAACCCACTCTTTGAATAATTGCTTTGTTACCTGAAAGATCAGGGTTCGTTCTCTTGGTGAGCAACAAACAACTAACTCTCCAGGAGAATGTGGATCTTGATCAGTAAGAGTTTTGTTACTTGCAGAAAGTAAGGAGAACACTGGGAGCATCCTCCAAAGCAGTGTCTCACTGAGGGGAAGTGGCTGGGGTTTTTATGGGGCAACAGAGAAAGAAAAAAAATGTGTCCTCACACGTAGGGGAGGGGTTCCGTTTGTACAGGCATGATGAGTCTGACGTGCTAGCACACAGGTTGCATGTCATGGTAATGAAGCTGTAGCTCCTCCCAGGGTGGAGACTTTAGCATGGTAATGAGGGAAGTTCACTTGAGTTCATCCATAAACTGCCAGGGTCTGGCAGGGGCTAGCTCTAGCCGGCTGGATTGCTCACAAACAAAAAAAGCTGCAAAATGGGCTGATTGTTCGAATTGGTTGAAATCCTGTAGTCCCTGGAGATCCTTAATACTATATGAAATACTTTAAAAATTCAAGTGAATTTCAAAATTATATGTTTTTGTACATTTCTTCAAAAAAATGTGCCTTTATTGAGAGTCAAATAGGATAGGAAGTCCCTAACTTCATAAGCTTATTATTCTCTGTCACAAGAAGTTAACCAACACTTCTGGGTGAGTTTCCTTGTGCAGTGGAGGCAGTGGGCAGATGGGGACAGAGGTTCAACAGGGAATGCAGCATTGACAGCTACAAAAGACAATTTGATTTTTGTGTCCAACTGAAATTCACCTCTTCAGGCCTGACAGCCTGGTAGTTCCACACAAGATTAATCTGCAACATTTTTATTGGTAATATCTGGAAGACATAACATCCAACTGACACAAATCCAAGCAGAAAAAGGCAACATGATTGTGATGCAGCAAAGAAAAAGGAAGTAAGTGACATTTCCCAGGATCCTCACAGAAATAGGTGACCGATTTGCATGTGTATAGACTACTGTCCCCCGTTTATCTGTGCATCTAGATAGAGTGTCAAGCATTAAAAAGGCACGTTGGAAATAAGCTCAATGCTTAATGGTACTCTCAAGTAGAAGACACCAGACACACACTTATCGATAGTGCTGATGTCTATATTAAATAGAAGTTTTGCCCCGGTGATGGAATTTTTTTCATTTTCTCACTCATTCTCTTTGGAGGGTTCATTTTTCTGAATCAACCACACTTCATTATTTCTATTAAGCAACTTGAAAGGGCTGTTGTAGCCTGCTGTGTAGTAAACCTTTTCATCAAAAACTTTTCCATCTTCCCTCAAGATGCTTGCTAACGTCAAAAGTTGTTCTTGATTCTTTTGGGCACTAGAGAATCCATCGAAAGACCTACAAAGGAGACAGCAAATAATCATGAATGATTTTAGCACCGATGCAAATGTCAGTCTGAAAAGAGAAGCAGGAGCCGGCACCGCGAGCGCTGGGTGAGGGGCAGCTTCACAGCCGCCCCCTCTGCCTCCGCTGACCTGGCCACTCCCTCCCTTGGATTCCGGGCCTAAGTGTGACAGCAGGAGGCCCAGGAGGACATGTCCCCTCCTCCCATCTGCTGACAGACAGAGTTGGAACCTACACAGTCTCATGCACTCTAACCCTGTGCTTCTGAGACTTTAAAGTGCATACAAGTCACCAGTGGATCTTGTTGAAAGGCAGATTCAGCACAACAGAGTGATTATAGTTAACAGCAAGTTATCCTTTAAAACAACTGAAAGAGTGGGATTGGAATGTTCCTAACACAAAGAAATGATAAAGGTTTGAGGTGATGGATGCCCCAATTACCCTGATTTGATTATTACACATTGTATGCTTATACCAAAACATCACATGTACCTTATAAATACATACAACTATGTATCCGTAACAAAAATCAAAAAAATTTTTTTTAAATGCAGATTCAGGAGTTCTAGGGAAGGCCTGTCTGCTTTCTAACAAGCTCCCAGACACATGCTGAAGCTGCTGGTCAGAGAACCACACTGAACTCCCAGCAGAACCCCCCTTCCAGACTCTGAATTTTCTCCCAAACATTGCTCCTTTCTTCCTCTCCTCAGGAAAAGAGTAGGCACTGGCTTCGAGATGAGAAGGATATACTCTGACCTCTATGAGTTTATAGTCTAATGGAAGAGACCGACGTTTTGGCATGAGAACATGACAAAATCTAGGGTGAGGGGTGTCGTCTGAGTTCAGCCTGGAATGGAGGATGGTTTTGCTGAACAAAGAAAGGGGAGGGATAGGAAAAGGAGCAGAAGTCTAAAAATACAGAGTGTTTTCACAGTGAGGCATAAAATAAGGTCAGGAAGGTGAGTCAGGGCCAGAAGGAAGAACCTGGTATAATATATTAGCCTGAGGCCTTTTGAGATTATTCTGAAGGATATTGAGCAGAAAAGTAACTTGATCGGATCTGGATAACATAGGCAGAGAGATGGAAAATCAATTGACAAGGAGGAGCCCATTAGGAGGCTGCTAGGGGGTAGGAAAGAAAAGGCAGTCAAAAGATGTAAACAAAATGTGGAGAAAGAATAAAAATTTGAGTATAGATTTTAAAGTATGTAAGAGAGTCCCCACTAGGGCAAAATGAAAATATACTGAGATTAAATCATGACAGCACAGTGACCTAGCTGAGTTGCTGACATGCAAGCACAATGAATTTGAACTTGAAGGTTCAGAATAAGAGAAACACTGAAAGATAAAAATATTCCTAATATGCTTTCTTTGGTATAAGTCTTTACTGTCAATGTGACAATGCAAAAAATCAATCCTACCATGCTTCAGATAAGATGTAAACTCTCAAGGGTACAAACCATGTCTGTTTTATTCAACAGTGTCTACTCAGCACCTAGAATCACTCCAGGCACACAGTTTCCTTTAAATCCTTAAGTGTGGGGATCTCTGCATGCACACGTATACATAATGAAGCATTGAGGGAGAGCTGATACAACTCTTCTGTGCCATCATTTGAATCATGTCCATTGAATATAAAATTTTGAACCATGTGTTAAGAAACATTTTGGCTCCTAAATTCATTATTTATTTCCTTAATGAAGAGCCAATAATGAGTATGTTCTGTCCAAAGGGAATTTGTTTTCAGATCCCATTTTTGCCCTCAAATCAAATCTTGAACGCTCTAATTAGAAGTCACCTCTTGTTCTCTGAATACATGTTGTTCTACAGTGAACTATCCAGTGCTTTATTCAGTGTGCAAACACATACCGTGCCGCCCACCCCCACACACCCATCTCGCCAGAGGCTGGAATATATGGACTCAGTAACATGCTGTCGTATTCCTGAGGAAGTTACAGTCTACAGGTAAGTCATTATACCATAGAAGAATAATCACAGAAGAAAGGGCACCAAGGACAGAGTAAGTGGCTAGAGAAACTGAGGAAGCCATCATAGGAGAGGTGCCATTTGTCCTGTAGGATGAAAGTGGGCTCTTCAGGAAGAGAGCGTGCACTAGAGCTAGTAGTGTATGCTGCACGTGCTCTAAGTGTCTCGTGTGAATTAACTCATTTGATCTTCATGGCAACCCTGAGATAGGTAAGCACTGTGATTGCACGCATTTCACAGACGAGGAGATTTTAGCAAGGAAAAGTGGAGTAACTTGCCTGAGCTCAAAGGTAAAGAGATGTGGAAGAACATGGCATGTTCCATGAAGGGTGGGAAGGTCAGTGGAGCCCATGTCAGAGGAAGAGGAGCTACTGAGATAGGACGGGGCCATGTCACAGGGGCACTGGGGACCCTGTGAACAGTCTGAGCTTCCCCCAGGAAGCAAGAGGGAACTGACAGAGATTTTCAAATGGAGTAACAGTGTGGAAGAGGACAGAGAAAGACTGGGGACAGTGAAAACTGTCTGCAGGCTACTGATGTGAAATCATCAAGAAAAAATTCAACGGAGATCAATACACATCACTGTATCTACTGGGAGTGTCAGGCACACACCGGGGTATACAAAGATGACTTAGGTGTGGTCCTTCCAAGGTGAGGACCTGAGGAAGTAACGATGGTGATGGAGAACAAGGACCAGATCATGAATCATTCTGAGGTGAGTGGGCCGATCTGGGGACGAGCTGTCAGGGAAGGGTGTGCGTGGCGACCACAAAGCTCCTTGCTGGGGAGACAGCCCGGCTGATGAGGCCCTTTATAGAGACAGGAATTGTATGATCAGAGGTTTGGGAACTGGGGAAGGCTCATTTTTAGAGCTGTTGAGTTTGGTCTCCCAACCCCCACCCCTAAATAGAGATGTCCAATGAGGGGGGAAAGAAGATATGGAGATACTTCTAGACTTGAGGGTCATTAGACTCAGGAGTTGAAGCAATGTGAACGACCAGCCAGAGCAAGTTGGCTGTGACAGGAGGGTCAACAATGGGCACCAGTGGTGATTCCTGGGCCGGGGCACCCAGGAGGAGCCCACGGAGATAAGTAAATGACAAGAGAGTGACCTTCTGAAAGCTAAAGGATGAACAAATATTAAGGAAACAGACTGGTCAGAACAGAATGCTGCAGGGGTCACGTGGGAGAGGACTGCCGCCACGTGACAAATGCAAGGGCACCGCTGAGGATGGCAAGGCCAGTTCCAAGGAGACAGTGGGAGTCGTACCAGATTGTGGCACTTTGAGGTAAAGGCCAGTCTGATGAATTCTCAGAGGGAAACGAGGAACACATTACTGAAAACTGCAGGAAAGGTGATTCTTGTCCTGACACGACAAAGAACTCGGCTGAATTGTGTTCGTGTCCTAGTGTGATGTGCACAGAACTTCTGGGTGATGAAAAAGGATATTAGGCTGAACGAATTTCTAAGCAAAGAGTTGAAGGTGTGGCTTGGCTTCTCTTGAATGCTTATAGTAAAATATGAGAAGAGAAAATTTAAAGATTACATTTTTAAACAAAAGGGAAGCAGAATTTTAAAATTTGGAAAATTCTTAGCTTATCCATATTGAAAGAAATGAGAAAGCTTATTCAAGACAGAACAGGGGTGTGGCCAAGCAACTCTTTGATAAGATTAGCATGGAACTGGCATCTAAACAGAAGCCAGGATCCATTCTCCAAGACAGTGCAAGAATGACCCCAAAGGCATTTCAGAGATTATGGGGCTGCCCCTCCAATCACAGGCCCCTGAGTGCCAGTTCCTAGCGGGGCAGAGGAATTTCAAAGGAAGGGTCTTGGGCACCTGTGGGGCCTTAAAGCTCACTGCCTCGCACTGCCTCCCAGCTCTGCATCCTGCGTGCCACTGCAGCACTCTTTGGCTACCCCATGTCCAGCTACATTGGACCAAGATGTGGTGTGGGCTGCAATGGCTACCCCTCTGGAGGGCACAGGCAGTAAACCTTGGCAGCATCCATGCAGCACTATCTCTGCCAGCTTGCAGAATACACAAGCCATGGGGACGTGGCTACCTCCACCTAGATTTTGAAGGCTAGAGCTGCCCAGAGCCTTGGGTGTGTGACCCAGGCAAAGGGCCACAGCAAGGGCAGGGCCACTACAGAGTCCCCAGTAGGGCAATGCCTACTGGAGTCATAGAAGGGCACACCAGACTGGTAGAGCTACTGGTGTGTGATTCCAGCCTAGTAGAGCCACAGTGGGGGTGGGGCCACCCAAAGTCATGGGACAGGATCCAACCCCTGTCCAGCAAGGCGGGACATCCACCCCCGTAGGCCTGGAGGGCAGAGCCCTGAGTCAAAGAAAATTAATCTTAAGTCTTAAGATTTGGGACTTACTTGGGACCTGTTGCTCATTTCTTTTTTCCTACTTCTCCCTATTGGAATGGATGTCTATCCAGTGTCTGTACCACCATTGTATTTGGGAAGCACACAATGTGTTTGATTTCACAGGTTCACAGGGGGAGGGAATTTGCCTCAAGATGAATTACACCTTGAATCTCACCTAGATTTGATTTAGATGATCTTCAGATGAGACTTTGGACTTTAGAGATGATGCTGAGAGAGTTAAGGATTTGGGGGCTATTGGGATGGAATGAATGTATTTTGCACGTGAGAGGCACATGAATTTTATGGGGCCAGGGGTGGAATGCTGTGGACTCAAATGTTTGTGAACCCTCACCCCCAAATTCATATGATGAAAACTGAATCACTAATATGATGGTATTAGGAAATGGGGCCTCGGGAAGTGATTAGGTCATGAGAGTAGAGTCCTCATGAATGGGATTAGTGCCCTTATAGAAGGCCCCAGAGAGCTGCCTTGCTTCTTCCACCATGTGAGGATGTAGTGGGAGGCTGCCATCTGTGAACCAGGAAGTGGGCCCTCATCGGTCTGAAACTGCCAGCACCTTGAACTTGAACTTCCCAGCCTCCAGAACTGAGAAATTTCTGTTTTTTGTAAGCTACCTAGTCTATGGTATTTTGTTATAGCTGCCTGAACAAACTAAAATAGGTATCATGTACTGTGTTTTAAGGTATTTTCATTCTGGTCTAATTAGATTACAGGTAAAGGTAGTCTTAAGGGTTTTGGGGGGGAAGGTGGGGGAAATATAATTTGTACTTTACCTTATAGATGAAAGGTATGCAATAGAGTTCTCATTAAATGAATTGATTACATCTTCTGACAGACCTTAGTAACACAAAACTAAACCAGTAGAAAAACACCACAAAATGTATTATACCTGATTTATGGAGGGTGAAAAGCCTGCTGAAATTGCATAGGAGCGACACTGAGTGCACACAAGTAAAACCAGCAGTCAGCAGAGCTATAAATTATCTACCACTTACCGTACAAACACAGTCATTCCGGCTCTGTCTTCAATGAAGACATCTGACTCTGAAGGCCTGGGCGGATCAGATTGCTGCTCAGAGGGGATATACAGGGAAATGGTAATGGTAGACTCGCTAAAAGGACCTGAACCGGGTTCCACATAGCTTGTCACTGGAGCTGTCATCTTTATTTTCATCTCTGTGCCATAAAAATGAAAGCAAATTTAGTGTATTTATGACTGCGTTTAAAAATGCAACCTATTCCTTTTTGATCTGAGTCTCTAGATTTACTTTACACTATTGACATATACCTTTAATTTTCATCTAACAAAAATAAGGACATTACTAATTATTCCCTGCCCACATTAAACACCTTCTGTACTATCAATTGATTGTTTTGGTTCATAAATTCTACATTTTTAGAGATAGAAGGGGAAAGTAGAGGCCACATGGTCCAGTCAATTCTTTTTTCTTTACGGTTCAGAAAATGAGGTCCCCGTAGGCTAAGAGGCCTGCTAAAATATAAATAGTGGCAGAGCCAGAACCATAAGTTACTCGACTTGAGACCCCTAATCTTGGGACCTTCCTGCCTCCTGATGTCTCTGACCCTCTGTCACTAAATTTTCTTGAAGCCTTAGCCATAACTTATCCCTAGTTACAGCGAGCTCAGTTCATCCAGCAGAAACAGAGGGCACAGAGGGGGAGAAGTACTACCCCAGGGTGACCCTCCTCTAGCTGACACTAAGGGTCCTGAGGACAGCCCTTGTCTGAAAAGTATTTGATGATCTGATTATTTTTCTATTATAGAGGATATTTCTTTAATAAGCTGAAACTCAATAATAAGCCTGGAGATTCAATCACAATGTAAGTATTCACAAGGAAAGCTGCCTTTACCTTTCTCGTTTTTGCCTTGGATGTAGCTGTTCAGCTTTGTAAACCCAGTCTGGATGGCGGAATCCCAGTCCATAGACTCAACGGAAGTGCTGACCCACTTGGCTGGTCCATAGTGTCGGATCTCGTAATTTCCCGGCTAAAAAGGAACAGAGAAAACTTCGAGAAGAAGCGACTCTAAGAGGGCAGGACGTGAGACCCCACCATACAGGTGCCTTGATCTCGGGTCTCCCTGGAGCCAGCCTGTCTGGGGGCTGCTCCTCCCCGGGGTCTTTGGGATTAGGGACCACAGTGACTCTAGCCCCCCACAACTCGAGACTCAAGTCACGTTAAAAACAACAACCACCAGCACCTATTTATTACACACCCTCAGCCCGGAGGGTCCCACTACGGGTTCTGGGATACCCCGCCCCCAAGCCCCGACAAAGACACGAAATCGAGGTGCGGCCCGCACTTGGGGGCAGGGCTCAACGACCACATTTGCCCATCTGCGCGGGGTCGGGGATAGAGGCTGGGACCATTCTAAAAACTTTTTAATTAACTCTACGGGAACCTCCGATCTCACTCCCAATCAGCCCGACGGCGGGCCGCGCCCCCGGCCTGCCCCTACGGCCCCGCCGCGCCCGTGCTCGGCGCCTACCTGGGGGCCCGCGTCCTCCGGGGCCTGCCAGCCCGGCGTCTCCACGGCCTGGGCCTGCGCGCCCTCGGCCGCCCCCGGGTCTGGCTGGAGCACCTCGGCCATGGGCGGCGCCGACGCTCCGGGAGCCTGACCAGCTGCGCCGCGCACGGCCCGTACCTGGGGCCGCCGGGCCGGCGGAGGTCCCCGAGTCCCCGCCCCGCAGACTCGCGTCCCTCCTCCCCGCAGTGCGGGACACCAGAGCGCACTGGGCACGCCTGGCTCTGGCCGCCAGGGGGCGCCGCGACCAAGACAAGGCCCAGACCGGACCGCCGGCAGCTCGGGCCGGGCCGGCGTCCCCCGCCCGGTCCCCTCCGCAGGGGACAGGGAGCCTAGCCTGGAGACCAGACTGCAGCGCTCGCCTCCGCGGGCTTTCTTCGGGGGGCCTTGCGCCCCCGCCCTTGTGTGCACCGTGGGGCGCAGCCGGCTGGCGCGGTTTCTGTGCAACCGGTTCGGGCGCCTCTCCCGCGGCCCCGCCCGCGCTGGGAGCCGCGCCTGCCCACGCGGCGGCCCGGGCGGTGTCGCAGCGGCCGCCCGCCCCGGGGGCGACTCCCGCGCGCGCTCCGGGAGAGGCGGCGGGGCGCGCCTGGCTCACCCCTGCGGGCCCAGCCGGGGCGAGCGGCCCTACTCACACCGAGCCGTCGGCCTAGGTCCCAAACAGCCTTAGAGGGACATCAGAGAACCTTGAACTGACCTGTCTTGACTTTTCCCCCAAATGACCCCAAACCCTGTGAGAGCCAACCTGCCCTAGCAGGATGACTGGGGGGCAGAGGGGAGGAAGTTTCCGAGGCTGGACCCTGGTAGTGCTTCTTAAAAATTGTGGTTAGATGTATTCTTTATTTTTTCCCAAGAGAGTTGCACATACCATGCAATCGCCCTTTTAAAGTGTACTATCCAATGGTTTTCCGTATATTTAGAGTTGATTTTAGAACATTTTCACTCCTCACCTTAAGGACACCCTGGCCTATACCCTTTAGCTACCACTCCCCAATTTTCCAACCCCCAGGCCTAGGCAACTACTAATTTGCTCTCTGTCTCTATGGGTTTGCCTACTCTGGACATTTCATATAAATGGAATCATACATATAATATGTGATCTTTTGTGACTGGCTTCTTTCATTTAGTGCAATGTTTTCCAGGTTCATTCATGTGGTAGCATGTACTAGTACTGCATTCCTTTTTATCACTGAAAAATATCCCATTGTATGGGCCTGGTGCTTTTAAAGCAATTGGTGTCTTTTCTTTCCCTTGCCTTTCCCTGCCCTAATAACTGTGCAGTGGCCTGAGGACACATGACACTTTCTACTGGTTATATCACATCTATTATTATGCAGAGCTAAGTGTGAATTTGCGAAGACTAAGTAATGAATTTGACTTATTTTTTCAAATAGCCTGTTTATTTTAACTATGTAACAGATGTGATCCATTGCTTAGGTGACTTTGCAAAATTGAGAATATAACTTTATTGCAGGGTTTTTTTTTTTAAAGGAAAAGGAAGTCATTTACATTGTTGCGTAAGAAATCTGTTCTTTTAATCTGCAGAGTATTGTTTACAGTTATCAGTGCTTTTTCTAGGGGGAGCATTTTATTTGTAGAAAATCTGAAGCTAAATTTGAAGACATTCATTTTTTAGGGTTTGGAATATGCAATTAATGAAGATAACAGCAGGTAATTAGGCTGAATTATCTGTATTTACAAGGTGGTAGCTAGTCATATATTAATAAAATAACAGACGAAGGAAAAAAAAGGATATATTTTAAAATAATAGGATTTCAGTTAGAACAAGTTTAATAAAGTTTGAAAGGTTCAAGTTTTATAACCATTATTTCAAAATAATCAAGTTAGTTTTCTTATTGATTAATTATAGTAAATTTGTTCTTTTTACTAGCTCATATTTAACCAATGTTTATGTGACACTGTGAAACATATTTTATTTAAGCTTTACAGCAAGTTTTGAGATAAGTCATATTTTCCACATTTAAAAATCAGTGAAGGATTCTGGAGTGGCGGCTCACACCTGTAATCCTAGCACTCTGGGAGGCCAAGGCAGGAGGGTGGCTTGAGATCAAGAGTTCAAGACCAGCCTGAGCAAGAGACCCTGTCTCTACAAAAAAATAAAAAAATTAGCCGGGTACAGTGCCTGTAGCCCCAGCCACTTGGGAGGCTGAGGCAGGAGGATCGCTTGAGCCCAGGAGTGTGAGGTTGCAGTGAGCTATGATGATGCCGCTGTATTCTACCCTGGGTGACAGAGTGAGACTCTGTCTCAAAAAAAAAAAAAAATTAAAAAAGCAATGAAACTGGTAGAGGAGGGGTTACCCAAATGTTACTTCTTTTTTTTTCTTTTGGACTTTCAAATAGTATTTATCTGCAATTAATTAATAATAAATATTTTAGAAGCAAATATTTAGCATTGTGTTGGTCAGGAAAGACTAAGTTGTGCTGTGGAAACAACCTCAGATAGTACTGGCTATAAGTTACAGATGGTTTCTTGCAAAGTCCTCACTGGGTCTGACTGTGGCCTCCGGACATGCCCTCTCTATGAGATGGTGCAGTTTGGCATGTTTATATCAACAGGTGCCTCCACAATCACCCCAGCACTTGAGAAGAAAGCATTGAGAGTCCCTCAGTAGTAACTTCAGCCAATTCTCCTTATTCATGGTAGTTATGTTTCTTAAAGTCACTATGATCACTGAATTAGCAAACGCTGAACCACTGCTCCTGGGGGAAATACAGAGTTGGTTCCTGTGAACCTCTTGTCACAGGATTTCACCTTGTTTTAAGTGTGTTTCTGTATAAAGATTATCTTATTTAATATGTATTGTTGGTTCATTAACATTGAACTCATGCCTAAATGAAGCTTGTGTAACACACGTATCTTCTCCGTAAGGCACATCACAGCCTTCTTGTGCTTAGGAAGCTACACCTCAGAGCTATTTTAAATGGCAAACAAAAGCACAAAAATGTGAAAACATGACACTCGATAGACTGTGAAAAGAACATTGTTTACAGTATGAGAACTAAAGAAGACAGAGTGTCACCTCAGCTGGGAATGCGTGCACTGGGCAACTGTTCTGTGCGTGCACATGTCTGTGAGTGACCCGCAGTGCTGTGAGTATTGATTGTGGGGTTACAAATATATTTTAGCATTAGGTGAATTTGCAAATACAGAATTTGTGAATAAGAGGATCAACTGTAAATGTTTCCTGCAGTAAGTTAAATAAGTTGCTTCCATCCACATTTCATTGAACCAAAAACCATTTCACCCAGGCTTGATTAACATCAAGGGCATGTGAAAGTGTAATCACTGTGTGTTCTCAAAGGAGAACTCAAAATATTTGAGAAAAGTTCTGTCTATAGTATCGTTTAGTCACTCACTGATTGATTTTTTATTCCATACTTGTGGCAGATTTTATTCCCCAAAGATGTTTGCAACATTATCTCCAACGTGCTGTTCTTATAACGTCACTTTGACATAGCTCCCATTGAGAGACAGAGGTTTATGCTCCCTTTCCTTGAAACTCAGCCGGCTTATGACTACAGTAGAAGTAACACTGTGTGACTTCCACGGCTAGATCATTAAAGCCTTCCGCCTAGTTTGGGACACTTGCTATTAGAATCCAACAGCCATGATGAAGGGAAGCCCAAGCAGCTCCATGGAGAGCCATGAATAGGTTCTTGCCTGAGGTTCTAGCTGAAAGTTGGCATTAACCACTGCACATGTGAGTGAGACAGTGTTCAGATGGTTCCAGCCCCCTGCCCTTGAGTCACCTCCAGACATCCTCGATCTTCCCAACTGAGGTCCCAATGGTCATGGAACAGACAGAAGCTTTCTCTGCAGTACCCACAGAAACTGTGAGAATAATAAAATAGTTATTCTTAAAATGACACTAAATTTGGGGTGATTTGTTTTTCAGAAAGATTAAGTTAAAGAGTATTTACTCTGTGTAGTGCTGTAGTAGGTGTTGGTGCATTTTAGCAATGAACAGAATTTGGTCCTGGCCTTCACATGTCTTACTGTGACATCATCCTTTACTCCAGGGTCACTTGTGCACCCACAACATAATTAACTATGTGTTATTTTTATAGTTACCACTGTCTCAAATGTGATAGCTATAACATAGGTAGCAACTTGATATTCCAACAAGAAATGTAATCTTCTCTTTTGGCTGGCTTCTCCTTTAGTTTTGTTGAGAATTATAACACTCATCCATTATTTAGACACAAGGCAACCCATGAAGCCCCTTTTACACTGAGCACTTTGCTCGGTGCCTGATCCATAATTGCATGATAAATGTTGAATGAATGCCAGTCACAGGATTTATCAGACACACAGAGAGTGATTGAGTGTTTTTAGGAGCACCTGTGAACCACCTTTCTTATGCACCACAGAAAATGAAGAAACATTTGTTAAATTGTGGGGTGGAAGCTAAAAAAGCTAACGTCTGAAGCTGGAAATGCCTTTAAAAATTAAAACATCAAATTTCAACCACAGTGAGTATTGATGTAACTTCTGAGTCTGTAGTAGATGTTTATGAAAAAGAGAGGGACATCCGCACTGATTTTAAAAGGTTCATAGTTTGAAGTAAAAATAGATAACCAAATATATCACAACTATATAGCTTACATTCTCAAAAGCACATAAAAGAAACTAATCCTTGATGCAGCTAAGATAAAATGTTTCTAATAGATCACTTGATTAAAGATTGTTTCCCAAAAACTTGGGGCAATTAAGACATTCTCTTAAACTCTTACATATGGGGTTTTTACTGTTGTATTAGAATTGTTACATTATTTATTGATTAGGACAAATCAAAGAATTGGGAGGAATTGGACTTGACATCCTAAAGACTTTAAGAACAGGGGTGTTACAGTGGTTCAATGTCCCATGTTCCAGAAGAGGAGCTTCTTTGCCCTCATCTTGAACAGACCTATGAACTAGTCAATTCTCAGCCTGCTTGCTAAGTCCTGCGTTAGGGTCTCTCAGTTACTTCTACACCTGAGTTTGTGTTTGAGTCAGATCCAGGCATGGGAGAGGTAAGTGGCAGATTAAAAATTGACTCCAAGTTGGAGAAAAGGTTTAGCAGTAAAGCTTGGGACGTCTCATCTTCTAGATCAGTGCCTCTCAAGCGATCTGTGATGAAAGATCCTTTATTTATTTTTAAAATTTCCAGTTCATCATAAATCAATATGTGATTCTACTGCACAAGACTATATGCAGCTCCTGCTACAGGCTACTTAACCCACAAGGTCTACAGTAATTTAATTGCTTTATGCCAGTAGCAGAGAAATGAGTCCACTGATCACATGCATGGATTTGGTAAAAATGTTAAGTTGCTGTCAATGTCTCTACACATGTACTCTCAATTTCTCTAATTATCTTATCTTAGACTGGTAACAAATAGTTCGTGAACCAGCACCAGTTCATGGACTATGCTTTGAAGAGCACTGAGATGGCTGTCCCAGTCTCCTGTTTAGCTGGAACTTGATTTAGGGTCTCCAACCATTCTGCTTTCAGTGCCTCTGGGGTTGACTCTCTGGACACCCGACTTGTATTTACACTTAAGGAAGATTATTTACATATTAACATGAATTATATGTTTGTATCCTATCCTCTTCAATTTCTGTTCCTATAAAGTCATATTTAAATACATTATATACAATTTTATTTTAGTTTGGTTTTATTATTTATTTAATGTTTAGGCATATGGGGCTTTTGCCCCAGGTTCATGTTTGTAATCTGTTTATGTTGCTTTCACAGCTAGAATTCCCTAAGTTTGGACATTCACTTGAAGCATTAGGATAACCAAAGCAAGGCCTCTGTCTGTGGCCAGTACAAGACTCATTCCACTTGTGAGAGTGTAAATGGTGGGATATTTTTCATTCTGTTGGACTGGAATTGGGCATCGGTTTCTGGACTGCCATGATATCGGTCTTGCCATAGTCTCAGATTTCATAGCCTGTGCCCTTCAATGTGGGCAGCCATTCCTCTGCCGGCTCAGAAGGCACCTCCTTGGCTTAAACCCACGTTTAAGAATCTGGGTTTTTGTCGGAACTCTGCTGCCTTCCGGTGGTGTGATTGAGTCTCACCGAACCTGTTTCTTCATTTGTACAAATGGATGGTATTCGTTTCATACAATTTTGAGGATCTCAAGAGGTAATGTCCAGTTATCTCTTAGCGCAATACTTTGTATGTTGTGTCCTGATAAAGGGTAGTTATTAGTATGGTCTTTTGTGAGTAAAAACTCTGAGCCATTTCCTTAAGAACTGAAATCTGTTTGTTGAACTTGCTTGGTCCTCTGCCCATTGGACACCAATGTACACTCTACATATAAAAAAAACTTATCGAGATCACTTGGTAACTTATTGTTATGATGACATTAACAAAATGGGAGGAAGGGAGGGAGTGAAAGTGTGGCCAGAACCATTGAACATGTGTAGGGGAGGAGAGAAATTAATTCCTATTTCCTCTGAAAAAAATTCTGATTTCTCTCGTTTCCTTTCTTGAAGTTTGCTTGCATTGAATTGGAATAGCCTCCTTCCCAGAGCTGCAATATGACTGTCGTGGGCCCAAGGCACTCATACTAAAATTATAAAATATACTAATTATATTTTATGACTGTATTGATTCAAAGATTAATACAATCTTTAAATCCAAAAGTTTATTTTTTTTTCTTCTGATTTTAAGGTAAATTAAAACATCTTCATGGGTCCCCTAAAAATAATGTGAGCTTTGGGGATGGTGCCCAGTCCCACCACAAGCAATGTAGACATTTTAGCTTCCTTATGTGACAGTGATAACATGTGGTGCCTTATATGGGATGATAAATGCAGGCAAGAGCTAATACTTACCGTGTCCTTAGGGCAGACATATGTTTTAACACTGGATTGTCCCAACAACCCTCTAAGGCAGGTCCTATTAATGTGATAAAGGAATAAATAAATAATGAAGATTTGATGTTTGAAATCAAAATATTTAATTTTTTCCTTACCTTGTTCAGAATCCAGTAGAAGAATGTTAATATTGGCCCTTTAAAACATTCAGCTATGTGCATTGTTTGAGAACTTTGAGGAATTAGAGGACAAGAGGAGATATATTTTACCTGTATTGCAGAGTCCTGCCCATCAGGGAGAACACTGTGGGGCTCAAGAATTTTTGATGCTTATGATGCCTGATTCCCATATTGGAGGAGTGAAAAATAAATACTGTATGTGGTTATCTAGAAGTAATTTGAGAAGAAATTCAGCTCTTGATACACACTTAATATTAAAAGATATACTTAATATCATTTCTTAAAAGCAATCTCTGTGAGGGTATATGTATGGTAAATGTATACTGTGTGTGTATATATATATATATATATATAATGAATAATTCTTGCTATAACAATGTTTAGAAAATGATTTCTTCTTACATAACCTATTCTTTTCTTTTCCTTTTCTAAAAAAAGGCTTCATTTTTTAAGAGTTGTTTTAGGTTCACAGCAAAATTGAGTGGAAGTACAGAGAATTTCTGTATACCACCTGCCCCCCCAGGTGTACGACCTCCCCAGCTATCAGCATCTCGCACCAGAGTGGTCCATCTGTTACAATCAATGAACCTACATCAACACGTCATTGTCACCCAAAGTCCATAGTTTACATTAGGGTTCACTCTTGGCGTTGCCCAGACTATGAGTTTTGACAAGTGTATAATGACATGTATCCCCCGTTAAAGGGGGAGTAGCTTCACTGCCCAAAGCATCCTCTGTGCTCTGCCTATTCATCCCTCCCTCTTCCCAGCCCCTGGCAACTGCTGACCTTTTCACTGCCTCCATACTTTTGCCTTTTCTAGAATGTCATATAGTTGGAATCATACAGTGTGTAGCCTTTTAACATTGCTTCTTTTACTTAGTACTTACTATGCTTTTATGGTGCCTCCATATCGTTTCATGGCTTGATAGCCCATTTGTGTTTGGTGCTCAATAATATTCCATTGTCTGAATGTAGCACAGTTTATCCATTTACCTACTGAGGGACATCTTAGTTGCTTCCACATTGTGACAATTATAAATAAAGCTGCTATAAATATGTGTGTGCAAGTTTTTGTGTGGAACAAGTTTTTCAGTTATTTGGGCAAATACCAAAGAGTGCGATTGCTGGATTGAATGTTGAGTTTAGTAAGAAACTACCGAACTGTCTTCCAAAATGGCTGTACCATTTTGTATTTCTATTAGCAATGAATGAAAGTTCCTGTTGCTGCACATCCTCAAGGTATTTTGTGTTCTGTGTTGGATTTTTGACATTCTAATAGGTGTGTAGTGATATCTCATTGTTGTTTCATAAGCATTTTCCTCATCACATGCGATTTGGAGCATCTGTTCATGTTTGCCATCTGTATATCTTCTTGGGTAAGGTATCTATCTGTTCAGGTCTTTTGTGCATTTTTAAATTGGGTTGTTCGTTTTCTTACTGTAGAGTTTTAAGAATTTTTTAAAAATTTGGATAACAGTCCTTTATCAGATATGCCATTTGCAAATGTTTCCTTTTAGTCTGTGGCTTGTCTTTTTATTCTCTTGACAGTGTCTTTCTCAGAGCAGAAGTTTTTGATTTTAATAAAGTATAACTTGTCAATTGTTCCTTTTGTATATTGTATTTTTTGTGTTTTATCTAAAAAAGTGTTGCCACAGCCAAGGTCATCTAGATTTTCTCCAAGAAGTTTCATAATTTTGCATTTTCCATTTATGTCTATGATCCATCTTGAGTTAATTTTGTGAAGGGTGTAAGGTCTGTGTCTAGGTTTTTTGTTTTTTTTTTTTTTTGCATTTGGAAGTCCAGTTGTTCCAACACCAGTTACTGAAAAGACTATCTTTTTCTCCATTGTATTGCCTTTGCTTCTTTGTCAAAGATCAGTTGACTATATTTGTGTGGGTCCATTTCTGGACAAGTTCTTTTCTGTTCTATTGATATATTTATTAATTTTCCAGTGCCACACTGTCTTGATTAAAGTAGCTCTACAGTAAATCTTGAAAGTGGGTAATGTCAGTACTCTTTGTTCTACTCCATTAATATTGTGTTTTCCATTTTGTGTCTTTTGCCTTTTTTTTTCTTTTGAGACCAGGTCTTGCTCTGTCTCCTGGGCTAGAGTGCAGTGGCATCATCATAGCTCACTGAAACCTCAATCTCCTGGGCTCAAGTGATCCTCCTGCCTCAGCCTCCTGAGTAGCTGGGACTACAGGTGTGCACAACCACATCTGTCCAATGTTTCTATTTTTTGTAGAGACATAATCCCACTCTTGCTCAGGCTGGTTTTAAACTCCTGGCCTCAAGCAACCCTCCCACCTTGGCCTCCCAAAGTGCTAGGATTACAGGTGTGAGCCACCATGCCTGGCCTCTTTTGCCTTTGCATATAAATTTTAGAATCAGTTTGTTGATATCCACAAATTAACTTACTTTGATTTTGGGTGGGATTGTGTTGCATCTATACATCAAGTTGGGAAGAAGTGGCAACTAGACAGTATTGAGCTTTCCTGTTCATGAACCTGGATTATCTCTCTGTTTATTTAGAGCTCCTTTGATTTCTTTCCTAAGAGTTATGTAGTTTCCCTCATATAGATCTTGTACATACCTAAGTGTTTCATTTTTCAGCATCCTAATATAAATGGTATTGTGTTTTAATTTCAAATTCCACTTGTTCATCGATAGTTTACAGAAAAGCAATTGACTTTTGTATATTAATCTTGTACCCTGGAACCTTGCTATAATCACTTATTAGGCCCAGGAGCTTTTTTTTTCTTTTCTTGTCAATTCTTTCAAATTATCTATATAAATAATTGTATCATCTATGAACAAAGACACTTTTTCTTCTTTCCAATCTGTATATCTTTTATTAGCTTTTCTTGTCTTACTGAATTATCGAGGACTTCCATGTTGATGTTGAAAGGACTGCTGAGAGGGGACATCCTTGCTTTGCTCTGTGACTTAGCAGGAAAGCTTCTGCTTTCTCACCGTTAAGTATAATGTTAGTTGTAGGTTTTTTGTGGATGTTCTTTTTCAAGTTGAGGAAGTTCCCCTCCATTCCTAGTTTACTGAAAGTTTTTTTATCATGAATGGGTGTTGGATTTTGTTAAATATGTTTTTTGCATCTATTGATATGATCATGTGATTTTTTTTCTTTATCCCATTGATGTGATGAATTATCTTAATTTACTTTTTAATATTGAACCAGTTTTACATACCTGGGATAAATCACACCTGGTCATGGTATAAAGTATATAATTCTTTTTTTTACATTGTTGGATTTAATTTGCTAATATTTTGTTGAGGATTTTGCATCTATGTTCATGAGAGATATCAATCTGTAGCTTTCTTTTCTTGTAATGCCTTTGTCTGGTTTGGGTGTCAGGGTAATGCTGGCTCATTCAATGAGTTAGGAAGTATTCTCTCTGATTCTGTCTTTTGGAAGCGATTGTAGAAAATTAATATCATTTCTTTCTTAAATGTTTGGTAGAATTCACTAGTGAACCCATCTGGGCCTGGTGCTTTCTATTTTAGAAAGTTATTTATTGATTAAATTTCTTGCCCTTTGTGGTTTTAATTGAGCATTTTATATGATTCTATTTTCTCTCATTTCTTAACATATCAATTATAGACACATCTTTAGTATATGAGGGGGATTGGTTCCAGGACCCCAGAGTATACCAAAATCTATGCATTCTTAACTCCCACAGTTGGCTCTACTGCACCTAGGCATATCTAAAGTTGGTCCTTTGTATACTTGGGTTTCACATCTTGTGAATACTGTATTTTGTATTTGAGTTTGGTTGAAAAAAATCCACATGTAAGTGGACATGTGCAGTTCAAACACAGGTTGTTCAAGGATCAAGTGTATACCTTTTGTTGCCCTAGAGTCTGCAACATATATTTACAATTAATCCAAGTTCTCTTTCAAATAACACTATAATTTCAAGAATAGTGCAAGTACCTTATAATAATAAAATACTCCTAATTCCTCCTTCCTGTCCCTTGTATCATTGCTGTCATTAACTTTACTTATGCATAAACATACATAGGCACATATGTATATACATAAGCAAATATGTTGTTGCTATTATTTTGAACAAACTGTTATGTGTTAGAGCAATCAAGAATAAGAAAAATTAAAAATTTATTTTACCTTCATTTATTTCTTCTTTAATCCTCTTCCTTTCTTTACCCAAGTTTCTGACATATATCATTTTTCCATTTTTCTTCTCTCTGAAGAACTTCTTTTAACATTTCTTGTAAGACAGGTAGATTGACAACAAATTCCCTATATTTTTTGGTTTCTCTGAGAAAGTCTTTATGTCTCCTTCACTTTTGAAGAATAATTTGGAAGGATACAGAATTCTAGGTGTTTTTTTCCCTCTCAACACTTTAAATATTTCACTCCACTCCCACTTGTTTGCCTGGTTTTTGAGAAGAAGCTGGATGTAATTCTTACCTTTGTTCCTCAGAGGTGAGGTGATTTTTCCCTCTGGTTTCTTTCAAGATTTTGTCTTTATCTTTGATTTTCTGCTATTTGAATATGATATGCCTAGGTATAGTTTGGGGGCATTTATCCTGCTTGGTGTTCTCTAAGATTCCTGGATCTGTGCTTTGGTGTCTGACATTAATTTGGGGGAAATTTGCAGTTATTATTGCTTCAAATATTAATATTTTCTTCTGTTCCTTTCTCTCTTCTCCTAATATCCCCATTATGCCTATGTTACACCATTTGTAATCGTCCTACAATTCTTGGATATTCTGTTCCTTTTTTTCCAGTTTTTTTTCTCTTCGCTTTTCTGTTTTGGAAGTTTCTATTGGCTTATCCTCAAGCTCAGCGATTCTTTCTTCAGCCATGTCTGGTCTACTAATGAGCACATTAAAGGCATTCTTCATTGTGTTGCAGTATTTTTGCATCTCCAGCATTTTTAATTTTTTCTTAGAATTTCCATCTGCTTATATTTCTCATCTGTTCTTGCATGTTGTCTACTTTTTCCATTAGAGCCCTTAGCATATTAATCATAGTTTTTTTACATCTCGGTCTGATAATTTCAACATCCTTGCCATATCTGAGTCTGGTTCTGCTGCATGCTCTCTCTCTTCAAACTGTACTTTTTGCCACTTAGCATGCCTTGTAATTTTTTGTTGAAAGGTGGATGTGATATACTAGGTACCAGGAACCCTGGTAATCAGGCCTTTAGTAACATGGTGGTAAGGTGTGGGGGGAGGGTGTGTTCTATAGTCCTATGATTGGGTCTCCGTCTTTTAGGGAGCCTGTGAACTGCACAAGTGCTTCTCAGTATTTCCCCTCCCCTTTAGGTGGGGCAGGATGGCTAGAGGGGCTGGAGTGGAGTATTATCTTTCTCCACGAGGAAGGACAGAGAGGGATTGTCTTCATCTGTTTTCCATTGCTTATAATGGTATACCTGAAACTGGGTAATTGATAAAGAACAAAATTTATTTCTTATAGTTCTGGAGGCTGGGAAGTCCAAGGTCAAGAAACCACGTCTGGAGAGGGCCTTCTTGCTGGTGGGCACTCTCTGCAGAGTTGGGAGGCAGCACAGGACATCACACGGCGACGGGGCTGAGCATGCTAGCTTGGTCTCTCTCTTCCTTTTCTTATAAAGCTGCCAGTCCCACTTCCATGATAACTCATTCATCCATTTATCTATGAATGATTAATCTAGTCATGATGGCAGAGCCCTCATGACCCGTCACCTCCTAAATGCCCCATCTCTCAATACTGCCAACTTGGGGATTACATTTCAACATGAGTTTTGGTGGAGACAAATATTCAGACCATAGCAGGGCTGAAGTTGGGTTTACACTTTCCCCAGGTGAGTCAGATTCTGCTAAAACCTCAGCAGGTTAGGCTCTGGTAAAATAGTTTCTCCTGAGCACAGGCCTCGTTAAGAGGAATAGCAGGCTCTGGTTATTTCAAAGTGGTTATTCCCTCTGCCCCTACCAGAACCATGGGGGGGTTTCCTCTTACGTTCCCTGTGAGAACCTGGTAGAGCGCCTGGAGGTGAAACTCACAAAAATGTGGGGCCCCCCATGAATGGCCCCTCCCAGGAGTTTTTTAACTCTCTGAGTTGTCCACAACCAGCTTCCAGCAATCTATCAATTACAGTTCAGGCTTTCCTGCCCCAGCACTGGCTCCTGGAGGTTTCTGCTCAGGTAAGTTGTGATTTTCTGTGTCTACCTATCTGTCTCTCCAACTTTGGGGCCAGTGATTTGTCCTGTGACCTTAGTTCTCTAATGGATCTAGGAAGATTTGTTGATTTTTTGCAGTTTGTTCAGCTTTTTATGTTTGTTTGAACAGTTTCCAGGTTCCTTACAAGTCAGAGCAGAAAGCAAACTTTATTTCCTTTTTTATAAAATGATGGTTTAAAGATATTTTGTGGTCCAATGTAGAATTTAGTGAAATTCACTGATTCTGTTACATGCCCTCCTATTCTTAATCTTTTTTGGCTAGAATTATTTCTTCCCAAAGTACTTCTTAGTTGTTAACAATGTAATTCTTCTATTTGTGGATTTTCTTCAACTCCACGTTTTCTTGGAGTGCTAACAACCAGACTACCCATGCTTGCCAGTTGTGTCAACATTTAAACAAGGGTGTACTGTTTACACTGTTCCTGATGTTCTGCCTGCAAATCCTGCTTTGCGAATTGCATTGGCTGCAGCTACACATTAGGCTGATGGCCTCAGGAAACAGCTTACAGAGAATGCTGGGTTGTAAGTGAAGGCTCACGCTGTATTTACAGATCTAGTTTTCTCTGAACCTGTCGGCCTACATCTGTCCACTTTGAAGCTTACCTGTATTTTGTGGCCCATTCACATTACCTAGAGTAATGGCTTTCAACCTTGGCTTCGTGTTAGGATCACTGGTTCTATTTAATTGGTCTGGGTGGTCCTGGTATTAGCATTTCTAAAAGTTCCCCAAGTGATTCCACTATGTGATCAGGTACAGCAAGGGCCAGCAAACTTTTTCTGTGAAGGACCACACAGCAAATGTTTTAGGCTTTGAAGGTCATCTAGTCCCAACTCTGACCTTGTAGCACAAAAGTAGCTATAGGCAAGTGGGCATGGCTGTGTTATAAGAAAACCTATTTCAAGACACTGAAATTTGAATTTATGTAATTTTCATGTGTCATGAAATATTATTCTTTAATGTTTTTCAGCTGTTTAAAAGTGTGAAAACCATTCTTGTAAGACATACAAAAACAGGTTGCAAATGGGATTTGATCTTCAGGTTATAATTTGGCAACCCCTGGTTTATAGTTTATGTGTCACTGCTTCAGTTTGGTTCCATAAAATAAAATGTTTCTTTCCTAGATCACTGATAACATTTTAAATGAGTCCTAGCATTGGTTACTTATTTTAAACAAGTCTTAAAATATGACATTTTAAAATATGGCAATGCCTTTTCTTAGTAGCCTTAGAAATTATAGCAGTTGGGATGCTTTTGTCTACAAGTAGCAAGCCTGGTTTAAATGGCTTTAAAACAGTAGGAAAGGTATTCTGTCATTAAAATAGAGGCAGTTTCAGGGTTAATTCAGCTGTGCCACAGTGTCATCAACCCAGGTGTTTTCTGTTTTCCTACTTTTTTAATTTTTTCCTTTTAAAAGAGTTTATTAATTAACTTGATTAATTACAGTCCCTTAAATATTTATGGGGGTACAAATGTTTAGGTTACATATATTGCCTTTGCCCCACCCGAGTCCGAGCTTCAAGCGTGTCCATCCCCCCAGACAGTGCGCACTGCACCAATTAGGTGTGAATATACCCATTCCCCTCCTCCCTCCTCCCACCTGCCTGGCACGCAATGAATGTTATTACTATATGTGCACTTAAGTGTTGATCAGTTAATACCAATTTGATGGTGAGTACATGTGGTGCTTGTTTTTCCATTCTTGTGATACTTCACTTAGTAGAATGGGCTCCAGCTCTATCCAGGATGATGAAAGAGGTGCTAGATCACTATTGTTTTTTGTGGCTGAGTGGAACTCCATGGTATACATATACCACATTTTATTAATCCACTCATGTATTGATGGACACGGGTTGTTTCCACATGTTTGCAATTGTGAATTGTGCTGCTATAAACATTCTAGTCCAGATGTCTTTTTTATAGAGTATCTTTTGTTCCTTTGGGTAGATGCCCAGTAATGGGCCTAATCTAGTATTCTCATTTCCGGTCATGACTGCTGTCTTGCTTCATGGTTGCAAGATGGCTGTGGCAGCCCCACGTTTCACATGCAGACACATAACATCCAGCAAAGAGGAGGAGTATTTCCTTCTATGTTTTGATTTTTAATAGTGAGGCAAACTTTTCTAGAGTAAGCCGTTCCTCCTTATAGATCTCCCCTTAGGTCCCAAAGACCAAATAAGTCCCTGGTGAAGAACTTAAGACCACCATGATTGTCACGATGTACCCCCTGGGTTTTGGAAGGGCCCAGCCTGCCTTAAGCAGGTGGTTTTAGGATCCCAGAACCAAATCAGGGTTCTGTTAGCAAGGAAGAAGGAGGAATGGCAGTTGGGAAGGAATTAGTAGTCTTACACAGAACTAAATTCTTGAGATTAAAAAACTCTGAAGAAAGCTGTGTGCTGAGTTTCTCATTTCTGTTTATTTTACTTAAAGCAGGGGTCCCCAACCTATGGTAAGCTGGGTAATTATTTCATTATATATTACAACGTAATAATAATAGATATAAAGTGTGCAATAAATGTAATGCACTTGAATCATTCCGACACTATCCCCCCATCATTCCCCTCCAGTCCACGGAAAAATTGTCTTGCATGAAAAGAGTCCCTGGTGCCATAAAGGTTGGGGACCCCTGCCTTAAAAAACATTAGAGAATTGGTCAGTACAATTTCCCTAAAAGTAATCTTATTGATTTTCACCTAAGTAGGCTATATTTTGCTTTAGTCCTCATAGATACAACTATTATTTCTATCACATTATATTTAAAAAGAAAGGTATCCTATTTTTGCCTACTACTTTGTTGTTTTAAACCTTACCACATTGTATATCTGGCATAAAAATATTCATACCAAAAATGATTTTTTAAAAGCTACCGGTTTGTGTTCATTTTGAACCATCACATATTATCTACTTTTGCATTTTGTATTGTGAGGATGATAAAAATTGTTTTCAAAAGAATTATAGCATCCAATAAGAGTTTGAGAGCTATGCAAGACATGCCACAGCCCCACCTCCCCTCCCTGGGTGTTTTGATATACCTCCCAAGTGGTAAAACCCACCTCTGTCTCCCCATTTGAAGAACCACTGAGGGAGATTTGTGTCAATTCCTAACCCTACTGTGCTCAACCTCCTGAGCCCACATCAGGAGCATGGGTGGAAACTCCACCTTTGCAATTTCTTGGAAGAGCATCCGGCACAGTGGAAGGTGCTCTGCCCAGGACAGAGAGGCCAGGCGCTGGTCCCAGCTCTGCCTTTTATAAGCTAGGTGACATTGGACAAGTCATTTAACCCCTCTGAGCTCTAGTTTTGATGCCTATAAAGCAAGAGTTTGAACTATGTGGTTTATAAGGTCCCTGTTGGAGCTAATCTGTTTCTCTTTACCGTAGGGTCCAAAATTTTGACTTTCTTTTTGCAATGTAAAGCTGATTTCTATTCTGTCACTGCTGCTTGGTGAAGGTACAACTTCAGTCATAGTGCTATAGCATTGCATAGTCGTGCCCTATAATGAGATGACAGACAGTGACACATGCGAAGATAATGTGTTCTAGCAGCACTCTCACTTCTGCCACAGCACTGTGAGATGACCTGGGATGGTCTAGGGTGAGATATTCCCACATGACAGAACCAAATGCCTCCCTCATTCCAGAAAGCAAATCAGAAGACAAGCAAGGCTGACACTACAAAGGAGTTAACTTTGGGAAGCTTTATTATCATTATTTTTAACTGAAATGTTTGCAAATGTCTGTACATTTTAGTATTAAGTTTCACTGTTAATATTTTACCATTACTTACAACCATCATCCCCTGCAGCTCTAGAGATGTCTTTTACATCCCTCTAAAACTGTGCATTTTGAAGCATTCACACAGAAGGGGAACAAAACATGAGATCCTAAAAAACTGGTATAGGAAGAAAATTTTTATTTGGTTGCAAAAGCAGTTTCCTTTGGCCAGTCCAGCATTTTTCTATTTTCTTGTTCTTCAGAGCTGGTTCCTATGCTCACTAGTAATTCAAAACTTTTTTTTTTTTTTTCTCACCTCATGTAGAACGTTCCTATTTTCTCAGGGGGATTATACATTTTAGGAGAGCCCAGTCATCTTTAGGAGAACGTGGGGAACTTTTCCCTCAGGAAGCTGAAAACAGGTTCACTAGATCGGCATTTGTTCAGGTTTTCCTCCAGCCTAAAGTGTCCCGTCGCCTGGGACCTTCTCCCCCTTCTCTTGGGGGCTCTTTAAATAGGCCTCCTGGCCGGGCGCGGTGGCTCACGCCTGTAACCCTAGCACTCTGGGAGGCCGAGGCGGGTGGATCGCTCGAGGTCAGGAGTTCGAGACCAGCCTGAGCAAGAGCGAGACCCCATCTCTACTAAAAATAGAAAGAAAATTATCTGGCCAACTAAAATATATATAGAAAAAAAAAAAATTAGCCGGGCATGGTGGCGCATGCCTGTAGTCCCAGCTACTAGGGAGGCTGAGGCAGGAGGATGCTTGAGCCCAGGAGGTTGAGGTTGCTGTGAGCTAGGCTGACGCCACTGCACTCACTCTAACCCGGGCAACAGAGTGAGACTCTGTCTCAAAAAAAAAAAAAGGCCTTCAAGCGCAGTTTATGTTTGCTCATTTGGTCCAGGTGAAGCCCCTTCATTCTGAAGGACCATATCCCCTGCAGGGTTCCCGGTGGCCTCCTCGTAGGAGGGCGGTAAGCACCCAGAGAGGGGCGGCAGGGGGGCGTAGGGGACGTCCTGCTCGCTGCCCCAGGGGAGGCTGGGCAGGAAGTCAGTCACCTCCCCGGCGGGCGGGCGCTCTGCGAGGTCCACGCTGAAGACCTGGTCCGGGGGCCGCGGGGACTTGCAGCGGCGGTACAGGAACAGCAGCAGAAAGGCCAGGAAGAGCAGGAGGGTGGCTGGAAGGAGCGTGCACAGGAAGGGCTCCACGTCCTCGTGGGAGGAACTTAGCCTCTGGGTGCCCTGGAGTTAGGGAACGACACTGAGTCAGGAGAGGGGGAAGAGGCCTCTGCATTTCCAAGGCATCTGCTATTCGTCTCACCCTTGTTGCTCACTCTCAAAATCACCATCCTCATTCACGTATGCCAAGGAGCTCGAGCCTACGTGAAATGTTAACTCATGTGATAAAGTGTCATTCAGAATGTCAAAAAAGTACACATTGCTGATATCCTAAAAAATTTCCGCAGAAGTAAAAATAATAGAATAAATTTTAGTTGGTAGGTCCACCACTCATTCTTTGAATGGAAACTCTATGTCCTTATTTTATTTAGAATGAGACCAATTGTGATTTTTTGACACAAAAAGATCACAGGGGATTTAAGTTCTTTAATTCTGGAACAAAATCTCACATGATGTGTTCATATCACATAAATAATATTTGAAATCTGATTTGATAGCTAGTGCTTATGATGGATGAGATTTTTTAAGTCTTCAAATGCATTTTTGTAATATTTGTAGAAGAAATGTGGAAATTTTTGAACTCTTTAAAGAAAAAGAATTACAGATACATTCTTGGGCAACCTAAAAGGTATTGATTTTATAACATTAGCTCACATAAATAAATGATGGTTCCTGGTGGTGTAAATAACATAATGGGCATGAAATGATGCTTCCACAGCAAAGTAGGAAGCAATGTTAAGAAAATACTGTTCCTGATTGCATAGACTCTGCTTTTAATAAAGCTACTGAGAAATAATGAAATATTACAAAGTTTCTCTGTTTTATAAAGCATACAGTAACTAGTAAAAATGTTAGTATCCACTGCTAGAGAGGACAAGAAAACATTTTGGAATTGTGTTTAAAATAAGCAAACAAAATATTAAGCTCTTATTTAAAAGAAAACCTAATAATTAAACGATGACAGCTGGAGTTCTCTCCTTGATTTTGGTGGAAAGGACAAATGTTTTGCTAGTCATGACCTCATAAGAGAATGGCTTATCTAGAGTTGTTTGTGTAATCGTTTTTTTTTTATTATTATTCCTTAAAGACTTTACAACTATGTGTGTTGTTTTGACTCAGAATTAGATGGTGTATTTAATATTTATACTGCCAGATATTTTGTCCTTGGTAAGATATGAGGTAAGTTATATTAGCTTAAAGGGCATAAAGTAAAGGTTTTCTTGAGAAGCAAAGCATAGTGTTTGGGGGTTGACAGCTTTGGCTGTGTATTCCAGTACAACCTTCTGATATCTGTGTGACCATGGGCCATTCACTTGTCTTCTCTGGGCTTGGGTTTTCTCCTCTTTGAAATGGAAAGAATAACATCTGTTATTGAGGGTTAGCATGACAATTAAATGGATTAATATGTGTAAAGCACTTGGTGAATAGTAGATATTTATATATTTATAATCTCAGGGACTCAAATTTATTAAACATAAAATACTAAAGATAATTATAATAGAAGAAATCTAGAAAATTATTGATAAGGCTAGAAAATACAGTGAACAGAAAATATGGCATTACTAAATTTATATTTTAATAAATATATGCAGAAATTTTTAGCAATATTCATGTTTTATGTATGTAATTGTGAAGTTATATTACTAAACTACAGATTCCTTCTGTTTTCTCACAGATAATTTAATATCAGAATTCTTAAAATCTGTTGTGACATTATAAGGACTTTGATTACAAAACCTATAAGAATAGATGTACCCCCAAATTTGCTACAGTTATTAAGAAATCAAGTTGGAATAAAAAAATTTAATTTGTTTTCTCCCTCTAGATGAATCACTAAAAATGTTAAAGGTATTATCTCTTGCAGTACTTCAACCCCCAATAAATATGGACCATTTTTTATAACCTATATTTTTCTTCATTCTCTGTCAATAATACCAATAATAGTTTCTGATCAGTTGTGGTCATCAAATTTTAAATTGTCTTATATCCTGTAAGTTCAATATGTGTGGAATATAAAGATAATATTCCATTTAAAAGGTTTTATGTAATAGATCCTATTGTTTATACTTATGCTACTTAAGATATTAATTATAAACATTTGGGAAAGGAGAAATACCATAGTCCCTGCTATGATCAGTACTTCCATTGGTTGATTTAAATTTGTCCACATACCAAGACTTTTATCTAACACAGCAGACCAGGACAATTTCTTGAGATAACTTTTCCAGTTAAGAGGTGCACAGACCTATAGGACAAATTCAATATGGTATCCTTAAATTTGCTTATTATTCATGGTAGATTGGTTAAAATTCTTGAATTCTTTTTTAATGCAGAAAGGATATCTTTTTTAGTCAAATATTCTAATTTATTCACTAGCCTCAAAGTTGTTTCTTAACTTTGAATATTTTTCTGATGTGTTTATTGACTCAAGGGCTTTGTTGTTCAGGGAATATTTTAAATAAATGTCCAGTTAAAGGTATAACTGCTGAAGGATACATCAATATTGATCTCTACATATCTTTTTTTTTTTCTGTAGAAGGTGGTTTTGGACAACTTATACACCACAGTCTCACCCATTGATTTTCTGGAAAACAATAGGTTGATTTCCCTCTTTCTTGTGTAGTCAGTGGTGTCACTTATTGCACCTCTGATTATAAAATTGTTAGTTTTTAGGTTTCTGCAAATATTCTTCCTTAATGCTGCCTCAGATTGAGACTCCTTTGGTGATTTTTCAGACAAAGCAAAGCAGGTGCTGCATTTCTTAGAGAGAGACAAAACCCTCTTTAACCCCCTGTTGTCCCTCCTGAAGCAAGATGCTTGGTTCCTGCTAACTCTTAGAAACAGTGGTCATTACATAGTCCAGAACCAAAGGGAGTCTCTTATTTTTGCATATGTGGCCATTGCCTACTGAGCAAAGAATGGAGTCATAACACCAAGGCATGCAGATTTGTTGACTCCTAGCTTCAGGTGCTCTTCCATATATTTGACATATCAAGTGTTCTTAGGATATATTTGTGCCAAGATTTACTTGATGTATCATTATCAAAAAGAAAAAAAAATACAACTTTCAAGTTATTCCCTTTAGGCCATGACAATCAGTGAATTCATATTTTTGTCATATCTATAAGGCAAAATGTTGCCACTAAGTTTTAAGATCCTAAAATCATAGGCATTGTTGGTTTCAAAACCAACAAAGAAAAGGCTTAAGCCATAGGTACAGACCTGTAGCTGGGTCTCCAGGAGAGGCAGGCTGGGTTCGCTTGTTAACCACTCGTGTGTCCCCCTGCCAGCGTGGCCAAACTTCCTCCAGCTGCTGCCCAGCAGTCCCCGCATGCTTTCATCCAGCTGAGGCCCCGGCCACCCTTCCACTTTGCTGCCCAGATCCCAACAATGCTGCTTGCTTTTGGCGTGGATCCAGTTTGGATGTGCTTGGCTGATGGCTATTGGTAAACTCGTCTTCTGATTAGTGGCAACAGGGAAAAGAAGCCAACCAGAGAGACCTCTCAGGACTGATTTTATTAGATTCAGTGCCTCTGCATTTGTTTTCGTGGCCTTTGTCACTACAAGGGTTGGCATCAGATATCAGCCATGGAGGAGTTTTCTGCATTAGTCCTGTTACCCTGCAAAGAATGGTCTCGGCGAATAAAGAGCTGTTTATATTCAGGATGTAAATAAGACCCTCTCCCTTCCCTTACCATACCCGTCTCCAGAGACATCTCTGATCAAGAAAAACTACCCAAGCTGAATGCCCTTTAATTATTTCTGGATTCTGTGGTACAGACAGAAGAGGCATTTGGTAGAGAAGCAAGGACTCATTATTAATATTTTACTGAATTATTTAGAAGAAAGATGCCTAATGACAAAATTGTACAGAGGCCAGACACACAATAGCGTAGATTATTTGGATGAAATGTTTGCTGATTTCAATTTTTTAAAAAATTCAAATTACCAGTACCTAAATAATCTTCCTTCTGATTATCTTGTGAACTTTATAAAAGTATTGATCAAGCTTAAAATAAGAAGATTTCAGTTTGAACATTTGCTGAGTTGACTTTGGGATGCTTGGGCCTATATATTTATTATTTAACATTTAAGACATGGCTGAATTCTCTTTCTTTTAGTGGAGTAAGCTTCAGCTTTGAAGATTTACTCAAAATGTTAGAACTTAATGTTGCAACTACCCACATCTTTATCTTCGCATCATTTCTGTCCGGTGATTGTCATGATGTTGCAATAATATTTCTTAACTGGGATACTTTTTTTTTTTCTTAGTTAGTATTCTGGAATACTGGCCCATGGTGGTCTAGGGGTAGGTTTCAGAGGATGGTAGACTTTCTAAACTTTGCAGACACATGTGCAATTTTCTTGGGAGCATCCATAGTTTTCATTACCTTTTCAAAGACAGCCTTCCTCACCAACAGAATTTGGTACTTTGTCAAATTTCTTATTTGTGGTAAAAGTTTTCATTAAGTGTTCCAATACCTCAATCAGTATTTTAGTAAGGAATTCCCTTTTCATTTCATCATTTTATTTCTTATTGTGGAGTAAGCTGATTTTGTGTTTTCAGTTAAAATGTAGCTTTGTTCCATTGATGTGTTTCTATTTTAAGCGTCAGGACGTGAAGTCCTTAGGCAGGTAAGAAAGAATTCTCAGACGGTGTTTAGGATAGAAAGAAGCACCAAGTTTATTTACTCTTTCTCCGAAGAGAAAGAGGGCCCAGCACCAAGAAATAGAACTGTCACTCCTTGAAGAGGTTGGGGAAGCTTGTGCCTCAGCTGTCTGGCTGGGAACCCTTTAAGGCTGTTTAAACAAACTCAGAAAAAAACATTTTTGTCTATAAATAGTAACTCTAAAATGACAGTGGATAAGATTGTTTACCCTTTCTTCTCCCCCCTCCTCTGAAGGCTCCTTTCCCTTGTGGGATGTATAATGACCAGCTCTGGAAAATGTTAATGAGAATTTATTCTTTTTCCTTTGTTAGCTCAGCATCTTTTAATTACTAGGTAAACATCTCTGTAGGAGGGAGATTCATGCTACTAACCTTAGAGACAGGGTTCATGCTACTCTAAGTGCCTGCCAGTTAGAAATTTATTTTTCCTTGTTAGCCCATTAGTAAGACTGTTCTTCCATTAAGTAAATCCTGTATTCCCCCGCCCTGACACATCAGAAATACCTGGTGACCAGTACGCTATTCTGTTTCTTGCATGTCAGTGACTTTGCCAGCCTATGGCTTCAATGTAGGCCATCCTTCTCCACTGTATCCACTCATTTAAATACTGTACCTTAAATTCTTTAGAAGCAAATTGGAAAAATAAATTAAAAGCATTAAATATGCATCTGTAACATTGACCCTCTTCCAGTAGTGAATAAATCAGACAAAAATTCCTGCTTTTACGGATACATTTTTGGGGTCCCATGAGAAACAAACAATTACACAAAATGTATATCAGAAGGCGATAAATGCTATGGAGAAAAAGCAGAGAAGGGACAGAGTAAACACTGAAGGAAGGGGGCACTTTAAGGGGAAAGTCAAATAAGACCTCATGGGGAATCCTATTTGACTGGTATCTGAGCAAAAACTGGGAGGTGGCAAGGGAGTGAGCCATGAAGATAGCAGATGGAAGAGCATTACAGGGAACAGCCAGTGCAAATACCCTGAGGCAGACACATGCCCTGGTAACTTCAACCAATGGCTGGTAGGTCTGGGTGGCTGGAGCAGTGAGTTAGGGGAAAAGTAGAGGTTAAAGTCAGAGGGGATATATGGGGGTTGGGAGTATGGCATAGAGTTCAGGATTTATATAGCATGTAAGAGTTTTGGCTTTTACTGCAAGTGAAATGGGGGAAGCATATAGAGTGTTTAGCAGAGGAGCGACAAGATCTGACTTCGATCCTCAGGCCTCTGTGTTGCACATCGATATAGGATTAAGGGCAAAGGCAGGGAGACTAGTTAGGGGCTCTTTTAATAATTCAGAGGAGAAATACTGGACTGGAGTAGTAGCAGTGGAAGTGGTAAGAAATTAGATTCTAAATATATTTTAGGGGTAGGGGCAACAACATTTCTTGAAGAACTGAAGGTGGAATAAGATAAAGATCTAGAGGGATTCCAAGGCTGTAGGCTCGAGTAACTGAAGGACAGCTGTTGTCATTTACAGAGCGTGGAAAGACTGTGGGTGCGGTGGAGTAGGGGTTTGTTTTTTAAAGCAGGAGTTGAGTTCTGGACATGGTAAGTTTCTAGCATGTATGAGTTTGGATGTTTGAGTTTTTTGGGGAGGACTAGACTAGAGGTACTAGTTGTAATCATTGGTGAAGAGGTGGTATTTAAAGCTAAAACTTAATGAGATCAAGGGAATGAGGGTCTATAGGATGAGGAGACAAAATGAGTGGCCAGGGAGGTAGAAGGGAAACCAAGAGCATGTGGTGTCCTGGAATCCAAGTGAAGAAAATGTTCCTGAAAGGAGGGAATGATCATGTATCTGAAAAGTTGCTGTATGATCAAGTAATATGATGAATGAGATTTAATGCTGGATTTAACAAAATGTGTGGAGGGGGAGTGGGAGGGATGATCATTGGTTATTTGGACAAGAGCAGTTTAGATGCAGTGGTTGGGGAAAAGCCTGATTGAGATGGTTTTAAAAGAGAAAGGAAGAAGAATTGGAGATAGTGAATATAAACAACTCTTGGGTTTCTCTGCTTAAAAGGGAGCCGAGAAATGGTACAATAGCTGGAAAGGGAAGTAGAGTCAAGAGGGCCGTCAGAACAAGTTAATGGATTATAAAGAAAAGAGAACATCAGTAACCTTGATGTCAACCCTCAGCAATTCCATTTCGAGGAATTCCTCCTCAAGAAATAATCTGATGAATACTCAAGTAATCTGCTAAGTACTCAAAGACATATTAATATATTGTTGAGAGGCATTTTAACACATCTTAAATGTCCATAATAACAAACAACTGGAAATAAAAAAGTTCATAAAATGATAGTTGGTTAATAAATTAAGATATAAACAGATAAGGAGATATTGTCACCTGAAAATAAATACCAAAAGATGTAAACATGTTTACAACATATTATAAGGAACTTGTTAGAAAACTGCATGTCTATTATAAAGTTGCATGTCTCTCCATATAGAAAGAAAGTCAGTGTTAACAATGCTATGTTTTCTAATTTGTGAGATTATGGGTTGTTTTTCATGGAATTATGTTCTTATTTTTGCTGATCTATATTTTGTAACTTTTCTATGAATATGTTTTATGTAAACATGACGTGTTATATAAGCAAGAAATAATAGTTCCAAGATTTGCCCATCCTTGAAAGTCTACATAAAAGCCACTCTGTGGTTATATTCTGTAATTTCCTGCCCTCCACCCGAATTAGAATGAATCACGATTTCCTCTGAATTCCCACAGCATGTTGGTTAATCCCAGTTTGTAGCACTTATTTAAGTCAGCATTGTATTATCAAAAAATATATCAGAGGATTGTTAACTTACAAAAGTACTCACTGAGGAGTTGAATGAAATAATGATTTCTGCTGTGACTTATAGCTTATTAAGGTCTGCTTAGCCTATAGAGCATTATCCTGGATTTTTCTGTAACTACTTAAGAAATGCCATCATATTTCAACTCTAAAATCTGTGTGGATTTTAATGATCAAAGTCTGTTGTTTTAGATATATATAGTATATGTTCATTGTTTTATTTATTTTCACACTAAGAGGCAGAACACTTTTATTTCTGTGAGCTTTTGAATCATCTCACATTGTCCTGTTTGGGACTTTTATGACTTTATATTAATCATACAAACACTGCTAACAATTAATCCAAAATCAGATTAGCTACTTCTAAAATTTCTCTAGGTATTTCAGAATTGAGAATAGAATAGTATTTATATTTTCTACTTAATTCTTTTCCTTCTCTCTTTTTTGAAAATCAGTTGAGGTCTTTTTTTTTGAGACAGAGTTTCGCTCAGTTGCCATGTCATTAGCCTAACTCACAGCAACCTCAAACTCCTGGGCTCAAGCAATCCTCCTGCCTCAGCCTCCCTAGTAGCTGGGACTACAGGCACACGACACCACACCTGGCTGATTTTTCTATTTTTAGTAGAGATGGGGGTCTCACTCTTGCTCAGGCTGGTCTCGAACTGCTGAGCTCAAGTGGGCCTCCCACCTCGGGCTCCCAGAGTGCTAGGATTACAGGCGTGAACCACCACCATGCCAGGCCAATTGAGGTCTTTATCCATTCGGTTGCTCTGGTTTTGTTTTTGGTTTTGTTTTCTTAATTCCCTTGAACTCAATACAGTTGACTTGCTATTTTTAAGAGCTACCAAGACTTCCATGTTTTCTGGTTTTATTGGTTGTGGCTTAGTTGTACACAGGGAAGTTTGTTGTTGTGTTACACATTTCATTTTCTGGGCTAATAATGGAGAAAAAGTCCCGGAAAACAAATGGTCTGAGAAGATTCAAGTAAATTAGATCACTATAAAAAGATAGCTTTTATTTCCCGCTATATTCAATTTTTAAACTAGTAAATACATTTGAATTTTAGCAAACTGGTCAGTACAGGGTCTCAAGATGCTGTTAGGAGAATTAAATAAGATTAGGACAATATAAAAACTAATCAGTGGACCACTAGCAGCACTGTGACTAATCACCCTGCCTTCATCAGACTTCCAAGGAGACGCAGGGGTTCATCTGAGGGTCACAGATCTGGTCTTTGTTTTTGTTAAACTTTGGCCCTGATAATCGGGAAGGAAAGAGACAGTGTGAATAAATCCACTACCAATATAGACCCCAGAGTGATTTTTTTAAACCAACCAACAATGATGGTTTTAATAAAAAAAAGGAAAAACTTTTGGTATGAAGTGTACTTTGAAAAAATATAAGCATTTAAGGAATTGGAGGTTTGAACAGAAAATTAAAAAAAAAAATTTGTGTTCGAATAATTAAGCTAAAATACAAGGCAAAGATCTTCTTTGTTCAGTCTGATGAATTTTGATAGTTTTATTCACACTTTTAATCACCACCTAAAACAAGATATAAAATATTTGTATGGCCCTGGTACTTTCCCTCAACCTTATCCGCATCATTTCACCTTCTCCCTCTTGGTTAACTATTCTCTGATTTCTACCTACAGTGGAGCAAGCTTTTTAAGTTCTCAATTCTTTGGAAAAACCAGGAAGCTGGATATGAAATTGATAAGCAAATGGTATTCTCTGGTAATGAACTAGGGTATTTTCAAATACTTGGCCTTTAGTTTTCCCTATCTAGAATTAAGGAAAATACAGGTATATGTAAAATATAATAATGATCACAAATTTTGGAAGATAAAATAATATTCCTCAATTTAAAAAATAGACATTTCTATTAAAAATCCCCATGTAATTTGTCTAGCACGTTGACTGCCAGACTAGAAAAAAATTTTTTCCTTGGGACCACAGTGTTTTATTATGAAAATAGAATAAAAACTTCAAAGACAAAATGATCCTTTCTAATTTAATGAAAAAATTATTATTTTTTATTGTTATCTGTGCATGAGTTATATGCAACTTGAAAAATAGTTGTCTCCCAAGGTGAGGAGATATGTGAGTTACATATGCGTCACGAGGCCCTGGGCTCAAAACTAGCATGAGTTAAATACAACTCTCATGGCAGTTAATGTGTTAAAAATTAATAGAGTATTTTTAAAAACAGTTTTAACTTTATAGAAAAAATATGACTGGAAAGTACAGTGTTCCCATATACTCCTCCCCCCCATTCCCCTAGTTTTAATATCTCACATGAGTGTGGTATATTTGTTACAACTGATGAGCCAATATTGATAAATTATTTTTAACTGAAGTCCATAGTTTACGTTAGGGCTCATTCTT
Organism: Lemur catta; assembly: GCF_020740605.2. Classification (NCBI taxonomy): domain Eukaryota; kingdom Metazoa; phylum Chordata; class Mammalia; order Primates; family Lemuridae; genus Lemur; species Lemur catta. The sequence goes on along the minus strand of NC_059129.1, from coordinate 124,703,310 downwards.
TGTATTGTATTTTCTATGAGTTTTGACAAATGTATAATGACATGTATCATACAGAATAATGGTTTCACTGCCCTAAAAATCCTCTAGGGATTATTTGCATTCAGTACTACCCCTATTCACCCCTCTTCTTCCCATCCCCTGGCAACCACTGATCTTTGACCTGGCTCTATAGTTTTGCCTTTTCCAGAATGTCATATAGTTGGAATCATAGAGTATACAGCATTTTCAGATTGGTTTCCTTTACTTAGCAGGAGTAAATTCATATTCTTTCCTAACGTGAATATTTAGGGTTATAAATACTCTTCACATATTGTGTTAGCTGCATTTAAAGTTCCTCTATGTCTTTTTGTGATTTGATAGCTCATTTCAGTTCTTTTTTTTTTAAGTCCACAAATAAGACAGTTTTTGTTCAGATAATTCTTTTTTAGATTTAACCATATATTTACCAATTTCTTGGCTTTCTGTCCTGCGCTTATCTCAGACTTTCCTTCCTTCCATTCATGAAGGAATAAAGTCTCTCTTTGAAAAAAGTTCCAATACTTTTTTCACCCTCATTGTTGAAAGCTAGCTTTTCTGAGTAAACATTTACAGCATGACAGATATTTTTATTAAGCATTTTGAAGATATTATATTTCTGTCTTCAGCTATTTTTGAGAAAAACTATAATTGCTATATCCTTGTAATTGTTCTCTCCCTTCTGTCTGGCTGCCTTTAAAGAGCTTCTTTGTTTTTGATCTTTAATATGACTATGAAATTAAAGGTGAAGATTTATTTTATTTAAATATGCTTGTTATAAGTTGTGTTTCATAAATCTATATGATGGTTAATTTTATGTTTTAACTTGACTAGGCCATGGGGCGCCCAGATAATTGGTTAAACATCATCTTGGGGTGTGTCTGTGAGAGTGTTTCTGGAGGAGATTAGCCTGAGTAAAGCAGATTGCTCTCACCAATTCAGGTGGGCATCATCCAATCTGTTGAGGGCCTGAATGGGACAAAAAAAAAAGCAGAGGAAGGGAGAATTCACTCTCTCTGCCTACTTGAGCTGGGATATTGGTCTCCTGCCCTCAGACTGGGACTTACACCATTGGTTCTTTTGGTTCTTGGGTTTTCAGACTCAGACTGGAACTACACCATTGGCTCTCCTAGGTCTCTGCCTTGTAGGTGGCAAATTGTGGGACTTCTCAGCTTCCATAATTATGAGAGATATTTCCTTACAATAATAATAAATCATTATTTCTACATATCTATGTCTGTATCTATGTGTTCTGTTTCTCTGGAGAACTCTGTCACATTGTCTTTCATCAGCTTTTGGAAAATTTGGAGTTACCATCCTATACTGCCTTTCTTTCATTCCCTTTATTTTGAATCTGTTATCAAATATATTTTAGACCTTCTCATTCTGTCCTCCATGTCTCTTGATTTCTCTTTCCATGTTTCATCTCTTTGACTCTGCTGCATTGTGCATTTACTGACTCATTAGTAATTTTCCCATCTGCTGAGCCTAATCAGCTTTAAAACACATCTATCCCTGAGTTTAAGAATTATCTAGACTTTTTCCCCCCAAAATTAGTTATTTTTATGATATTTTATTCCTAGAATATTTAATTTTTTGATTCTATTATTCATTCAATATTTCATATAGTTTCATTTTTATTCTTTATCTGCTAATTTAAATATCTGAGTCCTTTAATGTCAAAGTCTGTTTATTTTTATTTAATCTCTCTCTCAAAACAGAATAGCTTTTTCCCCTGTGTGTTTGGTAACTTTTTAAACTGAAAGTTCATGTATTTTGAATCTGATCTATAGGAATCTAGAGAGACTAAATTGAAGATTCTTCCTCTAGGGATGATTTGCATTCAGTACTATTGGAGCAACCAACAACCTGGGATCATGTTAGCCACACTTGAAAATTCAGGATTAAAGGTGGGAGTTGCAGATTTAGCTTGTCCATCTTGTCAGAAACCTCAAGCTCAGCCTTCCAGTTCCATGGTGAAGAGGCAACTCGACCTTGCTGCTCTCTGCTTTGGTTTCAGGTTTGCCTCACTCTGCCTGGAGACAGTAGCCTACCTTCTAGTGTGCTCCACTAATCATCACAAATGTCATTGTTATATATCTAGGATCTAGCAGAATTCTAATAGAAGGACCATTCAAAGTTTATAGTCCACCATGTTGCCACATGATTAATATTCTACACACAATATCTTTCTAGTTTACTATATTGAATATTTTAACTTCAGATTTACTCACTTAGCATAGGTAACATACAGCTGAAAATATTAGTGTTTATCTAGGTTATGGTTTCTCCAAAGGTGTCCCACCTGTTGTTAGTGCTTCGTATTTTAATAAACATAAGAGGAGGACAAAAGTTAAGTGTTCAAATAACTATGGGAAATCCCAGGTCATGGCTAGAAATTTTTCTTCATGAAAGGACTTGTCAGATTCTCGAGTACAGAAGGTCCCTGACTTATGACAGTTTGACTTATGATTTTTTGACTTTAGAATTGTGTGAAAGTGTTACACATATTATGATATGCAATGATTTATTCACTAAATTACATGAGATATTCAACACTTTATTATAAAATAGGCTTTCTATTAGATGATTTTGCCCAACTGTAGGCTAACGTAAGTGTTCAGAGTATGTGCAAGGTAGGCTAGGCTAAGCTATGTGACCCATACAGAGAGAGGAACATCTATCTGTATCCTGTTGTGCATTGCTATATTATAGAACATTTCTTCATCTTAGTTTACCATGGAGTGCTTTTTTTTGAGGAATAATTCTCAGATCTATTTTTTCAGTGACTATTCCTTGACTAATAATGTTTTAGTCCAATCCCTTCGTTTTACAGGGAGAAAACTGAAGCTATATGACTGATCCAATGTTTCATAATCAGTCAGTGTTATAGCCAGAGAAAAATTTACATCATAACCCTAGTGTACCTTCTAGCACTGGAACATCCATTTCTTTCCCTGTAAAAATGATGTGTCCCACCATTAGACATGTTTCTAACAACTGACTATCTTGAGGCAGATTTATAGATTTTTATTAAAATAAATGAAAGTAAAATCTTCAGTTGGGGATAGTGAAATTGATATTATCAAAAATAAAAAGTACAGGTATAGTTCTTGGTTAGAGGTACAATATATACTGTATAGTTTCCTAGTAGTTAGGTGAGGTGATTTAGAAATACATTTGTGTACTCTAGGGTATTGCTGTTGAAATACAGAGGGGCAAGGCCAATTTATCCAGATGAAAGCCTTTGAATTGAAATGTGCATTATTTAACAGTTCTATTCTTTGACATACAATCAGGATACTGGTGATTTAATTTGGGGGCACTGGATTTAAAATGCCAACTTTAATCTGCACTCCCATTGTAAGCGTCACTCCCTAAAAAACAGTATTTATAACTCAAAACTTTGCTTATTTTGTATTTCAATTTCTTGCCTTTGTATCTTTTGATGATTCTTTCCACGTATTTTAAAGTCTCCTGCTGGTAGTTTTCCCTGCAAATAGATATTTGTCATTGCTGTAATGTCATGAACCATCAGTATTAAATTCAAATTTGAACACCTTTCATCCCTCACTCACTGAATGATAGAACGCTGGAGTGCGGAGGATTCTTAGTTTGTGGAGCTAAGTTTAGGGCTTCAAATTCTAAATTAGCTACCAAGCAAGTGGTACAAAGCCTCTACTACAAGGCAATATGTTTATGTCATTCATTAAGCAAACATTTTTATTGGGTCTCTGTTAAGTTCTAGACATTATGATATGCACATATAAAACAGTCCCTGACCAAAGAAGTCTGTAATCATGTGGAGGATGGATAAGTAAATCAACATGGAGGAGTCAACGTGCAACATTTGGGCAGTTGTGTGCTCAAAGAGCCACTGGAACCCTAAAGAGTCCTCACTTTTGTCAATGTTCCTCATCTCTTCTTATCTACCATGGTGGAAACTGTGCTGGGGAAGAGCTGTCTTTTTTGTCCAAACCAAGTTGTGCCCACCCAGGTCCCCCTCCAACCTATAACCCAACACCCCCTTTTGTGATCCTGTTCCCTTTTCCCAACATCCCCTGCCACAGACCCACTCACCCCAAAGTTCCCACTCTGGCCCCTTCTCAAACACCACAGGATGCTACATCCAAACAGCCCCCATCCCTAAGGGATGGTAGCCTCTTTCTTTCAAATCATTTCCCCTCAGTCCATAAGCTTTAGGTTATCTCCCACCTTGAAATAAACAAAGCAGGAACTTTAACCCTTTCCCTTGACCTTCATCCTTCTGTGCTTTGCTTTGTTTCATCATTCCTGTCTTCCCTTCTCCCAATTGCTTGTCTCTCCACAGCCCTCAACCTTGCCCTGAAATTGGTCTGATGAAAGTCATCAAGACCTTCAAATTGACTGTGGACTATTTTCAGTCCTCATTTTATTGTTGCTCCTGCAGCACTGCTCCCTGCTGATAGCTTTCTTCTAGAAATGCTCACATACTTAACTTTGGAAACACCCTGACTCTGTTCTCCTCCAGTCTAATTGGTGTTTCTTTCTCAGTTTCCTCTGAGAGCAACTCTCCCGTAGACTTCTGGTTTTGCCCAATTGATTGGACTCCAAGGTAAACTCTCTTCAAAAACTCAATTTTAAATATAAAGATCTAAGTAGGTTAAATGGAAAAGAATGAAAAAGTATACCATGTAATTAATATTAACCAAATGACTAATATCATTAATATTAGTATCAGACAAATTGATATCAGCACAAGAAATATTAGCAAAGATTTAAAAAGACATTTCATAATATTAAAGGTTTCAATTTGTTAAGATGATGTAACAGTCCTAGATATGTATATACATAATAACAGAGCCTCAATCTATGAAGCAGAAATGGAAGAAACTAAAAGAAGAAATAAACTAACTCAAAATTAGAGTTGGAAATTGTAAGATTCTCTCCCAGGATAATTGGCCTAGTTAATATTTATAGAACATTCCATCCAACAACAGGAGAATATGCATTCTTTCCAGGTGTACATGGAAAATTCAATAAGGCAGATCATATTGCGGGGCATAAAAAGTCTTAATAAATTAAAAAGGTTTGAAATCATGTTCTCTGGAATTTAAATGGGAAATAAACAGAAATATATCTGGAAAATATCCACATATTTGGAAAACATTTCAGTAGCAAAAGGATTAAAGAGGAAATCACAGGAAAAATTAAAAAATATTTTGACCTGAGTGCCACCTTAAGAACTTTGAGAAAAAGAGAATTAAGCACAAAGTAAGCAGTGTGAAAGAAATAATATAGTGGCAGAAATCAAAGACATAAAATATGGACAAAAAATGGAAGAAAACAATGAAATTCAAATTCAAATTATTTGGAAAGAATTAGTGCAATTAATTCAACTGGACTGATCAAGAAGCAAAGAGAGAAGGCAAAAATTGCCAACATCAGGAATAACAGAGCATTACTACAGATATTTAAAGACTGACAGGAGATATCATGGATAACTTTAGGCCAAAAAGTTTGACAACTTACAAGAAATAACTACCAAAGCTTAGTCACGAAAAAATAGATATACAGTATAACCCAGCAATTCTATTCCTGGTATCTACGCAAAAGAAATGAAAATGTGTACAAACATTATATAAGCATTATTCATAATAAATACAAATATGGATTTTTAAAGTTTTGAAGTTGGAAACTGCAGTTTTGGGGTTTGTAAGTGGTTTCTGCTTTTTAGGATAGTGCCTCCCTTGGTGCTAAAAGATAGTCTTCATTCTGGTGAAAGTTCCAAACTGCAGGAATTAACCCAAGTGCAGAAATTTCAGACTGGAGATTTGTTCTATTTAGTAAAAATTTGATAATTGATGGCAATGTAGTTTGTCCCTTTAGACTTCAAGATATTTTCTACATACAATACATTTAAGCTCCTTATGCCTTTTGTGACTGGGGGCCCATATCTGAGCACAGACATGGGCATTTGTCCAAGCAATTATTTTCAGGTGGGAAGAATGGTGAACAGTGTCAGTCAGTGTGACTTGTATTGAACCACAACCTTGGAGGAATGTTTTCTGGATTCTTGTCATTGTCTTGGACTTGGCCATGAGGATTAATCCACAGCCTAGTCACTGCTCACCTGGGACATAAAGTGGGATAAACATGAGGGGTGAGAATGATGATTACAACCTGGAGACTGAAGTGGAACGAAGGTTTCAGAGGAGAGGGTTGATAAAGAAAGAGTCAGAGCAATGTTCTGGAAACATGGTGGGAGCCTGGAGACTCCCTATACTTCTTCTGGCCTGACTCCCAGAAAGTTTTAAGGAACGTGGGATCATCAAGGAAAAAGGTTTTCAAGGCGAGGGAGTAGAAGGAACTGTCTAAAACAAAATTCCCAAGGAAGAGACATTTGTAGATAATAGATCAGTTATAGATCACCTCCATAACTGAATCAAAACAATATAAGTACAGCTCTAGAGGATAACTCAAGTCCCTTTTATTAGATTTTGGATCTAAGCATAAAATAGACTATTTAATAGCAAACTTTAATTTGTTGCTATTCTGAAAAGTATTTAGTGCTTGCTTCAGCAGCACATATACTAAAAAAATTGAAAAGTATTTATACCATCTAGTGCCATTATGAGAATTAAATATTTGATCAGTATTACTACTGAATTTTACCTATTCCTGATTAACTTAAATTTTAGAAATTTAAAAATAGATGTTATTAATATTCGGGTACAGTTTTATTTAATCTTTATAATTTTTAAGGTTATTTTGTTCTGATGGGTTTATAAACAGGCCCATAGGTTAGTAGTCAAAGGCACAGGCTTTAGAGCCAGATTGTTTGGTTTGAATCCTATTTCTACTATTTAAACGTGAATGACTTTGGGTGAATTTAGGGGATTTCTTTAAACTGGAGGTTTTCCCACCGTAAAATAGGGATAATGCCTAGCTCAGAAGTGTTCTGAGGATTATATAAAATAATTCATGTACATTGCTTTGTGTTTAGTAAGTACTCAGTGTTAGCTGCTGTGATGATAGGAAATGCTATGCTGTTATTAAAGGAAAATTGGCACACTTAACTGAAAGTTAACTCTGAGAACTCTTGAGTCACAATCTTCTTCTTAGACAAGGATGTATTCTGAAGAGAGACTGGCAACCCCATAATCCTTTCTTCTCCCTATGGGTGCTGAGGGACCCATGCAGGATTGAGGGACACCTGCTTCAGACTCTCTGGCTTATGCCACCGATTTTTGCCACGCTACAGTATCTGGCTAGTTTGGACCTGAAATCCTGGGTATTTGGAGTGGCCCTTGAATTGTTGAGTGTCTGTAAGTACTTATGCTGGTTATATCACAGAGTTAGCTAAATCACATATTTCTTGAGGGAATATTTTAATTACATGTGATTTACAAATTAATTACCAAAAGGCTTTAAGGTTATTCATAAATAAAAACAATACAAAACTAATAACCACATAGGTGCTATCGGGGAGTTAGGATGAAACATTTTTTTCAACATGTTTGGAAAAGTTGAATTTTGATTCAGACCTGTGCTTAAATTCTGACTGTTCTCTAGCTGGGCAGCCTTAGGAAAGTTATGTCAGTATACTATCCTTGCATGGGATAAAATGAATTGAAGCCACTTCTTGCATTGGTAGGAGTAATCGTGAGTACGGTGAAATGCGGTGAGTAGCACAGTTGCCTGTGTCTTACTTTCCCCTTGCTCCTGAACACTCTACTTGAAACTGAATTTAGCTCTGAGTTTCCTGGCAGCTAAAGCAAAATACAAAAACAAACAGGTACCTCTCCTTTTAAAAAGTCAATATCTATTACAAGATCAAATGAATGTCATCAAAGGCCTTGGCTTTGAATTCTTGTAAAATCGGGCTCATGCTTCCTTATATAAGAAAACAAATGTGTAATGTAATGGGTGCCTACTGTTAATATAGATTTACAGAAGAAAAATTTGGTGATTTCTTATATCGACTCTCTTTAAAAGCTGAGGCATAACATTAAATTGTAATTTAGTGAAGGCATTTCTAAAGGAAGCTGAGATAATTTGGTCTGAATACATTGTTCCTCAACAGCATAATTTAATGCAGGGATAAAATTAGAAATTCTAAAAATTGTGAATATTTAAAATGACCTTTAAGTTTGTCTTGAAGCTAGCTCTCTCATGTTATCTTTTGGCAAATGCTAAATTGTCAGGTTGAATACAATCGTCCATTGAATTGTGTGCTGCTTATTCTTATAGCAGGTGGATTTATTTTATGTTTCCTGTGGTTATGAGACCAGACTCGGTCTCTCATTGTGGGGACTAGTATAAACACAATCATTTTATGAGTACTGATTTTAAAAAGGTTTGATTTTAAGTTTGTGGGTGATTTTCAACTGATTGAGGTTGGAGATACTGCACTAGGCAAGACTTCAGTCAGGCTGTTAATTTCATTTAAATTTTTACCTTAAGGTGCCATGTCATAGTAGAGCATGCATAGCTTTGTAGTCAGGCTGAACTGGGTTTGAATTCCGACTTGGCCAATTTTTAGCTATGGAACCTTCAGCAAGTTATTTCTCTGTTCACCTCTCTGAGGCCTTCCTTTCTCCATCTGTAAAATGTGGTCCAGAAAAGTCACCTTGCAAACTGTTGGTAAGAATGAAAGGACATATTTTAAATAAATTGACTTCTCTGAGTAATAAGTTGTAGGTCCTGCCGACATCACTGTGGTTTGTTGCCTACATTCAAAATGGAAGAACATTTTAACTTTGAGTTAGAAATAAGTGAAAACAGGGCGTTATTTTTTTTCTCTTCATTGTTCATGGGCCTCTTACTTCTTTGTGTACCCTGTGTTACAAATTTCTGTCCTAAAGTGAAGCTACCTGGGAAATAGAATGCTTGGACAACTTCTACTTCTGCATTTTGAAGCCTTGTCAAAATGCAGATTCCTGAGCCCTGCACCGTACTAACTGGATCGGAATTTCTGGGGCAAGACCTAGACATCAGCAAGTTCAACATTCAACAATTGTTAATTCTTAGGGACATCAGAATTTGACACTGTCTAGGATGGTTGAGCTGGTTCAGGTGCCTAAGTGAGCTTGGTGGTGGGGGCGGGGGAGGGGCGGATTGTGGTAAGCTGAGGGGAGGGATCGTTTTGATAGGGGTTGAGTCACTCAGTAAACTGGTTACGTGTTCCTTAGGAAGATTACAGAGAGAAGCGATTTGAATCTCTAAGGCCGAATTTGGCTGTATTCCCATGGAGTGGGAGGTGTCTTTGCTGATTATCTAAACATGAAGTGGGGCTGCTATAGTCCTGGCAGAAATGGACATGGGGTGTCCTAGGTCACCCAGAAGCAAGCAGCATGGAGGCTGTGGAATTGGGTAGGGGGACACATTTGATTTATCTGCCCCACATGGAGTCCCTACCCTGTGGGTGGAACCAAATTCTACTGTCAAATGGCTCACACATTCGAGGGGAGAGCATTTGGGGTCCCAGTGGAAGATGGCCTGATGAGGCAGCCTCGTTCCCAAAGAGGGCGGACAGCTTTCTGAGGCCGAGGGCCACTGACATTGGACTTAAGAGGTCTTGTTAATTGCCAACTCTGTTCATGCTTCCTTGGAAATAACTTTGCATTGGTAAGAACAGCTGTTTTTTTGTTTATATTTTTTTGTCATTCCAATTGCCTTACAAAACAGACGAAAGGATTTACAGTGATTTTTAGATTATGCACTACAAAAGCAGATAAAAATCTCAGCCTTCTACTTCATGTCTCAAATTTTAATTGTCTTTTTCTCTAAGACAACTAAAAAGTGTTCCAAGCCTCTATTTGGCTAGAGTGTCACAAACTTAATATATATGTGAAGGGCTTAGGGTTTTGAAATACAAGAGTTGGAGAAACTCCAGGCAGCTCTTGGCATTCAGCCACACCATCTCCCTCCCCTGGGATAATGACCTCCTGAGCCAACTTGAATAGAGAGAAAGGAATGGGGTGGGGAATATTGGGAGATGAAAAAACATAGATTAATATCTGAAATATACTTTTCAGCCAAATATATTTTTAATGCTTTGGAGGAAAAATTTGTATTGAAGAAAGGGAGCCTGGTAGCATCCATCTACAATCTTTGGATCAGGGATCTCATCCTTCCAATCCATACCTGCGATCATTCCTGAATTTTGGCCAGTCCACCATTTTATGAAAGATACAATCCAAATTGTTCTGATAATTACTGAATGCTGTGCATCCTTTCCAGAGCAGCCTTTGAAACAACTCTATGATTATGTTAACTTATTTCCAGTTGACTCCTAGGGGGAGTGTGAGCAGGTACGAAGACAATGTCCAGGTGTGCTCACCTGAGTGCACAGGATGGGAGGGCTACTGCCCGTAGCCAAGCAAAGCAGGGGGCTACGAGAGACACCTGGTGAGGACAAGAAGTTATTTTTATCCCCATGCCAGGCCATGCTCCAATCCTCGAAGGTTTAAACGCCTTTTTCCCCATAGGAATAAGAGCTAGTTAAATTAAATCTACCAATTTAATAACCTGTTTTCCTTCTTTATCTGTGTTGACATATAACTGCCTGTGTCTTTAGTCAGTTGTGCTTAGAATAAACATCAACTATGCCCAGTTCATTTCCCAAGAAGCCCATTTCTAAATGGTTTTGATCTGAGAGGTCTATAATAATATATATTTCTTACACTTGAAAAAAATACGTATTCTAGACTTTAGGTGAATATTATTTTTATAACCCATTGTTATATTAGAAAAAAGCCAGCAAGAATTTACTGACTCGATGGCTATCACAGGACATTAAAATGAACTATGGAATATTGAATATTTAACTATAATATAGCCAACAATATCTTTCCTTTATAATTGGTAAGTTAGCTTCAGTACTTATTTTTTCAAAGTGATATATGGTCGTACATGGAACTTTCTGAATCACAACATTCCACATCCAATTCATTTTCTTGTGTTTCTAATTCATTCTCTGCTAGAGATACCACTAAAAGAATGTTGGTTTACTTCCTTACATTCTTTGTACTGGTTACAACAATAGCTCGATACAGCTTCCCTATATGCTGATACAACTGGGGCAACGAAACCATCTCAGATGGAATTGAGATTCCAGTATTTGAGTTCTCTGCTCTAAGCTGTTGTGCGTCTGATCCCTCATGTTCAAATAGAACCTAGCACTTTCTTTTTTAAAGAAATGATTTAGAATATGCTTATAAACTTCTTTGGGATTTAACTAGGACTTTATGATCTCTGAGTTTGAATGAGATCATTAAATTGGATGGTTTGTGTCTCTGACAACAAAACATTTGGTGCAACCAGATTAAGTTAGCAGGGCAGGCTCAGGGCACTAATGTCTTGATGGTGTAACTAGGAATCTATAAATAAACACAAACAAGGAGAAGATAGAAAACATGCTTAAAGTGCTCTTTTAAAGGCTTGAGATACTAGGAATGTTGGTCAATATGTGAAGACCACAATACTGCATTATGCTTTAATTCTATTTTCACTTGCTTACTGAACCTACCTTTAAGCTGGATAGAAAAGTGAATTTTCTAATGAGTGATATGAAATATACATCAAAGCTAAATTATAATACAAGTTTTGATCATAAACCAAATAGTTGAAGTGTATCAAGCCTCTGTTTTAAAAAAATATGTATAGATTTATATACATAGTAGTATATTCACTGCTGGATATTAATAATTGAAGAATTGGCCATTGACTTATAATTTAACTCTAAAACTGTTTGATTTATGAGATGTGCTCATGAGCTGCTAGGCTCCTCATATTAGATTGGTATAAAACACCAAGCTTTCTGTGCTGGGGTATGTTTATGGATATGAATGGCAAAAATGTGTACATATTAGATCTCAAGTATAAATCAACTTGCAAAACAGTGGGGCTATTTATGAAAAAGTTATTCTCTTCCACATAGCACTTAGTGTGTGTTTGCAAAGCACCACAAGGTTGAGCTTTCATATTATTTTAAAACAACCTTTGAGGTAAGAATAGATTTTCATTTTACAGAGCAGGACACTTGAGCTCTGAGTAGTCACATGTCCAGGTTTCCCACTCCCAAAAAGGGACAAACTATGGGACGTGAACTCCACTTTTCTGCCTGTGGCCCAAGGCCTTCTCCACTTGGCCACAGGTATCTCCATCCATGAACATGATTGGTCCCTTATGTTTGTGACATCCTTATGCAAAGTACATTAATATCTATTTTAGTTTTATTTCATCCTTATGATGGAAGTGATTGGATCTTGGTGGTATAACTGTGAGATTACCAGAGTGTATGTGTGATAGAATGATAGAATCATGACTTCAGATCACATGCGAAGATTTCGTTTCCATAGCAATTTGTATGTCTTTTATCCACCTATTGTCCAAACAGCAATTTTCCGTGATGAATCATTCCTAGGTTTATGCTATTATGCACTTGTGAAACAGCTAATCTGTTTTAAAAATTTGTTTTCTTTTTTTAAAAAGTTTTTTTGTTTTTAATTGACAATAATTGTACATATTTATAAAGTACAATGTGATGTTTTGATACTGGTACACTTAAAACTGCAATCTAATAAGACCATGAAGTTAAAAGTGGCTGTACTTCTCTTGTCAATATTACCTTTTAATAATAATATTCTTATTAATTGAGGGATTTAGTTATCTAAGAACAAAAGGTAGTACTCCAATTTTTTAAATGAATGTCAATACCTACTGATAATATAAATTTGGTATCCATTCTTATGAAGAAAAAAATCAAAACAGCATTATAGAATAAGCCTTCATTTTTTAAAGCAAAAAAGGGAAACAATGGTATATAGATTTCTGCCAATGTGTTTCTTTAGGTGTATACCAAATTGTCAGTGGCTGTCTCCATGTTACAGGATTGAAAAGGGCCTTTCAGAGTTCTGAAATGCCATGGAAAGGAACCTGGTTATTTTGGCAGAATTCTCCAAGCACAAGCTATTTACATAAATTATTTTGACACATTTATTCAGTAAATAAAATTGTTCCACATACCAGATTTTTAATGCATTTGAATCTTTATTCTACAACACAAGCAACATAAATACAATATCTTTTAAAATATTTTCTCTTTAGAATTTTCATTTTCACCTCAGATAAAATGTACACAAAATACTTGCAAGCTTGCTTACAGAGACTTGTTAAACAAGGAACAGACATTGTATCAAAGCAAACAGTTATATCAACATATAAATAGGAGGGTGCTTTTCTGTTTAAGTACATGTGACCAAACTGAGTAAATAAGAAGGCAAAACAAAAATTATACTTCCTTGACAAGGCCATTGGAGTGAACATAAAGCTTCAAGGCTCCTGGTAAATGGATTGCAAGGATGGATCTTGTATTTTATAAGTAAAATAGTAAACTAACTTAAATCATTACGGCTATACCAAGCTTAGTTTATTTATCATTTTCAGTGAAAATAAATTGATTCTTTGGCATAATACAAGAAAGGATAAAAGGACCCAGACCACCCATGGGCTTTATCTAGGGTGGGAGATGGTCGTAGGGGAGACTGTTTATAATGTAATTTATTTAAGATTATCCTTAGAAATGCAGGAAAAGCATGTTGAATGATAGTGCTTTGGCATGACTAGGGCAATAAACATCTTGGTCTTAGCTCTCCCCCACCCCCAACACAAACCAAGAAACAAAAATAACCTTTCCCTCTAGGCACCTGCTCTTGCCCCATCATGCCGCACCTGGATATTCTACCACATGGTTTCAACCAAAGTGAAACCAACAATATCAAAAGCATCCATCTTTGCCCAGTTTTGCCTATTGAGTGGGAAACCAATTTTTATTATAGAGAAGCTCTCCCAAGAAGACCCAGATGAAAGACCCACAGGGGAACTTGCACATGATCACGAGGTAGCCATGGACAATCACTGGTGGCTCACAGTGTCAGGGCTGGAGCCCCCCCTCACTTTAAAAGGAAACATTTTACATGTTATTTCAAAACATTGGCTTTCAGATTCCCCCCTCCCCTTTTTGGTACCAGTTGGCAAAACAATGTGAAAATAAATTATTCCTAAAGATTGATATTTTAAATTTAATTTTAAAATCAGTTATTATTAAAAGAACTAAATGCACACATAATTTTCAAAAAATGATTATGGGACACAAAGGTGAACTAAAAAACTCCTCAATTATTTCCATCCACTGAGGCAAGAACTTGAATCCTTGGTACCATTAATACTTTGATATTCTTTCTGATCTTAACTAAATCTAGTATTAAATAAATATAATTATTACCTTTGATTCATACAATAGACTAATTTAAATAATGTCAGGGTATTTAGTAAGCAGAAGTCTTTAGACAAACTTTATTGAATCCATGAGAGTTATTTATAATTAATATAGTTTATAAATGGGTTACAATTTTAGGTACCTAATTTTTTTCCCCTCTTCAATCATTCCCTGTATGGTCCTTATTTTTTTTTTAATGGAAAAAGAATTTCCAAAGCTAATTAATTGAATAAAGAGTTAAGAGATAAACTAAGGCCCCCTCTATATTAGAGTTAACATGATTTCTCTGTATTTCCAAAGCACATTGATTCAGTTTTATATTTTCCCCATCATTTGGAAGATGATATAATGAATATGGTCTCCATCATGCAGACATGTGTACAAACACAACCTATTTACTGAAAAAACAGGCATACTTACTGCTCAAAAGGAATTTGGTTCATTTTGCAATTTTCCATCAAGCCATTTGGTAGACTCTTTACAGATATATACAAAATTAAAATATTAATTTGCACCAGACAGTTAAGGGAAAGATGTAGGTACAGCAAGTAGTGTCGTATCATCTTGAAGTGCCAATATTGTGGTGTCCAATGAGAGGTGTAAAATAACTGGCAAGTGAGCAACTACTCAAAAATTACTGTACGCCAGGAGCCAAGGTTGTAATGGAACTAACATGGAAACATTGCATTAAAACTACATGGACTGTAGAAATTCAGATCTACATACTTAAAATCACCTTCAGTACACGTCAAAGAGGGTCAACATGATACAAATGACCATCCATAGAATCAATGTTTCTAAATACAAAAAACAAGAAGCTTAGACTTATCTCACTGTTCCATAGAACTTATACATTCATTGTCTTCTAGTTTATAAAAACCAATTGTTGGTATAATAAAACTGGAAACTGGGAAGAGTGAGCAGGAATGCTGTCGAGAATCCAACCCCAAGTTGTCTGCCCAGGGGTAAATTCAGTTCTTCTCTAGTGCTTGATAAGTCAGGCTGATCTTTAAGGTAGTAGTTAGAAATTTTTTCAAGGCAGTTATTCTCAAAGCACGGTTCCCAGAATGGCAGCATTGGCCTCACCTGGGAACTTGTTAGAAATGCAAATTTCTAGATCTACTGAATTAGAAACTCTAGGCATGAGCCCAGCAACCTGTGTTTTCATAAGCCCTCCTAGTGATTCTCATGTGCACTGAAGTTTGAGAACTACTGTTCTAAAGACAACAGCTACTAGACAACCACCGGTTAAACCTTCAGGATAGGAATCAATAGTACAGTTGTTAACATTGGTTGAAAAGGACGGGATGGTCACAATTGGATGGATTCACCAGCAACTGAGTGCAGTTTTGTCACTAAGATAGTCAGCCAGTCTCTTCTCCCTGGAACCCCTTTGGATTATTGCACAAAGATATAGGGAAAGGGTTTGATATGGTGCTAGTGGTATCGTAGTGGTTTTCTTAAATTATTAATAGTAATTGCTGCCACCATTTATAAGGAAATCCATCTCAGGGTATGGTTTATTTCTTTTATCTGTCTTCCCTGAAGTAGTAATTGTGTTTTGGAAATATAAATGGAGTTCTGTTAAGAAATTTTAAATTATTTGTTACTTCTGCATCAGACACAAACACTATAATACAGCCAGAGGAAGGGTATCTCCCAAACAAACAAACAAACAAAGGTATGTTTTCTAGATTGCTCCATTAGTGAGGAAAACACTCATTTTTTGGGATGAGGCATAATTATAAATCAAGTTCTTGACCAATTTTATAAATCTTTCTCAGTAACAAGCTCATATTTCCAACAGAAAGTGCTCTTTTACTTTTCTAAGGCCACACTAATTCTCAATAGGATCCACCTAAATGGTACCCAAGCATATTTAAGTTTTGTCATCAGCTTACTGTAGGACTCCAGATTTTCCTTCTGCCTGTTTCCTTGTCTGGAAAACAAGTAGAAATATTTAGGTGTCATGGCACATGGTTATCGGGCACATTGACCTGATGCCCCCAGCATCTGGCTCTTTAAACAATCTTGTCCAACCAGTTGCTTCCTCTTCAGTGAATGTACATTCTGAAAAAAGTTATCATTTATTCTGCATATTCCTAAACTTTGATGATGACTTACAAATTTAGTACCATGTATTTCCCAGAGAAGCAAGTAAAGAGGCACCATTGGCTACAGGGCACTTTATTTTCAGCTGATTACACAGTATTTGAAAAAGGTTTACAAATCATGCAGGCCGTTCCAGACACAGACTGCCATGTTCCTTTGCATTCACAGCTGGCCATGAACAGTAGTGTTCCATCATTTCCACCTAACTTGGTGAGTTTGCTAAAGGAACACTGAAAGTTTAGATTTTGGTTTCCTTTATTTTCAGACACTCAATGTTATATATGATCTTTCTATGTATATACACTATTTTTTAAAAAATTTTTAAACCTTATTTTCAAAAACTCCCATAACATCCCAGACAGATCTGGGATATCAACCAAATAGTCTCACTTTAATTGCCTAATTCCTTGAAACTTTCTCTCTCATACTAGAGTGCTCACTCCATGCAGTGAGAGAGCATAGTATTGGGGAGAGAGAGTATGGCCTTTGAATTCAGGAGTGCTTCTTTTGCAACCAACTTTGCCTTTTACTTGTTATCTTGGGCAAGTTTCTTAACCTCTCTGGGAATGTTCTCATCTGAGAAAATGAGGAACATACTATCTGTCTCACAAGGTTATTGTGAGAAGGAAGTATGATAATCTAGGTAAAGGTCTGCATTCACAGCGACATTCACCACCCCTCTTCCCCGCTGTTTGTAAATGTTTGCTGTTGTAATCAGTGCTAACCAAAGGTCTTCATTCTGTCGAGTTTGATGGACTGACACAAATGGATTTCCCTTTCTGAGAAGGAAAACTTTCCTAAGTCAGCAATATTGTGAAGTATTTGGCAAGGATATCTATTATACAACTAACTGTATTACCTTCTTATAGTTAAGGCATTTGACTCTCTCAACTGATTCTGTGTAAGCCTTTTCCTTAAAACGAGAATAATGAAAAGCCTCGTGATCACTGTAACAAGAAGTTTCCATTTCAAGGTACTTTTAAATTATGTTAACATTTTTGTCATGTTTGATTTAAAATATTTTAATCTGAGCTGCTATGTGAGTTAGCATCTGCCTGGGTCCTTATTGGTCAGTCATTGCACAGCAGCCTCCAAATAGTAAAGGTGTTCTGGTTTTAGGTGTATGGTGAAGGCTGGAAAATACTCACAAGAGGAGAGAGATGTATAATAAGATGGTGTAAAGAGGCGGTCTTAAACATCTTTAAAAGCAGATCAGGAGGTGCAAGAGCTAGGCAAGATCCTATGAACAATGCACTAGCTCTCCAACCTCAAAACCTATGTCCTCCTCAATGGCAGAGAGAGGACTCTGGCAAAGAGTGCATGCACTTGGCTAGGTTGTTCGATTAGGAGTTCCCTTACACTTGGAGTTTTCCAGAAGCTTGTTTCTTGAGGCACACTTTACCAAAATATAAGAAGAAAAAAAATCTCAACTTTAGTGTAATATACTTTTGGCAGTAAATACAGGCAACCAAAAGCAACGTGTAAAACTTGTTCTGCTTAGATCTGTAAATACATGCTAATAACTGCTCTTAACTTCAAAAGGCTGCCTTGCCCTTGGGTCTTACTGTTGCCACAATGGGGACCGTGAGTAGAAAAACACCTGACACTTTCAGAGACTGAAGGACACAGTAAAGAAAGAGAGGGAGGCAAGAAACCAGGAACAGTGAGAGAGTGTAGTCTGGGAAAGGGCCATTCACCCCCAGTGTCCCTAGTCACCTCCCTTCTTCCCCACACCGGAAAGAGTCAACCGGGGTCCTGCTCTTTAGAGACAACTTTGCATCAGGCAATATCCTTTTTGGAAACTGCAAATACCTTTGGGAAATATTGCTGTGACTTAGCTACTTTTCTAGTTGAAATCTGACGTGGTTGTAGAAGCCAGGTAACCCCAGAGCAGAGTGTGTTAGAAACAGAGGTGGGCGTAAAAGCAACGTGGGCCTCGGACTAGGTAACAGAGGAGAGGATGGGAAGGTACCGAAAACCTCCTCCAAGATTGTAGGTAAAGAGCTGTGTACATTTTCTCATCCTTTTATTCTTGGGACTCATAATCAGGCTAGTACTAGAACAGGGTTTGAACACAGTATGGGATAAGCTTAATTTCATGAACCAACCTTGGACCCCATAATAAAGAATCTGTGGGAAAATGTATTCTGATTTCTAAACAATTAACTAACATAATTCTGGGATGTGACATTCATAAAATGAGACAGCTTCCTTTGAGTTTTTATACTTTATGGAAAGTTGCTATGTATACATACTCTAATTTTATACAAAGGCTTTTTCCCCCCAGTAAATTACGGAGTACTCACAGGCTCACAAAGGAGAACTGAGCCTCAGATACGCTATCAAAAGAAACAAATAAAATAACCATGGTGTACTGCTTTTGTTGGAAAAAAGTTATCTACCTGACTTTTGATTCCATTTACAAAGCATAAAAATTCAGAAGTATAGAACAGAGCTCATTGCTATCTCAACAATTCATTGCCTGTTAAGATCAAATAGTTGATGATCTGTGTCTAAACTTGAATTATTGTCTAATGAGTAAAAACTGAAGGAAAGAGAGTGTTTTGTAAAACTGGAAAAATGTCTTCCAGATTCTGCTGTGATCTCTAGATGACACACTGATGGATAGAGTCTTTTAGATCACCTAAGAAGTCAGAGAACCCTGCCTTCCCCTTAACCTTGTAGATAGACTGTTCCGTGTTTCTCAAGGAGGGCAAAGTGTACAATTACCACCACTATTCAATCCCTTTTAAATCCTTACTTCAATACTGTACAATTGATGTTATATTTTTAAAGGATGTATTCAATTATGAATACATTTTTAAGGACTGGGAAAATTATATGCCTTAGCAACTAACTCTACTCTCTAGAATATACATAAGTGGGCTTGAGTGAGGAGTTTCAATTATTATTGTAATATAAGAAATATAAAAATACTGTAAGTAATAACATAAAGCTTTCAAATTCATTTTCTAGTAATACTTAGGAAAAGAAATATACACTTAAAATATTGGTCTGATTAAAAAGACTTCAAACATAGGGTAAACTTACTTGTTAGGAGAAATATTTTAAGTAGAAAAAATTAATTTTCTAACTTTAGTGTCCCCTTCTTTTATTTTCTGAGACTAGTATGTGAATAACTGACATATGACTGCTCTATCATATTTTAAGATTTAAAGTGATTTCATCATCAACCCTCCCTACCCCACACTCCTTGCTCCCTTCCCTGAGAAGTCTGCTCTCTGGATGCACAGAGGACTCTGAGTTCCTTTCCTCCAAGGGTGTTGATGTAAAATGAGTTGCATTTTAATGATTTGTTTTCTTAAAAACCAAATGTTGTACCTTATGTTCAGATAGTTGTGGGGCATAGAAATGTCTGTGCAACAAAGGATTAAGGCACCATTTTTTCTTTCCTTTCCTTGTCTGCCTTGGAGGCAGACGCCAAGAACAACAGGACGGCCAGAGTAGCCTGTCAGTCTTCAACATATATATCGGCTACTATTATGGCACTCTGTGTCAGAGGCTGCCAAGCCACAGACTTAACACCTTGGTTGGAAAGAATTTTCTTCCATCAGAAATGGGGAAATAAAGGCATAATAGTACCTTACATGGGGAAGTTGGTGAATACCTGAAAATATTAACAATTTAGGAATAATTTTGCAATGTTCTGGATTATTTTATAACAGAAGTCATTTCTTTCTTGATTATGACACCCAAGAATGTTTATTGTTGTTTTTTTCCCAGCCAAACCCATAATCATAATATAAATCTTCCTCCAGTTAATAATGTCTAGTACTAGATGTCTGAGTGTTTACTTATCAGCTTGACTTACCAGCAGATATTGCCTTAGGAATTGCATTTATTTGTAAAATGATGGATCAAATGGATCAATGTAGTGTTTTCAAAGGGGTGGTCCTGGAACATGACCCATTTTGGGACAACACTGTAAGCAAAAGCACTGGGAAATAAACTTCAAGATTTGGGGAGGTATCAAGGAATGTAGACTCTTCTGTAATATGCAAAATCAAAGTATCATTTGTGTCATTAAGATACAACATTAGTACCCAGAATGGCCCCAATGCTGATTATTTAGGGAGTGGCTAGAAAGGCTTTTTGACTTTAGGAAACGCTGTTCTCTGAGACTCTAGTTTAAGTGGGGCTGCTGGTGGGGAAAATGCTGTCAGCTGGATTGGCAGGCCAACTCTAATTTTCGCTAACGTATTTTCTTAGGAGCGGAACATGAGTTAGCTACACGATGATGTCATAGACGCGGCCCACTCTGCCGAGCCACTCTCTCACAGCCTGGCGAACTCTGATGTCCGTCACATGACAGGTCAGCTGGCTGATGCACGGGAACACTGCCGGCTGGAGGGCAGTGAAGGTCTGGTCTGGAAGGATCTGAATCTGATTGAGCACTGTTAGCACCATGTTGGTCCATGCCTAAGAGAAAGGATTTAAGAGTTTCAGTGGCTTTCCCCCGTAGTTTCATTTGAACACTTGAATGTGCCCTCCCAATCTGTAAATGGGCTCTAGCTGCAAGAAATTAGTTTGCACTGATTTAATGTGCCTATATATAAGGGTGGGCAGAGACTCATATCACATTAAAAATGCCTTATTTTCAGCTGTCACAAACTATAAAAATCTTACATGTTACTTAGATTAAAAAAAAAACCTCTCTTGCCTTCTCATAATGAGATTTCCCATAGGCCGTATGATACTTTTAATCAGCAGCCTTTATAATGCCCAGATAACTTGGACTAGGTCTGCCTTAATTCAGGATAACTTTTAAAATGATAAGCAAATCCCCAAGACGTGAAAAGGCAATTAAGATGATATGATTTGCCAAGAAGGTTGTCTGTTAAAGAATAACCATCTCAGTTTGGCTAGTCTAGTCTAAGGTGATTTTTGCAGATTCTGAATTTTAATTCTATATTCAACATACTTCAGAGGAAAATAAGGCATCTTACAAGATTCATGGTAATTCCAAAGTTATGTTCATTCTAAGAATACATGCCTGTGACAGGAATCTACAATTTAAGATAAACATCCAAATTATTTTTAAATGGCCTCTCTCTATATCCCTATTTTTCTCCTCCCTCTCACATTATCTCTTCTCAAACTGGCCAAAACAGTACCAGCACTGTTTTCTTCTCAAACTCTGATATACCATAGACTTACAAATAATAAACATATGAAGGAACAGACATACTCAAAGCCCCTTGAAAAATGAGAATTTTTATGTGCTCGGGATGGGTTAGAAAAACTTAAGATGAAAAAAATTCATTGGCATAACCACACTAATATGTACTTTGCCTTTTTCCTTTACATAAAGCTTCATAACTACAGAATTTCTTCGAGGACATTTTCCAATGGCAAACTAGGTCCATACATTTTATAAGTTTTAGCTCCACCTTATTTATTTATACAGGTGGGTTCCTAATACATGTCACAATGGAGAAAAACAGTTCCTGAAATTATCTGACAGTCAAATTTCAGTTTCACACTGGTGTATTGATAGACTGATCCTACATCTTAGGCTCGGGCAGCCCTCTGACTTGGGAGGTAAACGGGGTCCGCGTCCCCTGCTAGTTCTGTCGCATCTTAGGCCATGTGTGTGAGCTCTGGCCGGGTCACCTCCTTAGGCATCCTAACTCCCACGGGCCCCCTCTGGTCCCCGGGTACCTACCTGGATCTGTGCTTCGGCATCCCTCACTGAGACACTCAGGGAGCTCCCGGTGGAGCCCGAGCGGGGCCTCTTGTCCTGTCGCAGCAGCTCGGGGCCCGCGCTGAAGGAATGTCGCATCTGTCCCTGGTCCACCAAGTGCTGCGGGCGCTGAAGCAGCGGGGAGTCCTGGCCACGGGGGCCCAGCGGCTCTCCCTTCTTTTCCCCTTTGACGTCTTTGGGGAACGTGGGCAGGTTGTGCTGCTGTTTCCTCTTTTTGTATTCAGTCATCAGCTTCGAGAGTGTCTTGTCGGCCGCCATGGTGTAGATTTTGTTGCCGGCGTTCTCCCACCACTCCTTCTTGCGCCCGGGGTCCTTCTTCTCCACTTTGGGGCTGGGCGACGGCGGCAGCAGCGCGTCCCCGGGGCCCGCCCTCAGGCCCAGGGGCTGACTCCGGTCGTCCTCGGAAGGCGTGTCCTTCCCGGAGAAGCCGCCCGTGGACGGGGTGGACGACTCGGACTGGAAGGAGGGCAGGATGAAGAACGGGTCGCTCCTGAGGGCCGGCGGCTCCTCCAGGCAGGTCTCCAGGTCCAGGTGCATCTGGATGTAGTTGTTGCACAGCTCCATGCACAGCTTGTGCAGCCGCTTCACCAGCCACGCCCAGTCCGCGTTGCTCACGGGCTGCGCGCTCAGCGAGGGCGCGCGCCACCGCCGCTGCTGCCGGCCCCGCGGGGGGCTCACCTGCGCCGTCTCCTCGAAGATGTCTTCGTCCTCCGACGAGCACTGCTGCGAGGAATCCGTGCTTCTCTCGTCGTCCTCAAAAAGGACCTTCTTCACCTGCTCGGCAGTGATGGTTTCCTGGTTGGTGAGGACCGCGCACACCAGCGCGTGGAAGTAAATGTTGAAGCTCATGGCAGACTGGCGGTAGAGGTTGGCGGCGCCCCCGATGCCGGACACTTTCTTCAGCAGGCACTTCAGCCCGGGGCTGGTGTCGAACTCTCTGGCCGTCCGGTAGGAGTCCAGCAGCAAGTCAAATATGACCGCCAAGTTCTGCATGGAGATGTAGCGGAGGAAGCCGGCCAGCTTGGCCTCCGGCGCCTGGGGCGTCTTCTCCTCGCCCGGA
The DNA here is from genome assembly GCF_020740605.2 of Lemur catta. Classification (NCBI taxonomy): domain Eukaryota; kingdom Metazoa; phylum Chordata; class Mammalia; order Primates; family Lemuridae; genus Lemur; species Lemur catta. Next base: position 124,680,135 of record NC_059129.1, on the reverse strand, counting down.
GAGGGGCCTTTGACGAACTCCTCCAACAAGATATCGTACAAGTTCTGGAGTAACACTTGATGGGACAGCAGGCTCACCACGATTTCCCTGAAAGAGACACTTCAAATGAAAAGAAAGGGGTTGAGTAATGGTCTTCTGTCCTATATCAGTTATTTCAAGGCAATGCAGACATTAATCATTTCAGAATGATATCTGTGAAATTACAAACTAAACTTATTCAAATGTCTTCCTTACAAAAGGGCAAACTTCTGGGGCCATTATGTGGTAACCATTTTAATCATAGCTAGTGGATGGGGGAATCTTGGGCAAGTGTGGAAAAGATACATCGCAGCTGAAGGGGGCTGGGAGGGTCTTTTTTTCCTTGGGGGTGTTGAGTATGTTGTACACTGTGACTCATCGTCACATGAGGTCAGGTGATGTCCACCTGCAGCATCATGTCAGCACTCAAAACGTTGCAAATGTTGGAGCATTTCGGATTTCAAATTTTTGGAGTGGAGATGCTCAACCTGCCCTACATTTACCAAACATTTTAATTCGCCATGGGGGTTTTGGGTTTATGGTTTAATTTTCTTTTCATTGGTCTTAGAATTTTGTAAAAATAGCTTATGCCATTATATTGCCAACTAATTCCCCAAATTGGGTAATTATAAAATTATGACAACTCTTATTAACAATATTGATTTCAAAGGCACAACTATTATGTTAGTAAGGTTCTGCTTTATTATCACAGTATGACCTTGAATTTAAAAATTATTTTTGTAAGTTAGCAGGAAAAGTACTTTTTTAACTAGCAGAAACTAATAAAAAATCATACAAAAATCTACATGCTGACTTTTACCTCAGTGACAACTACCAAAGGGTAAACACATTCCCCTCAGGGAAGATGAAATGAGTAAGAAAGGACTGTCATTCAAAAACAGTAACTTTTTAAATAAATCACTTTAACTTTTTTGTGGTAAAATATACATAAAGTTACTATTTTAACCATTTTCATGTGTACAATTCAGTGGTATTATGTATATTTACAACCTTGTGTAATGAGCACCACCACTATTTCTAGAACTTTTCCATCATCCCTAACAGAATCTCTGTACCCACTAAACAATAACTTTCCCTCCCTCTTCTCTCAGCTCCTACTTAAGTAACTTTTGATAAGTGACTGAAATTATTAGGAAACCTGAATACAAATTCTTCTGAAGAAGTGTCTCCTGTCCACACTATAGGACCCTAACTAAGAAGGGAAATCCTTCACTGATCATATAAGTCTCTCCTCATGACGCCATAACATTCTCAAGGGAGAGGGCAGTATCTTATCTTCTTGTCCCCAGTAACTGGGGAAATGTCTGGTGACAGCAGCACTCAGTGAGTCTCCAAAACAAACCAAATAACAAAAGCCCCATGTGAGAGCTGCTCAACAGACCACTGCCTGGAGGAACAGCTCTCCTTACAAATGGGCCTGACACTTCAAGGTCACTCCCCTAGGATCCAGACCCCGGAAGCACAACCAGAGGGATGAGCTGAATCAGCCCTCTGCAGATGTAAAAAGCCTTGGCCCACAGGGATATTTTCTGTTACTTCCCTGGGAAACGGAAAGCCATTTTCTAGCAAATACCTGAAAAGAGGGCTAGCACAAAGCCACCTTTGGGATTGTGGAATATCTTTATCAACCAACACCATCTTTTTGATGCTTTAAGATATAAAATTGCTAACTGTGCATGTATAAAAGGACAGAACATATCCTTTATTTTAGGTTTGAGCTAAATGATGCAGCAAGAAGGAAACAGGGGAAGGGGAAACTTTCAGAAAGATACAGAAACAGTGAAATAACTTTATAGATATGTAATTCTTAATCTTCTATGCTGACAGACAAGAAAGATCTCAAACAAAATCAACAAATAACTTTCCAATTCATTGGTACCCAAGTGTTTCCACCTTTTTCTCAGCACACTTTTAAGAAGGGGACTGCAATCTGAGTTTGAAAGCCAGCCTGCAGATTGGATAATTGAGAGTTAATTGCATAATAAGCATTGACTTAAAACATGCTAATGTATCAGAGATAAACAGATTCATAGTTTAAAATACAGCTTAAAGCTGTAATTAAGATGTGGATTGTGTAAAGTTTGGGGCTATGAATGTTAAAGCTATTAAAACCAACCAACCAACCCAGATTTCTCTTTATTTCAATGCTCTGATCTGTTTTAGTTTAGGTCTTTTTTTCCATGGTGATTTTAACATGGACCTTTAAGGATCCACCTGACCAGTATATAACAAACTTTCCTTAAGTTGTTAAGGATCTTCCACTGTATCCCATGCTAAATTAAGCGTTGCCTCTGCTAACTTAAAGAATGTTAGGGAATGTCTTTTGGCTCAGTGGGATTGGCTAAAACATTTAATATGCTTTTCCTATTTTACTTAACTACAGTGAATAATTGCCTAGTGAAAGTGCTAAGTAAATTTTACGAGCCATGTTGATATATTTTTAAATCTTAACTTTTTAAACCAATAACATAAGAACATTAGGTTATTCTGTCATTCCTATGTTATGTTCTATTTGTAATTTGAAGTCAGCCTATTATTCCTTTTTCCCTACTTTTACTTCAAAGATGCTCCAGTAAGAAGAATTTGCTCAATGGGATCCAGAAATATAAAAAAAGGAAAAGAGCTAGGAAAAGAAATGAAAGTAGGTCAATGTTTAAAGATGTGAAAGACTAACATTTAAAACTAGTGACTGGCAGTTGAGGGAGGCAGGGGCTAGAACTGGGGAGGATACATTTACATGGGACATTGGGAAAGTTCTATTTCTGAAGTTGGGTAGCAGGTTCATATTTATTTTAGTTTTTATTCATGATTTATAACTTCTGAACATTCCATATAGTCTTTTATATGTACCAACATTTGAGTAAAACAAATCATTACCTAGGAATTTCACCCACATGGTTGTATTAATCAAATTGCTATGCTAACCAGCTAACTTTTGGACAAATCTCTCAGAGCTCATAAAATGATACCAATTGTCTTAAATTGGATTGCTATAATAAAATACCATAGAATGGGTGGCTTTTAAATGATAGAAAATGATTTCCCACAGCTATGGAGGCTGGAAGGCTGAGGTCAGGGTGAGGGCCCTCTTCCCCATGGCAGACGACTATATTTTCATTGTATCCTCACGTGGCAGAAAGAGGGCTGACTCACATCTCTTCTAAGGGCACTAATCCCATTCATGAGGGTGGACCTAATTTCCTCCCAAGGTCCCATCTCCTGATACTATCACACTGGGGGTGAGGATTAAAACATACGATGTTGACATATGGACAAATATTCAGTCCATTGCCCCAACTCTCTGCCTAAAATGGAAATGGGAAAGGGCAGAGGCCAGACATTTAGGAGACCCAGTTCTGATTCTGACTCTCCCACTTTACAGTTGTGTGTCCTTGACTAAGTGACCCAGCCCCTCTAAATGTGTTGTCATGGGTAAAATGGGAGTGGAAACATCTACCCTCTGGTCTTCACATACAGTGAGTGCTCAAATGCTTATCATTACCATTAATGTGTCAGCAGTTTAAAAATGGAAATGTCAGTCTTGCCTTCATCTTCAACTCTAGGAACAATCTTTTTTTCCTGCAGAATGATAGTATTTAAAAAGGCAAGTTTCTTGGCAGAGCACAGATCTTTTTGTCTCCTGACAACCATGTTAATTCATGGAAAAGTTTATGTATTTCTCACAGAAACAATATGAACCATGCCTCAAGTTACAATAAAAAAAAAAGGTTTATAATATGTATGGTGTTATGGGCTGGGCGTATCCCTTATAAACTCATATATTGAAATTCTAAGTACTAGGGTACCTTAGAGTGTGACTATATTTTGGAGATGTGACTATATTTTGGAGAAAGAGTTGTTACAGAGATAATTAAGTCAAAATGAGATCATTAAGGTGGGTCCTACTCCAATATGACTGGTGTCCTTATAAGAAAAGGAAATTTGGACATAGACATGTACAGAAGACACAGGAAGAAGACAGCTAACTACATGCTAAGGTGAGAGACCTCAGAAGAAACCCTGCCAACACCTCGATCTCTTACTTCTATTTTTCCCCTCCCCCATGCACTTGATCTCTGACTTCTAGACTCCAGAATTGTGAGAAGTAAATTTCTGTTGTTTAAGTTACCCAGTCTGTGGTACTTTGTCATGGCAGCCCAAGCAAACTGATATATATGAAATGTGAGAAATTTGGTTAAAAGGCTAACAGTTTTTATGAAAGCTTTTTCCAAATGACTCCACATGTTTTCAGTATTCTTGGCCAAAGTTTGGATTACAATGAGCAAGAGCTGGGAATAAGTGAACTTTCTTATTTTTATGTGCTCTACGTGTTGAAACTTAGGTGCTCACCTTTTCTTGGTGTGTCCGTTGGGTTTCTCATCAGGAGGCAGCTCAATGATGAGCTGACAGGACTGAGCATGATCGAAGTTGTTTGGAGTCTTTGGGGAACACTGGGTGTCCAACATAAACACCTGCACAGGGACACAAAGGCACAGTTCAGAACCTCACCTCCTCGACTGGCTCCACCAGAGATTAGCTGGATGGTCTTGGGCAAGTTGTCGATTCTGTCTACTCATTTCCTAAGCTATAAAATGAGGCTGAGAATGGTTTCCTACCTGGTGTGTTTATTGAAAGAATTAAGCGAGTTGATTTATATGTATTACGTAGGCAAAGCATTAGAACAGAAGAGTAAATACTCAATGAATGTTAGCTGCTGACACTAATAACGCTACTAGTTCTACCATTTGACAATTCATTACACTTCAGATAGAAAGCACTGACATTTAATATTAAGAGTAAATAAAGAAGGGCTATGTTTGTAAAAGGTCATCTCTGATTTTGAGTCTGTTTGGTATCCTATTATATCCAACACAGGAATAAGAAATTAATTAGGACTTCTGTCAGGACTACTGATGTGGCCATGTGACTCTACTAGGCAATGGCAGACGTAACTAAGAAAATAGTAAGCACTTACTGGATCTCTGATCCTAATGATTTCACTTTACACGACTTGAAATACCTTCACTACTTTACTTTGGAAAGATTAGAAAATTTTAAAGAAACCTTTTCTTTCCAAGTCTTATAAGAATTATCAGATTATTGAATATGGGGTTATCTTAAGAGTTAATATGGGGGAAAGGTTTTAGACTGAGAAAGACAGACATATTAAGAAGCTAAAGATTCACTGAACACTTCTCACTGTTCTTCTCCATTAATGATCTATTTCAGAAGAGGAATCCATTGACATTTTCACATTCTCCCTATATGGTTGGATGTAGTCGTAAAGACGTATGCACACGTAAAAAGTCTTTATCTAGTTGGGTATAATAGCTTCTTATTTAGAGAAGTTATTCCTTTAGAGGGCCGCCCTTTTGGTTTCTCTGCTATTGCTCCTAGCCACACTGTAGCTGCAGCAGTCACAACTGCCATGCTGTTGGCAGTGGCTCTTTATGGCAGCCTCACAGCTGTTCTTCTGTCCTGACTTCTGCAGACGGGCCATGGAGGCTTCCGTGGGATGTGCCTCCCTCCCTTCAGAACCAGCAGAATCACCATGTCCTGGATGTTATGAATGTGCTCACAGCAGATGATGTGAGCAACTGGAGGTAAAAAGTTCTTGACCCACTACCTGAGGAAGCTGTACAGATGCCAGACCTGCCTAGGAAACTTCTCAACTGATAGAGTTCCTTACCTGGGTAATCGGGGGATCCTAGATTATCAGTGTGCTAAGAGAAAACTTTATTAAGAATTCAAGCAGATCTTGTAGAGAAAAAGAGACTTTTGAATATACCTCCAGTGCATTTTATTCCTTCAAAATTAATACAAATCTGACAGTTCATATACATTTATAAAACCTGTTTAATATTATAAACACAACACATGCAAAATAATTTCTGCATATGAAGACACAATTCAAACATGTCTGTTGCTATGACATGATGGATTGCTTAGCTAGTCAATGATTGTTGGGAACTTTGTCCAATTTTGTTTTTTCACTACTATGCATAGCATTGTTATAAATGTATGTGAATTTAGGGATAGCATTTAGTTATACTGCTGCTGAAAGCCCCATACAGGGTTTCTTACAGGCAGACTGCCATGCCACTTAGGGACATATCTGTAGCTTGTGCTAATACTATAAGGTCTTCTGTGATTCAGTAATTCATTGATTTAACAAATACATACTAAGCATCTTCTCTATGTCTTGCTCTATGAATACCAAGGTAAATATACAGAATATGTTCTCTGTTCCTCAGGTGTTCACAACCAGCTTTTAAATGTTCTGTGTTCTGTATGGGAGATATAAGAAAATATCCAGTAAGTGTGCCATCGTTAGGCACTCATAGTCTAGCAGTAACAATAATATTTCAGCAAATACTTATATGTAGTTGAGGCAAGGTATGGATAAAGTACAGTGGCCAGGCTGCAGAAGGCACTGGAAGATGCAACAAGCAAGAGATGGTGGAGAAGAGATGACACTGTGATCAGGTCCAAGTCATTCCTGGTAAAGAATGGCAAAAGAATGATTCCCAAGGGGCATAAGTTCCTAAGGGAATGAAAGCCAGTTTGGTGATGCACGACCTTCAGGAAGGATTGCCAACACGTATTTCAAGTTTCTAGAATCGCTGAGATCAAAAGCCCAGCCCTTACCTGCTGGGCCATAGCTCGGATGCGCCAGTACTCGGCCTCGGCGCTGGGGGAGGAGGAGGGGGCTGCCACCCGCACCTGGCAGCCTTCCCCGCTGAAGCTCTCCGTGCCGCTGTGGAAGCAGCCCAGCAGGTCCTAGGGAGAAACAGCAGATGATCACTGGGTGGATCCTGGTTCACGGTGCCAGGCCCAGTCTTGGATCTGACAACGTCACTGTGCCTGGGACAAAAGTACTGACCCCACAACTTCTTTCTCACCTTCTGCTCTGAGGAGGCAGGCAGAACATAGGTGCCCCACTTGGTAAGGCATCAGGGAGCTAAGGAAGGTTCGAACCGCTCTGGCTCTCTCCTCCCACCCATTTACCTTCACTGGCTTGAGTGTGGCGGAGAACGCGTCCTGCAGGGCGCAGCAGGCAAGTCTCCACATTTCTTCTGTGAACACGGGGCCCGCTGTCACCAGGACGTACCTGCCCAAGAAACAAGGAAAGAAGTCTGGAATCCAGACACTCCATTGTCACAAAATTCAGGCCCTTATGGACTCACGCTTAGGTTTATTCTGCAGTTTCCCTGCAAGTCTTCCTGTCTCTTATCACTTTTGCCTTCTACCCATCTGATATCCCATTGTCAACATGCTACTTCCTAAACCATTTTACTAAAAAATATCAGTGGATCCCCACTATGTATAGGCCAATGATTAAACTCATACTTGTATGCCAGACTGTATGTATTCTGTACTGATGATTCCATTCTAGCTGCATTTTCCACCATTCCTCTACAAATAATAAACTAAACCAAACCCTTTTATTGTCACTTAAAATAATCCTTATCTCCATGCATTTGTTCATTTTGTTCTTCTACTTGGAAAGTCTCCACCTGTCAAGTGCCCACCTTAGAGGATGTGATCACGTGTCACTGCTATAATGAAGCCCTTGTTGGCAGCTTCCTGTCCTTTTTTGGCATTTACCACTTAACTCCTCACTATTATCATTTTTAGTGTGACCCTCTCTCTGTTACCTCATTTTAAATAGGCTCTAAGCTCCTTGCAGGTAGGGACTTTATATATAAAGTTTACATATATCACTTTCTCTGAACCGGAGTACTCTGTATCATGCCTTATACAATAAATATTTGCTGCCTGAATACAGGAATAAAGAATTGTCAGCACGTAGTCATTTTTAATTACAAAAAACAATCCAAAAAGTGGATTGCTACTACAAGGGTACTTTAATTTCCTTGGATTTTGTAATGAACATTCAACTTCGTAGAGAGTCAGGAAACTTTTTTCTCACCTAATACAGGAGCATCCCACTCTGGAGATGGTTTCCGTGGGCTTGGCCACACATGCCACCAGTAGCTCGAAGAGGTCCCTCAGCATGGCGTTGATCATGCTCTCATACCTGATGTCTACAGGAGAAGGAAAGGGTCAAGGTTTCACTCAGCTCTAGTGTAAAGAGACAGACTTTTGAAATGGCCAAGTATAGCAAAAGAGGGAAGTCTGAGTCATAAAAAGATACATAATTATCTGAGAAAGAAAAACAGAACAATGAGAAAAATGGCCATACCAAAACAAAATCCAGTGAAACTTTTTAAAATTTTTATCCAATTTTAGCTTGTTTCATTCATTTCTAGATAAATCAAGATGAAATATATGGTTCACTTTTATGTGTTGATAAACATGTTTCAAAATCAAATGTATAATTCATCTACTCAAACAGAATAGATAGAACATATAATTAATATAGCCTAAATATTATGCTAGCTGGTAAAAATTTTAAATTTTTTTTAAAAAAGGATAAAATAAAACATATTTTCTTTACTGCTGATACCAAACTAAAATGAATTAACTGCTCTTGAAAAACAAAAAATTTCTAGTCCTACCACTTGTTGAACCTTGTCAGTCTGGCTTCAGTCTGCACACTAGCTCCAGACTAAAGAAAATAACACTTTTAAAAATCACATTTTATTTGTCTAATTCAAGGAATACATCTGCATTTTTTTTCCTCAAGGTCCTTGTAATCACACAGAACCAATTTTCACAGAAGAATCCTCCAGGGTCCCACATTGTGCAAAGCAATGCCCTGGTCAAGAACACAAACCCCTAGGGATAGGGTCACCGGTTACCACCTATATGTGGAAAAACCCACTGTTTTCTTTCTCAATTAGTATTGCTTTTTGCAGGGCAAATTGTCCTTGCTAACCTTAGTAGAGACACAGTTTCTTATCTCTGCCTTGTGACTCTCCCTTGGGGGTCCATGTTCTCTTTAGTTTCTCCACCCTCTCCAGAAAAGACAGCTCTCCCCTTTTACTTCCACACGCCTTTGCCTTCTACGTATTAATACAAGCTCTGTGGCCAGCAGAGATGCAGTGATGTTTCTTCTCCCAGACTTCCAGACCTTCACACATATGGCCCCACTGACACATTCCCCCTGCCTCTAGGTCCCTCTCCATCTGCTAACTTCAACATCCAGTCCACTTCATATCTTTTTTCAAAATGCCACAGATATAACGAAACTTCTCTTCATCTTGAGCCTGTTAAGCTACTTTTTGCCCATAATCGGATCAAAACCTCCTGAGCTGAAGCAGGACAGCAAGATACACCCCTTCTCCACCCCTAGGCTACAGGGATGTTTCTTCTTTTTTATTTATTATATATCTGAATTTATTTCCCCTCTCCTAATGCACAAATATCCTAGACCTCTTATTAGGTATTTTATTTTCAACCATGCATGTATTTTGACTATTCTGTTTGATAATTTTGCAGAGGATACATGGGTATCAGTTTTCTCTTTGATAATCTATTAGAAGGCTGACACTGCCCATGTGTTTCTATTTTAATAATTTCCAGGACAAAAATCATGTTACCAGTATTTGCATTAGGTATTTACTAAGCCCTTTTAGGCAATGATGCTGCCTACTAAAGAAACAGTCCAAATGAACTGCTCTGGCGCTGTGGATACCTGAGTGTAGAAAGCTCTGAATGTGCTCTACCACCAGCTCGCAGGACAGACCGATGGCATGCTTGAAATTTGCAGAGGCCACGTCCCAGTAGGAATGGTCTTTATGGCTACGACGGAGCCAAAGGGACATCACAGGAAGGAGAAGGTGAACAACTGCATAGATACCGAACCCTGGTCCTGCAAAAGAAAAAAGTCAGAGTCAAAATTGTGATATGAGCAACAGCCTGTCACTAAAGGGAAGTGCCCTGCCGTGGCTTGGCATTGCCGATCTCTTTCTCTCCATTCTCTGAGAAAGTACAAGGAAAAAGAATTTACCAGTGATTGGGGAATATAGGATCTTCAGTAGCATTTTTCATAATTAATTATGTCATTAAATATTATTCACAAATATTAATTTTAATGCCTGTAAAATATGTAAATGCTTTTACCATGATTTACTTAACTGCTTTCCATTTAGTGTGCTCATAATTTTTTTATATTCAAGATGTTTCAGCAAATGTATATACATTTTTGTCTTTATTACAGTTAATTTCCTTAGATGATAGACTCCTAGGAGTAGAAATATCGGGTTAAATGCTTCTCACACACATTTAGTGACAATCAATGTGAAGGCAGAAAATTGTGCTGACCAGTACAACAGATTTAGTGGCATATAATTAATTCTATCAAATACTTGCTTGTTATTTGATGGAAGGCTTTTAACTTTTTAACATGTGGGAGTAGTTAAGGTATTTTGTTTTTAAAAAATTCCAATACAAACTTTGGCATAGATTTTGAAAAAGTATCAATTATCAAATCTTTATTATAATGAACACAGACCTCCTCTTCTTACTATGGAATTAATTAGTGGTTTCATTTAGGGTTCTGATTCTGTTAGTAAAAAACTTAAATTTCTATAAAAAGCTTCTTTGATCTCGGGAAAATTGGGATGAATGAATGTGTATACTAAACTTGATTAACTCAGAATAAGAAAATTCCTAAGGGTCATTCTTTTCTTATACTGTCAGGGGCTGCACTAGGTGAGCACTAAATATCTTTTTCCAAACTAATCACCTATGACCTTTACACAAACAAGTTGTTGCTGTCTGGATACTGCATATACTTACGAGCAGTCTGTTTATGTCCGTGGTAGATCAGGTGAACCCAACCCACAGCCCTGGGGCCTGGGCCAAGACAGTGTGACTCTGAGATCCTGCCACAAAGGAAGGCTGTGATCATGGGACATGACCAAGCTAACTGATACCACAGCTGGGGCCCAATTAACATGGGGCTCCTGCACACCCAACTAACTGGCCACGATATTTGTAAATGGACTTCTGGAAAGAAATGCAAACACCACGTGGGATGTATCTTAAACATCACATCATCATAACCATCCAACAAATAATTATTGAGCATCTTCTTTTTGTGAAGCTTTGTGCTAAGTCTAGGAAACAATGAAAACAGATAGACACCTGCACAAATACCTTCCTGAAAAAAGTTGTATGTATAACCACTCCCCCCTAAAACAGATATAGAATATTTACCAGGTGTTTTGGTAACATCTCTCAACAGCTCAAAGAGTAGATCCAAGGTTGGTGGCTGGTGCTGCCGGGGACAATTGGACACAGCTGCTGTTAGCTGCTCCAGCAGGATGATCCAGACTTCTATCAGACCTGCAAACCAAAAAGCAGACTTCTATGAAATCCATTTAGATATAATGTAGAATCATCACACGTTGTATGTAAACTGTCAAGTGCTATACAGAGGTGAGACACCACCCAGTGTGTTAGCATTCAGTGCCCATAAACATGAACAAATTGTGATTGACAGGTTCTGACAAAGTCAAGGGAAAAGAAATTGCTCATATTTCTTCTCCTCCTTTAATAAAATGGTGATATGGTATGTAAATTCTACTGCATCGAAAAGACTGTCAGATTTCTTGGGAGCTGATGATAGCAAAAAATAAAATATCCTATTTCCATTGCCTTGGTCTATCTTCTTCTTCTTTTTTTTTTTTTTTTTTTTTACAAATTAACTTTATTGTGGTAAACACATATAAAAATAGCCATTTTAACATGTGTAATTCAGTGGTGTTAGTTACATGCACCATGTTGTGCAACTATCACTATTTCTAAAACTTTTTCATCATCTGAAATAGAAATTCTCTAACCATTAAGCAGTCATTCTCCCTCACTCTAGCCCCTGTAACTTCTAATCTATATAATATGGTTAATTTTCAGCTGTGATAATGGTATTGTGGCTATATTTGTTATCTTTAAAGAACACACACTGAAACATTTACAGATGAAATGCCATAATGTTTGGGATTTGCCTTAAAATACTATGGAGGGAGAGAGGGGGAGGAAAGAAGAGAGAGAAAAGATATACATGATCCCAGACTGGCCATAAATTGATAATAGTTGAAGCAGGTGATGGGTACATTATACTATTCTGTCTAGTTTTATATATTTTATATATGTATATATTTTGGGTATGATATCTAGTTTTGTATATACTGGCAATTTCTGTAGGGGAAAAAAGTAATTATTTGCCTTTGGAAACCAGAGGAATAATATCTGAGAATATGTTAATGCTGAGAATTGTTTAATTTTTCATACTAACTTAAAGCTATTACTTTTATTATATTATCTACTATGTTTTGACACATAATTATAACTGTAAAGTCCTGAATGAAATGATTATGTGGGCAACTCAAATAGGTGCTTGACTGAACTTTATCCATCAGAAGATGGGCTTCCTAGAAAAAAAACTGATTAATGGTTTACACAAATGGGAAGAGGAATGCTCACTGTTACATATACACCTGTTTAGAACTGTTTTAAGGAATGTATTATAGACAGACAACACTAGCTCCTGCTTATAATTATCTAGGTTGGAGGTTTAAAATGCTAATTTTTTTTCAGTTAATTTAATCATTAAACTGAAACTTCCATTAGGTAACAGCTAGCCAATTTTCAATACTTGAATTGTCTTCTATGTTAGATATTTATTCTTTCCTATAGTTCTTCCTGAGAACTAATCTGAACTCATGATGTTTTATTGTTAATAATCTCCATTGAAAACTGTATATCTTCCAGCCACCCCCATAAATGAATTTATATCACCAAAATTAAAAAAAAGAATAAAAACAAACAAAACCTCCCCTAAAAAATGCTTTTTCGCAAGAGTTTGAAAAAAAACCTATGTCCAGACACTAGACCTATATAAGGGCATGATTTCCATTTCTAGATGCAGAATAGGACAGAGTCTTCTGGGAAGACAGTAGGCGTGAGCTTGAGTTAATCCATCTGAAAATTATCCGGTTACTAGACTGAACTCTGATTCACAAGAGGTCACATGGGGCCTAATTTGAAAAAAAAATTATTAAAATTATTCTTTCCATGAGCCTTCAGCTTCACTAGTCACAGATAGATTCTTTCTTTAGTAATGGCTTAATTTCCCCAGTCTCTAACCAAATAGTCCTCCAGGAAGTATTTGTGTAATGATTGTGTTTCCTAAAATATATTAAAGACAATTACCAGCCAATTTAAGTGCCAAGGCACCAATACAACTTCATTCCAATTTGCTAGAGTCAAGAGAATTCATAGTTAGAAACTACATTTAGTGGAATCTGCAAATCTGTATCCATCTAACAAGGATGGGTCTGGAGGCATCTATTGTAAAGTGATGCATTTTGGAAAGTCCATGGAAACTTTAAATAGACTCGTTCTGATAAAATTGTAAAAAATAACAACAAAAACAGATGACCATTCTTATGATATATGCTATGGTTTGAATGCATCTCCCAAAGTTCATGTGTTAGAAACAATCCCCAATGCAACAGTGTTGAGAACTGGGACTCTTAAGAGGTGATCAGGTTTTAAGGGCTCTGCCCTCGTGAATGGATTAATATCATTATCTTGGGAGTGGGTTCCTGATTAAAGGAGGAGTCCAGCTCCTTCCCCCCTCCCTCTAGCGCTCTCTTCTCCTTCTGCCATGGGATGATGCATCAAGGAGGCCCTCACTAGATGCAGACCCCTCAACCTTGGACTTCCTAGCCTCCAGAACTATAGGAAATAAATCTCTGTTCTTTATAAAGTACCTAATCTCAGGAATTCTGTTACAGCAGCACCAAAAGGACTAAGACAATCCATAAGCTACTTAATTTATGGCTTAAGCTTCTGAGCATATGAACATAGAGAATAACATGATTTAGTCCAATCAATTAACTTACCAGTGTCATCATCAAAATCAGACAGGATGGATTCAATTCCGTCCTCACTGCTGGCTGACTGCTCCTGAAGTCTTCGAGGCAAGCTAGCAAGTCGCCCACTAAGGAATATTGGCTTCAAGGGCATTTTGTAGATTTTGGCCAATAACTAAATTTTAAAAAAATGCAATTATATATTGGAAAAAGCTGTACTCTGGGTGTTAAAGAACAATGAAATTATACACCAGTACTAAAGGGAGACAGGAAACTAGAGAAGCCACCAATGTATAAAAATTTCAAAGTTGGTTGTGATTTGGATTTATAAAGGTAGTTTACAGGAGGCATTCATCCCATGAAGCAGATGAAACGGCACTCAATGGCAACAAAAAAGTGGGAAAAAGGACCCTATGGATAATTTTTCAGTGTTTTAATTACATATGAGTTTTATAGACTTTTAGAAAACTGCCAAGGGAACTATGGCACATGGCAAGAATTTCTGCCTATGGGAAAAAATGTTCAATGGGGATCACTGAGAAGTCTGCAGGCAAATGGGATACCAGATTGATTTCCCCTCCCCTGACTCAACCTCTAAGGAAACACAGGGGCAAGAATGACTGGGGAAAGGGAGGACTTTGGGGCCAGGTGGGAGAGATGAAGGTCTCAGAGCTGACAGAGTGGCCTGGGCTCTTTATTCACCTCTTGCTACAAGGGCCCAGGCCCCCAGGGATCCCTGTTGCTGGGACAGACTCCCAAGGATCCTTCTGTCTTCATGAATTGGAATTGTGTCTGCCATGCCCACACTGTTCTAGAAACCAGGGAAACGGCTGTGAGCAAGATAGACAAAATTCCTGTTCTCATGGGTCTTACATACTAGAATTCTGTCACAAATAATAAATAAAATCTAACATAAATGCTATAAGAAAAACTGAACAGGTTGTACTAGAAAGAGTGATGGGGTGTGAGGGGAACATTGGCAGGAGCTGGCAGATCTTTTAGTCCTGGGTCTCTCTGAGGAGGTGATGTTTCAGATACAGAGTGCCACACGGAATCTGGGGAGAGCATGTCCAGGCAGAAGCAGCAGCAATGGCCCTGGTCAGGAATGAGCTGGTGTATTTGGGGGGCAGAAAATCAGTGGGTTGGAGGGAAGGATCTGAGGGTGGAAGGGAAGGCAGCTGGAGGGAGAAGTTAGGGCTGCATGTGTTCCTGAGGCCATGGCTTAATGCCACCAAGGGACAAGGTAAAAACACAGCCCAGAAAAGACCCGGGGGGGACACGCTTGGGAAGACAGCAAAGAAACTATTAATTGAGGACTGTCATTGAAGCCTAGAGGAGAAAGGGCTTCAGCAGGTAGCATCTCGCTTGTTGGCCACTGAAGCAGAAAAGACAGTGCGTGAAGGTCCCTGCTCACTTTGATAAGACAATAAAGTGGCTCTCTTTACTGGGTCTTGATTGAACATGTCCCTCTTTCTTTTTTAAATGTCCCTTTTCACTGTTTGCACCCCCACCCTCTCCTTTTGGGGACTATCAGGAAGATTTCCCATGACCCCATGACCTCTTTCCCTACAGCCGGATGCAAATATAGAGATTATGCAAACATAGAGATTGTAGAGCCTGAAGGAGAAGTTTCAGGGATCTCAGGACCCAACTGTGTGTTCTAGCATGTTTTCATTATTTTCTTTTCTTTGTGGAAAGGGTAGGGACAAAAATTTATACTCCAAATCTAAGCCCTAATCTCCTCAGAGACAGCAGAAAGCATTTCTCCTGGGCTTCAGCGACAACATCCACATGTATCTGGCCGACATCTTCAGACGCAGTTTCTGCCTGGGAGCTCGGGGCGGGCACCTCCGGGTAATCTCCGCGTACCTGAGAACAGCGCCGGAGGTAATCCAGGGCCGGCAGGCACAGGTCTGTGGACGCGGCTCCCGGTCCTGGGACACAGTCTCCAATCTCTTTGCAGTCCACCTCCCCTGGGGCAGGCGCGGGGGACAGAGACCAACAAAGTTACCCTCACTTGCCTCCTTATAACAGGAGACCTATTATTCACATTGCATTAATTCACCAAATATTTACTAAAATAGAAAAGAAAAATTACCCTCAATAGCACAACCCTGGGGAAAATCCTGAGAAATATCCTTGCAGGCATTTTTTCCCCACTGCATGTGTCTATGTTAGATACAGCTCGGATCACACTGTACATGTTATTTGGTTGGGATTATACTGTTTTGCAACTCCCCCTTTCACCAAACAACGAACATTTCTTCATGTTCTTTCACGGTACTCTCAGTGGCTGGATGGTGTTCTTTTGTACACGGCCACACTGGAATAGACATCTCCAGGCCCTGCTGTTGGACTTCTGAAGCTTTGATGATAAGGGACAGTCCCAGAGACAGGCCCTGGAGTGGGCTGGAAGGAAGCACTCCCTCTCTCTCTTTGGAAAAGGACCTCGATCGTCGCCAATACACAGCACTAAATGGTGATGATAAATGAGGACTCTGGGAAGAGTCTAAACATCTGGGGCTTGGGGACAGAGACTACTTAATTGAATTTAAATGATTTCTATTTTTTGTACACATCCAGAGATTTAACAAATCTGTAGAGGGGCATCTAGATTTTCTATAGGAATAGTAACAAGAATTATTATTTTTCTTTTCATAATGAATCTATCTCTATACTTTTAATAAAATCATTTCACAGTACTATAATTGTTTCTAATTATCTATAATTGTAGCAGCTAGCACCATGCCTTGTGGGTAAACAGACATAATTACTAGGCATTAGTTAAAATTCAGAAGCAAAGAGGCATGTTTCTCCTTTAAAAAAAAGAAAGATAAACATATCTTATGTTTTAGATCAGGGGTTGGCAAACTTTTACTGCAAAAATCCAGACAGTAAATGCTTTAGGCTTTGTAGGTCATACCGTCTTTATTGCAACTTCTCAGCTCTGCTGTAGCATGAAGGCAGCCATTGACAAATGAGCATGGCTGTATTCCAATAAAACTTTATGCATAAAAACTGTCAGTGGGTCAGATTTGGCATGTGGGCCACAGTGTGCCAACTCCTGGTTTAGATAAATATACCTTATAATATGAACATAGACGAGGTCAAATTCATGTTGAAATAAACAGGTGGGAATAAAAAATACATTCATTTCCTGCCCATGACTATAGCAGGTATTGCCAAGTTTTTACTTTGCTGCTGTGTTACACATCCAAGTCTATGCAGATGGCACTCCCTGGAGCCAGGCAGTACGCAGGTACTATGGCCATACTGGGGGTCTGCCTTTTCCACTGACCCCCAAACCCCATACACGTACCTCCACCTTTTGATTCACAGATGAAAACTAGAACCTGTTTTAAACATCTATGTGATAATTAATTTTAGGTGTCAATTTGACTGGATTAAGAGATACCCAGATAGCTGATAATGCATTATTTCTGGGTGTGTCTGTGAGGTTGTTTTGGAAGAGACTGGCATTTGAATCAGTGGAATGAGTAGGAAGATCCATCCTAACCCTGTCACCCAAGGTGACAGGCCACCATGCAATCAGCTGAGGCCTGGATAGAACAAAAGGCAGAGGAAAGGCAAATTCTCTTTCTCCAAAGCCGGGACACACTTCTCCTGTCCTAGGCATCAGAACTTGAGGTTCTCCAGCCTTTGGCCTCAGAATGAGAGTTATATCATTAGCTTCCCTTTCTGAGGCCTTCAAACTTGGACTGAGTCATGCTACCAGCTTCTCTGGTTTTCCAGCTTAAGACAGCCTATCATGGGACTTCTTAGCCTCCATAATCACATGAATATTTTAAGAATTGGAATTTAAAAATTAGAATAAAATTAGAATTTTCAATCTCAGAATATTCAATATTATATTCAATAATTGTCCTTATGCAGACAACTAGTCTCCTCAATGTCACATAATTTGCAGCCTGCATTAATTTTCCAGCTTCTTTGCAAAAGTTAAGAATGCCTCCTGCCCTAGGTTTCATTAATTGTAAATATAATTTGGAAGTGCAGAAAGCCCCCTCCACATTGAGGCCTCGTGTTTCAAGAACTACCTAGCTAATTTTATGCTTAATTTAGGAACACTTTAATACAATAGATTCTTGCTATGCAACATGAACTGCTATAGCAGATTTTTATATAGCACAGGTTTATCTGCGGTGAAATGAATGGGAACGGTAGTTAGTTAAACCACAAGTTTAGAAGAAACTCAAAAGTTTTGAGAGTTTCACTATGGAGAGCTCTTAGACCAGGAGCCTGAGAACCTTTTTAAATAGGGCAATTATGAGGTTGATGTTATTCTTTGAAAATGAAGTTTTTATAAAATATAGATTGAAAATATGCTACAAGATATTCATGACCACAATAAAAGGTATCAATCTTGGACAAGATCCAATCTACTTTCACAGTAAGCTTTCTACTTTTGGGTACACGGCACTCCACCACCTGCTTAACCCCAGGACGCCTGCCTGTGCCAGGCAGTCTGTGCCCTGTCTCCAGCCACACAAAACCACCCTGGAAAGGGTCCTCAGCCATGGAGGACTCCACTTACCCAGTCCTTTGACAAACTTCATAAGGCACATGATGTAACTAGTGGCTGCGTTAGCAAAGACCTGGATGTTGTCGGTATTGAGAAAAGCTTCAAATACATCAAACACTGGAGCTTGGCCTTTTCCTGAGGGAGGGAGATCGTAGAATTTTAACAAAGTAAGTTTCTACCCTTCAGGTTTCCCATACTCCCAGAACCTTCCACAGAGCCCTGGGAAAGATCTACTGGAGAAAGGCCCAGGCTTTTTGACTGGGCCACTGGCTTGGCTCTGATGCTGTCCTTCTCAGCTCTGCCTGCAGGAAGCCACAGGAAGGCTAGGAAGAGAGAGCTTGAGAGAGAAACGAGGGCAAAGCTGGCTGGATTCAGGGCTGAACCAATGTGTTGGTCTATAGGGCAGTGAACTATGTGGCCACTGTAATACTCTTGCACAGATAATCATAGAATATCTACAGGGAGGGGCAGGGCAGGTTTAGACAAACCTCTGATAGCATATGCAAATTCATTCATACCTATGCAGAAAAGAGTTAACATAGGAGGCCTGAGACCACTATCCTTTTAGAAAGGCTTGCTTGGTTGACCTTTGGCTGGCATCCAGGAACTTGGCTCTCAGAATATTCCCAGGCCACAGTTAACTGATAAGGGTAGTTCAGCGTGCCAAGACTGTCTGTGCAAACAATATGGTTTATGCTGAAGACCTGCTTCCCTTCGGGGAGTCTGGAATTTTGGTATGTGCAAGACAGAGGGTGTCTACATGATCAGCCCATGGATAGGTCTCTAACGGGCTTCCTTGGGCAGAAACATCGCAAACATGTTGTCGTGTTTTCACTGCTGGGGAAGAGTGTGCTCTGTGTGATTCTCTCGTGGGAGGGCAAGACCATATGGAAGCCAATGAGTAGATTTCTCCAGATTCTCTGTCTTTTTCCCTTATAATCTGTGTCTTTACTACATTAACAAAATAAATGTTAGACTTGAGCTGTGTAATAAATCTTGCATAACTAAATGCTGGGTCCCATGAGTCCTTCTGGTGGGTTTCTGAATATAGGGGTGTCTTGGGAACCTCAGAGACAACATCCCTGGGCCCTGGCATGCTTCATGGTATCCACCCATTCCCAGCCAGACCTAATCTCTCCAATTCTGATTCCTCTGTGTTATGATACTTTTCTGCTTCTTCCAAGCAAGTGGATAACATTTTTTCTTTTTGGCATTGAGAACGAACTCAACAGAGCAATGTGTAAGTGAAACAACAGGAACTTCTCTGCCTTTTGTTCACTTGTCAGTGAGAGCAGGGCCTGACAATGCTCAGAGCTCTCAGCCTGCTGGCAGAACGCAGAACTTGTGTTCCTGCTGTGTCACATAACTTCTGGCTAATAAAACATGGCTGAATGTCTGTTTTCCCTGTTGTTCAATTTTTTTTGATAGCATGAAACTTGGCACAGAGAACTAATGCTCCATGGCAAGACTCATCCAAACATTCTTACCCATGGAGTAGTCACCAACCAGGTATTCCTTCACCTCAGACTTGTTCCCGCTGTGCACTGTTTCCAGGGCACTGAACAAGGGCCTCCACCCGGACTGGATCTGCGTGGAACACACTTCCACCAGCTCGCCAATGGATGTCACAACCTGGCAGAGGCAAAGGAGGTGGCATTTAGAATCCTCTCCTTGCAAGGGGCAGAATTTCTGGGAAGGGTGATATAGTGACTTCTCTGCCCCCTATTTGGGGGTTAATTTTAGTGAAATAGAAAAACCAGAACCCAGACAAACTCACTCAAAAATCTTCTAAATAATCAGCCATATTGTATTTGCCTTTCACTAATGACTAATATTGCTGAGCAACTTTTCACATGATTAGCTATCTGTAAATATTGTGCTGTTTTTGTAAATTGGGTTCGTGTTTTCTTATTATTGTCTTTTTATTACTGTTTTTAGAGTTCCTTGTGTATTCCTGAGATACGATTTGCAAATATTTTTTCACAGCCTTGGGCTTATCTTTTTATTTTTATTTAATGGTGTCTCTTGAAGACTGAAAGTCTTTAATTTTGATGAAGTACAATTTATCAATTTTTCTTTTAATGGATATTTTTGGTGTCATTTCTAAGAAATCTTTGCTTAATCCAAGGTCTCAAACATTGTCTTCTATGCTTTCTTCTAAAAACATTTATTATTTTCACTCTCACATTTCAGTCATGACCCATTTTGAGTTATTTTTTGTACGTGGCAAGAGGTGAGGGTGTAAGTTTATTTTTATCACATATATCTGAGCACCATTTGCTAAAAATACGATCCTTTCCCACTGTTGAACTGTAATGGCATCTTTGTCAAAAGTTGATTGACCATCATAAACATGAGAATTTATTTCTGCACTCTTTAGTTCCATTGATCTATGTGTCTGTCCTTATGCCAATACTACACTGTGGTGATTAATGAAGTTTTGAAATCAGGTAGTGTAAATTCTCTACATTTGTTCTTTTTCAAATTTGTTTTCTCTATTTCAGATGCTTTGCACGTTCACATAAATTTGAAAATCACCTTGACAATGTCTTCAGAAAAGTCTGCTGGGATAGGAATTGCACTGAATCTGTACATCGATTTAGGGAAATTTGCTGTTTTAAAAATATTGAGCCTTTAAATCCATTAATGTGGCATACCTCACATCTATTTGAATCTTCTTTAATTTCTCTCAGCAATGTTTTATAGTTTTCATGTACAGGTCTTGAACTTCTTTTGCTTTATTCCTAAATATTTTATTATTTGTAATGCTCTTATGAATGGAATTGTTCCAATTTTATTTTTGGATAATTTATCATATATAGGAAGTCAATTGATTTTATTATGTAGAGCTTGTATTCAGTGACCTTGCTAACTATTAATTTTAGAAATTTTTGGTAAATCCCATAGAATTTTCTGTACACAGCCCCATATTATCTGTGAACTACAACAGTTTTACTTTTCTTTTCAACTCTGGATGCCTTTCACTTCTTTAGACAATGAGTCAAAGTTAATGTTGAATAGAAATGGTGAAGGTGGAAATCCTGGCCTTATTTCTGATGATAGGGGAAAAGCATTCAGTCTTTCATCATTACGTGTGATGTTAGATGTATTGTCAAAAATGGGTGATAGATTTTTTCAAATGTTTTTTCTGTATCTATTAAGATGATCATGTGGTTTTAATCCTTTATTCTACGGATATAATACATTACATTAATTGATTTTGAGTTGTTAAACCAGGCTTATTATCCTGGGATAAATTCCATATATCACAGTGTTTTATCTTCTTTGTATCTTGTGGATTTAGTTTGCTAATAATCTTTAAAGGAATTTTTCATCTAATTTCATGATTAGTCTGTAGTTTTCCTTTTTGTGGCTTTGGCATCAGAGTAATACAGGCCTCATAAAATGAAGCTAAGAAGTGTTTCTTTCTCCTTTATTTTCTGATACAGTTTGTGTAGGGTTGCTATTATTTCATCCTTAGTTTATAGACTCCCCAGTGAAACCAACAGGGCTTGGGTTTTTGTGGGAACATTTTTTAAAATTTATGGACCTTTGATTTATTCAATTTGTTAAACAAGAGCTGATGAAATTATTGCCTCCAAAATAATAGTCATGGAAACATGTTACCTATTTTAAAGAATAATATCATTAGTTAGTTACAAAATTTAACTGTAATGATCTTGGTCAAATCAATCCACACGGACAGCTTTGAAGTGTTCAGATGCTAGTTTTTAAATAAAGGTGACAAATACCATTCAGATTCTCATAATTGTTTCCCATAACTCTTCAGGATCTACCTAAACTTGATTCTGGAAACAGTTTAATACACAAGGGTAAGAGAATGACAGTGTAGTCACCAATAATTAAACCAAAGGTGTAATTTTCCAAATCACTTTTAGTAAGACATTTAAAAAGTCTACAGCTACATAAAACTCAAAACAATCTAACTGTTTTTCTACCTGAGATCAAAGTAAGTTTCCTTTTTCCTATCTAAATATAATTCTTGGCATTAAGGTAAATCTGAATTCATGTGATATACTTTGTCAATTTTAAGCTCTACTTTAGAAAATCTTATGCTACATGCATGTTTATATATTTTTCTTCAAAGACTAATGATAAATTTATGAGAGTGATAGGCCTGTAACATACAACCATCACTACAATCTAATTTTAAAACATTTTCATTAATCCCCTCAAAACACTCAGTACCCATCAGTAGTCATTCCCTACTCCACCACCCCACCCTCAGCCGAGGTAACCAATAATGTACTTTTTGTCTCTATAGGTTTGCTTATTCTGGACATTTCATATAAATGCAATTATATAACTTATGGTCTTTTGTGATTGGCTTTTTTCACTTACTGTAATGTTTTCAAGGTTCATCCATGTTGTAGCCCATATCAGTACTTCATTTGTTTGTTGCTGAATAATATTTCACTGTGTGGCTATATCACACTTAATATATCTATCCATTTATCTGTTATTAGAATTTGGGTTGTTTCAACTTTTTGGATATTACGGATAATGTGACTATGAACATCTGTCTATAAGATTTGTATGGCTTTGTTTTCATTTCTTTTGGGTATATACCTTTTGAGGAACTGCCAGACTGTTCTGCAAAGCAACTACACATCTTACCTTCCCACCAGCCGTGCTTGAGCATTTTGATTTCTTCATATCCTTACCAAACTTGCTATTTTCTCTCTTTTTTATTTAGTTATCCTAGTAGGTGTGAAGTGGCATCTCATGTGGTTTCAATTTGCATTTCCCTAAAGACTAATGATGCTGAATATGTTTTCATCCATGCATATTTAATACTATTATGGACATGGTTCTATTTACATCTGTCATTGGATGGATGGATCTCTCTGCATCTGGCATGGATGCAGAGAGAAAGGAATGCTCATACACTGTAGGTGGGGCTGCAAATTAGTACGACCCCTATGGAAAATAGCATGAAGATTTCTCAAAGAACTAAAAGTAGACCTACTATTTGATCTAGCAATCCCACTACTGGGATTCTACTCAAAGGAAAAGAAGTCATTTTATCAAAAAGACACCTGAACTTGAATGTTTATTGCAGCATGATTCACAACAGCAAAGATGTGGAATCAACCCAAGTGCCCATGAATTCATGAATGGATTAACAAAATGTGGTATACACATACCATAGAGTAGTACTCAGCCATAAAAAGGATGAATTAATGCCTTTTGCAACAATTTGGAAGGAACTGGAGACTATTATCCTAAGCAAAGTATCTCAAGAATAGAAAAACAAACACCATATGTAGTCTCTAATAAATCAGAACTAATCAATGGGGACACAAGTACACAGACGAAAGTAAAAGTCATTGGAAATCAAGCAAGGGGGCGGGGGAGGAGGAAAGGGCAAAACCCCACCTAATGGGTACAGTGAACACTATTCAGGTAATGGATACACTTATAGCCCTGACTCAAGTCATGTATCAAAAACATCTGTACCCCCTTAATATTTTGAAATTAAAAAAATAAAAGAATTAGGGGAAAAGAGAGAGAAATCTCCAGTAAGAGCCAATGTTAGAAACAGGCTGATAGCATGCTCAGAGGCGTGGTACTTGGGTTCATTTCTATTTCAGTCTTGGCCTGAGTGCACACTAGCTTTACAAGGTTTGCACTGAGATCTGTCTTCTGTTCCTGTGCCCTTAAGAATGTGATAACCAGAACTTCTGCTTCACCTGATGACAAATTCCTTCAGGGCAAAACCAACTGAAGGGCTCTGTTTACCTCTCTGGCTTCCCATTGTCACTTAGTTTTGGGTGTCTTAATATTCCTTACTTTCTTGCAAGTATGTCAATGGATTTAAAAGGAATTTTTAAACTTTTATTGAACCTTGTTAGTGAATTTCAGAGAGAGAGAGAGCGTGCCTGTGTTCCCAGCCCACCAATGTTAGGTATGAAGTCTCCAGTGAGTTTCTTTACTGTGTGCCTCTCAGAAGAGAGTAGGGCAGGGGTTAGGAATGTAGGCTGGGGATAAGAAGATAGACTGGTATAGCCAGATTGCCTAGGTTCAAATCCCAGTTCCACCAACCACTAAATATGTATTCTTAGCGAAATTGTTTAACTTCTCTTTGTCACAGATTCCACATAGGATTATCAGAAAGAGGAAGGATGCAGAACTCATAGAACAGTGCCTGCCATCGTGGAGATGATGCCGATTACCACGTCACACTGACCTGGTCTTGGACGTCCTCATCACACAACTCCAGCTGCATGATACGCTCAAAAGGTCGGAAGAGTGCTTCATTAAAGTGGAAATGCGGCGGCTCGTTCCAGTCCGTGAGAACCTCTGTCAGTATGTCATGGATGAAGGAAACAGCCTTCTGAGACACATGTCTTTCCTTATGGCAGGCAGCCTGCAAAATGCATGAGAGTGGAACACCGTCAGGACATCCGGCAAGTAACAACGTGGCTTCTAAAGGCTTTCCTAACCCACCTCATTACACGGAGGTGGAAGCAGCAACTCTGTTAAAGTAAAAAATTCTAAAGGATAAGTGTAGATGAACTGCACACTAAATTGCACTTTAAAAAATTTAGCCAGCTTATCAGACACAACTCTAATTTCACGTTAATGTTTCTGGGAAAAATAAAAGTTTCTAGTAATTTCTTTCTTTTTCTGTAACATGACAGTTTTCTTGAATGGTTCAGAACATGCTCAGTATAAGATATCAGAACTCCTCATGGTTTCATCCTTAGCCATGCCCCAAACACTTGAAGGTCAGATGAGTCATCTGTCCCTCAGTGAGGTGGGTCAATTGTCATAATAGCTCCAATTGGTTCTCACCTCCTGGTACCCATGCCCTTTTGTGGTTTCCTCCACACTGACCCTGGGCTTGGATGTGTGACTTGCTTTGGCCAGTGGAACAAAAGCAAACTGTGTAAGTAGAGAATTAAAAAGAAGTTGTGATTTGGGGTTTGCCCTCTTGCTGTTCTCTGGAATCCTAAGAACGCCATGTGAACAAGCTGGGCTGGTTTGCTGGAGGCGAGTCTACTTCCAAGACCATGCAGAGGAGAGTCCCATTTGTCTAGCCTTCCCAGTGAAAGCCATCAGGAGCCAGCTGCCCCATCACCAGCTGACCAGAAATATACAATTAAGGCCAGCTGAGATCAGCCAAGCCTGGCCCAGACCAAAAGAACTTACCCAGATGCGCCTACTTCAAATTTCTGATCCACAGAATCAGGAGCTAAACAAATAGTTGTTGTTTTTAAGCCACCAGGTTTGGGGTGGTTTATTATAGTGTAATAGATAACTGATATATTCTTTCCCCATGATAAGTTGCTATTTGCTACCTCCTTTCTTACCAGAATGTTCTCAGGTTAGTGATTTAAGTTCCAAGAAATATTTTATGACAAATCTCTACCAGAAAAGTGCTAAAGGGCTACTAACAATAGTCATCACTGCAAAACAGGGCAACAGTTTTCCCTATACACTTAGAAGTAGATACTTAGATGCAGAATTGCCATAAAATTGATCACATGAACTGCTTTCCTTTGGAGAATGAAAGGGTCTTAGTATTAATTTTGTTGAGAAAACTGGGACATGTTGTTCCCCTGCAGAAAGGATGCCATCCTGAATATATTTAGCTATAAGAAAAGAGGGACTGGCAGGAAGCAAAGATGTTGCTATATTTCTGTATAAAAACGAAGATATTAAGAACCATGTACTGTCTTTCAGTTCCAGACTACTCAGGTTGACACCAGATCATACAGAAGGAAAAACTGGCTGTGCAAGGCTCCTAGGTGAGTTGTATAACTGTAAAGAAAGAGGGTCCTCGTGAGACCAGGCAAGAACTGCCCTTCAGGGTGACTCTTAGATGCCATGAGGTATAATCACAAAACAGTGATGTCTGTGGCCTGATGATGGGCAAGTTCTCATTGCTCTATGGGCACGGTGCTTCTTGCCCACACACTGACTGGAAGCCCCTGTGCTGGCTCTGCTGTTTGCTGAGTTGTCAGTTCCAGCCTCTCCCCACCTCCCGGGCGCTCACCTCCACCAGGTGTGGGGCCACGAGGCTCCAGCAGCGCATCACATGGAGCAGGGGCCGCGCTTTGCTGCGCACAATCCTCAGCATGGCATCGCCCAGGCGGAACAGGTGGAGAGCGCTTTTCCGGTCTTGGGTGGATTTAACTTCTCCTGTAAGAAGGTAAGACCATAAAAGCCAGAAAGCCCAAACTCAAACAGTCCGAAGCACAGAGAGAGGTTGAAAATCTAGGAACTGTGCTCAGACTAGTGGGATTATTCGGTGTGGGTTAACAAAGGGGAGACAGAGGCCCGGATTTGAGAAGGACTAGGTGGTTCACTCAGCAAGGCCAGAGCCTCTCTCATTCACCACTGTTCCCCAGCACCTGGGACCTGAAGTGTGAGCAATTCTTGTTGCTAAGAGGGGATGGAGTAATGGTTAAGTGGGAGGGCTGGAAAGTCCGACTGCTTGGGCTCAAATCCTGGCTCCACCATTTGGTAGCTGTGTTACGCTGAGCCAAAGAGTTTCTTCTCTAATTATCTCATCTGTAAAATTGGGAAAACACCACCTACTTTTTCAAGTTGCTTTATGACTAAATGTGATAATACACATAAAGTGCTCAGCATCAGGCCTGGCAAATGCTAACTGACCAACATTTTAAAGCTATTATTACTACTGTCATTGTCACCCTTCACAGTCAGCATCTGCTTTGCCAATCCTTAATGGCACCTCTGAAGCCACTGCCAAGCAGGCCAGGCCCCTCTGCTACTCAATAAGGTGTTGATCGACCTGTTGTCTTGCCACAGTGCGATCTTGCCTACCCTGATGTCAGGCCACCTCTGTGCCACTGTCACTGTAGTCTTCCCACTTCTCACTCGCGTCCTGTTGCTTCCCCTGTGCTTCCTATGGAACACTGATCTTTACCTGGCTCTTCCAACCACAACCCTCCTTTCTAATTAGTCTTGCTATATCAAGCTTCAAAATAACAGTACAGATTAAATATCCCTTATCTGAAATGCTTGAGACCAAAGTGTTTCATATTTCAAATTTTTTGAAATTTTGGAATATTTGTGCATATATATATAATGGGCTATCTTGGGAATGGGTCTAAAGTCTCAACACAAAATTCATTGATGTCGCCTATATACCTTTGCACGCAATTTTATTTTTCCCTTGAGGACCCTGAGTAAACTGCGTGTTGTGTGCCTGCATTTTGACTGTGAACAGTCAGGTGTGGAATTTTCCACTTGCAACGGCACATCAGTGCTCAAAAAGTTTTGGATCTTTTAGCATTTCAGATTTTCAGATTAGGGATGCTCAACCTGTAATAATAATCGTGGACATTTACTGGACATATACGCTGCATCAGACATTGTTTTGGTTCTTTACATCTTTAATCACTTTAAGTTTTTAAAGCAGCCTTAAGAAGTAAATACAATTATTGCCATTTCACACAGTAGAAAATTGAGGGTCTGAAAGGCGAAAAGACTTGCCTCAGACGCTGCAGCTGGTAAGTGGTGAAGGCAGCATTTTGACTCATAGCTGACTGAGTCCAAAGCCTGGCTCCCTCGTCCCACGTTTGATGCCTCTTCCCAACCCTGCACTCTTTGTTTTTTGTAAGCTCAGAGTCTACACAAAAGACTCTGAAAGTTACCTCTGGGCTCAGAGATGCTCCAGAAGTCTGATGCATCTGGGATGTTGGCTTTACACAGATAAGCTTTTAAAGTCTACTAAAAACTAGAAGGGAAAGAACTGTGGTTCTCAAATCCCAATCTTCAAGAAGAATGAAAAGGCCGAATATATTGCACTTAGAACTTCGCATTCCTAAGGATAGAAGGGACCCCAGAGGTTGTGCAGTCCAAGGTGTGTCCCCAGCACATGGCTCCATGTCTCTGCCAGAACTCGTCTAAGACAAGGTGCTCATTGTTTCAGCACAACCACCTGTGCTGCTGATGAACAGTTCCATTCGTGAGCAACCTGCCACTCATCTGGGACCCTTGGGCAACTCAGTACAACTCTACTCTCTCTTGTGCAAGGTTGGCCTTTAACAGGGCCTTATCTCTCCACCTGGCCTCCTCGGTGAAGGCAGTGATACTGGCCCACCACTGATGGGATATGCCACTGAGATTAGTTTTTTAAGAGTGGTCTGAGGTTTCTGTTAAGCCTTCCATTTTTCTTTTGCACTGTTCCTTTTGAAATCAGTGGTTGCTTCTACAAGTTGGCTGGACAGAGGGGAGTGGTGTGGTTTGTGATATGGAGAAAGGGTGCTACCCTCATCTGCACCCTAAGAAGTAGCCACACAACTTGTACATCACAAGCACAAAACTTAGCAGAACAGCCTAGCCCAGCTCCAGCAGTAGTACCCGCAGATGTGGCAGTAGCAATTTCCCATCACAAAGTGTTATACCACCCCTCACACACCGTGCCTCAAGACCCGGAGACCAATCTATACTTGAGCTTGGCTCATGAGAGTGTGCGCAAAGGGAATATGGACTCAAACCTTCAGGCATGCTGCTGGTGTTAGAGACCTGGGCTTTCTCCTGCTGACTTCCCGGCATGGTTTCTTCAGGGAAAGAATTACCTGGCATTGCCAGAGAGTAATCGACTGTATCCGTAACAGAATGGAAAAGCTGGGACTGTGAAGCTTTCTTCAGCTGGTAAAGGAAACCTCCCAAAGCCATGAGGTTCAACTTATCTGTAGCATCTTCAAAGAGCCTGGATGCAAACAGAAAGAGATCTGTTATTTGCAAACATTTCAGCAAGGTCTTTATGGCAGAATGATTATGGTAATATTATTGATGTGATTAATGAAAATGTTGCATAAACACTGTAGACAAATGTGTGGTATTATTTTATCTATTATTACTGTATAAAAATATGCTCTAACCATGAGATTTTAATCCAAAGGGCACAAAGCACATTTTTAAAATATAATATCTTTGTATCCTTGTGGTCTAGCTCAGCCATAGTGGGCACCCCTAAAATGATGTTTGGCAAGAAGCTGAAAGAAAGCAAAGCCTTGCTCCCAGAAACTGAGTAATTGGGAACAGAATCCTAAGAATTAGCTTCAATTTCACAAACTATGTTAAAAAACAAAACCTAGTAAATTAATCAAGAGGTTTTTGTTTGCCTATAATTTATGAGAATAACACTTGGCTTGACACGGGGGAGGATACAAAAGCAGTTAATACTGGATCTCGTAAGCCCCCAAGGTTGGGGACTGGCCTTATACACCCAGAGCCCTGGATGTTATGGGAGCTGAAGTATCTATTGGAGGAAAGAATGTTCCCTAATTTGATGGACCTTGCAGGTCATTTTCACTCATCTGGGCACAAATGTTTCCAGCAGAAAAATTTAGGAAGGAGAAGGGAGCACAAAAGCAGGACTTAGTAGAGAATCCGACGATCACTGGAATAAGGAATGTAAAGATCAAACATCAGTTCCATGTGACCACACTGGGAATGCACCAGGCCAGCCTTCTATTGCTCTGGCATCATCCTGCTGCCTGTTCTCCAAGCCTGGGGCGACAGCAGAGGGCAAGCAATAGAGTGCTGTGGGGAGCCACGTACTGCTCCAGGGAGAGGGTCTCCAATAGCAATGGAATCATGAGTCCTTTCTGAAGGAGCAAAATGAGACACACAAGTTTTAAGATGGGAATTGGTAAATTAAACATTCACAACTTATAGAAACGAAGACATTTTTCTTGTATTTTGTAATTTCAATTTTGATACCATTTGGCTTCTGGGTCTCATTAATCCTTTCTTCTCCCTCTTTCCCAGAAAGAAAATAGTGGTGAATGTTCCACCCTACCTGACACCTGCATATCACTTTCCAGACTCGCACACGCTTTCCCAGCCAGCCTGCTGCATAAGCAGGAATACTGAGCACACGTACATCCTGCACTGAGTTAGTAGATGGAGAGTGAGTCTCAGTGCAGCGTGTGTAGACACGACCACGCAGTGGGGACGTGTCAGAGCCGGGACAAGAACCCAGGTCTGTCTGAGCCCAGCCCAGCAGGTGCTCGTCCCCTTCCCCAGCCCCTCCCTGTCTGTCCTCCTTGGACAAACTTCACCGGGCCTGTGCCAGGGAGTCTGGGGCAGCATGGCCAGGTGCAGAAGAGGTGACTGAGGTGGTGGAATGTGTGACTGGTGACCAAAAATACTTTCAATATCAAGAAATGTCACCGAACAGTGGAGGCAATTGTTACTTTTCCCTCTTGACTGTCAAAGGGTTGCTGGGTGTCAATAAATTCCATATCACACTACTGGGTGTGGGATTTTGTAAACAGTCATAATGTAAAAATAGTGTATTTTTACCACTTTCCAAGCTCTGCTCTAGGTGCTTCAAGTGCACTAAATGATGTAACCTCACAGCCACCCTGTGAGAGAATTACTTTTAAAAAGCACCCTGGGCCGGGTGCAGTGGCTCACACCTGTAATCCTAGCACTCTGGGA
Source organism: Lemur catta (assembly GCF_020740605.2). NCBI lineage: Eukaryota > Metazoa > Chordata > Mammalia > Primates > Lemuridae > Lemur > Lemur catta. The sequence goes on along the minus strand of NC_059129.1, from coordinate 124,649,316 downwards.
GGCCGAGGCGGGCAGATCGCTCGAGGTCAGGAGTTTGAGACCAGCCTCAGCAAGAGTGAGACCCCGTCTCTACTAAAAATAGAAAGAAATTATCTGGCCAACTAAAAATATATATAGAAAAAATTAGCCGGGCATGGTGGCGCATGCCTGTAGTCCCAGCTACTCGGGAGGGCTGAGGCAGGAGGATCGCTTAAGCCCAGGAGTTTGAGGTTGCTGTGAGCTAGGCTGACGCCACGGCACTCACTCTAGCCGGGGCAACAGAGCGAGACTCTGTCTCAAAACAATAAATAAATAAATAAAAATTAAAAAGCACCCTGTTTTACCAATGGAGGAACCAGGGCGTGGGGCGGTGCAGAGATCTGGCCCCAGGCGCCTGCGTCAGACCCCACGGTGTTTGGCCACAGAAACATTTCATTCTAAGTGTGGGGTCTGCTGGAAGAGAGAACTGGGTTTTAAAAAGGTCAAAGAGATTTGAGACAGAGCAAACGAATCAAGCTGTCCCTGGAGTGATTCTGCGAGCAGACAGATGGGTGTGGGTGTCGCCGACACAAGGACACTGGCGACAGCGCACCTGTCGGCCTGGGTGGACAGGGTGAGCACCGCCGCCGCCGCGCTGCTCCCGCTCACCAGCCCGCCGCCGCGGAAGTCGCAGGCCCGGCCCCGGCCGCCTTCCCGGACCAGGTCTTGGATGGACGGCGGCTGCACGACAGGGGCCGCGCTCAGGGGCCGCCCCTGCTCCGGGCTCTGCTCCTGGGGCTCGCTCTCGGGGTCCCCAAGGAGGCCGGCACCCCCGGACGCCTTCCGGGGCTGGCTGAACGCCAGAGGCGGCTGCGCGGCGCCGTCGCTGAAGTGCGTGTGCTCCAGCGTGCCCACGTACTCGCACACCCTGGGGACAGGCAGGACAGGGGCGTCAGGACCGCAGCTCCCAACCCGCAGCTCTGCAATCCTCCCACACTTTCCTCCTTCCCGCTTACCCCAGCCAGCCCCTCCCTACCGTTTCCTTGCTACACTTAACATTGTTATTACTTTGGGTGGGACCAGACAGCCTGAAAATGGGTAAAGGGTTCCTCAGGATCTCTCACCTGGGACAGGAGAAAGACGGGCAATGAAGACCCGTCCACCCGCTTCCGTCCTGTCCAGCTTGCTGGCTCGTCTGGACTCTGAGCAAGTTTTCCCAAGGGAACTTCCTCCCCTCTCTACAGTGCTCTGATTAAAAGCTGGGAAGCTTTTCCTGACAATGGGGTCCCAGAATAACCATGCAAATGACAGACAGGCCCTCTGGCCACCATGGGGTCCTGCCCAGCCTTGTCCCGCCTGGTCCTGACAGCTCCATACAAGTCATGTAACTCATGTCAGCGTGGGGCGAGGGGCAGGAGGTGACACCTAATCAGGGGAAACACAGAGAAGGGTCACAACGTGGTACAACTGCCAACTTCTAAGTTGTTTATTCCCAACAGAACTTGGGACTAAGATGGTTCATAAGAGGTCCCTCATCTCAGAGTAAATCCAGTTAGTCCACTCAGATGTTCTATAATTGGGGAATTTTTCGATCCCATACATATTGCTTGGGTACCATCTGAGCCTTTTTCTTTTTTCCTTTTTTCTTGTTAGAGCAATGAAGAGTAGCAGGTGACCAGCCTCCATATTAAACCCATCTTGATCCTGGCTGATTCCTCCTGGGCCTTTCACGTGTTCCTCTCAAGATCAGTTTTTCAACCCCTGAATAATCTGCGTGCTTCTCTCTTTGAAACTCAACAAACACTCATGGCTATACTCGCTTGGAAGATGTCAAACGGAGCCCAGACCTGGCCAGTGCACCGGGCCCTTATCCCGGCTCCTGCCCCTTGGCTGCTTTGCCTGACCTGGGCCTGGTGTGAGTGGGGCCTCGGGCCTGTGCTGCAGAGAAGGAACAGCCGGCAGCCCGGCCACACCTGCTCCATGAGCAGTGCTCCTTCCACTGTATGGGGTCTGCCCTGATGCAACGTCTGGGGAGACGTGCTGTTTGCCTTAGTGGTAGGAAGACTTGGACTTTGTAGCTACCACTTTGTTTTCATCTTACAGACACTGTGAACTATTAATATATAACTGATTGAGAGTTTCTTTTCACTTTGATGCTATAATGCTTAGAGCCTAATTTTTGGTCTGTCTTTGGCACAGATGAACTATTCTGTTTTTTTCCTTTGTCTAGCTAAATTATAATAAAAGTAGGCATCTTATACTTCATGTATCCATGGCCATCCCAAATCCTTCCTTGAATAAAGAAAACATTGATAAACATACAGCAATGTTATATTGCTGACATGTGATCAGTTTTTAGATTTGTACAGTAGTCACCCAACTTACATGGTCTTCTACCATCCACTATTTAAGAAATTGGTTTTTCTTCCTTGGTACAACATATCTGTCTCTCACAGATAATGTCACTAGGTAAGTCACAATTCCCTAAATTCAGTTCTCTTACCTGTTCTTTAAAACATATATTCAGTTGGATTCTAATTCCCTTTTTATCTCTTATTTGGAGTTTATTCAAATTCTGTGAAACATCATAATCTATTTAAATCTATTGAGCCTGCCCCCCACCCCCAGGCTTCCCAAGGCAGGGTAGATGCCACCGGGTGCGGGGTCCCGTCATGCACCTGAACACGTGTGGCCAGCAGTCCGGGTTGTGGCTCCCCATCTCCAGGCCTACGCTGAGGATGGCCTCCATGCACAAGATGTGGGCTGTGTGCAGCCACACCCCCTGCACCTTCCCAATCTGCTCCAGTTTCTGCTCCACTTTTAGTTTCACTGTGCCAGAAAGACATTTATTAAAATAACAGTCTGAGCAAGGGAGACAGAAAGGGAGAGAGAAAGAATGAAAATGAAAGAATGTGTTGTCATGCAAGGGCAAAGGGAAACGACAGACTTCACTGGCAGCAAGCTCCTCTGTGGCAGGTCCCCACGGTTCATCATGCAAACTATCCAGCCAGCACATGTTGGTGACCCCCAGTTCTGCAGCTCCAGAAGTTGAGTGGATCCTGAGCTGGTAGGTGCAATTCCTTGTAGCTAGGAACTAAAGCCATCTGTGCCTAGACCCTTCACTTTCCCCTCAAATTGGTAATGTGGAAGACATCTCTGAGATTGGATTAATGTGATGCTTTCATTACAATGATCATCTCTAAAACAACTTATGTATGTACACTCTGAGCACCAAGGATGACTGCTTTATAACTGAAAATTACCATATCATTTCACTCCCTGAGTTTATATTTGTATCTGTGAGCTCCAAATAATACTTTTAAATATTATAGATGACTAATGAGAAAGGACACAGAAGGTGACTTAAGATGTCAATAATGCAAAATACCAAGGCAAGGCCAAAGGACACCATGTTCTCCTTGAATAAAGGTTTCGAGTCATTGTATCTGATAAGGTGATGGTCCAGAAGCACAAAATACAGCAAGCTAACTGCTAAGGAATCTGAACCACATTCCTATTGTAAAGAGCAAGGTGATTTTTAGCAAAACATCATTTGGGTCATGAATGTGATACTAATTTCATTTTTTTATTTGTATGTAATTTGAATATTTTGGTTTTGGTTTCGTGGTTTTTTTAAAGAACTCTAAATGTAAGGATTTTTACGTGGCTCATGGTTGTATAATACTTAAGTAAAATTGTGAAACCCTTTTTTCAGTAAACACCAGGGAGCTGTGAGAACTGCTTTGCTTTCAAATGGGTCTATAAGTATTATTCAAGATTGAGAAACACTGACCTAAATTGTTTTTCTCAGCTAAAAATGTCCAACTATCTCTGTGACTAAGCTGTCTTACATATCGGATAGACAGTGTTAGCACCATTTGGAGCAAGCCCGCATTTCTCCTTTTGTTTGCTGCTGCCTTGTACCTTCCATTGCTATTAGGAAGGTCATTCTCTTCTATCTAGATAATCATCAGCTTCACTGACTCACTGATTTTAACAAGTTAAAAACCAGCCCTTCCCTGAGTTCACGAAGCTTGGATTTTTCTTTGATGGGAGCAAAGTGGGCCTCCTCTCATGAATTTCGTCCATTTGTTTGATTTGTCCCCTCAGAACACTGGCCAATCTGCCTTCCCCCACTATAACCTGTGGGGTCTGCAAGTGTACACTTCCATGGAGCAGCGGCCCACGGCACTCCTGTTAGCAGTCAACTGCGCTTTCCCTGTCGCAAGGGGCCAGCATGTCCCTCACCTCCAGAGGGGGCTACAGTAAGCACTCTGTAAAACATGTAAAACAGACCCACGCCTGTTGCCCAGTGGGGTCCTGTGATCAGTGTTGTACATTGCTATATACCATACACAGAATGGGGACGAGCGTCAGCTTGATGCAGGTGTGTGCCCACCACATCCAAAGCACCAGGTGGATGCTGGCCCATCAGCTGTTACCTTGTGCTATGGCATCACTGGGTTCTTGTGCCTCCCTTTCCTCTTTCTCTTCCTGGACACAGGAGGCGGCCGCCATCTGCGCAAGGGCCGAGGCACAGTTAGCAGCAACCCCTTGAGAGGAGACAAACAGTTACCCCTTGACTGAGTGGATTCTCTAACCATTCACCTAGCAGAACCGCTTCTAAAGAACTCCTTTCCCACCACAGTCATTCCCAGTGAGTTCTGTGAGCACCACTCCTGCCGGTACCTAGAGCGCAACTCAGCCGCGCGGCTTTCCGCAGCCCGTCGAGGCTCATGCAGATGGCATCCCGTTCCTTCTGGTTCTGCTCTTTGATGCCCTCGGCTCCCAGAATGAAGGCGAGACCTTTGGAGCTCCCTGCCATTCTGCCCGTCAGGGGGGTTGATAACGTATCGATCAAGTTCTTCCAGCAGCCAACCAGAATGTAGCGAGCAAATGCCACGCCTGGGAACATGAAGGGGTGTGGGTCACTTTCCAGAGACAAAAACAACCTGGCAATGAATAAAATGGGGCTCTCTGACTGTCAAAATTAGCAATACTGAGTTGCATGCAATTCTGTAACAGGAAAAATAATTTAATGGACTATATGGGATTATGTCTCATTTTGTACTTGTAAATAGTGAATGTTGCATCATTAGTAGATGATGCGAAGGAACTTCATAAATTACTTCTCCTGCCAAGACAAAAATCTTGATTCATTTATGTCACCACATAATAATGTAATTGCTGGTAACGTATGCAATGTACGTATATTCATAAACTCAAGACCCAAGTCACTACCTGCCACTGTGGAGTCATCGATTCTCCTGCTCTGGGTGAAGGGAGACTCCGTAGCCGCCGACGCCATCAGCTGGCCACCGATGGCAGTGCTCTCCAAGCCGTCGATATCTGCCAAGGAAAAAGGGCGGGGTTCCCCCTAAATAACACACTCCAGTCAAAAACAAACGACCACCACAGTATTCACCATTGTATCTACTGTATATGAAGTATGTAGCAACTTTTTATCAGACTATTATAAATTTTGTTTTATTTACTTGGTCCAATTTTCTTTCATTGTCAGAGTATTCTTCTATCATATTACAGTATATTTTTAATTTGAAAAATAAAGATAAATTATTCTCTGTTAGAAACTCCATTGATTTAGAACATCTTGATCTTTGAATATTCTTTTTATTCAAAACCATGGCATTATTCTCAAATTTTATGTTACTTTCACGTGGATTTTTCTTTCAGAGCTTCCTCATATGAATTAAGATGAGAGTAAGTTTCTTTGGTCAGATAATCGTATGCTCTGATTGCAAAGTACAACAATAATAATGTACAATTTTCAAAGTGCTTTCACATGATGCTTTTCATTAATCTCCCAAACAACTCAAAGTAGGTAGGCAGGGTGGTATTATTTTTCCTATTTCACAGAAGAGGAAACAAATATAGTCATGTGCCACAAAATGATGTTTTGGTCAATGACGGATGGCATTTAAGACAGTGGTCCCATAAGATTATGATACAGTATTTTTACTGTATCTTTTCTATGTTTAGATACACAGATACTTACCATTGTGTTACAATTGCCTACAGTATTCAGTACAGTAACCTGCTGCACAGGTGTGTAGCCTGGGAGCAACAGGCCATACTATATAGCCTAGGTGTGTGTACGTACACTCTGTGATGGTCACACAATGACAGAACTGCCTAACAACACATTTCTCAGAACGTGTCCCCATCCTCACTAAAGTGATCCAAGAGTGTACTTAAAACAGGTAAATCGCTCAAGGCCATGAGGCTGGTAAGAGAAGGAATAAGACTTAATATTCATGTCTTCTGACTCCCAGCCAGGCCTCTCTGCAGGAGACTATTCCAGCTCAGTATGGGATCCTAAATTACCTTAAGTTTTTTTAAACTCTCATCTACAGACTTAGCTCAACAAATCCCTCATCAGTTCATATCGTGTTGATAATCAGATTGCTGCTATTGTTTCTCCCTGCACATAATGAAAGAATCAGACAGAAGTTTCCAAACTCTAGGTTAACTTCTGCTGAAATCCACCTATCACTTAACACCTGGAATTTGGCACAAAGAATCATAGAACATAGAATATATTGTCAAATTTTTATGCCTATGGATTTTTTAAAAATCATTAATCTAAAATTAAATAACTTTCTTATGGACATAGAGATTGAGCTTACTGTTCCATTATAAAAGAGATGGCTGATTAACAGTGATGACTGATGAATACAGCAACTGTGAATAGTCTGTTAGTCTGTTATTTGTTCATTTTAAATCTACTGAATGACTCCTTTTATTAAGGTCTAGGTAAGAAATTCATAGATTACTTTTGGCAGAAACTATGGTATTTGCAAATTAAAGCTGGAATGTTTAGGATCCTCATCCAAATTCCAAGGCACTTACTAGCTCTGGGCAGTACCTTCCATCCCTACTGAAAGAAGTTTGTGAAAACAGATGGAAACCAAGCATTGCTCAGAGGTAAACTAAATAAATATCTCACACATATTTGAATAATTATTTTTCAAATGGATGTAAATGCTATCATGATTAACAAATACAAATTGGTCACCTGTCTAGTGATCACAATCCCCAAGGCTTTGGACTCAGCCTTGCTTCCCACAATAATTCCATCCTAGTTCTGGAAGCAAGACTCCAAATGCCAGACAATGACCAGGACTCTGCCCTCCATGCATAGACCTCACTGTATGTCTCGGCTCCCTGCCTGATTCCTAAGTAGTGTCTCACCTCAAATTCCTCATTGTTGGGTTCCACCTGCCGGTAGTCTGCTCTACCACCTTTGGAAGAGCCTCCAGCACCAACCACAGGCAACATAACATACCCACTGGACAACAGATTCTACCTCCCAGCTGGACTGCCCTGCCCAGACCAGTCCTGCGCCTGTCTGGCATGGAGCCACGCTGAGCTGTGTGAGGGCATGGGACGCTATGGGGGGTGGGGGGTGGCTGGTACAGGGCCACACTCTGCATCCCCTGTCAGCTGGCACCAGGAGAGGATAACTGAGATCAGAAACCGGTCTGGGAGCTCAGAGCAAATCCAGGAGAAGCCTGGAGATCTAACTTACTAAGGCTACTGATGAGCAAACTAAACTTCTGAGCACTTCCTGAACTTTGACATCATGGCTGAGCCATGGGAATCCATAAAATGTTGCTTTTGCCAAAAAAAAATTTATTCTCAACAATACTACATATTGCTTTCTATGCTGTCATGTGAAATTTCTAAAAGTTAAATAGGATTTTAAAAATTCTCTGGACACTGAAGACTAAGATGCCAGGCAGGCAAGTATCTGGCATCATGTTTAGTTCTGGCATAGCCAGGAAGGGGAGGGAGGACTCCAATATGGACAGGAAATGGGAATGAAGCCAAGCTTAAAAACCAGTCACTTTACATTACCGGTAACATCCCAGGAGCACAGAGTGATATGCGCATCTATTAGCATGTGAGAGCTTCTAGGAATATGTCCAGGCTTTGTCCCCAGAAAGTACTACTTATCCACAGAAGAGGCCTATAGTTTTACACCAACAAAGGTGCTAAGTTAGTCCTTATCTAATGGGCCACAGTGAATCCTACAGACTCTCACATGGAGAAAGGACAGAAAACTCCTATGAAGTGAATTCATGATACTTTCCTGGAACTGTCACCACCTGCCAGGGAAGCTCTGGGGATGCTGTTTCAAAGTCTGCTTGAAACACCATTGTTTCTCTAAAAGAGGCTTTGAAGCGTGAGCCATCCCACCCTGCCGGGTGCCCGGACCCCGCGAGGAACCACTGACCAGTGAGCATGGTGATGAGGGGAAGGCTGTTATCTTCAGGGCTGCCCCAGTAGCCAGCCTCTCCGAGCATGTTCCTGTCCAGCACCTGATGGTACAGTTCCTCAATCCAGGCCTGGGAAAAGACCATGAGCACCCCGCTGGTCTGCACCTGCTTCATGAACTCTTTCTGCAGAGACAGAGCACATGTGAAGGTGACCAAACACCAAATCCCCTGCAAACAAACAGGCTCCCAAGCCCTCTGCCGCCTCTTCATGTCACACAGCCCTGAAGCGAGTCAAGGCTTGTTTACTGGGGGAGGGGGCGGCAAGCGAGGAAAAGCTGAGATGCAGAGGTCCCTAACGTCCTGAAGTTCCTTTCACTTATGACACCTTGACAGATACCCTGTAGAAGGAGAGAGGCTGCATTTTGTATTTTTACTCTTTGCTGTGTGGGAGGGCTAGCAACTGCACACATATCTATAACACAGCCGCTCTTCTCGCTGGCCCAACAGCACAGGATGGAACGTGCTCCCTTAAGGAACAGGTGCACTTCAAGAGACACCTCACTTATATAACTTCTATATACACTCACCCTTGCGAATTTACAACTTACTAAGCAAACGATTATTCCCTTCATGCAGAGCCATGGATTTCAGCTCAGGAACTGACAATAGGTACACCACAGAGTGGCTTGTTCAGTCAAGGGAGCCAACTGCAGGACAATCAACGTTATTTTCATTGCACATCTCATGGGAGGAATTTACTATCAACCCTCAGTAAGCTTAGTTCTGGGTCACCAGTAGGTCTGAGAATATTTTTGAATACAATGAAGAGTTTTTGTAACAGGAAGCTTTCATTTTCAGCAAATTCCCTGCACATCTTCTGATCTCATTGAACATGTTGATGATACGTTTTTGAACATGTTTTATGCACATGAATGTTTAATAATGTCACCGGATGACACCGCTGCCATCCACAGGCAGCCTTTCCTGGGCCTCACATCCATATGCTCCTCACTGTCTGGAGCGCGGGGGGCAGCTCTACAGCTCACAGTGCCATGGCAACAGGACATCTGTGCCCTTACATTGTTGTCTCCGTCCACCCTCCAAAGCCCCACAGACGTCACCAGTCCAGAGCAGTGTGGGACAGAACGCACCTCACCATACCTCTCAGGGCACCAATGCTCGGACGTACAGCCAGGAGGCCACAGCCTGCCCTTGGGGCGTCTGGGTCAGACCACACACTCACCATCAAGCTTGGGGACGGGGTCGGCCGCTTCCTGTAGTAGTCGCCGTGGGAGAGCTTCAGGTTGAGGAGCAGGGCGCAGTGTGCGGCCGTGTACAGGCTGTCCGCGTTCATCAGCATCTGGAAGCTGAGGCTGCTGTTCCCGTCAAAGCCAGGAGAGTGCATCATGCCTATGGGAGAGAGCAAGAGACCTTCAGGGCTGCAAACACTGCGCCCGGCAAGACTGGCTTCTGGAGAGCCGTGAGCCAAACAATCCCAGAGATAGAAACTGCATCTTGCAGGACATTTCTGGATGGCAACAACAGCCATCCAAGAATATCGCTGTTTAAATTTTAAACAGAAGACCCTAACTATAATTTTACCATTTCTTGATGACTCAAGGCTGTCATTACTACCCCCAGTGGCAGTGCTACACTCTCACACACAATTATTTTGGGGACCACCACCGTTTGCTGGGCTCTCTGCCTTGGCACAAAGGACACCAAGCTGGCCGAAGCAGCTAAGGCTGCTGGGCGCCTCTCCTCCTTCCAGCTGGGAAGAGGCGGAGAATCGGAGGATCCACCAACCTCTCCGGGAGAGCAGGCTGCCTTCCTCCCCACTCAGAGGACTGACCTGTGACTCCTTCAGCCATACAAACTATTTCACATCTTAAGAGACCAAGCAACTTCATCAGTCTATAATCGATAAACATTTACCTAGAATAAGCCATACATATCTCAGGACCTTAGCATATAGCATAATGCAGTTTCTTTCTATATGTTGGTTGAAGAAGGATTGTGTGTGTCCAACAGCAAGAGAGAGCGAAAGACAGACAGGCGTAAACATACACAAAACATATCCCCCTGGAATGTTCAATAAGAGAATGTCAAACTTAATGATGTGGTACAAAAGATATTAGGGAAAAATACAATTTTTAAAGAAGGGTATACATTTTCCCAGTCTTACAGTGAAACATAGAAATTTTGTGTATGTATGTGTGCTCCTTCACACAAATAAAAAATCCAAAGTTTATATCTAATTCCCAAAGTAAAAATATTAAGGAAAAAATCATGTTGGGTAGTCTTAAAAATTGGTATTTGCATATCTTAAAAAGAATTGGGAAATTAGAAATTAGGGAATCAGAATTAGGAAAGTTGAGAAATTATGTTTCTTTCCATCCTTTTGACAGGTCAGAGAGTTATTTGAAAAGTCCAGGATGAGAAGTTTGGTGTCTCCTCTGGTGTTTGCTACAACTTTGGATCATTTTCATATTTAAGAATGTTCCTCCTTATATATACTTAGATCTTTCTCTCGTCCTCTTGACAAAAGATAAGTTGGTCAGCTTCTTGAAGATACCTAGAAAGCAACCTCTTAACAACACGTCAGTCAGCTTCTACCACGTTCCAGTAACCAGGCTAGACTTTTTTCCTGTATGTGTGTGATGTTTTCTTTGTTGGAAAACAAGAAGTGAATGAGACAAAGTCTCAGCCCTCATAGAACTGAGAGAATAGGGAGGCAAGGTGGAGGCATTAACAAATAACTACAATAAATGTAGTAACCATGACAAACACATGTTCAACATTCAGGGATAGAAGAACAAGTGGTGATCCTGGCTTTTAGCAGTTCTCTGTCAGTCCTCAGGGTCAGCCCTTTATATCTGAGCACGAGCCTAGGGAGATCCATTCACCTCAGTGTTCTGTGGTCAAGAGACCCTTGTATTTGAGGGAAAGGAACAGTTGACCCGCCTGGTACCAGGCAGTCATTTATTCCTGCCATGAACTCTATGGACCCATTAATTGCTTTTCTTCTGTATTATCTTTCAAGAAAATTACCTTCAAATAAATTATTTACTACATGGAATGCTACTTCCATGTATTATCTTCTCCTTCCACTGAAACTCTAGGTGATGATCTTTTGCCCTTCATTAACAGTAGCATAACTCTCTGATGTGCTTTGGCCAATATTCGCCCCAGCAGCCTTGTTTAAATGTGGTCTGGGTCACAATGCTGATATTCGACAGATAGGAAGGGTCTGAGATTGGAGAATAGGATGTTACCGTCTACACTGGAATATCACACATTGTCTGGATATTTGGTGGAATTTAGAATATACTGGGAGGACTTGGCTTGCATCTGATCCAAGACCTTATTCAAAATAGTTTAATATACTAAAAGTGAATTTCTCTAAGATTCTTAGACACCAAGGTATAGAAGCACATCAAGAGTTCAGGGTTTTAAGAACTACAGATTGTCATTTTTTTTTTCAATCAGTAGCGGTTTCTAAAATGCAATTATGAAACCATCTACATTAAAGTAATGTAAGACCATAAGGCAAGAACCATGATAAAAGTCTGATTTCTGCAAAAGTACAGACATAGCTAAAACTTAACCAGCCATTGTTCCTTAACTTGCCTATTGCTGTAACTACTTCTTGAAGAAGTATCATGTTATCTCTGACAGGGGCAAGATTTTTGATTTCTCCATTTGCTTCTATAGATAACATCGCTATTGTAAAACCTAAGACTGATCTCTGAGATACCTTCCACACTCTGCATTCGGGAGGGACCAACTGATGTCAACCTGGCCAGTGGTCCTGCGTGAGCTGATCTGATACGACGAACTGTCTCAGCCAAGAAGACAATTTCTGCTTCCCAGCCCTATGAGTTCATCCCCAGCCAATCACCAGACCCAATTCCCTAGCCCTTTGTTCACCAAACCACCTTTAAAAATCTTAGCCCCAAAATTCTCAAGGAGATGGATTTGAGAAGTTTCTCCCACTCCTCGCCTGGCACTTTGCGATACTAAATTCTTTCTCTGCTGCAACTCCTGCTGTCTCGGTATATCCACCTTTATCTGGGCAGTGGGCAATGGACCGGTTGGGCAGTAACAGTTACTTCGCATTCTTTACGTTGCAGCCTATACGTTTATCAACTTCATAGTCTATTCTAGCCATTGCCTGACGTAGAATTCAAATAAACCACCACCAATAAGGTCTTAGATTTCTTTGCTCTCTTTAAATGGGGGAAATGCAAAGATTCATTAATATGCTCTGAGCACGTCAAACTACAAGCATGATGGTAATTGCCCATTAAGGCAAAATGCTCTGAATATTCTTGTTGACTATACAGCAAAAAACTGTTTACAAACCTGAGCAGAAAGTAGAGGCAAAGTTCTGGAGGGCAGAGTCTACCTCTTCCACGCTGGAGAGAGCCAGGAGCCGAGGAATGAGGCCTTCCAGGGACTGCACGAACAGCCGGGCGCTGTGCTGATCCGCCTCCTGGTTCTTCAGCAGTTTTAGAGACAGGGCAGCAGTTCGCAGGGACCGGTGGCCCAGGCAGTCCCGAGGGGTCTGCTCTTCATCAGCCAGGGAACAGTTGTCCGACCCAATGTCTGACACGTCAGACCTTCCTGAGTCCTTTTCTGCTGCCATCGAGTACTGATCACAGGAATCAAATTCCGTCCTAGAAAGATCTTGGTCGTCTACGCTGAAGTTGCTCTCACTATACCTAGATCCATAGGACTTCGTCCTGCAGTCCACGGACAGGAAGTTGGTTATGTCAGGGTAGGCGACCGTGTGGCTTCTCTGCACGACATCTGGCTGGTCCACTGCTTCCGGCTCCAACACTTTGCTGAGCGTCTCCTTGCCCTCCTGGATGGCTGGCGACTTGAGGCTGTTCTTGTGATGATCCGAGTGGTCCTCGGGGGTAGTCTGGCCCAACTCTCCCTCCAAAGTGGTCTGGCCTGTGTCCGTGGTGACACTAATGCTGATGTCGGGGCTTCTCTCGTTCCCTGTCTCCCACGGTGTGTGTTCTGAGGACAGCACTCGCCGCTGCCAGCGGAAGTCGGCCTCGTTGATCTCCATGGAGTCTCGGCTCCACTCGGCCCCATCCTTCAGCTCCTCCAGGCGCAGAAGCAGCAGCTGCACCTGCCCGTCGCTCAGGCCTTTGCCCTGGCTGAGCTCGTCTAGGGCACCAAGCAGGGTGCAGACACAGGACACGGCCGCATAGCAAGCTTCGATGCCACCCTTGATGCATGCTTCGGTCATGCCGTCCATGATGCTACGCAGTGTTCAAAAGAGAAAACCACACGAATGCATAAAACACAGAAAAATGCTCTGAAACGAACATGAATTGTTAGCCTAGCAAATGCGGGATTCAAGATAGACAAACTGATTTGCATAAAATTAAATGGTCTGGGCAATAAACAAACATGCTCAGGCCAGCAGAGGAAAACGTCCAGGTAAAGTGGTCCACCTTGAATCACATCTCCTCCTGGACAGCTGGATTATCTGGGGACAAAAAAAAAACTCGCAGTGGGAATTTATAATCTTTCCAAGGACAGGCACTGAACAATCTCACTTTTGTAATATGCTCAGTTTTTCAAATAGTTATAATGGCTACACAATAATGTGGACCTTCCTCTCAAATAAACACATTCCTGAACAGATACATGTGAATACAATTATTAGAAATCACATAATGTTCAGTTTTCTAGGGGGATGACATGTGAAAGTCTCCTATAGCAACAGTATTGTAAACCAAAAAGTTATTCTCTAAAATAATCCCAATGAATAATTTTTGTACATTTCACTTTATATTTGGAAAGTTATATGATTATAATAAATTGAGATAGGTCTTCTCACATGGCTTGTAGATAAATTATTAGTCACATTTCATAACATGTAGATTTATAAAAATTTCAGGAATTTACAAGCAAAGTTGAAAGTATTCAGAGAAACATCTTCACCAAGCAATAAAGACCTAAAAGGGCAATCTATCTTACAGTTTAAGAAGATCCAGATGAGATTTTCTTTTTGAAATTGATCTTTTTCTGGACTCTGGTTCAGTGGAGCTGGGTCCCGCCAAGTCGCAGAGACGCTGGGGGCTCCCAAGGATCTTTAAGAAAAAAGGGGAAAAAATAACAGAAAAGTGAGTATCACAAAAAAGGACGTTTTAAATTGTAAGATAAAATAAACATGTACTTTCTCTACTGAATGACTATATTAGGCGAAATACAACCATTTGGAACTTCAAATCTTAATAAAACTGATTTAGTTATTCTTCTTAACATTATAGTACACACTGGGCTCCAGCTCCCCAGCTCAGGGCTGGCTTGGACAAAGAAAATTCTCTGAGGGATTGTTGCAAAATATTTTATGGTACAGAACTAGAAATATTTGGATCTCTGTTCTTTAGTGAGATTGGCCTATAATGTAACTTTCCTAACTCTGTTCTATTTTCTAGCAAGTTGGCTAGCTTCATAAACTGTGTAGAGAAGTATTTCCTCTCTCTGAAAAAGTTCATGGAAGGTTGGAATTACCTGGTCCTTGAAAGCTTGGTATAAGTTGTTTCTAGAGCAGCCTGGGGCTGCTACGGGAAGACTTTACTACAGATTCAACTTCTTTAAAGATTACAGAACTACTCAGGTCCTCAATTTTTTCTTGAGCCAATTTTATAAAAGTTATATTATTTCTTAGAGACTTATCCATTTTACCCAAGCTTCGAAAGTTATTGGCCTACAGTTGCCTTAATATCCTCTTTTATTTCTTTAATGTTTGTAACATCTATAATTGGGTACATTTTTTTCATTCTTTTTTTTTTTTTTTTTTTTTTTGAGACAGAGTCTCTGTCACCCAGACTAGAGTGCAGTGGTGTCAGCCTAGCTCACAGCAACCTCAAACTCCTGGGCTCAAGAGATCTTCCTGCCTCAGCCTCCCGAGTAGCTGGGACTACAGGCATGTGCCAACACACCTGGCTAACTTTTTCTATTTTTAGTAAAGACGGGGTCTCACTCTTGCTCTGGCTGGTCTCAAACTTGTGACCTCAAGGGATCCTCCCGCCTCAGCCTCCCAGAATGCTAGGATTACAGGCATGACCCACTGCACCTGGCCCATTTTTTTCATTCTTAATTCTGTTTCCTTGTACCTGTTCTGAAATTTTTAAAATTGCTCTTGAGAGAAGTTTTTCAATTTTCTTAGTTGTTTCAAAGTCCTAACACTTTCTTCTTTTTGATGCTTTATAGTATATTTGCTTTTTATCACATTACTTTCTGCTTTTATCCTAATTTTTCCTCCTTTCTACTTTCTTTGAATTTATTCTGCTCTTTTTTTCTAACTACTGAAGTTGGAGAATTTGGTCATTAATTTTAGGTTTTTCAACTTTTTAATATAAGGAGTTAAAGCTATAAATATTCTCCTGTACACGGCTTTAGCTACCTGCTCACAAGTTTTCATGTACAGAATTTTCATAATTGTTCAGTTCTAACCAATGTTTATTTCCATATGGCAGAGAAATTTATAGAAAATTTCAATTCAAGGCTGAATTAATTCAAGGAAAGAATGGCTAATGACGTGTATGCAGAGCAGACATCCCGTCATTATATCATTCATTTTCAAAGTGATCTATACTCTAAGCAAAGCAGGAAAAGGTATATTACATGGAAAAAGTTATATTTTCAGCAACTCATCTCTTTCCCTCTTTTTATATTTCTTTCTTACTGCAGAAATTGGAATCTTCTGCTGTATTGGAGGAACAGAAATGAAGCTTCCACTTTTCTCTCCATATTTTATTTCTTTGGCATCAAAAGGGGTCACTGGTGATGCCAGGGCCAAGTCAGGTAGGCATTCTCTTCTCTCTCCCCTGCCCCCTCTCCGCAGGCCTGCAGTCAAGCAGCTAGTCCTACTGCCTCTAGCTGCTCCGTCTCTTGCTAGAAGAGTAAAGTACAGTTCCCCAAGATGGAGTGGGAAACCTCGCTCTCTCCTGGGATCCCACCACATTCTCTAATCCAACTTCACCAGTAATAAATTAAATAATATATTTTAATTTCCACATTAATCTTGTGTTTATTTCTCCACTGCTTCAGAATCTGGCTTCTGATTAGGCTTCTGAAGAACCCTGAACGAGCACTAAAAGGCAAGACATTTTCAATCTCAGCTTCTTCAGGTGGGAACGAGGGACGTGGGGTCAGTGGTTGGGGTGTCACAGGTCTGATAAAGACTAGGGGACTCCCTCTAAAGATGAGCCACAGGAGAGAGAAACGGAAGCAAGGCGTACTTTTGCAATACTGTTCATTTTGGGGGAAAGTGGAAACAGAAAAGAGCATGTTCTTTGAAAAACAAAGTGTCCTGTATGTTGATTAATAGGCACATAGTACATATGGCAGAGTGACAAACTGAAATGAGAACAGGGAAATTACACACCAGGCGTTTAAACTCTAAAAGGCTAAGCAAACATCCTGTGTACCCAGTGGTTTTCTTTGTGTGCACAGTCCTGTACATTTTGGTATCTAGGTTACCAACGTTTCCAAATTATTGGTTTTGGCATGTAAGGTGGAGACACTGCTTTTTAGAGCACCCCAGCCCAAATCAGTCTGCCGGGCTCCATGGGACAGCATTGCCTGGACATGTTACTCAGGTGCTAGCGCCCAGCTCTAGCCTTGCCTCTGTAAAATGACCTTGGGAAGCTAGAAAATCTATGAAAAAGGGGAAAACATAACTAATTTTCTTTGTAGTAAAGACATTATTTGAAATATATTTAAACACCTACATACCCCATAAGCAAAGTATTTACTTAGCATTCAGGATCAAGTGGGTCCACAGTGGGCAGCTCCAATGCCTGCCAATTCTGGGGGGAAAACAATGGTTTCTGGGGCTTACAAAATAGCCTCTTTGCAGACATTTTGTCTCCAAGTCCACCTGTCATCCAGTCAAAACTTATTAAACACTTATTCTTCTTCCAACACAGTAGTGTTAAATACCAGGGGAAATATACAAAAGCAGTATATACAAAAATATATTTGAGAAGAAGCTTATTTCACCTTACATTGTGAAACTATCAGCATGATGGGACATATAATCAATTGCTAAATGGTGGGATGGAATTTTAAAAAGAGCAAGGTGAGTAGTTTGAGGAAGCAGAACCGTGAAGGAAGCGGATCTTGATAGCAAAGAGGCAGCTGTACTTCAAACACCTGAGTTCATGTCCTAGCCTTACTCCTCACAAGCTGAGGGCTTTGGGCAAGTGACTTCTCTCCCCAGAGCCTCAGCTTCCCTGTCTGGAAAATGGGCATATTATCTTCCCAAGGGAGTTTGTGAAAAAACTAATGTGAAGTGTTAAAGTATTAATACCTAGCCTAGGCTGTAATCAACCATTCAACCCTGCTAAGGGGAAGTGGCCCACAGGAATAGCGGCGGGGGACCCGGAATGAGGCAGGAAGGTAGGAATTGAACAAAGCGGGCCGGATGGAGGGAAGGTGCACCCTGGGAAATGATGGGAAATGGGAATGATGGAAGACGGCTCTGGAAACTGGGCAGAGTCATTCAGACTTGATGGGAGAGGCAATAACAAGCCACTGGAGAGCCCTGGGCAATGGCAAAGCTGTGCACAGTGGAGATTTATGAACACAGGTCCAGTAAGACAAAAGGAATTTAACAGACAGGCAGGAGCAGGATTGGACCAGTTATATTCAGCCTCCATAGGTTTTGTTTTTCTCTTGTTTAGGGTAGCAGTAAGTACACCAAATATTTAGCACTTTACACTTGCAAAGTATTTATACAAACTTTATTACACTTTGAACTTGTAACCTCTGGAATACTATAATGATATACAGATGAGAAAACAGTTAAGTTCAGAGTTAAATGATTTACCTACTATCACCTAGCTGGTTAGCAGCAGAGAGAGGATTTGAATCCTGACTCTTAAACTCAGGCTTGTGAAATGGGTAGCACCAGGAAAGGGGCTTCTGGGATTGTCTGTATTGCAATGTGAGGGTCAGTCATAAATGTGGTATAGGAAAAGACCATGGGCTTAGGGTCACGGGCACCAGGGTTTGCACATTTTCTCTCTCTTTGAGACTTTGGACAAATCATTTGGCCTCTTAGTTTCATCATGGGAGGGAAATTCCTTTTCCCTGGCATTGCATTTCTATGAAGAAGATTATCAAGAGCAGTAACATTCTGGCCCACTCTTCTCCCCTCCTCTCATTTCCTCCAGGTGCAGGGGGGGCCCTTGTCTAACTGGTAAATTTAGGATAGGGAGCTGAGCATGCATGGCCAGCCCCTTCCTCTCCCCTCTTTCTGGGGATCTTCCTATCAGGGGAAGCCCACTCCTGTCCCTGCAGGCTGCAAGTTTAACAGGGGTGGGGACAGGGCCTTACGTGAGGTGCTGTTATACAGAGTAGTATAGTCTCACCCGCCTCCAAAGCTGTGCTGCGTTCACCAACCTAGGGGAGATCAGTTCTCAAAGTGGCCTTTTGATCTCCCTTGCTTGAACACTCTGGTGGGGAAAAGTAGTAATATTCCTCACCAGTAAAAATAAAGTTGATGTACAACTTCACAAAGTTGTTATGAATATTAGAGATAGTATATGTGAAATGCCTGGCATACAGTAGGCAACAAAAAGAATGGCAATTATTATTATATGTACACAGATTTTCTTAACCAGCCATTAAATTTGGTTCACTCCTTCATTTCTAGAAATGTTGCATCAGAACTTTCTATTATTTATTACACTCAAATCTCATTAAAACAATACTAAGAAGCAATTCAAATTTAACTCTGCAGAAATTGGTTGTTGTCAAATACTACTTGAAGTCAATAAATCATCAGCAAGGGAATTTTGTTACTCTGGTTTGGGGGAGATTAGGTACCAAAAGGAAATGCAATTTGACCTTTATGAACAAGTTCACACATACGAAAATGCTGATAACTTCTTTTTTGGTTCTTTGAGAGAAAGCAGAAGAATCTTTAAAGTACCTTCAAAATAACCTTAATTCCTCCTTGAACTCATAAAGTAGCACACTGGGAAGGCTATTACAAGCTGCACAACCTTTATGTTCTCCTTGGGGTCATGACATCTGGGAGAAATGAGGCAAAAGAAGGAATGGGGCGAAGGGATTCCTTTTAGCAGTCAGACACTGTCTTGGCCGATGTGCAGCCCAAGTACAAAATCATTTTGAAAGCCAGTTTTGGCAAAGGTGAATAGACATATATATCTGCATAAACAGCACCTAAGATAGCAGAATGACATCTCAGCCTGGGGCCCGTCATGTGCACAGCTAATGGAGTTTTAACAAGCATGTGGCTCCATTATCAAACAGTTTTGCGTCGGTGAGCATTATCAACCCTTCCTTAACCCGGCTCCCAATGCACGTACATACGCTGACTCCAGAGATACCAGCTGTTACTGGAGACCACATGGTAGCAAGGAAGTTCCAGTGAGTGATCAGCCAGCATTTTCTGAGAGCTTCCTGTGTGCAGGGCACTGTGTCCAGACCCCCCTGGGCCAGCCCGGTGGCCATCGGTGCCCTCCTCACCTCTTTCATTATTTTGATGGCTTCTACCCGGTGCTGGGGCGGGGGGTAAAGCAGCACTCGGTGGTAGAGGGACTGGAGCACGGGCTTCATGGAGTCCACCGACCCCACCAGGCGGACCAGCTCGGCCGCGAGGTAGTAGATGGTCCGGGCCACGGGCCCGCTCAGGGCCGGCGCGGTGCAGGAGCAGCCTGATCCCCGGCCGTGGTCGGAGACTCCGGGGGACGCAGAGTCCGACTCCGTGCTCGTGCTGGGACTGCTGCTGTGAGCAGACGTGATGGTTTTGTCGTGAATCGGGTTCCCCAGGATCACGATGAGAGCAGGGCAGAGGTTTTTCCTGGGAAGAGACAGAGGGAGGAATAAGTTTCGCCACAAGTCAAACATGAATACTACCGTGTGGGTAAACAGCAGGTGCCACATAAAGGACTAGTAAGAACTGGGTTTTTTATTGCTCCTTCTTTTGGCTACGTCCTGCCTGGTGTTCCAAGTCTCTGCATCACTTCTGGGTATATCAACAGAATACTTTTGCTCATCAGTAGGGCTAGGATGAACTAGGTCAAATAGCAAGAGAAGCATTAAGAAATCATCTTATGTGGAGAAATAGACTCAACATGCTATGTGCTCAGTTATCAAGCTTCATCTTACTATAAATAACAAAATTATTTCTCATTTGAGAAGTTAATTTCAAATTCCATTCTGACACCTGTCATTCAACTTCCTCCCTGTTGATGAGCCCAGGGATCCATAGCAACTAGTTGGCTGCCTGCGGGGCCTGTCACCTCTGGGACTCTCCGACTGTGAAAAGTGACAAGTATTCACATTGAGGAGGAGAATGTACCAGGGTAGGGCTAAGAGTAAACTTCACTATCTCTTGCCCCCTGCATAAGGCTCTGGTGCCTGTGGCTATTTTCTGAACAAACTGAGAATGCAGAAACTCTGGTTCTTGTCTTTCATGATCCTATGATGTAAACAAAATGTAAGAGGGCCTTGGAAGCATATTCTGTCCTAACAATCACCAGTTTCTCTCTGGATTTTGGTCTGATGCGTGTAAACAAAGCAATTCCCCTGCCTTCCCTCTAAAGCATTTATGCACAAATGAAACTACTGGTGGGTCATGGATACTGAGGAAAGGAACCCAGAGACATGGCCAGCAGGGTCCTCGGGCTGGCATGGGGGGCACCAGGAGGGGTGCTCACCAGATCAGGTCTGTGAATCCCCTGTGCAGGTACATGCAGGAGGAGGAGCTGCTGAGCACGGACAGGATGCACTCCAGGTACAGAAGCTGCAGCTGCTGGCTGTCACTGAGGAACAGCGGAACCCACACACAAACGCAGACAAGATACAGGGTAAAATTAAAGAGGTGATGCGGAAAAACACTCGGAAAAATGTTAGGCATTACTGAAGCACTCGTTTTTACAAAGGATGGTTAGTGTCATGGGTTGAACTGTGTCTCCTCCCCTCCCAACCCCCAAAATTCATAAGTGGAAATCCTAACCCCGAGCACCTCCGAATGTGACCTGATTTGGAGACTGGCCTTTAGAGAGATAACCAAGTTAAAGTGAGTTCACTAGGGTGGATGCTAATCCAACAGGCCTGGTGTCCTTAGAAATACGGAAATTTGGAGACAGAGACACACAGAGAGGGAAGACGGTGTCAAGAGACACAGGGAGGAGACAGCCATCTAGAAGCCAAGGAAAGAGGCCTGGAATAGATCTTTCCCTCACAGCTCTCAGAAGGAACCAACCCCGACACTTTGGTCTTGGACTTGTAGCCTCCAGAACTCTAATACCATTAATTTCAGTCATTTAAGACAAAAGAGTTTAAGTTGTTAAACTTTAAGGCACCCAGTTTGTAGTACTCTGCTACAGCAGTCTTAGCAAGCTAATAGAGTTGGGGTGTTTTTATTTTTATCAATAAACTTTACTTTTTAGGGCAGTTGTAGATTTACAGAAATCGGAGCATGAAACAGAGAGTGACCATATTTTACCCTCACACATGGTTTATCTTATTTATTCACTCTGTCACCCGGGCTGGAGTGCAGCGCCCGGATCACTGCTCACTGTAAACTTGAATTCCTGGGCTCAAGCAATCCACTTGCTTTGACCTCCCAAGTAGTTGGGACTACAGGTGTGCACCACCACGCCAGACTAATTGGATTTTCTGGGTGTTTTTCTTTAGTAGGGATGAGGTCTCTTTCTATGTTGCCCAGGTTGGTCTCGAACTCCTAGTCTTAAGAGATCGTCCCACCTCGGCCTCCCAAAGTGCTGGACTACAGATGTGAGCCACCATACCCAACCAATTTATCCCAGTATTAACATCTCATATTAGTATAGTACATTTGCTACAATTAATGAACAAATATTATTAATTAAAGTCCATAGTCCATTCCAGAAATGTTAATTTTTAATGTGTTTAATTATCTAAACTTTTCAAGAGACCATTTACCACATTATCTTTTAATTAGTGAACACTTTACTAACTTGCATTTGACTTTTCTTCTTTGTTTATTGAGGGAACATGGTTTTTCAATGGATATATTATTTTTCCCTAAATTATTATTACAAGGTTCCTCAATAGAGCCAGAAAAGAAAACAGACAACTCTATGGGAAGCACATTCTCATATCCAGATTAAGTTTTCTGCCCAGCCCACTAGAAAGAATTAAAATCCAGGTAGATGACAAGAGTGACAGGGCTGAGGAAGAATTTAATTTTCAAGGACATATCTATACTACAAATATATAATAAATCCTTTTGAGAGAATGCACAGAGGAATTCAGAAGAAGGAGAAACTTGCTTATAAAAATGATTTTTGGTTGTGTCTCTTTTCTCCTAATTTAGAATAAATAAATGCCCAAAGGAAGCCTAGTGTCGTTAACAGTTCAAATCACTCCAGGAGAAGGGAGTGGAAGGGGAAGCCAACTGGAAACTTAAGGAAATAAGAAGGAAGCAAAGAAAAGTTAACACCAGGCCATCCCAAAGGCCAGAGGTTACATCCGTACAACGGCCAAGCTGAGAAAGCTGTGCAATCTTAAGACAGAGGACAGTAAGATGGGCGGAGGGAGTCCCTCATTTAAGTGCTATGTTAAACGCCCTGACGTTGATATTAACCTCTAAAACCCGTTGTTGAGCTATAGCTCAAGGAGAAAGGCCTGCCCATGACCTGTGAATTAACAAATGTTTTTATGTTTTTAAAAGTTTCTAAAATGAAACACAAACAAAGACGAATAGGAGACAGAGATAGTATGTGGCCCTTGACAGAAAAAGGTTGCTGACCTATATTCTAAGAGTTCCCTTGTCCAAAAAGAACTGTACGACGATTAAAATAACGTCGTTATTTTGCGAAGAGAATGCCACTTATATTCAGATATACTCCACCACCCCCTCTGAGGGCCGGAAAGAGAGGAGTAAAGGCTGAATCTCCACAAAAATTGTAACTATTTGCCAAGAGGAAGGTGATGGTTGGAGGAAGAGTAAGAAAGGCAAAAAAAATCATTAGCCATTCTTGGGCCAGGGGAGGAATCTACATTTCTAGGCTCCTACTCCTACAAGATCCGCTACACTTTTGAACAAGACAGTTCCTGCCCAGAAACAGCACATTCTTTATGCTTATGGGACCAAGGAGGCAGATAAGCGAGTGGATAAAGCACTGGTCGTGGTGCTGTATGTGAATGATTTAATACAAGGTTCTAGGAGACCACAGAAGAGGGGCATCTCCTTAGAAAGATCCAGAAAGAATTTCCACAGGAAATGGTGTCTCAGTGGAGACTTTAGGAGTCTGTCCCATGGTGAAGTTAGGGGAAGGGTGTGTGCAAAGCCTGAGGGCAGAGGGGGAGATGCTTGGGCCAAGAGGTTTGTTCCTGAAACACACAGTGTGGGGATGGCTTTGGCAGGCGGGGGCCGGAGAGGTGGGCAGAGGCTAGTTAGGAAAATCTTGCAGTTTGTGCTAAGATGTCTGGACTTTATTTTGCAAGTAGAAGACTGACGTGACCAGATCTATGTTTTAAAACACCCATTTGGGATGCTTTAGAATGAACAGATTAGAGAGGGCAAAACAAGGGGCCACAATATCAAATATAAGCTGTATTTAAAGAATCCGTTCTGGAAGTATTGCTTTCACTGCAGTCTCAGGTTAATCTTTCTGACCAATCACTTGACCCATTATTAAGAAGAACAATTACTATAATAAATGCCTCGATCCAAAAATTTTTCTTTCTCTCTCAAACTGTCCGTCTAGCATCACAAAACTAAAATAACTATAGTCAACAAAGAGTCTCAATTTCTGATATAATATGGAAATAAGTCCACAGAAAAACTACTAGCCTTCAAGGTTCCCATCAGTATCTGCAAAGTGTGCCGCGGCAACCCCGAGGCATCAGACTGGCTGAAAGGGAACGCATTGCCAAGGTAACTGGCCGAGAGTCTCCGTGGAGACTGAGTACGGCAGCTTTTCTGTGGGCTGCAGGAGCCTGGCAAACGAGTGCTCGTGGCTTTGCATGAGTCATGCTACTAAAGGAGCTGTTTGAAACGTGAGCACCTTCCGCCCACACCCCTCACTAGATACACATGTTCACATGCAGTGTGTGTGCCTTTAATGTTTGTCTTACTGTACAGACAAATAAGTGAAATGCACAGGGCAGAAAGTAGCCTAGAAACCAGACAGCTCTTTCAAAACACATGAGGGAAAAATCTATCTACTTAGAAGGGGTATAAATCACTTTTCCTGGTCTTTTTTTTGAGCATTTCATGGTTGGCAGGTTGAGTGTCTGCTGGTCTCGTGCTCTGCTCATCGCTGCACTTCCCCCCAGGAGCACGCTCCGTGGAGAGCACTCCTGGGCGTGGACGCGTGGACCAGTGGGCTGTGAAGGCGAAGCAGTCACCCGTCCCAGCAAGGGTACCGTGAGAATGACCTGGTAGCACATTTCAGACCTCTGGAGTTCTCAGAGTTTTATTTTGAACCATTTTGAATTGCCTGCCTTAGAAACAGATGTGAATTTATTTAGAAAAAGGAGACAGGAAATTAAGTAACTGGGTAAGGAGTAGAATGGAATTAGAACAAGTGCTAGGAACACTTAGGCAGGCCTCATCGATTCCAAGCCCGCTTTGGTATAGATTCCGCTCTGACATTCTGTACTAGGAGGAGAGCAATGCAGGGAGAGGGTGACGGGAGACAGGCGGAGAATATCATTTTAAATCCAATTATCCTTCCAAAAATTCTTGGATTTAAACAGCATCATGTATCTCAACTTACCTAATATAGCACTCTATTAATACCACATCTCCAAGACACATGAGGGAGTTGTTCGCGTACCTGAATACATTTTCTGAACCTCCTGGGAGACTGAACATATCATGAGTACACACTCCTTCGGAGCTAAAGCTCTGTGAGGTATTTGGGCACTGATTTTGGAAATGGTTGTTTAGTGGAAGTACTGACCATGATGAGGTTTTAAAGGAAGAACCTGTTTAAAAGGTAGAAGAGGCATCAAGTTTGGCTAATAGAAATAAAGGAATTAGGTAGTAAAGTTATAAGAAATGGTAAAGATGTGAAAACTTAACAAGAGAATGATCAGAACCACCAGACCAAGAGCAGCCAAGGGCACAGTCTTATCTGACCAGGTGGTTGTAAATGTCTCCCATTGCAGCTGCACTAAGCATACAGCACCCCCAGAAGCCCTCCCCCATCTTAGGGTAGTAGAATCACAATGGGAAATATCAAACTCAAACAAAGCAAACAGTCTCTAGAGGCAGAATTACAACCAGGAGGATTGCTTGGAGAACTAAGCAAGACTGTGAGAATCCTATAAAAATCATTAAGCTCTGTAATGATATGCCTAAAGCCATCTCTGATCCAACATACAATGAGGAATCCTAGAAAAGCATGTGTGCATCATGAATTATTTTCCCCATTTAAAGCCTATTCTCAAGTCATGTGGTTAAGAAATGTTTTCTTTCTTTTTCAGTGACTGCTTGAAATCTATGGCATGTAGTTTCTAGTGCATGTGTGTGCACACATTTGCAATATATGTTTGTGCGTTGCATTTTTCTAACAATCTACAGTCAAATTTCTGACATAAGAAGCTCTGTGTTCCTAACTGCATCATAAACTAGAATTAGCAGCAACAATTCTGCAAGCAAACAAACCAGTTTAGAGCTAATATATATCAAAAATTTACTACATGCTAGGCACCATATAGTTAAACATAACTCCACTAACAGCAGTACTTCCTAGAAGGTGACAAAACTGAATGCTTATAAAATTATAAAACAAGCATAACCTTGGACTATCCCAGATAAACCAGGTCATATGGTTGCCCTACAGATGAGGGGTTCCTGGAGCTGATGTTGGAACTGCCCAGGTTTTAAAGAACCATGAACTTGAATCCCAGAATGCCAGGAACTTGTTGGACCTATTCAAAGACTCTCTTCTGATTAATGAACAATGGTATGTTTTAAGCCCATCATTTATGGACCTATAGACCCATTCTGACTTATCCTGCTTGCAAGATTTTAATTATTAATTGGTATAATTACCATGAGCCTCTCTCACCTTTTTAGCACTTAAAAACATCAGGTTTTTCCCTTAGAAAACTATTCAGAAGAAATATTTAGCTAATTTATTTTCCCTCACCTGTGAAGTAATGAACACAGTCTTTATGTATTTCAAAGTTCTAGTAGTTTTCATTTTATTCCTGACAATGCTAAGACCTGGGAGGTGAGGGGTGGAGAACAAGCATCCTTGACCACTGGCAACTACCTAGTTGCTGCCGGCTAGGCGGTGGTGTTCCCTGGTGTACACAAACAAGTTCACAGATGTTAACAGTAGACAAGGACTCGCCATGATTACGATGGAACAAGATGAAAGCCAAACAACAACCATGCCTGAACAGAGACTTTTCTTTTTTAAATAAGGGTTCCCTACAACCACACAAATGACTCAATGTCCCCCTCCCCTGCGAGTGAGCCCTACTTCTTCTTGAATGATGACTCTAGCTCCCATCTGTTCATCCTGTCTGCTAGATAAAAATTAAAATGCCCAACGCTAGAATTGTCCCCACTTTCTGACAATGCCCAATCCTTGAACAGAACCCTCAATTCTGCTAACCCACTCCAAAATCACCTATCTCAAGCTCAAATACCATAACAGTCCCTTCTAACACCCTTTAACTGGATGCCCCATGGTTCCCCATAGTGGACCAGCTCCCTGATATAACAAGATAATAAATCTACTCTGTTAACCTCAGGTGCTCTGGGTGATGCTTGGCTGATGAGCCTGGGAACACTTTTAAGCGAATTTTCTTATTCAATCTTATAAAAATCCTAAAATATTTTATATTAATGATATTATATTCTATATAATATTATGATAATTATCAAATAAATAGCATATTAATTATTTTATAGGATACACAAGCTTAGAGGGTGTTGAGATCTTTCTCTGAAGTGCTAGTAAGGGGCAGAGCAGGGGTTTTAACCCAGGTACTCCAGCAAAGGCAATGCAGTTGAGCCAGTAGTGACCAAATGTCACTCTTGATTGGGTCTT
The DNA here is from genome assembly GCF_020740605.2 of Lemur catta. Lineage (NCBI taxonomy): Eukaryota > Metazoa > Chordata > Mammalia > Primates > Lemuridae > Lemur > Lemur catta. Next base: position 124,622,051 of record NC_059129.1, on the reverse strand, counting down.
AGGAGAAAATATGCCACTCAAAACATATCCCAGTGCGGATGTGACAGCTGCCTTCATTATGACGGAAAGGAACAGGGCAGGGCTGGGGAGGAATAAGCACTAGAAGAAATCAAATCCCTGGTCATGACGAGTAGAGTGAAGACATAACCTATAGAACACCTTTGAGAGTGAAGCAGGGTGATTATAATTATTACACAACAGGCATAACCTGGGACTGTCCCAAGCAAACCATGTGGCACAGGGGCCCTACAGATGGGCTCACCGTAGTTGGTGCTATAGCCCTCAGGTTAGGACGGTAATCTGAGTGCCAGCTCTACTGTTCCAACACTCCACGGTCAGGAAAGGTGGGGACCTGGGCAGGGTACAGCAGGAACTGTTCACATCTCGTCTGCTGTTAGACTCATCCTTCCTGAGGGGGAAAAAAATCCCAGACCTGCTGCCTGCCTGGAGTCCAGGATGGGAGAAACTTGAGTTTGGGGGTAGGGCAAAAGTTAAGTGCAATTTCTTTTTGGTTTATTCTACCCATGTATTAAATAGATGGGTAGAATAATTTATTTTATTTTTGTAAAATAAATTTTACTGTGCATATTGAAGGTATAGAACATGATGTTATAAGATACATACTTTGTGTGTATAGTAAAATGGTTACGATAGTGAAACAAATTAACATGTCCATCATCTCACATAGTTACCATTCCCCTCCTCCCAGCCCCATGGCAAGAACAGCTGTAATGTGCTCATTTAGCCAAAATCCTGAATATAATACTCTGTAACTAACCATAGACCTCATGTTGTACATTAGATCTTTCTACTTGTTCATCCCACACATTTGCTATTTTGTATCCCTTGACCTACATCTCCTCATTTCCTTCCCCCCCCCGAACCCTGGTAACCACTGTTTTATTCTGTTTGACCTTTAAGTGCCTGATCTAAAGCTAGTTTAATTTGGTCAAAATATGAAGGTGACCTAGAGGACCAAGGGGATAAATCAATGTAGAAACTATTTGGCAACAACTTTTAAGAGTAATCCTAAACTTAGCTTAAAAACAATCCTGAGTTTCTGAAAAAACAAAAACGAAAGAATCAACAACAAAACCAAGTTTCTGCAATGTTTCCAGCAAAGTGAGAGACCTCAGTCAGGTCTGTAAATAAACTATTTCTCCTAACTCATTCCTGTATTTAAAATTCTACAAGTATGTTTTCTGCATTATCAAATGTTCTAGTTACCAACAAGTGATGGTTTAATGTGTCTTTCATAATTCAAAGGGCACTTCAGGTTCTTACTGTGTTGTAGAATTTTGCAATTCATTACATATGGAGCTAGTAGAGACAGTTCATCCCACCTTGAAAGTCTGTTTTTTGTTTTTAATGATCTGGCTTTACTGCAGATATATAAATTGTCTTATTAACTGACTACATGGAGAGTTGGGCAGTAGACATCACCTAAATGAATTCCTATCATTGATAAAGCTGGCATGCAAAAATGGAAAACTACATAAAAGTCAGAACAACAAGCTTTTTCTAAAAGATATGTGCGTGAGCTCATAGGCTCAGGGAACATTGGAAGAAATAGAGAAAGATCACACAGTCCAACCCTGTCTTTGACAGAAGAAGAAAATGCAGCACAGTTGGAGAAGAGTCATTCGCAGGAACGCAGCTGGGATCTGCCCGAGTTAGGACCAGCCCTTACACCAACGAGCTCTTAGCCCAACGTTCTCCCCACCCAGCTCCATGTTCAAGGGATTAACTCTTCTTTGCGAGGTATTGTTGTCCCATTTTCACATCAGAAAATCATATACTTTAGTATTTGGTAATTTGAGATTGCCCAAAATTTCAGAATATATTCCTCAGGAATGAGAGGTGAATACCAGTGGAGGGAAACTATTGTCTCTATAATCTTCAATTTTAAGGGATGCGGTAGGCAAAAGTTATTTCAGAAATAGACCTTTGGCGAATAAGGGCAGTAATGGTTAAGGCACTTACTTTATGGCGACTTGTAGCTTCTCACACAGGACAGTGAGCACAGAGACAACATCATCACAGAGGGACTCTACTGTGCGTCCTTCAAAACAGAGGTGACAGGCATTAGACATCGGCAGGGGGCACCACAAGCTCCCTGAACAGTCCTTCCCAGCCTCCACTTTAGATGTCTTTTAGGACTGAAAAGATGATTGATTTTCAGATGTGGAGAAGCCCTTAGGCCACCAAAACGATCAAAGAAAAGATAAGAATCAAGTATACTTATTCCTTTCTAAAGTAAAACACTCCAAAGACAGTAAAAAAATAATAGATTGTTTCTTATGAATACAATTCACTCACACTTAACAAAAGGAGATTTAGCTAATTAAAAAAAAAAACACAATGGACAATAATTTTCTCAATCTTTAGGCCAGTAAGCTACATATGTGTCCCTTATTCTGACCTCTTGAATTTCTGGGTCTTCTGAACTGATTAAAGTTGTATTCTAGAGGATAAAAAAAGGAAGCATGGAAAAAGATGGGCTTTGGAACTAAGAAACCAGAGGGAAAAAAGGGCAAAGTAATTTAGTCACTGTCTTTACCTACTTTATCTATTTGTTCAGTGTCCACAGGACATATGGTCTTTGTTGATTATGGAGTGACAACCAATGTCAGAAAAATAATTTTTCCCTCCAAAGGTGTTCTAGTTTCCAGAAACTAGAACCAAAACTCCCACAGAAGCGCTGCAGGCTACAATTTGGAACCTGTTCAACTACAGGTCCACAACTTGCTGATTGTGTGAGTTTGGGTAAGTTTCAGTTTTGGCAAAATGGGATGAGTAATACCAAATTCACAGAATTGTCAGGCCAAGTTAAATAACAAATAGCATTTGTTTTCTAAAATAAAACTCTGTAAAAATGTATACAAATGTGGCTAAGAATCTGATGATGGATAAATGAATAAATGGGAAGACAAAGAAGATGGAGAAAAAATGGCAAGAGTGTAAGAAAGAAAATAAAAGTTAGAGGAAGACAGGGTAAAGAGAAATAAATGGCTGACTCTCAGAATTTAAAGTCTTAAAAGCCGGGAAAAAATTGAGAAATGATAAGGTACACTGACAAAATATAGTATGAAAGAAATAAGACCCACAAGTAGTCCTTAAGCTCAATTTTAGACAAACTTCAAATGAGTTCCTCCATCAATTTTTTACTAATTTTAGAGATGTATCCTTAACCAAGAGGACTTTGACCTCCTTTTTAGTTTATAAAATCATCCTACATTAAAGTAAAGCTTTTATGAGAACACAATAGCCAAAAAGAGAGGAAAAGACAGTTGGAAAACCTTGGAGCACATCATTGAGAGCTTCCAAAGCTGAAAAGGATACCCTCGGCCCACCACCAAGAACGCAGCAGGAGGGAACTAAAACAATACACTCCAAATGCTTTAGAAAATATGACTTAAAGCATTTCTCTCACTTACTCTTTTTATCCTAATTGTGTTTAGCTGTTTCTCTCTATTTCATTCCCTCCCCTTTTCATCTTCTCCCCACCCTCACCCTCTTCTCTCTGTCATTAACTGGTAAAAATATAAAAACAAAAGCCGATTTTTCCAATATTTAAAAAAATTACTGAATAAAATCTAAAATAAAATCTATATTTCAATTTTTTAATCAGATGATTTGAATTTTTCATATCTCTTTCAGGGGATAATACTACCAAACCTGTTTTTAAAAATTAAATTGCTTGTCAATTATGCAAAGACTTCTATAGTTTTTCTTTTCCTGCGGGTCAGAATGAAAGTTTCTTAACTTGATTTTATCTGCTACCTAAATTGTGCTGTCTGCAAGATTCCCTGTGAGATTACTCAATTTCCATGTCAAAAAATTAGTATTTGACAAACATAATTCTGGTGCAATAGCACTGTATTATGCCAGTCAGGTTTCTGCAACCCTCTATCCTACCCAATTATCCTCACTTTAGCAATTAAACCTGACTTTGTGGAAAATGAAGTAACTAACAAAAGCACCCTCCAAATGAGAGGTATGTGAAGAGTTAATTTCCCTCACACAGTTGGATCAGGAATAGGTGTGGTTGGCATAAGTGAGTATAGGAACAGAAGGAAGATAACAGCTGATTAAATAATACCCCGTGAGACAAAGCTAAGCACAACCTCCAAGAGAATGGCAAACTAACCCAAGAGCTCCTCATCATCTTTACACCCCCGACACCAAGCACATAGTAGGCATTCTCATACCTGCTTTTCAAACTGAACTAGTAAAAATCAAATCCAATACCTTGATTCCTGAATTCCTGTGGGACATCCGGGTTTTCAATTATCTAGTAAGGGAGACATACACAGACAATTAGGAAATTCAGGCAAGAAAAATCCTCTTAGACAATGGAAAATTCTAAGAAACGACATGGCATCCCGAGTGCTCTGGGCTCAGCTTCCTTGTCTGAGCACACCCTCCAGCTCTTGAGAGCATTTCAGTATTCATGGTGTTCACGAGAAAGACTGTGATGTCTGGAACTGAGCTTATCAGTTCCAAAACTAATTCATTCGGGAGTCCACAAAATTCCAGACAGTTTAAGCCCTATGGTGTACTTTATGATTCCTGGGTGCTGGGCGATGACTTGGGGCAGTTCCTTCCTAAAGAGGTGAGTTAATTCACACAGAGAACAATTTATCACAAGGCCACAGTCTGTGCTGTGCCTGGCAACTAATAAATACAGACTCTTGGCCATGAGAAGGATTAGGCTCCTAGACTTCAAAATACAGGTCCAAAGCTGACCACTGGCTAGAAGCATCATCTCCTATTTGGTGGAGGAGCAGATTAACTTCTGACTGTTTGACCAGACCAGCTACTCTTGGCTACTGCTGGGTAGATCCAGAAATATCAGGGCAGAGACAGAACCTTGAGGGAAGGGAAGGATGTTTACAACTATTAAGACTTACTTCCCATTGTAGGGGTAACTCAGCAACTACTGAGCCGAGACTAGGAAGGAAGCATTTATTTTTCCTACCTCCTTACACCGAGATAATAAGGCATTTTCATGCCAATTAACTACTAGATCTGTGAATCATCCCATGGTGCTGATTTTTTTTTAAGCTTGTTATAAGCCCATATTTCTACTATTCTCTGTTCATTAATTTGCAAGCTCAGCTGCTTCCACAACAATTTCTATGAAATGTTATATCAGTGTCTACCACTCAGCACATGGCCAAACACAAGCTTAGAACAATATTTTATAGAGTAAACATATCTGAATCATTTTAAGGGTAGGAGAATCCCTGCCCTCACTGCCCCCCCCCCACAGCCCCAAACATTTGTATGGGGCAATTTTGCTTTTTGAAGTTAGTAACTTACAATTTAACAATGGCTTTAGTCACCTGAAATAATTCAATAATAAAGCTGGATAATATGTAGGGTTTCTAAGGCTATAAAAGTCAAAATTGTAATCTGTCCTGTGGGTGGGGATGGGATGGGGAAAGATGTTAGGTTGAAGATATATTTCATGCTTATGTTTTTGGCATTCTACATTATTTATTTTCCTTCTGCTGCATTTGAACCTTCATAATTCTGAGGTGGCCCATGATGTCTTTCCAGTGATGGGTCATGCTAGAAAATACACACTTCTTCCCCAGGTAATGCTCAGTGTCCCCCAGAGGAAGACACAGCCTCCTTAGAGCAAACCTTATCATTCCTATCGACCCCTCCCCTTCAATAGCTTTTTTAAAAATACCTAATTCAGTCTCCCTTCACTAGACATCACAAATGCTGCAAATATTAGCGTCTTAAAGATTGTGTTTTTCTGGGACATGGAATCACATCCAGGGGCTGCATGAGTAATAGAAAGGAAGTAACAGAAAACGCTAATTTTCCACCTAATTTGGGATCTTGCCTCCGGTTGGGGTGAATCCAGATGGTCAGTGGTGAGCAGGACCAGAAGGCCGGTAAGCCACTAGACACCCGGGACAGAGGCAGACTGCCCTGCAGTATCATCCAGAACTCTACAACTACCCGTTACCATTCTCACAGAAGAGCAATGTGAGCTGGAAGGCTGAGGCATTTGACTTCAAACCTAAAACTTTCCCCACTTAAAATGTTAAAGATAAGATTAAATGAACTAATATAATTGGAAGCATTTTGAAACCACAAGTTTCATTTAAATGTTTCATTTTTTAAGATATTAAGATGTTAATATTATAGCATTTGATCGTGTTGCCATTTAGTAAGGATGGGCTATGACTGTATATTAATATAAGAATTCTTGGCCAGGCAAGGTGGCTCATGCCTATAATCCTAGTGCTCTGGGGGGGCCGAGGTGGGAGGATCGCTCAAGGTCAGGAGTTCAAGACCAGCCTGAGCAAGAGCGAGACCCTGTCTCTACTAAAAATAGAAAGAAATTATCTGGACAACTAAAAATATATATGGAAAAAATTAGCCAGGCATGGTGGCACATGCCTGTAGTCCCAGCTACTCAGGAGGCTGAGGCAGGAGGATCACTTGAGGTGAGCTAGGCTGACACCACGGCACTCTAGCCCGGGCAACAGAGCCAGACTCTGTCTCAAAAAAAAAAAAAAAAAAAAAAATTCTCAACATCTTAGATTTCCATTAAAAACACTTTTTTCTCGTAGTATGTTTTCTACTTATAGATTTTAATTTCTTTCAAACTAATATCCTATGCTACCATATTCAAAATCCTTATATAAATGAAATTGTTTTTAACAAGGGTTAAGCTAAAGTAATAAAAATATCTCAAGTTAAAATAATTTTTAATAGAAACTTGGGCTTTGGATATAGCAAACAGAAAAAACAAAAGTCAACATTTATTTTTCAGATTAGTGCTGTTTTTCAACACCGGCTGCCAGAACACACATTAACTGAAACTTGGACTGGGAATAGTTAGACCAGTGAGGGGTTTAGTTCTGGCTCTTTCACTGAGAAGCTCATTAATTTTAGATTTCAGTTTCATCCCTCTGGGCTTCATCTTCTCATCTGTAAAATGAGGAATAAAAGAATTTGACTAGATAATCTCTAAGGTTCCTCTTAACTCCATAATTTTCTAAAAATGATAAAAATAATTGAAATTAAAAATTACAAATAATTGAAGTTAAAATGAAATCTTAATTTCTGGAAAATTAATTTCTGAGCTATTTCAGACTGCGACTGAGATTTCCTATTTTAAAAAATAACTAATGCCATTTTAGAGCACTCCTTACAGATTTTAAAAACTTTAATCTGACTTATTACAGAGGCAGATTTAAAAATATAAAACACCAATTTTGAAAAAGAATCATCCTCTCATTAACATTCCCAGAAGATAATATATATAAGCAGCCAATTACATTTACATTGCTCCCTGAAATGCTCATTTTAGACAATCTGTTCAAGTTTAGAGCAAAAAGCTCTAGTGGGCTTTGATGACAGAACAGACAAGTTCAGCTTTACCCTGAAGGCCCCAGCAGGTGGGGGTGACCTCCTGCCACAATCTTTTAGGTGACACGGAAACATATCAAGTCTTAAAGCATATGATGAATTCTATTTATTTTTCTTAATTTCAAATTTACTTGCAGTATTTGTTAATATATCACATTTTAAATGAAATTTTCAACAGAAGTTTTAAAAAGAAAAGTAAATTTGAAAACAACGACTAAAAAATTATGGAAACCATAAGGAAAAACTCTCAAAGGTTTTGGGGTGAAACAGGCAAAAATCTAAAGAGCTTCATTTACACAAATAAATGTTCTTCTAAAACAAGCAAGCCCTTCCTACTGTTCCTGGTAGGACGCAGCCCTGGCAGGAGGGGCACCAGGGCATGGGACACGTGGATACCTCCAAGAATGGGGTGAGGGTGCTGAGGACTCACCGTATTCTCCTGCCTTTGCCGTAATTGTAAAGTCAAGTCACTCAGCATTTGGCTGAGAGTCGCCCGAACAGCAGTGTTTATACTACGCTGGTGACAGCTGCATATGTAGGTCTCAATGCACACCTGGTAAAGAAATAAGACAGCAACACAAATGCTCTGTAGGTATCCGTTTATTACCAACATTCTTTGGAATTAACCAGAGAGGATATCAAATCCCTCTTAAACAGAAAGTCAGCCCGATTTAGGACTGGATAGTAATGAAAATAACTGAACATACTTAAAATCCCTGGAAATTTGTTTTTAAGCATATCAGAAAAATACCACTTTTACAACCTGCTCTTCTGAGCGTCACAGGAGAATGCAAATTTGTGATTTTCAGATTTGCCAAATAATTCTATCTAGAACGAACTCAGGTGGCTGGATATTAATCAGGAAAAGCTCCCTTCACAGCAAAATAGAATTTATTAACTCCTGGGTTACAAAGTATGGGTAAAGGGTTACCAAATCCCTTTCTCCTGCTCTATGAATGAGTTTGACCTTAGGTTAACTCTCTAGCTGTGTTCTTCTGGACATTTGATAAGGGTAGAACATCAGCTGTGTTGCTAGGTAGCATGGCTATGGTAACAATGTTTCCTGATTACTAAACTGCATCTGAATTGGGATAACTGTGAATCGATTCTAAATACCTGGTGGGCACCCACAGGTTTGGGCTTCCCTGGGTGCAGTGATTCTTGCAATTGAGCATGTCCTCTGAAGGAACTCTGCAAGCTCTGCTCATAAAATTCAGAAATACTGGTTTATTTGGGACATGGGGCTCCTAGGCCTAAGGTGACTCTGCATTCAATAAGGTGGCTCTCATCTTGCACTTACACTGTCCTTTGGGAGCCAGAGATTATTCTCTGGACAGTTACAAAGACCCCTATGAAAGATAAATGCCTAACATTTTCCTGCTTCTGTTTCCTGTCCTGTGTCCTGCTAAGTGAATATAACACCAACTGTGGCCTCTTTGATTCTTGTGAGTCTGAATGTCTAGTTGAGCCTAAAAAGACTCCCTGGTGGCTATTGCTTGGAAAAATCCAAATTTAAAAAAATCCTTCATTTGATAATGATGATGCTAAAAATCATGACTTTTCAGATTTTAGTGCCTCTAATTCTTCTGGAAGCTACAGGGATGGGCAAGACAGTACATGCTTTAAGTTTGCCACTTTTTTTTCTTTTGGTAAGGCATTCCATTTTACAAAGCATATTTAGACACACAAAAACAAAAAGAAGCATTTAATGTACCCAAATTATTTTTCTAGGAATAGATCCAAGATTATCTAAAATGAAAATACAGGCTTCTCACCTAAATGGCAAATTTAATTTGATGACTGATGAACAAAACATGTGAGAGACTAATAAATGTTAATCTTTGTATCTGTTCCTGTCTAAGCGAGGGAGTTTTCTGCATGCCTCGCATTAGCTTTTAGTGAAATTAACTTGGTAAAATTAAACATTTTAAAAGTTTAATCTATCTCCTTTTGAATGCTTAATATTTTAAAGGAGCATTTGAAACTTAAAACTGTATTGGTAAAAAAAAAAATAAACAAAGACAATCTTCTCAATCTAAGAAAAAACCCCAAAAGCTGTATGAGAAAATTGGCTTCGATTAATTCATTTCATAGTTTCAAAATAAAAGTTACAAAATATTTACTTTTCATAAAACTATTTAGGGCATGTGAATTTTAAATTCATTTTCTCAAAAGATCATGGATTATCATGGATTTGGAGGTAAAATAATTTATGCATACCTAGAAAAAAAGTTGTTTTAATCCTGAAAGGCTTCTACTTTTGCATATGATAAAACAGTTTAAAAACCTTGAAAATACATCTAAATAAGTGCAGTGTTTCACTTCGATGAAACCAAATTCTGCATCATGTAATGGGACACACTAGTACCACTTGTACCTCCTAATTTCACAATTTTCTTTAAATCTTACATTTTCCCAGGAAATCATTATAACTGTTGATCTCTAAGCACTGACATTATAAATATAAGGGGTAATTTTAAGTCTTAAAAGCATTAATGATGAAAGAGTAGCTATTTTGAGAACTGACCTACAGGCTTAATATAAACTCCCTTGAATATTGAGAGCCATCACTATGCAACCTCCCTTAAAAATTACATCAGTCACTTTAGACTCATGAAAGAAAGCACATGAGGAGTTAGATTTTATATAATACAGTGCTGTAAACAGACAACTATATCTCTTTGAATTTTAATGTTTAATTGCTAGTATGAGATATATAACATCGAATGTGATATTGCAAGAGGCATTTTATTAAGGGAAAAGGTGAGTATGTTTACTCAGGAAAAAAAAAAGTATGAATCTAAGAAGCCCATTCTGTTCAAGTTGGGAGTATAAATACTGAGTACGACAAGAGGATATCCTGTTAAATATAAAATTGCCATGTATTTGATAATATCACTATCTTTAATTTAGGTACTCAGAAAGAAATGCTTTATCAGTTCTCCTGATATCTTCCAGAAAAAGTTTCTTAAACCTGTTGTAATAATAACAATAAATTGGCAACCTAGTAAGATTCACAGAACTAGAATTTCCATTTTAAACCTGACTACTGTATTCAAGACCAATGACTTTTCACTATGTGAATGTTTTTCTTCTACCTCGACCTCAGGGCAGTACTAAAATGAGCACACTGAGTCAGAGAAGCCAAGAGAATGCCAAGCCCAAAGGCAGGCTGAGTTTCTGGGAAAGGCTCATTGGTTTCTTCTTTTAGTCTCCCCAATATTCATTCTACCTCCTCATGCCCTTTGCTTTCATAATCCAGAACTGACACCTGGAGAGCCTACTCCTGCATGTCTGCCAGACACTTGAAGGGCCAAGTCAAGCAACTTGTGACAAGCCCCAGGGCTCTGATCACAGGGAACATACAAAGATCCGGGGCAGTGAGGAGACTTAGAATGGACATTTTGATCATTTCATGCATTTGTGGACAATCAGCTTTACAACATGCTAAATACAACTGAGAGCAAAAACACAAATGGTTAAAGAAGCAAAATAAATCCCAAAAGTAGAAGGAAAAAGAACAAGAAAACACAAGTCTGCAGGCCATACATAGGCAGTAAAAGTTTCACATCACTGAGGAAGTAGGCTGATAAACAACAGTACTAGGTTAAACCCAAGGTAGAATCACTAAATTACTAAATATGAAGCAGCACAGTGGAACATAGCAGATATTCAATATATATTGGCCAAAGGGATCACAAATTTTAAAGAAGATGCCAGCACAGAAATTTGCTTAGCTTTATAAAATACATATGACCTTCACTTTGTTAAAACTGTGCATTTTACTTTTTCTTTCCAGTGTGAATGGGGTTATTGGCATGGCTTTGTTAAAACACTGTGTAATACTCAGTAATAAGTTCTATAAAGAGAAGAGCTAGTATACTTATAATTGGAAAAAAATTTTATGGAGATGCAAAATAATGTATGGAGATAAAAACAGAAAGAATCAGAGATTAAGCTACAAAAAAGCAGGAAAAAATGCCTTCTGTACAGAGAAGACTATAAATGCTTATTGATCACATTAGAACCAGAGAAAATTCTGGTTATCACCGTGACTCTAAACTCTATGATGAATCACGGTAACAAATGAGTTACCAGGGCTGTTTCCTAGTCTCTCCTTCCTAAGACAGGTGAACAGCTGTAACAGGTGGATATGTGACAGAACACACCTCGTCATATGGGTCCTGCTGATGTAAACACACACACGCAGAGTGAACTGAAGTTTTATTATTCCTGGTAAATATGTATATAAGTTAGTTTGATCACCTTCTTGGGTAGTGAAATTTGCTGCTTTTCCTCTTGGGTCTCAACTCAAAAGGAAATTTTGTAAGGTGCCAGGCACACATGGGAAACTCTGACTGTGACCTTCCTCTTCCTCCTCCATGTTCTGCTTGGCTCAAGATGGCATATTAAAATGGCTTAAGATACCTTAACCCATCAATTCCTTCTGCTTGGTCTACAGAAGACCTACTGAGACCCAGGCTCTGCCCTATGAACCTGTCTAAAATGAGGTAGAGAGATCTCACATTGCTGTGTGTCTTTTAACATCAAATAAGTTCTTCAAGAGACATGCAAGACAGAGGTTTAAGGAAGAAGTTGAAATTTCTTGCAAAAGCAGCACTAGCTCACTCAGCCCATCCACCAGTAAGCAGTTAAAGAACAGACACCCCAGAGGAGTCAGACCAGAATCAATAAAGAGACTGGCACGTGGAGAAGAAAAGAAAGGGTTTCAGGAAGGAAAAGAGAAGCTCCTTAGAATGGGATTTCCCTACTCTAATGGTGTCAGCTGGTTTGAGGTAGTGTTCCTGCTCCCTTGGCTAGTTCTCTTGCCAGGAGGTGGGGCAACTCCTCCCAGTCTTACAGAGAACAAAACATAGTAAGATGCTTCCAAGATAAGTAGATCAGGGCATCTGTGTACTTTTCTTCTGGATTATGGCTGGAGACTACCTTATTCTTAACATGCTAAGGTTTGTCTCAGAAATAATGCTATCACATTAGAGTAAATAAAGTATCACTGAACATTTTAAGAGTTATAAATCAGCCCAATTGAAAAAAATATTTTGGTGACAACTAGAACTATTAAATCAGAATCATTGGTGGCAGGTCTTAAAGCTTCCATGTTTTTTTAAGTTCCACTGGGTAACAAGCAGAACTATTACTAAGCTCTAGATCCTCTGATGGTAATATAAAGCTCAGAAAAGATAAACTATTAATCTGTAAAGATATCCATGAAAGTGGCATATACCTCATGGCCACTTGACTCTATGGTCACAAAAAACGTGAAATGCATCAATACTTCAGCTTCATATGTAAAAACACCACATAGAAATTATCTAACTAAATGCTTCAGTGAAGGTCCAAGGCAATAAGACTCCTAAGAATTTCAGTTTGTTGCCAATATTATTATGGCAAGAGTCTACAAACATTTTCTAAGACTGAGTCAAGAAGCACTATAACAGAGTGGTTAACAGTACATGTTTGAAATATAAAAAGTCTGGATTTGAATATGTAGCTGTAGAAACTTAGGCAAGCAAATTAACCTTTGCTTGGGGTTCTCTATGGAGTTGTGGTAGAGAATAAAAGAGAAAATACGTATATATATACATATATATATATGTATATATATAAATGCTGTGCCTTAGGGACTCAGTGACTTGTAGCTATTATTATTACATTAACCAGTGTTTTAGAATGGAGGGATGGATGGGTAGAAGGAGTGAAAAAAAGAGGTCTCTGAAAGTATGAATCTTAGAGGAAAAAAAAAACCCAATGGTCTCTGAGACAGATTTTGCTTGAACCTGATAGCATGCTACGGGATCAAAGAATGGAAGTTTCCATGAATCAATAAGATCAAACCAGTAAATATGCATTTATAAACTAGGCTTTCTGCCTTTGAGAAATTCCATAGAGGAGCCTTCAGCAGGCAATAAAATATGTCCTAAATCTTTCCAACGAAATGACATCATTAATCACCTTCAAATTGGCTTCAGAGAGCTTCTGGCTATGGCTGCACCTTTTCCTTTACCCTAGACCTTGGCAATATCTACTCCTGCAGCTTTTTCCTACGTTAAGGTTACTTTCTTCAGAAAACTCAACATATCTGCTAATCTGGGCATAATATTAAGAGAAATCTTGGGCTCAGCTTTCACTCAATAAAGAGGATTAGGCATCCATATGGAGTTCTGGTAATGACTAACCAAGAAATTGTCAGAAAACACTTGTTGGATATTTCATAACAGTCCATTTTTAAATCAGGTAATATTTCTTATTCTTCTATCACAGAGGATGCTGTTCTAAAAAGACTTTCATTATTGCAGTTTAATTAAGCAAGTTAAAGTTAGATACACAAAAGAAGGTTGCCTTCTTATTTACATTTTGTGAGCTTAATGATCCTTTTATAGTTTCTGCATTATAGTTTCTATTTCCCATGGGGAAATAGCGTCATTTTTCATACTTAAGTACACATCCCATTTCCTGATCAACAGGTTTCAGGGTAAACATCATTCTTGAGTAGTGACAATGTATATAAGAGTAAGACACAACAACTAGATTCTTTCCTAACATTTCCACAGGAGTTTTAAATGGTTTCTTTTAAGGTGCTTTTGTAAGTTTTTCTAATGATTTCAGAAGTGGCAATGGCAAACATCTAACATTCACTATGTAGCTCGATGTGCACTAAAAGCTTTTTACATGAATTGTATTTTTCTTGTCTAATTGGCACAACCACCCTATGAGGTAGGAACTACTTATCGTTTCTTTCACAGAGAGCAAACATGAGGCGCAGAGAGGTATCCAAGGCAACACCACTGGGAGGTGGTAGAGCCAGGATTTCTCCAATGTGACTTCAGAGCCCATTCTTTGCACCACCAAGCTCAAATGCCTTTATCTTTATATCGTTCTTTGGCTAAGATTTTTTTTCTTTCTTGTGTTTTTCCTTTTCTGGTTTTGGAAGAGACCCCCATGTTTTGATATTGCATCCTCTCTGGACAGGGCTGCTGAGTCTTTATTCTGGCTTCCAGATACTCTCAGTGAACACCTTTCACTTGTACCGACCTTGGCAGTGTATGTCCACTGTTCAGGAATTACATCTTGAATCATTCTGACTCTCATTTGAAAACTGGCTCCTGTGAGGATGATACTGTCAACCTACTGCTCCTCTCCAGGGGTAGCGTGGCACCCACTGGCAGGCCTCCCCTCCTGAGGGCGCTGGGACTCTCTGTCCCCCTGCCCTGGCTCCATCAGCAGGGGCAGCCGCTTAGCAGCAACCCCCTGCACTTCCCCTCTCTTCCTTCAGATGGGCTAACTAGTCTCTTATAAGCCATTCCTGCTTCATGCTATTTTCAGAAACTACACTGTCCTTTGAAAAGTGAACTTGCAAAAAATAAGGGCACTCACAGATATTTCTTAAAATTCGATTAAAAACAAATACTGATAACTACTCTATTACTTGTATAGGGTACAACACATAAATGAGTTAAACAAAAGTGTTCTTTATATCAACACCTATGTAAAAAGTAATTTACGTTGTAGTGAGAGGTCAGCTGATCAGCTGCTTGTTTTTCTTTTGATAGACACATACATTTTCTACATGCTCAAAAATAATTTTCTCTTAATTTTCACTCTTTAATACCACATAATTCCATTAGAGGCACATGTATCTGCTAATATAAATACTACCCATGAGTACTGATAATTAGACCCTTTCTTCATAATTTCAAAATTCAGACAATCATTACTTCTTTTTGGTCTGAATGTATACTCTTATCAGAATATACAAATCCCGAAGATATTTTTTTCAAGAAATGGAAGGAAAATTATTCTCAGCATTAAAGTTCAGCTTTGAAATGATGATGTTTCTAAAAGCCAAAGGCATATGCCAGGCATTCAGAAGCCAAGTTTTCTGTTGGCCATATTCTCGGAAGTGCTGGAAGGCACATGCTACTCTAGGCTGCAAGACGATTGACAAGAGAAGTCTTTTCAACGATAGCTACAAAATGCGTTCATCAGGGTTTAGGAGATGGGGATGGGATTTAATCAATAAACATCTCCCTAAATCTCATCCACGGTCTCTTAAAAATCATTTTTTAAAATCAAATGCTTTTCAATTAATCTTAGGAAAAAGAGACTGAAAACACAATATGCCTGGTTAGAGCAGAGTAAACAGAGCTGGTGCTGTTATTTCCACGGTTAAGGACTCGAGTTCAGCAAACGCAAGCATGCGGGGCCCTATGACACACGGCATTATATTCATAACTAAGGGTGGCGGGCCACACAGCATGCTTCCCACGGAGCAATTCCTTAGTGGAAATTCCCCACGGTCATAATCAGGGAATGGCTCACCCCACTTCTGGGGCTCAGGTCCACCCCAATATCTATCCCAGTTAGAGGTAGGGCAGCTGTGAGCAGGAAGCACAAACACAGGCAGCACTCACCTCCGCGATTTTCAGCACAGCGCTCCCATTCAGGTCAAATGTCGGGGTGTAGGTGACACACAGTAAAACCTTCGACAAATAGGAGGCGAGAGATGAAGGAAGAGATACAGGGTTAAAAACTGAGATATAAATTTTTGTTTTACATGCCATTTGTGTAGCCCTGTTTTTACGATTCCTTTGCTGTTTGCTTTATCTCATGTTTCTTTCTATCCTACTACTGCCCCCTAATTTGTGGCCAAACTCTAATAAAATAGAGACTATACTTTAAAAAGCAAAGGCTGTTGACCTATCCCCATGGAAAGGACCACTGGAGGACTGGCCAGAAACAGCGTTTCTCATGAACTCCAGAAGTTCTGTCCAAGAATAAGAAAAACCTAAAAATAATTTTTTGCTAGTACTAATTCAAAAAATGGCCAGGCCCAATGCCTTCACATGAATTATCTATGTTGCTATTTTACGTAAGTGTTGTTATTATTGTCCCTGTTTTAGTGATAAGAAAACAAAATTTGGAATGATTAAATACGTTGCCTAAGGTCACACAGCTTTAGTTGTGGAGCTGAGATCTGAACTCAGGTAATCTGCTCAATCACCAGGCAATACTGTGTCCGCCTCTTCCTAGACTCAAATGTCACCGTAACTTTCTGTTCCTAACCCCTTCCCAAATCCACATGGGATCAGACATTCTTTTATGGCATTTTCCCCTTCCATCTTGCAATTTTCCCTAGAATGGTACACAGGGTTTACTGATTCCCCAAGACATACAGATGATGGGCCAATGACATTTTCAACATCTTTAAGAACCATTAAAAATTTCACTTTTGACTTGTAGAGCCATTAGGGAACAGATCAATAAAAGCCCATGACATTTTAAGAATTGCTTCTAATTTTGTAGATAAGAGGCCAGACTCTCCCCCTCTTCACTTGGCTTCTGACTTTTCTTGCTGCAAAAAACAGACATAAAAGTGCTGGCGTTCGCTCCTTGATCTCAAACCCAGCGGCATGCCCTGCCTGCAGCATGGCCTGCCAGTGGCACCCTTCTGAGGATTTTTCTCATCTGTCTAATTCGTGAGAGAGCAGTGAAGCGTAGCAATTTACCTAATACAGGATAGACACCTAACCAGCACACCAAAAAGTACAATTGTCTGATGCGACAAGAAATCTCTCCCCAGTCTCTTAGTGAGCTGGGCCAGCCCTAGGAACAGTTGCTCCTTTGGAGAAAGCAAATATCTGTGTAATTTAAAGGGGAGAAAAAGATATCTTTGCCAGGTTTAGTCTCAAGGCTAGATATTAATTGTGGGTATGCTCCTCAGCCTTTTCATTCATAAGGAGACTTATATTCAAGAGTCAACTCCAATGCTGTGGTGGGAAAGGGATTGCGGAATCAACTGCCTGCCCTCTGACCTCATAGGAAATGGCCTGCTGTCAGTTTCACGACAATCTTTGGGAGTTGGGATTAGGTAGGCAGGGAGGGATGAAAGCTGAGGATAGCAGGTTCCCAGGACCCAATGTGGGCTTGGAGGGAGGCTGGATCTTCTCTGCTTCTGTAAGTACATGGTGGTGGTCCCTTTGCCTGCAAACCCCATCCCTGGCTTCTCCTATGTGTGTTCCTCTTGTGGCTTATGTGATTGGCTTCTTTCAGGTCTCATCTTTCAGGACTCAACTCAAATGTCACCCCCTTGGAGAGCCCTGGCCTGACCGCCCTCTCTTAAATGGTCTCTATCACATCTCCTCATTGCACTGACTTCAGAGTACGCAGCCGTCTCATGAACTACTTGTTTATGTACTTATTTGTAATCTTCCCACTAGACTATCCCATCCACTGGGCCTCTGAAAGACCCCCAGGGCATTCTCATACGATGCTTTCTTTAATTTTTTGCTATATCGCAAGGCTTCCCTTTCTTGAGTGTTTGTTTTCCCCCATCATGTTTCATGGCAGGGGCGAATGGCTGGTGGTGGTGGTGGGAGGGGGTCAGTGGAGGCCACTTGGTCCATTTGGGCTTTTGATTTTTTAAGTATTGACAGTAAAGACTAGCAACTGGTAACACTTTGCAATATGAAAATAATGATGGCAAATGTTTGTCTCCGCTGGTTAATTATAATATTACTTATAGGGCTGACGATGCACTTTCTGCCTGCCATCACTCTATGCACTCACACAAGGTGCATAAGGGTAGGTTTAGAAAGAACTGCTCAGAAACCCGAACCAGTTGTTTGTAACAAGAGCTGCTTTTTGGCTGCAGAGGCTGGAGGCAGGAGGAACAGTGCCCATGTGAGGGCTTCGTGAGGGCACTGGGTTGGCAGTATTTATTTGGTACTTGAGATTCTCAGGGGAACACAGGAAGCCCAGTATATGCAGAGGCAGAGGGAGGCTTCCCCACGACAGCCCACAGGAAGCTGAGGACCCCTGCACCCAGGCCCCCAGCCAATGCTGACCGTGTTCAAAAAATGTTTGTAGAGAGGCTCTCCACACCTCATGTCTGGCCACCAATATTCAAAGACTCACTGAGCTATTAAAAAAAAAAAACCTAACAACAACAGGAAATAATGAAAGCAAAGTGAAGCACATTACTGAAGCCAGCTCTTTAAGCTCATGCTGTTTGTTGTGTAGAAAGAACAGCAAATTTTTGTTCCAGGGCTGATGGGGGAGCTGATGTGCTCCCCGGGACTCACAAGATATATGATGGGCATAGCGTCTAGCCAGGATGACACAGCAGATAAAAATGACTTATCACAAATGGTAACTGGAGAAGCTGTTAATGTTCCCAAAGCCTAGCATTAATTCACTGGATTAAAACACAGACTGGGTGTAGGCAACTTAGGGCAACAGCAAATTAATTTAAAGCATCTGACTTCCATTGCATAATAGGAGGGCAAAAAGTCTAGATTATATATTCTGAGCACATTGGCCCCAAGGAAAACAGGGGCACCTAAATATTGACGGCAATTTTATTAAAAATGTTTTTACAGGGTCATTAAAGCACATTGACTAAATCACCACTGAGCAGCAGAAGCTTGAGTGACAGGCTGCATCTTGCAACCTAGCTTGCTGGCGCTGCCTTCCTGAAAGAGCTCAGAGGGAATAGGGGGCACAGGGCCAAGCCTGCCACGGAAAGGGAAAATTCATTACAGTGGCTAATAAAAGTCGCAAATCATTTTTTAAAAAACCCAATAATTGAATAGCCATTATGTGCAAGAAGTAATCCCTCAATTTAATACATGTATAGAAACCCTGGGTTAAAAAAAAAAGATTAGAATTAGACTGGAAAGGAGAAAATAAAGCTGAATTTTTGCAAGAATTGAGCACAAGTGATGAGAATCTAGAAAACATGGTCACGTGAGGCACAGAGGACAGATGTGGATGAATAAAGAATGATGACGCACACGAGATCACAGGTGTGCTCTTCTGACCGGGAACATCTGGATTACTCCTCTCCCAAGGGCATGTCGTGGTGACGGTCGGCGTTTCTCCATTGAACACACCCTGCCTTGCAACTCTGCTCAGGGCAGAGCAGCAGCTGTGACATCAGGGCCACAAGTGTGACTGTGGCTTGTGATTCAGTGTTTAACGGCGGTGTGACTTTGTCTATGTCCTCTAGCCCCTTATCTTTAAAATTCCCATCCCACCTCACAAGGATATTTAGAGGAACAAATAAATTAATGTTTTTAAAAATACTGCGTATGGTGCGTATCTCTAGGTTGTCTTCTCACAGAGTTTAAACAAGTCTCATTTGATGTAGCTCATGGTAGCTCTTCCGATATAAATGATTAGGCTCATTCTAAGTAAAAAGTAAATTAGAAAAATCAGACGATCTACACTGACAAGTACAAATCTTTTGGAGTTTGCACTCCAGTATTTATCTCTGCCCAAGTGCTTTATCTTCCTGACCCAGCCTCACTTTCTTCCTTATGTTCTCCTTTTAGGTCCTTATGCAATTTAAGTCATTATTCACCAAGGTTCTAATTGCTGTGGAATCACAAATATAAAGACAGCACAATCTTTGACATCAAAAGAGACCTCACCATCTATGGGAGGAACGAACGCCTGCACAACCGCACTTCAGGGCCGACTGTGACAAGCGCTGCTGCAATGGCAAGGTATACAATGATTTTGAAGGCTGGACGACAGAAGAACTTTGGAGAAGACAGACTTTGCAGAGGAGAGGACACGTGAACAAAGCACTGGTACTGGAGAGAAAAGGGAGGGAAAGATGTACCAAGCAAAGGAAATGTCATGAGCAAAGCCATGGGAGTGTGAAAGTAAAGAGGCCAAAGACGACGCTAGAAAGGTTGGCTGGAACCTTACTGCCCGGCAATTTAAGTGCCCTGTGTTCAGTGTTTTGCACATATTATCTTAGGGCTGCTCAGGCCAATAAATCATGACTAAAACTAGATATGCTAGGGCAAATCGGAAGTCAGAGAGATAAAGCAGACACTTAATGAGATGTAGATAAAGTTAGAGACAGATCCGAGTCGTTTCAGTGGCAACAAATTGGCTGGGCTGCATTTGGGGAAGGGAAGCAGGGAAATTCCCAAAGCAGAAGGCAACAGTCACCCACAATGAAACCTGGGTGTCATCCTACCACTGCTCCTCCCACCAACCCCTACTGTTCTAGCCAACCTGGCTGAAATATCTCATATCCCACCATTCCTATACATTTTACAAAGCTTTATATTAGATATTAATAAAGTAACATGCTTTGGAGAACAAAGATATAACTTGTTCAAAATGCTACAGAATAGGCAGAAAAGTCAAAAGGCTTATTCCTATAGAATTTATTAGGAGCAGTTTTGATGTACTACTTAAATCTGTGTGCCCCCTCCATACACACACACCCCCACTAGATGTACAAGATTCTTAGCAATAGATCTACCTTTTTTTGATGCCCACCATGTGTATAGCACCTTGCTGGATCCTGGGAGCTGTGGGGAGTGCTGGCCCATGTTCATTCCCTCCTATGAACTGTCCCCATGAATGATCAGCCTCACAGTTTCAGTGGGACTATGCATCTATGTGCATAGTCATTACTGTAAAATGTGTAGACAATGTAGTAAAATGGCTCTGGAGGTACAGAAGAAAACTGTTCCAGGAATCTGAATGTTGGATCCAGGTAGTGTGATTGGTGAAAGGCAGTTTTTGCAACCATATAAGGCAATACTGGAGTTTGAGATGATCTGGGTAGGGCAGTTATAATTTGGTATTCAGGATGTCCAGCAATCTGACAGGACCTTACTCTGGACAGGGAAAAAACTGTCTCTACTAACCAGAGAGCATCTCCCAAAAGACTTATGGAATATTCCCCCACCTGAAATTTCCTGTTATGCTCTGCTGAAAACCTATCTTTTGTACTCACCATCATAAATGGTAACTTGTATGGGATTTATGAGTAGAAGAGTTCATTTCTATCAAAGTTCCAACAGAGTCCTCTGCAGGGCCATTTCCAGGGGATTCAGGAGTGAAGAAATGATTCCCAAAGTTATTAGACTGCAACTGCCCATCTACTTTACATCTACCTGTGTGCTACATTATTTAGGTCCTTATTCATTCATTCAACAAATATTTATTCAGGAGTTACTAGGGGTCAGATCCAGTGCTAGGTGTTGGACACACGGTAGTGAACAAATAGACAATCCCTGATCTTGCAGTGGTAACACTGGTATGAAGATAGTCATAAAATAAGGAATTGCAATAAGTGGTGATGAACATTCCGACTGGGAAAATGTACTGCCCTCTGGGGAGGCCTGTCAGGGTCCAACACACAATACACAAGTTGTAATACTGTATTCATCCTTTCATGGAATTCTAAATTTAACATGTTGTAACACATATAATTAATAAGTTAAACCCAGGGAAGAAGACAAAGATATCACCAAAAAGTGAGCTGATTTGGGGGAGTCAACTGACCCCTAAGGCACATGGAAGACATGAGGGCATATTGAATGAACAAAGAATATTTTTTTCCTCTTTCTTAAACTATTAAAATAATCTTAATTTACACACAAGTACTTCTTGGGATGATTGTGGTCTCATTTTTCAAAATACCAGATGTTATTTATAAATCACACCAAACAAAATAAACTACTAGAGGTCAAGAAAGCACAGCCCACAGAAGGCCTTGCATTCGTCTCTCCCAGTGCGTGGAAGAAATCCTTAATGCCAGGCACATTTCAAACCCCGGCTCTGGCTCTGGCTGAGAATTTAGCTTTGTTACTTTACACACATCTCCTTCTGGCCTCTCATGTATATTGGCTTGAAACTTCATAAAATTAAAAGTCGTTGCATAATTCCTTCTCTTTAGAAACATTCCAGTTCTTTTTTTACTCTGTCGAATTTAGTAACAAGGAGAACAAAAATTCAACGACACACACGGAAACACTGAGATACCAAATGCCCCTCTATGGGGTGCAGGGCACGCTGGACTTCTACACGCACAGCCTTATGGAGTGTGAATTGCTGAGGTGTATCTAGACCATGAAATAGAAGCAGAGGTTCTTTCCCTCACGGTCCAGGCACAAACACAACACAGGCTCAGTCTTCTGAAGTTACAAAAATGGCAGAATGCATATCTTTAGAGTGAAGCAGGGGAGGGGTAACAGAGTAACAGAGGGAATGTACAGAATTTCAGAGGATATTTCCCCATTTAAATTTAAAATGTCAATGCCAAAAATAAGCATTGCTTTCTTATTTTGATCAAGGTTTCTCAATCTTCGCACTATTGACATTATGGACCTCTCTTTGTGAGGGGTTTGTCCTGGGCATTATAGGATGTTTAGCAGCATCCTTGGCTTCTACCCAATAGATGGCAGTGCTAACTCTCCCATTCCTGCTCCCCCAACACAAACACACCAGTTGTGACAACCAAAAGTATGTCTAGACATTGACAAATGTCCCCTGGGAACAAAACTGCCCCTGGTTGAGAACCACTGTTTCAGATCATTCATGCCCCACAAGCCTTCTGGATATAGCTGAGAACCTCTATAATGCTACCCTGCTCCCAAAAGGGTCAGAGCTAGAATACAGGACTTCCAGAGAGGATCTGGGGTAAGTCACTGGTCCTTCACTTTGCTTCAGAGATCTTGGACTGCAGGTAGTTGAGCTACAATCCCAATCTTTTTTTGATCCTAAGAAAATGCATCAAGTTATTTCATCTCATAAAATATCTACCACTAATGGCAGATAATTAGACAAATCACTTTCTGGCTCAACTTGCCCAAATTCTGAGAGCTTTTTTTAGTCAACACAAGGTTTTGCTAGAGCTCCTGAGTACCCAGTTTGGAAAACCTTTCAAATTACTCATTGGTTTATGGTCCTGTCTCAGGTTCTTTTCTGGCCTTCATTTATTGCCAGTAGTAATAAGTTACCGATATTCATTGGCTATGCCCTTGGCACCTAATTCTAGGAAATACTGTACCTACGATATTCATAGGAAAAATATATAAATATTTATAAGGAACTTAGCTAATTAACTTGAACAAATAAACAAACCGTTTGTATTTCTATTTTCTTCTCCCTTCTAAATTTACTCCCTTGGCAAACTCTTATAACTGTCACCACTAACTAGAGGCCTCACAAATCTGTTTCTAGAGCCAACATTTTCCCCAGGTTGCAATCCCTGATTTCATGTTCTAAACATCACAAATAATATATGCAATTTCACGAAAATCACATCAACCTAACTACGTCTCTGCTATGGTAAGCTGCTAAACACTTCTTGCTCTAAAATTCTTAATTACCCCTGCAGATACCCCATCGAAAAATAGAATCTATTTCTGCACTCCTTAAATATGGGGTATGGAGTGACCATTAACCTGCATTGACCAATGGTCCATCATAAAAACAAACACAAACAAAACCAAACACCACTTGGGATCTGAGTTTCCTAATTCTCCCTGCCACTGCCGTCCCACATATAATCTGGTCTGCTAGAAAGTAAGAGACCCTATAGAGAGAGGCACCAGTCTTCTCGGGTGGACCTGAAGAAGCTATCTTGACACACTGACAGCTACATTAGAAAAAGAAATTTTCCTTGTGTCATGGTGTTTTATTATGAAAATAGAACAAAAACTTTGAAAACAAAACAATCCTTTCTAATTTAATGAAAAATTTGTTATTTTTTGATGTTTTCTGTACGTGAGTTACATGCAACTTGAAAAATAGTTCTCACAACTCCCAAGGGGAAGAGACATGTGAGTTACATATGCTTCACAAGGCCCCGGGCTCAAAACTAGGGTGAGTTAAATACAATTCAATTGCAGTTAATGTGTTAAGTCGCCGGCCCAGCCCACCCACCAACTGACCAAAGACATAGTGTAGTCCAGCTGAGGCCAGCAAAAGAACAGCACAGCTGAGCCCAGCCCAAACTGCCTATCACATTTTGGGGTGATTTCAGATACATGAAGCACTGTCCCAACTATATTTTGTTTTTAAATATGAGCTTGCTTTATTATTTTGAGCGAATTCTAGGAGATTCAGCTGTGTTTATATGGCAATGCAATTTAGTTGTCGAGATGAGATCTAGTCATTCCAGCCCTTATGAAGAACAAACTGGATTGGTCAGTTATGTTTTGATTATTGCTCGATTGACAACACATCATGATTAAGATGAGAAAGAGAAAAGGAACTACTGTGGAAAGGCAGAGTCAATACTATAAACATGAAGCTTCAGTATGAAGACCAGCAAGTGTACGAGGACCTACACCCAAAAGCTGAGTGGAAGAGATTTATTTTTTGGTCTGTTATGTAAGTAGTTCATGTTTTAGAAATAGACTCTCAAAATTTCAATAGAATACAAGATATACGTTCTCATAGAAACAAAGATATGAGTTATGGTGCTCAGGGCAGCCTACAGATGGCTGTTTAATTCAGACATAGTGAAATGTTCTGTATTTGTAATGAATAAAATGGAAAATAATAGAAAAAAGAAAATTCTTAATTATGCTACCATTAAAATTGTATTAAATACTTAAAGGAATATGTATTGTCATGTGGAAAATGTTTATGATTTAAAATTAAGTGAAAAGCAAGAAATAAAATCCAATGTACACACAACAAATATAAACACATAGATAGGATCAGAAATGAATATACAAAAATTAGTCACCATGATGGGATTTATAATTAACTTTTTCTCTTTTGAAATGCCTGTAACATTAAACTACTGGTATTTCTTTAGTCTTTTAAAATATTAACATTCTTTGAGATCTGACGATATGAACTCAGTATCTCTCTCCGAAGTTAGGCACTTAAGACCCATCATTCAACCAGAAACTCTGGCTGCGGGTCTGCAGTCAGCATGGATTTTCTCTTTCCCACCTACTCACTGCCTACGCCACTGCCAGTCACCAGCTGCTCCTGATACTCTCTGCACATCAGCTCAGGGCACTTAGCCGCTTTTCTGCATTCAGCCACGATGGCCCTTCCTACTGCCACCAGCCTAGATTAAGTCCTGGGACCTCCTGCCATTTCACAGTGCCACTGCCTTGGCTCTGCTGATTCCCAGATTATCCTGCAAAGCACTCCTCCCTCCCCCAACCTTCAGTGTCTAACACCCAGCTCTGTATATATCACTTTCCTACTTACTTCGACCAGGTCTTCTAGAATCTTCTTCAACCTCCCCTCCAGGCTCACCGTCCACTATCCTTTACTAATCCCAGTTCATACCCCATGCTTTTCCATCTGCAGGACTTTTCTTCTTTACCAAGAATGACCTCTCTCCCAAAATTTATCTGAATCCCACTCACTTTCCGAAGTCCAACTCAGATAGTATCCCCTTCTTGAAATGGTGCTCTGCCCTGCTGAACGTGGTTTCTCCTTCTGAATGTTCCCATTGAACTTTTCTTCTGCTACAACATACACAGCTGCCTTGAATTATGTTCACTGTGGACCTCTTTATCTCTTTCCTAGTAGATTATAAACCCTTGTCTCTGAATGCTTTGCTTTTAATCCTACAGTTTTATACACTATTGGTAACAAAAATAGATTAACTGAATAAAACAATGAAAATAAAGTCTAAAAATCAAATTTAAAAGTTCAATGAGTTATTTTTTCTAGTTTAACCTGTAACAAGCTCATTTTGACTTAATCTCACAGTTTGAGTTTTAAGAAGTCAAATTTCAGTGTTATGCTCTAGTTAGTGCCCTCACTCCTTGCCTTTTCCCTTTCCCTCCCAGACTCTTCCTAGAGTGGGAGCCTCATCTTGCACAGCCTCTGCCCACATAAACACGGGGCTGTTGATAATTTTATAGTTGATACTTATAGAATTGAGCAACCAAGCCCCTCAAGACAGAGTTTTTAAAGGGCTAGAGCCAACTTCTATATATGTGATTCTGTATATGTGAAACATTTAATAATTATAAAGTTCTTCTAGAATATCCAAATCATATGAACTCCACCTAGTAGAATGGAACAGAAACTTACAGGCTCAGCTAAATAGTGGGTGTTTTCCTTAGGCTGTGGAATAATGGTTAAGACCCTAAATATATCTAGGTGGCTAACTGATATATAATATTTTACAAAATTCTGCTTTTAAGCTATTAATAGATATCTGTAATTCAACAGTAGCAAATATGAGGTCATTCTCTAGGAATCAGAAATATATGTGAGGACATCTACTCTTCTCTTCCATTACTATAGAGAAAATTACCCTGCTTTAGGCTCTGTGGGGAGGGGGTTATAGATTAAAAAGAGATTAGAAGAAAAAACTCATAAAGTCATAGTATTCCTAATGTTTTGGTTCACAATTTGAGTGAGTTTTGAGGTGTTCATTTTATTATGCTACATAATTCTTTTCTAATAACTAAGAATATGCTACACATATTCTTTTCTAATAACAAAAATGGAAGCTAACACTGACCTCTACTATGCATGGTTCTAAGCACTTTTTATTTTTACTAATTTAAGACTTACTGCCACCCTAGGAGGTATACATCAATATTGTTCACACATTTTACATTTCATTAAGTTGAAGCACAGATAAATAAAGTAACTTCCCAAGGTCATCAGGCCTTCTAGTTCCAGAAGCTGTGCTCTTACCATTCTGCTACCAAATATTTTGAAAAAAAGAAAAAGTAACAAGACGATGACAGAGGCCATTGATTATTTCATAGGATAGTCACACCATGCCATTCGCCCAATCTTGCAGACACACCTGGCTGTTAAAGGTTCGTCAACAAATACCTATCTATTGTAAGAGATTTCCATTTTCTCATTATGTTTCGTTATTCTCCAGAAGCTGTATTACTCACACTGACCTTGCAATTAACTCAACTCCCTAGGTCTGGAAAGTTGTCTTCTCTGCCTACCCAAAACCACACATCCAAAGAACATATTGACTCTTAGCCCTGCTCCAAAGCCTTTCCAGAAAACTACAAATGGTTGAAAAAGCAATCCTGCTACCAAGACTGCTTACGCCCAGCCAGGTAACCGAACCACTCCTACTTTAATTTACTTATGAAAAGGATATAATGATGTAGGAAGTTACTTCAATTTTAAAATACAAATCCATGTTATCTTTTCCATTTTTGAACTCACACAGATTATTATCTATAACCTCAATTTAGTTTCTTTTGTTTGTTGCTTATCCTAGTGGACTACTGAAAAATACTACATCCTTCCTTCTCCTCTCCATTAGTCAATAACTAAATTAACAGGCAATTAGCATGTACCAGATGCTCTACTAGGCACCAAAGGGATAAAAACAATACTTACAGTATATCATTAGTTTTCACTTACTAACTAGTGCAATTTTCCAGTCATGCCCAAGTCAAAAGTTGAGGAATAACTAGCTAGAGGGATGACAGTGTGCAGTTTCCTCAAACAGGCCATTGCGGGGAATCCTCTGGGCCTCAGCTAACCTCATACACCTCTGCACGCACTGTCATCCTTCCCTCTGAGAAAAGTGCAGCAAGAAAAGAGCAGGAGGTGGCAGAGGGGATGATACGTCAGATGTCCTGGCTGGGGGAAAGCAAGCCAGACTATGATTCTCACGTGATAAGTGACCTGACTGACTGCCACTTATTACTCAGCATTATGCCCTGCTTTTTCAAGAACACTCCTAGCTTTGCCCCTCATTAGCTTGTAACTTAACTTTCCAATTTGATCATCTGTGTAACAGGATAGTAATGACTGCCACCTACCTTTCAGGATGGGCTCAGAAGGGCAGCTAACCACTGTTTAAGAGCACAGGTTTGGCTTCAGGCTGAATTGTGCTTCAAATACTGGCCCGATCATTTCACTAGCTGTGTGGCCTTAGTATAAATGTACTTACCAGAGTGTCTGATGTATAATAAATGTTAAATGACCAGTCCCTGTCATTTCTCCTTTGAAAATTGTAAAGCACTCCACCAATATTCACTTCTTCTATCCAAAGATCCACATAAAATAAGACACCCAATAATAGAATCCTCATCAAATGCTTTCTCAGTGTCCAGTATCATAACCTTGCTTATTGCCGAAGCCAGCCTGCCCTCCCCAGAGAGGATGCTCACCTCTCCCACGTGCTTGCAGAGGCAGACAGCCATGATCCTTTCAGTCTTTGAAGACTCCGCCAACTGTAGCTGTTAATAACCTCACTGTAGGTTATCCATCAGAAAGAAGGGGGAAAAGTCCTAATTACTCTAGTCAGAGATGTCATTAGTTATGTACATGGCTCCTATAAAGTCTGCCCGGCATTTATGCAAATGGCACACATCACGGGAAAATGTTACCAAGGCAGACAAGTATTTAACCTAAATATTGAATAGCTCCCTACCACCTACTAATCCATTTCAAAGCTAATCTATCTTCAGGGAAACCTTTCTGATTCTCTACAGTTCTGACAGTTTATTTGCTCAAGCTATAAAATTTTTATTTGGATTCCATAGTCATTTCAATAAATCAAAGTTGCCTTTTCTCCCCCTCCTGTTAAATAGTAAAACCAGGTTGAACAGCTCCTGGGCTAAGTGATTCCACCTGATTCCTATTTAATTTGTCAGACGCAAGCATCACTGATTTTTTTTAACCCTATGACTGAAAAGTCTAGGGCCTTCTTTCTAAATGGGAACAACACCACTGGAATATTGGGTTTCATTATTAGCTAGTTTCTATTTAATCTCAGGGAAATCTCTAAAAGAGAAACCACATTATTTTCTCTCCAGGAATTTAATACAACTGCTACATTCTCTTAAGAGTGTGATATGGTTCAATTTCTCATGTTTATAAGCACTAACAGATACCAATTTGCAAATAAAATGCAGATATAACTTTAAAAAATAACACCTAGGATCTGTCATAAAAAATGTTCTATGCTGTGGTTAGACATACATAAATAAAAACTGCATGGTGTAGCTTTATTATCCCTCCTGAATAGTATATACCCAGACCAACATTTGAAAATGTCTACCATATCTCCTTACAAAAGACTTTCTGTGCCCACAAAATACTTATATAAAATGACTGGAAGACTTTTACAGGAAATATCTAGTTTAAATAATTTATCATCAGAATGAGTCATGTAGAAGCACCAAGACTAAATTAACACACCCTTCATATGTAATGGAAATCCAGCCTTTTCCCTGAGGACTCATCCAATTCTCTTTTTTTAAAGGTAATTTTGGGAGAATATGGTAAAAGTATTTTAATATAGTAATGATATTAACAAAACAAGGACTTATTTAAGCGGTTTTACTTGGGTCATTATAAGTATTACAGGATTACAAGATAAAGGGGTGTGAGCTTCTGGAGATTACTAAGAAGTTGGTATAGAAATTCCTCATGCATAGAGAAAGGAGATAAAACTTATTATGCTAAGCCAGAAATTCTGTAACTTGAATCAATCTCCATAGTCAAACAAGTATTTTAAATCTCAGAAATAGGAAATAATCAGGGAGCCCTCACCTGTAATCCACCAAAATCAGATAACTGTCTTCAAAAGTTTTATTGACTGTTAATAATAACATCACCTGAATTATGGTTATCTCGTTAATTTTCTAGCAGCTCGACTAAAAATGTTTGTCCACAATCAAAATATACTACAGCCAATTACCTTAAGGTTAGGTTTGTTGTGAATTGAAATATTTTTCCCACTTCCAATATTTAAGTAGTTAAAAATAATAACACGTATCCCTTGACTAATATCTCTCCAACCCCCCTCCTCTCTAGCCACCCCAGCTTCTGGTAACCACCATTCTACTTCCTTTTTCTATGAGATCAACTTTTGTAGACTCCACTGAGGAGTGAAACCATGTGGCATTTGTCTTTCTGTGCCTGGCTTATTTCACTTAACATAATGTCTTTCATGATCATCCATAGTTACAGCTAGACAGGAAGAATAAATTTCAGGAGATCTATTGTATAGCAAGGTGACTATAGTTACTGATGATATAGTATATTCTTGAAAAATATAAAGACAGTGGATGTTATATGCCCTCACCACAAAAATGATAACTATGTAGATAATGCATTTGTTAATTAGCTAGATTTAAATATTCTACAATGTGGATATATACCATGTTGTACATGATAAATGCACACTGTTATCTGTCAATTAAAAAAAAATAGCACATAGCAAAGGCCCTTATCTTTTTAAGCAGTTTGAAAATCTCATTGTAAAGAACAGCAGCCAAGATTGTTTTTCTTTTTTCTCATAACATCTGATTTTCCTCCCAGACATTAACTAAAAGTACCAAGGTCTATGATGGTATCCTTTGAAAGTCCATTAAGATAGGCTTTCATGATTTCCAGTAGAGTTAACATGTGTCAACTCCTGTCCTGAGCAGGGCTAGCAGAAAGCCCTACTGGGCTGGAATTAGAAAGCAAGTACAAGTTTTCAAAACAGGTGTTACTATTGACATAAGCATTAAACATTCTGCTTGTGCAAAGCTCCTAAAAGAACAGGTACTTTCTCTTTGTAATTTTTAAGATAAATTTCTGTATTTCACAAAAACCTATTCCTCAGAGAATTTCCAGAATAATACATAATCTGTGAGGTACGTCTCTTAGCATGACACCAAAGCTCACCCTCCAGTATTTGGAGACCTAATAGCAGAAGAAAGACTCACAGGCCAGACATGGAAGTCACAAACGCAATTAGCCTGGGAGTTGGCCTTGCCTCTCTTTCAAGAGTAGCACAGAGGTAGTGGAGAAGTAAAACAAATCTAGAGGAAATTACTCTGTGGTTCCCACAAATGCACAGCTGTCAAACTTACATCAAAGGATAAGGCAAAACTGTACATAACAGAATCAAAAAAGAGAGTTGAAGATGAATGAGATCTTAAAGATTGGCCAACCTGGGCGTTCTCAATGTTTACTGTGTCTAAGAATCACCTGGGACACGACAAGCTGCACATTCCTAGACCCATCCACTGAGTTTCTGATTCAGCAACAGCAGGCAATAATGGCATCACCAGTAACATGTAACACTTCTAAAGCACTTGCTTTGTGCCAGACACTGTGCTACGTTCTTTACAAATGTCACCTTACTTAAGCCTCAAAACAATCCTATCGGGTAGGTACTTCTATTTTCCCTTGAGGAAATCAAGGCACAGAGTGGTTAAGGCATCTGTGCAAGTACATCCTGCTAGGAAGCGGAGGGATTAGGATTCAAACCCAGGCAGGGCAGCTTCAGAGTCTGAGCTCTTAATCATGACCCTGCACTACCCACTGTCAGGGTCAGTGTAAGGCCTTGGGCATCAGGAAAATGTCATGACTGAGTGGACAAACTGACACTCAGAGAAGTGAAGTCTCTTATCCAAGACAAAAATCACATGGCGCATTTCCAGGGAGAAATCAGCCATTATATGACACCAACTATTCTTGAATATTCCTCTACACATATTCTCCTAGGGAGGAACTGGACAGATTACATTATTAAAAGCTGTCTTGTTGGTTCCTACTATGTTACCTTGACCAAGGTGCTATTCTGGGGCAGAGATTTCCATCCTTTTCTGCCCAGTTCACTGCTCACTCACAGAATATTATGCTCTCCAATCAGCACAAGGGACTCCCAGTCATGATTGTCAAGGGAACCAAAGGGGAAAGGGGACAGAGAAATGCCACCCCTAAAAGGGAGGTAGTAACTAGAATGAGGGATATAAGATTCACATAATTTGAGGGAGAAAAAAATGTGTTTCTCATGTGCCTCCCAAGTATAATCTTTCTCCCCCTAAACTGGCCATTCTAATATTTCAGTATATAGCAAAATATTATTAGGTCTTTGCTTTGCTTTAACATACACAAGTCGGCAAAATATGCACGATGATCAGACCTAGTCTAAGCTGGAGCTACTCACATATATTCTCCTAAAAGGTGATAAATTTACTTCCCTGACAACATTTGATATGCAAGACAGAGCCAAAAGCTCATTGGTTTATAGAAATTGTCCCTTTCTGCTGTTAAATCAAGGCGATTTGGGGAGAGGGGACTAAAAGCAAGGATGATAATCATCTGGTCCAAATGAAAGATGAGCCAGCATGACCACAATGCGGAGGCATTTTCAAGACAACAACAAGTACTGGGGGTCAGAACGTGTTCCTGTCCCAGTGACGCACGCTGGTGGCCACGTCAAACCAACCTTCATCACTTCCACCTGCAGGTCTTCGTTGAGCGAAGGCGTCACTTTCACGGCATTCAGGATCTGATTGAGCAGCTGCTTCTCATCAGAGTCTGTTTCCATGGATACAAACCTCTCTTCCGACAGAAGCTTCTGTGAAGAGGCACAGGGCAGTGATCACAGATAGGCTCTCCCCTGCCGCCTTATTCTGTTCTATCTTATTACGTATTGATGATCATTTTTCTTACTGGGAGGCACATTAGCTGGAGGCCATTAGGAAAGAATTCATGCTCTGTGCCATTAAAAAGAAAAATGCATCCAACCTTGGGTAAACTGTTCTTGGCAAAGACCTTTTCCTGATATTAGATAATTCATTCTAAATTTCACAAAGTGAAATTCTAATGTGCTGGCCATATAGATTATTTAGGTGGTAGGGATGGGGAATGAACGTGCCAAGAGGAACCTAGCCCTGCACAATAGTCACACACACATGTACCCTTTCTGAATGTAGCTTTGTCACAGGAAACGAGAAGGTCTTGTCGACAAGTTCATTTTTTCAGGTGTTTCTTTTTACTTCCTAATGTGAGCTTGCCATTTATCTGGGAATTATTCATGAATCCAGAAATCTTAATGTATTTCCCCATCAGAAAATGAATGTCACAAAAATGTAAACAAGAAGACGTTCACTTTCATGAGGACTCCCAGGAATCCACGTCACAGGACAGCCCTTTTCTATTTCTTATCTTTCATAAAATTCTTCCTCATATTGTACCCAAGCCCACCTTGCCTACAACTTCTACTCCTTCATCTTTCCCCAGAGCCACACGAGCTTCTAAAATGTCTGAAGTCAACTATCAAGGCCACCCGAGTCTTTTCTGCTCCATGCTAAACCTCCTCAGACTTCTTTAAATGCTGTCTGACAAGGTTTCACTTGTGCTCTCTTGCTTACAGCGTGAACTCCAGAGTGAACACAATACCTCAAGGGTGGGCAGATATTAAAGAGGGATGCATAATGTGACTCACATTCTCAGGTCCAATGAGCTTGGTTGGTAGTCACAGCACATTCTATGCTGCCTCACCCTGCAACCCCTAATTCCCATTCACAAGGGCTGCAATTAAGCTGTTTCCCCCGTTCTGCCCTGGTGCAATTGATTTTTGAGACCCCACCATAGAACTTTGTATTTATGCCTGTTTAATGTGTTATTTTCCAATGTGGCTTAGAGCTGCAGCCTGTGAAGAACATTTGGAAATCTGATTCACCCAGTATAATGACTCCCTCTTTCACCATGCCATTGCAGATCGGGAAAACAAGTACTTCAAACCTGCATCCTTAAGACTCCCTAGTATTTTGCCATTATTCTTTCAATTGGAATTATTTTTAGAATCACATAGTATACCCAGGACAGCCCAGAGTTAAAGGTTATATACAAAGCTATTTTTACTTAAAATGATAAAGACTAGGAAGCCCTAAAAATGTGCTTACAGTTAACAGGAGGCAGCCGGGGATGGTAAAAGGAAGACTCACAGCCTACCAAGTCATTGAAGTTAACCCAATTTGGTAAGCCCTTAAAAACATGGTACTGCAACTGAGATTGTTGCAGGGTTAAAAACAAGAGAAGCTGTATGGAAAATCTATACAATACTATCAATAGGAAAAAAGGAACAAAAGTGGAAGGTCAAAACAAATTCTCACTCATTTTTATGGTTGGCCCAGTCACCTTGGAGAAAAGCAAAAGGTTTTTAACATTATTGACAGTGTTTAAAAATTTCAAATGCTGCTGCATATTGAAATACACATTATCTAATTCTAATCCACTGGTGGAAAAAAGAACAGTTTTCTTACTCCTTCTATGTATTAACTCTTAAAAGGAATTAGGGACCTCTCTGAACTTAAAAAGCTAACTATGAAATAATCCATACTGATGTGAAAAGACATGTGACAAATGCCACCAATCCATGGCCATGCTGAACAAACCCCTGCAGCCTTCACCTTCATAGTGCTTGTCTCTTAGAAACAAAACCACTCTAAAAAGTTGGTGTATTTATATAGCCATCACCTTTTCACTGTGGGAATTAGACCCATTATGTTTAGTGTAAAACACAAACAAATGCTCACAGAAAGAAATGTGTTCAAGCATATTTGACTGTGCTTATTAAACTAAATTTCTTTTTCTTCCCAATTTTGGCCTGGAAACAAAAGAAATTAATCCAACCCAACTGTAGAATTTAGAAAAAAAAAAAAAAAAAAAACCTTTCCAGTTTAGCAACAATTCTTATTACATGGAACTACAAATGGTGAATGTATATAAAATTTGAATTTGTGTGAACTTAGGGTCTCTTTCTTGGGATCCCTTATTCTCCTGAAAACTGGATGTCATGAAAAATATTTCATATCTGTGTGGGCTTAGCTAGGTCCCCATGAATCAGTGTCTGATTACAAAGGCTCAACAAAATAACACTGTACACAGAAAAATTCTGGGTGAATATAAGAAAATTCTGTTATCCTTTATGGTTCTTAGTTCAACCAAATTTCTGTCTGGATCTTTAAACAGCCAGTATTTAAAATGTTAACTATGTGCTTTCAATGCCAAATGGCCTGTCAATTTCTGTCACCCCACTGCATTCAGTCAAAGCCATACCTGCATCCCTGCCAAAGCGTGTTGGGCCAGCTTCACATTCTTGGATTCCAGAGCCAACTGGAGAGGCAGCAGGCATTTCTCCCTGGCAAACACATAAATAAGGACCACATGTGAGCTCAGCAAAGCTGGCAGTCAAGCGATATAAGCCTTATGTACACCCACCCTCAAACACCACCACACACATACACAAAAATAATACCCCCAAATGAAAATGCACGTGGGCTTGAAGAAAACACAGCAAAAAAGTTGTGCAGAAATGATAGCACATCAGCAGCTCACCTACTTCATATGGCTACAGGAGGAGCAAACACAAGGATGTTCATTAATTAGTACTTGGTACACTAATGAGCAGACATTGGGACTATCACCAGTCTGTGAACATGCTTTGCTCTTTCCCAAATTAATGGATTGCTCACACCCAGCACACATGGGGTGAACAACGCTTGGAAACACCATTTATGTAGATTTCTATGCTTTGCTTATACCTCCTTACCTGGGAGGTAACTACATCACCACTGGCACTCTGCCGCATCAGTATAAACTGAAATGCTATTAATTTGTTAATTCTTCCCCAACTCAAAGTATTCAACAGTCATTTATACTACTAAAATTTGCTCTATAGTCTCCATCAAGAGCTAGATCTAAATTTTGTGACAGGTTCTTAATAAATACGTTTCCAAGATGGAAATACAAAGGAACCATCGATAGCATTGGCCAGTGAGAGGTACCTGGATGCAACATTTCCTAGTGTCATGGGAGAGACTAAAAAAAAAAAAAAAAAATGTAGAAAGCTACTTGGATATTTTAAAGTTTAAAGAAAAGCAGGGCACTCAAATATGTTAGGAATAAACCAAAAGAGTTACAAAGACAAAAATATCTTTCTGTTAGAAGCATCTACTCTAAATAATTAAACAATAGACCAAGAATTTTAATCAACTCCATTATTTCCCTATGGAGTTATACTGACACAAAAGTAAAATGTTGCTTCATTTTGCCAGGTTCCTCCACCCACACTTGAACCAGAGCAGCCCCATTTTTATCTGTTTCATATTTTCAGGATAAACTGAAAGATTCATTGATTTTAGAGAGTGTGAAAGCCACAGGGTTAGACTATGGGATTTCATCTTTGGAGAAATAAGGGTCACTGTTGTAGAACACAATAAAACAGGAAGTTAATTATAGCTTTTTTTTCTTATTTATAAATTTAATCCTCCCTGTCCACCCAGCTTTCCCAGGGACCCTCTGTCAGCAGGTCCACCACGGATGAGGCGAGAGTCACAGACGTTCCCCAATGCCAGCCACAAGGACTGAACGAAAACAGACTGTCAGGAAGAAATCTGTCTTCCCCATCCTTCTCATCTCTGCCCTCAACAACCCAATGTTACAACAGTCATTCTTATACAACAATTGATTAATACCACAGCCATTTTCATTAAATATATCCTTCGACAGATGGATATACAACTGTGTTACATCCAGTTGGGTGGTTATAACTTTGTCGCTGTTATCTTACTGTCAGCGTGTCACAGTTACAACACAAACACTGCTGTGCAGTTAATTAGAGCAGGAATAGCTGATGTTTCCAATTTTATTTCTTTTGTTCGATCATAACCAGTTTATAAGCTTGGAAAAATTAATGGAAAGAGTAAAAGTAGAGTGAGAAGTAGGAATCATATGCAGATGGAGAATTAGGAGAAGCAGCACAGAACTTCACATGTAAATCCTTGAAACAAATTTCCATCAGGATTAATTCATTGTGAAAGAACTTAAACCTTGAATTTGGAGTCAAATCTGACAATGAGGGCACAGCACCAGGGACCAAGCTTGGAGGTCCAAAATTCTCACAGCCTACTGGCCCAGAGAAAGGTAAATATATTCAGTAGCTATGGTCTAAAAATGTGTAAGTATTTACACATTACTCACCAAGGGCATCCAACAAGAGTGGATGCCATGTTCAACAGCAATAAAACCCCTTTTGGAAATGCTCAACCTGTTGATCCTTGGGAAGCAGCATTATGTTTGCATATAAACTGCATGTCCATATTACTCTGCCATCTGCAGTATTAGCCTTCAAAATCCTTATTCCACTCTCTCACCTGCTTCCGTGTTCACACAATTGATATTGCTGACTTGAGCCAGGTTACTGACAAATGCCAGGACCACCAGGTTGCACCATGACTTTAGGGGACATCACTGAACTGCTCCCCTTGTAAGTCCTGGTCACCAGGCAGGACTGGTAGATGGAGTTGGTCCAACTTGGTTTTGGTTGAGTTGAATTATGTCAGTATTTAGTGGAACGAACATGGGCTGTGGAATCACATGGACTTGGATTCAAACCCTAATCCTTTATAAGTTGTATAATCTCAGTCAAGATACTGAACTGTTGGGTCTTAGCTCCCTTAAGACCAATCCTGTAGGTTATAGCAAAGAGTACATATAACATATATAAAGGGTTGTCAAACTTTTTCTGTAAAGAGCCAAATAATAAACCTTTTAGGGTGTGTAGTCCATATAGTCTCTGTCCTAACTACTTAACTCTGCTGAAGCACAAAAGCAGTCACAGACAATAAGTAAATCAATCAACACGGCTACATTCCAATAAAACCATATTTACAAAAATAAGCAAATGGCCAGACTTAACCTACAGGCTATAATTTGCCCAGCCTTGATATAGATGAAGTGCCCAACACAGATCATGATTTTTAGCATAAGATAAGCAGATCTAACCTTTTGTCCAGAAAGATTCTATACAGGACAGGGGCTAACTGTCCTGGGAGGGTCTTAGCAAAAGCAATTATAAGTCTAAGATCTCACTCAGAAAATACATGCTTTGAGGAAATATCACTATAGACAAAGATTTCATCCAGGCAGCTAAACCAAGACACTCCATCCAACCATCCATTCAACCAATATCTATGTTCCAGGCACCATGTTGGGTGTTAGAGAAGATCTAACAAGGAACATAACAGAACAGGTACTTGCTGTCATTTGTATTCATGGGATGAGAGAGAGAAAAAAGAAAATTGGCACTTGTTATTTCTCTAGTCTTACCTATCACTATAACCTTAAAAGAGGTATTCTTACCTTTGTTTTACACTTGAAAAAATGAAGGTTCAGAGAGGTTTTGTAGCCTGCCCAAGGCCACACAGCTAAAATGTGTTGGAGACAACTCAAATCCAAATCCATCTGACTCTCAAGACCAAGTTCCTTGCAACCTCCTTTGGTCTCAAGAGATCAGAGCAAAGCTAGAATAGATGTGCTTCTTAACCTTTTTTGGTTCACAAACACAAAATAATCTGTCAAAAGACCCTCTTCTTAGAGGAGGGCACATATCATTTTAGGGGATTCATGGGTCCCCAAGCCCCAATTCCACACGGATCCCAAGTTAAGAGCCCCTGCCCTTAGGGGAAAAGGCTGTGCCCAGCATTCAAGGTATGCATCAGAGAAGAGGGTCACATTCCTTGGCTGGGCTTAGGGTCCTGTTAGGATGGCCTTTGTATTGCCACACTGAGCCCTGGGCAGAGAGGTAGCTCCCTGTGTGTGTGTGTGTCTGTCTGTCTAGGAGGCAAGGAGGACTACCAACTCTCCTTAGTATCCAAGGCCTGTCATCCCCTCAGACCCAACAGCCCCCCCAGAGTATTGTCACAAGCCTCAGATCCTGACTTCAATTGGAAAGGAACACATGTGGAAATGAAGGAAACACATGGGGCATAACTAATTTTGTTGCTTGCTCTGTGATATCACAAAAACCCTCCTGCCTTCATTTTTTTAAAAAGTGATTTTAATGAAAGAGAATAACAGGCCTGGTAATTGGGTCTCAGGATAAAATTTATAATGAAGATGCAACGTGGCACACACTCAATCCTCCCTGCACCCCTTGTATTAGAATAAATCATCTTTTGATCTTTCTGGATGCTGCCTCATTGGGAAAAGGGCATACCAAACACCAACTTCCAATTAAATTAAGTGATTATATTTTATGCACAGGCACATGCAAATTTATTTTTGCCTAATTAAATAAAGGCAGTGGCCCCAGGTTTCATGTCCCGACATGCCATTATTTCTTTAAGAAGAATAATTATGTCTTGTATGCATGAGGCAGACATCATCCGCGCTGTGGCACTGTGTCTGGTCATGTTGAGGAGACTGAACCTATTTCCTTAACTGCATCGTCACAGTTCACAGACCAGCTTTGTTAGGCTGGAAGATAACAATGGACAAAGAGAAATTAAAATAGGTGAATAGGGGAAGAGTTTGGATTTAATAATTGCCTTTCAATACAAGCATAAATATGAACTTCAAGTGAAACCAAATATATTCCTGAATGTTAGGCTGATTCCTCTTTAATGCCCTGGGTGGGAAGGAACACGAAAATGCTTACATTGCTAAGGTCTGCTTACATGCTACAACTCTAGCATTCTATGATCTAAGCCATTTATTAAATAACTACATTTCTTCACATAATAACCATGGCTCTGGTTAAAATGGCTTATATGTGACTTAATATGTGCAAAGTACCATGGTACACGTGTTCATATTTACTATTTTATTTAATTATAACTTTTGAAGGTAGAGATTTAACTGTCAACAAAACTGAAAATAATAGAGATTAGGTTACTTTTCCAAGGTCACATGTTTGTAAATGTCTGTTTTTAAAACCCATGTCCTCAAGCCTACACCACAATGCCTATGGGGGTAGACAGGTCCCCGTCACCTATGCATATGACACACTGCTTTAAAATGGCAATTCAAATATCTACCAGGTTAAGAGTAGAAATGGACCTCAAACAAGTAATGTAAGTTATCTTGAGTGATAATTCGTGAAGCAATGTGTTATATTTGACAGTTGCTGTGTAGTTATAAGAAGGTGTAGACAGTTTGGATATGTGGAAGAAATTTGGCTTTGGAACCAGCTGCTGGGTTCAAGTCACAGCCATGCCCTTCCTAACTTGAGTACAGAAAGTTTTTCACCTCCCTTGTTGTGACACTTGGGATGTTATTATTCATGTTTATGAATATGGATCCTTTAAACAGTTCACACCAACATTGGCGAATTTTCATCGATTAAGCTTTTGCCAGAGCCAATTCCATTGAGCCAACTGGAACTAAATTGGTTCCCTAACTGACTTTCTCCACAGTGTGGTTAAAATGTTTCCATTTCATTTCTATTTTAATGAAATTATTTTTTTATCAGTATCTATCCTTTTCTATTTCAAAACAAAGACTAGATTCACCCTTCAGGAACTGTTTTAAGCTCTAGAGATATAGCTGTGAACAACATAAAATTCCTTTTCTCCTGCAGGCTTTCAAGATTCCTTAGCAAGTCTATTGTAATTATTAAGTTGAGCATATGAACTTGCCATTTTTGCAGATCAGAAGAGGTTGAGTATTGGCAATTTTATATGATTCAATCTAGTAAAAACAATTCTAAATAACATAATATGGCTATGCCATATTTTACCTCAAGATATAAACTTTTATTATTTATAATTTTCTTATAAAAGGTATGCCTGTATATAAAAAATTCAAACAGTACAAAAGGATATATAGCAATAGAAATCAATTAGGGCACTATTCAGAGTGTAGCTGAATGTTGACAATGAGTATTTCAAGATAGTAGCATGGGGTATCTTTTTTTTTTAATACTTTCTATTTGTACCAATTTTTATATAATAACTCCAGAGTATACTTGCATGATCTAAAGAAAATATTTTTTGAAACCCACAAAGCCATTGGCTCCTCACCATAACATTCCCTTTTCCTGCTCAGCTCAAAAAGGTGAGTAAATTTTCCTTTATAGAGATAAAATATTACATATAGAATTCATTTTTCTTCTATTTCTTTATGGCATTTACATCAATAGTCCAAATATTCTCCATAGCAATTAAATGTGTTGTTCTTGTCCATAGAGAAAACCTCCATTTACATTATTGGCCTCACTATGCCAAGTTTATCAATCCTCTGAAAATTTATAAATACTGGATTATATCTTTGCTATTTGATATGTTTAATTTTAAACATAAGTTGCAAAAGAATAGAAAGCAACATAAATACAAAAACATTTGTTACATTATCAATGGGCTTATCTTTTTCAAAGTTTTCCTCTACTATTCTTACAATATTCAGAAAATATAGAACACTATAGGTTGAGAAGACAATTACATAAGAAAGAGTAAATTTTTATTCATTTTGGAAAAAATTAAAGATGGATAATAGCTTGGTATTTTCATCTGCAGTCTGGGATTACCAATATTAATACTCCTGCCATAGGATATAAATTCTATATAATCCATGGAAAAAATACTAAAGTTTTTTTAATCCTAAAGAAAGTTGTTCTAAACAAGTAGCCCTCTGGCTCTACTGGATGCAGACTTTGCGGTGAACACACACATTGGCCTTTTTCTTTGGGTCAAGTGTTCTGTCACTTTCATCCAAAGGATTCCTGACTGATGCAAGGGAGAAAGGCAGCTGAAGTCACAGAAGTGCCATTTATTAAAATCTTCAGTGTGTCAGTCCCTGTGCTAAGGGCTCAGGCACACTATCCCACTAAACTCTCACAATAACTCAATGAGGAGGGACAAATACAGTCATGCTCAGCATAACGATGTTTCCATCAATGACAGACCACGATGGTCCAGACGTTTATCAGGGAGCTGAAAAATTCCTATTGTCTAGGGAAGTCACAGTCATCTGTAGCACAAGACATTACTCACATGTTTGTGGGGATGCTGGTGTAAACAAATCCACT
The DNA here is from genome assembly GCF_020740605.2 of Lemur catta. Classification (NCBI taxonomy): domain Eukaryota; kingdom Metazoa; phylum Chordata; class Mammalia; order Primates; family Lemuridae; genus Lemur; species Lemur catta. The sequence continues at coordinate 124,580,311 of NC_059129.1, read as the reverse complement.
ATGCTGCCAGTCGTATAAAAGTATAGCACATACAATTATGTATAGAACATTATACTGGATAATGATAATAAATGACCATGTTAATGATTTATGTGTTTACTAAACTATATTTTTTATCATTACCTTACAATGTACTCCTTCAACTTATTTTAAAAAACAAATTAATTGTAAAACAGCCTCTGGCAGATCCTTCAGGAGGTATTCCTTCTAGAAGGCGCCATTGTTACCATAGGAAATGACAACTTCAATACGTGTTACTGCCCTTGAAGACCTTCCAGTAAGACAAGATGTGGAAGACAGTGATATTGATGATCCTGACCCTGGGTAGGCCTAGGCTAATGTGTTTGTTTGTGTCTTAGTTTTTAACAAAATTTGATAAAGTAAAAAAAAAAAAAGAATTAAAAATAGAAAAAAGTTTATAGAATAAGGATATAAAGAGAGTAAATATATGTTTGTCTTAAGCTAAATGTCATTACAAAAAGTTTTAAAAAATTAAAGTTTATAAAGTATAAAAGTTACAGTAAGCTGAGGTTAATTTATTATTGAAGAAAGAAAAATTTTTAAATAAATTCAGTGTAGCCTAAGTGTACAGTGTTTATAAAGGTTACAATAGTGTACAGAAATGTCCTAGGCCTTCACATTCACTCACCACTCACTGACTTCACTCAGAGCAACTTCCAGTCTTGCAAGCCCCATTCATGGTAGGTGCCCTATACAAGTGTACTATTTTTTATCTTTCATACTGTATTTTTACGGTATGTTTTCTATGTTTAATTATGTTTATATACACGAATACTTACCATTTTGTTGCAATTACCTGCAGTATTCAGCACAGTGAGCTGCTGTACAGGTTTGTAGCCTAGGAGAGATGAGCTATACCATACAGCCTAGGTGTGTCACGGGTAGGCTGTACCATCTAGGTTGATGTAAATACACTCTATGATGTTCACACAATAACAAAATCGCCTGAGGCATTTCTCAGAACGCATGCCGTTATTAAGCTGTTAGTGACTGTGTTATGGGCATTTACTGACGGGCTCAACGGAAAGAGAAGAAAATTCACCCCTGGACCAAAGGTGGGGCAGGCACTGGACCTGTGAGCTCCTGCTCTAGGCAGTATGCGACCTTAATGGTTACCATTTGTCAATCTCAAACTGTATTCCAAGGACTGGCTTGAGCATTTACACCCAGCAAGACTGTGAAGAATTTTTCACCAAGAAACTCCTTTCTTTCTGTCCATCGTCAATCCATCTTCACATTCCCTCACGTTATCTCCCACACCAATCACATACAGGCTGATTTTTACAACTTCCCACTGTGAAACACAGGGCACGTCATAATTCCTCACAGGGCCACTTCCCATGGCACCATGGAAAGTTTCTGCTCTTTACAATTTTCATAAAAAGCAATTTGTCAGTATATATCAAGAGCTTGCAAATATTAATATGCTTTCACCCAGGATATCCTCTGCTAGGAACCTTTTCTAAGGGAATAATCATAGATGTAGCTAAGTTTTATATGTAAAAATTTTTACTATAGTTTTTTTTTGTAATATAAATAAAGTTAAATCATGGTGTATCTATAGAATAGAATAACAATTAAAAGTATTCTGAAGTTTTTATTAACACAGGAATATTCACGAAAATGTTACATAAAAAAATGAGAATACAATGCAGAATATATACAAGGCATGCTCCTACTTTTGAATAAAAAATTACATACACATACAGAGTCGGTAGAGGAGGGAGCAAGAGAGAGTGGAAAGAAATTCCCCCAAACACCTCCGGAATGTGTCTCTGCCTTTAAATGTGTAATTTAAAATCAGTATACTTAATTTAATCTTGCTTCTTTCTATGACATGTTTTCCTACAATCAAGCTTTCAGGCTCAGAGTGTGAATATACTTACAGCATGAAACATGCCTATGGAAATTGTTCTGCCTTGCCCTGGATCATGGGACCACATGCATTTTTGTTATTTAATGATTTTTTCACGATGAAAATGCTCCAACTGGCAATCTGGGTTTAGCTCTCTGCCCAGAATCTCCAGGAGGAGAGCTGTGGAGCTGTGGAGTAGCAAGGAGAAGTAACAGCTACGGATTCCTAATTCAAACCCTCAAATCTTAGGGAAAAAGAGAAAAGTGGCTGGACAATACCATAACAGTCTTTTTCATATGCTGATAACCTTATGCAAATATGTAGCTACCTTTTGAAAAGTGGCAACTCTATGGCATAAATATATTTCAGAAAAGTCTATATAATCAAAGACAGGTAACTTAAAAACAAAACTAATCACTTCGAGAAAAAAAAAACCTGACTTCATGTTCTGTTCAGGACTCACTGGCCTATTAAAGCTCACAAATAATACATGTATGTATTTATTATAATTTCTTATGTATTAAATGTCATGACAGTAAAATGGTAGACTAAATGTAAAGTAATACTTTTCTATGAAATGGCAATTTCCAGTTATGATGTCAAAGTGCCTTATAAAACCAGCCCATTACTAGATCAATCCAACAGTCAGAACTAAGATTGGCATTTCAAAATGACTAATAATCCATTTGTGAGAACTAAATAAGATCTTTAGTAATAAATAGATTATTTCTTTAATAAATATTTATTTAGCCAACTATATGTCCAGGTACTATATGAAATGTCAGGTGTATAACGATGAATGAGACACAGGGTTCCTGTCCTGGTGGAACTCACAGGCTAGGAGAGGTAACAGTCAAGTGGCACTATGCACACACAAGTACAAGGTAATAAACACCTGTAGCAAGGTATACAAAACCAACCATAAAAGTATAATGGGAGTGGAGGCAATCTTGTCTAGAAAAATACAAGTGTCTTCATAGACAAGGTGATATTTATTTAGCCTAGAGGGGACAGAATGGGACTTGGTCAGCCAAGTGAGGAAGAGGAAAAGGACATTTCCAGCTGAGGTAGTAAGTGCAAAGGCACAGAGTGGGTTCATGGAACTGCCCCAACTCTCACTGTGACTGGATGGAGAAGTCCTGGTGGGAAGACTGGTAAGAAATGACTTTCACAAGGTAGAGTTGAGCCAGGTTTTGAAGAGTCTTCAGTGCCATGCCAGAGAGACTGGCCTTTAGCCAGTTAAAAATGAGGAGTTAATGAAAGATTTCTAATCGAGGAAATAATATGTGACCTCAGACATTTTGTACAAAATGGAACTCTGGCTATAACAGACAAAATGGAAAGTATAATATCACAGAAAAAAATTTTGCAGTCAAACTGATTTGGGTCAAATTCAGTCTCTGCCAATTACAACCTACGTACTAAGTTTTAGCCTCTTCAACCCTCACTTTTTTCACCTAAAATATGGAACTAATATTACCTACTTCAAAAATTGTTATAATGATTAGACAAGAAGCTATATTGGTCAAATTCCCAATTGATTGGCCTGGGCCATCCTAACATTTACAGCACTCCTGAAGGCCCCAGGCCCAACCCCCTTCTCTACCTACCCCGGGCTCTGCCCTGTCCCGTGGTGTCTCACAGGCACAGATATGGACATCTCAGCCTGCAGGCCAATCTAAGCCCACAACCCCTGCAAACAGCTGCTTCATGGACAGCCCTTGGGCCTAGGGATGTTCACAGCTGTGGCACCATCTGCCTTCTGAAAGACAGAGCCAGGGAAGCAGCCCCCACAAGTGGTTTCTGGAAGGAGTCTCAACAGACTGAGCAGGGAATTCTGAGGTCTCAAGTACCCAGCAGGGCATAATCTGAGAAAGCAGGGTGGGATTTGGGTGGGGACATTCCCTTGCCCCTGAGGAGAGGGAGAATAAAGCCCCTACAATGTGGGTCTAGGGCACGGTCCCACCTCACCTAGGACTTAGGGTAGCACTGATGATGCCTCACACATTGTACATACTCAAAAAATGATCATGATTATGGTGGTTTTTTTCATTGTCACAATTGTCTTGTTATTATAGTGTTGTTGTCATCATTATTAACAAGAGGCAGGAAAGCTTGGTGGAAGGACTCCACTCTACTATAAAGGCCCAGCACTGAAACTGCATTTGGGTGCCTGAATTTAGGAATGGAAACAGGAAAAACCACATAGAGAACACAGAATTGAAGTAGAGAAGAATGCCTGGAATAACACTTTTGAGAAAGTAAATGGGTAAGATAATAACTATATTCTTGTATATTTTGAGTCCCAGGCTCCTTTGGGCACCCAAGTGCCAATGTGCAAACAATTGGATGTACTGGAGCTAAGAAAAAATTTAGATGTTATCAATATAAAAATGGTAGCTGAAGCCTTGAAGTGGATGAAACTTCCAAGTGAAAGTACAAGATGCAGAACAGAAGGACAGAGCTCTGAGAAATCCCTCCACCCAGACCCAGCGAGTGGAAAGAATAAAGGCTGCCAGCAAAGAAGAAGTCAGAGGTGGCTGTGATGCTCAGGAAGCTGCCAGAAGGACGGCTGTCCTTCTAAGGTATGTCATTTGTGCTAATACCCACCAGTCACTGGGTGCCCACTCTGTGCCAGGCATTCTGACTTGGCATGCATTATCTAATTTAATTTAGTAGTCAAAACACTGTGTGTTATGTAATGATTTCCATGTTATCACTGAGCTGACAGATGCAGAGACAGTAAATAACTTGCCCAATGTCACCTAACTACTATAAATCATGAAGTCTTGTTAGAAGCTTAGCGCTACTGTTAAAAGTTAGGAAAAACTAGGCACACTTTAGTCAGTGCTCAAGAGGAAGAGGCAGTGAGGAAAGAGAAGTGATGTCCCTGTCCACTGGAAGTGGTTATGAGCTAGCAGCTTTCTCATCATGTGGGGCAGTGGGAATTATCACAACCATTTTACAGCTCAAGACATGAAGCTCCCAGTCACGTGTACCCATGGAAAGAACTGTTAAATGGGTGATTCCAGACTCCAATGTAAAGGCCATACAACCCATAAGCCTACACCCTTTCCATATCGACACATTCTTTCTCCACCATGAGAGAATGAAGACTAAAGAGGAAAGGCAAAGGCCCCCACAACATGGAAACAAGCACAGGCATCCCTGGAAATTAACCAAAGTAATGAAAAATTTTAATCTTCTAGTTTTCCTATGTTCTCTCCCCAAACAACCCAGCACACGACAGCCATTATGTAATAATCCCCACTTCTCCCAGGACAAGTAGCACTGAGAACTCTTTCCATCTGAACAGCACACTCAGATGTAAAATGGGCAGGCCCACAGGATCCAGAAAATAGAAAAATCTGTATTCTTCACTCTTTTACTGACTTTTTATCTACAGCAATAAAACTTTCAGCATTAAATCCTTAAATTTAGCCTCGGATGTAGTAAAAGCTAAGCATCAGGCCAATTTGAATATACGGAAAGGCCAAGGACAGCACCTCAAAGGTTCATCCCTGGTGCTGAAAGTGACTGTACCACTCAAGGCCAACAATCGTTCATCAAACACATGCTCAGTGCTTTTAGTCCTCATGTCCATTTTACACATCCCTCCATCTTTACGAATGCCACCCTCCTTCACGCTTCTGCTTGGCCCTTCTAGCATTCCCAGAGCCCCTCCTGGCAGAATTAGTGACTCCCCTGCCTCCATGACACAGGATACGGTGGCTGGTTACATACAGGTGGCTTTATAAATATCGTGAAATAACTCTGGCGGTGGGGTGGGGGGAACATATTAAGCCTGCTTGGTTTACAATCCACTAGCAATGAACATCCTTGTGCACATCTCCGCTAAGCAAGTGAACTGCCTCCTAGTATTGCAATGGTGTAATACACTTAAAATACTGAGACCGTATCTTCAAAGAGGAGGAGATATCTAGTTTTTTATGTCAACTTTTGACCAATTGTTAAAATCATTACCATTATGAAAGAAATGACTTTTCCCCCCTATGGCACATCAATTTGATGGAATTTTAATGGCCCTTAAAATGTTTTTAAAGAACCCTTAATGACATTGGAAAAATGTTTTCGTTATGATGCTAAGTGGAAAGCTATAAAACATTACACACCACGTGCCCCAATTTTCATTACATACTCACAGAGGAAAATAAGTCAAGTGTTAAGATTCACTATTTCTAGGTGATGTGGCTTTTGCACCCACCCAATAGTCAAGGGTTAGAGTTTAGATTTTACCAGTTATTACTGGGTAGGTAACCTTAAGCAAGTTATCCTTGCAAAGCTTCAACCTTCTCATCCATAATACAGGGGTGTAATGAAACCTACCTCATAGTTCAGGTGCTATGACAGTGTGTGTCAATAATGTTTTCAAGGCTTTTGAATTTTCTATAGTGAGAATATGCTCAGTCCATGCCCTGACAACATTCCCTTTTCACAAGTGTAGCATTTGTGTGTTTATTCTCTAATTTTCTAAATAATTTAAAATAGGTGTGTTTCCATAGGTCAAACTGAAACCTTTTTACATTTTGAAGTTACATCCTCTGCCCTGTGTTAAAAGCTCTGCAATTCTTTCTCCATTGGCACTGGAAATCACTTTCATCCATCCGTGTATAGAGATAACTCCCCTTAAGTAATTCATTTTGACAATAAGCATCAGGCAGAGAACAATGATGTAAAATTTTATTTTCCCATCAACAGCAACTTCTCCCAGCAGTAACATGTTTGTGGTGTTTCAACTACTGAACATCCCAATAGATTCTGCACTGCAAGCACTTTTTAAAAATAGGCCTTGGGTGGGAGCCAAAAAGATTGGTTTGGTTCCTTCCTGCTTTAAACATATCACAGACTCTATACTTCTCTCTGCCAGCCCGTAGGGTCAGCTGAATAAGATATACATTAACCTGCCAAGCAAGTAGCCTCAGGTCTGGCCCCATATGATGTGAAGACAAGACTGTTTCTCAGGATAAATTTCACGCTAAAGGTTGGGTTTGTGTTTGAGCACTACAGTTACAGCCTTCAGCCTGTTTTAAACGGCCGTATAACCTAATCACCCCGATACCAGTTGAATTTATAGCAATACATAAGCAACGGGCTGCCGTATTCCACTCAGGGTGATATCAAATCTGTTATATAACTGCAGGACCTTTCTAAATCAGACAGGTGCTGGAAGAAAAACAAATATGCCCAGTATTTTTTCTTTAATATGCTGAAGAGAAAAAAACAGTAGCAGACTGTTCTTTTAGTGAAATGATTAAAGACCAAAGACAGTAAAACTAAGACGGTAAAAGCTTCCTGATGACAATCTCAGTCCAGAGGATGGAGGGCTCAGTCTGAACCGGGAGGGAGGGCTCTCCAGAGCCTCATTATAGCGGGGGTGGGGGAATGACATAAGCCTGCTTGACACTGTTACTCTCACCACACATACCCATCAATCAGAGATCAGAGAGAGCAAATGCAACACAGTCATTTGCAGCAAGCTTGGCTATAAACGCCCTACCTCCGAACAGAGACTTAGTGAATTTGCAGAAATACACATACACATACCCACAAAATCAGTGAAGACAAGATAAGATCCTGAAGGCTAATAGAAATGTTCACAAGGAGGAAAGAGGAATTTGTCAATAAATTTATCAAATAGTCAAGTTTTTTAAACACTGTAATTATTCTGCTGTAATTATTATTTTATCGGCAAAATCCTAATATAGAGTCACTTCTGGCTAAGAAAAGATGTTTCTTCTTCTCCAAGGTTAAAAAAAAAAGGGGGGGACTCCTACTGATTTCCCATCCTAATATTGTTGGGCAAAAGTCCCTAAACTGAGAAAAACAGAGTAATTGATTCCACCATCTAAACACACTGCTGGCTGCACTGATGCCTTGTTGCCAGGGTGACTCGACACACGATTCACATCAGATGGATGCTGAGCTGGACCATGGTATTTTTCTCAATTTGTCAGAAAGCACCAAGGCACTCTCTGTTCTAGCCTGGGAACATGCTGAACAGGATCAAAATTACCAAGAATACCACTGAAAACTAGGGTTAAACTAACCTGGAAGATAAACATTCATACTCAAGTTTACGGGGCATTCACTCATCACCACACTTCATGGTCATGCTGGCTGGTGTTCCTCCCTCCCAGGGGACACATGGGAACCAATAATCTTATGCAGAGCCTTCCCTGCTGAGGTGCTAGGGCAGCTGGGCCTACCCCAGAAAGCCCAGGGTGTCTGAGCAGGGAGTCTCCTGCTCTGGCCTAAATAGAAAGACTACAAGACCACAGCATCGTAAAGAGCAATGCAGTCTGTTAAAAGAATCTGGCCCAACTCTGGGAGATCCATAATAGTTCTGAACAAACACAGGGTATAATCCTGGGCATGTTACTTAGCTCTTTCTGGATCTTAGTTTCTATCCACGAGACACTAGGAAAGTTCAGACCTTCCCAGCCTCCTTTAAAAAGAATGAGAGGAATAAATTGAGTAGGAGATAGGAAAGAGCTTTGAAAGCAAACACTTTATAGAAACATGAGGGATGGCACAGCGAGAAGAGCCGCAGAGTCTAAGGAAACAAGCCCTCCTCTTTTGTCCTGGCTCAGACACTTGTGTTCCCTACAAGTCTCCGCTGTCCTATTTGCAGGGTGGGAAGATCTCTACCAACTCTCCAAAGTCTAGCAGCCTCTACTTTCAAATGTATGGTTGCCAGTGTGAGCAGCCTTCTTTCTCCTTGGTGACGAGATTCCAACTTCCTTTTGCCTGAGTGATGTGGTCAGCCCCAAGTGGTAGGTCAGGATTGATCCAAGCCTTTCCCAACAATCTTACTGACTACTTTTCCAAACTTCCTTGCAGCTCTGAAAAGACTTTTGCTTTACTGATAAAAAGGATCAGACCTGTTTGGTTGCCACTGCCCTTCTGCCTTTTGTGTTTCGTATTTGAACCCCCGTCTATCATATATTAGCTATGGGACTTCAAGCAAGTCACTTTATCACTCAAGCCTAAGTGTTCTTATCATTAGAATACAGATTATATTAGTACCTATACTATTTACTGTAAAACTTAATGCAACAATGCAGGTAAAACCATTAGTATAATTCCTGGCATAAAGCAATGTTCTGTAATTGGTAGCCTCCCCCTCAATAATGGGGGTCAGGCACTTTGTGCCAGGGGCCACTGGGTGTAAGGCTGATGGCATTTAGAGTGTAGCTGGGAGGGCACAAAAGTCAATCAGTTATTCAGGGAGGTAGGGCAAGGCTATGACACACACCTGCATCCTCAGGGTGGGGGAGAGAATACCAAGGCCCCACCTCCGAGACTCCACACCTTGTAAATGCCACAGATGTCTCAGATCTCCTCCGTAATTTAAAGTTACCAAACATTTAATTTATAACTTCAATTCTTTATCCCACAGAAGAAATAGAAAGACAATACAATGGCCAAAGGCAGCCAAACAAAAGGAAGAGGATCCGGACTGACAGACCTTCAGAGTGGTTGCCTCTGCTACAGCCACCTGGACCAGCCTCCCTTCTACAGGTGCCTGAGGGTCACATGAATTCCTTTAGGGAGGGTGCATCAGTTAGGGTGCTTTCATCTGCACATCCAACAGAACATCCGACTCCCTAAGTGGCTTACAAGGCGGCAGCTTGGCTCCAGGTTTGGGTAATTCAGTGCTCCTGTGACACAGATGAGAACCCAGGCTCTTTCCATCTTCCTGCAGATCCACCCTCTGTGCGTCAGCTTTATCCCCTGGTCAGCTCCCCTCACAGTTATAAACAGCTGTAGCCACTCCAAGCATCACTTGAATAGGATATGTTTCAGAGGAAGAAGGAGCTTCACTTTTACAAGACTGAGCCAGCATTTCTCTCATAATGTGATGCAGGGCAACCCCATGGCAGCCTCCTTGGGAGCACAGGGCTGATAATAAAGGCCGTTGCTATGTCCAGTCAGGTTCTGCTGGGGTAGGGAGTGGGTGGATGTTGGGTAGGCAAGCGGTGGTTTCTCCACTGGAAAATTATGGAAGGTGCAGAGAATTTACAAATGCCAATAATGATCCCCCTAAACTAAGAAAACCCCTGCACATCTTCCGGTTAAAAACCAATCCATTATCTTTAGGTAGATACGTGCTGCAGTACCACTGGAGACGTGTCCTCCTCCCGGCCCATAACGATAACCCCATCAGCAGCCACCCTCGCAGCGCACTGACACGAGACAGGCCAGCTCAAAGAAATTTCTTGAGTTTGTAAATAAAAATGGAGGAGGAACATGCTGATAGAGCAGCATTAGATTCCAGTTCTCTTGTTTCAGACACGAACGTGTAAGACTGCCACAATCAAGTTTTCCAGATCTTGTCTGCTCAGGCCGATTTGTTTATAATTCCCAAGGACCAATTAGGCCACTTCATATTCTTAGCAATAGGAAATAACACTATTTAAATCTAGATTCTTATCTGCCCCTTTGTTCCCAGTACTCTTGTTTTCCTATCTAAAAATCACACTTTGAAATTCAGCACCGAAAGGGAAAAAAAAGCCTTAATCATGCTGCAAAACTGCCAAAACACTGCAGGCCTATTTACTAGAGTGATATTTCACTAACAATTTGTTGTACATTCTGCAAAGTACGTCTTACTTGTTATCTTATGTAATCTTCATAAGTACCCAGCAAGGAGTATACCGTTTGCACTGTTTGCAGGGAGGGATATTCTAGGGCAGTAATATCCTACAGCTAGGGGGATGGTAGAAGTATAATAAAAGTGGTTATTTTCCATTTTAAAAAAGAGTCCTTTATATTAACATGAAATGTAATGGGTTTGCTATTGTTATTCTTAATGAATTAATTTTTTTAAATTTCTGTTTTAATTTCTAATATGGTAATCAGACACAATCCAAATTTTAAATAAAAGCTCTTTGGGGTCCTCACTAATCTTTAAAAGTGTACAGGGTCTTGAGACCAAAAAGTTTAAAAGTGCTGCCTTAATCCATGCCAGTAACAGGGAGGGCCTGAGAGTGAGCCCTGGGGGGTGGCAGCTGCTCTCCTGTCCCCGGGCAGAGGAGGAGCATCAAACTGGGGGGCTCCTGCAGGACAGACTCAGCAGGGATGCGTGCCGAGCCTGTGCAGGAGAGGCTGGGGCCACCTCTGTGGCCTGCAATGGGATCTCCCCAGACATGTCACACTTGGGAAACAGAGGAACCTCACCACATTTCAGGTTCCGTCTCCATTTATAGAAGCCAACAGGTAAAATGACTAGCTTAAGGTCCCAATGGTCATATGTGGGAGAACCAGGACTCGCACCCAGGACTTACTGTATCAAGATGACCTCTTTGTTTTTACCTCGGCAAGTGGCTGGCTTGGAGGGGAGAGTTTGCGTCCTGTTCCTCAATCCATTTCCAGCAAGCAGAATGTTGCTAGTTTGGCTCTGACTCTAAACCCAGGCCCCCTATCCCCACTAGCCAACCGCCTCTTCCACCAGAGCCCAGACCCCCACCCTGTCTTCCCACTCCCGACCACACTCCATACACCCCTCCCACAGAGGTGTCAATGTTGAAAACTGAGGGCTGCCAGGTGATCCTCTCGAACAAACATTTATAAAGACATCCTCTATACTGGATGGTTGGGCATGCACACCTTAAACCAACAATTGTTTTCTTTCTTAATCAAATATCCTGTTGACTTTAAATTATATCTCTATTTTTACTGTCTCTGAAGCACATAAATGCTTCCCTCTCCGTTGTCAGCAAAGGTCATGTTGCTGGCCTTGTCTCCATGCCCAGCATTATTTCAGAGTTGAAGGTAAAATCCTGCAGGGTGAATCTAGCAACTCTCCCTGCTGCTCAATCTTGGGGTATCTTTCTGTGTTCAGCCCCCTCCCTCTGCCCTTTCCTGGTCATGGGATCCTCTCCCCCCATGGCCCATGCACAGCTGGACACAGTGTCCTGGCTTCTGCCCTACCAACAGCTTCTGAAATTAGCAAACAAAACCCCTTTTGTTTTTGAAAGATTTTCTCCCAGCTGATAAATACAGAAAATGAAAACAGGGTTTACAAAATGAAGCACACCACGGGGAAGTTACAGTTTCAGGGAAAAAATTCATTTAAACACAACAGTTCTCTCCGGACTTCTTAAACTGAAACTTAGCATAGGTCCACTCCCACTCGAAATATGATCTACTCTAGATGTATGCCTAAAAGTGAGCCCTACCCTAAATCTTCTCTCAATAATTCTGCAAGTTTGCTCATCTTACCCCTCCTTATCAAACTATATGAATTGCTAACTTGCCTCTTCCCTTAGTCAAATCAGCAGAAGGTAGAGGGGTAAGGGTTAGCTGTTTAATTACATAATTATTCAGGATTCCCCAGTGGGTATTCACAACAATGCCAGACTAGAGACTCCTTTATCTGAAAGTTTCCTTCTTCCTTAAACAGAGGAAAAGTCAATTTAGGTCATTTCCTGGCAAAACCATGTACGTACACTAATTTCAGTAGCTCTACTAATACATTACTGTCTCCTCAGTCTGAAGGTAGGACACCCCCTCTTTTAAAAGCTCCAGCTCCTCAGAAATTGCATTTAAAGTTGTTTCAATACAAGGTGGTCTAATACTACAGTCCCCAATCCCCCGCCCATGGCCTGTTAGAGACCGGGCCACAGAGCTCCGCCACCACCCTCCCCCCACCCACCATGGAAAAATTGTCTTCCATGAACCTTAGGAACCCAGGGGCCACACAGCAGGAGGTGAGTGGTGAGCCAGTGAAGCTTCATCTGTATTTACATCCACTCTGCTCCCCATCGCTGGCATCACCACCTGAGCTCTGCACCCCCAACCCCCATCGTGGAAAAACTGTCTTCCATGAAACCAGTCCCTGGTGCCAAAAAGGTTGGGGACTGCTCCTCTAATACACATTCTTACATTGGTAAGTTGCACTTGTGAGTGAGCGGTAGAGAAATACAACAGATTTTCCAAGAGTTTTTTTCAATAACAATGCTTCATCAAATAATTTACTGCATGCCATCTAATTGTATATATCTCATCTCTTCCCATAAATCGCAAATAAAAAAAAAAACTTCTATGTTAAATCAAAGATCCCATAGTGGGTTAATAAGGTAATCTCTGGAGCCCAGCAGCCCTGGCTTTACCTTGGCCAGTTCAGCTGTGCCTCTCTCCAAGCCTCAGGGTGCCACCTGCCTCCCAGGAGTGCTGGCAGGATTAAGTGAGACCAGCTTATATAGCACCTAGCAGAGTCCCTGCCTGGCACAGAGTAAAGTTTGAAAAATGCTAACTTGCGTTATGTGTCCCAAATTTATATGGGAAAATGTGAATCATAAGGCCGTTAAGCATATTAAGAAGCATCTTTTTAACAGAGTAACAGACTATAAAATAAGTAAAAAAAAAAATCTCCTATATCGAATTTATTGGCCTTGAAAGAGATACATCAGGGCATTATATAATGGCATAATAGTATTGATTTATATATAGTTCAACTATACATAAATACACAGTAAAATAAGAATACTATAAAACATCTAATAAACAAAGGTTTCCAAGGAAATGAAATGTGATTCTAGATTCCACACCAGACCTTCCCCAGAAGAAAAGTCCTAGAGGGTGAAAAAGAGAAATGCGAATACACTCACTGAGCCACTGACATCCCTGAATTGATGAGCTTCTCTACCCATCTCTGGGAATCCACTTTTATAACCCATCAATATAAACAATTTCTCAGAGGCATGCTTTAAAATTAAAGCAGGAAATTTGTGCTTTAATTGCCTCTAAGACACAGTTTAATTATGAAAACCACACATAACAATAACCCACACAGCAAAAATCCTACCTTTACTCCATTCAAAAGGAATGAAGAGGCCTAAGAAACAAAATTCATGACTGGGTTGCCATACTTCTCAAAATGGAGTTGTTTCCTTCTAATGCTTCCCTTTAACCAAGTGCTGTAAAACAGACATCAACTATTTGTGACAAAGGAAGGACGAGTGGCCATGGCTAGTTTCTGAACATTAATATCTTGGTCACATCCTAAAATATCACTCAAGCCGATACCCACTAGATTCTAGCTCGTGTGGCTTATGCACTCTTTAAGTGGTGACTTCAGTGATGGCTCCATCACTTAAAAAGTGCTTGTAGGTGGAGGTCATTAACAAGGAGAGGCTTTATAATGGAGAGCTAATTGTAGGTCTTCCTTATCAACAGGAATAGAACACAAAAACCATTAGGAAGGGCTTACAGGCTGGCAGATAGCACACAGAAGCAGCTGTTTGTAAGTTAGGAAATAGTATAGTATTATCACTTATACTATATTAAAAGGTGACAGGAATATTCTTTGCTTTCCATAGTAGCAGGGAAAGGAAAAAGAGAAACTAGATTCTTTATGCCACCTCGATCTCTAACACAGATTTCAGCATCCCCCACTAGTAAAGGCTACTCCACATGCCACTTTCTCCTTGCAGACGGGTTTTGGGGCCAACACTGAAATGCCACTCTGCTCATCTGTTTAGGGCACGCCTGATCTCAGGAATTGGAAGCGGTTCAGGTCTAGCTACTCCAGAACAAGCCCTTGCTTACTTAAGCAGTCCCCACCGAGCCCCAGCAAGGCTGACAATATTGTCCCCACATTACCTTTCACGGATCACTGAGACACAGAATTCTCTAAAACTAAAAATGAGCCAGGATTAGACTAACCGAAGTGTCATTAAGCTCCTATTCTTTTTTTTTTCTTTTTTCTGGTGCAGAACCAGCAAAACTCAACAGAGTTTGCCACAAGAGAGCCAAAACTCACCTCTATTTACGTGACTCCGCAAAGAGAAGTCAGCTGTAGTAGGAAGGGAAGGAAGAAGGCAGTAAGAGGTGAGACCTCAAGATGAGTTTATACCCAGGAGAAGCACAGATGTTTGCAATCCACCTGGAATACTGTGGAAGCTTCATTAGGAGCACCTGTCCTGCACATTTGCTAATATTCTCCATTCATTAGCACAAGCTGGAAACATGGGCTGGGAATTCTACACAGGCATCCTTTGCTTCCTCCTCTTGATGGTGGGAGGTAGCAAGGAGAGCCCAAGACTTCTCCATGACATGAGAAACGCAGAAACAACACTGATGAGACTGAAACTGCCTGCCAAAAACAGCTACTGAGGTATTTGCTGTCCATATCATTTTAAATGACACAAAGTCCTTCCCAGTTGATGCAAGTATGTTTCTTTCTTCAATCAAAACCAAAAAACTCACAAATCCTGCAGAAGTTACTGCAGGGTGCAGGGTTAAAAGCATAGAACTAAAGCACTAAAATAGATCAATGAAGTACAAAAGCAATTAAAATAAAACCATATGAAGAATGGGAAGCTATTATGGATGGTTCTCTCCAAACATAAATGCTGATGAATGTGCTCCCACCCTGCATGCAAGATCAACGAGGTCCCCAAGTCAAGACAAGGAGGAATGTGTCATTATCTGGGATGAATGAAGTGTCTGGACCAGGCAAGCAAAATGAAGTAGAGAGCTGGGCAGTGGCTCAACCAGGGAGGAGACAGAAGCAGATGGGGACCCAGACAAGGAGAGGTGGGAGAAAGGACTATTAGAGTCTTTCTGGAAAGTACATCTGGCAAGAGACAGCAATTAGGCTGAGGTTGGCTCCAAAGAATCACAGAGCAGGTAAGCAAAATGGCAGCTGGGCTATGGCCGGAGTAATCACTGGGATTGTTCCTAAAGGAGCACTGAGTCGTGCCAGCAGAGGTTCGCTGCCAATGGCTGCCTTTTAACAAGATGGCTCGAGGATTCCCTTGACAGTTTTATCTGATCGGGACTGTCCTGTTAAAAGTCACAGGGCTAGAAGGAAGGGATAACCATAGAATGGGGTAGGATGGGAAGGGAGGCTCTTCAGTTCTTTAGAACAGAAATACTCCAAGTCAAATTCATGGTGGGGATGGAGGTAGGACAGGCAGCATGCCTCTTCCAGGGAGGCCAAGGACTTCGCATGGGGACCTGATGAGAGCTGAAACCTTGGTATATTCAGTGTCCTTTGGTGTGGAATATTGGTTAGGGTCCCCATAACTACCACCCTTACTCCCACCCCTGATCTAATACACATTAGGCTGGTCAGGGCTTTGGTTGAGTAGAGGGTGGAGGATTTAAATCTACACTAGCTGGGGTCAATGGATTTGGCGTTGGGCTTCTGCGTCTACTCTTTGGAACCTATCCTCTCACTCAGTGAGACATTAGTTCGGTTGTCTATGCTGAGTAAGATTTTGTTCTGGCACAGGTTCTCCCAAATATAGTGACCCTTGGTATACATGGGGGATTGTTCCAGGAAACCCACATATACCAAAATCCAAGTATGCTCAAGTCCTGCAATCAGCCCTCCATATGTATGGTTTCAAATCCTGTGAATACCGTATTTTCGATCCCCCTTTGGTTGAAAAAAATCAGCATACACGTGGACCCACATAGTCCAGACTTCTGTTGTTCAAGGGTGAACTGCACTGTACTTTCCAAGAATCTAGCACAGGCTCCCTGGGACATGCAATGCATGTTTAGAGATGCAGTTTCATCCCATAAACATTTCTAGGGCACTGAGCTAAGGGATACAAAAATGAATAATTTATATAGATGGGCTCCTTGAGAATAGGGTCAGAGAACAGAACCTTTAAACAACTGCCAGTGTGGCTGATGATAAACTCCATGACAGAATTATATATGGCATACAGAGATGGCACAGAAAAGAGAAAGATCACCTGGGAGAGTGAGGAGGGACCTCAGGACATCTCGGCAGAGTCTTCAAGGATAAGCAGGATGAGGAATGTGAAAGGCGGCCTGTTACAAGACATACCGTGGGCCATGTTGATGAAGAGAGCAGCTCAGAATATGCCCCCTACTATTTTGGTGCCAAATATAAAGAAGCAGCATTGGGTTATTAATCAAACACCTCTAGACCTGTTGCTTTGGTCTCAGATTTGGCATGTGGAAGGATGAGAACCCATGACGAGAAAGCTGTATTTCAACTTTTGAGATGGCACCAGGACCAGGATGTAAGAGTGGGGGGACTGGGCAGTGCCTACAGTAAAAGCCTCTGCATGCAGGAGAAAATACCCTGGAAGCGGGTGCTTACTAAACATGGCCTTGGACGTGGAAAAGAGCTTATTTCCTTGATGGCATATGTTCCACTCAGGGCAGGACAGAAACCAAGGTCTTTAGTGGAAAACAGTCTGTAGAACCCTGGGGAGGCAGAACAAAGCTTGACTTGGCACGTGGGAGGCCTCGTCGGCTGTGAGACATTCCCGACAGGATGGGAGTGCAGGATGGGACCTAGGATGAGGTGCGCCTCTCCTCATTGGCCTTAGGCACAAAATTTAAGAGAGCACTAAAAACTCAGTAACTAAGAGAAATAACATTTTAATGCCATTTAAGAAAATCAAAATTATTAAAACAAAAAAATCTATGATGAACAAAATATGAAATATTTCAATAAAGGCAAGATCCAACCCTGTACTTGCACAACTCAGCCTCACTCGCCTCACCCTGGTCCCAGCCCTGGGGGAGTGACCCTGGTTTGGAAACCTGGACAGGGAAGATGGAGTTGTATATCAGAGAGCCAGCCAGCTCCGCCATGACATCCAGTGGCAGAGGTCTAAGGTCTCTGGGCCTTGGCATGGGGTAAAAAGCCCCCTCCTTGCAGATTTATATAGAGCTATGTTAGGGCATCCAGACCCACAGCTACCAGAATTTGGAGTTTTGAATGCACTGGCGAGGGCAGAGGGCTGGGCATTCTAGCCCACACGCTGGCAGAGGGACTGAGCACTCCCAGCCCAGGTTCGGAGGCAGAAGAGCATTGCAGGTATCCACTGCACACGGAGGAGTGTTCCCTAGGAATGGGCCAGCAGGGCAAGAGTGATCTGGAAGAAGTAGTGACTGCAAACAGCAATGGTACTGAAAGGTCCACAGTAGAGGCATAAGCCCTTTTGCTTTTAATAAACAGGGTTGGAAAAAGTATAAGCTCTTCAACTTTTCAGAGAAAAAAATGATTAGGCAGATATAGGTACCAGCATAACAGAGCCATCACAGGACTGTGGGATGTGCAGGAAGATGGGTGATACAATGGCTTGCAAGAAAGTTAAACATTATAGAAGTTGTGGCACCTCAAGGCAGATTTAAGCCAGGTGCTCCCTGCCAGATAAGGCTGGCAATAGCCTCATAGAACACAGCCATCAGGCCTAGAAGTTCAAAACAAAAACCACAACACCCTAAAAGTTCCATAAAATGACCAGGTTATTTTGGTTCTATCACTTGATTCCCAAAGCCACAGAGAAAAAGCAGGCAGGTATGGGGGTGAGAAGGTAAAGTAGACAGAGGGCTGATGGAGAAAGAAAGCAGTGAATGTTACCAACTACTGCTACGGTCTGAAGGCTTGTATCCCATATGTTGAAATCCTAACCCCCAAGGTGATGGTACTAGAAGGTAAGGCCTTTGGCAAGGAGATCAGGTCATGAGGGTGGAGTCTTTATGAGTGGGATTAGTGCCTTTATAAAGAGGCCTGGAGGAGCTTGTTTGCCTCTTCTATCATGTGAGGACGCAGGGAGAAGTCTGTGACTCAGAAAAAGGCCCTCGCCAGAACCTGACCATGCTGGCACCCTGATGTTGGACTTCCCAGCCTTCAGAACTCTAAGATATAAATTTCTGTTGATTAAAAGCTACTTAGTCTATGGTCTTTGTTGTAGCAGCCTGACCACACTAAGACAGCTCCTAATGGTTCTTGATCAGTAGCTTCCAAGTCTTATTTATCATTTGGTTGAAAAGCCAAGTGGCTAACCATGATGGAGTGAGTCCAGGACTATGAGAGGCAATTTGATTTGGTCAGAGGTATTTCACCAAGTCTGTCACTGTTAGGGAACATCCTGAGTTGACAAGGACATGTGGATGGTAACCCTAATCTAAGGGACAGCCTGAGCTACTGATGCTCTCTTGAGTGTGGGGATACCGCCAGTAGCCCACTAATTCATACGTTTATTCAGCCCTGCAAAGACACATGTAAGAAGAGACCTTGAAGTTTAAGAAGAGGGAAAAGAGCAGCACAGACCACAAGGGTGCAGGCTCCCCGTGCGGGAAGATAGGGACCCTTAAATCTCACCCCCAAAATCAACAGCAGGGCAGGAAGGGCAGGAAGGTGGAAAGATTTTCACATGACTGTCAACTAACAAATTGAGAAAATATCCCATAGGACTGATTCCCTGGGCCTTCCCCCATCCCTGACATTGAATCCTAATGGGCACTTGGCATGAATTCCTATCCCTGTCGCTCACCACAGCAAGGAGAGTGAAGATTTGCTCAGGGAAAGGGCCTTGGGCACAAATAAGCAATGTCTACTCCCATGCCTTAATTCCATCTGAAATATTTTATCATGAGTAGCTCTTAGAATGCCCTATGCATAACTGTATCCAGTCACCAATCACTTAATCATTCATGTGACATTTAAACTTAGTTTTATACAAGAAGTCTTTAGAGCAATCAATGACAAAAGGAAAAAAGGAAAGATAATACAACATAGATTTCTCAGGGGTTCAATTTCAACATGTCTTTCGAGGGCTCTTCTGATTTGAGCTACCATTACTAATGTACACAATTGATCAAAACAATAGCATTAATTATTTACCAGAATGGTAATACATTTAACATGAAAGAAATAAATGGAAAAATAGGAAAAAGAGCACAGCAAAAGTATTCAAGATTTTGAATGATCCCCATACTCCTTTCCAAAACAGATAATAATAAAAAAAAATCTACAAATAATCACTTCCAGGTGCTGTGTAACAGAAATAAAAACTAAATCTGAATATAAAATCAGGAGAATGCAAGAGAAAATTTATAAACTTGGTTTCTTTCCCACATATTAAATATAAGAATGGAAGAAAAATAATTAACATATACAAATTCTCTCTCATGAGCAGACAAATATTTACAGTGCCTAGATTTTTTTGAGCAAATACTCAAATAGAAGGATGCCATGTTAAACATAAGAACTGCACAGAGTCAGTGTTCTCTGGGTTTCGAGTGCCTGGAAGATCAATCGAAGGATTAAAGGAGGACTGGTTCACAACGCAGGGGGAAGAGCCCATTACTGCACATCTCATTGTCTCACTTCCCTATTAGCGACATGAAACAGTAAATCAGACTGTTATTGATTCAATAGCTCCTTTTTGCTCCAATTATGGCTTCTTCCCATATCTTTGAAGAGGATTTGAGAGGCTCCCCACTATTGTGAATCACAGCCAAACTGGAAACCCCTTCCTTATATGCATAAAAGTCTACAATAAATTCACATTTGCTACCACATAACAGTGTTTTCCCATTTTGTATATCTTCATTCTCCTTCAGAAGAAAAAAACCTTTGAGTGCAAGGTTCACATCTGCTGTCTCGTTTATGTGGTTCAGTTCCCTGTACAAGAATGCTTGATAGATCTCATTGTGCACCTGAAATACAATAATGCCCATTCTTTTGAATACAAGGATGATGTCACCAGCTGTTTATCATTAGGATAAACACTCGGAATTGTGTTCCTAATAATGGTGAAGATATGTAAAGACACATGCATATATATTCATTCATAGTCTCGAATCTGGCACCCCTCCCAAAAATTTTGTAAATACCTCCTATGGGTGCACAAGACAGTTAGCTGGGTCTGGGGGAAAGCTAAAGATCATTGAATAAAGTAAAACCAAATGGCTAACAAGGGGAACAAACGCATGTCCTCAGCCACCTGTTAAGACCATAGTCTTTCCAGCTCATCTGGCCACACCCATACACACACACACACACACACACACACACCAAGAGTTGGAAAATACCAGCTGCCTTTTGATGAATATTCCCAACCAGTGGACAAGGAACTTCTTCCAGAGTCATTACTACCTAGTTGCCCCTCACATGGAAGGTGGACCTTTTATCACAAACCCAGAACAGAAAGCCTCATGTTAGGTTAAAGAACAATTTGGAGTGGTAAACAACCTTTAGAGCAGAGTTGATCAAGCTTTTTTGCTTGTCCAGTCACTAAGAAAATTTTAAAATTCTGTTTTTCACAAATTGTAAGTTAGCATTTAAATTTTTCATCATAATTTTAATTAATTGCAAAGGCTGCAATTCTAGCATATTGGAATTACTAAAATTTTTAATTAAAACATATCACTCTTTAAATGTATCTCATGAATACCACAGCAATTTGAAAATCACCTTCATCCGTCAAAAATACATAAACTCTTCTTGAACAGGAAAAATGCTGCATTATTCTCTTTTCTCCTTGAATTCGTATTTCCAATCCCACTTTCCCCAAAGAATTTTCTCTCAATATAATATGCTTTAATGCTTGAAAGGCTTTTATTAATCTCCCTATTATACTTCTCTGTAACAAAGTATGTATAATTTTTTTAAATATTCCTTTTAAAAAGGCTACAAGGCTTAAAAGTGTTTAATTTTCTTACAGTTTAAGCTGTCATTATGAATGCACACAACTGATCCAAAGAACATTAATATTTATCAAAATGTTAAAATGGTTAACATGGAAAATACAATTTTACTAAATATACAATTTTAAAGAAATGGATGGGGCTTATTTTTCCCCCAATTAGTTCATATAGCTATGGATGAGTATTACTTATTGCTATAATAAGGCAGGGTCTAGTATCAATTCCGTATCTTTTTTACTTTTATAGATTTAAGCAGTAAGAAACCTTGTTTACATAAATAATAAGGGAATGAAGGAGACTTATCATCAAAAAACTTTTTGTCCATTATTTTATAACTAGGTTAGGTCCTTCTTCAGTTTTGCTGAAAGCCAAGAAGTCAGAACTATCTAACTTGCAAAAAGATGTGTTTCCTGATTCTTAGAATCACTCCCCTTACCAACATGTACACTAATATTTTCATAGTGCTTTGTAGGTGGGAAAAGAGTTTTGTAGCCTAGGACAACACACCACAGTAAGATGCAGGATGGGTCACAGCTGTGGTTTTCAGGTGTCAAGTGGGAGGAGAATGACAG
Source organism: Lemur catta (assembly GCF_020740605.2). Taxonomy (NCBI): domain Eukaryota; kingdom Metazoa; phylum Chordata; class Mammalia; order Primates; family Lemuridae; genus Lemur; species Lemur catta. The sequence continues at coordinate 124,558,408 of NC_059129.1, read as the reverse complement.
TAAAAGGTGAGATGGAAAAGGAGATGTGGCAAAGTCAGTCTTCAAGCAAATCAGTTTTTAAAAGGAAGACTTAAAGAAGTTGGGGACAGGAAATCAACTCCCTTAAATTATCCATGCCTTCATAGCTCTTAGAAAGTCTTCACATTTGCCTGGCGCGGTGGCTCACACCTATAATCCTAGCACTCTGGGAGGCCAAGGCGGGAGGATTGCTTGAGATCAGGAGTTTGAGACCAGCCTGAGCAAGAACGAGACCCCCATCTCTACAAAAAATGGAAAAATTGGCCAGGCATGGTGGCATGCACCTATAGTCCCAGCTACTTGGGAGGCTGAGGCAGGAGGATCACTTGAGCCCAAAAGTTTGAGGCTGTAGTGAGCTATGATGATGCCACTGCACTCTAGCCCAGGTGACAGAGTGAGATTCTGTCCCCCTTCCCCCCAAAAAAAAGAAAGAAAAGAAAGTCTTTACATCCTCCCATGGGCTGAATATCCCAACTGGAACACCTCTCCACTAGACAAATACGTTGTCAGACATTCTGTCCATGTATAAACTTTATATACACAAAAGTGCACTCAGTTTAATTAACACATAAATTCCCTTATAACACATAAGCCTGGTAGCAGCTACTATAGGAGAAGTAATGGATTTTTTTAAAAAGATAGAAACATAATTCTTGTTCAATCTACTGGAAAACAGAAAAAATACCTAATATATCATAGTGTCCTAACAATGTAGAAACCATACTCAACAAGGGGCTGGAAGGTCCATTTTTTTTATAATCTCAAGGAAGAGAACCTAGAAACAGTCCAAATGTTTAATAATAGGAAAGCCACTAAGTAAAATAAGCTACAGCCATATAATGGAAGCATATGCAATATTTTAATTTGAAGAACATATAATAGCATTAGAAAATATTATTCATATGGTATTGGAAAAAAAGCAAGCAGGGAACAAGGTTGTAAATAAATTTCATATTAACTTATAAAAATATATGTATGTGGAAAAAAGACTGTTAAGAGAATCTATTAAACTGTTTTCAGTGGTTATCCTTAGGTGGTGTAATTATGGACAACTTTTTTTGTTCTTTTGTTCTTTCCAAATGTTCCACAAAGGGCATGTATTTCTCTCCCAATGAGGGGAGATAAAGGTGTAGGGGGAGGAGAAGAAGGCGGGGAAATTGGTTCACTGTCTCAGGGCTGTCGCATGTGGCTGCAGAGTTTGCACCCAGCCAGGGTCCCCAGTGAGAGCTTAAATCCACCCCACCTAGCGTAGGGCTGCATCTCCCCCTCCAGGAAGGGGGTACAATTTTCTAATTCACAGCGAAAGATACTGTCCACTATCTACTTGTTCAACTCTCTCCTTGACCAGTTTGAACCTTTTTACCACTGACTTCGACGGCTGGTTCCTTTGGATCACTGACTTCACTCACACCACAGAGGTAGAGCTAATGCAATCAGGTTCCCATCATGCTAATCTCAAGAAATATCCCAGCTCATGGATGCAAAAAAAGGCATCAGTCAGCGAGTAAAATGCTATGGTTTGAAGATGTCCCCCAAAAGCATGTTTTGGAAACTTATTCCCCAATGCCACATGTTGGGAAGTGGTGCTTTGGTGATTTGGGCTCTGCCCTCATAAATGGATTGATGCTGTTATCGTGGGAGTAGGTTTGTTATAAAAATGTGAGTTTGGTCCCCTTTTCTTCTCTCTGTCTTGCCCTCTTGTTGCCTTTCGCCATGGGATGACAGGGCAAGAAGTCTCTTGCTAGATGTAGACCCTCGATCTTAGATTTTCCAGTTTCCAGAACCAGGAGCCAATAAATTTCTGTTCATTATAAATTGCCCAATCTGTGGTATTCTGTTATAGCAACACAAACGGACTCAGACATGCTGTAAACCAATGAGGTTATCTGGGTCTTCAAGAAAACACAGCGGGTAACTTTGACTTCTGCTATGTTGCATAAGTTCCGTCTCTTACCTCAGCAAGTGTGGCGGGATCTTGACAATAGTATCCAGACCACCCAGGGTTTCTGCAAATGGAAAATTACAAAGTTAAAAATAAGTATTTAAAGACCAAGAATAGGCCGGGCGTGGTGGCTTATGCCTGTAATCCTAGCACTCTGAGAGGCCGAGGTGGGAGGATCGCTTGAGGTCAGGAGTTCGAGACCAGCCTGAGCAAGAGCAAGACCCCATCTCTCCTAAAAATAGAAAGAAATTATATGGACAGCTAAAAATATATATACATATATATATGTATATATATATACATATATATATGTATATATAAATAAATTAACCGGGCATGGTGGCACATGCCTGTAGTCCCAGCTACTTGGGAGGATGAGGCAGTAGGATCACTTAAGCCCAGGAGTTTGAGGTTGTTGTGAGCTAGGCTGACGCCACGACACTCTAGCCCGGGCAACAGAGTGAGATTCTGTCTCAAAAAAAAAAAATGAAAAATAAAAAAATAAAGACCAAGAATATACATTGTACATGAATTTTACTGTTAGTTTCTTCTTTCTCTGGGGATTTCTCTAATTATAAATTAGTCAATTCTCAATTATCTGCAAGCAAGTCCTTCATATTTTAAAATCCTTTTCCCTCAAAAGCCCCGAAGACTTCCCTGGACCTTGCCTCACTATCACAGATGGGAGAGTTAAAAATTGGGACACATTTCCCTATAGAGACAAAGAACAAATAGTTAAATTCCTATCTTGAACCAGAATGCCAAATTCATCTAGTTACAACTGGCAAGATACTAAATTCTTGCAATAAAAATAGAAAAAGAAAAGCTATTTCTTTGAAAATATCCTTAAACAATACCTCATACTTGTGAAAGACTTTTGAGTTCACAAAACACATATGGTATTCTCACACAGATGTATGACATGGTAGATTAAATTTTTTAAAAAATCACACTATAGTCAGAGATACTGATTGGGAATCCCACTCGCAAATCTCATTCAACCTGGATGTCCAATACTTTCCCACTGTTTGTGGATTATTCACACCATCACTGCCTCCAATTGCAGAGATAATGAAAAGCTCATTAGTCTCTTCCTCAAACACTTTTATTTCAATCTTTCCAACTTGCATCCAGTTTTTCAGCTCAAATTGTGTGGACTCCTCTTTTAGAGTCAACAAACCATGTCAGTTTGAATTATTTTCACTGGGGAAAGAGAAACATCTCTTCTACCCTTGCTCAGAGATCAGAGGAAATAAGACATCAAATGCATCCCTGAGACTCAGGACTAAGATCAGGCCAACGTGGGATAGGATCTGGGCCTGTTGTGGTCAATGGGACAAAACAGTGGATTTAAGAAAGACAATTAATCAGCAAAACAAAAAGATGAGCTCAGCAGGGCCCATGGTGACAACACCAAGGGAGGAGGTTGAAGGACTGAGGTCAGTGCATAAGGATGGGAGAGGATGACAAGAAAAGGAAGTCCTGAGATGCAGGTGCAGGGAACAGCTCACTGGCCACACAGGCCAGCATGGCCCAGCAGTTGTCATGGCAGGGGCCAGAGCCCAGGACGAGCTGATGCTGCCCCCCAAATCAGTGTAGTGTTCCTCACCACACAGAGGGTTAGATCCAATTCAGGACGTGTAACAGTGCCCAGCTCTACAAATGCTACGAGTGAGCTAGAAGACAGGAAAGAGAGAAAGAGCAGTCACAAAGTGGCCATGAATAACCCACACCTCTGGGAGTGGCAGTGAGACTGGCCAGCAGGGGACGGGAAAAGAGTGGAACTCAAGGCACAGAGTAGAGTAGGGGCAAGGAGAGCAAGGCTGCAGCTTTGCTGTAATCGCCCACAACACAAGGGTAACTGGGGAGAGAACCAGGCTCTGTTCCCAGCTCCACGCCAGCTTGTGATACTGGGGGATGCAGGCACGTCACTTACCCTCATCTTTAAAAAGAGGACAATGACACTTGCCTCATGGGATTCGTGTGAGGAGCTGGTGCAATAATGATCATAAAGAGCCTGACACGGTCCTTAGATGTCTCCCTTCCTTGACTTGCTGACTAAACATTAGGCCAGGTACTGGGCTAGGGACCCAATCGTGAGGACAGACATGGTCTGGGAATTCGTGGAGTGTACGCTCTCATCTCAAACTGTGATAAATGCCATGAAGGTAAACACAGGGAATTAGGCAGAGGTGGAACAGGAGACCCTACTGCAGACGGTGGGGTGGGGACTTCCTGCAGGGTGTCATGAGACTGAAATTGACTATGCAAATTAGGGAAAGGGGGCATTCCAAGTATAATAGAGGGAATAAGAAGTTTGAAATGCATGGAAAATCCCAACCACCTTCCCCTGTTCCATGCTGCCACTGGCTCCAGCCTCCTTGCTCTTTCCAGACGTCGTCAGACATTTTCCCACCTAGGAGCCGTCCTTTTGGTAAAGCTTTCCCTGAACACCCCATTGAAATTACCACCCCCCCTTTCCCTCCAGGTACCTCCTGTTTCCCTTCACTGTTTTATGTTTTCCCTTACCTCTTAACACTACCTGGGTTGTCATGTATGTTTTATTTATTTCCTGGATCATTGGCTGTCATCCCTCTCTGATTCTGTAAACTCCATGAACACAGGACAGGATCTCTTTACCTGTTTTGCTCACTGTGGCATCCCCAACATCAGGAACAGTACCTGGCTCGTAAGAGGTGCTCACTGAATATTTGCTGAATTAATGAAGTAAGAGGGAGCACAGTGTATTTGGGTTACTGGAAGTAGGTCAGTGTGGCTGAAACTCAAAGAGCCAGGGGTCAGGGGCTCAGGCCCAGGCTTCGAAGCAGGCAGGAGCCAGGCCAGGCAGGGATTGACAGAACTCATTAGTGACTCTGGGTTTCATCCTAATGGGATGCCATTCAGGGTCTTAACATGGCACGTCCTGATAAGATTCGGGTTTCCAAGGTGACACTGCTTAGAAACAGTTTAAGAAGGACCAGAGTAGGCAAGGAAGGAGCTGTCAGGAGGGAGCTGCAGCAGTCCTGGTGAAAGGGGAAGGCGGTTTAGACTGGAGAGCTGGCCATAGAGGCAGAGAGGAGTAGACAGGCTTGAGATGCACCCAGGAGATAAAAATGAGCAGAACTTGGGTGACAGAACAGGTATGATGGCAAATTAAGAAATGTGCCAAGGATGACTCTAGCTTTCAGGTTTATGCAACAGGACAGGCGCTGGTATCAACTGATCATTTATTAAATAGAAACACCAGGGGTGACTGAGGTCTGGGGATAAGCTGGGAATGGGGAAGAGCACACGGTCACTTTGGGCCTTGTAAGTGGGGTGCCTTGGAGCCATTCAAGCAGAGATGTTGAGTAGGTGGCTACACTTGGGATTTGGGTGTCAGAGCACAGGTGTGGGTTTGTGATATAGCTGTGGGTATCACACTCTCAGAAACTGAGCTGAAGCTGTGGGTGTGTGTGTTCAACTCTAGAAGGCATGGGAGTAAGAGATAGCGCTCAGGGCTAATCCTTGAGGAACTCAAACATGTAAGGCTGGAGAGAGGAGATGCAGCTGGCGAAGGAAACAGGATGAAATCGATAGGATGCGGTCACAGAGACCAAGGTAAGGCAGGCACAGCTTCCCCACCTGTGGGTGGGAGAGAGAACAGCCCGCTAGCTGGATGGCTGTGCGCCTTATTATCCTTCACTGCAAGTTGGTGGCATGATGGGGTGAAAGGCAGATGGGAGTGAGATGAAGAGTTAGCAGAAAGTGAGGACAGGGACACAATCCCTATGGACACTTTTTAAGAAGTCTGGCTATGAAGGCAACAGAACCTGTGGCTGGAAGGAAAAGCAGGCAGGTAGATAGAGAGACAGGTGCTGGCTGGATGGGTAAGCCTTCTTCCTCCACTTGGCATTCCTGCCTCTAGTTTTCTCTCTCCTCTCCTCCTTTTTCCATGCCCATTCCACGTAGTCCCCTGATATATGTAAAATACTAAAAGTTCCAGTTCTCCTGTTCTGCCACTGTATTTTATCCTCCACACCCCAGCTCACAAGCCTTCAGCACTGCCAGTTCCTGAGGACAACACCACTATTTTGGGCTCTCCCCAAGCTGTCCCTTCAACCTACTCATTCTTTTCTACACCTCAGTGAGACCATTCCTCACCAGCAAAAAATGTCCAGACAGCACCAAATAAAGAGAAGATAAATACATACATGCCTCGCTAGTTACTCTGTAGTCATTAAGAACACTGATTGTCAGAGAAGAGTTATGACAAGGCAGACCAAGAAGAAAATGCTAAAGTTAAAAATGCTTTAAAGAAAAAAATATGACAAAGTATAAGAAAATGCTAAAGTTAAAAAACAAGTGACAATATGCCACATGTGGTATGACCCTTTGCAAAAAGGAAAGACTCCCAAAATGTCAACAGTATTATCTGAGTGGGGAGATTACAAGTAATTTGTATTTTTTTTACAAGTGTTCTACTATTTTTCAAAATTCTAAAATGAACATATATAATGCTTATAAATAGAAAAAAATGAGCATTATTTAAATCCCAAACAAGTCACTGAAGTATTGATTTATTTATTGAACATCTGCCTCAAGCCATAGGTGAAGAAGCCACTGAAGAAGTATAATGCACAGTGCCTGTGCTCAAGGAGCTCACTACACTGTTGCTACACATTATTCTGATGGATCAGCACCTGCTCCCCTGCCTTCTGAAGCAACACCCTAATTCTGCTTTGAGGAAACCATCTTTCCCTGACTCCAGATTTCAACAGTACTTGTAGCGTAGGCCCAAGCCAGTTAGCCCACTCCATTCTCTGGCTGGAGGTCTGGTTCTGGGATATTCACATGACACATCAGGACAAAGAGAGAACAAGTGAAACCAGGGATCAGGCAGGAGTGGCTGGAAAAGCTCCACTCTCTTGAGATGGTCTAAAGGTGAAGATGAACCCTCTCACCTGTGATGGTTTAAGTGGGAGATGACCCCCTTTTCTTGAAATGGACTTAGTGTGGAGACAATCCCTCTGTCCTGGGATGGTCTAAGTGCATTGTTGTCTCTTTCTCATGAGACGGTCTAAGTGTAGTAATTCATGAGCCCAAAACTGTGGAGACCCATGCAAAGCATGGCAGTCAAACCACAAAGAGCGGGACAAGATCCTTGAAACAGTATAAAATCCCCGAATCAAACTGACCCTACAGCTATTCTTCTATGGGATATTTTAGCTAATGGTGCAAATAAATTCTGTTTTATATAAGTCAGCTTTAACTAGTTTTTTTGAGCTCTTGCACCCAAAATATTTATCAATTATCCTGCATCTAAGAGACTAGGTATGCACACAATCAACTATAATCCAAAGTAGTAGGTGCTCAAAGAGAGTCATGAGGCACCCAGCACTCTGCACCCAGAGGAGCAACTGATTTACTGCGATGCTCAGGGAATGCTTCCTACATAAGCTGGGCCGTGGGGAGTGTGGAAAGGAAACTCCTGGCAGAAAGATAAGCATGAGCAAAGGCAGAGAGGGAAGTATGCTGGGCATACCATGTCCAAGAAAGTGCCACAGCTGACTGCCACTAGATCACTGAGCTCTTGGTAGAAGAGTGACAAGAACAGAGGCTGGGGCTAGATTCTGAAGAGTGGTCTAAGAAATTTACACTTTAATGTATAAAGAAATTATGAGGGTTGAGGAGTGACAAGTGTTTTATAATCAAAACATGGATGGGCAATGGAAAATGGACCAGGGAGGGAAAGACAAGAGGAAACCGTATCTCCATGCCTTTGTTCATGCTCCCTTCTGCCTCCAGGGTGCCCTTCTAACAAACTCCTTATATGGAGCATTTTATTCATCCTTATATCTCACTGCTCAGTACAGGGAGGTCTTAATAAATATTTGCTAAATAAATACGTGAAGGAAAGCAAGAACCTACAGCCTCCCCATTCTTCAAGTGAATACTTCAAAAGCCCCACCAACTCACACCAATTCCCCCCACACAAACACACACACAACCCTGACCCCACATTCATTCCTTCTTCTTTGACCTGTATTCCTGGTTTGCTCATTCCAATCTACATAATGAATGCCCTGCACTACTATTCAACTATTTCATGTACTTATGTCTCCTCTTGCTAATTACAGAACAATCACTGGGAAAGGAACCACATCTTCTCTTAAAGTCAGGCTGGACTCCAGGCTTGACTTGAATAAATAATCTACCTTACTTAGCTCTCAGCTTCCCTGGTGGTTTTAAGGACCGAAACTCAGTAAGGTTGTACTTTAACAAGATGTTGAATATCAAAATTCAAGCTTATTAAAAATACTAGGTTACTTTCCTCCTCCTTGTTTATCTAAATCTGCTTAATTTACAGCCAAATAATAATGAATACTAGGAATGGCATGTTTAGAGCACAGTTGAGCCTTGCTTTATCATGTTACCCAGCCATCTGTGACCCTTCATTAGAGGCATTTGGGAATCTTGCTCTGAATCACTCTGCTGAATGACAATGGGGTAATGCAAAAATAGTACTGTGGCTTTAAGAGCCTTGCTGCTCTCTAAGATATCTGGTCCATTTTTCTATAACAGTAAGCTAAAATGGTCAAGTGCTGGTTCTATCTACAAGACAAACTTCCTAAGACAATATTCTAGACAATTTTGTGATGATATGCACAGGTAAAAACAATGATGCTGCTATAATTATCTGTACACATACCCAAACATATGTGAATTCGGAGCTTCTAAATATTAACACAGTCACCTAAAAACACTCTCAGAATTCCACATTTAGTTGAAAGCCTGCTAACGGCACGTCTCTATCTCAGGCTGCATCACAGCACAGTGTCGAGACAAACACTTATTGTCTTTGGTTGCAAGGGAAAGAGATTCAATTTTATTTTTCAGCTGAGTGGTGGCTGAGGAATCACATCAGGCTCCAGCAAGGCAAGGGGCCCGCAGAGCTGTTCTGGTTTCTTCTCGGCCTTTCCTTTTCTGAAAGCATCACTATCACCCAAAGTATGCTTCTGATCTCTTTGCGCTCCTATCCTGACAATTTGATTGCCCAAATTCTTGCCCAATTGAAACGTCTTTCTGTTTTTTCCTCTGTTGAGTTCTGCAACCTGAGTCTGACGGGAAACACAAATTTGCTACCTGGAACTTATTTCAGTGCTAGTGCAGGTCACAAATCTCAAATCCCACCTGTGTGAGGGGCAGACCACAACAGAGTTGCATTGGTAACACAATCCCGCCTGTATGTCATTTTTCATGTACAATCATCATGAAAGGTAATACTTGGCAGGCTGGCCTCTATCAGGAAAATCAAATTAAACAAGCCATTCCTTCCTGGTTCCACTCGCCAATGATTCGACATCGGGGCTGTTGGTTTAACTTCGCTCTTCCCCACAGGCGCTTCGGAATCAGGCCCCGGGATTCGCACGGCTCCGGGTCCTGTCTAACTCGGCGATGGGTGACCATCGTCCACGGCGCTGGGGACCGGGAGGAGGGGACCGCCGGCGGGGGGGACAGTGGTTCCCCGGTGAGGTTTGGGAGAAGATAAAGAGAGACCAGAGGGGAAGGGGCTGGATGTCCACGCCCGAGCCAAGATTCTCATCTCCCACGTCAATTTCCTGGGGCAACTCTCGCAGTTGCGCGCACGGCACCCTCCACCCGCGCTCGGCGAAACCCCCCGCTCGCACGGGGGCCCTGTCGGCCCCGGCCGCGCGGCCCTCCCGCCGCCGCCAGCAGGTGCCCGGCGCTTACCCAGGGCCCAGGTGCAGCTCTCCTTGATGGCTTTGTACTTGCTCCCGGACGCTTCCTTCTGCAGCTTCCTCAAAATCTCTTCCATCTTGACCTCCCCGGCGCCGGGCCGCCGACAGGCAGAGGAGCGCGCGCCAGCGGGCCGGGGACGCCGCCGCTGCCTGGCCCCGGGCGCCTAGGCGGCCACTGCGCTCGCCCCCATGCCGCCCCGGCGCGGCTGCTGATGAATCACGCCCGCTCCATGCCGCGGCCACGTCAGTCCCGCCGCCCCGCCCCGGCGCCCCGCCCGCCCGCCCGCCGGGTCAGGTGCGCTCCGCGCGCTGGCGGCGGCGGCGGTGTCGCGAGCGGCGGGTTGGGGCCGGGGCAGGAGGCCGCGGCGCTGACCCGGCCGCCGAGGTAGGCCCGGGGCACCGAGGCTTCACGGAACGGCGAGGCGGATGTCCGGAGCTGGCTTGCCGGCCGGGAGGGGGTCAGCCGGCGGGTTGGGGCCTCGTCGCTGTCCCCCAGCCCCTGGGCAGACGGTCGCCGCGGGAGGAGTCGGGGCGACCCAGCGTGGACCACGGAACCCCCAGGCGGTGCCGGCTCCTCGCCCGCTGCATCCCGTCGTCCGCCCGCGAACCAGAAAATTCCTGCATTCACTAGTGAACAGCTCTTTGGGCCACTCCCTGTGCCAGGCTCCAGCGATACAGCATTGCATGCACTGTGACCCTGCCTGCAGGGAGCTTGCACTCAAGCACTCAGCAGGGGTGTGTGTGTGTGTGTGTGTGTGTGTGTGTGTGCGTGGTGGTAGGACTTAATATCCCCACTATACGAACAAGCAAACCAGGCCCAGAGAGGCTATTTCCCAAGCCCACAAGACTTGATCTCCAAACACGCCCTGAATCCAAAGCCCTTTAATAAAACATCTCTCTCCCCTTCCTTTCTTTGTGCTGAATTGTTTTCCTCTAAAAAAAAGGGGGTCGCACAGGGGCCAACGCAGCAGAAGGCTCCTAACTGACGGAGGTGGAGGGGGGAAGGACAGCAAAGCTCCCCCGACCTTGGCTCGCCTCCTGGGCTGAACCTGGGAGGCCGATGCAGGTGGCTGGTGGGGAAGGCAGTGCCAGTCAGGGCCTCAAATCTTGAAAGAGCACCCTGTGTTTCGTCCACTGATGGAGGCCCTGGGGTGGCTGTTGGAGGAAAGCAGGAGAGGAAAGCAGTGGCCTTGTCGTGAAAGCTGTGACTGGGAGACCAGAAAAGCCGGTGTGCTTGTCTTTAAAATGTAACTGTAGTGTAGTGAGGTCCGATTGGTCTGCAGAGGAGCAGACTGGCAGCTGGGAGAACAAGGTTCTGCTGGAGTCTACCAATAAATTAGGGCAGTGGTGGGTGGGAAGGGCATAGACGAAAACATATCAAGAGATATTTAAGGAGCTGAAGCAATAGGATTTAATGACTGAAAGGGGAGGGGTGGTAGTATATGGGATGGCTTCCAGGTTTCTTGCTGAGGAAATTAGGAGGATGGTGGTCCCATTCTTTAAGCCAAAGAAGGGGAGAAGAGAAGGGTTTAGAATACAGGGACTATATGAGTTCAGTTTTGAACATGTTCAGGTTGCAATAACAATGAGATACCTGTAGGGTGTTTTATTTACTGGCACGAACTCAGGATAGATCTTTCAAATGAGGATTTGAAAGCCATTAAGTACAGAGAATTGTTGCTGCCTAGGGTTTGGCAAAGGTTGCTGCAAGATGCCAGAGAGAGAGTCGAGGGATCCCTGACCCTCAAAGAATGGGTGAAGGAGCAAGTGCCCATGGAGGAGGCTGAGGAAGAGCTGTCAGAAATCCGGTGTGGGAGGACAGCCAGGAAAGAGAGTGCATTCGGAGGATGTCCAAAGATGGGGGATGTTAGACTGCTGCTGCTGCTTAAGACTTCTTGGTATTCAGGAAGCAAAACTTGCAAAGTCCCAGCCCCCAAGAAACTTTCTACCCACTATCCACACAACCAATGAGGCAAGCCATCATTTAAAGAAAGGTTTGCGGGGCTAACAACAACAACAAAAAGTCAAACCAGTGCAACAGATAGTGTAACTTACATTAAAAAATATTGTTAACTATCTGGAAAAATATATAGATCACAACTTTATATCATATAGCAAAATAAATTAAAAATGTATTAGTTAAATTTGAGAATTAAACCATAAAAGGTTTCGAAGAAAATGTAAGTGCATATACTTATCTTAATGCATTCACATTATTTCTAACAAACCAGCTAAGGCAGAAACTGGGGGAAAAAAAAAAGAAAGATCAATAGATTTGACTAGTTAAATATTTAGAACCCTTATGTCAAAAAACAGATGATACTCTGAGGGGTAGATTGAAGGAAGAAAGAGGGTAACTCTAAGTTTTAATGTTATGTGGGTTTATATATTTTAGTCTATTTTAAAGTATTTACTATTTTTGTAATTAAAAACAATTTCACTTAAGCTTCAAAGTAGGAAAATGTTTATAATGATGTCAGAGATATAGTTGGAATAGCTTTGTAAATAAGCTTTTACAAAGTACTAAAAAATAGATGTACACTCTAATTTAAAACATGAGCAATGAATATGAAGTGGGTTCACAGAAGAAGAAATACAAATGACCCCTAAAGTTATGAAAAATGTTCAAGCACCTACTAATCAAAAGAGCACAAACTTAAATTAGATACTATTTTTTAATTAATCAAATTGGCTAAGAGATGTTTAACTCCAGTGTCTAGTGTTAGTAAGGAGCTGAGCAACAAGGTCCTCCCACGTCAGGGGTGCTGATGAGAGTGTAACTTGGTACTGCATTCCTGGAGGAGTCTGGATGCGTATACAGCACAGATATGGCTCTGACCCAACAACCCCACTCAGGGAATTCATCCCAACGAAGTGATTATGGAAATGGATAAAGATTTTTCTACATGGATTTCAATGTGTCTTTCAATTATAAAAAATTGAAAACTAAATGTCCAACAACAGGGAGATGCATAGATAACTCATGATGTATTCATAAAGCAGCATCATATATATCACCTTTAAGAATAATGCAGGAGGCCGGGTGTGGTAGCTCATACCTGTAATACTAGCACTCTGGGAGGCTGAGGTAGGAGGATCACTTGAGGTCAGGAGTTCAAGACCAGCCTGAGCAAGAGCAAGACTCCGTTGCTACCAAATATAGAAAAATTAGCTGGGCATCATAGTGCACACCTGTAGTCCCAGCAACTCAGGAGGCTGAGGCAGGAGGATTGGTTGAGCCCAAGAGTTTGAAGTTGCAGTGAGCTACAATGATTCCACAGCACTCTACCCAGGGTGACAGGGTAAGACTCTGTCTCAAAAAAAAAGAGAGAGAGGAATAGAGGAAAAGAGGATTATTGAATAATACAAAAAGTGGTTTATACTATATGTATATACATATACATACACATATATCTGGAAAATACACATAAAATATTAGTGATTATGGAGTTATAGGTGAGCTTATTTTTAATTAAACATTTTTACTTTTATAATTGCAAAAAGTGTTTTTTTAAAAGGCGGTACAAAAATGGAATAAAAGTAGTATTTGGGCAGCAAGGTCAAAAGCCAGAGAAAGGACAAAGATAAACATAGAAAAGGATATAATGGATGTGAGAGACTACTTAGGATCCTGGGGAAGCCTGCCCTGGGGGAATGATGATGGCAGAGCCTGGCTGCAGTGGATTAAGAGCAGGTAGAATCACAAGTATAAACAACCCAGTCAAGATGTTGGCTATGAAGGAAAGTAAACACCTTTTTACTTTTTCCTTGTAACTCAAAGTAAAAAATATGCTTTGCATTACCATTCAGGGTACATATACACAGATGTATAAATAGGTTTAAAAACTGAAAAAAAAGTTTTCTTTATAAAACAATACTTACTGTTAACTATAATAGTTACTATTAAATAGGAATGTATTCATTGCAGCAGGCACACTTGCTTGTTTCTTTGATTCCAGGCTGGGGGCATGAGGACATCACTATATGTACAACCACAGTGGTTTTTGCTTTGATGCCTATTTCTTCCCATTGTTAGTTTTACTGGTTAAAAATTCTGGTTCACACAAATAAGTTACTGTGGATGCTATTAATAACAACCATATATTCTGCTTAGTAAAATAAATTCTTTTTAATCTTAATCTAAAATGTGATACATTTATAATCACTCTTCAAGGTATTCAAATAAAATAGTAATTAGCTTTCTTCTTTGGACATCAACTTTAATATGGATTCAGAGTTTTGGAAAACAAATAGATGTTTTACCAAAAATTTTTCCTTAGTATTTCAAATTTCTCATTTGGGAAATGACTGAAGTTTGAAATAGAGATTTCTAATAAAGTTAATATCTTTAATTTTATTCCATTCAAAATATTTTAATTAGTATTTTCTCTTCATGTGTTATAAAATGTGTGGACACTTAGTAACCATAGTGATTATTTATAACTGTTGGACATATCCAAATCTTGAAATAATACTGTAATCCAAATTCAGTTAGTTAAAAATGTCAAAAAGAGATCTATATGCCAATTCTTTTGCTGAAATATCATGTTCAAAATGTTAGCCAAATGAGATTGGTTTTCAAACAGAAAAATGTAAAACCCATTCCTGAGTTCATATAATTTAATTAGTACTTTCCTCATAACAATAAATAACTTTATTATTATACAATGTAGACATGTTAGTTAATAGAAAGGCTGAGCTGTTTTAACAAAGACCTAACAATACAGTGGTTTACAGAACACAGACATTTATTTCTCCCTTAAATTGCACTCTGAGTCTGTGGTCTAGGCTGGTGCGGTAGGTCCCAGAACCAACCTTACATGTTACTGCTCTACCATCCCATAGGAGGTTGTTCTCATCTGTGCGACCCAAAAGATGGGTCCTATGCACATTGGGGTCTAGCTCATATGAAAAGAAAAAGAGTAGAGGAGGCCAAGCCTCAAAGGTACAAGTCACACCAATCCCTTCTCCTATATTCCAGTGGTGAAGACAAGAGTTGCAGAGACAAACCTGAGTAACCATAGCTCTGTTCCTGTGGCAGAGGGAGGGAGATTTGGTGAGTAACCGCTAGTCTCAGCCACAGACTCAATTTCTGAACAATATATATCAAAAAGTGAAGGTTCCCTTAATGAAATTAAACAACAATCACTATTTTTGTTTTCAAGTTCAAGAGATTCAGTAGAATTCTTAGGATACCAAATCTTTGTGTGAAACACAGATTTTAAATAGTAATGGAGCCAGTAGTTTCTAACAATATTTTAAGCTATTCGACTATGCTTCCTAGTCATTTTTACTTCTGAACCATTCACAATCTTATTACAATTTTCCAGTTGTATTTATTTTTTTCAGATAGTGTTTTGTGTTAGGTTAAGTTGGAACATCACAATAAATCCTTTACAAAAATCATATTTTCTTATATATATTTGGCATAAACTGGAAGTATTAGTAACCTCAAATATTAGTGTTCTCATTAAGTGGAATCACACAATCTATGTCTGCACATATCTGCTAAATAAGTATTAATTTTATTCTGTATGTTCTTTAGAACTATAATATTACTTAGAAGTATAGTTTGAAATTTCTCAGCTGATTTATCAAGGAGCATATTCACTATATCCACATACGCTGAGAATAATTTTTTTAGCAACTGTTTGAGTAATTTTCTGTTTTGTCACACATATGCTACTATGATAGTAATGCTTTTTCATTAACTGACATGAAATAATGTTGACAAATTTATGTCTTTTTTTTTTCTCTCTTCGAAAATATTTGAATGCCTTATTATAATAAAAAGTTTGGCTTGTTGTATTTCCAAGGCTTTTTCTTTTCTTTTTTTTGGTGGCTCTTAAGCTTTTATTTGCAAGATATCATTACAAATAATACATCTTCAGTGGGTTTCAGCATTTGACAAACTATACTTAATCTTTCTTAAAATGGCTCGTACTTTTTTGGGTTACATTAAATAGTTCAAATAAAATAATTTGTTGATTAGAAGAAACAATTTTCCTAATGTTGTCACTATGTACATGTCCAGATCTGACAGTTCAACCAGAACAAGCCTCTGTGTTTTTCACATGATCATTCTTCTTTCTCCCAATAATAAATTAAACTGTTTTAAGGATAATTTGTACAAATTTGATCAAAATATAGAATTACCACAAAGTCACAAATGCATAACAATTATACCTAATTTAAAACAACACATGGAAAGTTGTTAACTCATAGCCAAACCTTGGTGAAAATTCTTGCTGCCTTTATCATCAGTAGATAAGTTCTTGCAGACTTCTTCATTATTAGCAGTAAATTACATTGACATAAAATTCAACTGTAAGACATGAACTCTCCTTATACAATTATGATCAAATCCAGAAAAACAGATGATACTCCAGGAAGCAGAAGAGTGTTTGGCTGGCAATTTCCAGCAAATGCACATATTTATTATACCCCATTCCCCAGCTGTCACTCAACTCAGTTGTCTGCAAGATTTGCTGCAACGTGGACAGCTCTTGCTTGGAATACATGTGTTGCATTCTGATATTGTAGGTTCCATAAGACTTCATTTCTAAAAAGAATATATTTTCATGAAACATACTCATTAATTTCATAACCCACTAATAGGTAGAGGCCTTGAGTTTTAAAAACACCAAACCAGAGGGAGATTTGAGATTAAAGAGCCTATTGCTAGGAAGTATGTTTATACAGTGAAAGGAAAGAGACATAAAAGCAGAGGTTGAAGAGGCATGAGGAAGCCAGACTAATGGGTGAAACAGGTATCCTAAGGAAATGAGACATTTGGTACCTAGAGTACAGACACAGTCATTGCCCAGTTAGGGGATTAAGGCCAATTTACAGATTTGGAGGGGAAGATAGGAGGATGATTTTTTAATACTATTTAATTTATTGATGTGGGGAAAGGAATTTGTAAGAGCTATACCTGATGACTTCTGTTTATCTCATGACACAAGAAGACATTTGTTGAATATAAGAGGAGAAATGAACAGAGAACCCAAAGTTTAGAAGTCAGAAATGAGGTTTCTCTGAAGTGTTGAAAACCCAAGTAGTTCCCTGTTGATGAACACTTAAGACGTAATCCCAATCCAGCAAAATTTTCAAATCTAGTAATAACTAATGAATTTGCTATTGCTTCAGATGCTGACCAACTAGGTTCATGATGCTAAATCTATACTTACAGCTGAAATTTCTCTTTTATGTTTGTTTTGCCTCATATTCAAACCATTGATCTTTTCATTTACTCTGATGGCTAATTTACAGAATACTGTGCTAAAGAAAGTTGTTTGCAATATAAAGTTATAACCAAATGTGCACCAGTATATTCTGAAAGTAAAATAAGCATATTTTTGGATTAAATTCCATTTTAAATTAAATTCAGACTAGGAAAAAAGTGATTTGAAGATGGTTTATAAAATCATTTATGACCTTGAGCATTTAAAAAAGGAAATGTTACATTAAATACATGTTAAATAACTTGTATAAAATATAGTGTATCCTTCTTTAAGGAAAAAATTTAAATACCCACAAAACATATCATATTTAGAATTATTCACATTGAAAAATTAATTCCTTTATTTGCAAACCAGTTTTCTGTTTTAGTGATGGTTAATATGCACTTTATATGTTACAATTGGACTTTTGCTTCTGGCTATGATACAGCAGTTTGTATCAGAACAACCATACTGTTGAAAACAGTTATAAAATTGGATTTAAAAATTAAATTTAAATAAAATTAAATAAAAATTAAATTAAAAAATTAAATTATTAGAGACCACATGAGCAACTATATGCCAATAAATTGGAAAACCCAGAAGAAATGGATAAATTCCTAGACACATGGACTGAACCAAGAAGAAATCCAAAACCTGAATAAACCAATAACAAGTAATGAGATAGAAGCAGCAATTAAAAGTCTCCCATCAAAGAAAAGCCCAGGACTTAATGGCTTTACTGCTGAATTCTACCAAGAATTCAAAGAAGAATACTAACTCTATTGAAACTATTCCAGAAAATTGAGGAGGAAATACTCTCAAACTCATTCTACAAGGCCTGTATCACCCTGACACCCAAAGCAGACAAAGACACAGCAAAAAAAGAAAACTATAGGCCATTATCTCTGATGAACATACATGCAAAAATCCTCAACAAAATGCTAGCAAACTGAACACATTAAAAAGATTATTCATCATGATCAAGTGGGATTCATCCCAGGGATGCAAAGATGGTTCAGTGTACTCAAATCAATCAATGTGATACATCGTATCAACAGAACAAATGACAAAAACCACATGATCGTTTCAATTGATGCTGAAAAAGCATCTGATGAAATTCAACATTGCTTCATGATAAAAACTCTCAAAAAACTGGATATAGAAGGAACATACCTTAACTCGAGAAGAGCCATATATGACAGACCCACAACAAGTATCATCATACTGAATGGAGAAAAACTGAAAGCTTTTCCTCTAAGATCTGGAACAAGACAAAGATGCCCACTTTCACCACTGTTATTTTACATAGTACTAGAAGTTCTAGCTAGAGCAATCAGAGAAGAGAAAGAAATAAAGGGTATCCAAATTGGAAAGGAAGAAGTCAAATTACCCTTGTTTGCAGACAATATATTATACCTAGAAAAACTAAAGACTCCACCAAAAATGATTAGAACATACAAAAATCAGTAGCATTTCCGTATGCCAACAGCAAAGAATTTGAAAAAGAGACCAAGAAGGTAATCTCATTTGCAATAGCTACAAATAAAATAAAATACCTAGGAATAAACTTAACCAAAGAAGTGAAAGATCTCTACAATGAAAACACTGATGAGAGAAATTGAAGAGGACACAAAAAAAATGGAAAGACATCCCATGTTCTTGGATTTGAAGAATTAATATTGTCAAATTACCATAGTACCCAAAGCAATCTACAGATTGAATGCAATCCCTATCAAAATATCAATAACATTGTTCATTGGAATGGAAAAATCAGTAATGAAAATTGTATGGAACTGCGAAAGACTCAAGCAACCAAAGAAGTCCTGAGCAAAAAGAACAAAGCTGGAGCCATAATACTACCTGTTTTCAAAATATATCACAAATCTATAGTAACTAAAACAGCATGGTACTGGTGTAAAAACAGATGCATACACCAAAGGAACAGAGTAGAGAACCCAGAAATAGATTCACATGTTTGTAGCCAACTGATTTTTGACAAAGGCACCAACAACACATACATTGGGGAAAGGACAGCCTCTTCAATAAATATGGCTTGGAAAATTGGATATCCATGTAAGGAGGAATAAAACTAAACCCCTATCTCTTACTATGTACAAAAAGCAACTCAAAATGGACTAAAGACTTTTTTAAACGTAAGTCTCAAAACTGTAAAACTACAAGAAGAAAACATACAGAAAACGCTTCAAGACATTGGTCTGGGAAAAGATTTTATGGCTAAGACCTCAAAAGCACAGGCAACAAAAACAAAAATAAACAAATGGGACCATACTAAACTAAAAAGCTTCAGCAAAGCAAAGGAAACAATCAACAGAGTGAAGAGACAACCTGCAGAATGAGAGAAAATATTTGCAAACTATTCATATTGCGAGAGATTAATATTCAGAGTATACAAGGAACTCATCAGCAAAACCCCCAAATACTCTAATTAAAAAATGGGCAAATAAGGCCAGGCATGGTGGCTCATGCTTGTAATACCAGCACTTTGGGAAACTGAAGTGAGAGGATCACTTGAGACCAGGAGTTTGAGACCAGCCTAGGCAACATAGTGACACTCCATCTCTACAAAAAAAAAAAAATTAGCTGGGCATAGTGGTACACACTTGTAGCCAAGATATGGAATCAACTTAAATGTTCATCAACAGATGAATGGATAAAGAAAATGTGGTATATATACACAGTGGAATACTATTCGGCCGTAAAAAATAATGTAATCTTGTCATTCTCAGCAACATGGATGAGCCTTGAGGACATTATGTAAAGTATTAATAAAATAAGTCAGGCGCAGAAAGATAAATACTGCATGTGTCATTCATATGTGAGCTACGAAAAGATTCTGAGCTCATGGAAGTAGAGAGTAGAATTGTGGCTGTTAGAGTCTGGAAAGGGAAGGGAGGAGGGAGAGAGGTTCATTAATAGATACAAAATTACAGCTAGATAGGAGGAATACATTCTAGTGTTCTATAGTACTGTAGGGTGACTATAGTTAACAATCATTTATTGTATATTTTTAAATAGCAAAAAAAGAGCATTTTGAATGTTCCCAACACAATGAAATGATAAACATTTGAGGTAATGGATATGGTAATTACCTTGATTTGGTCATTACACATTGTGTGCAGGTATAGAAATATCACTCTGTACTCCATAAATATGTATAATTATTATGTCAATTAAAAATTCAAAAAACAATTTTTAAAAAGAATTCTAAGTGAAAAAAAGGATTATGTCATAGTTTAATTGGCATTTTTTCTTTCATAGTGGTACATAAAATAATAATGCATCTTATAATCACCGGTATGTTAGATTTGGTAAAGTATTAATTATTAATAATCGAATACAGAAAGACTCTGTGCTTACTTTTTAAAAACTCATTTTTGTTTTGTTTTGTTTTCTGATAGAATAAACTCTCATGAAATATGAAAAAATATATATATACAGTTAAAGTGTTTGTCAACAAATTGTCAGACTCTACTCAAAGAACACCAATGTTTGCTTCCACCAACAGTACACAGAGAGCCTGTGTTCCTACTCTTCATCATCGCAATGTATTGAAGATCTTTTCCCCCTTGGCCAATTTATTAGTTGAAAAATTATATTTAATTTTTGTTTTAGTTTATAACTAAACCTAAAAGAGGAAGTTGAACATCTTATTTTGTTTCTTCTCTGCCTACATCCTTGGCCAATTAAAAAAATTCAGATATTTTCTCTTTTTGTCAATTTATAAGAGCTGTCTGTATATTAGGGATAGTAATTTTTTGCCATATATATGTTGCAAATTTTTTAAGTTTGTCATTTGTTTTTTAACTTTGTTTATGATTGTCTACACAGAAATTTTAAGTTGTCTCTCTCTACCTGTGTTAATTTGGTAGCAGGATCCTCTTTATTAAGTCTCTATCATTGTTGCTAGCAGTTGCTAGCTAGTGGTTTTCCTCTAGAAAACCACAAAAGGACATGAGTTTCTTCACAGATGTGAAAGTAAAGGGGGATCTGGGAGATTGTGATCTACTCAGCAGGAGCGGAGGCACAAGAAACCATGGGGCATGGCTACAGGTGATAGCATTGGAAACAGAAGTGGATAAATCTTTGGAAGAAGAGGGAGGGAATTACTGAGGATAAACCTTTGAAAAGTCACCTCTGGGGTTTTATACCCACAAGAAATTCCCATTCTTTAGAACACTCCATACTTCGTCCCCATCCATTCCCCAAGTCTTAACATTCTCAAAGACCCTGAACAGGCTGTAAGAGCTTCCATAAATGATTCGGAACTGGGAGCATCACCAATTCTGATATGTAAACAGTGAAGGGAGCTGTGTTTTAGAGTTCCAGGTTGAAATGAAGAATAAATTCTTTCATAGCCACATTATTATTCACTGTAATTAGGTTGATTAGTTAGACTCTTACTGTGCGTAAAGACAAGCATACAGGCAATTACAAATTACTTTTAGTTGCCCAACATCTGAATGTCCTTCTGATTTTGTAGAAATTTCTAGGAAAGTTAGAAAAGGAACCCTACATGATATCATGGAAGGAAAAGCACGACATATATTTTTCTCTTCATTTTTTGGCAGTTAGAAGAGCTGGGACTTAAGCTTGGCTGATCAAATGTACACGTTTGGGACAAGGACTCTGTACCAAATGCCAAAAAGAATAAAGGTACACAGGTCCAAGACAAGAATGCTCCTATCACCACTATATTCAATAGTATACTAACTAAAATCCTAGCCAGCCAAAGAAACAAGAAAAAAAATACAAGAATTAGGAAAAGAATAAGTGAAACAATCATTACTGACAGGTGATATAATTATTAACATGAAAAAACCAAAAGAATCTACAGATAAATTGTCAGAATTAATAATGGTTTAGCAAGATTTCTAGAGGTAATATCAATATAAAAATAAAATTGCATTCCTACTCAACAGCAGAAAAATTTTAACAGCATAAAATAATATAAAGCACCTAGGAATAAATACAAGAAAAGATTGTGCAGGTCCTTTTACAGAATTACTAAAGTCTTTATTGAAGAACTTTAAGAATATCCAAGTATACGGAGAGACATACCTTGTTTGTGTAAAGGAAGAAATATTGGATAAAAAGCAGTTCTACTAAAATTCCCAATAGGTTTTTACATGAAACACAAATGGCTGAATTTAAAATTTATTTGAGAAAGCAAAGGTCAGGAAGAGCTAAGCCATTCTTGAAGAAGAACCAAGCAAGGTGACGTGTGCTACCAGAAATCAAGAATTACTATCAAGCTATAGTGGTTAAGACAATGGAGGACTGGCACAGGACAGACAGAACAATGGACTAGAATCTGGAACCTGTAAACAAAACAAAACAGAAACCTCGAATACATAAAGGCTTTGTAAAAGAAATTTAAAAACTTTCAATGAAAATAGAAATGATCTCAGAAGAAGGACTTCTTAAACAAGATGCAAAAATCAGAAAACATAATGGAAATTTGCTACATTAAAATAAAGAAACTCTGTTCAACAAAAAACACCATTAAGAAGTGAAGGGGTGAGCCAACTTGGAAGAATGTATTTGGAAGATATAAACTGACAAAGGGCTCCTATCCAATGTGTATAAACAACCTCTACAAATCAATTAGGAAAAGACAGGCAGCTCAGTAGAAAAACGGGTAAAGGACATGAACAGCTGTCTCACAGAAGAGCAAATGGGTATGGCTTATAAACATACAGGAAAACACTCAAACTTAGTAGCAATCAGGGAAATCTACCACACTGAGCTATTCTATTCCTCCTACTGGCTTGACAAAAATAATAAAGCTGGATACTGCTCAGTGTTGACAGAGATGTTGGGCAATGAGAAAGCTTATCACTGCTGGTGGGAATAGAAATTATTACAGCTGGGCCAGGCATGGTGGATCACATCTGTAATCCTAGCACTTTGGGAGGCTGAGACGGGAGGATTGCTTGAGGTCAGGAGTTCGAGACCAGCCTGAGCAAGAGCAAGACCCCATCTCTACTAAAAATAGAAAGAAATTAGCTGGGTGTGGTGGCACGCCTGTAGACCAAGCTACTCATGAGGCTGAGGCAGGTTGCTTGAGCCCAGGAGTTTGAGGTTGCTGTGAGCTATGATGACACCACTGCATTCTACCCAGGGTGACAGAGGGAGACTCTGTCTCAAAAAAAAAAAAAAAAAAAAGAAATTATTACAGCTAATTTGGAAAACAATTTTCCATTACCTAGCAAAGTTAAATATGCATATTCCCTGTTACTTAGAGATTCTACTTTTGACATAGACCTAATGAATTATTAATACTTAATATGTGCACCAGGAGGCATGTATTTATAATTAGCAGCATTGTTGGCTAGGGGAAAAAAAAAAAACCTTTACTTCATTAACAGTAGAAAGGATAAATTAGCTCTAGCATATTAATACGATAAAGTAGTTGACAGTGAACAAACCGTAGCTATTTCACACCAACATGTGAAAACGTATAGTGAGCAAAAAGAGCATGTCACAGAGGAATACATAGTGTGATTTCATTTATAAAAAGCACGAAAACAGGCATAACTAACAATGCTGTATATAGTCTGGGGACACAAATGTGTGCTAAAACGATAAAACAAATCCGGGATCTTACTTATCTCTGAGACAAAGGCTGTGCGGGGAAGAAATCAGAAGAGCACTCAGGGGCTTAAAATCATAGCTCAGCAGTAGCTACCAAGGTGCTCACTTTACTATGCTTTACACTGCCCATAAATGTTAACTCCCCTTTTATATGTATAATTTTTTTTGACACAGTGTAATAAAGTGAAGAAGGGGACAGTTTGGAATTTCTTCCCGTGGTGACACGATGGCAGTGGCACCCAGCATTTGGTGGTGGCAATAGCAGTGATGGAGCCAGATATGAACCGGGCGTGAGGTGGCAGCTTAACTCACCCGCACACCTGGAGATGTGACCTGGACTCTATCTCCGTGGCTTGGTATTCTTTGGATTTGGCCTGTTTTCTAAACCTAGTTCTTCAGCCTTTATATTAAAATTCTGTGAACGACCAAATGGCCTTCCCCCAAATTGTCTTTTCTGCTTGATTTTATCAGAGTTGGTTGCTATTGTTTACAACCAAGAAAAAAACATAATTGCCCAGAAGGAAAGTAAACAGTGCTTCCAGAGGCAAAAGGAGGGGCACCTAACCGAGATTTGGGGCTCTGGAGGCTTCCCACAATATCTAAGCCTTGACCTGAGCTGTGGTTTCACACTTGCTTCATTTTCTTCCTATTTTTCTAGTACTTTATGAATCTTCTTTGCTAGCTCTCTCTCTTCTCTGCTCAAATGTGAAATATTAGAGTAACCTCACCCCTTAATCCTAGTCCTCTTTTTCTCCTTTCTCTCTCTCTCTCTCATTCTCCCTGTGCCCTCCCTCTCTATCCCCCCATCCCATCCCCCATAGGTGATCACACCCCTCTCAGAGCCTTTGATGCTATCACTATGCTGATCACACTCCAGTTCAGGTGTCTCTTCCAGGTGCAAGTAGTTTAAGAGCCAAAAAGGAAGAAACCATGTCTGTTTTGTTGCATGCCCAGTGCTTAACATGGTGCCCGGCACATGGTGGTTATTCAATTAATATATATATGAATGATTATGAATGACCAAGCAAACAATTATACTTACAATTATACTCCAGGTGTCTGGAAACATCTACCTTTTTGTTCCTATTAGATGTTCTGTTTTATATTTAAACCTTAACTTGCCATTTACTATGGAAAAAATAAGCTATTTCTAATCTTTTTAGAGGTAGGCGTGCTTTTAAATAAAGAATTGTGTTTTGTTAGCAGACTCCAAGAGATCCACAGACATAATTTAATGCCTGAGAGAAAAGCAATTTTCTCTTGGAACTAAGCAGTGGATTCAAGAACCAAACAGGATGGACTTTCATCTCTCTTGTCTCAAATGGCTCTGACTTGTGGCTGGTGTAGAAGTCAGAGGGAATTGGGAAATTAGGGAAATTAAGGCTAGAATCAAACACACACATAACCGATTCTCAAGAACCTGGGTGAAACTGGATCACGCGGCTGCTCCTTTGACTACAACTCTGCTGTGTGCGATTTAGACTGTGGGGTCCCTGCACGGGGGGACATGGTGTGTGCACTCTATATGGCTGACGGAGCTCCTCCCACTGGGGGTGAGGATGGGTGCTCTGGTAAAGAACTCTAATACTGGACCCTAGGAGTAGAAGGAAAGGAAAATTCCCTGCTGGGCAGTAAAACCATAAAGACATCTTCTCTAGAGTACTGCTTTCATCTACTTTTGTCACATGTGGAAATTTATTCTGCAAAATGTTCTGCTTTAACAAACACTAAAGAGATTTTTAAAGAAATTCAGGAGTGCAGAAGACTGAATGTTTCGCCTCTGAAACTCAGTTATTTTTTGATTTAGGGAGAACAAATATGTTTATCGTTTTACAAGCACAGACCATGCCCCTCGGAAGCTTAAGGTTTTAACACACAAACAGAAGTGATTTGACAAGCCGTGTGTTTGAAGGAAAAAGCAATTCTGCTCGCCTTCATGGCTGGTGGCTCCCTTGAGTTAGCTGCAGGCATGCCCAGAAAGGAACAGGTCCCCTTTTCATCCTTAAAATTAGACTAGGCTTTAATATTAAAGACAAATATGCATTTAATATTTTATCAAAGAAAAAGAAAAATCAAATTACTATAAATATTAATGTTCACGCTATAGGTAGCCCCCAACCTCAAAAGGTATTTTGTTAAGTCTATGTTTGGGAGTGTTATAAATGATGGCTACATCCTCAGACAAGCCCACAAAATCTTATTTCATCCATCATGTGGCTGAAATATTCCTGAGTGTAGTTCTTAGTATTCCCAGAGAGACCTGCCCACCACCACTGCCACCACCTGACACGCTGAATCCTAGTTCTGAGACTCATGAGTCCTGAGGCCACTGAATCCCTGATGTTTTTGACAATAGGGTTAGAATGGGGTGGTGACACCAATGGCTTGAGAGATCACAAAGCAAGACAGGGAAGGAGATGGAGAGGGCTCAGACAGGGGCTCCTGGAGGTCTCCACGGCATGGTGGGGAAGGGCTTTATAGATCCTGGTGGCAATGACAGAGGAAGGTTCCAGGAGGAGAGGACATCAGTGATAGGAGAGGACTTTATGGGCAAGTGGTAGTGGTTATTCATTTGTAGGTACCATTAAGTCAAGCGTTTGTAAGTCAGGTTATATTTGTACCTATAACCATTTCTAAATATTTTATCCTAAATATTTTAACTTAAAATGTTTTGTTACATTCATTCAACAGGTACGTGTTAAGCCTTAGAGCTGCAAAAAATGAAAAGACATGGGTGACCTTCAGAATCACCTGTGGAATATACACCACTCTGTCAAATATCACTATTTCATATGGGTTGTACAGCAGATCATTTGACTCTGAAGACTTTGGTAAGTGTCTGATTTGGCAGGATGAAAGAGTTCTAAAATTTTTATTGGGAAATGATCCACATATATTAAATACCACATGAAGAAATGACAAAATTGACATTTGTCATACAAATTCAATTTCTTGACCTTCTTATACAAAGCTATTCATATCTTCATTGAGGTGAGCTCTTTTTCTTTCTATACAGAGAAGATTTTTAAAATATGGATTCCTGGGATGACAATTCTGATTGGTAACTACAATTAAACTGTCTGTGATATCTATAGCTTAATTTCAAAAATGAAAAGGCAAAATGCAGATTTGTAATGTTTAGACCTTATAAAAATGTCAACTCTTCTCCTGAAAATAATAAACAAATTGAAAGCAAATAACCAAAAAAAATATATGACAAATTAAAAAAAAACATTTGCAACATATATGACAAAGGTTTAATATCCCTAATAATGGGGTGTTATATGGATAAGAAAAAGAGCAACACCAGAGAAAACTGCACAATAGGAGGAACATATAAGAAGAAATACAAATGACCGATTAATCTATGTAAAAATGTTTAAGCTACATGTTCAAAACTGAACACATGATTTCTCCTAAAAGTGGTTCTCTTCCACAGTACCCTGGAATTATACCACCACCAGCCCTGGAGCCAGACATCTTATAGTCTTCCATGTTCCCAGTAACCCAATTTTTCACCAAGTTCTGTCTCCCTAAGTGTTCTCAGATCCATTCTCCTTTTACTGACACCACCTCGGTGTAAGCCAGAAGCATCTTTCTCCTAGACACTGCTTTAGCCTCAGGAGGGGGCTACCTCTGCCCCCGTCCACTCTGGCCCGCCTCAAACATTTTCCAACCTGAAGCTAGACTGACTTTTTTCCAAAACATAAACCTTATTATGTGACCCTCTTGTTTAAAATATTTCAGTGACTTCCCATTGTTCTCCAGATAAAGATCAAAATTCTTCAATAGGTATCACCAGTGGAATGTATGAATATATAACACTTTTCCCAAAATGTACTTACCATGAACTACAAGGCCCTGTGTGATGTAGTTTCTTCTCCCTTTCCAGCACCTACAGGGTACTTGCTGCACACGATCCACATTGGCATTCGTTCTGGTCCTTGAACATGCACAGTGCCTTTGCACATGCTGTTCCTTCTTTCTGGAGTTCCCTCTACTCCTATACTAACCCTCATCTCTACTCCCTTGTTTATCCAATTACTACATCACTCAGTCATCATTCTTTCAGTGAAGCTTTCCCTGACTTCTTAGATCCCAACTAAATTGTCAGTGTGTCGATCTCCATTTATATACTCATTGCACTGATTCACCATCATGGCACTTATCACAGTGGTAAATTTACATTTATTTGTGATCTTTTGACTAATGTCTCTCCCACTAGAGTGTAAGCTCCATGAGGCAAGGACCAAAGCTCTTTTTGTTTGCCATTATACAAGAAATATTGTTGGATAAATAAATAAAAAATGAATGAATATCACCAGTAATCAAAGAAATGCTAATTATAACATTTTTCCCTTTTCAGATTGTAAAAGATTAACAACATTAACAATAGCCTTCCTTTCCTGGAAGGCAGTTTGTACACACACACACACACACACACAATTTTTTTAGGAATATGGCCAAAGCAAATTATCAGAGAAACATCCAAAGATATTCAATGTCCCTTAATAGAAAATTGATTAAGCAAACCATGGTACCTCCACACAACACACTATCCAGTTTAAATAAGGTCGATCTCTCTGTGGATATAGACAGATCTCCATAATACATGTTAAGTGAGAAAGCCATGTAGAAATAGAATGTACAGTGTGATGATATTTTGATAAAAATATGTGTGTTCCTCTCTCTATGGTGTATAGATGCACAGAAAAAAATCTAGAAGGAGAGTAACAAAATGTTAATGATACTTATCTCTGGGTGACAAGATTAGAGATTATTTCTCACTTCCATCTATATAACTTAATCCTCTGAAATATAGTGCATGTGCATACATTCATAATCAGAAAAATACATATTTTTCTTATATGAAAAACATTTTAAAATGTTATATCTTTTTATCAAGTCTATATTAAATATTTTTTGTTCCACACAACTCGAGATAGACTGCCTCCCAACACAGAATAAACCACTTTTATCCCTGGCAACTGGGAATGCAGTCTTCAGTCATTCAGACTGAGATGTCCTACTTCTTTTGTAAAGGACTCAATTTTTCTTTTGGCAGCTCTAATTTTTAGAATGTTCTTTTTATTAAACCAAAATCTATTTCCATATAACAATAAGACTTTTTTCTGTATTTCATCACATGATTAATGCCTAGTATAATGCCCAGAGCATAGTAGGGACTTAAATACTTACTGAATGAATTATAAGCTCTTTAAGATTATAATCTTCCCCAATAGATTAATATTCAACAAAACTCCCCAACTCCCTAAATTGTCTTAATTTATCAGAGTTTCCAGACCAAAACACATTCAGTTCCTCCTACTCTGAAGTTCTTTAGTCATTAACGCCTCTCTTAAAAGGTCCATAGTACTCCAGATATGTTCTGATTAGTAAGAGAAGAGACAGGCTACTATACTAGTTTTTAAATTAATATCATCTAAATTTGTTTTGTCTTTTTAAAATAAGCCTGCTATATTGTAAGCCCATATTAAGTATGATAAATTAAAACTCATTCAGAAGTCTTCCGTAGAAACTATTCTCAGGTAAAACCTCTTCCATTATGAGCTGATATAATTGATTTTTTAAAAATTTTAATTGACTTTATTGAGGTAAAATTTGCATATTATAAAATTAACCAATTTAATTATATAATGAGGTTTGACAAGCATATGTACTCAGTAGCCATGACCACCAACCATCAAGATACAAAGTAGATCAATCATTAAAAAATTTCCCTCATTACCATAGGCTATCCCTTTTCCTTACCTTGGACCTTTGTTCCAGCTTCATTTGTTGAGAAGATTATCTGTCCCCCATGAATAGGCTTGGCACCTTTGTCAAATAACAATTGTCTACATTTGCGTTTGCCTATGTCAACTTGACTGGGCTAAGGGATAGCTTGGAAAACACTATTTCTGGGTGTGTCTGTAAGGATGTTTCTAGAAGAGATTAGTATTTGGATCAGTACACTAAGTAAAGAAGATCTGCCCTCATCCTTGCGGCCAGGCATCATCCAATATTTAGGGCCTGGTAGAACAAAAAGGCAGAGAAAGGGCAAATTTTCTCTCTTTCTCTCTCTTCCTGAGCTGGGACATCCATCTTCTCCTGCTCTCAGACATAAAAGCTCCTGGTTCTTGGGCCTTTGGACTCTGGGACTTATATCACTGCCCCCTCGTCCCCGATTCTCAGGCCTTTGGGCTTGGACTGGGAGTTACAGAATCCACTCTGCTGGTTCTCAGACCTTCAGACTTGAACCAAATTACACCACCAGCTTTCCTGGTTCTTCAGCTTGCAGATGGCATATCATGAAATTCTTGGTCTCCATAATCATATGAACCAATTCTCATAATAAATCCATGTATATAAATATATGCATATACAGCTATATGCATATATGCATACAAATGTATATATACAGTATGCATTCTCTCTCACTCTCTCTATATAGAGAGAAAGAATGTATTAATTCTGTTTCTCTGGAGCACTCTAATACAGTCTATTTCTGGGCTCTTTAATCTGTTTTATTATCTCTATAGTTACACTTATGCCAATACTGCAGTGTCTTGATTACTGTAACTGTATAATATTTCTTGAAATCAGGTAAATAGTATAAGTCCTTTAACTTTGTCTTTTCATCAGAGATGTTTTGGCTATTCTATGCCCTTTATATTTTCATACAAATTTAGAATCAGTTTGTCAATTTTGGTTGAAAAATCATCCTGGGATTTTGTTTGGAGTTGTGTTAAATCTATAGGTAATCTTTTGAAAAATTAATATGACAACATTGAGTCTTCTGATCCAAGAACCAGGAGCTCTGATGTTCGAGAGCAGGAGGAGATGGATGTTCTAGGTCAAGAAGAGAGAGAAAAAGAAAATTTGCCCTTTCCCTGCCTTTTTGTTCTATGGGGCCCTCAAAATATTGGATGATGCCTGGCCAAGGATGAGGGCAGATCTTCTTTACTCAGTGTACTGATCCAAACACTACAGATGTTGAGCATCTCTTCATGTGCTTATTGGCCATTTGTGTACCTTCCTTGGAGGAATGTTTATTCATAGCCTTTGCCCATTTTTAATATTGGTTATTTGCTTATAAGAGAACTCTTTTTAAGAGTTTTTTATATATTCTAGATACAAGTCTTTTATCAAATATATGAGTTGCAAATATTTTCTTCCATTCTGTGGGTCATCTGTCAGTTTCTTGCATGTGATAATTGATTTGAATCATAAATATATGGCTTTTCATTTGTTTCTGGCATATCTGGTAGATTTTAACAAGAGAGATGCTTTATTTTGACATAATTTTGAATAAATTTTGTCATTCAACATACTTGTTCTTTCAAAGCTTTATGTCAACCATAGATTTGTTAAATAAGATGTATATATTTGTATATTTACTGAATAAAATATAATCAAGGCAAAGCTTT
The DNA here is from genome assembly GCF_020740605.2 of Lemur catta. NCBI lineage: Eukaryota > Metazoa > Chordata > Mammalia > Primates > Lemuridae > Lemur > Lemur catta. The sequence goes on along the minus strand of NC_059129.1, from coordinate 124,527,438 downwards.
GTGGCATGTCATAAACATGTTCCTCCACATTGATGTCAAACACTAGTCAAGCAACTCATGGATTGAAAACTTTAGGCACTGTAAGAGTCAGTCTAGCTTCATGACTTTTTCCTCCACCTGGTATCCCTTAAGTCTAACCTGTAGACTCAGCTCCTTTTATAGGACAGAATTGGAATGGAAATGGAGGCTGACAGAGAAGAATAAGACTTGGATGTAGGATCACAGGATCTTCCCACTAGGATAGAGTGTATTACTTATCCCTTGATAGTTTGCTTAAAATGCTTCAATTGCTTCCCATTATACTTAGGTTGATGTCCCAACTGCTTAACATAACATATAAGTTCTGTTGACATGGATCTTGCCTAATTCTTTTCATCTTAGTCCACTCATCTTCTCTCTCTCTTGGCTTAGGCCACACTATCCTCCTTCCAGTTTTTGCTAGCCTCAAAGATTTTCATACACATATACTTGCAGCACTTCTCCCATTTGAGATGGAATATCATTTCCTAAAGAAGCCTTACCTGATCCCACCACATATAAATTGTGTTCTCATATGACTCTTTCTCAGAGCACCTTATACTTTCCCTTCATAGCATGTATTACAGTTTGCAATTATGTATTTCCTCTCATTATTACTATTTCCTCTCCCAGAAGACTGCAAGCTCCTTGAGGGAACAGCTTGTATTTGTTTTTCCTTCTTATATCTCTACTGTCTATCCCAGCACCTGGCACAAAGTAGTTGTTCTATAAATATTTACTGAATGGATGAAAGACTGAATAAATCATAGGAGGGGAAAAAACATGTATTCTCACATCTTTACATTAGCATAGAGGGGAGGGAATTTTTACTCCATTTTCCAGAAGGGAGAAACTTGGTGAAACCTGCCCATTTTCTCTCTACTTTCTCCCACCTTCCCATGGCACAAGGGTGGCCTAAGAGGCTGGTACATTTAGAAAAAAAGAGTAGATGTTTTGGCTCTGCCCTTTATGGGCTTCTGTTCCTTTCAGAGTTAGTCCCTCTGCAGGACACATACATTCTCTGTTCCTTCATATGGTAAGAATATACGGCAAGGCCTGAGGTTGTTCAACTGGGCCCATGATTTAGGTGACAGATACACAAGGGGGCCCATTGGTGCATGTGAGCTACCTTCCTCAGTCCAGCTTCTGTCAGTAATCAAACCCATATTTCACTCTCCATCTATCAGATTCCAGCAGCCATTGCTCAATTATTTCCAAACTCAGAAAGGGATTCCAGTAAGAATGAGGAAGAAAAATCCAAATGCAAATTCAGCTGGAATTTGGGGGCAAAGAGACATATTTTCAAAATGAGTAACTTCGTTGGTTACACTTATTTTATGGAAAAGACTCATAAAGCACAAAGCTGTTTGAGAAGTTTTCATGTTTCCATGATTAGTTACTCAAGAGTTGAGGTGTGAACCCATGTATCCGCACTTTCCGAATCAGTGCTCTGTTATTGTCATCTCTCAAAGGTGATATACTCGGACCCAAAGTTTATATAAATTCACCCACTTGTGTGCAGTTATCCTTCCTTCAAAAAATATTTTGGGAAATAATATTGTTACTACATATAAAAAACAGGAAAGATGTTATGAAGTTACTTGTATATTTCTCAGGTATGTTTGAAACTATCTTAACATAACTCTTTACAAATTTAATTCTGAAAACCACGTCTTAACTCACATATAAAGAAAACATGATGAGAAACTCCTCAAACTTGATCTATTTTTCCTATGATTCACATAAAAATATGTCAAAATGAGCTATTATAATGTCCTTACAGGAAGTGAAAATCAACTGCAATTTAGTGAACATTTTCATTCTACACATTAAAGAATCTTTTGCAATCTTGGATAAAGTGCCAATGAACTGATTATTTGACAGGTTAAAAGAAAGTACACCCTACTCCATTCAGGAAACTGTGAAATGCAGCATCCTGTAAAGACACGATGCTGTCGAGATCACTCATTTACTATTTCAGATGGCAGCTACCACTGTTCTTTCCACCTGAGAGCCAGACAGGGAGGGAAACCTCTGCTTCTACAGTCTGTAGTGGCTGAGAGCTGCCACCCCACAGCAAGACTTCACGGGAAAGGGGTTCCTATTGGCCAGCGGCCAGCCACCTGCCGCCAGCCACCAGCCACCACCTACCAGAGGGAGCTGGGCAACTCTTCGCTCTGGACCTGTAGATACTTTGGGCAGCGCCTTTCTCAGGCGCATGCATGTAGCAAGGACGTGTGCCAAGCATGGACTCTCTAAATTGGCAGTGGTGTAATCCTACACTTCCCTCCCAATTCCTTCTCTCATGACCTCTCCCCTCTTTGACCCTTACACCTCATCTTCTCATCTCTCTGGTCACAGACTCCGTGCCTCCAACTTCTGTCTGGATCCCCATGGGTGGTCTGGGGCTGCCCCAGCAGATTCCTAGTTCTTGTCCTCCAGCGACTCCTTATTAAAGGCCATTTGTTCCTGCTTCCCCAAATGCAGACTGTCATTGTTTATGAGGTTCCTCGAACTCTAAGCTCCCTTTCTCTGCTGCTCTGTATTAGGCAGTGAGAGCTTTGGAATCAAGCTGTGTAGGAGAAGGCTCAGACAGCAGTTTATGTTCAACACCCTTGGGAGGTGAGGAAGGAGAGCAGGGTGTGCTGTGGCTGGGTCCCGTGTACAGCCTGACCCCAGTCGACCCAGCCCAGCAGGAGAACCAACGGCCTCACTGGGGCTGCGCAAGAAGGTGGTGCTGTGAACAATGGAAGGAAGATAACTTAGTTACAGTCAGGAAACAAGACCGTCAAAGGCCTCAGATCCGGTTTGTACTAACCTTTGCCCTTCTGAGTAAGTTAAGCACTGGAGCTAATGGGAACCAGTTCCTGCTCTCTGAGGGAGTGGGGAGAAAATGAATCCTGAGAACTGAGGCCCCTCGTCTGTGAAATAACCTTGAGAAGAGAGACCCATTAGAAGCTGGGCCTAGTAATGCCTGTTTTACACAGTCCTTGTGAAGATTAAATGAAGTAGTATATGGGAAATACTTAGTAGAGTTAAAAGCTTAATAAATGTTAGTTCCATTCTATTTTTCCTCTCAAATTCCAAAAACATATATGACCTTCAGATGGCCATGCTGACATCTCTTGCTAGAAGTGCTGTAGGTCCTGAGGACAAGCTTCATCCCCTCAGGAGGATTCTTTCTCTTCCCACAAGAATCACGTGAGGTTCTTGGTAAAATAAACACCCAGACCTACTGATAATGACCGCAAAGCCTCGTCTGCCCAGGACATTTCCTGTTGTCCCAGCATATCATCTGGAAGGTAAATTTTATATGCCCCTCCCTTTACTACAGACACTTGTTCTGCACACACAGAGTCTAGAAAGCTGTAATTTTAATAAGCACTTAGGTGATTTTTGTCTTATTAGCAAAGTATAGGGTTAGCACAGAATCTGCTACATCAGTATTTGACTTACCAGGACAGAGCAATGATTTGTTTCCAAGGGGACATTCATTTGCTTAAACAGGAATAGCATGAATATGATGAGACTGTGGCTTTAGTCAGGGCTTAAATTCATTGTCCACAGTAGGATTTATTCTATTACAGCAGGATTTATTATTACTCAGATTATGCAAATCTGCAGAATTTATATATAGCCTCAACACCTCATTCTCTTTCTTTCTGACAATCCCTTTTATCTCAAAACACAGATTCCCACAAAGTGAATGCAGTTGAAACTATTTGCCTCTGTCATCAACCCTGCCATAAGCATCATCCCTTAGATAATTCACTTTCTATTGTGCCTTAATGCTGAAGATGCTGCACACTTTTCAGTGGAGTCATACCCCAGTGTCATATTAGCTTTCAGAGATCTTTAGCCCAGGAAACAAATTATTCTATTGTGCATGACCAGTTCACTTTATAATTTGTGCCTGAATCATAAATAATAATGTCTTCTTAGCAGCATTTTTTAAATAAAAGAAGCATATACAGGGATTTTAAATCATTTTTATCTCTTATATGTTTGTGAGCTATTCACCCTTCATTTATAATTATTGGCCAGAGCAGATGGCAAAAAGCTAAGCATTAGGTAATAGAATCATAAAATACCCCCTCCTCCCCAAAAAGCAGAAATGTTTTAAATGGGAGACTTATTTCATTTATTGAAGGATTTTTTACTCCACTGGAATATGTTGCAAGAAATTATGACATTAGATAAAAAAAAATTTCCACATCAAGAAGTTCAAAAGATTAAGATGCTACTGAAATGTAAGTTAAAGGAATTCATAAATGTTTCAGGAAGCATTATGGTAGAATTATTACTATAATTTGAGAAAGGCAGATTCTGCAATAAAGTGAGATTCATTACAATGCCAACATTATTTTTCAAACTTCTGACATGTTTAGATAGAATTTTCATGCCAAGTCAAATAATTATGAAATTTACAAATTACTTGAAGAAATGCTTGGAATTTTATGCTAATAAGGACTTAACTTTAAAGGACTATTTTTCTCTATTAAAATGTTATGCTTTTTACCTTCCTTCTAAGCTTTCAAGGTGTGTAAGTATGATAAAATTTCTATAAGCAGCTGAGGTAAGAGGAACTTCTTGTAAGTACTTATTCAAAGTTCCATTTACTCATTCATTTGTTAACAAATATCTATTGAGCATCTATCTGTGCCAGGCACTGGGCTAATTTCTGGGTGTGCAGTACTTGGGACACAAGTTCTTTCTGCCTTCATGGAACCATCTTCTAAGGAAGGAGACAGTCAACAAGCAGTGAATAAACTGCACAGAAAAGGGTTAACTTAGCAGGCTCAAGTTGTTCAAGCCCTGTCTTCCAAAGAAAGGCCTGCCTTCAGGAGGACTGGCTTTTCTTGGCCAGCTTGCAGGGGCTAAGCTGGGAGCCCTTGGAATACCCTACCTGGTAAGAGTGTTTTTATGTGCGTGAGGCCGTGCTGTATCAGTTAGACCTCTAGGGGGCGCTGGATACTGAGTAGCTAAAGTCAGCCACGTGAGCATTGCAAGTCTATGTCACGACCTTCAATAAAAACCCTCTGCACACCACGGTTTGAGTAAGTTTCCGTGCTTGGCAATATTTGGCATATGTTGTCACACATTGCTACCAGGAGAATTAAATGCTACTCCACCAGGATGGCACCTGAAAGCATGCACCTTTCCCCTTTGCTGATTTGATCCGCATCCCTTCACTGCAGTAAACCACAACCATGAGTGTAACAGCTTGTCTCAGTCCTGTGATTCTGTCTAGCGAATCCCTGAGTCTGAGTGTGGTCTTGGGGCCCCTTGACTTACAGACTGGGTTCAATGAAAGAAACAGGATGATGTGTTAGGGTAACTGAGTTGTGGGGGGCGGTGCTGGCTAAAATGGGGAATGGATTGAAGCTTGAGGAATGAGAGGAACTTCGGGAACCTTAGCTCAGGCCAAATGACCTGGCTTGGAGGCTTCCAAAAGGAGTTTGTATTTTGCTATAACCAGTTGAGTTTTGCCTGTGTGAAGTTACACCTAGTTTTGTTTCTGTTGTTTTTTGGCTACATTCATAAACTTGAGGCTTGTGAAGTCATTTGTATGAAGGGGCCAACATTCCTATAGATGAGTGTAAATGTTACACAAAACAGTCAGCAAATAACATTGCAAGGATGGTTGGTCCCCAGGCACTGCATATAAATGCAGCGAAGGGAGAAGTTACTCCTCTGTATTTTCTGCTCTGGGTAGCAGCAGCCATAAGTTCAGTGCTGTGCAGAGTCTTAACTTTAAATTAGTGAGAAATACAAATTTAGGCCTAACACACCTATGTTTCACCTCGCTCAAAATGAGTGGAAAATCAAATCAAGGAGATACTGTATTTTTCACCTATCATACAGATAAAATTAAAACACTTATGAAACACAGCACTGATAAATATTTGTTATAACTCCCATTCAATTTTAATGGAAATGAAAATGGGTGCCACCTTTTGGAGGTCAGTTTGTCGGTAACAATCAGTCACCCTTGAGCCAAGATTTCCACTGCTGGAGATTCATCCCAAGGAAATACTTGCCAAAGTACACAGCAGATGTTTGTTGTGGCATTGCCTATGATAGCAAAAAGCCGGTAACAACTTAAATATCCCTCAGTAGGGGAGTGGTTGAGTTAACTATGGTTGTCTTACATCATGGAATTCTGGTGCATAATAAAAAGAGAATAAGGTAGGATAGTGTCTACCAATATTGAAAAAAATTATTAAGGCAGCAAAGCAGAACTTTATGTGCCATATCACAGCATTTGTGTGTTGTGTGCTTGTGTGTGCCTAAATATCTCCAGAAGGAATCATATAACATATGATTATGTTTCTTTATTGTTAAAAATTAATGCATTCATTAATGTGAGAAAATATACCTGAGTTAAAAAGTGGAAATAAAACCTGTAATTTACTACTCAGAAATAATCATTGTTAACATACTTGTATATCCTATATCTTTCTAGTCCTTTCTCAGACATAAAAAAATACGTGCTTTGCTTTTTTTAAGCTTTAAATGTTATTTTAATTAAATTAATTAATTAATTGTTAGAGACAAGGTCTTGCTCTGTTGCTCAGGCTGGAGTGCAGTGGTGTCATCATAGCTCACTACAGCCTCAAACTCCTGGGCTCAAGTGATCCTCCCACTTCATCCTCCCGAATATCTATGACAAGAGGTGTGAGCCACCACACCCAACTAATGATATATACTTTGCTTTGAATTAAAAAGAAATAAATAAAAACTTCCCCAGACAAAATTGAATGATGCAATTAAGCAATACCAGCAGAACAGATTTCCTGAAACAAGGGAAGGGGCAGGTGGGTTAATGTCGCCCCTCAGAGAGTTGAGCAGAGGAGAAGATGGGGAGGGTGTGTAGGGCACAAGCAAGTGGTGGGGGGTTGTCAAGAGGCTCTTGTAAGATGTTTCTCTTGAATGCAGTGGGGCTTCAAAGGCCATGGCTAGGGGTTCCCATTGTGCCCACAAGAGAAACTGGTGCTTGGATGTCAGTCCTCTGGGGTAGGGCTGTCAGGTATCTGTCTCAAAGCTTTGCAGACCCAGGGCACAGGAGGTCCGTGTCCTGGCCTGGCTTTAGAGGGACCTACTATGGTTGAGCCTCTTGAGGTTTTAATATCTCAGCATTTTTTTAATGACTTAAATATAATATAAAATTTGACTAGGCCTTTGTTTATGCATGTTAACCACTTATTTCTTGTCCAACACCCCTTGTTTTTATAGCAATTATTAACTGCTGATGTACTGGGTTTTTGTCAAGTGGGAAGAGATAACTCTAGGGTCACAAGGAAAATCTATGAGTTTGTTTTGCAGAAAAAATGAATACCCCTTAGAAAGCTACGACTAGCTGCTGACGCCAAGAAGTCTGGTTACTCAGGTGTTATCTGAGACTAAAAACAACACAGACTTCCCCCTTCGGTTCCCTGAAACTCGCCCTCCCTCCCTAGCCACAGGAGAGCTCCATACTTCATCCTTTTGTTAAGATGGATCTAAGAAATTTTGCTCTCCCGTCTTCTTGCTTTGGCCAAAGAGAATAAACCTTTCTCTATCTCCAAGCACTGGTGTCACAGAGTTTGGTTTTGGCTGTGCATTGGGTACATGAGCCTAAATTTGGGGGGTTTACACCACTACCCCAGTCCTCTTCTGACTGTGCCCTCCCCATAGGGTAAGAAGTCTATAGGCCAAGGGGACATGACCACCCAGGGCCCGCATCTGCCCTCTCAAGACCATGCTCTGGGAACCCATGTCCCACAGATTCCCTGCCTGATCAGCCCCAGCCTGGGTCCGTCCCCCTCTGTCCAAATGCCCTGCTGGTGTGTGCACCCCAAGTCCTGCGTGGCAGCCAAGGGGGATTTGGACAGAGCTTGGTATGTGGGTTGGGGTGTGCACACTGGTGTGCACGAGATCCTGCCGGTGCAGAAAGGAGTCAGAGGGGAACCTTGGCTCCAAAAGTGGAAGCCAACTTTCCATGTCTTCTCAGTTTGAACCTGACCTTCCACATTGTTAGGAAGGTATATGTGTCCAGACCAAAGGATAGAACATATTTTACATATGAGGTTGTTGTCTTGGCTTATAACTTTTAAATGTTTAGACGTGGTATTTGGCCTTCATTCCTATTCTCAGCCCAGGCTCTACAGATATTCAGGGAGGTCTGTTGGTTGTCATATTTATTTTTTTGCATCAACAAATATTTTTACTATATATTGTCTGTATATAAACATGTAAGATAAAGAGGTAAATGTATGCGGTTATCTAGAAAAGCCTTAGGAATTGTCTCCAACGTTTGCCCTGATTTTCTTGGTATCTCAGGGGAAAAAGTGTTTTCCAGGGTAAGATTATCTGGATAATTGATTTCGCTTTACACTCCATTTTTCATTTTTATAGCTCTCTGTTAGCTAGTTCAACTCCTGCATTTTACAGATGAGGAAAATTAATTCCAGAGAGAGTTAGTGTCATTTCCAAAGTCATATAATTAGTTGCAAAGTCCAGACCAAAACTCTAGTTTTTCCCAGTTTGATTCCCTTTCCGTAACGTTGGCTCAGAGATAAATTAAGAAGGGCGAAAACTGGAATATTGTTCTGAGACTCTGGGACAGGGCTAAATATGGTGCACAGCCTGCATTTAAGGGGCCGGTTCATCTAGACTCTCAGACGGGCACTTAAATCCATTCTACCGTCGTTTACCTGGCACCCTGAGAGAGCATTCCCTTCCCCCTTCTCTCCTCGGGCTTGTCTCTGCTGTCTAGTTTCACCCCCTTTCTTCTCCCTCTCACCCCTTGGTTTCCAGTTCTCTCCTATCCAGAAAGATGCTCTGAAGTATCAGTGTTGATTACAGCAAGCTGAGTGCTGGGCCGTTTTCTCAGAAGACGTCAAGCATGGACCCACTGTAGTCCTCATGCACCCTGGTTAGCTGTTGTTGAGGTCCCAGACCTTCCCAAATATGCAGGCTGGGAATGTTCAATGACAAGCATGCTGGAAACCCATCTGGGCCATCTCCCAGATGACACAAGTGGTCCAATGCTTTCTTTGGTCCTGGTGTTTGCAAGATACAACATAATCTTAAGCCTCAGATTTCTTCAGTGCCATTCTCTCTGACATTCTTTCCACTTGAAATTGTCCTTTTCACCCAAAGTTATTTATATTATGCTCTGATTAGTAAATTAATCTCAAAGAATGCCATCATGGCAACTAACATAGGTCATGTGCTATTTTATAAGTTTTTAGACATTCTGAAAAATTAGAATAAAAAGCACATCTCATCCTTTTTAAAGCATGATCTCAAGAGGCAGTGGTGTTCAATTTAGAGAGCACAGGCTTTGCTGGACAGACCCAGCAGAGAGTCCTGGCTACCAGTTCCTTGGACAAGGGATACCAAGCTTTGGTCCAAGGCTGCCAAGACCTTGGACAAGTTGTTTAACCTCTAAGAGCCTCAGTTTCCTCATCTGCAATGTGGGAGTTGTGGTATGTGTCTCTTACAGTTTTTGGAAGGACTGCAGAGAATATAGGGGAATCGCTTGCCATAACTCTTGACCTAATGTAGACAATAAATGGTAGCCGCCATTGTGTTATCACCACATTTCTTTTATGTGTATGTGTGTGTGTTTTCTTTTTTTTTCTTTTTGAGACAGAGTCTCACTCTGTCACCCCAGCTTGAGTGCAGTGGTGTCATCATAGTTTACAGCAAACTCAAACTCCTGGACTCAAGCAATCCTCCTGCCTCAGCCTCCCAAGTAACTGGGACTACAGGTGTATGCCACCACGCCTGGTTAATTTTTCTATTTTTTATAGAGATGGGGTCTCACTTTTGCTCAAGCTAGTCTTAAACTCGTGGGCTCAAACAATCATCCCGCCTCAGCCTCCCAGAGTGCTAGGATTACAGGCATGAGCCACCATGCCTGCACCATTCCTTATATTTTATAGTGTCCCAGGGAAATTATGAAACAAATGCTAGTATATTTGCATAAAACTCTTATTCTTTTGAAGTTGGAGGAGAGTCATTATCTGCTAGAACAAGTTGCTGGATCTTCACAGTCTAAAAAAATTCTCCGCTTACAGCTACTACAACTAGGATAGAACCTCCTACTCAAGACCATCTCTGTGTCCTCTTGCAGTTCTCTGTCCTTGCTACAGAGGTGGTGTGTTGGTGTGCTGAGGACAGTTTCTCCCTCAATACTAGGCTTAGTCAAATATGCTCCACACCAAATCTAGCCTAGGCTCCCAGACTCCAGCTTGTATCTCCTTGCCCCAGGGTGCCAGCTTTCCAAGCAGGAGGCTGGGTGACATGTGTTCCAGACTCCACCATCACATGTGCCCAGAGCCACTGTTCTACTACTACCACACCCAGCTAAAATTTTTTTCCAGAGATGGGATCTTGCTATACTGCCCAGGCTGGTCTCGAACTACTGGCCTCAAGCAGTGCTCTTGCCTCAGCCTCCCAAAACACTGGGATTACAGGCATGAGTCACCTCACCCAGTCCACTGTTCCCTTTTGACCATACAGTTCAGTGTGGGACCAGCCCATGGGAGCCATCTCCCTTTCCTTTATCTTCCCAGCATTTTAAAATTTGGGAGCTTTGTGGATCTTCCCTGTTGGTGGACTAAGATAGCAGCATCCCAGTTCACCTGGACAGGTTTTAACAACTTTAGGTCTCTGTAAATAAGGTTAGGGGTCTCTACTTCTTCCATCCAGAGGCTACTGAGTTGCTTATGCAAACTTGCCTGCCTCTTCCTAAAAACCTTCGAGCTTCACATAGCTACACTTAGTCTTAGCAACACTCCCACATTACTCCACACTTGATCATGTATTACCTCTTTAGAGGAATTGTCCCCCTCAAACTGTGGACTTATCACTGTCCCCTGAACACAAACTCACACGGTCCTGCCTGGGGCCATGCTCTTCTGTAAGCTTCGTGAGGCCACGAATCATGTCTCCTTCACTCATGATTTTAATCCCAATGTTCAGATAGCAATATATCCACATAAATTATCTATCAAATTCATAAACTATTCCTTTCTCTGGAACCAACTTTTTAGTACATTCATTGATCTTTACCCTGTCCTTGCTTTAAGATGCACTCGGGTCCTCCTTCCCTGTGAAGCGTTCCCTGCTCTATGGTGACAGGATTCTAAGAATGGCCCCTGAAATACAATCCTCCCCTCTGAGTGGGGAGGGAGCCTCTGAACAGACGAGATATCACTCCCGTGGTCCTGTTACCTTACACTGCAGAAGGGAGATACCCAGGTGCCTATTAAAAGAAGACTTTTCTCCAGCTGGCAGCAGATGAGGATGCTGGAGAGATTCAAAGGATGACAAGGACTCAGTAGGTGTTGCTGGCTTTGAACACGAAGGAGGCGAGGGGGCAGAGAGGGCCCCGCTGACAGCCAGCAAGAAAACAGGAACCTCAGACATACAGTCACAAAAGAACTCAATTTTGCCAACAACGTGGAAGCAGATTCTTACCCTGGGCCTCTGGATAAGAACCTAGTCTGGCTGACACCTGATTTCAGCCTTGTGAGACCCTAAGTAGAGAGTAGTCTGGGCCTGCCTGGACCTCAGGGCTACAGATCTGTGAGCTGATAACTGGCTGCTATTGTAAGTCACCGGGCTTGTGGTAACAGCCATAGAAAACGAATACTCCTGATGTCTTAGTCAGCCTGGGCTGCTCTAACAAAAATACCGTAGACTGGAGGGCTTAATCACAACAAGTATTTGTTTCTCACAGTTCTGGAGGCTGGGAAGTCCAAGATCAAGGTGCCAGAAGATATGATGGAGACCCTCTTCTTGGTGTATCCTCACATAGGAGGGAGAGACAGAGACAGAGAGAGAGGAAGGGAGAGAAGGAGGGAGGGGAGAGAGAGAAACTCTTTCTCATGTCTCTTCTTATAAGTGCACTAATCCCATTCATGAGGGCTCCACCTTCATGACCTAATTACCTCCCAACGCCCACACCTCCTAATACCATCACACTGGGGACTAGGCTTTAACACATTAATTTTTTTGGTGGGGGACACAAATATCCAGTTCTCAGCACCTGCCTACCACATAATTCTTTTTCTAACTCTCCTCTGAATGGCTACCCAGTGTATCTCCACTGGGCACGTAATCAGAAATATTGTGTGATGCTGTTGGCTTTTGTGTATATTCCACTATGAATTATCCCCCAAATTAGACTGTAAATGCAAAAGAAATGAGGGAAGGTCTATATCTCTTTCTAGTTGCCACAAATCCAACTGATAACTCATAGAATTTTAAGAGAAACATTGCTTTAAATCTTTCAAAATGTAAAAAACTGGTTCTCTTAGAATAACCACACTCCATTTGTGTGTTTTGCCATTTGAGATTTCAGTTTTTAAAAATGTCTCTTAGGCCACTGATACTCTCTAACTACATGCTAAGATTATATGTAGTAAATGAATGTTTCTATAAATGTAATAAATGATGTATCCATATACTCATTAAATTGCTCAAATCAGAAATTTATCACTGCATTTTTATTTCACATACTGGGTGTACATATTAGTATGTGCCTACGCATGCGTACAGGACATGAGGATGAGAAAAAGGTACAGAGCTTTTACTTCACTTAGAGAAATCTTCATCTGCGTCCAATTAATGAAAACAGTGACAGCAATACAATAACAGACAAGAAATGTCACACTCTGCTAAGTTCATCTCTAGAGAAATGAAGCTGGATATTTGTCAAAAAGACTTGAGGATATCCTTGTATTCCACTTAATATTCTGTGTGAGTTATAAGAGTCAACAACGCTCTTTCGACACTCTCTAATTGAACATTAATAAATTAATAAGCCCTCGACTGCCACTCCACTTTGCGCCTCTCTGCACAGCGATGTCAGCTGACTCCAGATTGTGATGAAGGTATGGATTTCACCAGCAAGTGCAATTTCCTGAATGAGTTTAGGAACCACTGTTGACATAATATTCGTATATTTTAGAATATTTTCCTCTTTCTCATCTCTATTCACATGGGGAACCAATTTTATTATTTGGCAGTTCTATTTCCTGAAATCAAGAGATACTGAGCCTGGCAGATGAAGTGGATACTATGGGATACATAGAAGTGCAAATCTTCACCTCCAAGTGTTTAAGGTCCATTTGGGAGATGAGACGGAGACCTGTGCAGCAGGGCAGGTGATGAGACCGAGCACTCTCTGAGAGGTCAGTATGAGCTTGGCTCAGGTGGCCTTACCTGGGGGTCACAGGTCAGCAGGAAAGGACTCACCAAGAGGTGCTGTCATGTTTTTAAAGTTCCAAATAGAACAAAATGTCAATATCAGAAACAGACTGAAATGTGTGAATTTTAAAGTCCCCCAAACATTGATGGCTCTTTTAAGTCGCTCAAGAGACAAGGGTGTGTCATTTTTAATCCAGCTCAGCTCAACCTGGGCTGGTGTTTCTTCATTCCTTTCCCTGTCTTGTGAGAATATTTATATTAAAAAAAAGTCTATTTTAAGAGCATGAATTTCACATTTAAGTCTTAGCTGAATATTTATTGGAAATTTTCCAGGCTGAAGTAATCCTGGGATATACAACCAGCATTTTTGTGATAGACCCAGGGGCACAATAATAATTTTTATGCTGTGATGAGAGAAAGAGAGAGTGGCAGAGAGAACACATGCATAAGAGCAAGCACTCTGGAATTGGTTCGGAGAGATAAGCAGAGTCTTAAAATATATACTGACAACTGGGAATGCGCTACACATTTCAAATGTGCTCCACTAAATTTAAGAATGTGCACATTAAAATAGAAAGTTTCAGGAGTTAATTGTGCAGACTGTAAATGTCTGGGCTCCAGGCCCAGTTCTGCCACTTACTAGCTGTATTATCTAAGAAAAGTCATTTAGCTTTCCTGTGCCTCAGTTTCCTCATCTGTAGCACAGAAGCAATAATTGTATAAACCTCATAGAAATGTTGTGAGGATAAGAAAAATTGATGTGAGATTAAAACAGAGACTGGCACTTAGTAAGCACTATATAAGGGTTACTTGCTATTAGTATTATTATTACTATTAGTAATTGCATAGTCATTAGGTGCCAAGGCTTTAGAAGGTTGGTCTGGGACTAATCTTGTCACAGAGTAGTCACCCCTCCTCCCATAGATATGGAAGGGTAATATTAATGGGGGGGAATATCGCCTGAAAAAAATGGCAAAAAATGTTTTATGTCTCTTTAAAACATCCTCTACTCTTTTTGGAGAACTAGGACCTGCATCCTTCCTCAGGCCAGTGGTCGGGAGGGGCAGGGGAATGTCTTTTTTCCTTTGTGCCCCTGGAGATGGCTCAGCAGAACTGAGCCATCAGTTGATGGAGGTCCTGGGCGGAGGTAATGGGATTATTTTAGGTGGAGATGGGACAGCGGAAATGGGATGGAGATGGGATGATCAGAATCATCAACTGTAGTTGAACAGCAATTGCCTGAAGCTGAGAACCCACCCTTTAAAAGCTCTGCATTTCTGCTTATTATTAGGACAATGGCATTTTTAGACAGGAGTCTCCATGCTCCTCATTTGCCAGCAAATTAATAAACTCCTTCCTTTTCCTCAAACCACTTGTCCTCATTATTCTGATGCAACCTCAAAGACAAGTGCCAAGGTTTCAGTAACAATCTTAACTCTAACACTGACCTTTCGAGTGACCTTAAACAAGTCATTTAAATTATCTGTCTCTCTGGATCCTCATCTGCAAAGTTGATACAATCATTGTACCTACCTCACCGAGCTGATCTGAGATTAAAGAAGTTAATACACATTATGTACTTAGAATAGTGCCATGTACCTGAAGCACTCAATTGATATTAGTGTTTATTATTTTTAATTAAATTTTTGGGTTACAGATGATATTATTTGAGCTCAATGTTTCATTCTCTACTTACTAGTGACTTTCAAAGCTTGGCACTGATGTTAATATTTAACCATTATCTATAGGGAGTACATGTCTATACCAACTCTTCATTAACTCTATTTACTTGTTTGTTCCAAGTGCTGTGCTTATCTAAGTCACAACTCTTAGCTCAACTAGGGGAATATGACACCAGTGTGATGGAGTGGACACAACATGAACATTATAGCAAGTGGATTGGGGGTTTAGTCGCCTTATTTACTAAGCTAATTTACTTAATCATTCAGTGTCAATTTTTTCATCCATGAAATGGGCTTAACAGCATCTAACTCATAGTTGTAAGAATTTAAGAAGAAATTGCTGAACTATTATGTGGTTGGTTAAAAACAAGAAGATATTATTTGGAAAATAGCTTAGGGAGTCCTTGGAACATAGTTGCTTTAAACAAATGTTAGTTGCTCCCACCCACTGAATAGCTGTCAACAGTGGCTTTTGGAATGCTGCCACACTGGTCCCAGGGAGGAGAGTAGGATTGGAATTTAGTTAGAATTAGGTCACAAAGAACAAATGCGCTGAAGTCAGTCCTGTCCTTGACTATTAATGGCTATGCAGACAGCTCCCGGCCACAAGTGGTGGCCTCTGTCTCTGCCCCTGTGCCCCAAAGCACAGCCCAACATTGGGACGGCAGAATGCGCCGCCAAATGCTAGGCTGAAAAACGATGTGCTACTGCCATCTACTGTTCCAAATAAATACAGGTTTTTCAATTTTGATTCTAAGATTTTTTTTTTCATTTATCTCTACTTTCATAGCATTTTAGAGCTTATTAATTTCCTTGTGATTCATTTTTTTAACCACCTCAACAAATAGATGAAAACAATGACGTTCAGAGAGGCCAAGTCTCATGGGTGGCGCTGACAAGGTCAATCACTCATTCATATATTCATCAAACAATTGTGTAACACCTGCGTTAGAATAGGTGCTGGGGATACAAAGACAGATAAGACACAGTCACTTTCTTCAAGGATCTCACAGTCTAATAGAGACATAAAAGCGATTATTATAAAACAATGCAATTAGTACGTATGCTTGCAGTGTTTGGGGGCACCAGGGAATAACACACAGTTACCTTAGACTGGGGGAGGAACATACAGAATATGCCAGGAGTCAGGAAAGCTTTCTTCGGGGACATGTGGTCTGGCACTGACCTTAAATGATCAGTAGGAAGGCAGAGGCAGGGGACCGGGAAGAAAGGTATTCCAGAAATAACATCAAGGACAAAGCAAGAATAGTACTGTGTGAGAAATAAAAACCACTGGTGAACAGGGGCCAGGCAGGGGGCATTTATCCACCACTTTTAGGGAGCTCAGACTTAACCATAGAGGGAATAGAGAACCAGTGAGCAGCGCGTGGAGTGTCGGTCAGATTCATGGTTAGCGCATCCTTGCCTTATGGAAGAAGAACCCAGAATGGGAGAGTGCTCCATTAGTGCAGCTCTGGCAGTGGAGGCAATGAACCTGGGTAGGGGTGGTGGGGGCAGAGCAGACAGAGTGTGGATGGCAGAAATATTCGGGAGGTAACGTAGGTGGCAACACTTTAAATTACTGGATATAGAGCGTGAGATAAAGAAAGAGTCAAGGATGACCTTGGGGCTTTAATGTTGGTGACCAAGATGATAGAGTTGCTTACAGAGATGCTGCAGAAAGAAGATACTGGTTTAGCAGAAGGGAGGGCAATTTGAACACTGTGTTGGTTGAGGTTAAAGTGTTTGAGGGAGAGCTCAGGTGGTGCCATCCTGCCGGAAGTTGGATATAAAATTTATTGAAGCATAAAGGAAGGGTGTGCGCTAAAGATATATATTTGCAAGTCATGAATCGTAGATTGGAGTTGAAATCACGAAAGTGATGTAACACACACACAAAATGTATAGAAATACAAGAAGAGTGGTTCAAGGAAAGAGCCTCAGAGAATACAATACTTGGCAGGGGTTGGAGGGGGCAGAGGAAGACTAGCATGTTAAGGAGAAAGGGAAAACATGGATGGAGAATCAGTGAGAAAGAAAAGAAAAACCCAATCCCTGACAGCTGGTTGTTGGCCTGGCAACCAATAACTAGGCCCTGATGACCCTACGCTGAGCATAAATAATTTCACGTAATATCAACATCAGACAGGTCACTCTATAATTGTGATGGAACAAGACAAAAACAAGACCACTCCATAATCATATCTGAACACAGAAAAAACAAAACCACCATGCAAGCACAAAGTAAGATACCCGTTTCTTGACATAACAGAATACAATATCCATCTTCTTGAACCCTCACCAAAACCACGTAACATAAATCTAAATCTTATTACTAGTCCCTCTTGTGTTAGGAGACATTGCCAGCATTCACCATGGTTTGCAGTCTCCCTTGCTACAGCAAGTTAATAAACTTCATTTTATTTGACTATAGGAATGTTCCTGGTAGTCTTTGAGCACTGGGCCCTAACACCTTTACAGAAGCCAAGAGAGGAGAGTTTCACGGAGGGAGAAGTCAAAGTATCTACTGAGACAAAGAGGAAAATGATATCTACTGAATTCCACAAAGGTGAACTCACCTGTGACCTTGGTGAGGAGTTTCAATAGCATATTGGGGATGGAAGCAGTGGTATGAGCTTATTACTACCTTGAGGATCTGATTATGCATATTTCTTCCTAACCCTGTGTTCAGTGACATCAGGTTGGTATCTCGAAATCAACCACTGGGGCAGTATTTATATCATGGAAATTGGTAAATGCTACAAATTAAGGATTTTTTTTTTTTTTACTTTGGAAAGGTGGTTGTTAAACTTTTACCATCACACCACTTGGTAGAAGAGAGATTATAGTAGGCTGAGAAAGGAGTAGGAGGTGAGAGGGTGGAAATAACTAAAAGTTTGCATGAGTAGGGGAGAAGAGAGATCAAATAAGGACAAAGGGGAAACAGAGTCAGGGAGTAGAACTCAGGCTGCCTGGTTTCCTGCTCAGTGCTGCTTCTGCACCCTGCATGCTAGGAGGGGTCCACCATGGACACCAAATAAAGTCGATTCTTCTGTGTGTGTGTGTGCACTGCACATTGGAGCACATGTGTGCACACACATGTGCACATGCACACCTGTGTGTAGGGGAGGTTGGGAGAGAGAGTGTGGAGTGGCTATAAGTAGGACCTAGTCCATATTAATGAACCACCTCTCACGGCTGTAGATGCAGGAATGAGTCTCTTGGAATAATACTACAACCACTTATTTTGACGTGGGCTGTTTAAATCCCTGACCCTTTAAATTATCAACTTGTAAGTGCACTGTTTTCTTGAAGCATGTCTTTAACTGTTTTAGAAACAAAATTAAACAAAAATGCCTGCAAGTTCTATGTTAGAGTAGTCTTGTTAGGAAAGAGTGCTATTGCTTTGTTTACTAGTGCGAGCATGGGAACTTGTATGGACTAGGAGGTGGGGGCTGGCAAGATGCATGGTCTGAGCTATTCAAAAGGGTCTTATAAAGAAGTAGCCATAAAAAACCTTTCATTGCACAAAGAATTCTATAATGTAAAATCGACCTACACCTGTTCTGCATAGAAATCAGTTAACAACCTCCTAGAATAAACAACAGGGCTCAGCCACACCCCCGCCCCAGGCAGATGCTCTTTGGTTCTAAGTATCAGCCATATGGTATCTTGGCCTTTCTCAACGACTAACTTTCATTTTTTTGCTTTTTTAAGAAAAAATCTTGTGTAAGTCATTTACTGTTTTGGAATGTCCAATTCTCTATCTCTAAAATGGAAAAAATAATACCTAGTCACAATATTGTTATGCGGTACAGATCGCATGCTGAGCATTTACAAGCTGTTAGGGTGCCTTGTGTTCAAGCGAGCGCAGATTTGGGGTCAGACAGCCTATGCTTAAATCCTGTCTTTTCTACTTGTGACAAAAGTGGTCAGCTTGTGACATTGGGAAACTTATATAACCTCTATGAGCCTCACCTTCCTTATCTGTAAGATGGAGATAATAGCAATGTCTGCGTCATAGGGTTGTAATGTGAGGTGAAATGAGATAATATTTGTCAAATCCATAGTATAGAGTTTGGTATACAGTAAGTACTCAATAAATGCTTGCTTTTATTATTGGAATCAAGTACAAGTGCTCTTGAGAAAGGCTTGTCGTAAAAACATAAAGCAGGCATAGCTGATTAGAGGAGGGGCTGGGGGCAGATAATGCCTCTTATCCCTCAGTATCTAAAGGACATTAAGCAGGTGTCAGACACCACGAAATCCCAGACTTCAGAGCAAGAATTTTGGCCACCCACTGGAAATGCAGAAATACCCAAATCCTCAAACCCAAGTGTATTAGAAACGATGTATTGAACATACATTTAGATCCCACTGGAAGATTACGCAGGCACAGGCTTCTCCACCCAGAGTGGGGAAGTCCTTCCACTGTAAAATCACTTCCTGGTGAAATAAGAACCAAATGTAAATCAGCTACAAGGCAAACATAGCTGATCCTGTCCGACAACAATGGAATGTAAATCTACTAATGTCTCATTTACAAATATGGGCCCAAGAGATGAGAGACATCTCTGCAAACCATGTCCTCAAACTCTTGTCCTCAAAAAACTATCTCGACTTAAGAAACCATAATCAAATGAAAGGAGTCAGCTTCTGTAATTTACCTAAGAAGACTAATGGCAAGGACCACATCTTCAGTAGCTAATAAAGACAGAGAAGGAATGGAATGAATAATACACAAATTCAATGCTGACACAGAAGGTCTGAGGGCTTCAGCAAAGAGAGGAATGCTGGTAACCACGTTTGCAGAGAAATGACAGTGAAGTTTGGTATTAAACAGATCCCCTGGTCTCTCCAAGATGGCAAATATTTATTTGTATTTTTTATCTTAAAGGTATACTATGTATTAGGTAGATTTTTAAAATAAGGAGTGGATATTAATATAGATGTTCAAATATCAAAGATCAACTGAAATTAGTATTGGTTACATTGACAGTTCCATTACTTACGGGAAGACTTAGAGTATTTGAAAATTTATTTTAACCTGAAACTGGTATTATCATGTTGAATCTCCTTAAGGCAGAATTTTAAGTCTTTTTATCCATAGGATTTTATCTGGTTTTAGATGAAGGCCAGAATAGCGCCACCTTTTATATACACACACAACTGACCTGAAACAGTAACTCCGGCAGCTTGTAGGAACCAACTCACTCTAAAAGAAGGAAACTGTATAATTTTAAAAGTCGTATCAATTTGTAGAAAACTGACTGTGCCATAAAAGTTTGGTGTTTTTATTTGATACTCAAATGAGATTTTTGCAGTGAAAGTTATTATTGAAGTGATATATGATAGCAACAAAAACACCATTGTATTGCATGACTGAGCACTGAATTGATTTGCCAGCGACTGATAACTTGGTGATGGTATTACCTTCCTTAGATGTGTATTTCTAAAAGTCTCCATGAGTTAGAATGCTGACGCACGGACTGGTTATGTTAGCTGATGGTCATTACCTGAAAAGAATAATAAAAAACCTTAAAAATACTTATAGCCATTCCCAATCCCATGTCTCCAACAGAGGCATTGGCTTCATCTGGAAAGCCCTCCCCTCCTTTCTGCCTTGTGCAGTGCAGCGCTAAAGCCCCACCTCCTCAGAGAAGCCTTCTCTTGCCTTCTGCGGCCCACTCTGGCTACACAGGTGTTTACCTTTTGTCCCCAAATAGAAATGTTATCCAATAGCAAGTGTTGTCCATCTAGCAATAAGCCACAGAGCTCTGTTCCTTTTCCCAATGGTGTCAGCGACTTCTATGAATCTATGGAAGACATGTCCACAAAACAAGAAGCTAAAATGAAGAGCTAATGTACTGACTAAAATCAAAGATTGATGAAGATGCTGGCAGGCCAACATAATGGTGCTTCTAATGATGACATTGAACAGGGATAAATATGATGATGCCATATGAAAAACATAAATATATCATAGGAACTGCACAAGTAAACACATCTTCGGGGTTTTAGTGAAGCACAAATTTACTGTCATGTATATCCGTGTAGATCAACAACCAAAGAATGCATACCTGGACTCTATTATTAGAAGTGTCACATCTGACCTGAGGGTGGCAAAAGCTCTCCCTCTTCCCCACTGCTGAAATCACAGCCTGAGCATAGGGTTTAATTCTGAGCACCACATTTTATAAGTGATATTAAAATCTAGAAGTTGTGTAGGGAAGAGCCAAGACATTGACAAAGAAACTGAAAATGTTAAAATAACAGCAGACGTTTAGCCAGCCAAAGAGAAGAAATGCAGGAGAAATGGAGGAAAACTTAGTCTCCATCCAATGTCAGAAGACTTATTCTACGTCTTGATGCTCTCAAGGGGGAAAATCATGGGAGATTCAGCTGAGCTAGAATAAGGATGACAATTTTAACAAAAAGACCTTCCAAGAGGAAGAGTATTCAGAGATCTTCTGAGTTATTTTAAATCTAGACCAGATTCTCATGTTTATATGATAGGTGTTTACTGAAATCCTATTATGTTCCAGGCACGGTTGCTGCAAACACAATGGTGAGAGGTAATGCACAACATTTTTGCCCGGGTTGAATTTACAATGCATTAGCGGTAAATAAAAATTACTAAAAATAAACGTGTAATTAAAATTGTGAGCAAAGTTTTAAAGGAAGGACACACAGAGCATTGAGGACATGTAATGGGAACTTTATCTAGTGGGGATCAGGAAAGGCTTCCTGCAGAGGTGACATTTTGTTGGTATCCAGGGGTCAGCAGGTATTCACCAGGTCAGAGATACAAGAGTGGGCGGGTGAGGGAGAGGAAGGGAAACCTGGGCTGATGTCTACTGTATTTCCCACAGTCACTGTTAATTTACACAGGACATACTGGATTTCTTAGATTTTAGCTATTGGTTCTAACTCAGATCCACATTATTATCATGGACTTTCGATGGTCTACAACTATCAAGCTATATCATTAATGTTAAATGTGAAAAATAAGGTCCTATGTCTTTGCCAAATGGCTGACACTAGGAATATTTGTCCCATCCAGAGAAGACTCAAACATTCCATGTTCACTGGAAGGCACTTTATCCGTGGACTCACTGGACAGCCACAAGAGAACTGTACTGAAGTCCTAAGGGTCCTACCAGATATGCCCAGAACATTAGCAGGAGGATCATTTCACTACAGCTTGGGAGAGAACTGGTAATAGGTTGGACGTTTACAAGTCCATGAAGGGAAGAAAGAAGAAAACACTTGAAGAAATATATCCCAGACTCTTATTATTGTGGTTAATAGAGCCATCTCTGGTATCAAACTGCCAAGGTTGAAGTCTGGCTTTGCCACTCAGTGCCTGTGTGGTCTTGAGTAGTTACTTAACCTGTTTGTGTCTCCATTTTCTCATTTACAAGATGATAGTACATACCTCATAAGGCAGATGTGAAACACTTACTGGCACATAGTAAACTCCCAGCAAATGTTAGTTAGCTATTGTTATTATTATTATTATTACTACTAGTACTTTCTCTAGATGGAAGATTAAAACAAGTACAAATTTTTCTTCTTAAAATTATATATTTCTGTGTTTCTGTTTCGAACATTGATTTTATAACCATAATAACCCAAAATTTAAAAACTAAAAACTTTTTGTTTATTGTGATGGTTTCATGGGTATGTACTTATCTTCAAACTCATTAAAATGTATGTGTTAAATATGTACACCTTTTGCATGTCAATCATACTTCAGTTAAAGAACAAAAGTTATTCTTCAAGGTACATTTTTGTCAAGTGCTCTGCAATCCCTATGGTATTCAGCAGGGGGAACTCTCCAACTGTCTACCATTCACTATAATCCATTTTATAACTATGGCTAGGAAGAATGACTGCATTGTCTGAGATAATTTAGTGAATCATAGTTGGTACTCATAGATAGAATTTGCCCTTGATAAACCTGAGAATTCCCTCTTTTTAATCTTACTAAAGTGGAAAACCTTTGTGAAAACCATTACCATCATCATCATTAAACCTTACGTCGTGGCTTATGATATGCGGACACTATCCTGAGCACTTTCTATAATGTGAAGGAGCTCAGGAAATTTCACCCCAAAATATGATTCCTTTGTATAAAGAATATTTTGAATTGCAGGCCCCTTGAGGGCAACAAAGCACTGGAGGGGGCTTTCCCTGTATCTGCATAAACAGGACTGACCTGATTAAAAGATCAAAGGGGGCAGGGACTTCCCTTCCTCTCCCTGCTATGGGCAACCAAACCTGGCCCGAAGCATTTATAACATAATACCTGTCTCTCCGGTTAATTTACAAGGCAATCTGTTTCCTCCATCCATTCGTCCTCCCTAGCAACCATTCATTGCCCCTAAACAGAATTACCTAAACTCCTCATTTTCTCCCTCCCCTCTAAAAGGGGTGTATAAAAATATCTGAACTTCATTGAGATATTGGGTAATCATTCTGGGATTCTACCAATGAGCATGGTAAATGAGCCTTTCTCTTCTTACTAATGTGCCTTAATCGTGAGTTGATCTTTCAGAGAACTTTCTGGGGAAAGGGCAAGTTTCCCCCCATCCCTACAAATATGTATTATCTGTTTTAACAGTTATTACAGCACTATGAGGTAACACTACTTATTTTATAGATGAGGAAACTGAGGCGCAAAGAAGTTAATTAACTTGCCAATGTCACAGAGCTAATATTAGAAAGCACCTAAACCTGAACTATCTGGTTTCATAATCTGTATCATGTGTTAGATACATTATTTTTGGAATCCAACCAGGGTTAGTGTGGTCTCTTCCAGAAATTCTGAAGAGCTACTCTCCTTGCACTCACCTCAAGCATTAATGAGCTCTTTTCCTCAAATCCATTGGCAACAGTTTCCTTGGAACAAGAATAAGATGTTATATCTAGTTCAAAATCGTTCAGAGATACCCATAAAACTCTCATTTTGTCTGAAACCACTGTGCTTATGATCAGTACTCTATTTGATTTGTAAGATGATATTTTCTTGCAAATATACATAGCTAATTACACAAATATTTTCATTACTTTCGAAAACCCTTAGGACATAAATCTCACAATTTTCTTGACACAATCTACGCAGCATGAAGTTAACTTTTGCCAGAATACCCCCTTGTGCTATTCTTTGAAAGTGAAGATATTTGCCTCTAATGAAAATACATGAACTTGGTTTTATGTAAAACTTGACTTATGTAAAGTGCAGGCTAGGGAAATGATTTCCATGTGATTCCAAACACTCACTTTCTCAGTTCTTTTAGTTTATGCATCCTCAAAAATTGCTAGAAAACTGCATAAAACAAAATGGTATTCTTTTTCTATTGAGAATACCAAACTGAAATACACAGCATTAAATTTTAAATATTGTTAAGTACTTCCCACCTCTTTTGTATCAAAGCGTAGACGATTGAGAAGAAATCTTTGGAGGTACAGGGTTAAATGTGACCCCCAGTGGATGTTTCAGTGATTTGGCCAAGGCTACTGTGGTGCCTGACACTGAGAACTTGTTTCTCCTCAGCACCACACCTGGCTGCCACCCCACCCTCTCTGCCACACCTGGCTGCCACCCCACCCTCTCTGCCACACCTGGCTGCCACCCCACCCTCCCTGCCACACCTGAGGAGTTATGACAGTAACAGAAGCTGTCCCAGGACACTGAGAGGTGGGATTTTAGATGCTGGTTGCATGCTGACATGTGAATTTTATTTGGAGAAACCTCAAAATAGTAAATGCAGAACAGATAAAGTGGGGTATAAATAGGTAGAGATTTGTGATGGGGAGCAGACTGCAGCAGAGACGACGTGACATTATCTGGGAAAGCCAGAGGCAGTGCTTCTAAGATGAAGCGAGCATTTGTTGTGTTCATTCATCAAATTCACCGAGCTCCCCTCATGACCCAGACCCAGCGCCTAGACACCAGGGACACCCAGATAAATAAAACAGGGCCTCCGCCTTCAAAATGCGCGCAACCCAGCCAGAAAGCCTGGCATGCAAACAGATAAGAGTAGGAAGGGAGCGAGCAACGTCCAAGGTGCAAAGGTGGAGGGAGCCCGGGAGGAAGTGACCTCGGCCTGCGGGGCCGGGGACGGGCTTCTGCGTTGGGTGCGCTCGTGCAAAGCAGTGCGGCGCTGATCCACAGCACACTTGGAACACCCATCTCAAGCGGCTTGAAACTCCAAAGCGGCGGTGTTGACAATCCCGCCACTCCCCGACGTCAGGGTCGGCGTTTGGCCGGTGTTCCGCAGACGGCCATGCGTGTGCGGGGAAGCGCGGAGAGGGCAAAGCCGTGCGGAGAGAGCCCGGGGCCGGAGGGCAGGGAGGCCCCGGGGAGGCGCGGGTCCCCGGGGCCGCCTCGCGCAGCCCGCCCCGGCGGGGTTAAGCTCCGCCCCGCGTGCAACCCGAGCCCGGCCGGGCAGGTCGGGGCGGGCGCGCTCTGAGTCACCGGAATCTAGGTGGGGCCGCCCCGAGCGGCGTCCGCCCGGGAGCCGCCTCCCCGCTGCCCCTTCCCTTTTGTCGCGGCGCCCGAGCTCGCGGGCCACTCTCCGCCGCCGCCCGTGCCCCGCGCGCTTTCTGCTCCGCGCCGCGACCGTCGAGATGTTGCGCTGCGGCCTGGCCTGCGAGCGCTGCCGGTGGATCCTGCCCCTGCTGCTGCTCAGCGCCATCACCTTCGACATCATCGCGCTGGCCGGCCGCGGCTGGCTGCAGTCGAGCGACCACCGCCAGACGTCCTCGCTGTGGTGGAAATGCTCCGGCGAGGGCGGCGGCAGCGGGTCCAGGGACGAAGACTGCCAGAGCCTCATGGACTTCGGTGAGTGCCCACCCGCCGCCGCCTCCAGGAAGCCCTCGGGGCCGCGCGCAAATGGCCCTAACTTTAAAAAATATCTGTTTAGAGGGAGGTCAGGCTCGTGCATCCAGCCTGAACCAGGTGAAGCAGCAGCAGCAGCTTTGGGTGGCCAACGATAGGCTTAAAACCGGGAAAAAAAAATAGCCGTGGTTCAAACTATGGCTTTTTTCATAGGCTTTGACGGTTACGTGCAAAAGATTATTTCAGCCATTGCAAAGGTTTAGTAAAAATAACGAAGTATATTTTCTTGGAGATCTCCTGATATTTCTTCCCATTCCCCTTTTTCCTCCTATGTTTCTTATGATTAAAAATATAAGTATTAAAATAACGTGCCTTCCCTAATATTGTTGGATTTGTTTAACTTGATCTAAGTGAGAAGAATTTTTTCCATTAAAAAAACCCTTTCGGGCACTTTTAGCAGTTACGACTTCAACAGATACTTCAGTTTTTTAGCAGTCAGGCTAGTTCTTGTTAGCTCTTGTTCCAGGGAGTGTTCTTTTGGCTCAGGCATGGCATTGCTGTTTAAAAAACTTAATTATTTTAATCTGATTTGAAATCTAAAAAGCATACACATCCTCTACACCAGTGAAGTGAGGCTGAGCCGACAAATTGAATATTTACATGGCAGATGGAGAACTGTATTCTACTTTTCCAGCATGCAGGAAGCCTTGGTGCTTTCCTGGTTAATACACAAGACTGGAAAGGAACAGCTCTAGTCTGAGAAGGCGTTTTCTTTCACAGTGGGATACCACCCTTGCTCAGGGGTAGTTTGAATAAGAGCTGGGGTCTATTGTGTTTAGCTTTGTGTGTGAGGGTGGAGGTGGAGGGACGTGTGAGCTTAATCAAAGCTTAAAGCCAAAAGGGGGTTTACCCACTGAGTTTAAAGAAAGCTACCCTGTCCTTTTTCTTTCCTGTCTCCTACCATGGTCTTGATTCTTTCTCTGAAGTGGTGCAGGGCTTCCACCCAAATCCCGTTTATTTGTGGTTCTGGGGTGCTGTATCAGCGCCTTGGTGCTGTATCTTAATCTGTTGTGGAATGGTTTGGAAGTTCCCACGATGAACTTTCCCCCAAAGGGAAGCCTGTCTTCTTTAGGCAGGTATTAAAATGTAAACACCGCACGGTGAATTCCAGCTTTCCTTAAAGTTTGTGTTTTTCTTCTCTGAAAACACATAACAAACACTATGCCTGCCGCGTTTGTATTATCCGAAGTCTTTTAGATTTTTAAAGGGAATTAATTTGTTTGAAATAATATATCTTCCAGTTAAAGTGCATTTGAACTAAGTCTCTAGTAGAGGACAACAGGTCTGCGTCTGTGTTTTTTAACAGACTTTGATAATTATACTTCAAAGACTAATACAGACCCAAAGAATACTTAGTAATCCTGGAGGTAGGAAGTCTAGGACGCCTTCGAGAGGAGGGTACTGGCAGAACCGTGATCAGTACTATTGCTGGGACATGATTTGGCCTGCAAGGCTCTGGCTGTGACCACAGCCCTCTTGTGAAACACGCACAATGCCGTTTTTATTTTTCTTGACTTGCAGTATGAGCTCACCTTCTCAGGGTGTGGCTGTCCCTACCTCAGACTGGTATAGTGCTTTGCATATGGTAGACAGTAAACAGGTTTTATTTCTTAGTTTGCTTGGTTTTTTAATTAGATAGAAGTCTAAAACATTAACTTTTATTATTGTAAGGGAAACACTGATCTGATCCAGTGTATAGTTTATGTTTCAATTTGATATAGAAATTGGTTTTGGAAAAAGTCAGTTTTTCAGGTGAATCATGAAAAATCTATTAGTACCTTTATGCTGCAGCATGACTGCATTTCATAAATGGGTGGTAGTTTTAGCATCTCAATTTAGTTATTCCTCTTACCTTTGCAAAGGTAACTAAGTGCCAGGAATGCATTAGACACAGCTCTTGCTCAAGACCTAGAATCAAATCATGAAGCCAGAATCTGCTGTCATGGGGTGGCGGCCATGGTGGGAAGACAAAAGCCACCAGAAAGCACCAGAAGAGGTGGCTTATAGTCAGAGATGAATTTAAATGCTTATTGTATTTCACCTGTTGTTCCCTTACGCTGTTGGCTAGTTTTGCCTCACAATTGTAGAAATTTGTGTATTCCTACACAAATTATCTGGGCATCTCTGAACTTTATAGATTTTAAGATGGCCTCATTAAGGCCTTGCTAAAAACAATACATTTACAAGAGCTTGTAAAGTGCAGTAAGCAGTTTACATATACTCCCACGTATGTACAAACACAGTATCTTGTGTAACGAGGGGTAAGGTCGACGGCTCTGATTAAAATTCTCAGTGTCAATATAGAGAATTGAGTGTGTACATCCTTTTTTAAAAAACTTCTTGATGTGTACTAGCAAATAAATATTTTGATTTACCATTATAACTATTTTAAGAAAGTAGACCTTTTTATTACAAACTGACTAATCTCTTTTATTCGTTGATACTCATAACATTAATATCTTCATTTTGGTAGTAAAGACACAGGTTATTCCTGGCAAGTATTGACAGTAATACTAGAGAATGTGGACATTTTCATAACAGTAAATAGTTCCTTAGAACTGTGTAAAAAGCAGAATATTATATTCCTCATCATTATTGACAGTTTTTAAAGAATTTCAGGTGACCAAATTACCTCATTTTTTTCTCATAAGTGAGCTAAATTATTTGCTGAATATTTTCTTTAACATGATGGTAACAGCTAAATTAACACCTAGCTTAATCGGTACTTATTTGAATTTTTTAAAAAATCATGGTTTATATTTGTCAAAATAGGAAAAGAACATCTAGGTTTATGATTGAAATGATCATTCACATCTCACCTATAAATGAAATGTGGAATTAAATTTGAATGCACGTTCACACATACCGTTTTTGCGCCGCTGGCACCCTCTTTTCCAGTATTAAGAAAGAATACATCAGGAGGATCTTTTAAGGCGCAGCTATGTAGATTTTAAATTCCAGGCAAGCTCCAGCTAGTTTAGGTGGAGAATAATGGAGATAAGTTTATGCACCAAAGTGGGGAGTCCCTGAGGGTTGACAGCATTTGCCTTGAATTCGGACTCTGAATCTTGAACCGAAGGGCAGAGCCTCATGTTTACCAGATGCTCCCTTTACATACCACAGAATGCAACAAATGTTTTTTACACAGTTGAAATCACTCTTGGACAAATCAAAGAATCAGCATTATATGAAATATTTTTTAGGTTATTTAGCTCCATGGCTCTCGAATGCATAGGAAATGAGAAAACTCTGTATGAAGCCAATAGTTTACGTTAGGCTAAATTCTACTTTAAGGACTTCATTTTGAGATTATTCTCTTGTGGCTTTTTGTGGTGGGGTGGAGTGAGGTATTAAACTGTTATTTTATGAAGGTAGGCATTTAGCAGATAGATGACTCTTTGCATAAGCATGTGTGTGTGTTCATGTCCTTACACAGCAAAATAAAAAGCTGGCCACTCTATTGATTTAAATAATTTGAAAAATATATATTGATTTGTAAAATCTAGAGGGAACCAGGGATCCAGGCCTGTTCATTCCACATTTGCCTCATTCAGCAGTAGCCACCCCAGAGAGCCTGGATCCCTTTTTAGTGACCTAACTTGTCTGCGCCTCATGAAGGGACACGACTCCTGGACGGTTAGAATTAGCAGGGAATTAAAGAGCATGGAGGTCAAGTTTTCACCAAAGCCCACGCCCGCTACCCCTGACTGAGCTTCTCTTTGTTCAGCCACTTAAATTCTGTTCCCTGGAAGATGCTATTTGTTTACAAGTGCTTCTTTTGTACCGACTGAGCTGAAATGTGCTTCCGTGTAATTCCCACTTTCTAACCTTTCATCTGACAGATTTTCAATATTTGAGGGTAGATCCCAAATTTGCTGCTAGTTATCTTGCCTTCAGGGTAAAATTTCCTGTTTTCACCTCTTCCTGCATAGGATGGTTTCCCCTCTCATTGATTAGCTAAATCCTTTCCCAGAATACCATCAAGGGTTAAAGTAACTAGTTCTATAAAAGACACCAAGGTAAGTAGCCATCTGGCTCTGTTTCAGGAGAAAATGCAGAGCACGTAAAGAATTTCACACCAACTGGGGAATGCCCCTGTGTGGCTGTTCCTGCCATCCCTCTGTTGAGCCAATGCTCCAATGCCTCCCAGAACTTCTGCAGAATAGCCTCTTTTTGGGTAGATTTTTGGGGGCCTGCATGACTTGTTCCCTAGATTTTTGGTACTGAAAGTGTGGCAGACCAGCAGCATCTGTGTGATCTGGGAGGTTATTGGACATTCAGTGTCTGGAGCCCCACCCCCTTAATCAGAATCTGCATTTTTAACAAGCTCCCCATATGATTCTAAAAGCACTTTGAAGTTTCAGAAGAACTGGCCAAATCACTGCAGATTACTTCCTCGCTGAATATATCATCCTCCCATGCTTATATTTATTTCCAAATAGGATCTTTTTTTATTTTTTGAACTCTAGTTTTGTCTAGTTTTCAGTTCTGCCTGTTTTTGACATAAAGACCTTCATAAAAATAATATGAAGAAATCTGACAAAATCTTGAATCACTAGTTAGGGCCTTTTTTTTTTTTTGAGACAGAGTGTTGCTTTGTTGCCCTGGCTAGAGTGAGTGCCGTGGCATCAGTCTAGCTCACAGCAACCTCAGACTCCTGGGCTTAAGGGATCCTCCTGCCTCAGCCGCCCGAGTAGCTGGGACTACAGGCATGCGCCACCACGCCCGGCTAAGTTTTTCTATATATATTTTTAGTTGTCCAGATAATTTCTTTCTATTTTTAGTAGAGACAGGGTCTCGCTCAGGCTGGTCTCAAACCCCTGACCTTCAGTGATCCACCCACCTCGGCCTCCCAGAGTGCTAGGGTTACAGGCCTAAGCCACCGCGTCCGGCCAAGTTAGGGCCTTTGATACTGTTAATAGACGAATCCTTTGTTCTGGAAAGGGACTTACTCTAGTTGGGTGACACATTGGTGTCTTCAGGGCTCTGAACAAGGGTTAGGTCACAGACTTCTGGTCTGGTTGGTGTTCACATGTAAAACTACTGAGGAATGCAGCAAATCCATTACAAGAAGTACTAACTTTGGGGAGGAAATTAGTGATAGTCTCCAAAATATTACCAGCAATATTAAAAACACTGGCAATGCTTTTCTTGTCTTAAAAGTTTTTTCTCTTTTCCCAAGCTTCAGTTTATCATTTCTAGCTTGACATTCAAGGTATTTACTTATTTTTACTTTTTTTGCTGTTATCGGTTGATCATACTGGTCTTTTCCTAGCTGTATTTGCCTTATAACATTATGTAATTTTACATGTTATATTTCTATATTTTATATATTATATTTATATTATAATTTATATATATAAATTCTGGAAAAAGATATAGCATACTTCCTCATAACAAAAATCTTAAAAACACTTCTTAGGAAAAGCTTCATTTTATCAGTGACTGTTGAATAGTTTCTATGTTCTTGATTTAATGTTGAATCTTTGCAAGGAATAGCAAAGTACCATTGTTCATCTAAATGGATCTTTAATTAATCTTACTTAAAAGTGGATCTATAATGCTACTGGTTTCTTTGATAACATGAACTTCTCCAAGTGGTACTCAGAAAATGAACTGAGAATGTAACAGATTAATGTATATAAATTGCCAAATTTGTCTTCCCTTAAAGAAACAATACAAACAAAAAGATTCCTATATAGAAAAATGGCATCTATTTGCCATTGCATTTTTTTTTTTTTTTTTTTTAAAGACAAGGTCTCACTCACTCTTTTGCCCAGGCTGGAGTGCAGTGGCATCATCGTAGCTCACTGCAAACTCAAACTTCTTGATTCAAGTGAGCCTCCTGCCTCAGCCTCCTGAGTAGCTGGGACTACAGGCACATGCCACCAAGCCCTGCTAATTTTTCTATTTTTTGTAGAAACAGGGTCTCACTCAGGCTGGTCTTGATCTCCTGATCTCAAGTGATCCTCCCACCTCTGTCTTTGAGAATGCTAGGATTACAGGCGTGAGCCACTATGCCAGGCCTACCACTGCATGTTTTTTAGTATCATTCAGAGAATGACAATTGACAAATGAGAATCCTCCCCACTCCCTTATGTGTATACACACACACACAGAATTAGGAAAGGCAATAAAATTTGGTGTATAAAATAGTAACGAAGGACAAACTTGTGCTCAGATTAGGTAAAGATGGACAGTCTGCCCTTGAAGAACTGAGAACCATCTGTTGAATCATAAAAGATGTAGCTTTAGGACAAGTTCTAAAAATTGATGTTTTCCATTGGGGTTGGTACTTATGGTATAATTTAGACCATGGTATAATATAAAAATATAAACAGCTCCAGTGTGTAGATATTAGGCTCATTCTGGATGACTAAAACCAAAGGCAATTAGGGTATAGACTTAACTTTCCAAAATGTATGTCGTGGAGAATGGCAGTGTTCTAAGTTTCCACAACTGACAGACTCTTCTCAGACAGACGGTTGGGCTTCAAGGACCCTGCTCAGACCTGGTGTGGTTCGTTTCATCATTTTAAAACAAAATAGTCATTGACACAAGAAGGCAGATTGCCTTACCTGAAGAGATCTGTCATTCATCAGTCAGTAAAACCATGCCAAGATCTCTGTCTTAAATGATAGTCATTAATAAATGATTTAATGTGGGTGTTTCCGTGCTACCAAGAGCAGGTTTTACACGTTCTACTTCCAAGGCAGCCTTTCTCAAGACAAAATGTTGCTTCATTTTCCATTTTGATTTTCTTTAGACTCAGCATTTTAAATAAGCAAGACATTAACTGAATTGTTTTTAACATAGTATAGCAAAAGTTCTTAAAATGGTCTTTCATTTATGTTCACCTGTTGGCATTAGGTCAGATGACGTGGCTTACCATTTCTTTTATTTAATTCCTTCCAAGTACCTGAAACTAAGAATAAATTATACTTCTGCTGTAATGTGAGAAGTAGTAATAGCAATAATCTGTTTTTGTTAATGTTCCTCAAATAAATTATTAATATTACTCTTTACAGAAATATTATACATAATTTATTTAGCTAGACTTTTTGAACCTTAATCTGTGATTGTAAAAGTTTGGTAATTGAAATAGGTTCCTTGTTAGGCATTTTTTCCTGTTTTTACTGAAAACTCACATTCAGCTAAGGTAATTTGTTTTCATTATGTTTGCATTCCTCCACATGCATATGTGGGTATGTTGCCTTTCATTGCACAGTTTCCAATTTGTGAATTCATAAAAGAAAAATTAAGTTTTGGCTTATTTGAAATTAATGATCGGATTTAATTGAACTTAATGATCGGCAGTAACCCTAACACAGTCCATAGAAATGAGACTGTGACTGACAGTGCGTCATGTACTGAAAGTTACGTGCTCCATTTCAGTAGAGTCTCATCTCTTCTATAAGGAGTTTAATCATCTATCTTAGTTGTTCTCAAATTTCAGTGGATATAAGAAACTACTAAAATGCAAGATTCGTAGGTACTATCTCTGAAACTCTGATTCAGAAGGTCTGGAGGGCGGCATAAAAATCTGTATGTTTTTAATACGCATCACTGTTTATTTTGAGTTGTGATCTATGGGCTAATACTTTGAGAAGGTCTGATTGATTAATGTTCTTTCCAAAGCATGGCCCTTCTTCTCTTAAAAGTTACCTTGCTTGAAGTACAAAGCAAAAGTGAGAAAAGAGACTTACTAAATTTTACATTTTGGCTGTATTCTTTTCTATTTTAAAATAAAACATTCCCATTTTAACCTTATCCCTAAAATCTCTCATTGATTGGACAAGAAGAGCAAGAAGGCTTGGAGGAAAGTAATAAAAACTGTAAATATAAAATATAATATAAAAATAAAATGGAAGTGAGGTTGCTCTTTCTGCTAGCCCATATCTTTGCCTTACTTTGACCAGTCAACGACCTAGAATTAAGTGAGGGTAAGTATCATCCGCCATGTGGCATTAGAGAATAGGCGTGTCAAGGCTGGAGGGGCCCTTGACTCATGACTCTCCTTTTCAGAGGCAATAAAGACTATAAGATTAAGTGTGCATGTTCCTCCTTGAAGGAACAAATGCATAAACAACCTATGGGAAATCCGTACTGTAGAATACTATTCTACCATTAAAAAGAATGAAGTAATGATTCATGCTGTAACATGATGAGCCATGTTGAACTATGCTTGGTGAAAGAAGCCAGTTAACAAAAGATCACATAATGTATGATTCCATGTATATGAAATGTCCAGACTTGGCAAAGTTATAGAGACGGAAAGTAGATTAGTAGTTGCCAGAAGCTGGAGGAAGGGGGAAATGGGGACTGATTGCTAATGGGCACAGGGTTTCTTTTTGGGGTTATGGAAATATTCTGGAATTGTTAGTGGAGATGGTTGCACAGCCCTGTGAGTACAGTAAAAACCCCTGAATTGTACACTTAAAAAGGGTGGATTTTATGGTATGTAAATTAAATCTCAAAAAAAGTCATGTTTGGGATTCAAACAGGCTGGAAATCAAACTCTGTCTAAACCACTTACTAGCTGTATGGCTATGGGCAGTTTATTTGAACTCTCAAAGCCTAAGTATATCCTCATTTCTAGACCAGAAACTATAGTAAAGTGAACTTTAAGAAGTTGTGAGGATTCAGTGAGCTAATGCATGTCCTAAACGTTAGTCATTACCTCTGGAGGAAAGCTGTGTGTGAAGAGATTTTACAAGTCAGCGCAGCCTTGCACAATAGGAATTATTGACTGGAATTGTTCGTGTGTGTACCATGACTCTCCTTGTTTGCTCAGTGCAGAGTAGAACGACCTGGAGGTGCCTATGTAGGTCTTCAAACCTAGAACTCCATTTCCATTTCATTGTAATTCTTTTCCAGGGCAATGATCAATAATTAAGAATTCTAGTACAATACATTCTGAATATTTCTGAAATTAAAATACAGGCAGAAATTTAGAAAGGTGGCTTGCTACTAAGCTTGTTACATAATCACAGCTACTTCTCCACACTTAAATTGTTTTATTTAACACCTCTGCCTAGTCATAAATATATTTTTTCAATGATTATTTTTGCATGGAACCAAACATTAATACGAAACAAAGACCCTCTAAAGGTATTTGAAACATATCCTAAAGTGTTTGTAATTGGGATCGTTGACTATCAAAAATGTTGTTTATTATAGTCATATTGTGTTAGAACTTGGGTGAATCTTATAAACATACCTGCTTATATGGCAAATTTATTCCATGAGAAACAGTTTAATGAAGTGTAACTTTCATTTCAGAGATGTAAACCTTGGCCCATAAAACGAGCAGAAAAAGCAGTCCTGAGTTGCAGCATATTAATGTCCTACATGTGAAATGTCTGTTCTTCCCTTGAAATGTGGAGAGGCTTGAGTATTGCCAAGAGAAAAACTGTCCCTACAACCAAATATAATTAGTAGGGGGGAAAGAAAACCATGCAAACCCTATGGATACTGTGATAAGTAATTTTTCAACTTGGCACATCTGTCTTGTTAATCATCACTTCTCTTTCCCTTGCAGCGTGGGGAAGAGCAGCTGCCGCCATGCTCTTCTGCGGCTTCATCATCCTGGTGATCTGCTTCATCCTCTCCTTCTTTGCCCTCTGCGGACCCCAGATGCTTGTCTTCCTGAGAGTGATTGGAGGCCTCCTGGCCCTGGCTGGTGAGTCTGTGTGTCCGCGGTTCTTCATTCGTACATTCAGCAGGCATCAACATAGTCGTGGCCAATTCCACATGGAAGATTTGTGACAATTTCAGTTTCTGATCTGTTTTCAGAAGATGTGTCACCAAGGGCAGTAACAGAGAGACGTGTTTTCAGATCTGGATCCCTTTCCTCTTGGTCCTCAGACAGTGCTCAATGCTCCCCTTCCAAGTGACCAAGGTTGTCACTCTGTGTGCCCCCATCTCTCACAGGTGGCCCCTTACCCTGGGACAGCCCTGGCAGTGCAGGGTTCTCCACGGTGGTTCCCAGCCCTGGCCTGCTGTGAACCCCGTGCTGAGGGGACCATTTCACTTCTGGAAAGACTTTTGTGGTCTTACGATGTGGCGGGTCATGAGAGGGTGTTCTGCCCTGGGATGGAAGACCCTGGGAGGGGCCAGGGCTGGAATCCTCAGCAAAGAGCCTGTGCTGGGAGACGGTGGTCCAGACACAGGTGTTGTGAAGAAATCGAGTTATGCAGGTGGGTTGGGCTCAGAGTGAACATTTACTAATGGAATATAGGAACTAGAATTTTAGAAGAATTAGTTGAAATTTTAGGCAGGTGCCTAGCACTAGGAAGTCTATCAAAGGGGCTGGAACCTAGCCACAGAGTTGGATTCAGAAGTAAAACAGGGTTTTCTGAGGAGAGGAAAAGAGGAGGTGCTGATAAGGGCAACGTGAGGCCACAAGTCAATTTTAAAGACACCAGCTTAGGCTCACGGGACCAAAGCAGAAATCTAGCTACAGGCCTGGGGTACAAATGCAAAGTGAGCAGATGGTCTTGCAAACGGGGCAGAAGCCTTGTGATCACACATGAGCTAGGAGGAAGACCGCTTTGTGCTGGGTTCCCTGAGCTTAGAGGAGTTAAGTTCGCCCAGCCTCGGGCACCACAAGAGAGGAGGGAAAGGGAGAGGAATCTCAGAGAACCAGCCGGTAGGCACAGCCCCAGCCTTCTTCACGGTACATTCTAAAATTTTTCTTGATTAAAAATAAAGTTTACTCCCTGCTCCTCACACTTCAAAATTTGATTTTTGAATAATATTTTAACATCAGAAATGACTTGGAATCACAAAAGATAGTAATAACCTGGTTGAATCCCACCTCTAATTTTATTTGGGGTTTTTTTGTAGTACAAGTTTATGAGACTGTACCAAAGAAACACATTTGATACATTTCCTTTCACATGTCAGAAAACTAAATCGATGCCTGTTCAAATCACCATTAGAAATATTAATAACATACTAGGACATTAATGTTAGTTGGAAAATCCTAGTAAATACTATATGACCCAGCAGTTCCACTCCTAGGTGTAAATCCAAAAGAATTAAAAGCAGGCACTTGAGCAGATACTTGCAAACCCTGTTCACAGCAGCATTTTTCACAACAGCCAAAAGGTGACAGCAACCGAAGTGTCCATCAGCAGATGAATGGACAAATAAACTGTGGTATATCCATACAATTGACCATTCTTCAGCCATAAACAGGAATGACGTTTGATATATGCTACAACGTGACGGACCTTGAAAACACTGTGCTAAGTGAAATAAGCGGGACACAGAAGGACAAATATTGCATGATTCCATTTGCATGAGCTACCTAGAATAGGCAAATTTACAGAGACAGGAAGTAGAACAGAAGTTCCCAGGTGGTGGGGGGAGGGGGGAAATGGGGAGTCATTTCTTAATGGTGCAGAGTTTACATGTAGATGATGAAAAAGTTTTAGGTATAGACAGTGGTGCTGCTTACACAACACTGTGAATTTATTTAATGCCACTGAATTGTATAGACTTACAAATGGTGAAAATGACAAATATGTGTATTTTATCACAGTAAAAAACATCCTACTACAACTCTTTCATTCGTTGCTCCCTCTTAGCATTAAAACAATAAGATCCATTAACAGCCACCCAAGGTGACAGGATAGCAGGAGTCGTATAGAAAATTAGTTCTAATGAGCTTCAGCAGATCTGCAGCCTAAAGGTCCTGCATAACCCAATGTTCTCATTTTGTAATTTAATACTCAGCCTCAGAGTCTGACAAGTAGAATAGGAAGTGTGTACAGAAAAACAAGTCTAGAAATCTCAGTACATTTTAGTGATAACAATGTTGAATAAGGCTTAGTTG
Source organism: Lemur catta (assembly GCF_020740605.2). Classification (NCBI taxonomy): domain Eukaryota; kingdom Metazoa; phylum Chordata; class Mammalia; order Primates; family Lemuridae; genus Lemur; species Lemur catta. The sequence continues at coordinate 124,489,784 of NC_059129.1, read as the reverse complement.
GCTTTTAAGATATATTTCACAGAAATGGTTATTCTTAATCTTATATGTATTATAGGGTTAAAATCAGAAAAATTGAACACTGATACAATTTAAATTTTGTAGACATTGGTCCACATCATTATAAAGAACTTCATGTATGATGAACCAAAATGGATGACAATATTTAATATTTATTACTAGGAAAATTAGAGGTCAGTGTACAGAAGGATTCCTTTACTTTTGTATCCTACACAATGTGTGGCAGTAAATGACAAACTTAACAAGTAAGAGTTTGCTATTTAAAAATGTGTAAGAAGTAGAGAAATACTTAAGATCTGCACCAAAATTGTCCTTCATAAATTGCTGGAGAAGGGGAACATTTTAATTGAGCTGAGGAATAGAAGCAATAAACTAAGACATGGAAACACTACAGCCTTTCTAGCAGTAAAAAAAAAAAGAAAGAAAGAGAGAGAGAGAGAGGGAGAAAGAAAGGAAGGAAGGAAGGAAGGAAGGAGGGAGGGAGGGAGGGAGGGAGGAAGGGAAGGAAGGAAGGAAGGAAGGAAGGAAGGAAGGAAGGAAGGAAGGAAGGAAGGAAGGAAGGAAGGAAGGAAGGAAGGAAGGAAGGAAGGAAAGAAAGAAAGAAAGAAAGAAAGAAAGAAAGAAAGAAAGAAAGAAAGAGAAAGAAGAAAGAAAAAGAAAACTACTTTGGGGTACATCTGTGTAGCTGTAGACAAAAATTAAGATGACAGAAAAAATGATATTGAGGACTGTCTATTCCCTGATACATTCGTGGGGCCCCAGCCAGATGATTCCCTCCTGTGCACAGGAGTATCTTAATATAAAAGAGCTAAAATCTGCTTACATCCTTTGACATGACAATGTACATATGCAATATTAAGTAAAAAAATGTAGAACAAAACATGTACATACTCATTATAGCTTTATAAAATTATGCCTGTTCGTTGAAAAAGACAACAGTAGATTCAGATTCAGTAAAGTTCATTTTGTTTTAAAGTAGCTTAAAACGCTATTACAATGATGAGTAATATTTGTAATAATGTGACTCATACCGAAGAGTTTAGAAATCTTCCTCACATACGTTTTCCTTTCCACATCCTCCCTCACACTTCCCTGAGCACTGTGATCCTTCCCTCCTTTTATTCTTTCTGTCCCCATCCCTTCCCCCCCAATGCCCTTCCCTGCCTCCTGCCCTCCGCATCCGATGTCCCACCTCCTCTGCAGGCTTTTCTGGGGATTCTCTTCATTGACCATTCCCATCATTAGTTCATTGTTTCATTTAGTCGTTTACTTATTGAATGAATATTCCAGGGATGTATTATTGAATATCAGTATTGAGTCATGTGCACGTGCATGCCTGAGTGTGTATATGTATATACTTATACACATATATAATTTTTGCTAACACTGAATATATTAAGTATGTGTTTGGCACAGGAAACACAAAGATGAACAAACAGGCTCTTCTTTAGGCTCTTTTTTACTGTCCTGCTTTCTATGGTATGCCACAATTTTGCACTTTTTTACTGTAGTATATATAATGCTTACACATGTATAATAATACAGAGTGATTGTCTAATTGTTTTCTGTATTTCACAAAGTGCGGTATATTATGATACTGCTCAGAGCCAGGTATCTCTTACACACACGAGTCAATAATCTTTTTTGGAACTTGATTCCTCCTGCCTCTTTAGCATTTTTTAGGTGGATTTAATACTTTTTTAAAGGCAGAAACGTTGTGGAAGAGGGAGTTTCATCCAATCATTCGTGCATGTATGCTTTTTTTTTTCCAGCTGTGTTCCAGATCATCTCCCTGGTCATTTACCCGGTGAAGTACACCCAGACCTTCAACCTTCATGACGAGCCTAATGTCACTTTCATCTATAACTGGGCCTACGGCTTCGGGTGGGCGGCCACAATTATCCTGATCGGTTGTTCCTTCTTCTTTTGCTGCCTCCCCAACTACGAGGACGACCTCCTGGGCAACGCCAAGCCCAGGTACCTGTACACGTCCGCCTAACGTGGGAACGAGAGCAGAAGGAAAGCGCTGCTGCGGGGACGGATTCCAGAGGAAGAAACTTTCCCCAGGCCACTTTGTACCTGTTTTTTGGCAGTGTTCATATTATTAAACTAGTCAAAAATGCTAAAATAATTGAGGAGAAAATATGTCTAATTGTTACAGTTTCATATTCATCTTTTATATATGTTTTGTGGAGTTAAAACAAGACATTTCTTTTCACTAATTACCTGTACTATGTCAATATTTCTGTGTATCTATCCAGCACATTTATATTGCATTTGTAAGAGAATATGAACATGAAACTCACCATTTGATAAGGTAAAATTGGGAAGGCTTCCAAGATTTAATAATCTGATCAAGGTTTTGTTATTTGCATGTAGACTGGACTGGCTCTATTAGGGCTAAGGAGAAGAGGGATATAATTGGTACAAATTGTCAGTGACCAAACATCCTAAAAGAACTGCAAATTTTTTTTTTCAAGCCTTCATCTATTTAAAGAAGCAAAATAGTTTCCTAAATGCACATCATTTGCGAGACTTTCTAATTAACATCCTGAATAAGCTTTTGCTAAGCTTCATGTTGATGTGTCATCTAGGAAAGTATTGTTTCACAGCCAAACCTGTTGCAGTAGTAAGGCCTTCGTAAGTAGTGAAATGTTAAGATGAAATTTTCTCTTTTAAAGTTCTTTGTAAGGTTAAGGTGTGGGAAAATGCTATGTTAATAAATCTGTACTGTTTTGTGTCTATATGTTCAGAACCAAAGTTGACTGGATTGAAAGATGGATGGGGTCTAATTTATCACTACTGATAGATCTGATTAGTTGTGTAGTAAAGCATTAGGAGAGCGATTCCTATCACTAAAGTGCCGTTAACACAGCCTAAGGAGAAGAAATGGCTTGATTTTTTTTTTAAATATCAGGTTTACCTTGGCTCTGATCACATAGACACAGCTTCTGATAGATTGCAGCTTTAAGCAGAAACCTGGTCTTCCTTGGTAAACAGATTTAAAATGCCTAACATAAAACATGCAACAGGAAAATTCAGGGATGTGAGTTTCTCTGAATGGCATATATACGCTATATCAGATGGGGTTTTTTTTTTACCATTTATACTTACATGATGAAAACCAAGTCATTTTACATATCAAATTATTATTTTGTAAGTTGCAGAATAAGCACTGAAAGTTTTCATTATGAATTTTTCCCAATAAACCAGGTATTCCAATCTTGTTTCTAGTTTGTAATAGTTTTTTTTTGTTGTTGTTGTTTTTCAAATCTGGGGAAGGAAATTTTTAAAAAATGCTCCGAGTAAGTAGTAAGGACGTTGGATAAAATGAAAAGTTGCTTTGTCTCAGTTTTAAGGGTCTCGCTCATTTTAGGTTGCCAAAAACAATTTTGAATAAACATTAATGAATTCTTGTGGTCTCCCCAAACTTTTCCCTCAATGAACAATACCCCCTACACAGATGTCAAACAATATCTCTGCAGTGCTGGCACCAGAGGGAAATGGACTGAGAGATTTCTGGTAGGTGCAGACACCCAGGGAACATCTATGTGGTTTAGCTGAAGGTTCATTCCTCTCATCTTCCCTTGCCCAGCATTCCCATTGTGATGGGGTCCTCTTCCATTCAGGTAATGGGGGTAGCAGTCTTTTTATTTCTTTTCTCCTTGTCCACCTTCCCATTTGATAGTTTTCTTCACCATTGGTCACAGGTTAGTTCTACTATAGTATATGTAAATGTGAAGGGTTGCAGAGTGGCTGGGTGGAAGAATGGAGATATTTTTCGTAGTGCTTCTGTTGGCCAGTTGGTCCTTGGCAGTGAATTTTTCTTCCACATTTTTCAAAATACCAGGTGAATGTTTCTCATAAATTTAGAGGAATGTATTCTGGGTGATTATGCCAAAATTTTTTCAAAAAACAAAAAAACCCACACAACCATGCTGTGACTGGTAGAAAATTTTTGAACTGGTAATTAAAAATGTTAAAAATACCGTCTTTTAAAATAATAGCACAGCTAATTCCAGAAGATAATGGATATCTAGAGATTAAGAAACTTGGTCTCCCGTCATACGTGAAAATGACTTAGATTACAAGCTTCTCTAAAACATGCACTTTTGTCTTTGAATTTTTTCCCATCCAACCTTTTTTTCGTCTCCTCAGCCAATAACACACTATGTCTTAATGGTGCACGTTTAGGAAAAATACAACTTTCTGGGACCAATGAGCTGCAGCAATAGAAGTGTTTGCACCTGAAACATTTGTGACAAAGGTACACTGTGTCATTACTTTGGCTGAAATGTTCTGCGGCTTTCAGCCTTCTAGTGCAGAGATCCCTGCCTCCATTCCTTGTTGGTTCAGATTCACCAGGACAGATACCCTTATGTCTTAAACAGAAGGAAAATCCCAGAGAATTCTGGAGAGGAATGAAGAATTGACTGAGAAGTCCCTGAAAGTTGACTGCATTGCGTGAGATTTCCCACGGTGAAGCTGAGCTGGTTTTTGGCTCTGTAATTATATTAAGAGTCCCCACCCTCTGAATAGGCAGTTCTAGGTTCCTAAGCAGTTATCTCACGCTCACGCTGTAAGGAGCTACATACGCTAAGTGCCACTTACTTTGAATGTAACAAAGAAATACTATGTCCAGGTCTTTCCCCTGACACACAGGGTAGCTGTGGAGCGTAATAACTTTTAGCTTCAAAACCATATACTGCAGGACTGACAGTAAAGTTCAGTAGGCCTTTTTTTATGGAAATGAAAACAATGGAAGAATATAGTCATAATAATTAGAATGATTTTTGCTATAATTCCCACTGAAAGACATTCCTATTAATATAATAAACATAAATGAATCCACTTGTTTTGTGCTCTGTGCACCCCTGAAAGGGCTTATTTGAGTCTCATTCCAGCTTTGGCTCCTGTTAGCTGCAAAGGCTTAGGCAGGTCATCTCCTCAATGGTCTCAATATCCTCACCTGTAAAATGATCGCAAATGATCCGTTTTCCTTCCAAATTCTCAGATTTATAGGTTTCTTTTTTTAAGTAAAAACCAAAGAATATTCTTTTACTTGGAAGCACTGCTAAATAAGCGAAGATAGATCATGAGCACAAGTAACCCTACGGCTTAGAACAGTTATTTGTATTTCAGGGAGCTTCTAATTCAAGATGGTGGAGTGGACTCTCCTAAATACATCTCTTCTGACTAGTCTAGAAAAAAAAAAGTATAGAATAGTAAACAAGTACAAGAGAGAATAAATCCAGATAACAAGAGAGGGATCCATTAGCTGACCAGAGATGTTAAATTTCTGGAAGACGAAAGATGAGTGCTATTGTCAACAGCACTGACAAGCTGCTAACCTAAACAACTCGAGTTGGTCGGGGAAGTAACAGCTGTGCTTCTTAGTAAGTACCAAAGAGGTGCCAAGCTTGGAGGTGTCGGGAAGAGTTCAGAAATAGGGAAGGAGCAGGGAGAGGTCTGCCCCAGGAGGCATTTGCCAGTTGGTCTGACCTCCCCTGCTCCCCACCAGACTCCACTCCACTGGCAGAGAGCGGAACACCTAGCCTGAGGATTGCTAGGTGACACACCCAGCATAACAACAGGACTAGTAGAGGCACAGCCTCGGGAGTGTTTGGTAGAGTAGAACAAGTACAGTGAGCATCATTGCCACGAATACTCCCCAGCTTTCCCTCCTCCCATGGTGTTGGTGTGGGTCCCTCAATCTCTTCCACTTCATACTCCAGAGAAGGCTCTACCTTGCCCATGCGTTTTGAGGCATTCTATGATGGAAAAGTACAGAGAAGGTAGACGGCCAAAAGTGTAAAGGACCAGGCCTGTGCGGGGCCCAGGCGGAGCTGGGGTGAGAGAGGCAGCAGAAGGAAATGAGTGGGAAAAAGAAAAAAAAGGGATTTAAGAAATCTACTTCCAGGATCTATGTAACTCACTGCAGTGTTTGAGAAACACAGTTCATGTTGCTTTGAAATGAGTTTTTGTTATTGGACTGACTGCTCTTGGAGCACTCTTCTGTGACTGGACCATGTAGGTCATTACTTCATTAAGCATGGCAGGTGTAAGCCATTTTTCAAATTACCCAAGGGGTGTGGCTGAAATTAAAAGGTTCAGTCTTTACTGGGTACCCTGATGGAGAACATAAATAAAATCCCAGGAGCATCTCTCCAAAACACACATTTTTAGCTGTTCTTAAATGACTGCTTTTGGTATTATAGATTATCTGGTCCTAACTGAAGGACAGTTTTGTTTTTTAGACATTAGAATCAACTGTGTAGAATGTTGAGTCTTAATTATTGTTTATAGGATATGCTGAAATATGTATTACAGATAAAAAACATCGTGAACACATGGTATTCACATAGATAAAACATAGAGCACATAGACATAGATACACCATAGCTAATCCTTTTGGCTTGTGTTATACCACAGAATTTTCCTGATCAGAGCAGACACACATGGAAGAAGGGCTCCCTTTACTTTCATTGTAGCATTGTGTCTAAATCTTTTTCATCCACGTCTAAGCAAAGTGACCACATAACCCCCATATTTTATCTTAAAATTCTTATACAAATATTTAACCTGAAATATAGCCATGCTTGGTTTAATATAAACATGTTTTAAATTATAAGTTCATTATTTAACCCTCAATGTTCACCCCACAATCTTCAAATAAAGTAGAGCAGATATGAGCAAAGCTTGTCACATTTAGAGAAGACATTGTCTCCTTAGAAGCAACTGTCTGAACTCCTGACACCTGGGCTTTAGTTTAGGTGGCACATATAAGCAAACATCTCTAATAGTCCTCTAATATTTAATACTCGTCTGAAGAGAGAAATTCAATATATTACCAATAAAATCATACCAGGAATCAATTTTGAAATCTAAATTACTATGAAAAAGGGACAACTAAATAAGAACATTTCATACAAATATTCAGTAAAGTTGTAATTGGAACCACTGCCAATCCCTCAGCTAGGGGTAAAAGCAGATTGCTTAGGGAGGGTGGGAGGAATGGGTTCAGTCCCAACTTCATCTTTTAAATTCCCTCTTCTCTTCCCTACTCTTTGTGTGACAGTTATTTTTGCAGTGGAGTTTTAAAAACAGGTCTGTTGGGGTCAAAAGATTGCTTTATCTTATCTCTGTAGAGTGGCTTCAGGTTTTAAAATTCCTGTAGTCAGTCTGGGCTTGAGCTCGGTTCATTGGTTGATGGTCAGAGCCCTTTGCTTTATGAGATAATTCTTAAGTGAGCTTGGCTTGCCTTGTTACAGAGTACAGTGCATTGTTCCTGAATTTTGCAATTCTAGTATCTGGGTGTATTTTCTAGGTGTGGCAGAAATGAGTAGAATACACCTCAGGTGTGGAAAAAGACAGCCAAGAAAGGAAAACTAAGAGGTTCATATCCTGTCATGTTAATGATCTTCCACTTGTACTATCTTGTGCTTCATTGTTAACCTCAAAAACTTCCTCTCTTTAGCTGTAGAAACAAACAAAGGAAAATTCAAAAGTGTGTGTATATTTAAAGATAGTTCTCTGGTGAAGAAATGGAATCCTGTTGATTTAAATGGCATAAGATTGTCTTAGTGATAATGAGTCATCACATCATCATAACAGACAGTTGTATAATGGTTTGCCCAGCCAGTTTTTCCAGTACAGAGACTCAAGGCAATTAACCTGCTATTACCAACTGTTTTTGAATAAGTTACTTTTCAGAGGGAACACTTAGATTTGAATCAGAAACTCTGAATTTAACCATTAAAAGTAGATTGTTGAGTGAGACTTTGAAAGCAAGTTCCATGTGCAAATATTCTGTTTCCCTGTCCTACCCTTCCTATTCTAGTTACTCAGTGGATATTCTTAAATTGAAATGCTTTGGTGAAAATATGCATTTCCAACACCACTCCACCCAATTCCTAAAGTCAAGCAACACCTCAATGCTCGACCCTTCCTCAACAGAAAAAAAAAACTGAAAAAAAACTGGTTTCAGTGCAGATACAGAAGATGGATGAGAATTGAAATATGCAAAGGAAGCTGGCATTTGCCATGACTAATTTCATGTTGATAGACTTTACCATGGGAATAATATCCTCTTCTGAAGATGTCTAGGTGATCGGAAGTGGGATACCTCAAGACGTGAGACATCAATACAATAAAATGAGTCCATGGCAGAGCTCAAACAAAGACAAAGGCCTTTTGTCTCAAAACAGTACAACAACAATGCAGAAGCCCTCCTGGCCTTCACCCTGGAGTGATCTTCCTGGTGGAGCTGCTGAAACTTTGGAAAAGGTGACTGTGCTGATGCAGCCTCGCACCAGGAGCACCCTGGGCTGAGTGCCCTTGTGCAGGGTGCAGCTGCACAGCCCTGTGGGCAGTCCTGGCTGTGGGAACGGGGCATCCCGACACTAGGGTGATAGTCTCTAGTCCAGAGAGGAACCCTGGGAGGGATGAAAAGCACTGTCAGGACTGTTTTAAGAAGTCAGTCAGGCCTTCTTCCTCTTCCCGTACCCCGTATACACCCACACTCACCTCTCCCAAATTCTCCTCTATAAGGCTCAGAAACACAGGCATCTCTTATCATCAGTGTCAGGGATTGTAGTACAAGGGTGAATAGACCCCTCCCCACATTCTCCAATTTTTGTTTTTGATGGGTAAATTCAACATTAAGAAATATCACAAATGAAAGTCTAAGCTGAGTCAAATGATGTTTCTCTTTTTCTATTCATACCTGCTGCAAATACACAGCACCTCCAGTGAAACTATGCCATATTTTAAAAAAAGAAATGCCACATTGAAGTTCCTCAGTTCAGAATGCAACTTCCGTGCTTCCCGATTGCCAAAGACAAACAACAAATAAGCTTCCTATTGCAACTGGCTAAGTATTGGTTCATTGCCCTAGTGGGGCTCTCTGGGAGTCCTCTAGTTGAATTGTCTCTTTCACTCCTGCATAGAGTGGTGCTATCCTCTGCCCATGGCAAAGCAGAGTTGTCAGAGGAACAGCATTTCCAGCACAGAGCCTGCTTCTCACCCTCCATCGGAATCATCTCAATCTTGCTTGCTTGGCACTAAGAGATATATACAGAAAACATGCCTCGTTGTTCTTGTTCCTTTACCCAATAGTTTTTGGTTCTAAGAGGGGGTTAGAAAAGTTTTCAGAATATATAGCTCTGCAATCCTAGGGCTGCTTTTGGAACTAAAGGAGGAATGGGAGGCTGCTGAGCACAAATCTCAACCTTTTCTGAGCACAGCCTTTTCTATAGTCTTCTGTTAGTGAGTAGTCAATGAGAAAGGCACTATTTGGGGTCTAATGTTTATTTTGGTAACAGAGCAGCCCAACCTTTCCTTGAAATCTGAGCGTGTGAGTCACCACAGCACGAGGTAGGACTGGCAAAGGGTAGACAATGTGTAGACAACTTCTACATTCTATAATGCAGAATTTTCTCCCAAAAGACCATTTACACTGAACAAAGAAGTTTCAAAAACAGGCAAAGTGATCATCCTCAAAGAAGCTTTGTGAGACTTATATTGAATGCCAGGCAGGCATTTAAACTTAGGTTCTCATTGGCAGGAGTTAACTGATAGGAACCCTCTCTTTCTTTTGAATTCTACAAATGCCTTTAAGATTTCTATAAAAAGAAAAGCCATCATATAGAATTATGATCGAGTGTTTTCAGTACGAGAGATCAGATTTTCCCTAGAGGAATACATATCAACAGTTCTAAAAATATCCATGTTCCAGATATGAGATGTTGCTCAAAAAATGCTGTGGTCAAGTAATTGCAATAACAGCTACCATTTACTATGCACCAGACTTTATTTCATTTGATTTTAACAACAATCCCATTAGCTATGTTATTATCACCACTTCAGAGTTAGGAATATGGAGGCTTAGCTTAGAGAGGTTAGTGACTTTCCAAGTAAATAATGGAGTCACCATTCAAAGCAAGGCTGGTCTGATTCCCAACTCCATTCTCTTAACCACTACTCAAATGCATTTGGGAAATATAGAGGTAAACAAGGTCTAAAGGTTTTTATTGTTTTTTGTTTGTTCAGTTTTATTACTATACAAATTGCAGAACCATAAATGTGCAAAAAGGAATTATTAATCATCAACAGAAGGTTATGATATCAGAACACTTCCTGTTTTTCAATGCTACACGCCCTTAATTTGGATTCCTGAACAGGGACTTGGGGGCAGGTGGTTTATTTAGGAGGTGATCCCAGGAAGCACAAATGAAGGGATGAGAAGAATAGGGCAGCTTAGAAAAAAGACAACCAAATGTCTTACAGTGAGATCACTGCCGTGGGCATGTGGAGCCACATTGCTGGGGATGCAATAAGGAATTCTGTAGAATGCACCTCAAAATCGTTCTCCTGAAGGACAGGAGGCTAGATTATTTATCGAATGACTACTCTATTTCATTGTTGAGATTTGCTCAATGGGGGTTTAAGTGTCCAGCACATCTGGGCTGCCCTGTGTGCAGGATGAATAAGCTCCCATGATATTGGGTAAAACTCTCAGACTAAGACATGGAAAGACAGATGCGTGCGGTGGGACGTTGTCAGTACGCATGGGAACTCTCTGCTGTAGCTGCAGGTTAAATCAGACGTGGGCCAAGGAGACATGGATGGGACATTAACATTGTCTGCTATGGTCCATTGCTCCTGGCTGTGCTTACATCATCTCTGCCCCACACTGAGTCGGCTCTGTCACTGCTGTTTCCATGTAGTTATGGACCATAGTCTCTAAAGTGCAATTAAAAAATGGGAGGGTTAGCGAGACAAATTACAGTCCCCATAGCTGCAGCTATTGCTGAGGCTTTAATTAATCTATTGTAACAGCAATTATATCCCCTTGTGATAATCAATGTCAATTAACCTCACCAGCATGTTAACTCTGATTGTTGGCCTGTTGGTCTACCTTCATGAGGTAGACCAGTGGCGGTAGCTTTAGGTTCAGTGGAATCCTTATTATGTCCCCTGGTTGAAGCACTTCTACCACCCCTGGGGACCTAGACCTCTCACTCTGCACAGCCTAAATTTTCTATTAGAGAGACTATAACTTCCCTCAAATAAGACAGTAGGGCTGATGGTTTAAGGGGTTCATCCCCAGCTCTCAAAGTTGTTGTCTGTGAGCTGGTACCTTAGTTGAGCCTGTAAGAGGTTGTTTAAATGTTTCATCAGTCTGACAGCTTCAGGGAGATGCAGTGTATAGAAAGGCCAGTGGATCCCATGGTCATGTGCCCACTGTCACACCTTGCCTCCCTGAGTTTAAGGAAATATACAGGATCTCATGTCACTAATTCAAAGACTCCATAATTCCTCAGATGATGGGGCTTACAGATAGAAGGAAGGCAACCCTCTTAAGGTCCTTGGATGAGCCTGAGAATTAAATTGCTATAAGATAGATTAACAGGTGAAAAGCATATAAATTTAATATAAGTCCGTAATGTAAAGTAGGACTTATAAGTTTATATTAAGTTTCCATGTAAGGAAATGAAGACCTTGAAGAACTAGCAAAACTAAATGCTTTTATACTAGGTTGAACATTGATAGGCAATTGTGGAAAAGCAAATAAACTATGTGGGGAGGCTAAAGAAAGATAAGAATTATTTAACAAGGTCTGTTGTCCAGGATTCTCTGAGTTGTAGCTCCTTGTCAAAGAATGTTTTTCTCTTGGCACAGGGAGGGCATCTTTCACATGGGAGTTTTCATTCCTATTTTCCGGAAGAAAAGAGAAAAATTAGAATGCCCTTCTTGTGTCTGCTATTTTATGAGTGCCTGTAGCTCAAAATAATCCTTATGCCCAAGTGGCATATTTTGGAGTGGCATATTCTGCCACACTGCACAGAGACCCTGCAGGTAGGGAAGGAAAACAGAAACAAACATCAACCTTGGTAGGATGAAGGGATGGAAGGGACTGATGTAATCAACTTGCCTCTCGTTGGGTGGTTTATTTTTTTGAAGGGTGGTTCCTTCCACCAACCTGTCCCCCAGTCCAATATCCTCAAGACTTCCATATATGTTCCCTCAGTGTCTAGGGGACATATTCGCCAGCTCTTTTGATGGATAAGCAATTTCTTCCTGTAGCATGGACTTTACCTCCTCATTCAGGATATTCTGAGGATTCATCCTAGTTATTGATCCACCAACAATAAAGGAAGGAGCAATGAGGAAGACACATATCACCTTGTAAAGCATCTGCTTCGGATCAGGCCTGGGCTTGGTTCCAGGCAATGGGAATTTGCTCTCCTTTACCAAGGGGGAGGAGGCCAGGTAGCCAGCCAGGGGTTTTCCATCCAAATGTCCTGAACCCAGGTCTTAGAGTCCAACTCCTTCCCTATCAGGGTCTGGTTTCTGACATGGAAGATCTTTCCTGGGACTGTGCATCCAGCCTCCTTTGTAGGTCTGTCCTCCCTATATAAAACCCTGTGCCTGATTTTCCACAGTTTGCCCTACAGCTGCAGGAGGTAAAGCTCTGTAGATGCTTCCACGGAGGACCTCTGGCTTTCTCGCTGTGCCACAGTGAGTTGATGATTGGCTGACCTGAGCCTTTCAGTATTCACTTTCTTCAGTTAACAGTTCCACACTCCTTACCATCACCATTGCCGCCGTGTCTTTCCAGTGCTGTAGAGATCATGTAGGCCAGTGCTTGCTCTGCCACTGCCTTCCATCCCAGGTGAGCATTTTTGTAACTGCGATGCCACAGCCTTCAGGAGTTTTCACAGCTGCACTTCCCACCAACAGTGCAGCTGTTATTGTCATCACCCAGAGTGGGACAATGCAGGATCCATCCTGAGACCATTTCTGGAACTACTCGTCTTAGTTTGATTTTCCCCAGAAATAGAACCTGAGGACAGGATAGTATGAGGATGCAGGTATAAGTTGGGAGGTGATCCCAGGAATCTCAGGGGAGGAGATGAGGAAAGTGATCCGGGGAAGGGAGAAAAGCCAGCAGAGTGTGTGTTAATGAGGTGATCACCCCTGAGCAACCGTGCAGAACTGTCCCACCAGAGGGATGCAGAAGCTGGAGCCCTCATCCACTGACCTCTGTCCCTTAATGGTTGAGGGTTCTCTTGGGGCATTCAATTCTCAGCACTTCAGAGGGGTGCTGTGCATGGGCTGAGCAAGATGCCCAAATCCCACAGGCAAAGAGGCAGAGACACAGCTTCTTGGGGTGGGGGACTCAGAAGTGGGTCAAGGGACTCTCAAGGGGGACAGCAGCAGGATCTGACACACATTTCTATCATCACTTAGCAGAACTCCGGCTGAGAAACGCTTCCTCAGGTTATTCATCCCATTCACCTTCATAACCTGTAGGATAAAACAGCAACTCAATAGTATGGCTCCCGAACCCTCTCGGACCTGGCCCTGTTTGCCCTCTCTAGACCCGTAACTTGAAACTCTCACTCCTCTCCCAACCACAGTTTCTCCCTCTACACACACACATACACACACACACACACACACACACACACACACACACACACTCACTGCATTCTACATTCTGGCCACAGCCACCCTCTTGCAGTTGCAAGGTGTTTCATTTGTCCATGTTTAGTCTTTTCTTCTGCTAGGAGTGACCTTCTGCATACTGTTTTTACCTATCAAAAACATTTCAGGATTACGGTGATGGTTGCATAATACTGTGCATGTACTTAATGCCACTGGATTATATGCTTAAAAATGGTTAAAATGGTAACTTTTATGCTATGTATATTTTACCACAATAAAAATATGTTTAAAAAAAAAAATGCCCTGGAGTCTCCTCCCCAACCCCAACCCAAATATTTCCATCTGGCATTATTTAGATAACACATCATACTTCCTAACAACCTGGGAAACCACCCCCCTAACTGCATCTTACATGTGAGCCAGATACCATCTGGGGGTTCCCCATCTGTGGTGGTTAATTTTACATGCCCACTTGACTGGGCCATAAGGTGACCAGATATGTGGTTAAACATTATTCTGAGTCTGTCTGCAGGGGTGTTTCTGAATGAGAGTAACATTTGAATCAAGACACTGAGTAAAGCAGATTGCCCTCTCAACGTGGGTGAGCCCCATCCAAACCAGAAGGCCTGAATAGAACAAAAAAGGTGTAGTAATGAAGAATTCAGTCTCTCTGATGTCTTTGCATTGGGACATAGGTCTTCTCCTGCCCTAGGACTCAGACTTGAATTCACACCATCAGTTCTCCTGGGTCTCCAGCTTGCCGACTGCAGACCTTGGACCGTCTCAGCCTCCATAAACACATGAGCCAATTCCTTATGATAGATCTCTTTATATAAAGATCCTATTTATTTATAAGATTTAAAATTTATTGTAATAAATTAAAAATATAGAAAATTATAAATAATATATAATTTTATATAATATATAAATATATGAGTCATAATTTATTATAAATCTCTTTATAATAAAGAAATTATGAGTAATATATTTATCCATACTATTGGTTCTGTTTCTCTGGAGAACTCAGACTAATACAGCACCCCTTGCATTCTAGGTGAAATTTTCTTGAAGGAGACAAATTCAAAGGCTGGGGATGTTTATAGTCATGTTCCCCCAGATTTTGTCAAACACCCTTGGACTTACTGTTTTCACTTTCCTCTACCTCTACAGCAATCTGACTCCTGTTTTCTTCCCATATCCACCTGAGTGCAGGACTCGACAGCTTTTAATATTTCTACGAGATTTTGAAGAACACCGAGAATTTCACAACGTGTGTGCCTTTTGCTGATGATTTAGGGCAGCGCTGGGGAAGTGGTTGTGGTGAACAGCAGTCATCACATCATCCACTTATCCTTCCTCATCCTCTCCCTTTTGGATTCTCTCAAAATACCCAAATTCTTTCCTTTATAGCCTCCAAAATTGTTTCCTCTCTCCCTGAAGCCCTGACACTAGCTAACAGCCAAGCCCAGCCCAACCAGGCTCAAAAAGTCATTCTTCCAGCCTATCTATCATTGCATATGCATGAAACAAAGTAGCGCAATGATTGGGAGTAGACAACTCTGGGGTCAGACATCTTAACCCATTGCCAGCTGTGTGACATTCAGAAAATATTTAAGCTCTTTAAGATTCAGTTGATTTTAGCTATAAAATGGGGATAATTATAGTTGTGAGAATTAATTGAAAGAAAAAGCTCAGCACAATACCTGACACATACCAAGTGTTCAAGAAATTTGAACTATTGTTATTTGTATATTAGGGGCATAGTTTTTGAAACATTTTTGAATATCATTTTTCCCCCATAAACCTTAGGGCACTGTGACTCTCCCTGGGTGGAGAAGAGGAATTAAGGCGAGGCGGAAATCAGAGACCTAGAGAAGGAAGCTAATAACATGCAGGTGTGTGTGCAGCATTCGCCCCTTCAGAGAAAGGATATAAAACACAAAAAATAAAAATATAATTGATCAGCTTTGAATTTCAAAACTGACCTTGAGTCTCCTGAGTTTTGAAGTCAGCCTAACTGGAAGAGAAAAAGGAATTTATATATTCTAAATGTTTTTGAGTTACCTATCAAGGGCAAAGCATGGGGGTCTGATTACAAAGTTTTACCCTAAGCCATAGCTGGAGGACTCGGGATAGGTTTTGTTCTAAGTTCCCACTAAACAGAAGGAAGAAGAAAGCTTTCTGCTAGGAAAGAAGAGTTGTGGGTAGATGTAGAGAGTAGACAGAGGTGAGAGGTCAGGCTTAAAAATCCCACTTCCCCTCTTGGCGTAAAAATCTGGGTTGAGAAGAGGAATTATTAATAGAACAGATATCACAGAGGAATAGAGAGATATGCTAATTACGGTAGGGGTATGTGTGGTATTTTGTGCGCTGCTTCCCAGAGAACTTTAGAAAGAAGACATCTCCCTCAGGTGGCGTGGAAGGGATTCAGATCCTCCCCCAACACAGCCACCCCCCTATTCCAGGCAATGGTTAGGGGAGATGAAGGGGCTGTCTGATCATCCAGTGGGTTCAGAGGCCAGAAAAATGGCTCACATTTATGGAGCACATGTTATATTGCATATACTGTTCTATGTCTCTTTATATGCATTATGCCATTTAATTTTCTTGGTCACCAACATGATAGATACTTTTAAAAAATTATCCCATTTCACAGATGAGGAGACCAAGGCATAGAGAAGTGAAGTAACTTGTCTAAAATCACAGAGCTAGTAAGTGGCAGGGCTGAGGCTCAACCTCAGGCCATCTGGCAAAACAGCCCATCCTTTAGCTTCTCTGACGTCTCACCACACAAGGGCTATAGGTACCTACAGCACCAGTTAAGGCCAAGGAGGGGCCATATCAGCAGCAGTTGATGGCCAGGTTCCCTGAGGATCTGACTCTTGCTAGAACCAAGAAAACAGACCATTCTTCACTCCAGGGATGGGCCTTTGGCAACAGAGACAGAGGCAAGTGGGAATCAGTTACGAAGAGTAGGACTCATCATTTGTGAAGACCACCCTCCCCACAGGCAGGTGAATCCTCCCTGCACACAGATGGCTCCCTAGGAAGGGGAAAATGGATGGGAGATACTTGAAGAAAGGACAAAACAAAGAAGTTTGAACATTGGGTAATGAAATATTTACCTCTAAAGGAATTAAAATCACCTAAAAGATACTGTTAAACTAGAACAGGCTAAGTTACCCTTCACTGGCAAGTTTAAGTCTAGCTCCAACTTCCCCTCTCCCTTTCATCAGCAAAGGGCAAGCTGGGATCAGTTGTGGAAAATACAAGGGCTACGTTTTGCTTCTCAGGTATGCTTGCATCACTTACAGAATGTAAATGTTGGCCCCTCAACATCTACGTTTCTGTTTTACCATGCTAATCTGCCAACTCCCTAAGGCTGGTGGGCATGTCCTTGTGTTTTATCACCTGCAGCAGCATAATGTCTTGTGCACAGAGGTACTCCTCAGTGCCTGCTGAATAAATGCACAAATAACTCCCTTACAGTATTTGCCTCTGTAAAATCACTTCAATCAACTGTGGACTCATCCACCATCACATTGGATTGTCTTCATTCACTAAAGAATTATTTTCTTGTTACCCAGCAACAGCCATAGCAGGGAATTTCCTTGAGAGGGCCTGGTTGTTAATTCCACAGCCGCCTGCATTACCAGAGTTGCCTTAAATTGGGGGATTAGATTTTTATAGTATTTTTGCCACTAGCAATAAATGCTGTAATAAACATTTGCATTTATCCATTAGATTTCTTTCTTTGGGAATTGATTCTTAGAAGTAGAACTGGTAGGTTACAAAGGACCAATATTTTAAGGAGAGCTAGCCTAATGCTATGAAAAAGAACTGATTTTGTCACCAAACAGAATTGTGCTTCTTTCACTAGTTAACATCATAGCCCAAGCAGTGGGTTGGACCTCACTGGACTTTGGCTGACTTCCAGGCAAAATGGAAAAATATACCAATCTCATAGGTTTGCTAAAATGATTAAATAAGATATTCCAGTACTTAGCATGTAATACAAGCTTCCCTTCATCCTACAGTCTTTCAAATATACCGCAATATTGCTTTTTAAGGCCTTGACTGTACTACCAGTTCTGAGTGCAATTAAAATTTCCTTGTCATGCATATGTGTGTGTGTGTGTGTGTGTGTGTGTGTGTGTGTCTAGATAGATAGATAGCCATATATTAAAGATATTGTGGGAGTTTATTTTGTATCACAATAAGGCAAATATTGCAATAAAGTGAGTCCCATAAATTTTTTGGCTTCCCAGTGCATATAAAAGTTATATTTACTCTATACTACAGTCTATTAAATGTTCAAGAGCATTATGTCTAAAAAGCAATGTACATACCTTAATTTAAAAATACTTTATTATTAAAAAATGCTAAAGATCATCTGAGCCTTCAGTGAGTCGTAATCTTTTTGCTGGTGAAAGTCCTTGCCTCAATGTTGATTCCTGCTGACTAATCAGGGTAGTGGCTGCTGAAAATTCGGGTGGCTATGACAATTTAAAAAAATAAGACAACCATGGAGTTTGCTGCCTTGATTGACTTTTCCTTTTATGAAAGAGTTCTTTGTAGAATGCAAGGTTGTTTGATAGCATTTTACCCACAGGAGAATTTCTTTCAAAATTAGTCAAACCTCTCAAACTCTGCCACTGCCTTATCTACTAAGTTGATGTAATATTCAAAACCTTTTGTTGTCATCCTAACAATGTTCATGGCATCTTCACCAGAAGTTGTTTCCATTTCAAGAAATCACTTTCTTTGCTTATCCATAAGAAGCAACTTCTCATCCATTCAGCTTTTATCATGAGATTGCAGCAATTCAGTTACACCTTGAGGTTCCACTTCTAATTCTAGTTCTCTTGCTGTTTCTGCCACATCTTCAATGACCTCCCCCACTGAAGTATTGAACCCCTCAAAGTCATCCATGAGGGCTGAAATCAACTTCTTCCAAACTCCTATTAATTTTGATATTTTGACTTCCTCCCATGTATCATGAATGTTCTTAATGACATCTAGAATGGTGAATTCTTTCCAGAAGGTTTTCAATCTACTTTTCCCAGAGGATTCATAATCTATGACACCTATGGCCTTATGAAATGTATTTATGCATTAATAAGACTTGGATATCAAAATTATTTCTTGATCCCAAGGCTGCAGAATGGATGTGTATTAGCAGGCATGAAAACAACATTACTCTCCTTGTACATCTCCATCAGAGATCTTGGGTGACCAGGTGCATTGTCAATGAGCACTAGTATTTTGAAAGGAATCTTTTTTTTTTTCTGAGTAGTAGGTCTCAATGGTAGGCTTAAAATATTCAGTAAACCATCCTGTAAACAGATGTGCTGTCATCCAGGCTTTGTTATTTCATTTATACAGCATAGGCAGAGTAGATTTAGCATAGTTATTAAGAGCCCTAGGTACAGGCATAAAGGCAGATATATGGGTCAATGGAATAGAATAGATAGCACAGAAATAAAGCTTCAGGTATAAGGTCAAATGATCTTCAATAAGGGTGCCAAGATTACTTGAAAGGACAGTCTCTTCAACAAATGGTGCTGAGAAAACTGGATATATGCATGCAAAAGAATGAAGTTGGATTCTTACCTTACACCATATACAAAAATTAATTCAAAATAAACCAAAAACTGTAAGACCTAAAACTATAAAACTCCTAGAAGAAAGCACTGGGGAAAAGCTTCATGATATTGGATTTGGTAATGATTTCTTGGATATGACACCAAAAGCACAGGCAATAGATACAAAAACAGATAAATGAAAGTGCATCAAACTTAAAAACTTCTGTGAATCAAAGGACACAGTCAACAGTGTCAAAAGGCAATCTAGGCCAGGCGTGGTGGCTCACACCTGTAATCCTAGCACTCTGGGAGGCCGAGGCAGGTGGATCGCTCAAGGTCAGGAGTTCGAGACCAGCCTGAGCAAGAGTGAGACTCCGTCTCTACTAAAAATAGAAAGAAATGATCTGGCCAACTAAAAATATATATAGAAAAAATTAGCTGGGCATGGTGGCGCATGCCTGTAGTCCCAGCTACTCGGGAGGCTGAGGCAGTAGGATCGCTTGAGCCCAGGAGTTTGAGGTTGCTGTGAGCTAGGCTGACGCCACGGCACTCACTCCAACCCGGGCAACAGAGCGAGACTCTGTCTCAAAAAAAAAAAGGCAATCTACACAATGGGAGAAAATATCTGCAAATTATATATCTTATAAGGGGCCAATATTCAGAATATATAAAGAACTTCCTTCAATGGTAGGATTTCATGAGAAAAAAAAAAGAACTTCTAAAACTCAACAACCAAAAACCAAACAACCTGTTTAAAAAATGGGCAAAGGACTTGACATTTCCCAAAGGTGGTATATAAATGGCCAACAAGCATATGAAAAGATGGTTAACATCACCAATTGCTAGAGAAATGCAGATCAAAACCCTAATGAAATGTTACCTCACACTCATTAGGATGGCTATTATTAACAAAAAACACACACACCATAAAATAACAAGTGTTGTTAAGGATGTGGAGAAATCTGAACCCTTGTGTACTATTGCTGGGAATGTAAAATGGTGCACCCACTGTGGAAAATAGTACAGCAGTTCTTAAAAAAATTAAAAATAGAATTACCATATGATCCAACAATCTCATTTCTGGGTACATATACAAAAGATTGAAAGTAGGATCTCAAAGAGATATTTGCATATTCATGTACACAGCAGCATTATTTATAATAGCCAAGAGGAGAAGCAACCCAGTATCCATGAATGTATAAACAGATAAATAAAATGTGGTATATACATACAATGGAATATTTTCTAGCCTTAAAAAGGAAGGAAAGTCCTTTACATGCTACAATATGGATGAACCTTGAGGACATTATGCTAAGTAAAATAAGCCAGTCACAAAAAGACACATATTGTATAATTTTACTTATATGAGGTAGCCAGAGTAGTCAAATTCATAGAAATAGAAAGTAGAATGGTGGTTGCCAGGGGCTGGGGGAGGGGGAAATGGGAAGTTATTTATTGAGTATAGAGTTTTAGTCTTGCAAGATGAAAAAGTTCTGGAGATCTGTGGCACGACAATGTGAATATAATTAACACTACTAAACTGTATACTTTAAAATGGTTATGATGGTAAATTTTATGTTATGTGGGTTTTTTTAACCACAACTGAAAAAATAAACAAAAAGAATGCCATAATTCCTCAAAATTTGAAAACAATTTTTTTTTTTTTTTTAGTTTTTCTGGTGCCTCTGCAGTATGACAATTAACTACTGGTCTAAACCAACAGGGAGGTGGAACCTCCTTCCTCAGTTCGCAAAACATTGCTTCTTAGTTTTCACTTCATGTCTGGAGACCCCCTTCTCTGCCTAAGGATTCACACCAAATGAACTTTTTTACGAGTGACACTAAGTATGACACCAGCTGCAAAGGTAATGACTAGTACTACACTCAGAAAGAGGGCCCAACGTGCTTTTGGCAAAATGCCTTCATTAAACGACACTGAGGGACACTGCACAATGGAAATGGCTTTCAGCTTGCAAGAGCAATTAGTATTGGCTAGGGGCGGGCAGATGTTTTACTTTACAGTTGAGCGGAATAGTAATAGGCTCTGCGCAAAGTAGTTCTAGTTAATGTGTGATTTATGCGAGATGGGGATGTACATAATGGAGTTTTGATCCATGGATGACTGTGAATCTGTGTTGCTTTTATGTAGTTTCTATTATTTTGTGGGCTCTGCCTCAGTGTCTACAGAGCCCAGGGACCTACTCAGCAGGAGAGGTGCTGCTACAGCAACAGAAAGAAGGGACAGCTCCGAGTGCCAACGCCAGCTACAGGGGGTGGTTCTCATGATGCCTCTTGACCATGTTCAGTGATGAAAGAAACGTTACAAGGTTTGACCCAAATCAGTCACATCAACTGAATGGAGAGTCACATTTTATCAGGGGGTTAGGGTCTAAACTCAGCATGGAAGGAAAAACATCGGATAACCAAATTACCCTTGAAAATTCCTTATATTATCCTAACACTGAACCGAAAGCAAACTTTTTTGGTTTTCTCTTTTGTTTTACCTGTGGCCTCCATTTCCCTATGGTAGTGCAGGCCAAGGTGAAGCTTAAATGGAGAGAGCTATAGAGTTGATGAAAGAATAGTTTTTCCTCTCTGCTTTCTCTTGTGTTCTGTTTTCACAGTTCGGATAGCTTAATTCATGTTCGGTGTATATTCCTTCACACGTCGTTCTTCCTTTTCACTCAGTTTTCTTGTTTGTCGAATTTGGTGTTCATCGATCGGATACGTGGGTCTTGGAGTCAGGCTTCCTGAGTTCAAATCCAGGTTCTGCAATTTATTAACTAGATATCTTTGGGCAAATTACTTAATTTGTTTAAGCCTCAGTTTCCTTTTTTGTCAAAAGGGGGCAATAAGTGTGTCAACATCATAACTAAATGAGTCAATACATGGGATCCCTAACGACACTGTCTGCCAAGAGGATGTGCTCAAAGATCCAAGTCGTTAGCATTTGGTAGTGCTTGTCGGGGACTGGGTGGCAAGACAGTGTTCAATCTCAAGAGACCCACAGTGGAACTGTGAGAATCCTAAGTGCTTAATTAATATATGTTTGTTTCAGGCTGCAGAGTGCAAATATTCCTTACATGACTCCATTTATTATTGCTGGAATATTAGCCCACTGCAGCCTAAATGACCATGACATCAACCTCTAGTTAAAGGAAAACTCAGAGTGAGAAATTGTTTATTCTTTCTTTGAGCTCAGTTGATTGTGAAGAGGTGATGCGGCCAGAGTCACAGAGCCTCATTCAGGGCTTTTTAAGACTGCCTTGTCATGACTCCTCCTGAATGATATGTGGGCAGACGTGTTTTCATTAGAGAGAGTAAGTGGCATTTATTATAATTGTTTCCAGGAAAATAATGTTTTCTGCATAACATATATTGCTTGAGCTTCCGAAGGGAAGGTGACATGGTCTAGACAGTACACAAATACTCATTTGTGTGAACTGTATGCAGAAATCAGCCCATCAGAAATCAGATAAACTGGCTCTTTAAATAGAGGCTACCTTGTATTTTGGTTAGAACATAGAGTAAGTGACTAATAGCCCCAGCCATAAATGGGTGGCTCATTCAATCGTAAGATCAGAGTTTTGTCTCTTCGAGTCCCTGCTCTTATAATTTTTGTGGAAATTTTATGACTTGAGAACAACCTACATAAGCTTCAAATTAGCAAGTGAGGTCAACTTTGGAAGGCCTCTCTTTGATGTCGGGAAATCAGTTGGCCAGGTAAGTTGGGCCAGGTAAAGGGACAGGAGGCGTCAAAGCAGAGCCCCGTGGGAGTTTCTATGTTGAGCTGGAAATCCTGAAGCTCTCCTAGCTCTCATGTCACGTCTAAAGTCCCCTCTGCTGGCAGCACAGTGCAGAGCTCTCACGCCAGCCTCTGGTCTAGCAGAGTCAGTGTGAGAACTGAACAAACATGCACACACGGAAGCTGAAATGGCCCATCCCCACCCTACCCCACTCTACCCCACCCAGGTTTTGACTGCGATCCCCACCCTTCTCCTGAGGCCCTCCGCAGGGCCACACCTGCACACTGACTCAGGGAGACTGGCCCGGGCACTCTCCGGAGGCTGGGAGCATGGCGGCCCCTCTGCCCAGGACAGTGTCCTCTGCCCAAACAAGCAAGGCAGCAAAACCCAATTCACTGGCTTGCTCTCTGTAGATGATTTCTCACAAGGTGTGATGGTGATTATTCAGATGGCAGTTTCCACTCTTAGCAGTACATTTTATAGACACACACACACACACACACTCACACACATATATGTTACATATATACAGTTCCCAAGGGCTTACAACCTCATGATTTCCCTGTCTCTGGGTCAGTGTCTACACATATTGTTTCTGATCCTTTTCAAACAAACCTGGATGCCAAAGCCAAATTCACTGCTGCTTTCTAACAATAACCTACTGACAACCTTGATTTTACCAGGCAGCTTGGCTTTCCCAGGGGAAAGGTCTCATCACAGAGTGTGTGGCCTTCTGCACCTTGATGGCTCCACTCTCTCTCTCCTTGCCCATGCTTCTCCCTCCTTTAGTCTCCCCACTTGCTCTGAGCATCACCCACATCCCTCTCCTTGCCTGCTGTAATTCTGCTCTTTTCTGCAAGGCTTCAGTGCCAGCTGATATTTCTCACAGGAACTCACTAAATCCAAGTAACCTTAAGAAAATAATTCCCAGAAAAAATGTTTTTTTCCCCTAAGAGAAATTTCATGCCTGCTACTAATGAAGAGAATATTCTCTGTCTTGTCACATATATTAAACATAAATGTCATTACGGAGACAGGTATCCTCATAGAGATGTATCCAGGATGCTCTTGGTTCACCAAGGATGAAGGCTCCACTCTGCTTGGGGAATTCAGGAAGACTTTTTTGGAGGATGGAGGTGTGGTTTTGCTGACCTCAACATGGGTCTAGCTTTGTTTCTCAGCAGCGTCCGTCCGTAGCCGAGGTGTCAGCTCTGAGGAGGTGGTTGCCCCAGACGGAGGAGAAGAGAGAATCTGGAGTTGGGGCACACCCACCCCCGCGGGGCAGGGCAGATGCCCTGGGGCAAACGCAGTTGCAAGCAGCGGGAAGCGTGGGCAGGTGGAGCATGGCATGTGACAAGAATGGCAACGGATGCCGGGTGGCAGCCCAGGAAGGCCTTGGCACCAGGGCGTCTGGCCAGGCAGGCCAGAGTGCTGGCAGGGCCACAGTGTGTGGCAATGTGACAGGACAATCTGAGGAGACCTGGGCAGGCAGAGGGTCTGACGGAAGAAACAGGACAGAGCTGAAAAGGGGGTTTCAAGGGCAAAACTGTCACCCTGGGAGGGAGCGGAGGGAAGGCAGAGTTAAGGAGGTGATTGCCTGAGAGGAACTGGGTGCAAGCTGGGGTTACTGGGAGCCCGGTCAGGAGAAGCTTAACCTTAAAGTTAACATCAAAGTGAAGCCAAGTTGCCAGCAGCAGGTCACCTCTGCTGTTCTCGCTGATGAAATTCAGAGGCACGACTGGGCCAGCGGGTGGGTGCTGAGCGGCAGGAGACTCTGGCTGATGGTAAAGGATGAAGGTTTGGGAAGCTGAGTACAAAGCCAGGCACATCACTTCCGTCTCCTCCAAACCCACTCGGCCGCCACCTCCCAGCCTCAAAGACTCTTCCAGAATTCTTTCCTTTTCTAGACTAGCATCTTTATCATAATTTTAGGGCTTCATTCTAGGCCAGGAAGTTCTCTCTTATTTTCTGCCTTTGGGGATATTTCCCACTGGGGCCAAGCGAGGCACAGTGGGGTGAGACCACACATAGGATGTCTTCCCTGGGGAAAGTGGAGCCGGCAAACGTTAAGAGCCCAGGCTCTGGGGCTGGGCTGCTTGGCCTTGAATCCTGGCTCTAGCACTTCCTAGTTGTGTGACCTTGGACAAGTTAACTTTTCTTTGCCTCAATTTTGCTAATCTGCAAAATGGGGATAATAATGGAGTCCACTTCATAAAGTGGTTGGAGGATTAATTCAGTTAATTTATATAATATAGACATTTAGAACATTTCCTGGCATTTCATAAACAATAATGTCAGTTGTTATTAGCGATTATTTCTCCAATGAGGAGGAGGCCTGAGGATTCTGGGTGGATCTGAGGTTGTTATTCTCTCAATGAATATTTCAAGTGCCTACTGCACACTAGGTATTGTTCTAGGACCCTGGGATGTATCAGTCAACAGAACAGACAAAATGCCCTGCGCTATGGTGTCATCTTTCTCTCTTGGCTCTGAGACAGAAAGTGGAATTTTTCAGAACTTTTCTCTAACGGAATTGCTAGAATTTTTTTTCATGTTTTTTTCTGTATAATCATTTGTAAGAATTAAATTAGCAAATACCAAGCCAAATTCAAAGGCCTCAACCAGGACAGACCTGACCATATTACAACTACTTCCTTCCTGTTGGGACGCACTGATACCCCTAAGAAACCTCCTTGGAGCCAACTTTTTATGCACTGTAGCCTTGGTGACACACTCCACAGCTGGGTTTCTCAAACTTGGTATTATTAACACTTTGTGCTGGATAATTCTTTACTGAGGGGGCTGTCCTGTGTGTTGTAGGATGTTTAGCAGCATCTACCCACTAAGTAGCATCTCCCCAGTTGTGACAACCCAACATGTCTCTAGACATTGCCAACTGGCCCTGCCAACTGGCCCCTGGGGGGCGAATTGTCCCCCATTGAGAACCACTGTGCTAGTGGCCGAGCAGTGTCACAGTGGGCAAGGCTGCTTAACAGAGGCCCAGTGACCACTCTGTTCTGATCTCTGACGTTGGTGGAGCTTCTGTGGAATCCACCATCTGAGAGCCTTTCCCAGCCCATGATATTCTGATCCTGGCTGGGGTAAACTCGTCATACAAGTGGGTGACTCCAGGGACTCTCTGACCCCAGCTCACTCATGACGTGAGGGTGAGTTTGTAGAGGAGGGATGGAATGAGGGAGAGACAGCTGTTCATCGCTTTGTGTTCTGATGGGGCTCAAACCATGCCTATGGGGGGCAGGCTACAGCAAGGGTTTCATCCAGCGCTTTCCCACATGGATAACTGAGCTCACCACACTTGGGTAGAGTCAGGTATAATCTGTGGGGCCTCTTTTTTGTTTTGTTTGTCCCCACCCTCCATGCTACAACACTGACTATGCTGGGTTTGACTCACCAAGTGTGTTTCAAGGTTGTTTGCTCTAGCTCAGGAGTCCTAACAGCCAGCCTTGAAGTTCCTACAATCAACTGCACAGAGGGATCATCCCAGAGCTCTCTCTCAGGGCAGGACTGATCAGTGGTGGCTGCTGGGTCCAAGCTGAATTGGTGAATTGCATTCACCAGCGTCTCTCCAAGGATATGCACCAGCCCTTACATTTAAGTGCCTAGTTCAATAGGCATTTCTGGAATGGTGGCCATCCTTCTAAAGTGAAGGCCACATGACTGAATTATTTTAGAGTTAGAACTGAATCTGGTATCTGTGTGGGGACATTGATTTTGAGGACACGCCTATATTTTTAAAAATCAAACCTTGTTTCTTTGTAAATTGTCCTTTGAAAGATGGGGGGGCATGCAGAGCTTGAGAAAGTCATTTATTGCAAGTTTGTAGAATTCAGTTGAGTGTTGCTTTGTGCTATCCTTAGCATACACACTTCTTGGCCCTGTTCCTGATGCTTCTGGTTCTTTTTAGTAGCTCAGCTCCTTTATTTTTATTTATTTATTTATTTTTTTGAGACAGAGTCTTACTCTGTTGCCCGGGCTAGAGTGGGGTGGCGTCAGCCTAGCTCACAGCAACCTCAAACTCCTGGGCTCAAGCAATCCTCCTGCCTCAGCCTCCTGAGTAGCTGGGACTACAGGCATGTGCCACCATGTCCGGCTAATTTTTTCTATATATATTTTTAGTTGTCCAGCTACCTTCTTTCTATTTTTGGTAGAGATGGGATCTCGCTCTTGCTCAGGCTGGTCTCAAACTACTGAGCTCAAACGATCCACCTACTCACCTGCCTTGGCCTCCCAGAGTGCTAGGATGAAAGAGCCCCATCGCAATATCACAGGAGAGGGGAGGAGTGTGTGTGTGTGTGTGTGTGTGCATGTGTGATACACAGTGGAGAGTTTGGAAATGGTGCACGGCTGAGAGCCAGTGCTCGCTGGGAGGCCAGCGTGGTGCATGGTGGCAGCATTCTTACCTGACTTGGTCATAGCTGTGGGTGCCTTGAAGGGATAGTTTCATACTGAAACTGGAAAACTTCATCCAGTTCTCTCACATTTTAGTTTACTCTGAATCATAGAGCGCGGTTAGTTGAAATGGGAAGAAACTCTGTGGATGTGATTTGCTCAGGTTACTCAGGTCGGTGTCTCAGAATAAATGGAAAGCTTTCTCTCCTGGAAATCGTCATTCTTCAGGTCACCTGAGTGTGGCCTGAAGTCCTGTCACCACTTTGCAAAGCCTCTTCTCCAGCTCTTGGTAAAGCTCACAGAGAACCAAGCAGAACTTTTTTTGCACCCTCATTTATGCCAAAACGTGCTGGTTCAACTTATGTTCTCCGGTATTGGTCCAGCCCAAAGACAAGAGCTCAGGGAATGGAAATTTTAGACAGTGTTCAGAGGCTCTTTTTTCCCCCTTTCCCCAAACAGCACTGCTCTTAGCTATGCTTTCTTAGTAGCACTTTCCTTCTCCTGGGAACTTGCTGTTCCTCCTGGTGAACAGAGTGTATGAACCTGCCCAGTCTTGCTTCACAGTATCTGTCTACATCACTCAGGAATTTAAAAATAGTGCACCCTAAGCAGGACTAATATTCTAATTCGTTTGCATCATCGGACCAAACAGAGAGCTGGGTTCTGGGAGATACTCTCCAGCTTGATGTTTCCTCCCTCTACCTCAATTTACAAGAAGGGCTATTTTCAAAACCCATCTGTCAGACTTCCCGGCTGGGCCCCAGGGAGCGAGGGTATCGCAGGGCAGCCTGGTCTAAAAGTTCCAAATAATTCAGAATGAAATGAACAGTTGAGCTCAGAAAAGCACTGTTTCATGATATTGCAGAAAGTGTAGAAAAATGATCTCAGAGTTGTCCTCTAGAATAAGGACACTACTGCCTAATGATGGCAAGGAACAAAAATGTACGTTTCCACAAAACTCTGCACGAGGGCCACATTAGGCCGTGGTTCAGCTGACAATGTCATGCGGTGGCCACTCCACCCTTTGCAGCTCAGCCTCGCGCCTCCTTGCCCCGGCCCCTCCCTGAAATGGCTTCTGTTGGTCACATGTCACCTCCCATCATCTCACTCGGCTGGCCTCAGCGTTTCAAACACCCAGCCCAATCCCTAACTTTGCTCTTCATTGCTTTTTTCTTTTATTCATACTTTGAAATTATTTTCCTATGGAGGTAGTTACTGAAGATCCTTTATATTATAGAAAAATAATACATAAAATTCTATACACCACAGGGAATTTTGATGGGGGAGCTGAGGTCCTTCTTTCTCCACTGCCTCCCTTACCTATTTCCAGCCAGATGTAAATGCGAGGCTTCATTCTGTAACTCAAGGAGGAGAAAAGAGATTCTTTGGGATAGAGTTTGGTTGGAATGCACAGGTCTGTCTTTTCTCTAATTCTGAGTTGAAGCAAAAACGAGAGTACTATTTCCTTGGTGAGACTTAAGAGTCTAGCAAGGGGCCATGGTCAGCCAAAGAGACTTTGTGGGAACCAGGCACCAGCATGGCAGCTTTGGGGGCCGAGTAAACCACGTGGCACAGAGGGAGGGATTCAGTGTGTGGCAGGGGCTCCTGAACCAGGTGGAGAATTGGCCTGGATGATTTTACGTTCCCTTCTAACTCTAATATCCTCCCTTGATATTGAGTTTTCTTAGTAATTTCATAGTTCATGGCATTAAAAACACATTACCATAAGGTAATACTTCTATTACATTTGGTTTTTTTTCTTGCAACACTGTCATAGAGATTTTAAATAACATATCTAAAATATGGATTAAGAGAGAATCTTAAAAAAATCAATTTTACTTGGACTAGCAACAGAAATTTCTCTTATTTAGAATAACTTCTAGCAAGTATATAGGCAAGTTAGCAAAATAACACCTAAGAAACTGGTCTGAAACAACCAACACTGACCATAAACATCCCATGCAGGTGGCGTGGTTTACACGGCACAGCTTCATCTGGGTTCCATGCGGCTGCAGTCTCCATTCTAAGCAAAATGACAGCTTCTCGTTGCTCACCGCCAGACGGCTGGAGCAGGTCTCTGGTAAAGACCACGGAGAACTAGTGCAGAATATCCTGGCGCCCACCATGTGGTTCCTAACCCTGCACAGGGAGCTCTGTGCAAGTGCTCCGTTGACTTAGGCTACAGAGGTGGGGTCCTCAAGGCCAGCCATGGACTCCTGCTCATCTGGCCCAACCAATTCACATTCAAAATAATGTCAATTGGTTGTGGAATAAATTAATGGAATAAATTAACTTATCAAAATAATTTAATTTATTCCAATTGTGTTCTTCCCATCTTTAGATGTTTCTTAAATTGTCCTTTTATTTAAGAAACAATGTGAGAATAAATGGCAGGCTCTTTTGTTTGTAATGCCTATATTGACAAAAGAAAACTCTGTCATTCCCTAAAGTTGTTGTACGATTTTTTTTTTTTTTATTTCACTAACCTGGGAATGACGTTATAGAGTCAGGTGCCAACCAGGCTTTTGGGGAGCAAGTCTTAAGGCTCAAACCATCCTGCTGGCCCCAAGCACTGTTGGTCACTGACAACCTTGGCAAGCCCTCCTGGGGCCTTTGGTGCTTTGTTAAAAAAAAAAGTGAGAAAATAATAACTGAGTGATGATCACATCTGTCCTTCACCTCTAAGCATTATTTCTGCTTGACTGTATTTTTCAGTGTTTTTCATTCTGGCAAAAAGGCAGGGGGCTCCTTTTGGGTTTATGTAGGGAGATAAGCGGATGAGAAAAATTGAGAACAAGGCACAGTTGAGGCAGTGCTACAGTCGGAACTGCACTCCCATGGTACATGGGAAATAAATCATGGGCCATGGAAGTGCGTGGCATTCACTCCAGATGAAACAAGGAGTGGCCCCTTGGGAGTGAGACCTGCAGTGTCATTTGATGGGCAGGACCTGTTAGGTGGGTTGGCTCACTGGCCCCAGTGCTGGGAAGCAACTCTTGCATGCTACAGGCTTTACCTGTCTGGTGGCTCAGGGAGCCTCAGGCAATTCCTAAGAACCCGTGTCTAACCATCAGCATCTAGTCTATTAAGAGGAAATAAACCTGAAATCAGATCAAGCACAGCCAGAGCAGGAAGAATCAGAATTCTGGCTGGCTAGCCTTGGTGGAGGAGACTAGGAGAATCTTTAGACGGTCTTTAGGGGGAGAATCTCTGGACGCTTTCTCTGCAACTGGAAAGGACTTGCCCACTAAGTGTTTTTGGCTTGACTCTGCCTTGCCTTGAGGGCTTTGGCGGGTGGAGAATATCAGAGTCTGTTAAGTACCATTGTGTTCTGGTGTAATTGCCATAATTATCTGGGATCATGGACAAAGACAAACCATTGAGGCTGGGTAGTGGCAGTCGGGAGGTGATGTGGGACTTCCTCTTAAGTGAGTGGCATTCTCAGTATCCATTGTTTGAGGAGGCGGCAAATGGAGAAGAATTTATTCACTGAGCTCATTTTCCCACTGGTTACATATTGGTCCCATGGGATATTCATTCTCCTGAATTTCTGGTTTACAGGAGCCCTGAAGAAGTTCTCTTGGTGATTTATGCCTCAGAATCCGCAGGAAAGCCAGGGCAGGTAGCAAAAAGTATGCGGCACTGGCAGGAGACAGGTGCTATTGGGCATGGCCCCATGACATTGTTCAGAACGTATGTAGGGATGTGGAAAAAGTGGCCAAAGACCTCAGAGACACGTGAGGCCAAAGGGATCTGACGTGGTGCCTAGGAAGTGTTTGAGACCGTGCACCCCACACAACTCAGACCTGGCTGTGCCCTCTAGTATGTTCAGCACCCATACCTAAAATATGGAGCCTCCATTTTTGTGAAAACCAGATATTCTTACTTATTGCTCAAGAGAAAAAGTGTAAGTTCAATGTCATAGAGTTTATTTCAAGGTGTAGCCAGCCACATCTCTGAAATTTTTTTACATTTGTGTATTGACACTTAAAAATGATTCATATATTCATATTCTTTATAATGATTCATATTCATCTATTACTTATGAACTTAAAATAATGGGAACTAGCAGGGGAATTCTCTCCATTCACTTGAGAGAGTAGAGGGCAGTGATGACTAGCACTTCTTTTGTGGTCACTCCCATCGGCCCTGGCTCCACTGTTGTCAGGTCACCCTGACACAACACTCTGATGTCAGCTGACCTAGCAATGGAACACTGATTCTTGTGTTCTAGCCTCACATGACACAGTCCCCAGGATCTTGAGCAGAGTGGCTGGAAGCCAGCTTGGTGTCACTCCAAGATTCTCAACAGAGAAAAATAGGCAAGGTGTAGAGTACACCCAGCAAATATTCTAGTTTATCTTGTAAAATCTCTGGGTGCAGGTCTTGAAACCTCAGTAATCCCAGCAGAATTGACTCTTGCTAGTGAATAATGCCAAGTCTCAGCCATTCTCCTTTCACCATCTCTTTTGGAACAGCTTTACCTGTTGGCATCACCTTTTCAGCCTGACTAGTTGCATAAGAATAGAGGTGTATGATTGCAATAATTTGGATAAACCTCTAACCCAAATTTTCTAAAATTCTACTGTAGACTCACTCTCAGAAATGATAGTATCAAGAAATCTGCCTGGTAAGTGGCTGGTTCAAAGCCATGGCTGTTATGGCAGAGTTTTGATAATATAAAGCATTCTGAACCATTCTGGGGACTATAGCCCAACCAATTTTTTTCACAGGATTAATTTTATAAAACTATATTAATTTTCCACTAATGATGCTTTGTCATTTTTAATGAAAACAGTATCAGGTCCTTAGATAAGGTTTTCTAGCTAATTCTTTTTTATGGACAATGTCTAAGTGTATTATTGTTAAATGAATCTGTGCTGCATACAGTAGAGTCAAAACAAGGTAGTGATTACCTTCTCTAATGATTCAATTTTCCTATAAAAGGCATCTTTTATGGATAGATAATTCGTATTAATGGCTTGTGAATGACTTGGATTCCTTAGGCAGTTTCTGTAATTATCACGTAAGCACTTAGACACTAGTCAGTCTGGGACCATATAGTACAAATAATGTTATTCAAAACTTTTAGTGGAGGTGGACAATAAATTCTGGGTTATAAGGTAGCTGATGGCTCAGTACATCAGCGTCCAACATTATTCTTCCTGATAGTAGCTTACTCTGTACTTAGCCAACTGGGTCAATGAAAAGGTTTGTAAATCCATGGCGTGCTGTTTGCCATTGCATCAGCCGGTGCCCATGGTGGTCACTGCCAGTCAGTCTTAGTACTCGTTCCAATCCAGCCCAGATATGCCATCAGAACCTTTCCCCAAAGATGCTCTAATTCAGCCACTGATGATCAGAGCCAGCCCATGAGATTCATTTTGTAATAGGTTTATCCTACTGTGGGATACCAAATTATCCTATTATGTTACGGGGTGAATTGTGTCTTCCATAAAAATTCATTTGTTGAAATCCTAATCACCAGGACTTCAGAATGTAACTGTATTTGGGGATAGGGTCTTTAAAGAGTAATTAAATTAAAACGAAGTCTTTAGGGTGGGCCCTGATCCAATAGGATTGGTATCCTTACAAGAAATCTGGACACAAACATAAGGAGGAAAGATGTTGTGAAGACACAGGGAGAGGACAGACATCTACCAGCCGAGGAGGAGGGCCTAGAACAGACCTTTCCTTCCCAGGAGCCCTCTCAAAGAACCATCTGTACTGACACCTTGATCTCAGACTTCCAGCCTCCAGAATTATGAGAAAATAAATTTCTATTGTTTAAGCCACCAGTCTGTGGCATTTTGTTGTTACAGCCAAGCAAACTAACACAAATCTCACAAACAGGACAAAAGTAGAAGTTAAACTGGAAGTGATTCAGAAACCTCTTGATTCCAATGATAATAGGAAAGAATCCTTTGCAATTTACTTATATGCATACTCTTAAGTTAATGTTATTCCTCTATATTGAACTATAAGCTAATGATGTCCCACTGTTATCTGGCTTGTTGTAGGTAGTTCCAATCCACAGAAGCCTCTGTAAAAAGGAACAAAATTTCATGCACATTATAAAATACTAGAACAGACCTGGAAGTCAGAAATTGAATTTGTGTAATGATGAGTCTAACAGTATGAACTGATTCTGTGGTAGGCAGAATAACAGCCTCTGAAGATGTCCATGTCCTAATCCCCAGAGCCTGTGTATATATCACGCTACACAGCAAAGAGCATGTAGTTGGAATTAAGGCTGCTAATCAGCAAACCTTAAAATAGGGAAATTAACCTGGTACCTGTGTGGGTCCAATGTAATTACAGGGGTCATTTAATTACAGAGGAAAGCAGAGTAATGAAATATGAAAAAACTCAACTCACCATTGCTGACTTCAAAAATGGAGGAAGGGCCCAAGGGCCAAGGAATTCAGGTGGTCTCTAGAAGCTGGAAAAGGCAAGGAAATGGATTATCTTTTAGACCCCCCCGAGTCAGGCTGCAGCCCTGCGCACACCTTGATCTTAGCCCAGTGAGAGCTGTGTCAGCCACTGACCTACAGAACTGTAAGATAATAAAGTTATGTTGTTGGTAGCCACTAAATTTGAGGTACCTTGTGCATGGCAACCATAGGAAAAGCTCCCATATTTGATTTAGTAATACAGTTGCAATGCTAATTTTAGAAAAATATGGCAGAATCTGATTTGCTTCTGGAATAGTGGCAGCTATCATTTGTTTTTGAAATAGGCACATTGTGGATGGTCTGCTCCTTATTTTTATCTACACTTTTGTTCTCCAATCTCTCCCCTTGTCCTGCACTTTTCATTCCTCCACCCCCAGAACACCGCAGAAACCCTTGATTTCGTCATTTGTTTTGACAGCATTATCTTTATCCAGTCGCCTAGATTCAAAATTCTGAAGACAACCTTGACTCCTCCCTCTCTCCCCAATCCTCCATCCTCCCAGTTTTCACGGCCTGTGTACCTGTTTCTACCTGCTCACTCCTTCCTTTTCCTTGCCCCACCACAATTCTGCTTTCGACCCTTGCTTGCTCTTGCCTATCCAATTGCATGAGAAATCACATGGTCTTCAGTGTCTATACATACCCCACTTCTTTTTTCCACATTTTGCCAGAATAATCTTAATATTATTCTGGCAAAAATAGGGAGATGTAATGATCTCCTTCCTCTCAAGGCTGTTTTTCAAGGCTTTCTAAAGTGAGGCCCTAATCTCTCTGCAACATCCACCTGTATGTGCCTTAAGCCCCAGAATGGTGCTTCTTTCAAAAAACACTGATACACTGGCCCGATCAATCAGAACCTCTGAGTGTGGGGCCCAGGAAATAGATATTTTAAAAATTCCCCAGGTGATAATGTCCAGCCAGGATTGAGACCATTGCTGTAGTCAGGTGGCTCTTACACTGCAGGGAGCCTCAGAATCCCCTGGAGAGGGTGTTCAAGTGTAGGTTTCTGGGTCCCCCCCAAGTCCCCAGATTTCTGATTTCTTAGGACTCAAGTGAAACATGAGAATTTTTCTTTTTCTATTTAATTGAGATATAATTCACATACCATAATTATAACCTGTTTAAGGGGTACAAGTTAGTAGTTTTTAGTATATTCACAAAGTTCTGCAACTATTACCACTGTCTAATTATAGAACATTCAGCCAAAGCTGAACAATATGATCAACACAATAAATAACAAAGTATTGGATTATAACTTAAAGTATAAAATCCATGAGACCACACTGACAAAATAAATGATTGAAAAAAAGAATTAACTAGGGAAGAAGAAACAAATAAATCAACCAACTAAAGGTTTCACTACCGTTCCCATAGCACTTCCTGATCCTCTCCTGGCCTAACTCAGCGTCATTCCCTTTCTACTTATGGCTCTCAGCCAATACTGTCCCAGACACCCTGGGCATGCCACCAGTCTCCTGCCACATCACGCCAATTACCCTACCTCCGAGCCTCAGAGGAAACACGTTCCTTCCTTTCAGGATACGATGCTTCTTTGTGGCCCTCCGTGGTGTGGACGGTGCACTCTCCTTTACCTCTTACCACTAAGCCACACGGGCAAGTCAGACTTTTTCTTGTATTTTATTGCTGCCTCATGCAAAACCGTGTTCTCTTTGTCATTTTCATGTACCAAATATATGCCCCGATAACTGTGCCCCGTACAGTTATCGATGATATATTTTTTATAATATTTCTTTCTAGCCTATCTCACCATCATTTTAGAAAAATTAAAAGTCTATATTTTTTAAGAATAAAGGTATATACACATGTAATGGGTGCAGTGGGCCCCATCTGGGGGATGGACACGCTTGAAGTTCTGACTCGGGTGGGGCAAGGGTAATATACGTAACCTAAACCTTTGCGCCCCTGTAATATGCTGAAATAAAAAAAAAATTTTTTAAAGAATAAAGGTATAAACAAATAAATATAAAAGTATTTATCTCATTTTATATCCTAGATCTTCAATCCCTTGTGCTTTTAAAGTCTAATGATATCTACCTCTACTCCACTTTGGTGATGATGGACCTGGTTATTTTTCTGAATTGATCCCCATATAAAAATCTCCAACTACAATTTCCTATTCTTTGACCATGACTTTATTAGCCTCACATTATTTCAGTTTTTTCACTCTCTGAATCCCAAATACTGACTCCTTAACATCATTTCCAATGCCACTTCTATAACCCTTCCATTTTCTTTCCATCTCTCATTGTCTACAGGCTTCATTTCCTCCCCTTTTGAGCCTAGATCCCTCTTAACTATATTTTTGTCAAGATTCTCAACTCTTTTGCCCCTTTGTCCTTCCATGATATTCGCACTGTAAAATACCAGCCCTAAATCAGCCCAGCCCTCTTCCTCCTCTGTTCCCTTGCTCCAACTCCATCACACAGTTAGAAAAAACCACTCAATCCCTAGAATTTGCAAATTTGTGGTGTCTATTTTCTTCTTAAGAAACAAGAAATCGTGCTGGGCACGGTGGCTTATGCCTGTAATCCTAGCACTCTCGGAGGCTGAGGGGGAGGATCACTTGAGGTCAGGAGTTCCAGACCAGACTCAGCAAGAGTGAGGCCCCGTCTCTACTAAAAATAGAAAGAAATTAGCTGGGCAACTAAAAATAGAAAAAATTACCCGGGTGTGGTAGCTCATGCCTGTAGTCCCAGCTACCTGGGAGGCTGAGGCAGGAGGATCGCTTGAGCCCGGGAGTTTGAGGTTGCTGTGAGCTAGGTTGACGCCATGGCACTCTAGCCTGGGCAACAGAGCAAGATTCTGTCTCAAAATAAATAAATAAAAACAAAAACAAAAAAAATCCCAAGAAATCCTTTTCTACTCCTTGAGTTGTGATTTTCTCCCATTCCCCATATGGGTACTTACTAGCTGGGTGACGTGAACAAGCACCTTAAGCCCCATTTTCCTCATATGTAAAATTACACAAAGAATATTTCCGAAGTCTGTGATGGCGGCTGAGTAAGATAACGTACGTACAGGACACATCCATATATTCAATGCATAACATAAGGATCTGCTTTTAGTAGTAGTACCAATTTCCTCAATTTTACTGCCAGCAGATTTTGTTTACAACTTTTTAAAAATTTCTTTTCTTTTTTCTTTTAAGCCAGTCAAATTTAGCAGTGGGGGGTTGTATACCAACTTTAGTGACACTAATGTTAATAAGTTCTGATAACCCACTACCATTGGACCAGCCAAGATTTTGTTTACAATTTACTGAGAAAACCAAACCATCATGGAGAACTCTGTCTTGTCCTGTTCTCACATTCACAAACACGTCTGCACCTGCACCTAATCCTTTCATCCCTTGCCTCCGTCCCAGAAGGTGAGCTGTTCACTCCCATGCCCAGAGCCAGAGCCACACCCCTCCTGCCTCCTCAGGAACTCGGTTCCATTAATCATCCACCCCTTCTCCTCCTGGCAGGGCAGCCAAGGCTGGCATTAAGCATTCCCTTCCCTGCCCCCTATAGAAACTAAGTTGAATCCTCACCAAAGTTTGAGTTCTTTTTAAGTATTTCATCTCAAAATTTCTCTGGTGTAACCAAAAGATAATATTGTGCCTTATTGAAGCCGTAAAAAGAGGAATCTTAAAAACTATAAAACAGTTAAGACTATATTTTATTCTTCTCTATAAGTCTGACCTTTGAGAATTAATGTTTGTCTTGGGAGGTGTGCGAACATGGCCAAGAAATGTAAGGAAGTCAATCGGGGATCTGCCTTGGCCATGCCCCACCTTGGCCACGCCTGCTTCCTCTCTTATCAGACCGTACTCTTGAGCACAGCTTTTAATTTCCTTCTTTATAATTTAATTCCCACTTCATTTCTCCAGTCCTTTGGGAGAGAATGGCATATACACCACATAGTGAAGTGTGGCACTGCTGTGAAGACTGAGGAGACAGGGTGTAGGTCGGAAGAGTGGTTCTCCTCTAGCCCTGCAGAAGGAGGAGCCTTGGCAGAAGAGGTTGTATCCAGGAGCTCCAGGCCGGGGCTCATAACAGGCTCTGGAGAAATGGGGAGGACCTCAGAACACAGAGGAATGGTTCTGTAGGGACACTCAGTTGGAATCTGAGAGTTAAAGTCATGCTGAAAGGGTGGAGACCTACAGATGGGCTCCATAAGTGGGTTCCATTAATTTCCAACTCTACATCCATCCCTTCTGTCTCTCTCCTCCCCTTTGGAGTCTGGCTTAATCCACACTTGATCATCAGCTCATTGCCATCTGACACTCTCTCCCTAAGTCTCCTCATCAATGTCACCAGTAACTTCCTTCTATATTACAAATATAATAGGCATTTTCAGTCCATATCTTCCTTGCCATCTCTGAGGTCTTTCTCCTCCTACTTGAGATGATGCACTCTTTCACTTCTATGATGTATTACTTTCTGGTTCTCCTCCAACTGCTTGGATCACTCCTACTTGGCCCCTTCCTGGAAATCTCATTCTCTGGCTGCTTCTTAAATGTTGGTATTACCCGGAATTCTGTTCTCAGCCTTCTTCTCATTGAAAAAGCCACAGATTCAAATATTACTGCTCATATTTATTGTTCTCAAATCTCTGTTTAAATTATGATCTCTTTCTACAGCTGCATAGTGGATACTCAAACCTGGATGGCCTTAAACTCATCATTGCTTACTCTACAATTTCTTATTTTTGAGAATGGTATTGTTGTTCTCTAAATGACCCAGGCAGAGTCCTGAGACATAATCTTAAATTTCTCCTCCTGCCCTCTCCATATATCCTTTCTCATCCACATCCCACATTCAATGATATCCATTCCATCCTTCTAAATATCTCCCACATTTATTTTCTCTCTATCACCACCATAAGGGCCAATGCTGGACAATCATTAGGGACAGGTATTGTGTCATGTATCTCCTTGTTCCTAGTACATAGAATAGTGGCACAACTTCAATATATTTTGTAGAATATATGAAAGAATAAATAAGGGAATAAACAATTCAATAAATAAATAAATGGACCAATCAACTCAAGTTCAGCCTTTCTGATTTCAAGAAACAGAGACTTTCATAACTTAGGTCAAATGAAGTACAAAGGAAGAGGGATGATAGGGTATATTAGTTTAAAGAAATACACAGAATACAGGCAGATGGGCCAAAAATACAAAGTAAGAAACAAGCCAGGCGTGGTGGCAGACACCTGTGGTCCCAGCTACTCAGGAGGTTTGGGGTGGGGATCACCTGAGCCCAGAAGTTCAAGGCTGCAGTGAGCTATGATCATCCCACTGCACTCCAGCCTGGGTCACAGAGTGAGACCCCATCTCCAAAAGAAAACACAACAACAAAAAAAAGATGCAGTAGATCAGCCAGTATTCTTTCAAGGTAGCAATCTCTAAGAACCTCAGCAGTGGGAGATTTTGAACCTTTATTCTCGTTCTCCATTTATGTGAGTCTGCTATTTTCTGGGGGTTTGTTCTCTCAGTGCAACTCATTCCCTCTCTCTACTCTGCATATTTTTTTCCTGCATACATCACTGAATCTGCCTACGCATAGTTTCTGCCTTCTCATCACTGCTTGGCCATGACTTCCTATGATCAAAACATTACCTCCTGGATTCATCTACACATCACTTCAACTTCAATACCTGCTGCCTGGTTCTCTCTGTACTTCCCAGTTCAAATCCTCAAGGGTGAGAAATTGACGGGTCTGGCTCAGTTTTCCAATGCCAGCTCACTGATTAACTGTCTGTGAGTAAGTGTCCAACACAGTCCACCATGGTTTGATTGGTAATGCAGAACCCTATGACACAAACCATGGCTGTCAGGGTTGTAATTGGCAGGAAAGGTGGTCAGAGCAGTTACTGTGACAGATGTATGAACACAAACACTCATCACAATGGTCCTGGGCATATCAAAAATATATGAATTCCCACCCTCGAAGTGGGTAGGATGGGAACTCACTCAAGGTTATGGGAAATACTGGAGCTAATGAAGCCACCAAAGTGAAACTCAGGAGTTTTAGGGGTACAAATGCCAGGATGGGACTCCAGAGAATTGAGAAATCTTGGGGGACCAGAGGTAGGCTACGGGAGTGGGGAGAGCAAGATTCAGATAATTTTTTGAGAATATTATTTTCCAGGTCTGGGTTGCCCAACAGAGGATCCCAGAGGCAAAACAGACAGTAAACACACACTAAACTGATTTCTCTGCTTCCAGGCTGGCCCCCACTACAGCTGCCATTTTTATATTTTAAGTAACATTTTCCCTGAGTATCAAAATGCTTACTTAGCAAATATGGAAAATAAAAATTATAAAAAAAGAAAATAAAAATCAGCAGTATTTTTACTACCTAGCAAGAACTGCAAGCACAATTTCATAATTCCTTTTCTAGTCTTTTTCTACATGTTTTTCTGAAGGATTGATATTTTATGGCCCATCATTTTATATCATAATTTTTTTCTTTCATTATGCCACTAGTATAATCATACATTCCCTAAAAACATAATTGCAAAAATATTCCATCATAGGGTGATACCATAATTTATTTCACCAGGTCCTTGTGGTAATGTTTAGATTGTCTCTGGTTTTTTAGTATTATAAACTGAGGAGCTGAATAGAAAATTCTAGAAGTAATATCCTGCTTTAGAGGGTCATATTATCTTTTTAAAACATATATTTGATCACGTATCTTCTCTGTCTAAAATTCTCCACAATTTAACCTTTGCCTTCAGGATCAAGTTTTAATTTCTATAGTTAGCACAAAAGGTGCCTCATGACCCGGCATTTATCTGGGTCTCCAGCTTCATGTCCCTCCAAGCCCTCACGTGACCCCTGCACTCTTGTAAGCCTCTACTACCTGTCCTTTGCCAACATGTGCCATGTTTTTTTGCGTGTGTCTGTAGATGTTGGCTCATGCTACTTTTCTGCTTAAAACCCTTTTCTCCCCATTTTCCCCCATACTAATTTGTCTCATCTTCTAAGATTTAGCTCCTTCAGTCCCCTCCCCCCACTACAGGAAGCATTCTGTCCCCACCTTCCAATTTGGATTGTGTACCTGTACCAGTTCACCAGTTAGGATTGCATTCAGCTGCTGGCCAGAGAAAACCTGACTTACACACCTGTATACAAATAGAAGCAGCTTCTAGTGTTGGTTTAATGACCAAAAGACACTAGAGCTAGTGTATCTGTGATTCTCTTGGCTTTTACCTCATGGTCATAAGACGGCTGCAGCAGCTCCTTGAACAGTTGCCTTGAGCTCCCTCCGGGCAGAGGCGATTACCAGCCTTGAATATGCTTTTGTTTTCTCTTTCTTGAACATTAAAAGCAAAAACCTCTTTGGAAGCACGCAGCTAGTTTGGGCTTATCTCTCTCCTTGGGTAGAACTGCCTCATTGCCATGTCTAGGTTTAGGGAAGCTGGGGAAGAAAGCATTCGGTGTTCTAGTCATTATCCTGGAGACGAGAGGTTTGGCAAAGTGTCAGGTTAACTGATAAACAACGTCCACAACAATGAGCCCTCTGCCACGTTCTCCTGACACTGTGGCTGACGTCTCTTCCTTTCCCTCCAGACTACAGGCCCCCTGAAGTTAGGAATAGTGTTTTTCACCCATTTCCTGAGGGCCTGGTGTGTTTTTGAAGAAATGAACTACTTTTAGAGACCATGGGCACCGCACCCTCGCTAAGCAGCCGAGTGGAGGAGCAGGAGGAGGAGGAAGAGGAGGACCTTCCTTAGGCACATTCTCCAAGAGCAGCAGCAGTGTTTGAAAGGGCATGTACTGACCTGTGAGCTGCTGAGTTGATGATGAAATGCTTCTAGCAGAAGCAGCCTGGAAGAAAGCGACACAGAGCAGGCCAGGGCTGCTCAAACTTCCCCGCACATTAGAATCACCTGGGGAGGTTTCAGACCTGAGCTTGCTCAGGCCTCACCCCTTTCCATTAGAAACAATCTCAGGGAGGAGGAGGCCGGGTCTCCTCAGTAGAGTGCAGAAGCCTGCTCTTTCCGGCTGCAATTGTCTTCCCAACTCCAGGTTCAGTGACATGGTGTTGGTAGCTTAAAATCGGCCACCATGTGATGTTCGGACCATAGCAATTGGCAAATGCAACAAATCAGCCCCCACCCCCGCTAAGAGCCGGTTCACCCACACACTGCTGTTGGTATTTATAAAAACTCCCCACATGTTTCCAATGGGCAGCCAAGTCTGCGAGCTCCTGGTCAAGGTTAGCTCCTCTTTGGGCCTGAATTGTCCCACCAAATAGTGTCTTGAGTTCCTCCTTTGGCTCCAGTCCTGCCTGTGAGTTAGCATCATCTCATGGTATAACCTGGTTTGCCTCTACGAGACCTGAGTGAAGTACAGCAGAGAGAGTAGAACTGTGGTTTCATTTTTAGCTGTTAGTGAATTTCTTTACATACAACTTGATTTCTTTTAAAGCTAGCTGGCACTATTTCGGTACACCTTTAGGGCTGGATCTATGGAGGCAGGATATTTCATCAAAGGAGGTGAGGGAAACGTTGAATAATGTGCAATTAGGAACCTTAATTACCCCCTCCTGAGATTGTGATTGCCCATTCAGAGGCATAATTGTCCGTGGTGTAATTTTCTAGGTCTGACTCCCCGGCTGCATCTGATTTGAGTAAAGTGGGCACCACCCCATCCTAGGGTAGTCTCACTATAGAAACCACGCATCACACTGACTCTCCTGCGCTGAAAAGACACACTACAGAACATCTAGCTTCATTCCTCTGTCATGGGCCAGATTAGTCATTTTTTGCTTGATGAAGCAGACTGTAGCATTAACGCACATGAAACTACCACCACCACCACGTGATGGGCAAGTCTGGCTGCACAAACTTTGATTCAGCAAACTAGAAATCCCAGAGACAGAGAGGACCCTTGAAAAGCCAGGAACTAACTGCTCTTTTCAAAAAGTAATGCTGGGGCCCTACAGAACACTCAAAGCTGGAGGGCAACTTTGGTCCCTGCCATGAGGGCCAGAAGGAAGCTGGAAGGGCTGTTCTTACCCACACTGGAGGTGGGAGTCCAATCAGGATTATTCCAGGGAGAAGGCTGGAACAGCTGAATGGTCACAGTTGGGTGTATGTACCTGGGAGCTCTTTGGGGGAGATGGGAAGCCAAGGACAACTTATTTCAAATGCTCTAACTTGATTTCTATAAAAGCTTTGTTGCTCAAACGCCATCCTGAATAACTTAACACAAAATTCCTCTTAAAATGTCTTTCTTATCTGAAAACCTTATTGTGAATAGGAAAAATGGATAATTATTAACTTAGGAATTAAAATATACTGTGCACAAAAAAAATTTAAGTGGAAACTTCTATCAAAAAATTTAAATGTCAATAAATGGAAGAGATCTAGACATTGACCAGACTATAGAAGTGAGGGAAGTCTATAATCTAGAATCCCAGCTAGTGCCTTGTACACATGACCACACACCTCTGATCTGCTCCCCAGCAGAGGGCCCAGAACTGACCCAGTAACTCAGGCCTGTTGCAAGGCTGGCCCTCAGGGAAAAGGGTCCTTT
Organism: Lemur catta; assembly: GCF_020740605.2. Classification (NCBI taxonomy): domain Eukaryota; kingdom Metazoa; phylum Chordata; class Mammalia; order Primates; family Lemuridae; genus Lemur; species Lemur catta. Next base: position 124,446,562 of record NC_059129.1, on the reverse strand, counting down.
CTAGTCTGTCTGCCCACCATCAAAGATCATGAATTTATGATTGCATTTCTTTATTGCTGCTGGGCTTTTGTTCCTATTTCTTTTCTTCTAGCCTTTCTATTCTCCATAATATAATGAAAATACCATTTGTGTTATTATCTCTTGGTGTCTTTATAAATCATTTTACAGTGTTATCATCTCCACTGAAATTCTCTAAGAGAATAGCTTCTATTGGTTAAATTTTGTGAGCTAATTTTCTCTGCAGAGTCAGCTGGATGAACTATTCATTTCTTCTTGCTCTAACCTGATGGCTGATTGCTGAAATAGAATCTTGGAGAAGGAGATACTATAATACAAAAAAATGAATATTATCATTTTCTTGCTTTTCTTGAGTTTTACTTGACAGTATCCCCCCGTGGCAGGCAGGGATGTCCCTGAAGAGTTTCCTGCCTTTACCTGTGGTAGGTCTAGGAAGAACCTAGAAGCTTTGTTCCTGAGGCCACTTCTCTCCTTCCCCCCCTCCCCATCTTAAACAACCAGGTAAGACTGAAGTACATTTGGAAGTTTCCATTCATATGGGTATTTTACTATCAATGTCCATTTTATCAATCCCTGGTCCCCTCCCCACTCTCTGTCAGCAATGGGTATTAAAATCTGTTCACTCTCTGTCTTTCTGAAGACTTCTGAGTTAACGATTCATCATCAACACACCTGTGCCATTCACTGGTGCTCACGAAGACAAAGTCAGCCTGGACAAAAATGTGAATCTGGGAAGTTTTAATTTGAACTTTTTCAAACTCCGTTTTCTTTTCTCTGTTGATTTATTTTTCAGACCCTTTTCTATTTTCCTAACCTATTTCCCTTGTCAAAAATAAAATGGTGTGACAAAATCGTTTATAGTCTGGTTTAAACTTACCCATATCATGCAATGAGTGAGAACATGACGATGACCAAAAAGAAAACCTCGTTGATACTAGGAGCACAGTCAAATGAGAAGAGAAAATCTAAAGATGTGATGTGTGTAAAAGTAATACTAATTACAGCAATTATGAGGCCTGCTCAGCAGTTAGGCCTAATTGCTATATCGTACATTATTGATGATGCATTGTTAAATGACAACTAATTTTGCTGTGCGTTTTATGTGATTAGAACAGAGTACTGTATGTGCATGTTCAAACTTCAGCGTTTATTGCTCAACCAGCAAACTCACAATTTTTAAAAAGCCTAAGTAGGACCATTTTTCAGCGTTACATTCTGTACAAGGGCACAGATTTCCTGCCCTAAGTCCTTTGCCACTTGAAATGGGGCCCGGGCCCCACAGCAGTGTCTGCATTACCCAGGAGCTTGTTAGAAATGCAGAGGCACAGGCCCCGCCCCAGACTAAGTGAATCAAAATCTGCATTTTAACAAGATTCCGAAGCGATTGATTGAATTCACAATGAAATTTGAGAAGCACCGCTTCCTTTCTCAGAGGGCGTTGCCGGAAGAATGGGGAGTACAGAGGAGAAATTTGTCACTGCAGTAGCTGGGACACACACATCAGAACTAAGCCTGTGGCTTGTTTAAAATGGGGCTTCTTAGCTCCGCCCCCAGAGCATCCCATTCTATAGGTCTAAGGAGGGCTCAGGAATCTGCTTCTTTAGCAGGTACCCGCAAATGGCTGAGAAGCCACTTGCTTCTTGACGAAGAAGGAGGGACAGAGCCCCCAGCTGGAAGGTGGGATGTTCAGAAAGAACACTCAAGGCTACAGAGAGCAGAAGCCTGCCCTTGGGTCCTTGTGCTTCCTGAAAATGTCTTCATTACACTTGAATTCAAATGATCAGTTAAGACAATCTCTCAGGTCAAGAATGTATATATATATTTGTAGCTAATCAGGCTTTCATTGATCCTGAGCCCTAGGTGAAAACCAGTGTTCTAGAGGAATACTCACAGTATAACTCATTAGCTCACCCCTCACTACTCTGTAAGAAGCTATACTATAATTGACTAATTAAATCACCTCCTCCGATGGGTATCTGTCTGTAGGCAGCATTTTATAGACTATCTATTCTTATGTTGTTGTTTGTAATATCCTTGTTTGGGAAGGAGCAAGATGGCTTGTGGGATATGAGTCTTTTGAAAAATCCTGTCAAGCTGTCTTCATTTTGAGCAGGACTTAGTAACAACAGGATTTTTGTCCTCAAAGCCAAGGCTATCTGACACACACACATATATATATAATGTGATAAATATGTTATATAGAAATAATAAAAGGCTATATAATTAATATTAAAATATCAAATTAGGAAGAAAGGTTGGCCGGAGAATATATTTTACAGATCCTTTTCTATGATTCTACCTGAATTTGACCCCATTATTGAATAATTTGCTGAAACTGGTCAAAGTAAGAGCACTGTTGCTATATCTAAAGGCAAAATAACTTCATTTTTGATGCATTGCTCTCTAGGAGCAATCAATGCCTTCCCCATGGCCCCACCCAGTGGAATTTCTTGTATATAGGATTCCATTCTTGCCTTCCCACCCCACCCCAACTTCCAGAGCTAATTTACTCGTTCAATTTTGGACCTGTGTGACCATGAGGCACAGTTGGTCACCAGCACTTCTTCAGGTCCCATCCCAGAGGGTAAACACTTAGTATTTCAAGGTAGTTCAGTCCACATTTGCTGAATACAGCATAAATCTGAAGTTGTTATAGAAAGAATAACTCAGCTAATTCAAGCCCAGAGTCTGATTCATAGGTTTTTAAATGATTAACTCCACGCCCTTCCCCACCCTAGCTGGCCAGTAGCAAATCATCCTGTAGGGATTTAATGAGTTAAGAGAACATGCTCAACATTAAGGAATATGCCATGGATTCTTCTAAATGCAGTTGGTCAGGTATAATATGTTTAAATACAGATTCATAATACAGTGTCATTTATATTTGCATAATTTGTAAAACTGAAATTTTTATGATACACTCATATGTACAGCAAAAAATTATTTAAAAGAATAGACCCGAATTCTTCCAAAGTCTCATTAATGATATCACTCTTTTAGAAGATATGAACTACTTGGGAGTAGGGAGTGTGTAACTTTTGGATAGATGTGATCTATAAAGAGAGCCACTTTATGTAATGTAAGAAAAAATTTTGTAAGTATAACTAAATAGATTAGTATAGACATCCTTCACTATCTCCATACCAAGCCCCCCCTCCCCACACCAAAATCCTTGGATACTCAAGTCCCTGATATAAAATGGCACGATATTTCCATATAACCTATGCACATCCTCTCTCATAAATCATCTCTAGATTATTTATAATACCTAGTACAATGTAAATACTATGCAAATAGTTGTTCTGTATTGTTTTTTAATTTGTATTATTTTTTATTTATTAATTTTTTTTTTAGTATTTTCAATCCGTGGTTGATTGACTAGGAGGACGCAGACCAATTCATAAAAGAAGATGCCTGGCAACTTGTTTGAGGACTTAGATGTTCCTAATGCAAACTAACATTTAGGACTCTCTTTAGCTGTTCATAATCCATTTATTCATCTACTAAATATTGAAGATCTGCTTCCACTAGGCCTCGTTGGGGTGTGGCATAGCATGCAACATAGCATCTGAATTTTGCACTCTCTGTAGGAAAGTGGGCTCCCAGAAGTGCTGGAGAAATATTATGGGTATAAAATGGCAATTTAAAATGAAATAGGGCCAGGCACGGTGGCTCACGCCTGTGATCCTAGCCCTCTGGGAGGCCGAGGCGGGTGGATCGCTCCAGGTCAGGAGTTCAAGACCAGCCTGAGCGAGACCCCGTCTCTACTAAAAATAGAAATAAAAAAATTATCTGGACAACTAAAAATATATATAGAAAAAATTAGCCAGGCATGGTGGCGCATGCCTGTAGTCCCAGCTACTCGGGAGGCTGAGGCAGTAGGATCGCTTAAGCCCAGGAGTCTGAGGTTGCTGTGAGCTGGGCTGACGCCACGGCACTCACTCTAGCCCAGGCAACAAAGTGAGACTTTGTCTCAAGAAAAAATAAATAAATAAATAAATAAATAAAATGAAATAGAACTACCACCACATTAAGGGCATTTTAAGTAAGACTATGCCATGTACACATTTCAAATCCATTACATAACCTCTACTTGGTATTTCACGCTGCTGTAGTCTCAGAAGTCACAAGAGCCCCTTGGCTTTTCTATTTTTTAGATGGTGTTGCTCTTCTCTACATTTTTTAAAGTAAAAATTTCTTGGACACCACTATATTTAACTAGGAGCTGGGGAAATATACAAAGAGGAATGGAATCTACCCTCAAGGAGCTTGTATTTTAGCTTGCACTGTAAGACATATACATGTGAATTGCTGACTGACACAAGAAGTTATTGTTAGGAAGAGATCGCCATTCACAATTCCTTCCTTTAAAATTTGGTAAAAGAGCCAGAATGTGGAATATATAAAAGGGATTTTTTTAAAGATGATGAAAATAATGCAAACATAACCAAATTACAACTTTTCTCTGCTGGCAACTGCACTCTGCGAAGACCAATTTTGCTTCAACGTGGTATGCACGTTTGTATACATCTGCTGTACTCTGGCGCCACCTGGAGACAGTCTGTCACTGGGCAGAGGAGGAAAAACAACGGCGAGAAAGTCGTTTTTTTCATCAAATCACTTTTTTTTTCAATAGGGAGTTGTAATCTGGGTTTGTTAAACTAGAGTTTGTTCTAAAGTGCGGATTCTCCAAGTACAGTACGGTTGAATAGAAGTGAATGTGTTCATCATCATTAAGGAATATGCCATGTATTCTTTTAAATGCACTTGGGCGGATATATGTTTAAATACAGTTTCACACACAGTGCAATTTTTATTTTTGTGAAATTTGTGAAACTGAAATTTTTATAATGCATTCTAAAATGCAGAAAAATTTATTTGTTAAATACATGGACAGATAAATTAATAAATGAATTTCCAGGGGGTTATTCTATTTTATTCATCTTTTATAATATATTTCATTAAACACATACTTTCTCTTTTTTTGCTACCTTCTTGGAAGCCCTTCCATTCACAAAGGATTTTATGCAGTTGTTGAACTTGGTTAATGTTCATAGATGGATGGAGAGGAAATAGGATTGTCACATAATTTTCCTCTAGGAAAATGTATATAGTCCTTTGCAAATTACTATGAAACTTTATATCTGGCTGAAAGCTGATATTGCCCTCAGAGGAAACTTCCTTTAATGGCATAATACATAATGCTCACATTAATTTTCAACAAAATGATTTTATTTTCTGGAATAAACACTGAGCCTCAAATTCATTATCTGGTTTAAAATTTCAGGATCTCAGGCTAGCACCAACACCCTCTGCTTTAAATCAAGAAAGTCCCTCAGCCTCCTTTTAGAAGAGAAACTAGAACAAGTACCTCTGGCACAATAACGTCATCAAGTTCAATTTCATTATGTATTGAAGGCATTAAAGCTGATTTTCCAAGAGAATGGGAAAATCAGTATTCCGGCTTATTCAGTATTCTGGTGAATTTTGAAATTTCAAATTCTGGTGAATTTCTAAATTTGTTGAACTTTTTAATGTTTGCTCATCTGATGGGTGTCAACTGAGATGTCCTTATGGACAATTTACATTTCTCTTATTAATAATATACGTAACATTTATTGAGCACTTATGATAAGCTAAGCACTATTATTCACATGTTATTGCATTTGATCCTGATAAAAATCATCATGAGGTAGATACTATTGCTGTCCCTATTTTATAGATGAGTAAACTGATGCGCAGCTGTAAATACAGTAGTAATTTATGGAAGGTGCATGGCTAGTGTCACAGAACTGGGATCTAAACACTCAAGCTCCAGAGTCTTGGCTCTTGTCCTGTCCTCTCTGCTAGTAAGGTTGTGCATCCATTATTCCCATGCTAGAGATGAGGAACCTGTGTTCCTGATGATTCAGGAACTTGCCCAAGCTTGCCCAGCTGGTGATAGATGAAACCTACATTCAAGCCCAAATCAATTTGATTCTAAAGCCTGTGTTCTTAGCAAAAGACTTGGCCAATAAAACTCGGAAACTTTGGACAGGACACTTCACTCATGACCATAAATTAAGCTGTAGATTTGTGAGCATTTGAACATTTATGCATTTATTCCTTCATACAATAAAAACTTCCTGAGCATTTATCACAGACCCAGAACCGTTCTAGGTGCTGCGGATGAAACAAGGAACAAAGCGGGCAAAGTTCCTCCCCTCCTTGGACTGACATCCTAGTGAGGAAAAGGGACAACAAGCACATAAATGAGTAACTATGTGGTATGTCAGAGGCGACGAGTGCTGGGAGGAAAAGTAAAGCCCAGTGAAATGAATCAGAAGAGACAGGGGTGGGGCTGTCACTGGTACTGAGCCAACAGTGGCCCGACCTAAGGAGTGCGGGAGCCAGCCCTGTGGATGCTGAGGAGGAAGATGAGGTGGAGTGAACAGCGAGAACAGGGGACCCGGGCGGGCCCCAGCCTGGTGTGTTTGCCGACCAGCCCGCGCTGCGGCAGCCTGAGCGGGGAGAGTAGCCGGGGTGTGGGCAGACAGCACGGTGGGCAGGCCAGGCGGGGGCCGTGGGCCCTCCAAGGCCTCTGCTTTCACACAGAGTTAAGGTGGGAGTCTTCTCGAGCTTTCAGGCACGGGAGGGACACGTTCTGACTTATGGTTTAAAACGACCGTTGGCTGCTATGTTAGAATACCTAGGGGGTGGCACAGGGAGGGCAAGAATCAGAGACCTGCTAGGACCGGTCCAAAGTGTCTTTGATTCATTATTCCAAACACTCTATTCTAAACCCACATCTCAGTAGCATTCTACGTCTCAAGGTGATGTCGCTGTGACGTTCTGTAAGCAAGGAGGTCCCCGGGTGTTGACACCTGCCCTCCTTTCCTCACCTCCCAGCTCCCCTACTGACCATAAACAGAAATGAAGGGCTCCCACACGGACTGACTTCAGAGCCCAGCTCAGCGCACCCAGCACCCTGCCCGTGACAGACGCCAGAGCCCAGCTCAGCGCACCCAGCACCCTGCCCATGACAGACGCCAGAGCCCAGCTCAGCGCACCCAGCACCCTGCCCGTGACAGACGCCAGAGCCCAGCTCAGTGCACCCAGCACCCTGCCCATGACAGCCATCAGAGCCCAGTTCTGTGCACTCAGCACCCTGCCCATGACAGACGCCAGAGCCCAGCTCAGTGCACCCAGCACCCTGCCCGTGACAGACGCCAGAGCCCAGCTCAGCGCACCCAGCACCCTGCCCGTGACAGCCATCAGAGCCCAGTTCTGTGCACCCAGCACCCTGCCCACGACAGACGCCAGAGCCCAGCTCAGTGCACCCAGCACCCTGCCCGTGACAGCCATCAGAGCCCAGTTCTGTGCACCCAGCACCCTGCCCATGACAGATGCCAGAGCCCAGCTCAGCGCACCCAGCACCCTGCCCATGACAGACACCAGAGCCCAGCTCTGTGCACCCAGCACCCTGCCCGTGACAGACGCCAGAGCCCAGTTCTGTACACCCAGCCACCATGGGCAGGGAGAGAGGGAATCCAGAGTGAAGGGAACTTGGTAAATCGGCACTCCCTATTTGAGAGGCAGGAATAAGTGACATATTCATAGGGTTTCCCTGGAGAATAAGTCTTTTAAATGGGTCGGCCAATACTAGCCTGCTTCCCCAGTCACAGACAGGCGTCAGGGAGAGTGGCGTCACCCTGTCAAAGGTCTACATAGAGAAGGGAAAAGACAGGCCATGTAGACTGCGACAGGCCTGGCCCTGGAGAAATACCAGAGAGATAAAGTAGGGTGCTCCAGTGCAAGTTTAATGAGAATTAATGAGCTTCATTTCCTTAGTGTGTGTGTGTGTGTGTGTGTGTGTGTCTGAGAAATGAGCTAGAAGTCCTGTCTAGAATTTCCTGAAGTCTGAAGGAAGCTGTCTGGCGGCTTGTGTCTGGCAGGTGGCTACTGTGGCTAAGTGGCAAGGCTGATGACGACAGCTGTGTGAAATACCAAATGACTTTTCTCAGTAACGTTGCATCTTTGCACACAGTAGCCTCGGCAAGTGCTTGATAGGTGACGTCATGGGCGTGTTGTAAAGGCACAACCTTTCAAACAACTCTCTCTGCTCTTCATCAACAGTTTAATGCTCTATAGAATAAAAAAGTTATTGATCATAGCTGATAAAATGTCCTGCAATTATATTCTACTAGGCTGAATTTGTCGTATATTTGTGTGACTATTCAGGAAATCTGACTGATGAAATTCTAGTCACTTTTTTCTAAACCAATGCATGGCTCACAGAATTAAATCACCCCGCACAGATGAGTATATCTAAATGTAGAGTCCCAAGCAACTTAAATGTTAAGTGTAACTTCCACAGTAAGACAAACATGTCAGGGGTATTTAGTTTCTTGACTCAATTCCTGTATTATCTAACTGTATGTTCTCAAACATTTATGCTTGAGATAATGTAATATTTGTTGGGTGTTTACTATAAGCCAGGCACAGTTCTAAGTTCTTTACAGGTAGTAATTCACTTATTCTTCACAACAGCCTAGTTGGGAGCCATTATTATTCCTACTTTACAGATGAGGAAACCAAGGCACAGAAAACTGAAGCAATCTGCTCAGAAATACATGTGTTTGGCATCCCCGAGGCCACCCCCAGGTTCATGATTTGCTAGGAGGATTCACAGAACTCAGCACATGGTCATATGCACGGCTATGATTTATTACAGTGAGAAGATTAAAGCAACATGAGCAAAGGAAAAAGGCACATGGGGCGAAGTCCAGGAGAGACCAGGCACATGCTTCCCCAGCAATGAGTTGAGACAATACGTGTAAAAAGGTGACTACCAGGAAAGATTAGAGACTCAGCACCCAGAATTTTTAGTGGGGACTGGTCAGGTAAGAAGCCTCTGCCCAGAATGTATCAAAATCCTGGACTCCCAGCAGGAATGCTGGTGTTGAGCATAAATCATATTGTTTGCACGAACAGTTTAGGCACAGTGATCCACTCTTGTCAGTTCTGGAAATGGAGGGGAACCCACCTCAAGTTTCCAGATTCCAGCTTAGGGCCAACCTCACAAGGAGGCCTTTCTAAGGACAGCAGTCAGACTTTATATGTCAACTGTTTTCTGGACATATGTCTACTAAGTGGAATTGCTAAGCTTCATTCATAGATTCTGGAGGCCAAACCCAGAACAACAGTAATAAATGGCCTATCGGAGATGTCTAGCAGACAGATTCAGGAGTCTGGAATTCTACAGAGGTGTCTAGGCTGGAGATATCAGCATGGAAGTTGCAGGCCTATAGTGACACTGGAAGCCATGAGATTGGCTAATGAACGTAGACTGAGAATAAAAGTGGTCAGAGGACTGTGCCCTGGGCCACTCCAACATCCAGAGGTCAGGTGCGTGTAGATGTACCTCAGAGAACACTAAGGAGGGGCCAGTGAGTTCAGAGGAGAAATAAGAGGAGCCCAGAAGTCATAACCTATAAGCCAAGTGACATAAGTGCTTCAAGATGGCAGAATGACCAACAAACAGATGCTGCCGGTAGATGCAAGAGGAAGATGACTGTGAACTGACCATTGAGCTTAACAATGTAGAAGTCAGCAACTTTGGCCAGAGCTGTCTCAGAGGAATGGCCAGGCAAGAGCCCAGCTGGAGTGGGTTCCAGAGAGCAGGAGAGGCGGGGAACTGGAGATCACAAAGTGTTAAAACCTCTTTTAGGGGCTGGGCGAGGTGGCTCCCACCTGTAATCCTAGCACTCTGGGAGGCTGAGGCAGGAGGATCACTCGAGGTCAGGAGTTTGAGACCAGCCTGAGAAAGAGCAAGACCCCGTCTCTACTAAAAATAGAAAGAAATTAGCTGGACAACTAAAAATATATAGAAAAAATTAGCCGGGCATGGTGGCGCATGCCTGTAGTCCCAGCTACTTGGGAGGCTGAGACAGAAGAAGGATTGCTTGAGCCCAGGGGTTTGAGGTTGCTGTGAGCTAGGCTGATGCCACGGCACACTAGCCCGGGCAACAGAGTGAGACTCTGTCTCCAAAAAAAAAAAAAAAAAAAATCTCTTTTGGGGAGTTTTGCTCTAAAAGGAAGAAAAGAACTGGGATAAAAGCTGGAGGGACAGTGGGTTTCAGAAGGGGTGTGTGGGGGATGCCTGTGGGCGGGTGAGTGGAGGCTAATACAGCATGTCTGTATTCAGGTGGCACTGATCCAGCGGAGGAGGGAGATTAATGACACATGAGATAAAGGGGATAGTGGCATTCTTGATAGGTGAAAAAGGAAGGGACAGAATCTACAAAGTGGCTTCAGATTCATTATTTCCTGAGCTGTTCATCCAGGGTTCTGGAGGGAAGGCAAAGTACCGGGCACAGACGCAGGTGGGCGGGTGGCTGTGCAGGTAGCAGTGTAGAGCTGCTACTAGGGGCCTAAGAGAACCTTAGACACCGGTTGCCAGGAATTCGACATGAGACCAGTTGTTGCAGTTTGGTGGTTTTTCTTCCATGTGCAGCTGCAGGGGTGCAGGCGCGGAGCGACAGAGAGTTGGATTTAACCAGGGTTGGGTTTTGCCAGGCAAGTGTGAGGAAGGGAGATCGTGGCACAGACACTGATGGCGGGTGCAAAGGAATGGATCTAAGGAGCAGAGGCAGAGTGACGTGGGATAAAGCTCTGATTCCTTCCCGGAGGGTGGTGTGGCAGAAAGGTTCATGCCTCCAAAGGGATTTCCCTTAAATGTATTGTGTCTAATAAATGCAACACAGATGAACACGACCCAAAGGCTGCAAGAGTAATGCGTGCAGTACAGCCTATGGCCTTTGATGACTGCTTACCTTTGTGCCGGTTGCCCAGTCTGGAGACTGCCAAGCCTCGGTTTTGGAGAGGAACAGTGAGCGATCTGCAAATTTATCAGATGCCTCAGATGACTGTCCACGGGGCCCTGAGCAGGAGCAATCGTGCTTTCCCATCACTCTGCCCCTTACAGTCAGTGCACCAGTCACACAGCAAACGCAGCACCCACCAACCCTCCCTCCATGGGAAAAGCTTTTGAGAGGTTTATTAGCTGTTCCCACTCAGGTGTGAACCGCAGGTCCTCCCTCCCCAGCCCCACACCTGTCAGAGGGCTTTGCACAGCTTTTCTGCTTCTTACTCAGCACGGGGTTCTTTCCAGGCACACACCTGTGGGTTTTTTTCTTCTTCCTTTAGGGCAGGCTCGGGTGACTCAGTATGCTTTCCTGCTCCTACTGTCCCCATAGGGCCAGGACCCTGCACACCCTCTTCTGTTCCCTCGCTTTCTAGCCATCGTGGAAGATAAGTTCGTAGGTCCTTTTGCTGTTAAAGGATTTATTGCTTATCACAAGTATGTAAGAAGAATAACAAATACAGCACAGATAGCTAACATTACACAGTGCAGAGCTTCTAGGATCTCAGCACGAGTTTCTATAAGTTTGGCTCACGTTTTGGTTTGTGCCGTTGTGCCAACTTCTGCCGTTGGCAAATTCCCAAGGCTGAATCTAGCAGTGACAACAGGATGGTCCTCACCCCTCAGGGTCTCCTAAGAGCCCCTCATTCCAGCACTGAGGTCGGACATATCCCTTCCCTGGAAATCAAGATCGGCGTCACCATGGACTTGTCACTGAGGCTCCTCTTCTCACAGGGCCCTTGGTCAAGTTTCTTAACTCTCGGGACCAAAATTTCTCATCTTTGGGTTAAGGAGAGTAACCAGTGTTTTTTAGGGTTGTTGTAACTTCTGGAAACATAAACAATAGTTGCCTTTCTTTTCCCCAGAGCACATTGGAGTCACTCTGCAATGGCCCTCCTAAAACCACAGTCACGGAATTGAACTGTTTACAGTTTCCAAACAAAGAGCCCCGGAGCTCAGACTACAAAACGAGAGCAAAGGGAAACTGCAGGTGGTTCGTGCTGATGAAAGTGCATGAAGCAGACCTGTGCGCATTCCCCAGCCCTTGTCAATTCAGTGCGTGCACCAGGGAGGCACACGCTCCCCTCTTCTTACACTGCAGAGGGTCCTCGGAGTTGGTTGTTGGAATGGCTGGATTCCAATTCCAGGTCTGCTCTTAGACACGCTGGGGGCCTTCAGCAAGTTCCCCAGGCTCCCTGGGCCTGTTTCTAGTCTGGAAACGGGCACGTGCCATGGTCTTCCTCACTCTCACACTCTGTCTTCTCTCACTGTGGCTCAAAACCATGCACAGGGGTAGTTTAAATCAATGTTCCTGAGCATTAAGTATGTAGCCAGCAAAATGTCCATAGCCCCCACACTCTTGTAAGAAGGAAAACAGAGATTAAAAACCTACTTATCAGCGTGAGGCTTGTTACAAAAGGAGAATCATAGGCGTGTGCACAAAGGGAAATCAGCCTAGAGAGAGAACGCCCCATGCTCTAAAGAACCTACAGAAGGCAAATGTGGGCAGGGCTTAAGGGCTGGGGAAGTGGACAGGATTCAGCTCCTGGGTAGGAGTTTTGGACTTTAATCCAAGGACAAGGGAGGTCAATGAAGGACTTTAAAGCTAGTAACATGATTAGATCTGCATTTTAAGGGGATATTTTTGCTGCAGCACAGAGACCATGTTCGTGTGTGCAAGTGGGTGCGAAGGGAGGTTCCTTTATTAACCTGGATCAGCGATGATGGTGGCTTGGACTAGGGTTGTAGCAGTGAGGCTGGGACAAAGGGGACAGGATGGAGGAGTAATAACAGGCAAACACAAAGGGACTTGGTGACAGGCTGTAGGATGAAAGGGGTGGGTTTCAGGCAGGCCTCACCGAGTTTTGCTTTGAGGAGCTGGGTAGCGGTAGCGCCATTTTCTGACATAGCGTGTGCACTCGAGTGTGTGTGCATGTGCATGTGTGTGGTGCTGTGTGGGGTCTGGTATTGAGGAACTGGATGCCTGAATCCCATTTTGGACCTGCTGGGTTAGAGGTCTGGCATCAGCTGAGGGACCCAGACAGTTGAGAATTTTCATTAAATATCGACTTTGTATTTTGTGAGGACCCTCCCCTGCTACAAGAAGGGAATAGACATTTGTATTGTTTCATTGAGCAAATACAATTTCAATCTCTAAAAATATCCCTCCAACCTTTTTGTGTTGTTTTCTGTCTTTCCCAAAGTGTTTGACTTTCGGTGTGTCACCTAAGTTAACATCAACATCATGGTTTAACTGAACAATTCCCTTATGTTAATACAGTAGATCTTGAATCTATAAGGGAGACTTGAGCAAGAATAATTCTGAACACTCAAGACCTCAGAAGTTCTTTCTAAGGACTTCAAACACGCCATAGACCTACATAAAAGATCTGTTCTATACTCAAATTTTTTATACTCAGTTTGAAAACAAAGTATTTCTCCTTCCTGGGAGAAATCACAGGCTTTGCGGGAAGAAGACATGTAGCTTCAGGCTCTGGGACTTAAATTATGAAGTGTAACAACATTGACACTTGATTAACTGGGGCCCGAATTGCAAGGCTCTGCATTTTCAGGTATTTAAGCAATTCTGAATTCTGTTTCTTTGACTACCTGTATATCTCAATTGGCCACAAGATGGCAGCATGATGCTATAAAAGTAGACAATTTTCTTTTTCTAGTGCTCAGGTAGAAACAGAGGACTGGACCCCAAATATGACAGAATTTTTCTTCTTGTTTCTATAATTGGAAAGCTATGAAGGGATAGAGTATGGAAGGAAGTAACAAAGAAAGGAAGGAAGGAAAGAAAGTGGGAGGGAGGAATTGAGGGAGAGAAGGAAATTAAAAAAGAAAGTAAAAGAAAAAAAATTTGTATTCAACTAGATTATATTTAGCTAAAGAAAAAGAAAATAACCCAACTGCTGATGTAGGAAATTTCCGAGAGAGGAAACCAGTGCTATAACCACATTTATTCACAGCCTAGATGTGTGAGTATAAGATAGATATTTGACCTTCTTATAAAAGCTGTTGTCTCTTTGGGAAACTATGAGAATGAATTTACATTTACAAAGGTTTCTAGTCCCTTTAAGTAAGTCTTCCATTAGCATAATTATTAGCTTGTACTCCAAACTGATTTTATTCAATAGCCTTCAAAGAGGTTATTCACATTAGTTTCCATGTTTAATTGCATGGGGAAATAAGAGAAATTATTCAAGAAGAGGATAAACTGTATTTAGACACACATTGACAGCAATGCCTTCATGTGATGAAAATGAAAGGCCCCTAGTTCAGTGCCCCTAACTGTCTGTGAGCTGAGAATTCTTCCAGAGCTGGCTCCTAGATTCGCCACTGACCCACCACCACTAACGTGGCCAAGTTTGCCCCTCTCAGTGACCTGCTCCCTGCTCAGTCTGGTTAATTTGACTTTGCAGAGAGTTCCGGGGTGGGAGGGATCTCAGGAATGGTGATCACCTCAGGCATTGAGTCTTACATCAGGGTTTTTCAACCTCTGCAGTAATGACATTTTGGGCCAGATAATTCTTCTTTAGGGGGCTGTTTTTTTTCCATTGTAGTATATTTACAGAATCACTGGCCTCCACTCACTAGATGCCAGTAACATCCCCCGGTTGTGACATTTAAAAATGTCTCCACATGTTGCCAAATATCCTCTGAGGAGCAAACCGTTCCCTTCCCGCCCCCTCATTTGAGAACCACTGTTTTAGATAAACTCTAATTACAAGAATGAAGGAAATCCAAAAGTTTTCTTTGTCATACTGTTGGGTTCAGGGTTGGTAATCTTGTCTGCTCTCGGTTCTTGGTGTGCTCTTGGCTGAAGAATGAGCAGACACACCAAAAGCAGGGGAAGTACGAAACAAGGTTTATTGAGAAGAGAAAGATAGGTTTACAGAGCAAGAGGAAGATACAGGTAGGTTTTCAGAGTAAGAGCAAGATAGGTTTGCCACAGAATGGCGAACGGGCCTCTGGTAACAAGAAGGCCTTGGATACAGTCTGGATGTTGTTTTATAGTGTCTGGATTGGGCCCTCCCCGTGGTTCAGATGTCGTCATGGAACCACTTTGATGGACAGTTGGGAGTTACATGACCTGAGTCTTACTGCACATGTGGATCTCCCATGAGCCTCTCTGAAAGCCAGTTTGGTGGGGGGGTGAACCTCAATGTAGATTTAAGCTAATGACATGATAACTGGACTTAGATTGTTCTAGGTCACCTTCCAGACTCTATTGTACCTGTGCTGCTTGGCCCACAGGCTAGAGAATCTTCTGCATTATTCTGCAGTTGGCATGCTACGTTCTGATTGGCAGATTCGCAGGGCGTTCCCTCCTCCCCCAGGTGTGGCAGTCACCCTCCTTGTCCCCAGGAGGGGCTGGAGATCCCTGGCTGTCTACCTAACATTTCTCCACTCTCTATTCTAGAGCCCTAAATCACTGGATAGGGGCATCGGCTCATCTGACTGCTTCCTGCTGAGTGGGGGTGATGATCCCTACTGGAATGGCCTCCAGGGGACTTCGGTATATGTTCTCCATAAATTGTTGCAGTTGTAGGTGTTAGGAGGAGGTAAGCCCTGGGGCTGGCAGAAGATGTAGGACCATTTGTAGCTTGATGGCCTCTAAATGGGATGAAATACATTTAGTTAGAAAATTTATGAGGATGGGTCCCAATGTAAGAATTCGCAAAATGCAGAGTAATGAGGTGACCAAGGGAATTACCAAGGACATCCACCAGGGCCTAGAGGTCTCGCCTGGTGTCTGGAGATTGGAGGCGGACGCTAAGATGGCATTGATGTTGTGCTGAACCTGTTCTGACTCGTTAACAAAGAGGCAGCACTGTTCTTTTAAGAACAAGCAGGTGCCCCCTTCTGCTGCAGTGAGAAGATTGAGGGCCCAACTGTTTTGTAAGGTGACCCCCGCCAGTGAATCCAACTGTTCCCGTAAGAGGGTGACTGTACGGCTAGTTTTCACCACGCCTCGCGCTGCCTCTGGACTGTTGTAGCCCAGGGATGTGCCTCCCGTGCCTACTCCAGTGGCAGCTGCTGTTCCCATAAAGGCAAAAAGGGGAACAAAAGGGAGTGCCTGTGTGTGTAGGCAGCCTCGGCCATGCATCATCGGGAAAAGCAAGGTGGCTGAATCCTGGGCAATTTGAATATCTGGATATACTCGGCCCAGGGAGTGGCGGCCTCTCCAGTAAGTGGGTAGCACCCAGTATGCTCAGGTGTTGCATACCCAGTACACCCCCTGCTCCAGACGAAGTTGGGCAGTGAACTCAATTTTGGCTAAGAGGACAGGAGCTGATTTGCCAGTGGCATGAGGTCCTCTTCCCTGGAATTTGGTGCCGTGCCATTCAGCTCCCTGGGCTGCTAAAATGGCTCTGAGTAAAGGATCAATTAAGGGGTGAGCAAATGAGGAATTGATCTTTTCCAGGGTTAGGGAGCCCCGCCCCCGGCTGAAGTGTAATGCACCAAAGGGTGGGACAGGATGTTTCCTGAGTCGGGCCCACCAGGGGATTAATCTCCTGTTGTGGCTGGTAAGGGAAGGAAGGGCAGTCTGAAGCATTGGAGGCTGGGGAAATTTAGTCAAGATGTAACTTTTTGGATTGAGATTCAAATTCGGCAAAACCTTGTAAGTCTAAGAAAAGAGCACAGAAGGGGCCGAGTGGTGGGTTTAGGTGGGTGAACTATGGCCTGGATGTGCTCTAGGGACAGCTCTCGTTTTCCCGGGGTAAGAACAAGCCCCAGCTAGGTCCCAGTTGGGCTTTGGGATGGGGCACCCCATACCCGCTGTCAGCCAGGGATTGCAGGACTGAATGGTGTGTTCCCGCGCCTCCTCTAAGCTCAGGGAGCAGGTCAGTAGGCCACTGACATCCTGAAGCACCACACCCCAGTGGAGTCAGAGGTTGTCTAGATCTTTCCCCAAGGCCTGGCCAAAAAGATGAAGGCTGTCTGGAACCCTTGTGGAAACACCGTCCATGTTAATTGGTGGGGTGCGCCATGTAGGGAGGGGCATCTATTCAAAAGCAAATAAATTTTGGCAGTCAGGGTGGAGAAGAATACAAAAGAAAGCATCCTTTAGGTCCAATATGCTGTAATGAGTGGTCTCTGGGCTGGGGGTGGGTAGGTGGGGGGTGTTGCCCAGTAACATATAAGGGTCGGGCACCACAGGGTGCAAAGTCACCGCCACCTCATTGACTGCCCTTAAGTTTGTGCTAACTGGTAATTACCATCCTTTTCCCAGACAGGTAAAATGGTGTTACAAGGACAGCACATTGGGACAAGTAGACCTGAAACTAGGAATTTTCTTATAAAGACCTGCCCAGGCATTGGGCCGCAAGGGATGTTGTTTAACACAGGGATATCCCTGCTGCAATCTGAGATGGACCATAACCGGCTGGGCCGTTCTGGCACAGCCTGGGGAACCAACGTCCCAAACTTCCGCAGGGATATTTGCCTCCCAGTCCTGTTGATCTTGGCCTGAGACCTCTGAATCTGTTAAGAGGCCTATGAGGCTGGGTTCTTCCTGAGGGTAGGAAGAAACCCACACTCGCAGTTTAAGTCTCGTCCTAGCAGGTTGACAGGACAAGTAAGAATTACCCAGAAATTAATGTTCAATGATCATGTCCTCCCACAAACAAAGCAAAGGGGGAGTAAAGAATTGTTCGGTAGGGACCCCAGAGACTCCAGTGACCATACAGGATTGAGTGCTCAGTCTTCTGGAGTAGGTGAGGAGGACAGAGTAGGCAGCCCCAGTACCCAGAAGGAAATGTACTGGCTTATCTGCCACCAGCAGAGTCACCCTGGGCTCCAGGCCAGTGATTGTCATCTGCCAGGGGCCTGACGGGAGTAGGCTCCTTCACTGTTGTACCATGATCCAGTCTGGGGACTGACTCCCCTCCTGGGATGATCCCACAGGACGGAGTGTGGTCCAGTGGCCTATTTGTGGCACGGATGACAAGAGGCTTTGGGTGGCCTGTCCTTACTGGGGGGCAGTTCTTGGCCCAATGCCCTTCCTGTCGGCAGATGCGGCACCAGAGATCACTTCCTTCGGTGGAGGTGTTGGCCATTGGTCCAAATGTGGGCACCAATGCTGCCATTACCTGGGCCTGCCCAGCCTCCTTCCTCTGCTCCTTCTCTCGAGCCTGAGACTGTTATAGAAAAGAGAATTAATGGCAGCCTCCATGTCATCCTGGGAGGTGGTAGGGAGGACAAGCTTCTGGAGTTTTTCCTAATATCTGGTGCTGCTTGGGTCAAGAATTTGTCTTTTAATATCACTTGTCCCCCATAGGAGTTAAGATCGAGAGTGATGTGTTTCTCTGTTGCCTCCGGAGCTGATCCAGGAAGGCTGTGGGTTTTTCCTCGGGCCCCTGGGCTATGGCAGGGAGACCTTGGAAGAGTTGACCACCTTTTGCCTGGCGGCCTTGAGGCCAGCCTAGATGCATGCTAGAAAATGTTCACTCTCCCACCTCTCTTCCGAGGAATTATTATTCCACCCTGGGTCAATCACAGGCACCACTGTTCCACCCACTGGATATCTAGGATCTGAAAGGTGTAATCTGGTGGCAAACTTTTGTGCCCCCGTTAACACTTTGGATTTCTCAAAATCTTTTAAAGTTTGGCTTAGAATAACATGTACATCTTTCCAAGCCAAGTCATAGGCTAGACACAAATGCTGGAATGTCTCTGCATATTTATCAGGGTGATTGGTGTAGCTTTCCAGATCCTGTTTTATTTGTTTCAACTCTACTAAACTAAAGGGTTCATGGAGCCAGGATTAGTCCAAACTCCCCCGATGCTGCCACCAAGGGTAGGAGCCGAGTGGCCTTTCCTCCTGTTGGACATACAGACGGCACCACCTCCCCCTTTGTAGGGCCCCCATTAGACCTCCCTGGGTATTGAGGCAGCTCAGAACAGGAGAGAACCTGAGGAGGATCTCTGAACACCATAGTCTTACTTGGCTCCGAACACCCTTTGCACCACTGAGGATTTTCCTGTAAATAAAAGAAAGTCTATACATACAATATTTCAGCCCATTTTCCTCTTCTTTTGCAAAAGAGGTCCGATTGTAAGATGGTGGGGTGATGTAGAGTCCCATGTGGCGGCCACTGTTCTCCACTGCCCAGCTTGTGCCGTGGCCAGGCAGTTGTGCAGAAGAAGATTAAATGTTTCTTCTTCAGGGTGTCTGGATCAAACTTGTGAGAGAATGTACCCCAAAGGAGTGTTAGGAGGGATTTTTGGTTTCTGTGCACTCATCTAGAAAGTAAGGAGAAAATAAAAAGGGGGGAAAAGGAGAGACTTTGCCAGCTGGAGTCTGTTAGAGCTGGGTGTCCCCCGGTAACAATCCAGGCCATGTGGCCAAAGTACCAGTCCCGACGTCTTTTTTCTGATTCCTAGGAAGAGGGGTTGTACACGACCCCTCAAACCTAAGAGCCTCTCATTTTTAAGCACCAGGACAAGGATATCAGTTGACATGATGCCCTGGGTCATTTGTGAAAGCACCAGTGGTCGGGTGGCCAGCCACGATAAGGAAGGCACTTCCTGGGATGGAGTGAAAGAGGCAGCGTGAGGCCCAGAAATGCAAAAGTTGCAGCGCAGAGCCCTCTTCCCTAAAGTGAAACAAAATGAAAGACTTCTCTCCTACCACAAGGGACACATTCCCAAACTCCTTACCTCACACCTGGGCTTAGCGAGAACTCAACCGTGCAGTCTGAGAAATGGCGAGGGTGGAAAGTGAAGGCAAGCTCCAGCCCCCCTCAAGCGCTGGCTGTGAGGCAGGAAGATCTGAAGCAACAGTGTTTTCATGGAAAAAGGTGAGCTGGCTCCCCTAGAGAGAAACATCTGAGTCATGGCACCAAATATGTCGGGTTTGGCAATTTCCTTCTGTGTTCTTGGTTCTTGGTGCACTCATGGCTGAAGAATGACCAGACACACCAAAGTAAGGCAAGCATGAGGTGAAATTTATTGAGGGGGAGCAAGATAGAATTACAGAGCAAGAGCAAGATATAGGTCTACAGGGCAAGATACATACGCCACAGATAATGAGCAGATCGCTTGTCATAGCAAAAGAGACCTTGGTTATGGTCTGGGTCTTGTTTTATAGCGTCTGGATAGGGACCTCTCCATGGTTCAGACATCATCATGGAACCACTTTGGTGGACAGTTGGGAGCTATATCACCTGAGTCTTACTGTGCATGTGGATCTCCCATGAGCCTCTCTGAAAGCCTATTTTGGGGGGAACCACAATGTAGATTTAAGCTAATGACATGATAATTAGCCTTAAGTTGTCCTAACTCACCTTCTAGACTCTATGGTACCTATGCTACTTGGCCTGTGGGCTAGAGAATCCTCTGCATTCTTTTGTACTTGGCGTGCAAAGTTCTGATTGGTAGATTGGTATGGTGTTCCCTCCTCCCCCATGTTTGGCAGTCACTCAGGACAGGATTAAGGTGGAGCAGCACCAAGATGGGGGGGGCGGGGGCTGAGGGGGCATGGGGGGGCCTGGGGCCCACCCTTGTCCTTCTTCCCTGGTGGGGCAATTGCTTGAGGCAGCACCAAGGCAAGGCACCCACTTTCATCCCTAAGATACCCCGAATCCCTCGTTATTGACTTAATAATACTGTCCTGTTCATGGGCAAAATTCTTACTGAAACATCAGGGGAATATGTGTTCTTCGAATCTCCATTAGAGCTTTCTAAGCGTCGATTCCAGGCATAAAATGCCCTTACTATGGCCAAGATAATGTTCTCTATATGACACAGAAATCAATAAATATTTATCGTGAATGTTCTGTTGGGCAAAAAGCTACACCAGGCACTGTAGGGGATGCAAAGCAGGAAAAAGAGTTTTTATAGAAATAAAAACAATTAACACTGCTAATTGCCAAATATTTTTTCTATTATTGACATGTCTATTGTCTATTCATCTCATTTAAACTTTGCATCATCTCTATGAAGAAATATTATTTGCATTTTATAGATGGAGAAAACGAGACTGAGAGAAGTTTCATCAGTAGCTCAATGTTACATTAACAGTAGGTGGAAAAGGCCAGATTTAAACCAGATCTAACGCCAACACCGAGGGCTGTGTGTGCTCTAACACTGGACACTAACAGCTGAGGATCTGATAATCTAGTTGGGAGAACAATGCACTTACATTGGATTGTTGTCTCATGTCATAAGGCAATAGATGATTTAATCCAAAAGCCTTAAAAGTTATAAGATGGGTTACTGTAGATGAGAGTGGTCTGAGAAATTGTGAGGATGTGCTGGGTCTCGATCTGAGTGTCTTTAAAGAATGGAGGATTAGAGAGATGGGATAGGGTACCTTCTGCTTCATAGAGGGGAAATCTTCAAGGGAACAGTGGGACCGAATCAGGACATTGCCAGAATAGGGTAGTGTTATGGATGGCCTGTTTATGTCTCCCAAAAATTCATATTTTGAAATCATAGCCCTAATATAATGGCCTTGGGAGATGGGGCATTTGGGAAGTAGTTAGGTCGTGAGAGTAGAGTCCCTATGGTGGGATTAGTGTCCTTACAAGAAGAGGAAGACAGTTAACCCCTCTCTCTCTGCCATATGAGGACACAATGAAGAGACTGCCATCTACATACCAGAAAAAGGCCCTCACCAGACACCAGATCTGATGGCACCTTGATCTTGAACTTCCCAGCCTCCAGAACTTTGAGAAATAAATGTTTGTTTTGAAGCCACCTGGTCAGCTCTAATTTGTTATAGCAGCCAGAACTAAGACAGCTAGATGCGGCTAAAAGGAGACAAAGACCCACGCTGGAAAGGAAGGTCATGCAGGTTAGAAAGAGATGCTGGCAACATACAGGGAAGGCCCTGAGAATAATCCAGATGTAATAAACTGCCAGGCCAAAATGATAAATTTTGTTTAGTTCAGAGTTTTAAAAATTGGAAAATTTGGGGGGAAAAAAGAATTTGAATTTATGAGCAGTCTTGAACAATAACATGTGGCACTATTAGGCCTACATTCCAGTGTCTTAACTCTTGGCTGAAGCCAAGGAAGAGTCGTGTCATGAATGAGGTCTGGGTTCTCCAGTTCTCCAAAGGCCATGCTGTGCCCTATTCTTTTCCCCTCCTCTTGCTTCACTTAATTATTTGCTTAGCCCCAGGAGCAGTGGAATTCGCAATCTTAAATGTAGAAAGGAGTGTTTTTCAAAAAATTAATCTGACAATACCCAGTTAAAAACCTGCTATTTCTTCAAATAGTCCTCTAGAAATGAGAGACAAGAGCTAACCCTCTGTTCAATATTTCCCCATATATCTAAGATTGTTATTAGCTTTTCCTGTTATTCCTGTCTTTTCCATGGAAATCCCCCCTGGTTTGTTTAGCCTTTTCCTGTGGCCATGCATTTTAAACTTTTCATCACTGTTGTGTTGTTGTTGCCCAGCACTGCAGCTGATGTTGACTTTCATGTCTCTGTAAGCTGTGAGCACCCAGCCCTGTGCCGTTTCCTTTACCCAGGCGTGGTTTGTGACGACGCAATGCAACAACAAATATTTGTGAGTGCCCATAATGTTCCAGGCTCTGTTCTAAGAATGTGAGCTATCACTGACTCAAACAGACAAACCTGAGGAGTTTATAATCTCGTGGGAGAGACAGACAAATAAGCAATGAGCATAATAAATACGTAGATTGTAATATATATGTTGGAAACTTATGTCTGCTAAGAAGAAAACCACAGAGTGGGGTAAGAGAGCTGGCGATGGGGGATTGCAATTTTAAGAAGCATATGAAGCACAGGCCTCATTGAGAAGGTGACATTTAAGTAGACCTGAAAGAGGTTGTTGTGGGAAATTACCTCGATGCAATGGGAACCTCCCAGAACCAGGCAACCTGTTCTGTTATGGAACAGAGAGGCTCGTAGACAAATGAGGATGCTCAAACCATACAGATTGTCAGATCAACCTAAAACCCATGGTGAGAAGCAACAGGAAAGAAATGGTATAGGCTGATACACTTATGATAGGCATAAGCATGTACAAGACCCACACTGTGTGAATCCTGGGTCATACCTTGTTAATAAGCTCCTCTCTCTCTCTCTCTCTCCCCCCCCGCCTTCCATCTCCCCACTGATAGTTATGTTATGAGGACCAGACTTGCTCACAGACGGAGGTGCTGTGGGCCGTGTGCACTTGCTCTATCAGAGAAACTCAGGGCCAAGTACTCTTGGCAATAGCTGTGGCTCGTACCTTAGTAGCCTGTTGAGCATCGGTGAGTCTTTCCAGTTCTATTGGGCAGAACACACATAGAGTCAGAGTGAGGATCACAATACATATCACCAATGTGTGGTCAGTTTGGATGACACAGCTGTCAACCTGGAAGGTGGCATGATCCATACTTTACTATTTGGCCCTTTCATCCCTTTCTTTACAGAGATAACACTCTTGATTATTCCATGTTTTTAAAATCATGTATTTCATTCATCACATCTATCTTTAACATGTCTTATGGGACACTTTTACTATTTTTAACATATCATAGGAGTTTTATCTATCCCCTTGTTTTTCTCATCTTTTACAGCAGAATTGAGTCTTCTCAGCTAATGTAGTAGAGACACATTACAGAGGTGAAGGGGTTAGTTATGAGGACGTCAGAGGGAAGAGCACAGCAGCCAGAGGAACTAGCAAAGGCAAGAGTGTGCCTGGCATGTTTCTGGGACAGCAGGAAAGGCAGTATGGCTGGGTGGAGTCAGTGGGTGAGTGGAGATGAGCAGGAGAGGTGGTCAGATTTTGCTGTATGACTATTGTAAGAACTGTGCAAAACTAGCACAAATTCATCTTCACTGAGTTATACAGTTGACCCTTGAACAACACAGGTCTGAACTCTGCAGGTCCACTCACATGTAGATTTCCTTCCACCTCTGCCATCCCTGAGATAGCAAGACCAACCTCTCCTCTTCTTGCTGTATTGTAGGATACAGTACATAATACATATAACATGCAAAATATGTGTTAATCAACTGTTTATGTTATCAGTAAGGCTTCCAACAAACAATAGGCTATGAGTAGTTAAGTTTTGGAGGAGTCAAAGGTTATACTCAAATTTCCAATTGCGTGATGGGTTGGCACCTCTAACCCCTGCCTTTCTCAAGGGCCAACTGTACTACCGACTTTATTTTTCCATCCTCTAGGAGTTACCCTTTACTCCAAAGTAGGAGGGGAAACACAAGAGTGCAGTGTCATGCAAGCTAGGGGAAGAGACAGAGCTTCAAAAAGAGGTCAGCTTTGTCAACTATCACTGAAATGACTTTGATAGAGAATAGACCACAGGGGAAGATGAGAATGGGGTGGAAGAAAAGGCCATTTGAATTAGCAATAAAGATGTCATCGGTGACCTTCAAGGGACAAGTTTCAATGAAGCAGTTGGGGCAGAAGCCTGAGGGCTCGTGTTGCAGAGGAAGCGTGTGGGGAGGAAATGGATGTATTGCCTCCTCACGCCCCGGGTGGCCTTTCACAGATCACAGTGTCTCACAGCTGCTGACATGAGAAAGCCCCCTCCCCTGGAGGCCTGTGGCCCAGGCAGCCGAGCACTTCCCAGCAGAGCCCCACAAGCCCAGTTCCCACGTCTCAGGCTGCTGATTAAAGTATTTCCAGCAAAGTCTACCGGATTCTTTGAAAGGTCTTTGAGGTTGTTCATTCAAGTGAATCCATTTACTCACTATGTTTTTTTTTTTTGTATGAGTGGAGAGAAAGATGATACTAATAATCCTATTTGCTAATCGATAATTTCTAGTACTTAAAAATCTATCATTCTGGTTCCAAAGATTATCTGCATGCATCTCCAGCTATCCATTCATGTCTTCATGCATTTGTCCATCCATCCACACATCCATCCACCCATCCATCCATCCATCCTCTTCTTCTTGATAGTGATCTCTATGACAGACAACTTTTCCTTCTCCCCAAAGCTCGTTTGTCCACCTGTACTTTGAATTCCACCTCCTACACTCCACCCCATGACTCCCTTCCCTCCTTCCTTACTCTCCTGGGGAAACCTGTAGATCAGTGAATCCCTTTTTATCCTTTTCAATCTATCCCTTTCCAGGATCAAACCCAAGTTGTTTCTATCTTTCTATCTTTGAGAAGATCACCTCGCCCCACCACATCCACCTGTGATTATTGTTCTACGTCTTTTATTTGCTCAGAACCAAGTTCCTTGAGTGCAGCCTCTGCACGAGCTTGAACCTGCCCTTGGCACCCCACTGGAACTGCTGTCCCTAAGGCCCACTCATGCTCCCGTGTCAGCTCATAACACTGTCATTTACTTATCACATTTTGTATTGTAGTTGCCTATTTTCTTTTCTGTCTCATTCAATGAAGTAAATTCAAGGGGAACAAGATTGTTTCATATTTACCTCTGTCCTCAGCTACTGGAACAGTTTCTGGCACAGATCAGACATTCAATGGCTGTTGAATGAATGAATCAGTGGCTGATTGAATGAATGAATCCTATTTGTGACCTCTTTTATGTGTGGCTCAGTTAACCATGTCCTCTTTTTAAAAAACCATTCTTTCATTAGTTACTCAGACAATAGCCTCTCTGGTTTTCATTCTAACCCTCTGTCTGTTCTGTGGTTTCTTACCTTTAAGTGATGCAATTTCCTAGGTGTCTTTCTTTGTTCTTTTCCTAACACTATCTTCTCTACCTGAGCAAGCTCATCTCTAGCAGTAGCTGTAATGACAACCTTATCTATAAGCCTGATCTCTCTGCTGCCCTGCTCCTGCCCATGTGTTTAGCTGCCTACCAAACTCCTCCCTCCACTTAACTATCTTGTGGGGCCTTCAAGTCTAAAAGTTAAACAACTGACCTCATAAATCCTGTCTCGGTGAGTGCTATAGCAATCCATTTAGTTGCTAAAGTTAGAAATATGGGTAAATTCCTAGACATCTCCTTTGCTTTCATCTGTCCTATTTAGTCAGTCATTAATTCCTTAGATAGGACTCCTAAGACATATCTGAAATGTGTCTTCTCCTTCTCCACTTCTGCTGCATCCTCTGGATGTCATGGGTGAGATATTAAGTTCGTTGGGACAGAGATAATGAGTCTGCTCATCTTCTCCTTTCAACCCCTTCCTGTGTACAAGCACATACACACCCATGTAGTCTGAGCACACATGTAGAAAGCTGTGCTCAGGATCAGGGACATTACAAGTACTCAATTCCAGGCCTTCTAGCCACCTGTGAGACAAAGCAGTTAGCCCCCTCCCTGGAGGAAAGAGGAGAGACTGGGGAGGTAGCGTTGAAAAATAGGAAGAGACTAATGACAATGGCTGTGCCTCCAAAGTCTCCCACCCCCATCCACAACTCTTCCCTTAATTAGTGTTGTAAAATGAAACAGAAAAAGAAAAGCAGAAAAATGAAACTTAAAGGTATTTTGATTGAGGCAATTCTAACCACATATTTCACAATCACTGGTGAACTTCCCTGCTTGTATTTCACTGACTATGCTGACTATCCCTCAATAAATACTTGTCATTACAGAATTGGAGTATGTCAAGTCTTCCCTGCATCAGTTAAAAACAAATCCAGCAAATATTTGACAATATAAGGCACAGACTGCACTGTACAAACTGGGGATGGGCTGGGCCTGGGACAGCAGAGTGATGGTGGGGACAGGCTTGGGTTGGGATGGCAGAGTGATTGGAGACAGCGCTGGGTGCATGCATAGATTTCCTGGGTTTCCCCTGAACTCAGAGGAGACCACTAGCCCCTTTGGTGTAGCGGCATTACTTGTGGCATTTACCTTGCTTGTGGTGATACTTTACTACGACTACTCTCGTTTCTATTTTGGGGAGTGAGATGATAGACGTTGCCACTAAACCACAGGGCTGGGAAGGGCTTCAGATAACATTAGCAAGTGTGGATTTTTAGACTGAAGGCAGACGGGAACAATTCATGGATTTTAAACAGAGGATTATAGGATCAGATTTAAGTGGTAGATGTAATAATAAAAATAGCCAATATTTATTAACATTTATTGTATGCTAGGCACCCTGGGAAATGCTTTGCATGGCTTATCTTGTTTAATTTTTAAAACAGCTCTATGAAGTAAGTACTCTTCATTTTCTTTCTTTCTTTTTTTTTTTTTAACAGATGACAAAGCAAAGGCTTGGAGAGAAAATGTGTCCAGCTTCTCACAGTTAATAGAGTGGAGCTAGGATTCAATCCCAGGTTTGTTAGACTCAAGGCCATTGTCAGCCATTGTACTAAGCCCAGAATTATGGCAGAAGAAGTTAGTAAGATTTCATCACCAAGGTAGGCTGTTTTTTCCTTATTTAAATCTCTGCCATCCTTTCTTGTCTCATTTCTCACCATTACCCTATGTTTAATGGTGAAAAATGAAACATAGTGAAAAATGACAGTCATATCCAAACACACCAGCCTCTTTCCTGCCCCTGGGTCTTGGCACAAACTGGTGCCTCTCAGGAAAGTTCTTTCCACCATGGTGATCATCCCTGGTCCTTCCAGACTGCTCCGTCACCACCTGCTCCAGTGCACCCTCCGCCTCCTCCTTCCCATTCCCTGGCCCAATCCTAGGGATTAGTGTGGGTATCCATTCTCTCCAGCACTGACCTTCAAACAGCTTTACTTTGTATCCCCTAAAAGCATTTTTAAAGTGATGTACTGCCTCATGCATTTTTAATATATTCAGATATTCTGACATTTTTCATCAGAGCTTAAATAGTTGCAAAGGGATTGTAAATGATATATTTTTAAACAAAATGTTATGTCACTTTCTAAAATGTATCCAATGGAAACTAAATACCATATCATTTGACATCTATCATCATCCTTTGAGAAAAAGTACACAGACAAGCTCTTCTTTGGCAATGGGGAGTTTTCGATCATCCCTTTTTCTTTGGTACCTTGTATTCCCATTTCTGTATCTCCACGGATTTTTATCAAAATGTGAGATATTTTCATTTTTGAAAAGAAATACACCATGATACTTCTCCCAAATGGAAGTTCCCATGCAGATCACCTTCAGGAAAGAGGAATGTGATGTTGAGGACCTGGAAATGTCCACACTCACATACCCTTAGAACTTCTTGCTTCCCTCGGGGCATGCACACTCCGATATAAAACTCTGCTGCTTCATTCCACGGTGCACTTTGGGCTTTTCAACATTTTGTCTCGTTAATTCATAATTATTATTTTACCTCTCTTCATATCCCCTGAGCAACTCAAGCCTGGGGACAAAGTCTTACTCCTCTCTCTCTTTCCAGTACAAACCAGGCGTATCATATAGGTTTGTTGATCCAATGAGCGAATTCGTTTTGTGTGCTGTTCTTTCATTTCATGTGGTGGTTCCTCTTTAAGGCTATATTTTTCTCAACATTTCAGGTCAGGTCCATCCAAAAGGGAAAATGAGGGGAAATTTAGCAGGTGTATATCAGTAGTCCACTTCCTCACCTGCAGAAGAGAAGGAAAGAAAATACAGCCCATTCTTGAGAAAATGCTTGTCTGGGGTTATTTCAACATCCCCTCCCTAACCAATAGGGAAAATTACATTTAGAAAGTTAGAGCTGGAAGAAATAGTTTGGAGCTGAAAAACATGAATCACTAGCCCTGGAAGTTCTAACTTACTGACCAGATACTGTGGGGAAGTAACTTGCCTGTATTGTGGATATGATTTCTTTGGAGACATATAACAGTGAATCTCTTGAGACCTAAGGGGAATAAAGTTCTGGGGTTTTTTGTTTGTGTTTTTGTTTTGTTTTGTTGTTGTTGTTCACTGTAAGAATTAGACTTAGGTCTGATTTCAGGAAAACCAAGAGTAGCCTAAGAGAAAGCAAGCTATTTGGAATATCTAGAAAAGTACTAAGAAGACTCCTTTATGCACCAAAATATCTCCCAGCTGGAGGCTAGAGGGTCACTAACACAGATTTATTTCTTGTGATTAAATCTCTGCTTTCCAAGACTGTTATCTTTAGTCATAGTGCCTTTGGAAGTACGAATGAGGGGTGCAGGGTGGTTAATGGCTCAGCACCCAGGCGCAACATGTGCTGGCTGGCTCCATCCAGCCTCTGCCACATCCTAAGCGTAACCTGGGAACATTTAACCCTTTAAGCCTAAATGTCCTCACAAAATGAAAGTAATAATAACACCTACTTCCTAAATATATGATAAAGATTAAAATATTGCATAAATAAGGCATTTTGTTTAGTGACTAGTCTATGAGTGCTCAGTAAACCTTAGCTATTATGATAGGCTATTAGTAAAGCTTTGGTAGTGTTATCACTAGAGCACATTCAGTTTTATCAGATTGATTTCCACAGCAATAGCTCCTTAAGAATATTGGACAGGCAAGAGAGAGATCTTTCTTGCTCTGTGAGGGAGAAACGAGGATAGCATAATTGTGGATCAGGCAGGAGAGGAGGGCACAGGCACCAGGTATACCCAGATTCTAATCCCGAGTTTCCTACTTGCAGTACTTGGCGTATTAACATGGGAATTTACTTAATTCTCTGGGCCTCAGGTTCTACTTACATAAAAAAGTGGACAGCAATACTTGCTTGCTTTCTAAGGTGGTAGGTATCTGGAATAAGGTAAGGAGAGGATAAATGAGTACATGATAAATAACAGCTACCTTATGTAAAACTCCAATACTTTGGAGCTCTTTTTATGTTATTTATTTATCTGAGATAGGGTCTCTCCCTATTGTGTGGGCTAGAGTGCTGTGGTGTCATCATCATAGCTTACAGCAACCTCAAACTCCTGGGCTCAAGTGATCCTCCTGCCTCAGCCTCCCAAGTAGCTAGGACCACAGGAATATGCCACCACGCCCAGCTAATTTTTACATTTTTTTGTAGAGACAGGGTCTCGCTATGTTGCCCAGGCTGGTCTCGAACTCCTGGCCTCAAGCAATCCTCCCACCTCAGCCTCCCAAAGTGCTAGGATTACAGATGTGAGCCTGTGCCTGGCCTGTTTTTATTGTTTACTTTTCCATGTGAACTTAACACATAGATATTTTTACTGGGATAATGCTACCTTTAGAAGTTATTCAGCCTTAAAAAGGAAGGAAATTCTGAAATATGCTACAACATGGATGAATGTTGAGGCTGTTATGCTAAGCCAGTCACAAAAAGACAGACATGGTATGATTCCACTTATGTGAGGGAGCTAGAGTAGTCAAGAGACAGAAAGCAGAGTGGCGGCTGCCAGGAGCTGGGGGCAGGGGAATATGGAAGTTACTGTTTAACGGGTATAGCGTTTCAGTTTTGCAAGATGAAAGAATTCTAGAGATGGACAGTCATGATGGTTGCACAACATTATGAACGTAGTTAATACCACTGCACCATACACTTAAAAATGGTTAAGATGGCAACTTTTATGTTATGCGCATTTTACCACAAGAAAAAGAAGTTAACCTAGGAGAACTGACATCTTCTTAAGGCTGAGCCTTCCTAGCCATGATACACAAGCTATGTCTGTATTTTCATTCAGGTCTATTATTGATTTCTTTAGGAGCCCTTTAAAATTTTCCACATTTGTTTCTTCACATATCTTATTAAAATTTTTATCTGTGTTTTTTTTTTATCTTTTTAGATGCTCTGTAGATATGGTCTTCTATCCCATTTTATCTTCAGACTAGCTGTCATTTAAAAGTAAGACTTTAAGAAACACCATGAGACAGACTATATATTGCTATAAGTAACTTAAAAGGTCAGTCCAGGAAAGGCAAAATGAATCAGCTTCAGAACCATTTCAATCAACAAAATTTGTATAGACACTTGTCCCTACCATTAAGTTCCTGTATTACATGCCAGTTATGTATTAATAGCTTCTGAAATCTAAACAGCCTGACTTTACCACTATGCAATCTATGCAGGTAAAAAAAATGACACTTGTACCCCATGAATGTATACAAATTTTAAAAATTACTTTGGGTATTTTTTCTTGCTATTTATAGGATTTTTAAAAAATTTTCATATAGTCAAAAAACTTCTTTCCTTTATGATATTTTCCCATGCTTATATGCATATTTTACTCTGTCTCAAGATCAGTTACATATTTGTCTTTATTTAATTTCAAAATTTTAAAAAACAGCATTTTTTTGTTGTTGAGAAAGGACTTTTCAAATAGATATTGAAGATACAATAATATAAATAATTGGTGTTGATAGATTAACAGACACATAAATCTTACTGTGTATAGAATTTTAGTTTGTGGGAAAGTTGACATTTCAAATCAGTGAAGAAAGATGAATGTATCAACAAAAAATAAAACCTTAACAACACAGAGAGACAGCTGTTATTGGACATAATAAGATGAAGCACAATTGGAGATACAGTTGTAAAAGGATTTTTTCCTCATTTATATAACTCCTCGACTGTTTCTGTAGGGTGGGCTTAGTCCCTGAAGGGCCCTCTGTTTCACTGAAGATCTAGCTGGGAGAATACAAATGAAGAGGAGGCTGGATTGACTGGAAATAAATGGTTGAGTAAGAAATAGAAGAGAGACTTAGACTTCTGGGGAAAGATCCGGGAATGTGAAAGCCAGGAGGCAGCTGGGCTGGAAATTGGAGGGAGAAAGAGTGAGAAAGGAGCCCTCTAGTTGGATAGAAAGTTTGGGTGTAGAAGAAACATGCTGCACTGGGCCATTTGAATTTCCCTGTGAAATGGTCATTACCAGTTGAGACATCGATCCTTTTGGATATCTGTACCTATTAATAAAAAGAAAAGCAATCCGTAAACATTTCTATTTTTCCAGAATTGGGTTACTTCTCCCATCATGACACCTATCCTGACTGCATAGTGTCATAGTCATTCCTGTTTGTGACATTTTTGTGATGAACAGTTTTATGGAGCAAATAGTTTCTCTTTCATTTATAGTAATTGATGCTAATATGCCTGATTCTTGTTGCAGTTTGGCTGAAGAGGAGAAGGACACTGCTGAGTTCATTTGCACTTGCTGTGGCCCCTACCCTTGTTCTTCCAGATGTTCCACGTTGTTGGCTTCTTGTTGGGTAAGTTTTTGGTTCTAATGTCACCATGTTTCAGCTTCTTCCTGGGATATATCTGTATCTAAAATTACCTTATTTTTGTTTGTTTTTTATATATATTTTTTGAGATGGGGGTCTCACTCTGTCACCCTGGCTAGAATGCAGTGGCGTCATCATAGCTCACTATGACCCCAAACTCCTGGGCTCAAGTGATTCTCCTGCCTCAGCCTCCCAAGTAGCTGGGACTACAGGTGCACATCACCAACCCTGACTAATTTTTGTTTGTTTGTTTGTTTTTTTTTTGTAGAGACAAGGTCTCGCTTTTGCTTAGGCTAGTCTAGAACTCCTGACCCCAAGTGATCCTCCTGCCTTGGCCTCCCAGAGTGCTAGGATTGTCAGGCACTGCGTCTGACCTGTTTGTTACTTTATTATAGCTTCTCTCCTTCAAAAGCTTTGGCTAAGTGTGGACCTCGTCTACTTTGTTAACTGCTATATTCCTTCCTGGTGTTCAGAATAGTGGCACATGGTAAGCCCTTAATAAATATTTGGTGAATGAACAAATGAATAAAATATAGTTAGGCTTCTGTGTCTTTTGCTTTCTTAGGTTGCAATTTATATCTGCTGCATGGGCTGAAACATAGGTTCCATATAAATGGATTCGTTCTCATTGCAATAATTACGGAATTGTATGACAGTAATGAATTGAGGAAATGACTTTCAAGTCCCCTCTCTAGTCCTAGCTCTTTTACATCAAATGACCTCAAGTGTCCCCACAAAATAATAACAATAATAATAAATATATGAAAGATAAGGTAAAACCAACAGCCTCAGGCAATTCTAAATGTGAAAAAATTAGCAACACACAGAAAGAAAGGAAGAATTAGGGTAGAAAGAAATGGGTGGGCTTGGTTTGTACCTGAAGGTATTTCTTTTCACTTGCTAATGGACACTGTGCTTTTCTTTTGTATGTGATGTAAACTGTGACTTCCAGCAATGTATTTATTTTGGTCCATTTATAAAGTCTATCTCTTTTATAAAAGCACCAAACATCTGCAAAGTAGTAGATAAAAAAATAGCTAAAAGCAGAAAAATCTTGGTTAAAGATTTGGAGTAAAATATGTTACATTTTAAAATAAAACTTTTATTAGGTTAAAAATTATCTCTTACCAAAGCAATAATACTAACTTAACCCACATTGACTGAGTAAATTTAAGAAACTGAAAGATGAAAATAATATAGCTAGACATTCAACTCAAGTTTCCAAAGAAAAAAGCAACAAACTAAACAAAAAATAGGAGGAAGAAATAAATAAAAGTAAATGTAGAAATTAATGAAATAGAAAACAAGTATAAATGTGAAGGTAAAATTAATGAGTTTGACTACATCAAAATGAAAGATTTCTGTTAAGTAAAATAAACCCAGGCAAAGCTAAGAGACATGCAATATATTAGGAGAAGGTATCTGCAATATTTATAACTGACAAATGATAATGTCTGGAAAATTCAAGGGACGTATGCAAATAAACGATGTCAACCACCATCCCAACAAATGAAACATCCTGGAAGAAAATAAGCAAAGATTTTAAGAAGTAGAAAGCAGCATGGATAGCAAGCAGGCATATCAAAAGATGGTCAACCACTAATAATCAGAGTGCTTCAATGAAAATAATGAGAAACCACTTTATTCTCATAAGAATAGTAAGTAATTAGAAAATCAGATATTACCAAGTGTTAGCAGGGATGTGCAGAAAATGAGAACCGTCTTGGACTGCAGGTGGAAATGTAAAATGATGCAGCCATTCTGGAGAGCAACCCAGAAAGGACTAGAGAAGTGGCAAGTGTCTACACACGACGCGCTGGCGATAGTTCTTCTGAGTATAACCCATGGCTAGGGAGTAGAATTTTGGCCCTGCAGGGAAAATGGTTTTCAGGTCGCCTAACAACGGTGCACTTGGCAAAAATCTTTACATGGGATTTGTTACGCAATCTAGGCCCTTGACACCCTTCCTGATGATGGGGGTTGGGAGCTTGCATTACCTCCCCCAACCCCTCATTGTCCATCTATACACTCCTAAGAAAGTCACACAGATGTTAGGGGATGTATTAGAGGATATTCATGAAGAGATACACAGGGCTGCAGGTGTCCATCCCTAGGGCACGCATACGTAAAATATGGTGCAGGGATACCGTGGACTAACTACTACACAGCTGTTAGAAGAGGGGGACTGAGTGAACACTGAGGGAGGCTGGATAATGATCCTCCCCAAACGGCCACATCCACATGCCCAGAACCTGTATAGCTAAGTTGATCTTGATATGGGGGAAATGATCCCTGGCTACGAAGGTGGGCCAATGTGGTAACGAGGTTCCTTATAGGGGGAGTCAGTAGGGTCAACAGTTAGTAGTGGAAGATGTGATGAAGGAAGTTAAGAGGTTGGAGTGACACAAGGAAGGAGTCATGAGCCAAGGAATGCATGTGGCCTCAGAGCCTCCAGAAAGAACCAGAGCAGTGGACACCTTGACTTCAGCCCAGTGAGATTTTGGACTTCCGATCTCCAAAACTGTGAGAATAATTTGAAGCCACTAAGTTCGAAATAAGTTGTTACAGCAGCAACAAGTAATTAAGGAATTATATTAATTATATTACAAAACGAATATAACCATACAACATAGATAGATTTTTAAAATCCGAGCTAAGTGTAATAAATTTTTAAAAAAGATATCATTGTTTTTTTTTCTGGAATACACACAGATCCAAGAATTGGAAGAAGTTTATTCAGGACAAGGGAATGGGAGTGGGAATTATGGTAGAGTGAAAAAATAAAATAATTAAAATAATTTTGTGTGTCTTGTACAGAACCATTATGATCGGGTCATAAAGAGAGTATGGCCAACACATCTTTGCACCTGAGATGCCCCATCACACTCCTCCTATCACATTTACAAGAAAGAAAGCAATGGAACAGAATTGGCACAAAAACTATAGATCTGGTTCTACGAAAAGACTACTAAATAGGTAACCTCCTGGCTTCTGTAACAACAAAGAAAAGGGAGAAAACAAAGTAGCATACCATTTGGTTGAGAAATGGGGTTTTGACCACAGATACAGAAGATACTTAGAAATTAAATACTATTTACAATATTAAGCACATGAATTGGATATTTAGATGAAATAAACAGGTTTTTTTTTGGGGGGGGGGGTGGATTGTAAACTACCAAAATTGACTCAGGAATGGTTAGAAGAAACCTCAATTTGGTGGAAAACTGGAGGAATTTATAATGTCCTCCAAAATCTAATCCTCTTGAAGCCAGATGCAGATATTTTGAAACACTAATTTATCAATATCTTCAACACATAGATGATTCCTGTGCTGTTTGATCTGTTCAGGAACATAGAAAATGATGAAAACCTTCTGTTCTCCCCTCAACAGTAAGCCCAGGTAAGATTAGCAGTGTGATAAAGGGGAATCCCTATTTAGGAATTAGGTGACCTGTTTTCCAAGCATGCGTCTTCCACTCGTCAGCTGGATGCTCATGAGCAATTCACCTAATAACCCCCTGCCTTACGGCCTCGTCTGTCAAACAGGTGCTCTATAAATGTCAGTGTCAGCTCTACCCTTCGCCTCCCCAGCCCTTCTCAGATCTTCAGTGTTGGGTTTGCTGTTACCTCTCCTCCCAGCCTGCAGGCTCCATTCCGGTCCAGTCTCTGAGCCAATTCTGACGGAGTACAGCCCCAGTCCCCTCTGTCCCACCCCTTCAATCCAAGACAGACTCAGTTTTGGTGACTCTCATAGGTTCTGGACCAAAAGGAGGTAGGGCTGACCACTGAATGCCAACGCTGCTCCCTGGCACTCCAGGCTGCCCCATCCCACACTGTTCCTCTCACCCCCAGCCCCGAAGCCGCATTTTCATGGCAAGGATTCTGCCTTTGTTCCTGCCAACCTGCCTAGTTCTACCCTCAGGGTTCTCACCCTGGTGACTGTGGACCCTGGAAAGCAGCAGGCAGCAGATGCAAGGGGTTTGAGCATCCTTTCATACACTACTACTGCGTGTACCCTGAATATCTCGCACACATACGTTTTGCTGTTTTTCCAAATGAACTTCTCCCAGTCTGGGTTCAATCAAGAGAAACCACACGGTAATATAAAACAAGAGATGTTTAACATAAAGATTAATATAAGAATGTAAATAGAGCTTTAAAGGATATCCCAGGATTGAGAGCGAGTACCCAGGGAAGGACAACCTGAGGCTTGGGTTCAGACTCTGTTGGAGAAGGTGTGTTGACAGTCTGCTGGATGTCAGAGAGGGTGACTGTCTACCAGGAGCAGAGCTGGTCCACCCTGCTGGGCAAACAAGACGCAATCTCATGGAGCATGGGCAGCTGGAGGCTGGTTCAGATGCACAGAGTCAGGCCACTGCGGGGGACATGCTGCAGGGCCATGAGAAGGCAGGCACGGGCCCAAGATTGGGCCAAATAGTCACTGAGAGACTGTGCCTCTGGGCATACGGGAGGGGGCAGGGCACCACGGGATGGCCTAGCACACCATTCTACTGACCAATTATGCAACAGGAGGATGAAAAAGCAAAAAATAGCACACCAGAATCACGAAGAGAAGCTCCCTTTCTCCTGCAGTGTCATCCCAGTGGCCTCTACTAACAAAACTTAACATGCTCTGGTGAAGGAGAAATGCTAAAAGGGCTCAGTCCATGTTTGCAGAGCAGCTACCAAAGGAATTTGGAACTGACGGACAATAAATTGAAAACCGCATGTATGGCACTGGTAGAATTAGTGAAATATAAATTTATTTCAAAGCTCTGTTGGTTCCTACTTGATTTTTATCGTTATATATTTCTCAATTAGTGGATATAAAGAGGATGACAATTAGCGTGTGGGGAGTCTACACGACATTTTGATGTTAAATGTGGGCCCTTCTTGACAAGGTGGGAATATGCTGCTCTAGCAAGCAAGCAACCGTGAATCCCAGGTGATGGCCACCTGTTGGCTTGACTCTAAAATAGCATCTCGCTGTCCATCTGTCAGGTTTCTGCCACTCTTGTGCTGTTCACTCTAGTGTGAATCATTTGCATAAATTATGATGGCAGCTCCTGAGTCCCTTTTGCATTACTTCTGGGCCTTCTGAGTCCTAGCAGGCAATTAGCCCCTGCAAATACCTGACCTTCCTCAAACTACCTGTCCGCTTCTCTCAAAAAGCAGTCTGGCCTTTTGCCCCTCTCAGGAGCTAGGACAGGTTGACTGAATGAATGAGTGAATGAATGAGCGCCCAGTCCCCTTCTGCACCATTTCAAGGATTATTACAAAGCACACATATAAAGCATAAATGGAAGTGCACTGAATAGCATAAATCATCATAATTGCTACTACTAATGATAGCATCACTTTTAAATAAGATTTTCTTTGCATTTCAGTATATCTCATTTGCAAATGGTGCTTTTCTTTTTAAATAAGTGGTTTCTACTTTTATAGCCAAGCTCAGTGGTAACTAAGCAATTCAAAAATTCTGTGGCATGTGCACTATCTGCAAGATTCTGTCATTAGACTGTACTCATCTGCAGACAAAAATGTCTACACATTGCAGGTACAGTAACTTGCAGGCCCAAACACTACATCACCTGGTCTGGGAGGTAAATGCCATCTCACACTGCATCTAAGGACTCTGACCTGAATGACATTTTCCAGGAAGTAGGTGAGAGCAGGGGAGAGAAGGAGGGAGAATTAAGAGCAAAAGTTAGTTTCATTTAAAATGAAACAAGTAGGTCAGCTGACATGGTGCTAAATGAGCCCGCTTACTTTGCAGGTTAAAATTTTACCTTACACTTAACTTCGCGGTAAAAGAAAAAAGAAGACGACGGCTCTGGGATACAAATTGTGAAACTTGTAATGATGATGTGATACTTTAATTTGGTTAAAATACATGACAATATAAGTCAGGACAACTTTTGGCTGACACAAATAAGGAGTCATGCTCAAGTGCACAAAAGCTTTCCCATGAGCCACTTGTTTTTGGTTTTAATAAGGCTCTATCTCTTTGCATCCATTACCGGTAAACTCTTTTGTTAGTTTAATGCTAGAAAACAAATGGGAACCTTGAAGTTTTTCCCCACAAGGTGGCTATTTCTAATATCAAGATTGCCACAGACAATTGGGGCAGAGGAGTGTAGAGGTAAGAGAAGGTATCATATAGGTGTTTTGGGGTGGGGAAGTAACACAAAGAAACTCACGCTTAAAGGAGAATATTCTCGTGGCCTGGTGATGTACACAGCAAAGCAGCCTAATGTAGGAATTCAAGCATAAAAGTCCTCAGAAGTTAACTAGTCAAGCCCCTGTCTGGTATAAATAAGGAAACTGAGTCCTAGAGATTACAGAGGAACTTGCCCAAAACCTCATATCACGTTGTTGGCAGAGCTATGTCTAGTGACTGATATAAGAAGCTGTGGCTACTGTTCTTTTTTTACCAAATGTCACTGACCTTTAGAGATGATTACGGCCACTCAGATTTTTAATATTGTGTATGTTTTTAAGTGACCTAAAAGTTATAGATCCTAGAGAATTATTCCCCATTTGGGATCTTAGTTGTGAATGTTCTTTTCTCTAACCACAATGTCCTTACAGTTTTTCTTTCCCATTCCTCCAAATTCACTTGTTTTCTAATCAATCCTAGCACAACTGTTCTGTGACATTAGACAAGTTTCTTAGCTACTCTATGTCTCAATTTCCGCTCTAAAATAGAGAAAATAATAGTGCCTACCTCATAGGGCTGTTATAAAGAACAAGTTTGTTAATATATGTAAAGTACTTAGAATAGTACCTGGCATATAAGTGCTATATAAATTTTAGCTATTTTTGGAGATATCAGTATAAGAGAAAGAGTTTTTCTGGTAGTTTTTGTTGCTATATTCTGAAAAATTCACAACACCTGAGTCTGCTCTTAGGTCACGGGTCAAGACTGGCTTTACAGTCCCGAAGTTAATGACATTCTAAAGGATCTCACAGTGAGACTCCAGAATGGATGTGGAATATTGCAGGATACCATCTAGGAGCAGGAAGGACTGAAGAAAATGCCAGTGGGGGGTGCAGGTGGATAAGAAGGTGGGAAATTAGAGAGAGGAAGATGCCCATTTGAGGAACATGCAGCTTTCAGTCCCACGGAGAGTGTGTGTGTGTGTGTGTGTGTGTGTATATGGGTGTGTGTTTCTGCTAATAGGCTCTATCTGTACAGTTGTCTGGATGTCCAGGTATGTGTGATATTATGATCACAACTGAGAGATTATATTCTTTTCATGCTAAATCTCCGATTGCTGACCTTTCATCTGAGTAAAAGTTCTGCATCTCCATTAGTTTGTGAGGCATCTTCCCCTGAATATCCAGTGATCCACTCAGCACAACACAAGTTCACTTTCATAGAGTCACCTCTGTCCAAAACCTTATTTTTGCCATTGGTAACACATTTCCTTCAATTTTTCAGGCTTAAGAGATGTACTTATTTGTAACTCTTTACTCCTAAAATTCAGGCTGTAATGTATGCTAACTAAGTAATCATGAGTATGCGATTTATATCTTGTTTCCTTATCTGTAAATTGTAGTTAATTTTAACCACTTCATAAGTGTGTTGTAAAGAATAATACTATTGGCCAGACGCGGTGGCTCACGCCTGTAATCCTAGCACTCTGGGAGGCTGAGGCGGGAGGATCATTTGAGCTCAGGAGTTTGAGACCAGCCTGAGCAAGAGCGAGACCCCATCTCTACTAAAAATAGAAAGAATTTAGCTGGACAACTAAAAATATATAGAAAATATTAGCTGGGCATGGTGGCGCATGCCTGTAGTCCCAGCTACTTGGGAGGCTGAGGCAGGAGGATTGCTTGAGCCCAGGAGTTTGAGGTTGCTGTGAGCTAGGCTGATGCCACGGCACTCTAGCCTGGGCAACAGAGTGAGACTCTGTCTCAAAAAAAAAAAAAAGAATAATACTATCGACAAGAAAAATACTATTATAGTAGTGGTAGTACCACTATTCTTTTCAGCAACCCTTATCAGGTAGTTAAAATTAACTACTAAAATAATTATTATCATAGTATTAGTAATATGGTAGAATAGTATTGACATTAGTTATAATAAGCATATGGTATTAGTATTAATAGCAAGATAACCATATAGTAATAATAATGGCTACCATTTATTGAGCCCTTTTATTTTCTCATTTAATCCTCATGACTACTCTATGAGGTAGGTTGTGTCTTTATCCTTAGGTCACAGAACAAGAAAATGGGCTTGTGGAGGCTCATCTGAGTGTCTAGTCTGTGCCAGGTGCTTTTCTAGAAGCTTTAGATTCGCCAGTGTAGAAGACAGAGTCCTGGCTTTTGTGGAACTTACAATCTTTTGGGGAAAACAGAGTCAACAAACAAAATCATTACAGACTGTGAAGAGTCCTGTGAAGTAAACAACAGAGTCTGGTGAGAGAGAGCAATAGGTGGTTGGCCCACTTTAGGCAGAGTAATTCTCAAAGGCAACTTGAGCAAGGTGTCCTTTAAACTGAAATGTACAGGATGGGAAAGGTCCAACCCTGGGAAGGACTGAGGGAGAGTGCCTAGGCCTTCAGGCTGGAAGAAGCTGGCGTGCTTGAGGGACAGAATGACAGGCAGGGGCTACAGCAAGGTGGGGGCAGGGGTTAAGGGTTGAAGCTGGATTAGAGGATGAGGCTGGGGATCCCTGTGCCCCGTGGGGAGTTTGAGGTTTATTTTTGTGCAGTGGGAAGGCTGACAGTGTGAAAGCTGAGCAGTGAATGACTGCTCTAAGTTAAATTTCTAAATATTCCTTGGCTTCAGTGTGGTGAAAGGCTTATAAGGGTGTCAGAGAGGAAGCTGAGAGACCGATGGGCGGCTACTGCAACAGTCTGGGCAGGAGATGGCGAGTGGGCGTGGATACCAGGGGACAGGAGCCTGTTTTTGAGGTGGAGTCTTTGTGACCGGCTGGGGGATGTAGAGGAACACAAGGATAAGGTAGGAGACAGAAAGAGGCCTCTAGCCTAAGCACCTGGGTGCATGGCAGAGCCAATAACTGACTTGGGAGGACTGGAGCAGAAATAGGTTTTTAGAAAGACAAATGGGACATGCAACCAAGAGTTCCATTTGAGCCATGTAATAAAAGATGACCAGGCATCCAAATGGAGAGGTCCATTAGAAGAGGTCAATGAATATATGAGTCTAGAGGAGGAATCTGGCTATAGGTAAACATACAGGATTATCTGCACATACATGGTGTTTAGAACTGTTGGCCTGGAGGTGAAAACACACATGAAGGAGAGAAGACACCTCAGGTTTGAGTGCTGAGGAGCCCTAACCTTTGCAGGTCATGCAGGAGAACAATCCAGGGATATGAGAAGGGAAGCCTGTCCCAGGTCACCCAGTTGGTAAGGAGCTGAGCTGTGACTGCCACTGTCTGTGAAGAGTCCTGAAGAGTGTGGCACACAGAAGGCCCCCTCCCTGCAACCCGAATTACTGCAACAGCCTCTTCCATCTCAAACCCTTCGGTCTCACATTCCAGGCCAACTTGGACTCCTCCCTGCTTCTTCAACCTACTTCTGGCACCACAGAGTTTCCTAAACACTCTACAACTTAAAACGGTCTAGAGGCTTGTGGGATACTATTTTACCCAACAGTAACCATCATGGCAGTAACATTCATTCAGTCAGCACCATGCTTGCTGTGGGGCCGGCCCCCCTCAAATCCCCGAGGAGATGCCAGAGAGCAAAGCAGAGTAGGTCCTTGCTGTCATGGGGCTGACACCGGGGAGGGGGCTTCCCTTTGCCAGTTTTCCCATGGGCCCCTTACAGGTCATACTCATTCTCTCCTCCACAAAATGTTCACTCTGTCCTCACCCTCTTTCCTGCCCTCCATTATTCAAATCCTCCATTTCCACAGAAGCCAGCCAGGCTAAAAATAGCCTCTGTCAGGTTCCCACGTGTGAGCACTGAAATACCCAAACATTAACACCACCTTCTCACCTCTGCTCTCTCCCACAGGCACACACGCTACCTACAGAGAGCCATCCAAACAGAGACATCGCCATAGAAACCTCTGCAGAGGTAACCTGATCGCCATGTGCAATCCCATACAAAGAGATAAATGTAGAGAAACAGATGCCCAGGAAGGGTGTGAGTGTGAGCTTGGGTGAGTCAAACAAAAGAGTGAATTAGGGGCAAATGGGTGCTATAGGGAAAAAGAATAGGGCTGGAGGAGATGGTAAATGAAGGGTCAGCAAAACAACTTTGGGATACCCAGACAGAATACTAAGCCCAGAAGACCCCATAAAGGGCTTTTGGTGGTGTTCTGAGCTTCTACACCCAGCTCATCACCTACTGCTATGACCAAAAGGCAGTAAGAGCCACATTCAGGGCTCTTCTCAGGAGCCCAGGCTCAGGGGAAGACTCCTGCAAGGAAGGTCAGTTCACCTCCAGCAAGCGCAGGCTATATTAGGGGAATGTCACTGGGCATTAACCTATTTAACACTAAAGCCTTCTCAACCTGGCAGATTAGTCTAACACTCTCCGATGGGCTTACACAGATAATTCTCTCATGTGCTTACCTACAGCTAACAAACAGCTTCCATTAGTACAAATGACGTCAAATGGTGAGTTCTGATTTAGTACACACAAAGCATCATCCATATTAAAGAACGGTAGGACACTGGTTAATTGTCTTGTATTCCAGTAGATGGAGCTGCAGCTTAGAAGGGCTCAGGATGCTTCAGCAGCTCAGGCCCACCCCTCAAAAAAAAAAAAAAAAAAACAGTAATGAGAAGAGGTGTGGGGAGAAACAGGTAAATTACCAAAAAAAAGAACATGACTTGGTATAGAACTATTCTGTGGTTGTACGAGTGAGTGCCTGTACCAGTGTCTGACCCATGGTGTGCACTCAATGAACAGCGAATGAATTCATGTGACATAATCTGATGACTGACTGTAGCTTGAGTTTGGAATAGCAATTCTCCCCTCTTCTTTCTGCTTTGTTTTTCTCTCCTGTTCCTTTGATTCTTTGCATATTCATGCCCTTTGGACACCCACCTCCTGCCAAAATGTCATGGAAAATTCTGCGAAACTTGGCTGCAGGGTCAAACTAATGTCAAAGGGAGGTGTAGGGAGAGGCATGTGATAAAAATAGTCCAGTGGAGGTTCCCACCTGTTTCCCATGCTGTAACCCTGCGCTCTAGGCAGTGTTTCTTGAAGTGTTTTCCCAGCCATCTGCATCAGTGTCATCTGGGTTGTTCGTCAAAAATTCCAATTCCCAGGCCACACCTCAAAGAATCTGATTCAGTGCTTCTGGGTTGGGGCACCGCAAGTGGTTTTTCTGCAAAACCAAGCTTTACAATCTCACTTGTGGAGCAAGGAGAGCCAACAATCTCTTATCCTCAATCCTGAAATCTAAAAATACTGAAAACTCTGAAAACTAGAAGTTTTTCATAGCTCATTTTGGAGGCAAAATTTAACCCATAAAGTAACTTGAAGCTATGCATGTTCCTTATTTATTGAATATCATGTGAACATTCACACATTTTTCTGCAGAAACATTAATATGTTTGATTAGAAGGTGTTCCCTTTAATCCCACTGGGGATATTATGGGATGTATGGGTACATACTCTGTACTGAATTGTCTTTCTAAAATCCAAAGACTTTTTGAATTTTGAAACACATGTGGGTGGCTTCAAGGATTTCAGATTAGGGCACTTGTACTATGCTCTCACGTCCCCCTATAGATGCTGTTTGAAGTAGTTCTATATGGGTCTGATAATCTAAAAAAATAAATTTTAAAAAAGCCTAATAAAAGGAATATTGGCTTAGGAGCCAGGAGACTTCATCTTTCTGGGCTCAGTTCTCCCCCTGGAAAATGAAGAAGAAGATAACATTAGAGGCCTCCTTTCTCTAAAATTTTGGTCATACCTTCTTGCTCTCTTAAGAAATGTCAGGCATTACTGCCACAAAGGTTAGGTTGTGGTGTCTTATTATTTTTATTTAAAAATTTTAAAAGGTAAAAATATTTTCCCCCTTTTAGATTTCCAGACAGGTTCTTGACTGACATTTCTCTCAGTGGTGTCAAAGAGCATTTATCCAAATTCTATAAATACTGTGATGGATTATGGCACTCAACAAAACTGCTGTGAAAACTACTAGAATACAGAAGTAATCATGAACTCCAGAGAGTGCTATGGAGCATTGTGGAAGAAAGTATTACTTACGTTAGTTATGAGGACTAAAGAGATGTAGATTAAGAGAGCTGAAAAAGC
This sequence comes from Lemur catta, assembly GCF_020740605.2. Taxonomy (NCBI): domain Eukaryota; kingdom Metazoa; phylum Chordata; class Mammalia; order Primates; family Lemuridae; genus Lemur; species Lemur catta. The sequence goes on along the minus strand of NC_059129.1, from coordinate 124,402,373 downwards.
CTCCACTATAAGTGACTCTTAGAGTATAGTTATAGTAGTCCAAGGGGCAGCAAGCTGCTTTCAGCAGAATCCTAGGGATCCCAAAGCTCACATGACTGGGGCTTCTCTCTAGCCCTCTATGCAGTAATTAATATTTAAATGATTACCCTAATGTCCTAGCAAGTCCTAAAGCAAGATTTTGAAAAATTAAAAAAAACACAAAATATAGCAAAACAGCAAGCTCTGAGTTTGCTCTGTCAAAAGCAGTGGGTCAAATTGTGTCTCCCTACAAAATATATGTTGGATTCTTCACCTCCAGTACCTTAGTGTGTGACCTTATTTGGAGATACAGACTTTACAGAGATAATCAAGTTAAAGTGAGGTCATTAGGGTGGGCCCTAATATAATACAACTGGTATCCTTATAAGAAAGGGAAATTTGGGTACAGACACATTCAGGGGGAATACCACATGAAAATAAAGGTGGTCATCTATAAGCCAAGGGGACAGGCCTGGAACAGATCCTTCACTCAGAGGCCTAAGAAGGAACCAACCCTGCTGTCACTAAGATCTTGGACCTCTAGAATCCAGAACTGTGAGACAACAAAGTTCTGTTGTTTAAGCCACCCAATTTGTGATACTTTGCTACAGTAGCCCTAGCAAAATAGGCCGTAATGTACAATGTCTAGTCCAATGGCAGAGGGAGGTGTCTATGATCTCTGGTGTGTGCATTTGGGCATTCATTTCATGATTGACTTCCTTAATGCCCCATTCTTTGTTTTCCATTTATTTCATTTTTCTAATTTTTGTCTTCTATTTTTTTAAAAAAAATTTACTGTACTAGATGTATCTTTACAAGCTGCCTGAAATTCTTTTTTTGGTTTAGAAATAACAAAAGTTGGGGCCGGGCACGGTGGCTCACACCTGTAATCCTAGCACTCTGGGAGGCCGAAGCGGGTGGATCGCTCGAGGTCAGGAGTTCGAGACCAGCCTGAGCAAGAGCAAGACCCCGTCTCTACTAAAAACAGAAAGAAATTATCTGGCCAACTAAAATATATATATAGAAAAAAAAAATTAGCCAGGCATGGTGGCGCATGCCTGTAGTCCCAGCTACTCGGGAGGCTGAGGCAGTAGGATCGTTTAAGCCCAGGAGTCTGAGGTTGCTGTGAGCTAGGCTGATGCCACGGCACTCACTCTAGCCCAGGCAACAGAGTGAGACTCTGTCTCAAAAAAAAAAAAAAAAAGAAATGAGAAAAGTTGGTAAATAAAGATTATCTGGCCTTAAGCACATTTAGCCTCATTCATGGTTGGCATGAAACAACTAAATAGCAAACTATTAATTTATAAAACAAATTAAATAGTAAAATCCAACTCTGTACCATTGGAGGAAGAACTGTTAGGGATGGTAAGGTTTAGTTTCAGAAAGCAAATGATTTCTGCACTCTAGGAAAGAATTCTTCAGGCAGTACACCACTTTATAATGGTGCTTGAGCCATCCAAATATCAGGACTGTCTTCAACTTCTCACGATGCCAAGCAGAGAGACAGGGAAAAACGTTTCTAGATGAAGGGCTATGGCAAAAATCTTATGAAGTCTCTAAAGAATTCAAACAATACAAACTATCATTAACGGAGTATTTGCTATATAGCAGGCCCTCTGCTAGACATTTGTTATGCAATGGATCATTTAATCCTTATAATAACCTTGCAAGAAGATATTTCTATTCCCCTGTCCTCTACTTAAAACTAAAAAATACATAGCTCAGAAAAGTAAAGTAACTTGTCTAAGATCAGGCAATTAGTAAAATGTTGAGCTGAGACTTGACACAGAAAAATCTGACTTAAACTGCATAATATTTCCACCTCTCCTCCTTAAAGTTCCCACATTATTTGGCTCTCTTAAATACAAACCAGGATTATCAATATCTATAGAAATGTAGTTGATGACGAGTCTTAAATTTGAATGTTTAGAAATTTTAGACCCAGAGACTAAAAAGGATCTGCATTTAGTATAAAAGTATGTAAAGAATATGTAAAGAAATGACTGTATCTTTATAGACCAATGTTGCATGTAAAGCTTGTGGTTTACAGAAGAGGATTAAGAAAAATATATTCAGAATCACACTATAGTCTTCAACAGCCTTAGTGAGAAGGGATTGGAAGTTAATTAGTTAATTACAGAACCACTCTCAATATTTGTTATAGATATTATATTCTAATCCTTGGAAAGTAGACGTGGCAGAGCTAATAATTGCCCTCCAATGCCCATTCTCTTCTTCTTGCAAGAACATATGGTTTCCCAGCTAAAAATTGTATTTTGCACCCTTCCTTGCAGATAGGTGTAGCAAGGGACTCAGTTTTGGCCAGTGGACTGTGAGTGGAGGCACTGTGTGCTACCGTTGGCGGTGCTCTTAAAGGGAAAGGATGTGTCATCCCATCCCGTGTGCTCCTTCCTTTGGCTGTGAAGCTGGTATGGTGATGGGAGCTAAACCAGCCATTATGGACTTTCAGATGAAAACCGGTTGTTGAGGATGAAAGAGCAACAACAACAACAACAAGAACAACAACAAAAAGAGCCTTGAGACTGTGAGGCTAATGTATTAGCCTGGATTGCCAACCTGCACTGCTGTATTGGTGAGAAATAAAATGCATGTTTTTAAAGCCACTGTTATTTTGAATCTCATTGTTTACTAAATATACCAAGTCAGTATTCTAACTAATAAGCCATATTTTTACTAACAATAAAACAGAAAACTTCATTCCCCAAAATCTTCTGAATATGAATGTATACAAAGGTTGTCTATATATAATTGCATACTTTATTTCAGTATTCGTTTTGTGGTACAGTTGCTCCCAGCAACTAGCTGGGGCACTTTACTTCCTCGGTTCATGCACTGTCTTCAGTGAAAAGTTTACCAAGGGATTCTGGCTTCTCAGATTATCTTAGGAGCATCTGAACTGGATCTGGAAACCCTGGCTCATTTCCTTTAATTGCTGGATAGGAGCAATTTGGAAAGTGAAAACAACACAAGATGATCTGATATTTATTAGTGATTTTGTTTAAGCCAAAAAAGTCCAAAAAGTGATGGAAAATTTACGCCACAATCTGAAGTATAAAAACCCTTTGAAACCTGGGAAGGGTGTTGGATCAAGAGTTTCTCAGATTTGTCTGAGGTTTCTAGAGATACTACATTGGCAGTTTCCAGAAGAGGGGTGTGTGTGTGGGTGGGGGGGTGTTACAGCCAGAATACCCCCATAGTCCCCTTTTCTAAAATAAGGTTTAGAGAAGATGTGGGAGGAGTCCCCCTAAACCACAAAAAAGTCTCAGTTTGTAAAACTGATGACTTATTCATGGTCATATAAGGTCAACTCCTTCAAGTTCCATAATCCATTTCAATGAAGAGAGGAAAAGTAAAGGGGCATTTACCTTGTATCTCTGCATGTTTTAATAGGCTATTATATCAAGAAAAACTAGGAAATACTAAGAAAATACTAGGACACTTACTACAGAGTTTAAAATAGAGTTGGTTTCAGGTGGAATCAGAAATTGTCCACACCCTCTTGAATTCTCTGTCTTCACTTTACATATCCCACAGCAGAACAGAAGAGGTCAGCCTGATCTAGTGGATGCTAGAGTTAGGGTGGGTGGGATGGAGGAGGCAAGGAGACTACCTAGGCATATTAGTTACTGCCAAAGAGATAGGCCTGGTTATTGGTAAAATTCCTCCCTGGGAATTGAGATATTACAGTTATGGGGTTTTCTTTTTGCTTTTCATAAGAAAAGGAAGAAGAGAGAAATCATGAGGTTCACTGAATTAAAAAAAGTAAATGTCAGTAAAGAATATTGGGGGAAATAAGAAACCATACATACACGTACCAGTAACCCAGCCTAAAGAAATGGAGATCTGTAAACTGGCTGAAAAGAATTCAAAATGATCCTCTTAAAGAAGCTCAGTGAACTACAAGAGAACACAGACAACTAAACAAAATCAGAAAACAGCACATGAACACAATTAGAAGTTCAGCAAAGAGATAAAAACATAAGAAAGAACCAAACAGAAATTCTGGAACTGAAGAACACAACAATTGAATTGAATAATTCGGTAGAATGCTTTGACAGCCAACTTGATCAAGCAGAAGAAAGAATCAGTAACTTTGAAGACAGGTCATTTGAAATTAGCCAGTTGGGGGGTGGGAGGGTGGGAAGGAAGATTTAAAAAAGTGAAAACAGCTGATGGGACTTATGGGACACTGTCAAGTGAACCAATATACACACTATGGAAGTCTCAGAAGAAGCAGAGAAAAAAAAAAAAAGGAGTAAAAAGCTTATTTAAAGAAACAATAACAGAAAACTTCCAAAATCTGGAGACTGAAATGGTTATCCAGATCCACGAAGCTGAGAGAACACTGAATAGATTAAGTATAAAGACGTCTTCACCTAGACACATTATATTAATAATAAAGTTCTCAAATGTTAAAGACAAAGAGAATTTTGAAAGCAGCAAGAGAAAAGCAACCCATCCCATATAAGAGAACTTCCATAGACTATCAGCAGATTTTCAGCAGATGCCTTGTAGGCTAGGAGAGAGTGAGATGACATATCAAAAGTGCTGAAAGAAAAAACTGCCAACCAACAATACTACGCTCTGAAATATTGTTCTTTAGAAATGAAGGAGAAATAAAGACTTTTCCAGACAAACAAAAACTGTGAGTATTCATTATCATTAGATTTGTCTTACAAGAAATGCTAAAGGGAGTATTTAGAATACTCTAATACAGTAATGGTGTCACATAACTCTAGTATAAAAGTTAAAAGTATTAAAAATAACTATAGCTATAATAATTTTAATTGATACACAACATATAAAAGAGGTAAATTATGACATTAATAACAAAATATGAGGGAGGAGGAGTTAAAGTGCAGAGTTGTTCTCAATTTGACTGAATTCTTAGTTTTATAGCTAGTTTTATACTTTCATATATTTTCATATTGTCAGTTAGCAGCCTCTCATTTCAACTTGAAATTTAACTTTAGCATTTCTTATAAGGCAGGTCTAGTGATAATGAACTCTCACATGCAGTCACAGTTAAATTTTTATCAGCTTAAAATAAACTATTACAAATATAAAATATTTTATATAAGCCTCATGGGAACCCCAAAGAAAAAATCTGTAGTAAATACACAAAAGATAAAAAGAAAGGAAGCAACACATACTATCACAAAAAACATCATCACATTACAAAAGGAGACAGGAAGAGAGGCAGAATGGAACCAAGAAACTACAAAACAGTCAGAAAACAATTAACAAAACGGCAGTAGTCCTTACATATTAATAATTACTTTAAATGTAAATGGATTAAATTCTCCAATCTAAAGACATAGAGTGGCTGAATGGACAAAAAATTAAGAACCTCACCTACAAGAGACCCACTTTAGCTTTAAGGACACACACAGGCCGAAAGTGAGGAGATGGAACAAAATATTGCATACAAATGGTAACCAAAAGAGAGCAGGGGTGGCTATACTTACGTGAGACAAAACAGACTTTAAGTCAAAAACTGTCACAAAAGTCAAAGAAGGTCATTATATAATGATAAAGGTATAGATTAATCAAGACGCTATAACAATTGTAAATATATATGCACCCAAAATTACAGCACCTACATATATAAAGGAAATATTTTAAAAGAACCAAAGGAAAAATAGACAGCAATACAATGATAGTGGGGGACTTCAACATCCCGCTTTTGACAATCCAGGCAGAAAATCAATAAGGAAACAGCAGACTTGAATAACACTATAGACCAAATGGACCTAACAGACATGTACCAAACATTCCACCCAACAGCAGTATAATACACATTCTTTTCAAGTGCACATGGAACATTTTCCAGGATAGATGATATGTTAAGCCACAAAAAAAATCCTAACAAATTTAAGAAGATTGAAATCCTATCAAGCATCTTTTTCAACCACAATAGTATGAAACTAGAACTCAATACAGGAGGAAAACTGGAAAATTTATAAACGTTGAAATTAACAAACTCTTGAACAACAGTAAGTCAAAGAAAAAATTTTAAAAATCTTGATACAAATGAAAATGGAAATGCAACATACCAAAACTTATAGGATGAAACAAAAGCAGCTTTAAGAAGGAAGTTTATAGCAATAAATGCCTTCATAAAGGAAAAAGAAATGTCTCAAATAAATAACCTAAATTTATACCTCAAGGAATTAGAAAAAAGAGAACAAACTAAGCCCAAAGTCATCAGAAAGGAAAAAATAACAAACATCAGAATAGAAACAAAGGAAATAGAGGCTAGGAAAAACAATGGAAAAATTCAATGAAACAAAACGTTGGTTTTTGAAAAAATTAAGAAATCTTTAGCTAGATTAACTGCAAAAATAAAGAAGACTCAAAATTATAAATGAAAGAGGAGACATTAAAACTGATACCACAGAAATGCAAAGAATCATAAGAGATTGCTGTGAATAATTATATGTCAACAAATTGGATAACTTAGAAGAAATGGATAAATTCCTAGAAACATACAACCTATCAATATTGAATCATGAAGAAATAGAAAATCTGAATAGACCGATAACCAGTAAGGAGACTGAATCAGTCATCAAAAACCTTCCTATGAAGAAAAGCCTAGAAGTTGATGGCTTCACTAGTGAAGTCCATCGAATATTTAAATAAGAGTTAATACCAATCCTTCTTAAACTCTCTCAGAAAATTAAAGAGGAGGGAACACTTCCAAACTTATTTTACAAAGCCAGTATTACCCTGATACCAAAGCCAGACAAAGACACTACAAGAAAAGAAAATTATGAGCCAATACCCCTGATAAACATTGATGCAAAAATCCTCAATAAAATGCTAGCAAACCATATTCAATAGCATATTAACAAGATCATACACCATGATCAAGTGTGATTTATCCCTGAGATATAAGGATAGTTTAATATGCACAAATCAATACATCTTATACACATTAACAGAATAAGGAATAAAAATAATATAGTATGCGATAAAGCATTTGACCAAACTCAATATCCTTTCATGATAAAAACTCTCAACAAATTGGTATAAAAGGAATGGACTCCAGCGTAGTAAAAGCCATACATGACAAGCCAACAGATAACATCATACTTAATGATGAAAAGTTGAAAGCTTTTCCTCTAAGCTTAGGAACAAGGCAATGATACTTTCACCACGTCGATGTAGTACTTTAAATCCTAGCCAGACCTATTAGGCAAGAGAAAGAAATAAAAAGCATCCAAATTGGAAAGGAGAGAGTAAAATTGTCTCTGTTTGCAGATCACATAATCTTACACATAGAAAATCTTAAGGACTCCACCCAAAATTTGTTAGAATAAATTAATTTGGTAATGGTCCCTGTCTTTGACAATAAATTCCAAGGCAGATGACAGTAACCTAATTTGAGGAAAGCTATAATGCTATATGCTGTAAAGTTGGTGTTTAGACTACAATATTATTTTCAACATTCTGACTATGCTGTCACCCCTGAGAAATTTCTGCTGCCTTTGGAGTTGTATTGAATTAAGCTACAATTCAGAAATATATGGGTTAACAAATTTTCTCTAGAAGAAAAACAAGTTATGCAAGAAGAAGACTGTTCTAATAAATAGAAAGTAACTGTAGGCACCCTAAGAAACCTCTGCCTTATTTTATTTTATTGGCAGTGCATTGCCTGCAGAAAAATAGATATTCTGTAACAAATTTGTGTGAGCAAATCCAACACATGGTTTCAAGCCAAAATTCCCGTCATCATATATGGCACAAGAACAACACCATAATTCTCTGAACCTTTCCCCTAGACTGCCTGAAGTCCTTTGTTTATTGGCAGGAGGCAATGCTGATATAACTTGGTCTCCAGACTGCAACCTTGCTCGCCAGCTAATCTCTTACTTGGCAGATCAAGGTCTTCTCATGTCAGAGGCTAAATACTAAGGCAGTGCCCAAGGCCAGAATTATTTGAAATATGGGGAAAACTGGAGCTGCTATCCAGTTCATGACTCAATGAAACCAAACTCTAAAACACAGTAATCAAGAATTGAGAAGCAAAAATAGTAAGGGTTGAATGGAATGGTAACCCATCCAGGCCTTGATAAAAAGAGCATTTGGAAACAGGTGGCATAAAAGATTAAAAATACCAGGCACAAACAGAATTAATTAAGAATGGCAGGGGCCAGCTGAGTCAGAAACAGGCGGGTGGATACAGAATTAAGCTTGGTTTATAAAGCTAAGCGAGCCCAAAGTGTTTCCGATTATATAAATGAGCCCCACCTTGGCAATGTGTTCTGCAGCTTGCACCCAGATCACAGTGGATGTTAAAAGAAGAGAGTCAGATTTGCCAGAGCCTTTTTTTCTCTTGACACTGTTGACTTGCAGTCTATGAATTGTAAATACTCCCCAGGGGTGAGAATAGACACCTGGTAGATGTCACTGTTTTTTCCTAAGACAGGAGGAGATAGATGAGAACTTAAACCTTTTGTTAGAATAAAAAGGAAAAATCTATTTTTAGGCCTAACCTGCTTTACTTAACATTCTAATATCATTTTCTTACTTTTAACATTTTTATTTATGGAAACTCTAAATAATTCAGTTGAATAGAATCGACTGCATAGGAGCCAGGGGGTCTGGCTCTGTCACAGAGTTAACCTGGGATCCCCGTCACCTGAGTTAGCTTTTATGAACTTCTGGTTTACTTTCCTGAAAAATAGTTTTGTTCTTGAGGATCAAATCTGATAATATTTATGAAAGTCCTTGGAAAACTATAAATCATTATACAAATGGAATGTATTATTTTATGAAATTGTTATTCTTTGCTCACAGAATCATGGCTTGATTACCCTGAGGACAAATGGGTTTTCTGTTTTACTGAAAACAAAGGAAAAGAAAAACTTTGCCACTTATCACTGGCTTACAAATTCTGCTATAGGTCAAATTATCTAAACCAGCCTAACAGTTATCTTTCTTTTTTCCTTGTTCCTGAACGGAGTTACTTTGTGTACAAAGTCATCTGCTGACAGTTTCCTGCCCTTGCTACTAACTACAACTGCAATTTGACTAAGAGCCTAGATCCTTCAAAACAATCCTTTATTGCAAAAAGGCATCATAAAGTTCAGCTAGAAAAATAAACATCTTTTGTTTCATCTGGATAATAAAAAGGAACATTCATATTTTTACATTTCTTTGAACAGAAACATATCGGAATGTTTCAAATCAAATGTTTAAAAGGCAAAGATAAAATGGAATAAAGTATTTAGACTGTATCTGATAGATAAGAAATGAAGTAAATTTATAAAAGAGCCCCTCAAGTTAAAAAAAGATTCCAAAATAAAAGTGACCAAAAGAAATAAACAGTTCTTAGAAGTGAAAATGCAAATGATTAATAAACACATGAAATTTAAAAACCAATGTGGTATATTTGTGCCCAATAAATAGAGTACAATTAAAAAGACTGATAACACGTAATGCTCACAAGAATATGGGAAAATAAGCATGCTCATGTATTACTAGTCGGGATTACAAATTACTGCAATCTTTTTGGAAAGCATCTATGGACTATGGTAATTCTAAATATTAGTGACAGAAAGGATGGTTGACTACCATTTTCATGTACTTATTCATAAAACAAATTTTTATTGCATGCCTACCTCGTGCCAGGGATGCAGAGGTAAACAAGGTAGGAATAAGCCTCTGTTTGTGTGGAGTTCACAGTTTATTGGGGAAGAAACACACAATAGGCATAATAAGTAAAGCAGAATATACGGAAGTGATATGTACAATGGGAAAAAAAAAACAGCAGGCCCAGGAAAATCCAGTACTGAGACGGAAGTGTGGGCAGCCGTTTTAAATAGGGAGGCCATGTAGGTCTGGACTAAGAAAGTGAAATCTGAGCTGACTTGAAGGAAATAAGGGAGTGGCTATACGGATGTACAGGGGACTAAGGTTCCAGGCAGAGGAAACAGCCTGTGTAACTATAAATAGGTAAAAATAACAACTTGGTTGAAAACAATTATAAAGAAGTCAATCAAAGAATGGATAGAGATCGCTCTTTTCCCTTCCAAGGTTTACAGATTTCTTTCTACTTATTTTCTTCATTCATTTATTCAATTAATGGGACCTGTGTCTGTAACATCTGGGAGGGTGTGTTGACCTATCAATTATCGAAAAGGTAGTCCTACTTTTGGTAGATCATGCACGCTCATAGAGCCCAGAGATTTTGACAAATTATTTCCTTATATTTTCCATAAAAGCAGCCATCAGTCCATAGAGGGTCCACCGGAAATGAGAGCACCTTGAATAGCATCATCGAGTCTCTTTGTCTGGTCCCCTCTCTTATCTCCGCTGTGCTTTCTTCTACTCCTCTGCCCACCCTCGGAACCTTCCATAGGCAGCCTCAGATCCCAAAGATTTTGCCCATTCCTGGAGAAGGCTTTAGGTCCTTCATATTATTCAGTGAGGAGCATTTACGAGGCCAACAGACTTATCTCTTGCTAATGTGTGAACTTCTCTTACTGATTAATACTGTTGAATTAGTTTTGCTAACAAAAATGCTAATGCATTATTCTGTACAATCAGAGACCTCTATAATAATACAGTGGTAACCATCACACCTGACAACAGTACAGTGGATTTTTCCAGTACTCCTTTTATCATCTCTTCTGAACATTTCTCATCCTTCACAAGTTTCCTTTAATTTTTTTTGAGGTTTAACATACTTCTAAATGTAGAGTTTGTTGAATTTTAAAATACAGATGCATCCATTTAACTACCACACAGATTAAAATATCGAACATTGCCAACATCCCAGAAGCCTCTCTTACAGCTCTTTCCAGTCAATAACCACCCCCCCAAGGTAGCCAATATTCTACCTTCTATCACCATATGTTAATTTTTGACTGTTCTTGGACTTTATATAAATGGAATTATTTTGTAAGTGCTTTCTGTATCTGGTTTCTTTCACTCAACATGATGCGTGTGAGATATCTTTGTTGTAGGTAGCAATAATTTGTTCTTTTTCATCATTGCATAGTATTCCATTATATAAATATACAAACATTTATTTGTTCTACTGTTGGCAGACATTTGAGTGGGTTTCAGTTTTTGGCAATTGTGTATAAAACTGTTATAAACATTCTTTAACATGCCCCTTTGTAAATACATGCATTTATTCTCTTAGGCAGAGGGTGATACACTTTTTCTATAAAGGGTAAAATAGCAAATTTGTAGGTCATATGGTTTCTGTCTGTCACAATTATGTAGTTATGCCATTGTAGTACAAAAGTAGCCCCAGATATTATATAATACATAAACAAATGGATGTGGCTGTTTTTCAGTAAAACTTTATTTACGAAGACCATATTTGACCTGTAGACTGTAGTTTGTTGAACCTGCTCTTAGGTATATGCTTCCCACTGGAAATGCTGGTTATTAGGATAGTTGTATGTTAACTATGTTTTAATGGTTTTCCAAAGTGGTTGTACCAGTTTCTACTCCCACTGGTGATGGATGAGAATTCCATATCTTCACCAACATTTCCCAAATATCTTTAAGTTCTTGAAAACATTGTATTTTCTCTCATTTACAAAGTACTGTCATTTTTACTATAATAGTAAACTATTATCTATCTTTTTCTTCTCTAAGAGGTCACTATAGCAATGAGCTATCATTATTGCCTCTTGTCCTTGAATAGGAATATTGATTCCTCTAAATTGTGATTTTCTGCCACTTTAATTTGACATAAACGAAAGCCCTGTATTGGCAGCTGGGAGACCTAAACTTAGCAGCCCTATGACTTTACTATAGTCACTTCTGTGCCTCATTTCCCTAATCTCTAAAATGGGGCTAATAACATCTGGCCTGGCTATTCCTCTGGGTTTTTATAATAACAAATAAATTAATAGATGAATAAAATTAAAGGATAGGAAGACAATTACGATATCATAACTGAAAAAAGTCATGTTATGCAACAGTATGTGTAGCACGTTCCCAACTAGAGGCGTGGGGGGTGGCAATGTGTGTTTAAAGGCATAGAAAAAAATGCTACAAGAATATTTCCCAAAATGTTTAGAGTGACAATTTGGGGGAGATAATAGATATCAGTAATTTTATTTTCTTCTTGATGTTTTGCAATATTTTCCAAAATTTCCAAAGTTAACATGAATTACCTACATAAAAAAGAAAACAAAGTTAATTTTTAGGAGGGCACAGTGTGGACTGAGGAGCTGCACCTCCTCCTTCGCGCTGGGCTGTCTCACTTGGGCTCCATTTCTTGATCCTCGGCTGAATAAATCAGAAATTCAATCTGACAGCAACAATAGAAATGCACAGAATATTACAAGGTGAGCAATTATAATGATGAATGTTAATAAGCAGCAGGAAGCCTCTGTCTCTGGCTTTTGTAAAACGTGATTTTAAGTATTCTCTCTTAACGCTTAGGAGCTTTTGAAATATTATATTGTGTCAGTGTTTAGCAGTGGAAAAAGTGATGAAACTATGTCTCAAAATGGGGTGGAAGTAGGTGACAGAGCAGTTTGCTTTGCTGGGGATCCTGTGCACGTCCCCTGTCAGTCTGAGGCTGGTGGGAGGTCCTTTGCTCAGGGTGGCAGGGTCTGAAGCCAGTTTCTGCTTGGATGCTACAAACATCAAGAACGTGGTGTAGGCCGGGCGCGGTGGCTCACGCCTGTAACCCTAGCCCTCTGGGAGGCTGAGGCGGGTGGATCGCTCGAGGTCAGGAGTTCGAGACCAGCCTGAGCAAGACCCTGTCTCCACTAAAAATAGAAATAAATTATCTGCACAACTAAAACATATATATATGTATATATATAGAAAAAATCAGCCGGGCATGGTGGCGCATGCCTGTAGTGCCAGCTACTTGGGAGGCTGAGGCAGTAGGATCGCTTCAGCTCAGGAGTCTGAGGTTGCTGTGAGCTGGGCTGACGCCATGGCACTCACTCTAGCCCAGGCAACAGAATGAGACTCTGTCTCAAAAAAAAAAAAAAAAAAAAAGGACATGGTGTAATCCCTATACTTTGGGAGGCTGAGGCAGGAGGATCGGCTGAGCCCAGGAGTTCAAGGCTGCAGTGAGCTATGATTGCGCTACTGCACTCCAGCCTGAGTGACAGAGTGAGACCCTGTCTCTAAAAAAGACAGTGTGTTGGGGGAAGCAGAAGTGGCCAAGGCAGGCTAATTGGCACTCTAAATATAGCCCAACTCAATTGAATGTGAAAATGTGGAAATGAACTTTGAGGGAGAGTGTAAGGACATGGATGGACAATCTTTTTTTTTTTTTTTTAAGGCTGGTCAAGTGAAGCAGTGGGACTGGAGAAGGAACAAAGCAATGTGTAACCGATTGTGATCTATTGGTTGTAAACACCACTGTACTCGGACCAACCTGAGTGAACAACCTTGCCTTTTTTTTTTTTTAAATAAAGTGACCATTATCTTTCCTATATTTAAAATGTACAGAAAGAAACTGTTACATTTCTCCTTCAGGCCATGGCAAAGGTTAGAGACATATATGAAGTCTATTTTCCAAAATGCAAGTCTCTTTTTATTTTTTAGAGCAAATACAATCTGTTTTATGAAGAAGTGTTGGCAAAAGTCCAGAAACCAGCACAAAACTGACATGGGGGTTGAAAGAAGTGCTTTAAAGGAAAACGTCCCCTTAAGTGGGACGTGAGATTTGGCACCCACCAGGTGTCATGCGCCAGGTGTCACGTTTCACTGATAATGCCTGTTACTGACCCGGTGGGTGGCAGGAAGGAAGAGGAGTGACTGTGGCATTCAGGAGAGGGTGAGCTTTGTCCTATCACCGCACAGAAGTTGAATTCTTAGACGGCTTGACCACGGGCTTGTGTGGTGAAAATGGGGATTTCCACTTTCAAAAATAGTATGACTTCAGTTAGGTTTGAGATTGCCTTTTTGGGAAGTTTGTTATATTTAGAAGCTTTTTTCCCCACCTCATAGCTTTTAAAGTCCATCTGCAGCATGGTACGAGTCCTCAAAATTGTAATGACCTAATTTACGCTAAAGTTCAATTTGGAATCAAGATGTTTTCTTAAAAGGTACAAAGCAACCACTGCATTGACAGAAGTACATTTTAATCAAAAATGCTGAAAGTAGTGAAAATGGTAAGGGATTTTTTTTTTCTCTTCAGGCTTCTCTTTACTTTACAAATTGTCTATGTTTGGTTTATGTGGGATATAGATATCCCAGATCCTGGCAGTGTACTCTGCTCGCTAGGTTCTAGGAGCCCTGAAGTCTTGGTTTGGAGTCAGCTAGCCACAGGAATCTCTGGGTCACCTCCTAGAATATCAGTTACACAAATTGCAAAATTAGAATCACGAAAAAGAAAAATTCTGTAATAAGCATTTTTGCTTAAAAAGTAAAAATCAACGTATTGTTTTTAAAAGGAAAAAAAATCCCTTTAAAATGGAGTAGTCTCATAAGAAAAGGTCAGTTTTCAAAGGTGAGCTTGACGCAGAGACTAAGATGACAGCGCACTTCCAGTTCAGCAGGAGTCACTCGGCATGTGTGACTACCCAGTGCAGTGCAAGGCGAGGAAGCAGGGAGATCGGGTATCACCATGGGTTTAATTTTGGATTTGGGGAGGCACGTGGTCTGCCCAAACCAGTTTCTATTTTTTTCCTATCCTCCTTGAAAATGACTTTCTGTGTGACTTTAATGTGCTGTGTCTTTCAGCACAGCCCCAGACTGTAGCTGATGGAATGAGAGAAGCTCTTTCTTGTTCTGAATTGCTAAAAGATTCATAGAAGCTGATTCTTTGTCTCCATTAAAAAAATGGAAGGTCTGGGGCCTGTAATCCCCGCTACTCAGGAGGCTGAGGAGGGTGGATTACTTGAAGCCATGAATTTAAGTCCAGCCTGGGCAACATAGCAAGATCCCATCTCAAAAAATTAAAAAGTGGAAGATAAAGAAGACCTACTCATTGCCTGTGTCCTCCCTTGGAGCAATGATGCCAAACTCTCTGGTCAGTGTTTACAGTTTTGCATCAAATATTTAACAATGTCTCCTTTTACCTGATCATCATCAACATGAAATGACCAATTTTTTTTGGTGAGAATCTGGCAATTCTGAACTTTCTACAGAATGTTTTATAACAAATCCTTTGGTTCTTTTCACCAGTTTGCTAATCATTTGGCAGAATAAGCAGGAACATTACCAGTGGGCAGCGTTTCTGGGTAAACCTCAGACTCCCTTTCCCTGTAGGTGGAATTTAGGAATCTTCCATGGCAACACAGCGACTGAACCTGCCAGTCTTTAGTGAGAGCTCGTGCCATTGCAGGCTACTCTTAGGCCCTAAATTCCTCTCTCCTCATGGAAACTTTCCTTTCATCTATCTTATCCTTTTCCAAAGCACATTCCAAGATGTTGACCAGCTAATCTATTAATGAGCTTCTGGGAGTGAGTGAAAGGGAATTTAGATACATTTTAATGACCTTATAAGTCTACGCCGTTTGTTGACTCAAAGGGCTGTAACTGCATCTCACACAGGGAAGGAGAACTGGCCCTGGCAGGTCAGGGTGAAGAGATGTTTTCGAGATTGGCACCGTCATCCCCTCACCATGCAGAGCTGGGCTTCGAGACAGTGATTGACACTGAAAGTATACACAGAAGCCAATGAGAACTATAAAGTTCTGAGGTGATTTTCTCTCTGAAGCTGGACCCCATCCCTCCCCCCACTTTTTTTTTTCAGTTCAACAACTTTATCCTGAACCAGACATATTTTTGTTTATGTTTTTCAGAGTGCCACCTACAATATCACCGAAACCCCCCATACATAAAAAGTGATCAGTGACTACATCTGGGGCATAAGGAGTAATGGGGCTTGAAGGGGAGGGCACTGAAGTAGTTTTAGAATGAGCCTGGGGACCGCAGGGAAAACTCCCAGGAGGCAGGATGGTCTTGGAGCACTCCATGCTGTGGGACAGGAGCGGCATTTGGTGGCGAGAGGAGGAGAGGCAGAGCCACAGAGCAGGTGCTCTGAATGGCGTTGTCGACAGTAAATCCAGCAAATCCCATCACCCTTCCAGGACTCAGTTTCCTATTTTGCAGGTTGAGGGAATGAAATGCTTTGGATTAAATGCCTTCTCTCTAAGGTCCCTTCCAGCTTCCCATTTCCGCAAGATGAGTTTCAGGGGAGCTTCTAATTCAACATAAAGCTTCTAATTCATCATAACAGGAATGTCAGCAGGCCCTGGGAAGGGAATACTGACGGGACTGATGACCGGCGGGAAGAAAGAGAAGGCTGAGGACGTCATCTGTGAGGGGCAGTGCAGAGGGGCGGGTGAGGGTGGCTCTGCTGCGCACTAGCTGTGTCACCTGTGCTGTCACAGCGTCGCTGTGATGCTTTCTCAGCTGTATCCCGCAAAACCGGGATACTACCAGGACCTGCTTTGTTAGCACCTGTGGAAATTGTGAGGACAACCTGACGTAATCAATGCAAAGACCTTAGCTCAGGGCCTGGCACGTGGGTGAGGAGTGTTGGCTGCTGTTGCTAAGCGCATGAGGATGGAGTCACAGGTGAAGGCAGGAGAAGAGCACGTTGCAGGCTTTTGAGGACTCTGTGGCTTAGGGAAATCCCCGTCTGAGGTAGGTGCTCTACCCGGACAATGAAGCCATCAGTGTCAACCAGGGGAGACTCCCAAGAAGAAAACGTATCAGAAATAGATCTCCCTGGCAAGAGCCACGTAGGAGCCTGCAGTAAAAGGGAAATTCAATAATATGACCTCAGTTTCATTTAAAATTATTTTGTTTTGCTCATCATGGATTTTTTGCATTAATTTTTATTTTTAAAATCTGCATTAAAATACTACTTATCTTGGTTGGTTACTGAGTTTTTGGCCACCTCCTTAGACTTTGTGCCCAAGGCCAGTGCTTTACTGACCTCACTCTAGTCCCCCGATCCTGCCCAAAACAAGGCTGAAGGTTTCTTTAGTCCTCAGTGTCAATCCTATAACAAAATTATGGTAATTTGGTATAGAAGGCTCAGAGCCGTCTAAATGCCTACAACAGCAAGAAGAGAAGGAAATATGTCTTTTTTCTACTGATTATGGAAGGAAGTCAGAAAATACCAAATAACCCTGTCCTGGAACTCATTTACCTACCGTAAAGCTAGAATCTGGGCCTCTTAGACCATGGAAGGAAAATACCTAGAACACCATGAGCATAACCTTTGTTTTAGAATGCCAGGCTTGAGAAGACTCTGCAGGAGACTTGTAACTTAGAGAAGGAAAGTGAAATGTTTTATGGGGCTTGAGCAGGAGAGGGGAGGTAAAAGTTCAGCTGGCTTCAAGGCCAGCTGGTCAAGGATGGTTCTCTGAAGAAGAGGGAATTGTGCTTCAAGAACAGCAGCTCTTGGGCAATTTCGATTTTATCAAAAGGGATGGAGAGAAACAGTTAGGGGTTACCCAGTCTTGTGTAAAAGGTATGGAGGAACAGCTGCAAAAGGCAAAGGCCACTGAGGGTGATGCCCAGCCCTTCAGGGCCCCTCACGGTCTGTCCTGGGCGTCTGCAGGCAGCAGCCGTCCAACAGGTAAGTCAGCATTTCCAAGGAATCTCTGATTATTACCTTATAGCTGGTGGAGGGAGCAGATAGCTTAGAGTATCTTGGAAAGTTCCGGTTTCCCTTAGGCTCTTATCTCCATTCAAGAGAGACAATAGCACCATTCACAGCTAAAACCACAGGCAAAGCAGGCAGCAAAGCCATTCACCCATGCTCACTTCCAGGCTCTGTGCTAGATGTGGAGGCTGCTTACAAGGCCCCTGCCTGTGCAGCAAAACTCCTGGGCACCCAGGTGACTATAGCATGACGTGGGCAGTGCTTTGCTAGCGACAGCACTTCATATAGCATGTAAAGGCTTTCATTGTTAAGAGGTTTTAAACACATTACATAGTTTGTGTTATCACTATGGCCCTGTGATTAGGGTGACAACTTTTAGGCATTTCTTTCATGGATGAAAAGAGAAGCCCATAGAGTGGTTAAGTGGCTTTCCAGTATCACGTAGCTGGTTAATGAGGCTGGAGACTGAGTTTCCAAGTTCCCATTCCCCAGTTATTTCTAGGAGGCCACACAGTAGAAACGTTTGTAGCTACGGACACCTATAACCCCCGCAGATGTCTCCTTTCAGATGTCATCATGGTGCTATTGTTGTCCTGACCTCCCCAAAGGAGGTGGGAAAAGGCCAGTCACTTGAGCCCACCCGCCAGTTTTTAGGACCCAGGGTCCTCCAAGCTTTCTTTCACCCCTTCTTGTCTTCATTCCAGAGAAGTATCGGCATCTGTTTCCCCATCACTGGCCACAAGTAAATTCCAGATTGGGCTCTGTGGTCTAATCCTGATTTTTTTCTCTATTGGAGGGGAAATACAGCAGAGGAAAATCCCCAGTGTGTCCCAGTCAGTATTCAAATTTATTCAGTAAATGATAAAATATTGTTTCACAGCCAGGAACATCATCATTATCATCACCACCACCAATAAGTGCTGGAATTACAAGGAAAATACAAGACTCTCTGGCTCCAGGGAACTTCCTGTAAATGGGGGAGACATGGGGAGATTTGTAAACAGACAATCTCTAGATGTCCCGTGATTGCTGAGGGACAAAACTGGCTCTAGGTACAACAGGAGCAGAGGGGAGAGGACGCTTCCCCAAAGTCCCCAGGGGTGTGAAGAAAATAAATTCCCTGAATCCAGACCCCTCGTGAGATTAAGGCCACACGAATGCGTGTATGTGAGGAGCATCTGAAGGAGGTTCCTAATATGTAAATGAAGCTTCATCTTTTAGAGTTGTTTGGGGCTTCAGGGTCACCCAGGGTTGACCACAGAATTGAGTAATTGAATAAGAAATTCAGTGACAATTTTGACTTTACTTATGTCCCTGGGGCAGTGCTCTGATCTGCTTTATAATCATAGTATTAATACTACCCAAACATAATTTATTGAATGCCTACTGTATGTCAAGTATTCTGGGCACTTCGGTAATTTCTGTGAATAAAATAGAAAAATGGGGCTTATATTCTAATGGTGTATGTTAAAGATGCTTCTCAAATGACATACATTTCCCTTGAGCAGTGGTTCCTGAAGTGCCCAGTAGCGTCACTGGGGGACCTTTCAAAAAATTCCAAAAGCCTGGCCCAACCCAGACCAAATTCAGAATCTCATGGGCTGCCTCTAATAGTTTTAAGTTCCCCAGGTGATTCTCATGTGCAAGGAGGGTTGAAAACCACTGCTCTAGAAATTCTGATGTACTTCCCTAGGGAGTCATGTCACCCCCTTCCCACCTGCCCGCAACTTTCCCAGAGTCATTTATATAATTCACAGATGAGGCTCAGAGTGACTTGTCTGAACATGTAAGGGGCACATTTAGAGAGTCACCAGGCCGAACTTGAACATGGGTCTTCTAAGTCTAGTGTGTTTTTTTGTCATGTTGAAAGAGTTAAGAAAACTGAATGTTGAGGGGCTCCCTAGAGAAGAGAGGAGGTTGTCTTCAAGCCTCCTGGTCACCCCTGGTCACTCATGGAAGATTTTAGCACCTGGATCAGTCTTCATCCTTCTAAGAAACATGAACATCCAGAGGCCAGTTCATGCCATGGGCTCTTGCTCGTGACCTCCTCATTGCCAATACATTCTTTCCTGCACCCCACCTCGGCCATCCGCTCCCACTGCCAGCCCCTGGACACTGCTCCTGTCAGAAGTTCAAACATGAGCTTCTCCAGTGAGAAATCTCACCCTTTCAGGGCTTAAGATCCCTCCCTGCACCATCTCTCCAACCTCACCTGTGGTCAGACCACCAGTGCATTTGCTTTGCTCTCGTTCAGCAACTCCCTCTTTCATTTCCCTTAACGCCTGGCTTACATCCCTTGGGCCACCATCTTCATCATGGCGGGGAGAGTACGGTACTCGTAACTCCCATGCCCACTTCTCCAAACAGTCTTTCCCTTGGACACCAGCCCTCACACCCACTGCTGTCACTGTCTGGCACCCTCTTCCCACACCATGTTGTCTGTCTAAGGCCAAGTCATCCTTAATCTCAGTTTGATTACTTTGAGAGGTCCTCCCTGACCCCTCAGGTTAAAGGAAGGACCCCCCCCCTTGTTATACTATTCCCTTCCAATCCTTATCATAAGTTGTATTTCTACATGTGTTTCTGTGACACTTTGTTTAATGTCTCTTTCCCTACCAGGCATGGGCTTGAGGCTCTCTGTTTTGGTTACTGCTATATCCCCAGCTATCGCCACACTTCTGGCACATAACTGCTACTTTATAAGTACGTGAATGAATGAATGATTTAGTAATACCCCCAAAGTCATTTAGGGTTCTTCAGTGGCAGAGCCACAACTTACCCATTTGATTATGGTTTGACCTGTGAGATGATTTCTACAATTAAATTTTGCAGTTGAACCCTCTCAGGTGCCCACTGTCATGGGCCTGTTGCATGGGACTGTCCTGGAAACAGAGTTTGCCCAGTAGTGAATCCTAAAGCCCTGTGTCTTCCATTAATACATGGCAGCATCAGGAAGTTGTCCATGGAGATGGGCTATGAATCCCAGAACCCACAAAGCATGGTGGGCAGGACTGAGGGTCCCAAGTTCTAAGCACTGTGCTGGCTGCTGTGCTGTCAGCCCCCGAGATGGCACCTCTAGTTCTTTTCTGCACAGGGCCAAAGATATCTTGCTTAATATACCATTTCTCTACTCTACTCCAGTATTTAAGGGATTTTTTTTTTTTTTTTTTGAGACAGGGTCTCACTCTGTCACTCAGGCTGGGGTGCAGTGGCATCAGTATAGCTCACTGTAATTTTGAACTCCTGGCTCAAGTGATCCTCGTGCCTCAGCCTCCCAAGTAGCTGGGATTACAGGCACATGCCACCACGCCCAGCTAATTTTTTAAATTTTTTTATAGAGATGGGGGTCTCATGATGTTGCTCAGGCTGGTCTCAAACTCTTGGCCTCAAGTGATCCTCCCACCTCGGTCTCCCACAGTGCTAGGACTATAGGCGTGAGCCACCATGGCTGGCCAGTGGATCTTTCAAAATGTAATTTAAAAACTTCTTTCACATAAAATGTTTGTTTAAATTCTGAATGTGCTCAACTTCTCCCTGCAAGGTTGTCTTCTGGCAGGGTTCCCCAGGCTTCATCATGTGAATTATTATGAGAACTATTTTTTTCCCACAGGAGATTATTTCAGATCCTTTAGAAATCTCAAGCTTTTGGTGCTTCTTTTAATATTTGTTTAGGTTCTGATGAAGAAGACTGGGCTAAGGACCTGGAGAATGAAATAAGGTATCTACTGCCTTAATTGGTTAATTTATTGAGCACAAGTGGAAGACTGACTGTAGTCAGAGTTTCACAGAGAGTAAGATGATGAATGAACTGGGAAGTTTGGGGCAATGACCATCCAAGGTGAACTAGGGAAGAAAGGCACCTTTGTTCTCTACACGGTGTCTCACCAGAGACAAGGCATGACATGAACTTCTATTACTCATTGGCCATCCAAATGGAACACACGGTTGGGTGGCCTTCTGTAACCACTGTTTTCACATGGCCTATGTAATCTTGGCTTCCAGCCTCATGCTAATGTTGATGTTTGAGCCTTACCCCTAGAGAGCTGATTAAGAAGAAGCTGGAGCAGAAGTTGGATGTTTGTAGTATTAAAAAACTCTCTAGGTGATTCTGATGCTCAGAGTCAGCTGCTTGCCACCTTCCTAGAAGTCTCTGAGCAGGAGACCTTTGGTGATTTAGGTGACTGATGGCATGTATTTGTTTAGTGTGAGAGTTATCTAGGCCCTGCACTTTACAGAGTCCAGTGTTTCACAAACACACAAAAAATAAACGTATTGAAAAACGTTGTCTTTGTTGCTTGGGACCTGTTGCCCAGTGCTGCCTGTACATTAATTACCTATAACCCTAAACATCTGCTCTTCACGAGCCCCGAGGAAGCTCTGCCACGCTAGGGGTGGGCCTGCAGGGCAGGACAGCAACCAGGGTCTTCTCTGTGGACAGGTCCACCTGAGCCCCCATCTCAAACACGTTCCCATTTACCCTCAGCCCATCTCCTCCTGTCTGTCTCCCAAACCAGTGAGAGCATCTTTTAGCTATGCTAATAAGTCTTCATCAAAAAGGAATGATTCATCTGAAGTTCATTTTTAGATTGTTTTCCTTTGCTCAGAACCCAGGGAGAAACCGACTGGGAGAAACACCAGCTCTGTTGGCGCTTAGTTTTTACTGAACCATGAATTCCCCTGGACAGAGGCCTATGCCGAAATCCCTCGTTCTTTAAACAAATAAACAAATAAATAAGATCTTTTGGCTGGTACCTAATAAAAACACACACAGGCAGATCAAGTTTAGCACATATCTTGGAAACTCCCAGCTTTCAAACTTCAATAACACAGGCGTAGGGTATCCAACTCAATTAAGGCACACATACAAAATCCCTTTTTAGCCTAGCAAATAACAAATCACAGGGTCTTTTGCTTTATTCTAGACCCTTTGATTGTGGTTTAGTGGCTAAGACTGAGATTAGTGAAGAAAAATATTACTAATCTGAAAACTTTTTTCTTGGGAGGAAAATGCCATGAAGTATCAAAAGGTCCTAAGTAATTATTCAAACAAAACAAAACAACTAGGCTGAAAATGATCTTCTGGCAAAGGGATTTGTCACGCTTGGCTCCTATGTTTATTTCAAAAGGAATGAGAGAAAGAAGGTGGGTGTGATACCCTACTCTGGACAGCAATGTCTGAAAGCAGAGATTGATCAGCTTCCCAGCTTTCAAATAACGCCAGACCAAAATATATGCGCAGCCTATTTGGGCCCCAAGGCCAAAATCATGAAAGAAGAAACCCCAGCAGATATAACTTACTTCTAGTGGCACATGTTTCCCATTTCGAGTTTGGAAATGCTGGTCTAATGTGACAGAGGTACAGAGTAAGGCCTTTGGGGCCCCACTTCTTCAGAAGTGCATAACGTAGTGGTTCTCAACTGGGGGTGATTTTGTTCCTCCTGCATGCATTTGACAATGTCACAGAATGGGGATGGGGGTGGGTGGGGGCAGGTGCTCTCTAGAGGGGATAGACCAAAGATGCTGCTAAACATCCTACAGCCCCACCCCCCAACAAAAGAATGATCTGGCCCAAAATGCCACCAGTGCCGAGCATGAGAAACCCTGACATAATGGGAACCTTAGCTGGCTATAGAAGTTCCTGTGTGATGGACATACTCACCAGGGAGACACACAGCAAAAAGTAATAGCTATTATTTATTGAGGCTTCCTTGTGTACCACACACTTCATGCTCATTCATTTTTTAAATTAATAGACTTTAATTTTTAGAGCAGCTTTAGGTTTACAGAAAAATTGAGTGAAAAGTAGAGTTCTCGTGTCCCCTCATGCACTGCCCAGTTATTCCTATTACTGACACCTTGCATTAGTGTGGTATTTGCTACAATTGGTGAACTAATATTGATACATTATTATTAACTAAAGTCCATAGTTTACTTTAGGGTTCGCCATGTTGTAGATTCCATGGGTTTTGACAAATATATAATGACATGCATCCATCACTATAGTATCACAAAAAATAGTTTCTTGCCCCCCAAAACCTCTGTGATCTTCCTATTCTTCCCTCTCTTCCTCCTCCCAGACCCCTGGCAATGACTAATGTTTTTACTGCCTCCATAGTTTACCTTTTCCAGAATGTCATTTAGTTGGAATCATATAGCATGTAGTCTTTTCAAACTGGCTTCTTTCACTTATCAATATGTATTTAAGCTTCTTCCATATCTTTGTGGCTTGAGAACTCATTTATTTTTAGCACTGAATAATATTCACTGGATGAATGTGCCACAGTTTGTTTATCCATTCACCTATTGAAGGACATCTTGATTGTCCTTCAATATTTTAGCAATTATGAATAAATCTTCTATAAACATGTGTGCAGGTTTTTGTGTGGACATAAATTTTCACCTCATTTGGGTAACTACCAGGGAGTGCAATTGCAATTGTACGGTAAGAGTATGTTTAGTTTTATAAGAAACTGCAAACTGTCTTCCAAAGTGGCTTCCCAAGTGAGCATTCTCATCGTAATGAGCAGGAGTTCCTGTTGCTCCACATCCTTGCCAACATTTGTTGTTGTCAGTGTTCTGGATTTTGGCCATGCTGATAGGTGTGTAGTAGTATCTCAATGTTGTTTTAATTTGCAATTTCTTGGTTGATGATATAAGATATTGAGACATTGAGATCTTTTCATATGTTTATTTGCCATCCTCATATCTTCTTTGGTGAGGTGTACAGATATTTTGCCCATTAAAAAAATTAGATTGTTTTCTTATTGTAGTTTTAAGTGTTTTTTGTATATTTTGGATACCAGTCCTTTATCAGATATGTGTTTTGCAAGGATTTTGTCCCAACCTGTGGATTTTCTTTTCATTCTCTTAACAGTATCTTTCACAGAGAAGGAATTTTTAATTTTAATAAAGTCCAACTTATCAATGTTTTCTTTTAAGGGTCATGCTATCAGTGTTGTATCTGAAAAGTCATTGCCAAACTAAAGGTCTCTTAGATTTTATCCTATTTTCTTCTAGGAGTTTTATGTTTTTCATTTAGGTCTATGATCCATTTAGAGTTAATTTTTTGTGCAAAGTGTAAGATATGTGTCTTCATATCACGTGTGTTCTTTGTATATCAGCTATTTTATAGACATTATTTTTAATCCTCATACCTGCTTTTCAAGATTGCAAGTTTTGTCATTTTAAACTTGAAGAAATGTAAGTATACAAGGGTTAAATATCATGCCCAATTTAATTGTGTACTAAGTGACAGAGGTGAGATTTGAATTTAGGTGTATCCTGAGTCTAATTCCCAAAATCATAGCCTTTCCACAACACTGTGCTGTATTTCAAATTGAAACAAAGATGCTTTTTGGAAAGATTTTGCAAAGTCTATCTTCTGATCTAAAAATTCATGTCCATTTCTAGGTAGAATTTGTTTTTAAATTAAATAGCTATCTTATAGGAGAATAGAATATTGAGACCCACAACTGTATAACAGGAATACAGAGCTTGACTTGTGCAACTGGCCACTCTATCTCCAACGAAATGAGTAAAGAGTAGACCAATGCTGACCTTAGAAAAAGTTGTGAATGAGACATTGTTTCATAACAAAGATGCATTAAATTATGTCACATACCAAGATCCCAGAGGCAGGGACTCAAGTCCAGCAACATCATCAGAGAGATTTGCTCTCTCTTGCTTTGAGTTTCATAATTCTTAGTGGGCTGCCCTTCTGTCCTGAGGCTTGTTGGCTCAAGATGGAAATATGGCTAGTAATCACAGCTACACTCTAGACAGAAATAAGAGGAAGAGAGTGGCACCTGCCCCATCTGTTCCTTTTATTAAGAAAGAGACAGAGGCCCTTTCACAGACTTCCCTTTACATCTCATTGGCTAAGGCTATGTTACATGGCTACTCTTACCTGTTCCAGACTCAGCAGTGAGGTCTGGCAAGAGAGTAGGATGCTGAGAAAGGGTGTTGAATGTATCCTTTCAAAAATGCCTGCCTTAGGAACCTCTTATTATAAAAGAGTCCTTCTTCATCCTATCTCTTGCCCCACCTCTTCCAGAACAATGACTGCTTAATCTCGCCCTCCAATTCTAGCCCTCCTGATCATTAAGTACATTTTTCTCAGGACTGTATGTATTTTACTTGGGGGACCCCTGGATCTGTCCACAGAACCTAAGAAGCTAAATTGGTGGAATGGGCACTGCTACTCTGGAGAAACAGGCCCTGCCATTAGCTGTCTCAAATCCTGGCATATTCACTTAGTAGTCGCTTGGTCCAACGAATTCATAAGCACTACATTGGTGCCAGGGGACACATCAAGAACAAAGAAAAGAAAAATATACTAAGGGAAGAGGGACCCAATTATTACGTTTAATCTTAAATATAGCTTTTAATTTTTCTGTGGCCATCCTCAATACCCAATGGAGTACACAAGTGTATTTCATCATCATCTGAACTGACATATATGCATGTCATTTTATATCCTCACAGGCAGTTAGTAGTACACAGTGTTTACAGCATTTGGATCCTTGTATGAGTTCAGCACTAAGAATACAAGTGACCTTATACTGAACTAACAATTTTTTACAGGTCAGGATGGGTCTATGACAGGGCCATTTTAAATCTAGTGCAAGACTATCATTGGCATATACCAATGGCAAGGTGACCACATTAGTAGGGGAGGAATATCATTAAATAGAGAGGTTTTTTAAAATTTCGGAACACAACACATTCTTTTCCCCAAGAAGCCTACTTTTTAACTAACAAGTCGAAGGGGGAAAATGGAATATAAATGCTAAGAGGATACATTGAGGGGCGATCAGAAAGCTGGGCAGGATTAATCAGATGAGTCTTTCAGCGAGAGGTAAACTTTTCAATTATATTGATGACTGCTTTTGGATATAGTTCAATTTGATTTCAAAGAGTTTGATGAAGAGAGAGTTAAAAATGATGGAGGGTAGAGTAGACAGACAAAAAAAGGAAGCAATTGTGTGAGCTGGACAAATTCATCCGTACAGCCTCAGGGCCTCCCCTTGAAGAATCTCTAAACAGGAAATGAATTAAAACGAAAAGCATGGCCACCAGAGAAGAAGAGCTCAAGGGGCAGGATGGAGACAATTTGGCTCCCGGATTCTGTTGTTTCCGTAACATTCCCTGCCTGTCCTCCTGCCAATGGACCTGCTTTGTGGCGTGAAGGTGTTTCCCCAGCACAAGCGAGCAGTAAAGATGCCAAGAAGGAACGAGGCTTTAGCCATCAATCTTCACTTTCATTCATTTCCTAAATCTACTTGTTTTTCTGCTTGACTTGATGGGAGGAGAGGGTCTTTTTTTTTTTTTTTTTTTTAAATTCTGAAAGAACAGTTTATTGAGAGACTGTAGCCAACTGAAGCCAGAAAGGGACTTGCTTTACAGATGGCACCTGGTCTGAGTGTTTCAGCTGCAACCAGCTGAGAGTCATATGACCACACAGGGCATTTCACATCCTTTCACTTCATGTCTACTCAATCGGCATCACCCGGTTTCTCCACGGAGGTGTGCTGGGCACAGGGGATTACGAGGTGAATACAGCATGTGCAGTTGGGGTTCACGGTGGAGTCTATAAGTGACTGAACAATGGTGACTTGGCGAGACCAGGGGTGCACAGTGAGGGTCACAGCCCAGCATGGGGGTCACAGAAGACTTGTTGGTGGTCAATAAGCATTGAGTGCCCATAAAAGGCACTTTTAAAAAGTAAAAACAACTGACCTTTTGTTTACTTATAAGAAAATAAAATGGGAATAGAAAATGCCCTTTCGCTAAAAAAAAAAAAAAAGACGATAGAGTTGGGGGACACTTTGAAGAAGTTACAGAATTTGTGGACACATAGTTTAACTGGTGAATGCAATGAATAATCTGCAAATGATTTGCTCATGGCTGCAGCAAGAACAGTTAATCTATAGCTACCTTACAGATGAAGCTAGAAGCTGTAAAGGGTTAGGTGCCAAGGCAGAGGCAAGGGATCTAGAATCCCTGTTAGCTAAGTAATACCTCTGGGAAAACATAGTATGGGTATGATAAGAAAAACATTAAAAATATATATGGATGTGCTGGCCCTATTGTAGTTGGTGGAAATTTCACAGGCCTGTATTTCTGTAACAGGAATATACTATGGAAATTGTGCTTTAAGGCAGGAAGGGGAAGGGAGCACAGAAAGAGACCTCAGCCAAAACAGGGACGAGGGCATGCAAGTCACTGCAAGTTGGCCTCCCCAAAGCCGTTCTCAGCCCTCTTTTCTGTTTCCTCTTCCTAATAGGCAAGCAGAACAGGCACAGAGTTTCTTTCCCACACTCTTTTTCACACTCCCTTGTAGCCGAAGATGACCATTTGCCCATTTGTGGTGAACGAGGCATTAAGTAGATCTGCAGGAGGACTTTGGGGAAAGTTACTTTGCTTTCTGATTAGAAGAACAGAATGTTTCCCTTGCCCTTGATTCCTGCTTGACATGCTGAATTGAGGACAAAATACAACCACAAAGCAAAACCACAAGGATAGAAACATCTTGAGGCTGGCTGAGCAGAGGGATGGATATGGCCGGGGAGCATGACAGTTTTTGAGCCATCTAATGACTTCTGGAAGTGCCTGCCTCCAGACTGCTTGCAAACAGTATCACTGAAAACATGGGTTTTTCTGGATATGCCGATAAAAACATTCTTAATTCATACGGAGGGATGAAGGAAGATGTCAACCGGGAGAAGCAAGATTTTCTGATTTCAGCCCTGCCCTTAAAGACACACTTGAATTAAGGTAGATGGAAGTTCTATGACAGATGCATAAACTATATGCAAATGTTGTCTACAAGGAGATAAACAACTAATGTTTATTTTCAATTTATGAATGCATAGACTTTATGGAAGAAGAAAAGTATTGAGGAAAGCACTGCATAGTGAGATAAATAGATCACTGAGACAAATTATAGCACGTCCATCTATGTTGTCTTAAGTAATGGCAGTCTTGTTTCAGAGCAGGGCTTGAATGACCTGATCTTTTGAGACATACTTACACCCTAAGAGTGGGAGCAAATGGGAAGGCTGCATTCTTGGTTTCCTACATTTTGTCTCATCTTTCTGTCTGGGGTGAGCCCCAGGCCTTGGTGTTCTGTGTACCTCCTCTTCCTTTCCTGTCTGTCTTGCTCTGCTTTGACCTCTCCTCTCCCTTCTATTTTTTTCCTCCTCTGCCTTCTTTTTGCCCTCTTCACTTTATCATGCCTTCCCTCCTTCCCCCTTTTCCTACCTCTATTCCTCCCTCCTTCCCACCTTTCTTTGAAGGTAATAAACTACGAAATTATATCTTTTGTTGAAGATACTCACGATTTGTTAAGCAGATTACTGAGCACAAACCAAACACGGGGATGAAATTCTCACATCATCTAATTTTCATAAACCAGCATGATTTAACCTTCTATTTTAAAATCGTATGTTACCACAAAGAGGGAGAGACTTTCACTCCTGCTTCATGAGTCTCCCCTCCCCCACTCAGTTCCTCTCTTTTTTTCCCAGCCTCATTTTTCTTTGCAGAGAACCTTTGGTTTGTCTGGAGTGGTGGACGGTAGAACCCTCATTAGAACATCAATCAATGATCAGGGTGACACCCCTCACAGATTAAATCTCAATCTCAGGGATAGGGCTCAGGGATGGATATTTTTCAAAAACTCCCTAAGTGAGTAAACACGTAGCTGGAGTTGAGAACCAATATTCTAGAACATGCGTTCTCAATATAAAATTGTGTAAGCTAAAGTTGGGCTGGTGATATAAGGAAACCCCACATTGATTTGAGAATGGTAAAATAAAGCAGAAAAAAAAATCTGCTCGTAGGACTTCCCAAAAGGGTAAGAGGAGGCTGAGATGACAATGTGTAGGCGCTGCCCACGTTCAGGGTATGCCCGAAGTTAAAATTGTTTCCAAAAACCCCTATGTGACCACAGACAGCACTGAGCTTGTCATACTTATATTTAGAAACAAAGCAATAAATACCTGAAGGGATTCCATCAGACATAATAAAATTAAAATAAATAACTCCTGTCCACCCTATAAAGAAAAATAAAGTTTTATATACTATTCATCTTGTTGAAAAGTATCCAGAAAATAAATACACGTGTTTTTTCTTTTCGTTTTTTTTTTTTTTTAAATACAGCGGGAACAAGTGTAGCAATTTCTAGGGTGGGTAATTTTGCAAAGTTTTCCTAGGTAGTTTTAGTGAAACTTTTAGGAAGTTTTTGGTTCCATTTAATGATTCAAGTTTAGAGTCTTGGGTGTGTGTACGTGTGTGTGTGTGTGTGTGTGTGTGTGTGTGAGAGAGAGAGAACATGATTACAGAATTGATCAGACACACAGTTGGTGGAAGTCCATATTAGAACAAAATGTCTGGAAGAAGACAATTTGGCAAGACTATTTAAAAACCACAAACTTAAAATTTTGTATTACACTTCCAAAAACTTATTCTGAGGAAATAATCATAGAATAGTGGAAAATTATAACTATTTATAATAGCAAAATATTGAATATAGTCTGAATATAATGAAATAAATTAATTATAATACATACAGTGAAATATACAATGCACTCATCAAAAATAATGTTGCAGAACAATTTTCAATAATGTGAAAAAATGATTAATATATTGTTTGTGAAAAACATTAGGTTGCATAGTGGCAAGTGCAATATGACCTCATTCATGTTAAAAAATGCATACTTATCATTAGAAAAATGCTTCAATGTGTATAACATCAAAACATTTATAATAGCCATTCACCAGAAAGCAAAATTCTTGAAAATAGGAAGTAAATAGTGCATTTGGATCACATGGTAAGGGATTGAAAAAATATGTTAAATTTTATTAAATTATGTGATGGGACTATGGGTATTTTGATTTCCTTGTTATGCCTATATTCTAAATTTTTTACAACTAATAAATATTACTTAAAATGAGAAAACAGACCAAAATTTATATATATGGTCAAAGAATGAAATAAACATATAAAAATAAAGTTAATTTTTATTTAAGTGGTAAAATAGTATATTTTTGGTCTTTAATGTATCTTTAAGTACAAAACTTGAAAGTCTCACTTTAGATGATACAATTGTGTTCATGAAGAACCCGATAATTTATTAAAACATCAAATCTTTATATATAAGTCAAGTGCATTTTTATACACCAGAAAACAAGTTAGAAAAAAATAATAAAATTTTTTAAGAAAGACAGTAGTCACAAAAGTAATCCAAAACATAAGGTACATAGAAAAACTTTTTTCAAGAGAGGAGCAGGAATGTTATGGAGAAGATTGTAACATTTTAATTATTGAACACAAGTGGTCTGGTTTCAGACTAGGTGGCTCCCATGAATTCATGGAAAAAACTAAATCAAAATTTTCCTTATTTTCTACCATATCCCCCAAATCAATTTCAGAGATATTAAGGATTTAAATATGAAAAACGAAACTTAAGAACTTTTAGCAATATAGGATAATACCTTTATGACATCTGGGAAAGAAAATATTTCTTTTTTCTTTTTGAGACAGGGGATGGGGTCTCACTCTGTTGCCTGGGCTAGAGTGCAGTGGCATCATCACAGCTCACTGCAACCTCCAATTCCTGGACAGAAGTGATTCTCCTGCCCGAGCCTCCTGAGTAGCTGGGACAACAGGTGCGTGCCACCACACCCAGCTAATTTTTCTATTATTTAGTAGAGATGGGGTCTCGCTATGTTGCTCAGGTTGGTCTCAAACTCTTGGCCTCAAGCGATCCTCCTGCTTCAGCCTCCCAGAATGCTAGGATTACAGGCATGAACCACTTTGCCAGGACAGGAAAAGATTTCTTAAATAAGATATTGCTCACAAAGGAAAAGCAATTGAAATTTGACAATGTTAAAATTAAGACCTTCTCTGTGAAAATCCAGCTGAAAATCTGGAGAAGCTATTTGCAACATGTCTAACAAAAAAATTAATAATTAAAATACATAAAGGCAACCTACAAATTAAAAAGGAAATGAATGGCAAACAGAACAGTAGAAAAACAATGGAAAAAAATTTTTTTCAAAATATTTTTAAAAAGAATTTACATCATTTTGTAAGATTGAACATTCATAAACCCTTCAATCTGCTAATTTTACTCCTGGAGATATACCCAAAGGAAATGTTAGCACTTGTGTACCAGGAGACTTGAACAAGAGCATCCATTTGTTTGTAACAGCAAAACCCAGAAACAACACAGATGCAGGTAAATGGGAGAATGGATAAATAAATGTGGCATACAGTTGAACATTATGTAGCAATTAAAATGAAGAACTACACACTGTGCTCAACATGCATTAAGTTGAACGAAAAGAGCAAGTCAAAAAAGAATAATTATATAAAGTTTGAAATCAAGCAAAATCAAACAGTACACTATTCGGGGATCAATACCTATGTGGTAAAACTAAAAAAGAACAACAAAGGAACGATAAACCCAGAATAGTTTTTTTCTCAAGAAGCCTACTTTCTAACTGGGGAGATGGCTCATTTATATGCACTAAATAGCAAGTCCCTGGAATGCGGGAAGATGGCTAGATTGGGGACGGGTACCTGGAACTTCAAAGGTGTTGCCAATGTCTGATTTCTTAAGTTCAGTGGTGGGTATACAAGTATCCATTTCATTGTTCTTTAGACCTTATACTTATGTTATAAATACTTCTTCTGTATTAAATATTTATTTGCACGTTTTTTTGTTAAAGAATAAAAACACTGAAAATGAGAGAAAACTGTATCAGGACTAGTTTGAGCAATCTATAGGTTCTTCTTAGAGACAGTGTAGCTTGGGGTTTTGAGATAGATAGGTGGCATCTTTAAAATTAGCTGAGTGCCATTTCTGAGACTCAGTTTTCTTGTTTGTCAAATGGGGCTAATACTTAACCCATAATGTATTGTTAGGATGAAATTTGATCGTTTTAAAAAAATCCTAGCTTATGAAATGCTGTCTAGTAAGTATATATTTGTTTTATTGTTATTATTATTGAAATATTATACTACATTAGAGAAGAATTTTAAAAATAAAAATGGAAATTACAACCAGTCTTTGCATTATTTATAATATTGCTCCCGAATATGAAGAGTATGTTTTATTCAAAAAACGCACAATAACTGCTGTCCATCATCCAAACTTTGTCACAGCCCACTGTGCACGGCACATTTACACAGAATCGTACTTTGTCCATCACTTCAGGCTCGGTTACTAAGAATGCCTACGGGTCTTCAGACAACAGGCATTGAAGGTCATTCATATTAATCACCTCCCATCAAAAGAAAATAAAGAAGAAAAGTGCGACAAAGTTCAAAGAGGAAGGGCAGAGACCCCACTTTTCCAGAGGTCGGGGTTTACGTGGGCATACCCTCTGGATGACTTCATCTGATAGTTCTATCAAAGAGAATTGGGTTTACAACCCGAGAGGTGGGCTCGGGGTAGCTGCCACTGGCAAAAGTCAAACTACTTTACCAAAAGAAGAAAAAAAAAAGGTTATGTTGCTAAAACTTTTGAACTAAAAGGAGAAGACAGAATTTCCTCCAATCACAAGGAACCATGAAAAATATCACATTTCCTGGCTGCCCACTCAACTTACCACCCCCTCCCTAGCTCCCCTTTAGCAACAGAAAAAGAAATCACAGTAGTGAATTAATAGTGCCGTGAGCCAGACTTTCCTTACCCCGTGTGATTCAGCCCCGCAGCCGGGGGAGGGGTAGGTCTCGAGTTCTTTAACACTGAGCGCTCTGCACTGGCTTTCAATATTAGACATCCGGAGTTTTTGAAAATTAACACTGGAACAAAAGTGACTATCATACTCCATGTCCCCTTCACCCACCCTCAGTCAAAACTTTATTTTAGGTTTCTTTGGGGCCGCTTTAAAAAAAAAAAAAAAAAAAAAAAAAACCTAATGGGAAACACTATCTAGAAATGGAGAAATCAAACCAATACTAAAGCATGTTGTAGCAATTACCACCACTTATGATTGATTTTACTACATACTGAAGGAAAAACGTGTTTTACCATAAATGACACTCCTTAATCTCTGTCAGCAGCCTCCTTCCAGCATATCTATTTAATCATGCATGACTGCAGCAGGTGATGCAATAGTTTCAATGTAACTGCCTTATCTAGGCATGGAATGAGAAAACTTGTGTGATTGAGGAGTTGTAGACGCTCACAGCATAGTCCCTCGGGCATAAGAATAGTGGCGAGTTTTTTCCATGAGCCTTGTAGGGGTATCTGTGGCACCTGAACCTTCTGGGAGGTGCCTCCCAATAATCCACAGACCAGCTAGGACTCCAGGGCACTGACCTTCTTGCACTACACATTTCTGAGATAAGAGCCTAGTAATAAATTCAATTTCCAGCCCCCTCACCTGCTTTCTGGGTTTTCAAAGCCCAGAAACTTACCTAAAACAACATACATGACCAGAGGAAATCCTGTTAACCACTAGTGGAATTGAAAACTATAAGGTGCTCTATTGACTATGAAATGACTATCAGATACCCCATCTTTCTTTAGTCCCCACTGACATTCTCAGGATGTCTGTGGGAGACATACTTCTAGTGGGTGAACTTCACACTCATAGGCAGAGTGAACTCTTCCAGACCACCAGAGTAAAATCAACACTTTAGGCTAAAACTTCACAGGGCTTCCTCAGCTGAGGAGGGTGAATCGTTGTATCGACAATACAACTATGAAACCAACTATCTGGGATGGTTGTCTACCCCAGCAGAGAATGAGGGAATCCTCAAACTTATTATTCTCCAGTACATGATAGAACATTCTAGAAAGTACCCAAAGGCTGCTCACTTACAGAGGAATAAGGAGCCCACATCTGAATTGAGGCTGAAAGATACTTGGACAGCTGCCCTCCTCTGAGGAGGAGAGTTTGGGCTTTGGCATCCAGAGTGGAAGTGAGAAGTCACCTCACCTCCTTCCTACCTCCTCTGGGGAACATCTGCATTGGATTTGGGTTTTGACATCACAAATCAACATGATCCTATCCATTAAAATGCGTTTCGCAGAAGCTCTGTGAAAAACACTTGAATATACAAGTATGTTCCCGTTGTTAAAAAAGAAAATTGGCCTCAACTTTCTCTCAACGATGCTAACATTTACTTCAAGAAGAAAACTGTGAGATTTAACCTTTGTACATTTGATTTTTCCACACAGCCTTTTTGGGACCTGGGGTAAATGGATAGATAGTTATTATAACTTAATATTACTTTTAAAAATAGATACTGTATTGAACTGTGGTGTTATTTATAATTTCAATGCCTTTTATGGCAGATGTTTGGTGGTAACAGAAGGTCCATCCGTGTTTTTTGTTGAAAACCATGATGAGGTCTAGGTTGAGGATTTTGAAGGTAGGCACAGGAGTGGAGTGGAGTTGTTTATCAAATTTATCAATCTTTTAGGATATCCTATTTGGTCTTGCTTGAGAAATTTTTTTCTATCCTCAAGTCAGAAAAATATTAATCTATATGTTTTTCTCAGAGATTTAAAGTTTTGTTTTGACATATAAATTCCATACTCTATCTAGAATTGATTTTCAAGTGTGGTGAGAGCTAGGACTCCAAATTCAATTTTATCCACAATTATAATCAATTTTCCAATTCCATTGATTAAAGATTCCTTCTTTTCTCTACTGCTCAGCTATAACATCCACATCACATGACAAATTTCCATGTATACGTTTGTCATATGAAGCAATACTCAATGTTACTGGTGAGCAAGGAAATCCAAATCAGGCCTGTTGAAATATCATTTTACACCCTCTTATTTGGCCTCTTCATTCTGTTCCGCTGAACATTTTGTCTGTCCTTGTTTCAATACTGAACTGTATTATTTATTATAAATTGTTATTCTAGGATGGAGCCAGCTAGCTCTTGGTATATTATCTGTGTAAATGCGAGTTAGATTTGGTTTTCTAATAGTTTGCTTCTTATGTATGTACTTATATTGATGGCTGAATTAGACCTCTAATTTCCCTTTCTCATTCTATTCTTGTCTAAAATTGGTAGCAAGGTCACACTGAATTCATAGAATGAGCTGTGGAGTGTCCCTTCTTTCTCTATGACTTGTAGAGATAACATGAGGGATCAGTTTTAAGAAAACCCTCTTTTTTTAAAAAAGATGACAAAAGTAATATAAACTCACTGCCAGAAATTGTAAAAACACCCAATATTATTTAAAAAATAGAAATAATTTATAGCATTACTATCCAGAAAGTATTGTTAAGTATATATTTGTATATTTCCCTCTAGATCTTTTTGTCTATCTCTGCAAGGTATGTCCAATTTGCTCTTTATCTCTCTCTATATATACATATCGATACACACACACACAGTCATTCACACAGAATTATGATCATAGCAGCTTATACTATTTTAGCTACTCTCTTACTACTTCATTAGCATTCCCCATGCCATTAAATGTTCTTCAATAACAGGAATTTTAGTATCGATGTATTAAGCGGATTATTAAAATAAATCCATGTTAAGCTCCTTTTGAGTCCCAAACAAAACTTTTTATTTTTTTAGGAGAGCGGTTAATGTTTAAAAACTCAGCACAATAATATATTAATATATATTTCCATTTTCTGTTAAGCTTTGGGCACCTGACACCTTCATTCTTACCTCCACCCTGATCTTGAGCCAGCCGGTCTGACCAAGCCCTGAAGTATATCAAATGCCGAAACCCTACTCAGAGTCGCAACCTTGAATTTGTGTTGCATCCAAGGTCATTGTGCCGCGGGTGGGCTCCAGTATCTTCGAGCCCACTGAGCTGCCTCCTTCCTCTTCTTCCTGGCCTGCACTGAGCTTGCTCAGTTCGGACCACTGGGCAGCTTGCCCTGATTGACACTGAAATCCCCCATGTGGGGCAGGAGCCAGGTTATGAACTGCACTCAGCTTCTCTGGAGCTTTGATAATGTGATTTCTTTTCTTTTCTTTTTTTTTCTTTTTGAGACAGAGTCTCACTCTGTTCCTTGGACTAGAGTGCCCTGGCGTCAGCCTAGCTCACAGCAACTTCAAACTCCTGGGCTCAAGCAATCCTCCTGTCTCAGCCTCCTGAGGAGCTGGGACTACAGGCATGCAGCATCATGCCTGGCTAATTTTTTATATATATATTTTAGTTGTCCAGCTAATTTCTTTGTATTTTTTTAGTAAAGACAGGGTCTCACTCTTGCTCAAGCTGGTCTAGAACTCCTGAGCTCAAACAGTCCACCTGCCTCGGCCTCCCAGAGTGCTAGGATTACAGGCATGAGCCACTGCACCCAGCGACAATGTGATTTCTTATTGCTAGAAATTTATTCATTTATTCTGTTAGTCAGTAGGCCAAGTCAATAAAAGTATATTGATTGCCTACCCTGTGCCACACTACTATGTAGGAGATGCTATGGCCTGGACTTTGATCAGCTTCTGGGATATGGTTCCAGATAGACCCCAGTCAACCCTGCCAAATGCCTGATTCTGAAAATCACACTACCTGGACCTCTTAGGTACTGACACCATGCCAACCTTACTATATCCCCTTTGACATAGTATTAATAACTTGAAAATCTAGCTGCCCATCTTAGGCCCGGGTTCTATAGCCAGGTCAGTCCCCCACTAATTCTGGTTTCTTTTCCTATCCTCATGTCCCTGTTGCCAAGATCTGCCAAGATGGCAGATTTTTACATAAGCCTTCTTGGGTTCTGACCTTTTCAACACTTATAGTCTACAAAAATATCTTTCTATGTATTTTCCCATTTTAGTTTTTTGGGTTTTTTTTTTGTTGTTGTTGTTGTTTTTAGTTTTGTTTTTTGGAGATAGGGTCTCACTGTGTTGCCCAAGCTAGAGTGTAGTGGCATCATCATAGCTCACTGCAACCTCAAACCCCTGAGCTCAAGTAATCCTCCTGCCTCAGTCTCTGGAGTAGCTGGGCCTACAGGTATGTGCCACCATGCCTGGCTGATTTTTGTATTTTTTTTAGAGATGGGGTCTTGCTATGCTGCCCAGGCTGGTTTCAAACTCCTGAGCTTAAGCGATCCTCTTGCTGTGGCCTCCCAAAGTGCTAGGTTTACAGACATGAGCCATTGTGCCTGGCCCCCATTCTAGTTTTGAATCTTAAAATAACTCTGTGAGGTCAGAGTAGAGGGTTGCTAAATTTCTGTTTCACTAAAGAGGAAATTGGCTTTAAGAAGTCTAATGTATTTATGTCCACATAGTTAATAAATGGCCTTTTTAGGACTTGAACTCAGACCTTGTGTCTTATTTCAGTGTGTTTTCCACATGATGGGGGCTGAGGGGCGTGGCTGACCTCCACTTGGAGCAGACCTTACAATTCATTTCTGGAAGCAGCCAATTCTCTATCGTGAGGGATTAATTAATGTGTTAGATCTCCCAAGACAATATTTTAATCCCCAGATAATTATTCAAAAGGTAAAAATATTAGACACTCTGTAGTTAGTAGGATAAAAATCAGTAGATGAAAAAGACCTTTGAGCAAATTCCCTTAAATATCTCCTGGTCTCTTGTACACAAGGCCAGCTTCCCATGTGAGAGTATGCTTCTTAGCTAGGCACAGACCTATCAAGGGGAAAGTTCTGTACAACATCTTTCTTTTAACATTTAATTTTATATTAAAACATAATAATTACACACATTTATTGGGTACATGTGATATTTTATATAGGCATACCATGTGGCATGACCAAATCAGGGTAAGCAGGCTACCCATCACCTCAGACATTTATCATTTCTTTGTTTGGGGAACATTTCAAATCTTCTTTTCTAGCTGTTTTGAAATATAATATATCTTTAGAGCATTTCTGCAGACCCAAGATGACTTGGCTACTTCAAAGTAGGGAAGTTACCCCAATATGGGCAGTGTTAGCTGCCACCCCCTGCAGGAGCCCTTCCGAGCTCTCCCTTCTGTGCTGGGGCTGAAGAGGGGCTGGAAACAGCATTTCCCAATCTATCTTTCTAGCAGAGTTCTTGTCTAGAGCTCCCCTCCGAGAAAAACTCACCAAAGATTTATAAAGCAAAAGAAAAGGAGAAACCATTAACCTCTGGTGACAGCTGTAGGTAGCGAATAGAGACAGAAATAAAATGTTATTCCTGCATTTGCACACATTTTAAAAGTCAGCTGCAATTTTTCCTGAGCTTCTCTCCCTTAGGAAGTCTACCAGTTATCTTAGCTTCACATTTCTTATATTAAATCCTTTTCCACTTAGAATTTCTAACATGGTATTTCCTGATCCAATTTTGACCAATTATCACACTTTCCCTGTGGTGTAATTTTGATATTCATGTTTGTTTCTTTCTCTGGATGAAAGATCTTGAAGGCATGCATGTGTCTTACTTATCTGTCGTCCCCAATGCTTGCCATATAAAAGGTATTCAGTAAATGTTGTTATAACATAAAGAATAAATTTGAGTTGGGGAAGGGTGAGATATTTTGGAGCAAGTGAAGGAAGAATCGAATATCCTGAATAGGGGATAAAAGGAAATATTCCAAGTGTTAACTCTTTAATTCTACACTTATTTTTTGTGGGTCAATTAGTTATACGCATTTATACACTACCTTGTCTAAGAAATTCTATGCCAAAAAATCCTCTTCATAATGAAGTTCGACCTCTTAAAAAATGACAGGAATATTTGTACACCACGCAAATTAGCATTCAAGTTGATGACGATATGGCTTCTCATTGAGATCCATTAGTGGTGATCACCACAAGAGAACTACTCATATTTTTTAAAAATTGTTCAACCTGTAGTTGGAGATGGTGAGGGCTGACACTGGGCAAAACATGAAATTCTGATCCCTAACAAACGTCATGCACCTCAAACACCATCTTAACATTTACTTCCAGAGGAAGTCCCAACTGTGTCAGACACTGGGTTAAGCATTTTAGACACAGAAAAATAACATTTCTCTAACTTAAGAGATTCATATTTATGATAAACAAGTTCATTGATACTTACAAAATAGTGATCAAAGGTGCGTAGAGTTCAATGGGAACACCTAAGAAAAGCAGCTAAATCAGACCCGAGAGTGTGAGACAGAGTGTGTTTCATGAATTAGGAGACCCTTGAGTCAAATTCAGGAGGATGGATCAGAGTTGACGAGGAAATAAAGGTGGTGCAGGTGGTGGGAATGGCAGAGGCAGGCTCTGGCTTAGGGGTCCGTGGCATTCTTAGATGCACACGTAGGCAGAGAGCTATGGGCCCACATCACAAATGGCTCTGTGGGCCACACCAAGGGGCTTGGATTGAGTTGAGGAGTCTATTGAGGGCCATTAAAAACAAGTCCTATGGTCAGTGAAGTTCTGTTCAGAATTTAGGGACCCAGATGTCAAGTCCTTGCCCCTGAAATTCTCCAGGTCTAGGGTATTCCGTGGGCCCCAAGGGGAGAACATGATGACATGGACATTTGGAAAGATCCCCCTGGCTGCACTATAGAGGATGGTTTATAAAGCTTATGACTGACATGTAGGAGGACCAGCTACAAAGCTGTTTGGGTGGAGCAGGTGAGAAGAAATCTGGTTCCTGGGCATGGTGTTCTAGAAGAGCTGTCAGGGTTAAGAGGTTCCAAATGAACAGCATTTTAACCCTTCTTCTCCTCTTTGTTTTTGTTTTTTTACTAAATTAAAAATTTCTTGCATTAAAATTTTTTTCTGGACATTTTATTTCATTTTCATTTACATCAAATATTAATATTTTATAGTACCATCTATTTACCTGATGGTTTGGAATATAGGTGTACTATATGATTATAACATCTGTTAGCAAATTTTCTGACAGGTGTGATCTTTAAGGTATCTTGGGCTTGGAAGAGATATTAGCGTGTTTACTCAGATGTGGAATACCAATTTGTCTGTTTCTTAAAAATACAAAATCCTCTGTAGAGAACAAAAGACGCATAAAGTTGGTCTAAGTAACGTGTTTCTAAACTCTATGGTTAAATAATTATGGCACATTTTTCACAGACCCACAGACTATTTTGCTGGCCCTGAGAGCAGCTTGTGCTGGGCTCATGGGGGTGATCCTCTTGTGGAGTCAGAGGTCTCTGTGTCAGTAATTTCCTCTCTACTCTTTGAAACTACTCCTGTTTGGTTTCCACTGTGAAAAAGACTGCTCCTTTTTAATACCTGTGATAATTGTTTTTATTTTAAAGTATCTACTTTAAGAACCACAAACTAGTGGACAGCTTTAAATCCTCAAGAAGAGATAAAACTACCACCAGGTTTTTACCTTTTCTAACCTCAAGTTTAAGTCATTTTAAAATTTATGTTTTCTAAAGATGATCATGAAAAGTATGAAATGCTAGCTACTTCCTATTTTCTGACTCATGATTCTACTGGAAAATCTACAAAACTGGAATTCAGAGAGAGGCATTATATATTCAGGAAACTAGTTTAGTATTTGACCAACATGCTCATTGATTTCAGCTTCATAAAACTCTTGGTGTGAAGGGGGCGTGGCACAGCCTGGACCTGAAGGATTTCACGGGCCAGCCCTTGAATACAGTCCAGATCTCTAAAACCTGAGCAGAATTTCACTGAATCGTAGGTCCCAAAGACGACGGAATACTGTCTGTTGTTTTAAAGGCAAGATGAATGCTGCTTTGAAGACAAAAGGTGGGTGGATGGGGCAATGCAAGAGATATTTATTCTGTTCTTTTCATAGTTATTTCAGGACTCCAAGTTTCTTCATATTAGGAAATTCATGCCTGTGTTTGTTGTGCTTCCTCATGCTGTAAATCATGTCTCCCCTTCTTCTGATTCTTGTGCAGTCTGACAGTAGCGGGATGTCCTTCTTACTATGATAAAGGATTCCGATAACATTTGAAACTGTACATGTCAAATTTCATTCTAACAAAATAAAGATTTCCCAAATGACTGACTTCTAACTCAAGATTTTAGGTACTAACTGAAGGAGGTAGTAGCTTGGAAATAAGATTTTCTTCTGGCAGTTAAATAATAAACCAGTTCAGAAATGTACAAAGTCATCAGAAGAGACAGACTGTGACTTAATTGAATGTGTTGATGAGGATTAGAGGAAAGTGGGCCAGTCAGAAGGTGGTGATGGTGACACAAAGAACGGGCAGGATCTCAAAGGCAGACACTGGCGGGGCCCATCCAAGCACGATATGCGGAGACAGTGCTCTGAACGACTCTTGATCTTGACAGACAGAACCCAACACACAGAAGCACGCATCAACCCAAGTGTGTTGCCAGCTCGCAAAGATCTGATCCCAGGCTCATCGGGCATCTGGATAAGGATTCCCATAAAGTGTATCTCTTAGGAGGGGAGGCAATGGCCAGAGAGTGCAAGTGTTTGTACCTCTTTGGTAATTAGTGGTTCTTTTGTAAATTATCAATACAGTAGCATATCTCTGATCTTGCTTAATCTAATATTGCCTCTGGGACATTGAGGTCTTGTGCCACTTTTATGCCAAAGCGGATTCACAGTGGTAATAAAGCCCACCCAGTGCAGGTGCTGATGAAGAGCTGGTGACCTGCAGAGGAAGGCACCTGTCCTCTTCTGATGCCCCAGGTGTGTGCTGTAATAGTGTTCCCTTCCCCCCTGTCGCCTCTGTGAAAATGTATTCTTTGGGCTACTAGTGATTCCAGACCCTGTCTGCATATTAGAGCCATTTAAAAATATAAAGTGAAAATGTACTATCTGAGAGGGCCATCCCAGGCCACTTAAAGCTGAGAATCTCTGTGCATTGGCACCACTTAAAAGCCCTCTGGATGACTCTAATACGTCCCCAGGGTTGAGAACCATGAGCTGGGCTATTGATAGATAAGAAGAGCATTTTCTGGTAGGGTCAGGGGGAAAAGTTCCCTAATACATATTTTAAAACATTAATGAACATTTTATGAAGCACCTGAGACTCAGAGACTTGAGACAACTTGCTCAAGGCTGAATAACTAACAGGTAATGGGGCTGGGATTTAAACCTAAATATTTCTTTTATAAAATACCAAGTTTTTCCATGATATCTGGGAGAATGCAGTACAGAAGGCAGGAACTCTACTAGATTCTGGTGAAGAAGAGAAAAAAGGGCAAGTGGATGGCAGGAAGAGCATCCAGAGTGTCTGTACAGTGGAGTTTT
Organism: Lemur catta; assembly: GCF_020740605.2. Classification (NCBI taxonomy): domain Eukaryota; kingdom Metazoa; phylum Chordata; class Mammalia; order Primates; family Lemuridae; genus Lemur; species Lemur catta. The sequence goes on along the minus strand of NC_059129.1, from coordinate 124,359,642 downwards.
CCAGAGGCTCTGTGACATGACATGATGTCATTGTTCTGGTGGCACCTTTGCTTGTATATCTGTGCTTGGACATTTGCCCAGTTTTAATTTCTAAAATGGTAAATATAAACAGATACAACACACATAAGCAAAAGCTCTCCGGGGTCCTGAATAATTTTTGAGAGTGCTGAGACCAGAAAGATCCTATTCTAGAGAGAATAGGAAGCCATAACAGATACACATATATATTTATGTGTATGTATGTGTATGTGTGTGTATATATACATAGATGTATGTATGTAGTGGTAGGAGACAAGAATGAATACTTAAGTTGTTTCAAATTATAAAGAACATTGCATAACATGTTGGAAATTGGACTCCAAATCCTTTCGATCTCATACCATCTTTAAAAATATTTTGGGGCTGGGTGCGGTGGCTCACTCCTGTAATCCTAGCACTCTGGGAGGCTGAGGCGGGAGGATTGCTTGAGGTCAGGAGTTCAAGGGCAGCCCAAGCAAGAGCAAGATCCCATCTCTACTAAAAATATAAAAATTAGCTGGGCGTGGTGGTATGTGCCTATAGTTCCAGCTACTCGGGAGGCTGGAGCAAGAGGATCGCTTAAGCCCAGGAGTTTGAGGTTGCTGTGAGCTAGGCTGATGCCACAGCACTCTACTCAGGGCAACGGAGTATGACTCTGTTTCAAAAAATATAGATATAGATATAGATATATATTGTGAACATGCATTCATAATGTATGTATTATTTTAAATCAATTCTCATGCATTATCTTATTGAACATTAATAATCACAAAATATAAGAATTTTAAAACAATAAGATAAAGATGAAGTAAGCAATATTTTATTAATGGTAAAACACCTTTTGACCTCAATAAGAAATAATAAAATAAATATGCTTTAAAAAAATATCTACCACTTTGTGATAAAACCATTCCCATATCTAATTCTAAATTCACTTTATTGTAATCCTTTATGTTAATGACAGAGCTGAAATGACACCTCAAGAAGATAGAAAAAAAGATAATATAAAAAAATCACTGGGTGTGCCTGCTAATTCATGATTCATTGTATTCCATTCCCAGTTATCAAGTATGCAAAAGTTTTTGTTGAAACTCTGCTAGCATATTCCTGCCTTCTTTGATGTCAGTTACTTAGGAAGGGGTAAAGATAAGCTGGTATTTCCAACAAATGGGTTCAAAACCTTTTGAAACTCCTGATTTGGGTAATTTTTTAAAGACTAGAAACTTTGCTTTCCAAGTTTGTGTGTGTAGACAAAAGAGTTTGTAGGCAGCACATCTACACTGCCTCTCAAGGCATGGATGAGTGAAGGTGCCTGTCTCTGGCATCCGCCGTCCCCCAGCTGGAAAACGTACACAGCAACAGTGATCCACTGATGCTGACAAAGTCAGAGAATGCTAGCGTACATTTATATATCAAATATTAGCAAAATGTTATTTATATCATAGTTTTTAAGATTAAAAAATAAACTCAGAGGTCTCCTATTTTCTTACTTCAGAGAGAGGGCTGGAAACGAGCATCTGAGGCAAAGGGAGAGAGGGAGGCTGGGGCCCGAACTGGTGCCAGAGAAGGGTGGTGGGGAGTGGGCAGAAGATTTGACATTCTGGAGATACACTTAAAAGTTTATATGTGGGAAGTGGGGGCGGAAATCCAGAGGTGGCTAGGAAGATGGCAATGCCTTTCCTTCCCTGAGCATGGAGGGAAGAGGGTGGGCATGAAATATGAGTTCAATTTCGGATGGTATGAGCTTTCCCCCTGTGTGGTATAAAGGTAGCGTTCTGCGGCATTGAGAGTGAATATCTGGGCAAGCTGAAGCAAAGCCAGTTCCTTCCAAGCTTTATTTTTCAGCCCTCCAATCCCTAGACTCTTTGTCTTTTTGGAAAGTTATCAAGCCATGGGTTCCAGCTCAGAAAAAATGAATGTATGCACTGCGACATAAAACTGTGCATATACTTTATGGGACCCCCATGCCCCAGAGGTCCGTCCACGACCCCAGATGGGAGCCTTGCTCTAACTGGCTCCCTCGATGTTCTCTAAACCTCCTCTATTTCCCTGTCTATGTGCCAATCTTCTCAGTCAGAGATAATTTGCTAATTATAAGTCATTTCCTATTTTAGAAATCCTCATGACTTATGGTCAAATGCTTATGGTCATCATGCTGATTGAAGAATTGTAATTTCTTAATGCTGGGTGAGAGATGGGAGAGAAAATGGAGAAAAAAGGAGGATATCCATTCTGAGACTTTGTGATTCCTCCAGGCCAGCATTCACACGGCTCATGCAGGATGGGATGCAATAGGAAATACACAGCACCATCTGCAAGTGATTCTTGCCTCCGTGAACGAGAACCTAATAGGAGGTATAGAGGAATAAGTTAAATAAATGACACCACAAGAGAGCAATCAGCCAAATCCAGAATGCCGGGGAGTCTATGGAACAAATGACCCAATTGCTCTAACAAATTAATAGCATGAAAAATTAAAAGAGAGTATTGCAGAATAAAAGAGCTTTAACAATTAAAAGCACTAGGACTTTGTCTTGTATAAGGGACAATCTGAGGAATTGGAATACATACTTGGGATTTGGATTATATTAAAGAATAAAATAATTTAGCTGGGTGTAATAATGGTGGTTATGTAAAAAGAACATGTTCTCATCAATTAGAGATGCACACTGGTTATTTGTGGGTGTGAGGATACAATACACAGTATCTGGGATTTGTTTTCAAATAGTCCAGCAAAAAAAAGGAGATAAGAGATGAAACCAAAAAACGGGGAGTAATTGATGAAACAATATTTGACAAAATGTTAATAATTGTTGAAACTGGAAGGTGGATATATGGGGGTTCATTATACTATTTCCTACTTTTTTGTATATGAAAGTTTTCTGTAAGTTAAAAAGATTATCAATAATTTTTTTAAAGTGTGGTTCTAAAATCTGGCTGATCATGAGAATCACCTGGGGAGCTTAAAAAACTCAATCCTGGGAGCTGCACAGCCCCAGAATCAATCCTCTATGGGTACATTTGTACTGGATAGAAGATGGGGACAAAGGCCTGAGGGTGGGTGGTGGTATAATTTCAAAGCCATGCCACGTCTTCTGACATGCCTCACCTGGCACATCTTACACCAGTCTTCCTTCCTCCCTGCTCATTTCTCTTTCCTGTCTTTCGTCCTCCCTCTTGTTTTCTCTTTCTTCACTTTATGAACACTTAGGGCAGGAACCTTCAGCAGAGCACAGGGCCTTAGCATGTCTTTCCTACTCCCATGTGGGCCTCAGTGTCCCCACTGTTGAACCGGAGGCCTGAGCCTGAGTATATGGCCCTGCCCTCATGCAGTTGTCATTGTTAAAAAGCTACCTTACTACTCATGGGTGACAGACATACCCATTGCCTGGGTGTACATAAAAAAATAAAGTTCCTTGGGAAGCACAGTCTTAACATTTGAGCCATTTTTTGCTTTCAGCATTCATCAATAGAAAACATCAAAATTTGTTCTTAAATAATTTATTTTTAAATTTTGACTCCTGTGAAAAGTTACATTTATTTAGGAAAACTTGAAGAAATCCAACGAAGAATAGATAGCTTTCTATTAGGGACAACTAAATGTGCAAATTTCAAATACTTTCTATAATAAGTATAAATAATTCCATTTATTTCACATTAAGAATGAAAATATTGATAGACACAAAATATTAAGATACCAACTTTAAGAGGACCAGATGAAAACATTGAAGTTTATTTGACATCTTTGGAAAGAAATTATATAGATTTATGTGTCAGGGAAAACAATTTAGAGAGTTCTAAGTAGAAAACATCAGGTGACAAGAGTAAAGTCTGTGTAGAGTTATGGATCACAAATAGTTTCAGGTCCTAAGTTCAGACCCAAAGAATAACTGCCTTTCTTCCTGGGAAAATGCATTTCCCCTTTTATTCTAGAGCAAGTATGACAGCAACACAATGCGCAGAGAGAAATTGCAGGCCAACAACAGAAAGAAATTTCCACATACTCCTGGTTACTGGGTTTTGCTGTCCCAGTGCTGGGGAACCCCAGGACACAAGGTCACTCGCCCAGCCCCCCAGGATTAACACAGCAAATAAAACCATCACGGAAGGCCACATCTTTCCCTGTGACCATCCCCAATCTCATCTCTGCTCCTTCCCTATCTTCTCTCCAAGGAGGTAGGATACTCAGAGGCATCTACAGAGCATAGAGAACAGTTTCTTTTCCTGTGGCTGGAGTTTTGTAAGAAGAAGCATGAGACTGTAATGGGTTTACTCTTGACACAATTCCTACGTTCCTAGGGAGGCCAGCAAAGGGTATCAAACACGCCAACTCCCCCACTGTGGCCAGGGACTTGTCTGGTTCCACAACCAGACCCAAAGCAAATGTGTTACCTTAAGAAGACACTGCAGCATTTTCCTCAGAGTAGAAGAAATATCTTCATTTAAATAACCTTAACGTTTGTAATAAAATAAATAAAGTGAATCACACAGACACAACTGAAGAGCTCCCTTTACAAAGGCAGCTGGTTGAGTTCACACAAGCTGTGTACGTTAGACAGTGCCCCAACAACCAGAAAATAGGTTATTATTATTCAGTCTTCCTACTTATACCTCTAGGGTAGCATTTCAGTATAATTTAAAAAATCCCTCACACATAATATAAGGGTATACTGTACATGTACACTTTTTTACACACACCTCAGTTCAAGCTAACCTCTTTAGGAGTGAAGACAGTGATAACCCAGAGTTACATGTCTTCCCACTAAAACAACTCCGATTTTTAAAAGGTGCATATTGTAAAGAGCAGCTTGTTTTCCTTTCACCGCGAACATGCTGTCGCAGCACACTCAGAATCACAGTCTGTGGATGGTTCTGCTTTTCTGCTGGGTCCCCGGGAAAGGAACTAGGCAGGTAGGGGAAAACCATTAATATGTCTGAATGACTCCGAATATGTCCATTTTCCCTGAGCTTCCTTGAGCTTCTTGCAGAGGGCCTTGGTGCGGTGAGGACTCAGCTTCACATCTCTGAGGGAGGGCAGGTGGAATGGCTCTGGGGTTCCCAACCCGCCCGACTGCATGTCTGTTCCCTTTTCTCCCGAGATGATAAAGCAGTCCTAGCAGTGCAGGCGTCACAGCCAGTCCTAGCACTCGTTCCAAGTCCAAAGACATTCCCAGCCTCCTGCATGGCAGGAGAGGAGGAGCCCTGGGCTGAATCTGACATCGACCACTGCCAGTCACAGTTTCTAAGGCCACCCGGGAACATTCCCCAGTTACCAAACCCACGCGTCATGGGCACGATGCTTATCTTTCCTCCCCTGCTCACTGACGCCCTTGAGCCCAATGTTGCAGGGACTGACCCTCCAGTGGCAGCTGAGGGTTTAGAGCATAGCACCACGTTGGCTGGCGACTTGAGGCCCCTCTTCTCGTAGGGGCTGGCCTGCCTGTTTCCGGTTAGCCATACATCTGCTTGAACTGAAAGCACTCGTTGCAGTAGCCGTTGCACTTGGCGTTGCCGAAGTGATCACAGGCGGGGGCCCGGCAGCGCTGTTTGGGGGGCTCTTCAGGAGCGGGCTCAGCTAGGTGGGGCCCGGGGCTCACTCGCTGGGTGAGGTGCTGGCACTCCATGCAGAGTTCCTCACTGCGGCAGGCCAGGATGTTCTTGCAGGAGGCCCGGGCACACTTGGGCCTTGAGGTGCTCTGTGTGGCTCGAGGCACGTCTCTGCGCTGGCTTGATCTCTGAGTGGAAAGAACAGACAGAACTGTTGCTCACATTTCTCAGGGAGAGGACAATGAGACCTCATGTGACAGTGTGGATTAACTTGCCTGAGCAAGTTAACAAGAGTGCACATGCAGTCTATGAGCTGCAGCTCTCCAAGAAGGTCTCCTTCCAATCCCACCAAGAGCCGACCTGGGCCCAGGGAGGCCGAGGGGAACCACCAATCCTTACATGGAGGCCTGCAAACTTGGCCCAGCTCTTGGCCCAGTTAAAGTTTGCTTCTCTTATCTGCCATAAACTGGAGGCACCTGGGAAAGTCTGCCTGCTCGGTCCTCATGATAAGAAATTATTTAAGAAAGTTTGCTTTCTAGATGTCGGTGCTTCTACTACATAACAAAGAAGTCTCTGACCACCATTTGGCTTTCTGGAGGATAAAGATGTTTTATGTTATGGCTGATTTTATCTGCTTTTTAAAATAAATTCTAAAGTACACTTAGGCCATGAAAATTGACAGTACTTGCAATTCAGGGAGCCACAGTGCCACGGACTTTTCCCCCACGTTCTCCCAGCAGACTTTCTTAAATAAGCCATTACCATGAGCAGACAGAACCCCTCAGGGAAGAAAACCTGCTTGTCACGGTCAGAAGAAACTGCTCCAGCAAGGAGGACCCAATACACAGGACGGGGAAATTCCTCAAAATGTCTTACCAGTTGCTCTTCAGTCCTTTTGGCTTCATGAAATCTCTGGTTCTGAGCTTCAATGAAACACTTCTGACAGTAGCCTTCAAACATGGTGCTTCCAAGGGTGCCACATTCCCTGCCCAGGCATGGAACTGTGTTCTGGAACCTGGAGGCTGTGGAACTGGCTTTTCCTGAGGCAGTGACAAAATCTATAAGAGAGTTGATGCTAATGAGTACCATACATGGGTCACCCTGCAGACACAGAGACAGTGACATTGGAGAAATCAACGGGTTCCAAATACAGACCAGGCCAGCCTTAAGTATATATATGAGACCAGCCTTTTATAAATTCAGCAAAAAAATTAATTAAAATACTATTATTGAAACATCTTTGGCTTTACAAGTCTCTCACTTTGAACATGGAGCACTGATCAGTCACGGTAGCAGAACAAAGAACAGACAGTAACTGCTCATCCTTCTTTCAAATTAGAGATTTACAAAACCACAAATGTTTTCTTACAGTGTCAGTAGAGACCTCCCTCTCTCTAGCTACTCTCTTTAGATTTTGCGATTTCTGTATTGTACCAAAGTCGCAAAAGGAATCTGGTTTAATATCTATCTTATCAATGCCAGACACTGAGTGGCCTTATGAAAGCAAATTTCCTCACCGCTCTCTACAGGGCACTTTTGGTTTCTGGAACGTGGTATCTAGGAGCTGATGCAATCATATAGTGCACACATGCAATTGCCTCCACATGCGATTGGCAGAGCCACTGTGACTGTCCCTGGGTACAAGCTGGTAGAAAGGCATGGTGGGTTCTGACCATTCTACCTGAATGCCCAGATGGGTGGCTTTCCTTAAAAGTTCAGGAACAAAACCCGCTCTAGACAGTAGCTGCTGCATTTGGATCATTTCACTCACGTTTGTTTTCTCTGTACTCGATGAAACACAGCGTGCAAAATCCCTTGTTTTCTGGAGTCCCAAAATACATGCAGCCAGCTTTTCTGCACTTGCTCGACCCTGTCCTGTCCCCTGGAGTCCGTGCCGCAGGAGAGAGGCAGCCAGACGGGTCGGGGTTGTTGTTTCCAGGTCTGTGGCAAGAATGTGGGGAGGGACTCCGCCTGAGCTGGGAGGGATCCGACTTGGACCGCTGGTGACAGGAGGGAGGACCACCGGAGCTGAGGCTGCAGGAGGGCTCTGCCGTAGTCCTTTTGAAGCAAGTGCTGCAGATCCCGTTAAACGTCCTGGTGACATCCTGGAGGCAGGCGCGGCACTTCCCGGGATCTAAATGCCTCGCGCGGTCTGCGGTGTGGCTGGCGTGACGCTGCCGGGCATTGTGGCAGCGCTCACAAAGTCCGTTGTGCTGCACGTTCAGCGTGAACGGGCAGCCAGGGCTCCTGCACTTCATGGCGGTGGTTTCACTGAACAGGAAAAGGCTGGGTGCTGTTGGTGGGGCCGAATGAGGGCCCCCAGCTGGCTCCTCGGGGTTCCAGGCCAAGGGCTCACAAGCCTCTCCCCGAGAGGCCCCAAGTGCCACGCCAGGGAGCCCCTTGGCGCCTGGCTTGGAGTTCAGCTTTGGGAGTTTGTTTTGATTCTTTTGCCGCCGCTCTGAGCATTCATGGCATAAAGGCTGGGTGTTCACGGACATGAAGAAAGGACAGTTGGGAGTTTCACATTTTACGTCCATGAGAGATAGCTGGGGCATGGAAGGTTCTAAGGGATTCTGAGCATGCATCTCTCTCCTCCCCTGCTCATTGTTTTCCTGCCACTTCTTGTACTCATGCTGAACAAGTTCAAAGTAATCATCTACCAGATTGATTTCTTTTGGTAAGTTAGCTTCATCCAACCTAAAGACCAAAAGGAAAAATATGAAACTACATGACATTTTTACATCATTAGCTCATAGAACAAACTTTTAAAACTCTATAACCATTCATTTAAAATGCAGGCCTTTGAGAAATAGCTCGTACTTCTAATATAATGTGGTACAATATATTTCCTAACATGATCTGGAGTCAAATGTGATGTCAGTCTGCTAAGAAGATTCTGTTATTTTTAAAATCATAGTCTTATTTAATCAGTCTTGATCCACCCCAAATTACAGATCATTCTAAAGAAAGGGCTACTCTGGGGCTGCCTCTGCTTCTTATTAAGAAGTCACTTTGACTTTCTAACTTCTCAGAGATCAAATTTCTATTAATAGTAAAACATTACTCAGGCTATTCATCTGGGACTAGTCTATAATACAAACTACTTTGGAACTTTGTGTTCTATATTTTGCTGTTATTAATTTAAACTTGTGTCTTGTCTCTACTAGCATTAACTGCCAGGATAACTAAGAGGCAGGCACACCCAAAGGCGCTGTCTATTTACTTTTGACTCTGTAATTTGCTAATCTCCACTTTGAGAAACCGATTCTCTTGTGTCCTCACTGTCATCTCTTGTGCATTTCAAGTCCTCAGAAACAGCCAAGTCTTTAACATAAAGCTGGTGTTTAGAGATTGGATATCTGCACAGCGCATACTCTGCGGCTCGCCTCCCACTTCCATGTGGCAAAATCATGGGCTGTCACGTAAACACATTCTACAATCCAGGGTGTGGCCGATGTGTCTATCTTTACCAAGAAACCAAGAAAAAAGGCTTTTGTTTTCAAGAGTTTTCACTTGCTAGTCTTTTTTTAATATGTTTTAGAGCAATTAAAAAAAAACTATCCTTGAAGTAAATGCCCTTTTAAAGCCCATAATTTTGACTCTAATTCTAGCATCTAGATATCCAGGAAAATTGTTCTGGATAAATTCCTTGTTTGCATTTGAAATCAAAGTTAGTACTCCCTTAAGTGTTCCTCTTCAACCACACATGAGGCTCTGAATTTGTCTCACATTGGCACACACTGGCTGCAGATAACTTTCTTGTTGAGCTATGAGTGGCAGCCGCTAATGTGACTGAAGTAAAATAGTTACAGATGACAAAGAAAAGAGCTAAACACAAACTGCTTACTTTGCAGCCTTGATGAGATGAGTCGTGCCATGGTCCCACCCTTGGACTGGGATTTCTATCAGCATCAAGTACTCTTTTAAGAGCTTTTCCTTCATCTCATTTTCAGGCTCTGTCAAAAAGTGAACTTTCAAGTCTTCAAATCTTCCTCGGTCTCTGTTAACAAGTGGAACAGCTCGGATTTCTGAGGGGAAAAAAAAACCACATAAGTAAAACAGTATTCTACTAAATGAGGTCTTATGTAAGGTCGTATATAAAATAATTAACTTTTGAAAGTGCAGAAAAGTACTATCTAGCCACAGTTGAACTCAAATGGGCAAACAAAATGTGCTTCACTCTAATATAAAATACATCTATGTGACATTGGGCAGGATATTTAACTTCTTCTAGCTTCAACTGCCTCATCTATAAAATAAGGCTACCAATGCCTATGTCTCACAGGAATGCTATGGGGATAAAATGCAACAAAATAATATACCTAAAGCACTTAATGTAGTGCTGACTTTACATGAAGCCATTAAAATAATAGCTACTTGACAAACATTAACCTGTTCTATACCAGGCACTGTATTCAGGGCTCTGTGTGCCTTAATTTATCATGTAATATTAATAGTAGTAGTGATGTATATAAATATATAATCTACTTGCAATTAACATGTTGAAAGTACTTTCCAAGTCATACACAAAAAGATATGGGGGTATTTCGATTACTGTTATTGCACTCCTGTTACTAACCAAACATATGACAGAATGATGTATTTAAGTAAAAACAGGATTCTTAAATAAGACTATTTCAGTAAGGACCAAGAGAGCAAACCCTGACGTTCCAGTATCTAACAGAATTTGTGAGTATGAACTGATGCAGTTTTCTTACCAGGCCCACTGTCCTTCAGGGTCACTAGGGGTACAAAGTGTTGGCTGTCGTAGCCGAGAACGATAGGGTATCTGTAGCATTCCTGGGGAGGCCAGTGGAGAGGCAGATAAATTCCACCCACTCTCAAAGGGGCGAAATTTGAACCCGATTCCAAACTTCTTAGCATTTTGTCTGTTCAATGAAAGACAAAGAAAAATAAGGCCCTTGAGTGACTTTCATCAAATTCCATTTAGCTACTGTTACCTGTAACTTTGGTAGTGTGGGTCTCCCCTGAGAGCGGAAAAGCTTTTTAATACAAATAAGTGATCTGCAGGCATCTCACCTGAAATGACAATGATTGGCCTTCTGAGGATGTTACAAAGGACAAATATGTGTATTTCTTCCAGTGAATTATACTGAAGTCCACCTTGGGCCCCTGGCGTGTCTGTGGATGCCATTTTGACGAGGGTGTCCCATTCATCATTCCAGTTCTAAGGGGAGAAAGGTGAAGGGAAAAAAGATTGAACATACTCTGCATCAAAAAGGCATTCTGACATCACTCAACAATTATTCATTTATATAACTCAGCTTATTTTTCCCCTTTCTTGACACCATCATTCAAATGATCACCCTTTTCTCCCGTTTCGGTTCTCTTCCTTTACTTTTTTCCACTACAAGGCAAACTCAGAAGTGGGGGAGGATGGGGACAGCACCTGCTTTCAAAAAAATCCCTGATGAGGCATTACATTGAAGCCCCTCATCCAACATACACAAAAATTCCAAGCTTGTGACTGAGGAAGGTGAGGCACGTGTCTCAGTCTGATTGACTAGTTCAGCAAATCATGCTAGGGGCAAATGAACCCCAAACCAGCAAAAATACCAAAGGAAAAGGCCACAGTCAGAAGACTTTCAGTTACAGTGAAGAGACCCACAAGCTGGGAATCTGCAACCCAAAAGCAGTGGCAAAAGCCTCAGGTTAATCCCACAGGAGGTTTCTGGTGTTTTCCATTCAGTATGTCTTAGCCAAATTCACGTGACCTAGTCAACCATATGATCCCTGAAGGCAGGACCTGGCCCGGGCGGGGTACCCTTTGCCCACCACGGAAGCCTGTCAATAGATGCTTATGAGGGAACAAGACATACCCGAGTGTCGTAGCAAAGCCCCGTTTCCACAAATTCCTGAGATTTAAGAGACTCCAGTTGCCAGCGGAATTTAAAGTTGCGCGTGTCTGTCTCCTTAAGCGTGCTGAAGAGTGCCTTCCTCAGGACCAAGTCTGTGTCCTGAACGCCCCACATGTACTGAGAAGTGGCGTGCATGAGGCAGTTGCCATCACCTGAGGACAGAAGGGAAGGGAAGAGACGCAAAATCAAGTGACCTGCATTTAAGGCCCAGCAAAGGTTTTCAGAATAAACTAGCCCTACTGCTACCACAGGGGACTGAAAGGTTTAATTTGGTTTAAATTCTCAGTCAAGGGCCAACTGATAACATATCACAAGGCAATGACAGCTTTAAGGAAAAAAATAATTCCTTTCACTCTTCTTCTTAATGAATGACACCAACAGTGCAAAGGAGCCAGGGGACGTTGGTTCTAGCTTGGTCTGCTCCTAAGTTGTTCAAGTGACCTTGGGGGGAATTCCGTAGGCATTTTTCCTCCTTGTGAAATGAGGGCACTAGATTATGGTCTCTAAATCCCATCCCTTTCCAGCATTCCCTGGTCTGCTAGAGAAGGAACTGGGACTATGCTCTCTGACTCTAAGGAAGAACGCACAGGGCAGCATGCACAGACAGGAAGCAGGCATGGCTTGGTTACTAGACAGGGACCTCTGGCTATGACTCAGCAGCAAATGACTTGACCATTCCATGTTAGCCTTTGGAACCTGGGAGTTTCCTCTCATTTTTAGAATGGGGTGGACAATACCAAATTATCTGTGGCCTGCCAGCCCTGGGCCCCCAAAACACCTTATGTGAACCTGCTTATTAGCAATTGTAGAGTCCTTTTTAAAACTTAAAGTATACCTGGATATGTAACTTTGAAAATAAATCAGTGTTTAGGGCTGGCATTTTGAGGGGAAAAAAAAAATCAGAACAGGTTTAATTTTATTCTGTTAATTTGTGACCTTTCCAAGTTAAAACTCATAATTCAATAGATTGCATTTTATTTCAACCCCCAAACAATAAGCATTTTGGGGGAATGTTTAAAACAAAAAAAAGTTGACTCATTAATTTCCTTTGACAAGTGCAAAATAGTTTTTATAAAGAAAAGTTAAATTTTCTTATTCTATAAGTAAAACTATAAAGCTACTTGAAATTTTATCAAATTTTAATTATGGTCAAACTGTAAAAAATAAAGAAAAACAACAAAACCTCAAATATGTATCCACAGGCAATATTCCTTCAATTTACACACTTAGAAAAACTAGCTAAGTGTTTGAACAAATGAACAAAAAAGATCACTCAAGCCTTGTGTCTTGGCAGAAGTGTGGCAACGACTGCATTCTGTTGAAATTTCCCCTTTGCAAAATCTAGAGCAAAGATAAGGCTTTTTTTCTTCTTGTGCTTACTTTCAGTTCTTTATTGAGATGCACCAGTATAAAATTCCCTAACTAACATCTGGAATTCCCCAGTGCTAAGTTATTTGACTAGCAATTGAGCAACAGCTATTGTACTTTTTGTTCTGGTGTGTAGACATTTAAACTGCGAAGTGCACCCTGGACTTTCCAAGTGGGTGTGGCCAGGGTGAGCTGGAATAGGGCTACTCATTATACAAGTGAAATCGCTGCAGCCAATAGACGCTGGAATTTTTCACATGAAGTTTCAATTTTATGCCACCTACTCCCTTCCTCATTCACCGCAGTCTCATATCCTCAAATGCAAACTTGTGAATCACCCCCTCCCCAAACAGGCCAATGCCTTTGAAGAACCCTCCTATGGGTGAGGGGTGGGGGGACGGGAGGATAAAAAAAAAGGTGCTAATAAAAATCAAAGAAGACAAATCATTTGTTTTTCCCTTCCTCCATTAAATATCTTTTCTTCCTTCCTCAGAATGTTAAGGAATTTTTCTCAAAAGTGGGAAAATACAAGCCTAAAAATCCTTATTTCTCATAAAATATTATCAAAATGCACTTGCTTTTGTAGTTTAATTTGTAGTGTGACTCCTTGTTGATATAAATGACTTATGTTTGCAAAATAAGTATTTCCTATTCATATTCTATTTTTTTCTTATGGAAATACAGCATTTCCTTTCTTAAGGAAATAGAGCCAAATGTCAGTTAATTCTGTTAATGATGACAAGGTTTTTCCCCTTCTACCACACTTCTAATTCAGTAGAATCTCTTTGTTTCCAAATCTCTCAAAGTTGACTCTATTTCTTTTTTGTAACAATGGGAAAGGGTTAAAAACCACCAATTGTCAGGCATATAAAGCCCTTGATGATGACTTAACATAATCACCTACTTCTTGGCATCACTTAATTTAATGCCAAGAACAGTGTAGACAGTACCTATCCCTAGTCTTCTGTCTACCTGTGTTTCTAAGAGTCCTTTCACAAATGCAGGCAAGACGTTGAGGTGATGTACGAGAGCCCCCAGAATCAAAATTTAAAAAACCCACAACCACTCTAAGTTACCCAAGTCAAAAATAGCCAACATTAATGTACCAATTTAGTTAATTAAGTTAATGTTCTTATCAAAATCATTGTCAACAAGGATTTTCTGCTTTTGGATGTATTGTTTTGATCAGGATGGCTTAGGACTGTCATTGATAGAAGGGCCTGAGATTCCTGCTCTGACCTAAACCATGGATTTTTTTTTTAATTGCTTTTGCACAGTCTACTTGCTTATCCTAATAATTATCTACATCCACAGAGTAGAGTTTTGCACCTGCATGAAGCATTATGCTCAGATGTTCCTGTTGATATCCACACTCTTGCTCAATGGAAATGATGGAAAAAAAACCAAAACAGTAGAGCTTGGAATGGGAGATAGCTACTCGTAGTCAAATCCATTGGGCAGAAAGGCACAGACAGGAAGAAATTCAGTCACTAGGACTCCCTAAAAGTAATGAAGTAGAGGTCTACAGTTTGTGCTAAAAATCTCAAATATCTTTCTATTCTATATTACAGGACCACAGGCCATAGAACCCAGGCAAGGGAAGAGGAGACAAAAGGAGTCTCTTGTCCTCAACAGCCATTCACTGGTTAACCCATAAAATGCCACCAATTCAAGAAGTATAAGAACAACACAAGCATTTTCTAATGACAATGGGAAACAACAGTAATAGTTTTCACACCATTTTTTCCTTTTGAACTTAAAACCTTTTAAAATTTCCATTACTGGCCATGGAAGGGTATTTTACACATGATTAAACAGTCACAAGAATTAGAAACAAATCATTTAACTGGGGCACAGTGTTTAGAAATACATTCCCCAAACCCTAATGTGCTCCGTGCTCTAACAGAGACAATTAGAAAATGTCTTTAATAAAAACATTCACAAAACAAGCTTGCTTTTATCACATGCCCCTTATGGAGTCTCTACACTTAGGTGTCTGTGCTAAATCTCAAGAGATTTGAGTTTGGGCTAATGCTATGAAAATTTCATGGATGGGGACCCAGTGGCAGAAGCCATCCTCCGGGCAAAAGCAGCACAACAGGGCAAGTCTTACCATTTGTTTTCAGAGCCACAAGCTTCCTGACTTCTCGACACCAGTTGAGCTTCTTCTGGCTTTCCAGGGAAGCCTGGATGTTTCTGTCGATGAGAGCTTTGTGGATGATCTCCCGAAACTGTGGGCAAAACTGGCAAGTTCTGAACATTTCCAGTGTGTACCGGTGCATGGTTTTAAAATGAGGAATGATCCCATTTGTAGGTTTAAAAATATCCTCTGGAGTTCTCTCTCTTGTCTTCACAGCTTTCCGCATATTGCTCAAATACAAAGCCTGGGGAAGGAGTTGTTCAGCCATTGTGCTCTCCAGCACCTGAAGAGGAGGGGGGAAGAGACCCATTCCGTTAGCCTGCCTTTGATACCACTCCTATATACCTGCCTGCAGGAAACCCCAGTGTTTGATCTTGTCATTACCCTAATCTGTAGGCACAAGATCTTAGTCACCTCTACTCCCAGGATACTAGCTGGCCTCAAAGATTAACTCACACTGGACTGTTTTAAGTTACATCACTTTTAAAGATTAGTCTAAACAAGAGAAGGAAGGCGGAGAGTGGGTACTGAGGAGGAGGGGGATAACCCGTGTTTTCAGTAATGTCTGTCTGTCAGGGAGTCAAGCCTGTCTGTCAGCAACAGGTACTGCGCCTCCAAATTGACTTAAGCTCTCACTGCATTCAGATGCCACTCTGGAACAGCTGCTGGATTTGGGGAGTACTGAATGCCAATTAAGGGCACAGTAGTACCTCTTCCCTTAAGACCACCACCAAGCAATCCCAGCTCTTGGGTACAGTCTTGATTTATCACTCCCTCCCTATGCTGGAATGACAATAAATATTTTATGAAAAATCCTCCAATTTTATGCTGTCATCCAGGCTGCTAGTTGGTGTTCCTCTTTAGCCCCCAAAAGAAGTATTTTTAAGGATTTTATTCATAAAATGTATTATAATATTTATAAAGAGTTAAAACTGAATGTTTTATAACCAACAAAAAAGTCTATTTCCAGCAAGATGCTTCCTAATTTTAAGACCAAACAGTCAGCACTCCTTCAGAGCCTACCCATTGGACTTTACAACAATAGGCTAAGAAACAGAATAACAATAGAACAAATAAATTCTACACTTCTAGTAACAGACATTAGAGCTCAATTATTTTAACTCAACTACCAACCAAACTTTTTCTTGTTTTTTTTTTAAATTTTATTTTTTGTTTGTTTCTTTTAGAGATGGGGTCTTGCTATGTTGCCCAGGCTGGTCTTGAACTCCTGGGCTCAAATGATTCTCCCACCTCAGCATCTCGAGTAGCTGGGACTATAGGCACTGCGGCACCACCGTACCCAGTGCAACCAAATTTTATCATCGCTCTCCAGGTACGAACACTCAGATAGATGCATTTCCACCCTGTTCTATACCCTGAAATCTTCAAGCATATTCAACTAGTGGAGGAAATGAGAGTCTAGAGCAGACAAGGAAAGAAGTTTCAGCCAGCAGACCACCTGAGACAAACAGAATCTATGACCCATGCCAACAGCGTGGGATGACGTGAATTAACATAACGTGGGATCTCTCCAGTGTGCAGCTCTGGTTCCCTAGCCCTTAGTAGGGTGCCTCACCACACATCCTAATTTCCAAGAAGACAAAGATGATTTCGGACCACAAAGATATTCTCTAGGAAGTTTTGCAGCAATTGTTTAGCCTACTCCTGCATCATACTATTTGCCAGGGCAACCCAGTGGATAAAGACATTAAACCTGTGTAAGACGGATGGCAAGAAACCTGGATTTTCGGGAAACCACCTCTGGGTGGCTCTAGGCTCTCTTAAAGTCATTGATAAGGTGTTCTAAATTCTGGTGGCCCACTCAAAGGAGAAAGTTTGGATTAGAAGACCCGGAGGTTGCTTCCAAGGAGTTTTATGGTGGTAGTTTTGGACTGGGATTCTTAATCTGATTGCTGGGGGAGGCCAGGGAGAGGTCATTCTCTGGGTCAGATAGTGATCTCTCCTATGATCTTAGACATTCCCTGCAGGTGGAATTGGGCAAAGTCATAGCAGGCCTACAGACATAATGAAGGGACAAAAATACCACATACACTTTTCCTTTATGGTACAGCAAAAGTTTCTTTCACAACGTCATTCATCCATCCATGCACCCATCCACTCAACAAACACTAGCTGACCACCTAATGAAGGGTGATCACCACGCTTGACGCTGGGGCTAAAAATAAAAAATGGCCTTATTCCCTGCCTTGAAGTCACATAACCACCTTAGTCTGCAACTAAGGCAATGAAGGTACAGGTCCTGAGCAGGTCCCACAGCCATTCAGGGGCAGAGCTTTGCACAGGAGCCAGGTTTTCCAATACCTGCCTTTTCCAAGTCCCACAACATACCTGTGGCTACAGGGCCTGCCACTCTCAAATGGAAACAGTCCAGCAGTAGGAAGATTTTAAAAAACTAGGTATTGCCTCTTGTTGCTTTTCTGACTTCTATTTTTCTCTTCTGGACCTAATGATTTTTCAGCAAAGATCTAAAATAGTGAGAGCTGTAAACCATATGCAAGACATGCAAATGTCAATATTCGATAGTCCAGTGTGACCTCATTCATATATTTAGCCTTGCACAGCCTGCAAAATTGCCTCCTTAAAAGATATCAAAACCCACTGCCCAAGTTTCCAGTTCCTGGACTTCTCCACACTTAAGATTAAAGTGGGTTTTTCTGACATAGGATTATAACGTCCTTATGTGCAAAAAAAAATACAATATTAGGCTTAACATTTTGTTTTTACATTCATTACCTCGCTGCCTTAATAAATTTCCCAATTTTTGTCACAAGGATCAATGACATTCTATAGAACTTATTCATTACTCAAACTCTTCTCCACCTTGTTTTATTTTCCCACTCTGCGCAAACATTTTTGTCCATGATGTGGAGATCTATGAAGTATTTGTCAACAAATACCTCATCCAAATATTGGGGAGTACCCCTCCAAAAATTCAAAAATTGTACAAAGAATTGCCAAAAAAAGAAAAAATCAAAGTAGAACCTTAGACAATGAGACTGGAGCACTAACTGGCTGGCCAGTAATCTGGGACATTAGGGTTGTGGTCCAGAGACACTTTAATCAACAATGAATGGTTCCCCCAAAATGCTGCCCTGAGACACTCAACCAGACTGGCTTTCCAAGGAAAGCAGATCAGAGCCAGGGAGAAGTGAAAACAAAGGGGGCTCAAAAAGAGCCAAGCTCCTTCCTTACTTAATACCACTTGCTTTCCTGAGAGACCAGGTGGCAGGATGTGGGACGACCCGGGCTGACAAAGACTGTCTGACTGTGGGGTAGGGGCTGGAGCAGCAGCCTGCAGATCGCTGCTGAAGTGGAGCCCCCCAAAGGCAGGCTACCAGCGCACTTCCACATGCATAGTTTTCTTACACTTCTGCAATGAAAAAGTGGGACCCCGAGCCCCAACCCCACCGTCCTGCACAGTCCCCTGGAAGCTGTATCTGGGAAGGTGGTTGACTGAAGCCCCCCAACCTCGCCTTCTCTGGCTGCCCCCGTGGCACCTCAGCCCCGTTGGGCTGGTTGTGCACAGTCTGGGAAGAAGTCACAGTGCTTCTGCAAGGTCTACGTGGCCATGGGCATGGAACGCTTGATCGCAAAAATAGACACGAAAAGGAGCAAAGCACCAACGACCACCCGCCCAAGGGGCCCGAGGGGCGACTCTCCAGCAGTCAGCTGCAGCTTAAGTTCTCTGCATTATCTGAAAAGAACAGCTGGCTGGAGAAATCCAGCTGGCTGTCACCCCCATCTGGAGCGGCGACTTCAACTCCCAGCACTTCAAAACCTAGAATGGGAACACACGGCCAACAAATCCCCCTCCAGGACAGCTGCAAAACCAATGCCCTGTAGACGGGGCCAGCCCGGGGGTCGTACCCCACACGCACCCGCAGCCCTCGGCCGCGGTGAGCCCGAGGCGGACGGCGCAAGGAGGCGCGGCGCTCACCTGTCTGAGCCGCGCGATCCTCTCCCAAGTCCCACGTCCCGGTCAGGACAGGCGCGCGAGGCTGGCGGGGGTCGGGCCGAGGCTGCGCCCCATGGACGCCCGGAGTCGGGCTTGCTCGCTGCCGGGGGTGTGATCTCTGCTGGCGGCAGTCCTCGCCGCTCCGCCCCCGCGGGCTCGCTGCTCTCCGCACTTGCCCGCCACGAAGGCTGCAGACTGCGCAGTTTCCTTTTTTCCCTTTCAGTTGTACTGCCCGCGACCGCCGGGGATTTCCAGGGACTTTCCAGTCACGTGACGCGCCGGCCCCCCCGGGGCTGACCGGCAGGGGGCGCAGGAGGCGAGCGGCGCGCGAGGCCCCCGCCCGGCCCGGCCCGCCCCGCCCCGCCCCGGCCGCGCGGAGAAACTCCTGCGCCCCGCCCCGGGGTGTCCCCGCGTGAGTCACCTGGGCATTTCGGAAGCTGGGCCCAACGTCACATCCATGTGGAAATCGCGGTGATGGGAACTGGAAATGAAATAGGTTCTTTTTCGCAGCCGTTTTTCTGCAGAAAATCATCAACTGTGGAGAAGAAGAAGGGAAATAAGAAAGAAAGAAAACCCTGAAAACCACCCCGGCGCCCTGGACCGCAGGCCTCCGGCAGAAGTTGAAAAGTTTGAGCTGCGCACGTGACAAGCTCGGAGGGGGAGTCCTAGACAGGGCCCCGGAGGGGATTTCTAGAGAAAGGAGCAGTACAACCCCGGACCCCAGCCTGGGTGAGGTGGAGGTCCGGGGACACATGCGACCCCGTAGTCCTGCGGTCCTGGCCTTCGCGGGGGCAAGGCCGGTCTTGGACAGAGTTAGGAGTCAGAACGACCCCCGCCGGTATCCCCGCACTTGCTCCATTTCCTCTTCGCTATTTCTGCACACCAGGCACCCAGGTGGCATCACATTTCAGTAGTATTTCAGTTTAGAAAGCAATTCTAGTCTGGTTATGTGTTTCCTTGCCTTGTGTTTCCAAGGCCAGTTTATTAGGTGTATTTTTAGCTGTCCTGATAAGTAGTTCACCCCCGGGATGCCAACGCCTGCTAATACTTTGTGTCCCCCCCCCCTTCCGCCCCCACGCGCTCTTGGCTTGGGGACTGCACTGCTCAGCCTTCATCTGGACGGTGAGTCACCTGGAAATGGGTGCTGGCCACCTGGGCAGTGAAGGTGCTGGAGCTGTGGAGGGAGGGGCCTTAGGGCGCTTTTACTGCCTTGCTGCCCTCTAAGCACCCGGTACCCTTTGGACCATTCACTTAGAATGGCTAAGTTGGAACCAGATTGAAAGTATATACTATTGTCCCCTTAAGTATACTTAAGAATAGTTGTCAGGCTATATATTGCAAGTTTTGAATTAAAAAAATATGATCCTCTCTGTAGTGAGAACCTGCAGAGACTGGGGTGGGGGCTGGAAAGAGGGTGGCACTTTTTTGGCAAAGGGAGGTTTAGAGCAGAGAGTCAGTAGTGGCTACCGGCCCAAGGCTGGTCCCTGTCTTTTTAAACCCATGGCTGGAATTTTTTCCAGCTCCAAATCTTTTGTTATTGCCCTCTTCTTCACATGTTTTCAGTTGTCAACTCTCAACAATGGATAGTCGACTTAGTAATACAAAATGACATTTATCAGGTACTTAATATATGCTTATATGTGCTTCTTTGAAATTTCACAATATTAAGGGGGTACACATATTTTTGTTACATGGATACCTTTTATAATGCTTAAGTCGGGCTTTTAGTGTGCCCATCACCTGAATAGAATAGTGTTCATTGAACTTGATAGGTAGGTTTTTACTCCATCCCTCCTCCCCCTCTTTCTTGATTTCCAGTGACTTTCACATCTCTTTGCGCCCGTTGTGCCCATCGATTAGCTTTATATATGCTTTTATATGAAGCTTAAGAAGCGTAAGGCATTTGCCCGAAGTCTACACAACCAGAAAGTGGCAGAGCCACCCCTGGAATTAGGTCTGTCTTTCTCTAAAGCCCATACTGATAAGTCTTCATTATTAAACTCTTCCTTTCAGGAAAGGTCCTATAAGATTTCAAGTTTCAGGGGCCCTGTTGATACCCCGACGCCCATTGTCTCCAACACACTGCAGTCACTTAGCCAAACGTGGACCCCTGGGCAGAATGTGGCTTGGGAGGCAAAAGGGCCTTGGTTCCAGCCTCAGGAAACCTCCTAGACTTCTGTTGAGCTGATGAAAGAAGATAATGTCTGTAACAGAACACCCTGCACAGAATGTTAATCCTCAGATCACTCTGCCTGGCGCTCCTTTGTGAACAGAATCTGTCTGCTCGCTCTCATCTCTCTCTGCCTCTGACACTCCACCACTTTGTGCTGCATCCACTGCCCATTTCTGACTCGTGTCTTGCTCCCTGGTACGATGAGCTAGGAATGCAATAGGGAAGAATGACAAGCCCGAAAGGCCATGTTCATACCTGTCACTTCTAATTGTCCCCTCGTGGCTGTCTTGCCATCATGCCTGCCAGGATTTGTGACAAGGGTAATAGCAGTCAGATACAGGAGTGGTCTGTAGCCCTCAATTTTGTTCTACCTCTATTTTCCACTGTTCTACTATATAGCTTGTTGATTCGTCCTCCCCACCCCCAAGCAGTTTTTACTGTCCTTTCTAGCTTCTAAATCGGGGCTTTGTTGGGCTGGACATGCAGCTTTTCCCTTTCTACTGCTTAACAAGACCAATAAGAATTTTCTTGGTGGGCCAGGTGCGGTGGCTCATGCCTGTAATCCTAGCACTCTGGGAGGCCGAGGCAGGTGGATCATTTGAGCTCAGGAGTTCGAGACCAGCCTGAGCAAGAGCGAGACCCCATCTCTACTAAAAATAGAAAGAAATTATATGTACATCTAAAAATATATATAGAAAAATTAGCCGGGCATGGTGGCACATGCCTGTAGTCCCAGCTACTCGGGAGGCTGAGGCAGTAGGATCGCTTGAGCCCAGGAGTTTGAGGTTGCTGTGAGCTAGGCTGATGCCACGACACTCTAGCCTGGGCAACAAAATGAGACTCTGTCTCAAAAAAAAAAAGAAAGAAATTTTCTTGGTGGTGGTTCAGAAAGAAAGAATAGAAGAGAAGGAGAGAGTATAGATGGAGTGAACTCTTATGAAAAAAGGGGATATAAAATTTGTGGAGATTTGTTGAAGGAATTAAAACCAAAGAGATATAGAGTACCCAAAAACCTTGAAAGGGACTTTAATTTTTGCTATAGACATTGTCAAATTGGACAGAACTCTTCAAAGAGGAAGGGATATTTATTAACATCTAGACACATAGGAGGAAAAACATGTCTCCTTATTAGAGGAAATAGGGATTGTAGTTATGTGGCATGTTTTTACAAGTTCCTAAGTTATGTGCCATTTTCACCGTGGTGCCAGTGTTCACACATCGTGAACCGCATAAAATGAGCACATGTGACCTCTCGGAATTAAGCGGTCCTGGAGGGACCATGCCTGCAGCCTGTATGCTTGTATCACACAATGGAAAAGATGTACATGCCCAGGTGGTGGAGAAACCTGATGAAAGTGAGGCACATGTGACAAGTGGGAAGGGGACCAGGCTCAGCTCCAGTGCAGGTCATGAGCCTTTCTTAATCAAGAATCAGTGATGGCTGGGTTCAGTGGAAGGTGCCTATATAGTCCCAGCTACTCCAAAAGCTGGGGCCAGAGGATGCTTTAAGTCCAGGTGTTTGAGTCCAGCCTGGGCAGCACAGCGAGACTCAGACCCTAAGAAGAAAATAAATAAATAAGAAGAAAGTACATTAAAAAAAAAAAAAAGTCTTTCTGAGTGTATGGAATTCCAGGGCATGGCAATCATGGGTCAAATTAAAACTGGACATTTTGTGTCTGTTGTACAAGAGTCCCCTCCCCTTTTCCCAGCACTATGCTCTATTGAAAAGGCAGATTCTTGTTAAACATATTTTAAAGCAGCCTCCTGTGAGTATAGATAGCAGTTTAGTTATTACAGAGTAGCTTTGAATCCTGCTTCAGTTTTTCAAATCCTGCTTCAAACAATACTAAAGAATAATGTTTGCCCTTTCAAGGCCATTGCCAGGGCTAGTTCTGAGAATATAAGAGAAGGTCTTTGTGGATTATAACTGTGAGAACTGGAATAATGATGTCATAGATTTCATCATCATATGAATGCCAAATTCTACTGAAAAGCTATTTCTTATCCAGGGACCTCAGATCCCTTACAGGTGTTTTCTGAGCTGAATGGAGAAAGGAAGACCCACCATGGTGGAGGGACGACTACAGTAACCCAGTGAGTCACTAGTAACAGGAACAAAGACTGGAAGGGAGGCAAGTCAGTTTACTGCCAAGTATAGCTCTTGTTCCACTTTGCCTGAAAGCATGGGATGCTGACATCTAAAACTTGTGAGAAAATTTATTGCCCCTGTGAATTCTGATTTAATTTCCTGCCAACACTTGGCAAAGAAATTTTATTTTATGTCATGAATCAATATTCAATTCTTGGTTTCATTTCCGTTTCTGTGGAGGCTGCTATTAATGACCAAATTTGAACAATGACAAAAAGCCCAGAAATGGATATTACTAGGAACCAACTGGTGTTCAGCGTTGGTTTTAGCAGTGCACTGGATATTCACCAAGATAAATTAGTTTCTGTTATTTGGAAGAGTCCTAGACATTGTGAAAATTTGCCTTTGACACTCTTCATTTGTCCTTCCGTCTCCTCAGTCCAGTTTGGGGTCTCCACAGTCCTGTCTCCTGAGCACTCCTCCCCTCCACCCCATCGCCATTAAAAAGGGATTTGGCTTTCATTCTTTCAGGGACCTATTTTCTTGGACTGGTTAATAAGGTAATTCATGCTCATTTTCCAAACAGCTTGCAATGTGTTATTGTGCTATATTTCTTGAGAAAACATTTTTATTGAAACCAGAACTTTCTAGAACTTAACGGTAGAAATTCCAAGCACCTTAGCAGAGTGGAGAAGGAGTTGCTACATATGATTCTGAGAGTCTGTGGTTGTAAAACACACCATGGATTTAATAATAAAATGGGGTGGGGTGGGGGAAACAACCTTGTTTTATTAAATGTACACGTTCTTTCTTTTACTCACTAACAATAGCCTACATTTATTGATTTGATTGCCTTCCTCTTCTTCACTGTCACCATTCATGTTTGATTCTAAATCATCTTGTAGTTTTAGGATTCTTCTGAGCTGATCTTGGCCCTTGATGGTTGTGCATTGCAATGCTCAGATAGGCTGTTTTCGGTAATCTGGCTCTTCTGGCCTCTTTAGAACCTTAGGGTTGACCATAACGTTACATATTCCTTTAAGCGTCTCCTGAGACTAACCTAGAGATAGTCCTTTAAGATGCTCTGTTCAGTGACAAGTACCTATTCTAGCTTTGGAAAGGAATTGGCGCTAAGCCTTTAATCATGAAGGATGGCTAATATCTCCATGATGTATTTAAACAGCTTTATCTCTATGTGGGGACTAAAAAGGTCCTTGGTTCTTGCTCTACCAGAAACAATGGACTTTTGTTCTGTGTTTTTTAGCTTCAGTGTAGCATCATAATGTATCTCTTGAAAGACATTTTATTCAACAAATAGGAATCCAAATTTAAGTTAGACTGAACTTCTTGTTGAGCTAGACTGAAAATGACTCAGCAGAAGTGAGTCTTGGTGTTCCTTTATTTTGCTGAGCTCAAGCCTGCTTGCCTCAGGGCCTTTGCACTTATAGTTTTCTCTGCCAGGACTGCCTCCCTCAAGTCCTCAGCATTCAGTTTTCTGCTTACATGTCATTTAATCAGATAAACATCCCTGACTACCGCATTTCCTATCCATCTCTCTTTGCAGTGTTTTTCACAACTGAAAATTCTTTATTTATTGTTTATCTTTTCCCACTGGAATGAAATTCTTTGAGAGCTGGATTCTTGCATATCATCGTTCACCTCTGTATCCCCTGTGCCCAGAAATGTGCCTGTTGCATGGTAGGAACTCCGTAATAAGATAGATGAATGAAATGATTGAGGGAATGAATGAGATAGCCTTTGCATGTACACTTCTGAGCTTGCAAATGCACAGGCAATGAGAACCACCTCTCTTTATTTTTTGGCATCTGAGTCATTTCACATGAATTTTTAAACTAATAACTGTGTCAGAAATTTTAAAATGTTAAAAAAAAGTGTCAGAAAATTGAAGGAATGTAGTATTTTGGGAGTCCAAACACATCAATGCAGTTTACTGAGCCTAAGTGTTGAGTTCATCTTAAGTGATTTATCTTTTTGCATAGGCAAGGCACTAAAAAGAAGACCGGAAAAGAAGAGGTATTGCTTTTAAATTTTAAGTCCCCAAATGTACTACTAATTGTCTTTAAGTAAAACTTCACTCATTGAAGAAGAAAATAATCTGGCTCTAAATAAGAGAATGTGTCCCTGAAAAGAACCAGACCAGTCATTTTCCTCTTTCTTATTTGAATGAATAAATATCAGCAAGGAAGAGACACAGAGACCCTGTGGTGGCATGTTTAGTGTATATGTTTATGTATGTTTATTCTTTTGTTTACAGTGACATGGCAATTTTCCCATATGAATGTTTAGAAGTTTTAAAATGTTTTATTGTGAATTTTATTTTTTAATTTATTTGTAAATGAGCTTATATGCAAAAATATTAATCTTATATTTTATGTTAATGGAAAAACTTATTAATATTTTCTTAACTTGTCTTGTTCTCATAAAAGCCTTAGAATTTAGCCTCATTGATTTCTAGTTTTCATTAGAGAGCATTTGGAAACTTAGAAGAAAATTTTGCAATTGCTATATTTTTAGTATATGCTTTGCAGGGAGTGGGGGATGAGGGCGGGGGTGGGGTGCCTGAGTTTTTCTTCCTTGAAATAAATCTGCTGAATCTGTCAGTTCTCTAGAGAAAACAACTAGATGGGCATTATGCTTCATCTCTAGAATGAAGTGTACTTATTCTCTTGAAACGAGTGACTTCCATGGTATCTTATAGAGGTACTAAAACAAATCTCCACTTGTCACAATTTAGTTCTGAAATGAACCCATAAGAAGAAATGCCTTGATTCTTGAGTCTTTCATGGTTGGTTCTGGTGTTCTCTGGTTGAACAAGTCATTCCTTGGTTGGTTCTCAATGATGTCAAACATCCAAACCTGAGCAAATGTGGGATTTGAGATTAAAAAAAAAAAAACATTATGAAAGAACTTAATTGATATATATATATATATATATATATATATATATATATATATATATATATATATATATATATATCTCCCTGGCTTTGAACTTCAGGAAAATTATTATACTTCTTGGGTGGCTGCAAAGTTCTTGGCCTTGGGCATTTTAACTATAATTGCTCAAAAATGCACAGCCTGTTATGTCTTATTTTCCAGCTATGGTAGTTTTCTTTGTGATAACTGAACTTTCAGTGCAGAACTTTGGATGCTGCTGTTTTCAGAGTGCCTTTCTAGGGCTAAATCAGATAATTTAAATGAAAAACTCATCACAACAAAACGTAAATAACCTTTCCAAACTAATGCTCATTTACTCTAAGCCTTAAAACTTCTTGTCTGTTTGTCTGAGTTAATACTGTTTTTAAATTTTTAGAAAACATTTCATGTTGAAATTCATTTTGAGAAACTTTAGAAAAAATGGTAGAACTTTCATCCAAACCAAGAGATTAAGCGATTGTTTTTTTCCTTTCTTAAATTGGCTTCATTTTGCTCATTTATAAAATGAACAGCATGAATGCACTGGTCCCTAAGAGTCATCCCAAATCCAACATATTCTCCCTCTGTGGTTCCATCAAGAAAATGGAATATGAACTAATATTCCAGTGGAGGATATTTGATTAAAAAAATCTGAGTACAGGGTCTGAATCAGACTGCTGGGTTCAAAACTCAGCTCTGCCACTTACTAGTTAAATGACCGTGGGTAAGTTACTTGCTTCTCTGCTTTAGTTCTGCATTTGAAAAATGGAGATAATAATAGGACCTACAGTTATTAGGAGGATTAAATAAATTAATACATGTGATGTGCTTAGAATAGTGACTGAGGTATAGTAAGCACTCAACAAATGTTAGTTATTATTTGCCCACTTTATTGACAGGATGAGTCTTTGTATTCTAAGATTTGCTTGGAATTAATCAAACTAAAAGCTACAACAGGCATTTTATGGTGTTTTCCATATTTTTGAGGAAGAAGTATTACCTTTATATTGCAAGAGAGTTCAAGAGTTCCTTGAGACATTTACTTATTTTTACCAATATAGACCTATAGAACTATATCGAATATTGGAGCTTGAGGAGATCTTAGAAACCATCAAGACTGATGATTGTCAAACTACATTCTACACAAGATTTCCAGAATTCCTCGGAGATGACATGAAACTCATCCTTGATAAGCTTCCAAGGTCTTTCTTCTTTTTTTTTTTATTTTTTTTTGAGACAAAGTCTCACTCTGTTGCCCAGGCTAGAGTGCTGTGGCGTCAGCCTAGCTTACAGCAACCTCAAACTCTTGGGCTCAAGCGATCCTCCTGCCTCAGCCTCCCAGGTGGCTGGGACTACAGGCATGCAGCACCATGCCTGGCTAATTTTTTCTATTTTTAGTTGTTTGGCTAATTTCTTTCTATTTTTAGTAGAGCCAGGGTCTCGCTCTTGCTCAGGCTGGTCTCGAACTCTTGAACTCAAGCAATTCTCCCGCCTCAGCCTCCTACAGTGCTAGGATTACAGGTGTGAGCCACTGCACCCAGCTGAAGGTCTTGCTTCTAATTCAACCAGAGTGGCTTTGCTTCCATCTGCTTTATATACTGCAATTCTGGATAAGAATTTATCTGATTTTACACAAATCTCATTGAGTTTTTTCTAATGAAAAAAGTGAGCCTCAGTGAGGTGGATAGATGTGCATAGTAACACGTAGCAGGTTAATAACACACCAGAAGTAAAACCCAGGTTTCCTGACTGCCCAATAGACCACATTCTACCAGGCTACCATGGAAACTTTCAACTCGATTAAAGTAAAAACAAACGAACAAACAACAACAACCACCACAAAAACCCCATGGTTTCTTCCATTTGATAAAAGCAGTAAAACCTAAACCAAGGGAACTGGAATTTAGAGGTTAGATAAGATGACAGAGATTGGGCCTTTACATTGTTTTGTAAATTCTTCAGACCTTAATCTCATTTAACTTCCCCATCTATACAAAAAGGAATACAATAATTGCTATTGTAGGAAGCATTCCAAGGGCCAAATAATTCATAGGTGTCAAACTACCGTGGAATTCGGGAATGAAAAATTCCCTACAGCTCTAAAGCAAGCATTATAATTTGAGGTTTCCTGGCAGTTTTTGCAAGAAAAGAAAACTAACCTTTCTTTTCCGGGCCAAATGCCAAGGTAGGTAATTACCCTTCGCCCACTTTCTTTCCCCAAGCTGTTTTAATTAGATAAGACTCTGCCTTCGTTTCCTTTGGCGAACTGTGTTGGGATGTTGCCACATGCCCTTCAACAGCTATCAATGCTGTAGTTTGCTGAGTGCTTTTCCCTTCAGAATGGAAAAGGTTTTGTTGTAAGGACCTGACTTTTTCCAGGGTATAAAATGCTTTCCAAGGAGCAGAGGGTAGAGGGGGCATATTTTTATGTTTCCCAACACTAGAGCCCTCAGTTTCTAGTCCCTGGAACCCCAGGGACCCCCCCCCAACCCCGGTCAGTCAGGAAGCTGTACCTTCCCTGCTTGTGCTGGATGTCTCTGGCAGATGTTAAAGGAAAGAATGGTTCGATAGATCAGTCTTGCAGTCAATCTGCCACCTCACACTGTGTCCCCTATGCCTTGAAAAACTGCCCAAAGAACTGATGGATCTACAGAGTCACAATGACAGGGCATCCACTGAGCCCCACCATCTTGCCAACAATGTGGCTTTCCCACAGCAGCACGACAGCAGTGCCTGATGCCAGGTACAGGCAGCGCTTTGCACTCAGACAGAGCTGAGTTCTAGAACCAACTACCCTACTTAACAGTAATGTTATTTTAGGCAAGTTACTCAAGTTCTAGAAACTTCTTTCCTCAGGCTTACATTATTTTTGACTTAAAATACCTTGGAGCTGTCCATATCAGCACATGCAATCTACTTTATTATTTCATTAACAGCTGCACAGTATTCATCATGCGGTACCATTGTTTAACTACTGATAGACATTTAGGCTGCTTCCAGTCTTTTTGCTCTGGGAGCCAATGCTGCAATGCGGGTGGGTCATTTCACACATAGGAATATGTCTCTGTAAGGTACAGTCTTAACAAGTGGAATTGCAGAGGTAGAAAGATCATTTGCATTTGAAAGCTGGATAGATAGGGCCAACTTGCTCTCTGTTGTAGATGGTCCTTTGTACTCTCACCAGCAGTGCCTGAGAGTGGTTCCAAGAGGTGAAAATGGCATCTATTTACAGTTTAATGTGATTTTTTTTATCATAAATGAGTTTGAACATCCTTTCATATTTTAAAGAACTGTTTTAATTTCCCTTTCTGTAACTGCCCAAGCCTTTTGTGCACTTTCTCTTGAGTATTGGTCTTCTTATCAAAGTGTAAGAACTGTTTACATATAGGGAAATGAACCCTTAGTTTGTGGTATGAATTGCAAATATACATGCATACCTATGTATACGTAAAGTTTGTCTTTTAACTTTGCATATGGAATAGTTTTCCAAGCAGAGTTTTAAAAAGTTGTTTTATGGCTTTTTAGTTTTTATCATATTTAGAAAGGTCTTTCTCACTCTGAAATGAAAAACATAAGTACAAATTTCCTGATGTTCTTCTCAGTATCTTGTGGTCTCAGTTTTCACATTTAAATATTTGATCCATATGGAATTTATTTTAAGCTGTGAAGTAGAGGTCTAATTTTATTTTATTTCTTCAGATGGTCATCTAGTTGTTTCAGTATTGTTTGCTGAATAGTACACCAATCTCCAACTGAATTTATCATATATTTAATTTCTTCCTGTGTTTTGATATATTGTTGGAATTTCTAATCTGTTCCACTGATTTTTTTGTCTGTTCTTATGCAAGGAAAACATAGTTTTAATAATTAGAATTTTGTAATATGCTTTATTCTCTAATAGAGTATCTGTCTTCTAGTTTTTTTTCCAGAATTTTCCTGGCTAGTCTTGCTTGTTTATTTTTTCATATAAACTTTAGAATCCACTTATCTAGTCCCTCTCTCCCCAACAAAATCAGTTAGTATTGGGGAGGGGTAGTGAATTAAATTTATGGATTAATTTAGGATGACTTTATGTATTTATGATGTTGGACCTTTTTATTGAAGACTATGATATATGTCTTTCCATTTAACTATTTTTGTGTCTCTCAGTAGTATTTTGAAGTTTCTGTATTTTTCTCTATGTTCCATATATACACAGTCGTTTGTCATAAAGTGTAGATATTATGAAAGGGGATAATAATGATACCTACCTCAAAGATTTGCTGTTAAGGATTAAATGAAGATAATATACAGTGCCTAGCTGTAACACACATAAAACATATAATTTATGACAAATGTACACATTGCCATATCCGGGACTGTGTGTGACTAATCCAATAAGATAAGTCAGTCTTTCAATAATCTCAAATTTCCATGGTTGTGACTCATACTTGGCTCTACCCTTGAAATAGACACTATTATTCTACCTATGTCACACTCACCTATGTCCTGGTCACCTCCACAATAGGTGTATGGAGGTGACCAGAAGTCCCAACAGGGGTGTCTGTGGGTGTCCTCGTGGGACATGAGATAAATGGGGTATGGCTGCTCTCCCTGCCCAAGGGAGGTACCAGCACCCAGAAAGAGGTCACCGCATAGAAGTCACGTTTCACATCTCTCTTGACAACTGAGGAGTAGGAAGAAAATATTGCCAGATACACTGTAGATTTCAGAGCTATTTTATTTCTGTTTTGAAGGTAGAGGCTCTCCCTCCATAAGATAGTAGGGGTTTGATAAGATTGCTCAGTTGTCAATCACATGAAGAGTGTGGATCATCATCTCCTGACACTCAGCACTCCCTATACAGGCATTTTACACACCTTGTGCACACTCACTGTATACGCAGTATCGTAAAGCAATTTTACTTGCTTTATCATATTTAGTCTTCTGAAGGTAGGTATAATCATCCCATTTTACAGATACAATAACTGAAGGTCAAGGTCACAGATCTAAAAACTGGTAAAACTGTGGCTAGAGATGTCTTGTCTCCAAAATCTGTACTATTAACCACATTCCAAAGAAGTTAAATGAAATTGAAATACTATTTGACTGCATGTCAGGGCAAGCTCCTTCATCTGGAACAGAAGCATTGTCATGCCAGGTATTATTAATGTACAAATTCTTTTTGTTAATAAAATCACACCTGAAGTGAGAGCTGTATTTCCTTGTCCTCCTTGAAAGTCAGCCTGAAAAAGTCCCAGGAAATGTAACTACCTTTTCAGTTGCATTTGCGTTCAGGAGATAAGATTGACATTTTCATATGATCTGAAAATGCCATAGCAGCAATATCCGAGGTGGACTCTATTCAATTATTTGTCTTAATTTTTTAGTTAAAGAATTTGCTTTCATTTGGTAGAAAATTTATTTATGTCACACTTCATTTGGCCTTTCCCAGGCAATCTATCCAGCCTCTGAGAAATATATCCACAAATAGGAAAAATGGTTCAGCGAATTACATATTCCCCAAGGGAAAAGCATGTGGCTAATGAATCAGGGGAACCTGAATGCCCAGGGAAGAGCACACTGAAAGCGTTTCAACGTGAGTCACAAAACATAAGGACTACCCCATGATCAAAAAAGGTGAATGAACAAAGCCAGAATTCGTTTTTTAGTTTCCATCAATGTAATCGGGATGGACTTGTCCCCACACAGGCTGGCGAGGCCTGCTGTGTAAAGGTTAAGAGTTTGTCACTAAAGTACACAAAGGGATGCCCTGTCAGAGAAGGGGCTCCAACTAGGCATGGAGAGCCCAGAGCCTGGGAACCAATATTGGTTGAGTGGCTCAGGCAATTGGAAGGTCACGTTGACATTCCAACAAGGGAAAAGGCCTAGAATCTGGGAGCAGAAGTGTGCAGACATCTGCATAGTTACAGAGCTGGCAGGAGATGGTGGCTGGACTAGGTGTCAGAGTACCTCATTCCTAGAAGAACTGGGGAGATCAAATCTGGGACTTACTCTTGGAGGAAGTGGAGTATTTGGTGTTTTAGTAAGGGAGATACTTGGGCAAAAGAACTGACTCTCTGGGGTGGGAGGGAAAGGCTTGTTCCTGGGAACTATATGTCTGTATTGCTCATTGCTACATTGTCTTCAAGAGGAGGGCCTCTGCTTGGCACATAGGAGATACTCAATTAAGTGTTTGCTGAGTGAATAAATGAGGCATAAGGCAGACACCTGGGACTGGAGTGTAGGACACGTGGTGAGAGCAAGTCTCTGAATGGGGTTGACTTGATGCTGAGTCACCTGAGCAATGACTAAGGACACGGTTATCGCAGAGCCTGGGGTGGGGCTGAAGCTGCTGGTGGCAGGTGCAGTGGCTGGGTGCCGGGCCCAGGAGGGGAAATTAAGAGGATGAAGAGTAGGCAGGCAGTTCCTTACTCACTCTCTGACAGCTTGACATTATTATTAAGACTTCACTTTTGATCAAACACACTGAAAATGTTTTGCCAGTTTCCTCAGTTTCCATGGAGCCTCTTATTAAGGAAGCCACATGTCCCACACATCCAGGGTTCACAATCTTATGAGTTACCATTCAGTTTCAATTTATTTAATGCTTGCTATGTGGCTGGCACTGTGATAGGTCCAGTACAGCCAGTATCTCTGTTCCGCCAAGTAATCCTTAAAGGTGGCACTCTGCTTATCCGCTCCTAGATACTGTTGACACTGCTGGTCTCTGCATCACACACTGAATGGCAAGAATCTGCAGCAGGGCGGGCCAGATAGGAAGTGTCTTCAGCTTTGTGGGCCATATGGTCTCTGTCACATCTCCTCAACTCTGCCATAGATGCATAGCGCGAAAGCAGCCAGAGAGGACGCGTGAACAAGTGAGTATGGCTGTGTGCCGGGAAAACTGCATTTATGGACACTGAAACTTGAGTTTCATGTGATTTTCAAGTGTCACAAAGTATCATTTTTCTTTTGATTTTTTCAACCATTTAAAAATATAAAACGATGTATTAGCTCGTGGGCTGTGGTTCCCTGACTTCCAGTCCAGAAAATTCTGTGGCCTCAGTCTCAAGGAGGTGAAGAACTTCCCAAAGAGGATAGCCCAGGCTTTGAGCTTTTGTGAGATCACCGCCAGCCACAACAGGTGGCAGACAGGTGACTGAGATGCGGAATACCAGGTGTGGAATCGGATTTGCCCCTTCCATCAGGGCAACACAGCAAAGCTTTTTAATCTCTTAGTACTGTAGTTTCCTCATGTACAAAGTGGGGCTAAAACGAGTACCTACGTCACAGGGTTACTGTGATGAGGAAAAGAGATGCATTGATGCAAATACAACTTTCATGCTACCTGACAGAGATGAATTACAATGCTTGAATTGTCATGTTAGCATCAATGACAAGCAGGATGTGAGGACAAGAGCCCCTCAGAACCTGACTGCACATCAGCGCTGGCCAAAGATGACCTGAGAGAGAATTTGCAGAGCACCACACTGCAGTTGTAAACAACCATACAGTTTTAAGGAAAATGCTTAGAGGAATTGAGTACTAAGTTCAGTTCAGTAAAGTGGAGGTGAGATCAATACAGGGTCTGAAGATGTCTTTTTACGGGAGGCAACAGAGACCCTCAGGAGAACTGTAGGCAAGGCACAATGACACGGTTGGTATTCATTCAATAAGAACAACTAATACAGCTGACACTTATATAACATTTACCATGTGTTTGGCAATGAGCTAGTGTTTTATAAGCAGAAAACTATTTAACCCTCATGATCACTTTATAAAATAATCACTATTATTATCCCTATTTAACAGATGAGACAACTGAGAAAAAGAGATGGTAAACAACGTGCCCAACGCCACCCTTTCTTTAAGTGGCAGCAGAGTCCAGCTCCAGCACCCTTATTCTTAGTCACTAAGCTGGACGTTTTTACCCCAGGCTCTCTAGGTTCTCTGGGTAAAGTTAGGTTGGCCAGACTTGGGGACAGTGGGATGGGAGATCTCCTCCCAGGGAACAGATGGGGCTGTGGGGATTTGCCATTCTTTTATGCCACTAAGCTGTGACAGATAGCAGAATTGGTTCGTGTGCAAATGGAAATAGTTTTTTGTCTTCATATTTCACATTTACTAACCTCTCAAGCCAGAGTCCTCGTCTAGTTACACAGCACACTGTGCCAATTCAGACTGTAACCTGCATTTCGATGTAGATTCATTTTCAGAAGCAGGTGGGGGTGGCACACATATTTTTGTCTCCATTGTGTGTGGGTGATGGCCCTGGCCTCATATATGGACTGTGCACAGGCAATATGAAACAGAAAGGTGCCCGTTATGGATCAGAGGGAAACGTCACTCGAACCAGGTCTCCTGAAATTAGTGCCCCTGATTACTTGGATCCTATGAGTCTATAGAAAACTTTGGGTGATTCCCCACATTATGACTATTGTTTTTTCCCATCAGTAATCTATAATAAAAGACTTCGGTTTTCCTGTTTTATCTGACAATTAAACAGCTCTTCTAAAATTGGATATGGAATTTTTAATGAGGGTATTCCCAATTCTATATACCTCAGAGGATTTGCACTGGAAAATTGATCTCACTGTGTATGCTCATACTTGGTAGCTTCCTCATCAATGAGATCAGATTTCCTGGGTATTCCAGAGTTGCCTTCCCCAGGTTTTTTTACTTGTAAGTGGAACACCGAACCTAGAAATCTTATGTTACCTTTTCTCAAAGGATAAAGAATGATATATGAACTGCCTATCTTTTGGGTATATAAAAACTATATTCATAAGCTTTGACCATGATTGTGTCAGCTTTCCTGGTTAAGCAAACTAATCTCAAATTCTCTAAATTCTCCAAGGGTTCCTTTCAACTAATTAGTGACTGTGATCCTCTACGTTATTTTCTAAAGTGTGATAGATATGTCTTGGATTCTAGCCCTGTACATAATTAATATTTTTATTAATATAATGACAGCCAGCCCTTAACCACACAGACACACACGTAAACTAAGTGGCATTTGTGAGTAGATTTTCTTTCACTTTTTAAAAATCAATTTAATACTTAGAGTTTTTTCTTTTTTTAATGAGACTCATTTGAGTTTTATAAGAAATATGCCTTCAGCTGTTTAAAGGCTGAGCTTGCCTAATTTCTCTGGGATATACAGCCAAGAAAATCATTGGAAATCAGTGTTTAGTTAAACGAGAGTCATAAAAAAAAGTCCTGAATTTCTTTAAACATACTTTGTAACAATTTCTTAATATGTTATGAGAGTCAGTGCAATCAATTAGAAAAATACGCGGCCGAATACCAGGAATTCCTATCCTCAGTCTGAGCCTCACTCGTAAATATCATATGACGTTAAGTAACTGACTTGGGACAGATCCTTACGGCAGTAAAATGTTGATTTTGTGTTCTAGAAAGGGATTGTTTCTAATTTAAGCCAAACATACGCCATTACCTCATATTTGCTCACAGCAGACTAGAAAAAACAAACATAGTTTCTAAAATATTTTCAATTTGAAAAGAAAATGACTTCTAAAGGTGTTTGGATGTTCAGTGGACAGATGACCTGACAAACATCCTAGTCTAGGGGAATATAAAGGTGATTTAGGTTATTTTAGCTTTGGTTCCCCTTGGTTTGATGAGGAATTTATTATCTTTTATGAGATATGTATTTAACTCCCAGGAACCCACACTGAGCAATCCAGGACATGTATACATTACGTACTATGTTGTGGTTATCAAATGCTGTAGGAATTCAGGGGAGGATATACCAATGAGGCAGGGAACGGCCAGGGGTAGAAGCTCCGTGGAGGAACTGAGAGTTGAGGCTGGTCTTGAATGACAGAGACAATGCCCAATGGGTTCTGGAGAAAGGCGAGGGCTTTCTGGAAGGAAGCTACGTGGGCCAAGTCATGAAGGTGGGAAAATGAACTTGACAAGTTGATGGAAGAATGGAAAAACTCGCCTGCCTTGAGCAGCAGAAAGCCGGGGCTGGGCAGCATTGTAGGGGCCGTGCAGGTTAGTGGGGAGACTTTGGCTGCATTAGGGAGGGGAAAAGGGGGCCTCTGAAAATTTTCAGCAGGAGCGCTGTGATGAAAATGGTGTTTCAAGCAGATTGATTCCGCGGTGAGGTACTCTAGGACAGACTGAGAGGCAGTCCTTTGGGTAGCAGCTTCTTATATTTTTATATATGGTAATGTCTTAATTCGGGAGATTAGCTGTTTCATCATCCCATAAACTGTTTACCTTCACATTCACTTAGATGTTTTATCTAATATTTTAAATTTATTTAATGTAATATTGGTTCAGTATTTTATATTGAAATATTCCATATAGTTGTGTTATGTCACTTCCAGTCCTTATGGACCAGGGCTAGATAAAAATACACAAATGGTGCTCTGTCAGGGACCGGGCTGTGTTCGTAGACAAGGCAGATACAGAGTCTGCCCTCAAAAAGCGTCTCCACTGAGACTGACCATGAGCAAACCCTCGCAAAATATTAAGTCACAATGGTGGTAAATGCTAAGAAGTACTAAGTACTATGGGGAAGTTTAACAGAGGAGTCTAATGTGGATTTAGGGCCTGAGGATTGGGGAAAGTCTTCTTGGGGAACCGATATTCAAAATGAGATCTGATTGGAGTGGAGGAAGAGAGAGTAGAAGCTGAAGGGTGTTAGAAATTCTGAGAAGAGGAAATTGCATTGTGAGGGCCCTGAGGTGAAACAGAGTCCAGAGCATTCAAGGAACTGAAAGAAGCCCAGCTGGGGCCAGTGGAGGGGCAGGGCCTGGGCCGAGGGAGGGAGGCTGGGAGGAGGCGGACGGTGCCTGGCCTGCCAGACCACAGGAGGGGCTTTCGTGGTACTTCTCCATCTTCCTCAGAGGGTGTCGCCCCTCTTCCCCCCTCCACAAGTCACAGTGACTTCAACATCCACGCTCACTGTCTTCTAATGTCAAATAACCTGCATCTGAGCGTGGCCACATCTTCGATATCAGTGTCAACTGAACGTGTTTCACCTCTCTTATCCTAAATGCTGAAATTCTCTCCGCTGATCACAGCCATGTAACCCTTCAGTCTCCCACTGAACTGCCGTTTGGCCTCAGAGCACCTTCTGTTCCCTTCACCGTTCCAGAACCCTTCGTGTCCTAGGCTTCCTTCCAGCTGCATGTCTATGGCAGCACAGAACTCACACTTAGCCACGTTTACCTGTGCCCTTATCCGTGTGGGATAGTTCTCTTTCTGCCTGGCCTTCTACCATTCTCACACTCCCACACCTCACCCCACAGTAAAGATGAACCTATTTTCTCTGCTCCACTCTTGAGCTTTGCTGGGAAACACAGGTGACTTCTAAGTGACATTCCTACTGATTCATGCTGCTAGCTTCAACTCGACCCTCATGCCACCTGATGAAGCTTCAACTCGACCCTCATGCCACCTATTTATGATTGATTGCTTATTTCATTCCTCCTAACCACTTTCAAACTTTCCAACCTGATCACCCTAATCCCAAACCTGCTCCCCCCCAACATTTGTTTCCTATGTCAGGGATGGACACTCCACTCTTGAGTTACTCATGCCAGGAACCAGGAGTCCCCTGGACGCCTCCTTTCTCCCTCTCACAATCCCTCCCAAATCCCCTTAATTGCATCAACTCAGCCTCTTTCTTTTCAGTGTGCTTCTCTCTATCCCAACAGCTGTTACCCAAATTCAGACTGTCATTGCTTTCCTTGCCTCTCCTCTGGAATTCTTCTAGTCCTTCTTCCGCATGGCCTCAGACATGAAATCTAATCTTGTCACTGCTTTGTTTTAAATTTGCCAATGACTCCCATTACCTATAGGAGGAACATCCAGCCTCCTTATATGGAAAACAGGGCCTCTGTAGCCTGGCCCCTGCCCACCTGTCTGACCTTTCTGCCCAGGGTGCCACCCCCTTCTGCCCCATCCTGCCTCTGAACCTGACTCCTCAGCTGTTCATATTTGCCCTCTCCCTCTGGCCCACCGTGCTGTTGCCGGCCTGTGGACATCGTGCTTCCTCTGTCCAGGTGTCTTTCCCCACCCAGGTTACTCCCCACAGGCCTGATATCTTTGCTGTGCAGAACGCAAGCTCCAGGACGCTGTTCTGAAGCGTCTTCTCTCCCTCCTCCGTGGGCAGTCCTGACCTCTCCTTCCTCCAGGTCCCACTCCACCCAGTGGGTATTCCATCAGAGTGCTTATTATACTTAGTTGTAGTTGTTTGTTTTCAAATATCTCTTCTTCAGAATGGTTATAAGCTCCTCAAAAATAGGGCTTATACATTACTTCACCTGGCACGCTTGGTGCCCAGCACAGCTCCCGGCCCACGGCAGCCACACAGACACGATCACCAGACAGACCAAAGGGCAACCTCTGGCTTGGCGCGTGACCTCACTGGCAACCTAACTGAGACTAACTCCTCCTCATGGGGGACCCTTCCATCTCTCTCCTCTACTTCCTTTCCAGAGGAGGACCCCGTGCCTTCTCTCTTTCTTCAATCCTGTTTTGAGGAAGAAGTGTTCCCGACTCTTTCCAAGGCTTACCTCGGCCCTGGTACCTGGGATCCAACATGCTCCCATTTCTCCTCTACTTTGTTCCCTAAGTTATTGATCCTCTGTTTTCCACTTTTGTTTCTTCTACTTTTTTCCTTCTTTCTTACAAATGCGCTCCTTTTCTCCTATTATAATAAAAGGAATCTACTTCCCTAACCCCTCTGTGATCCCCGTCTGCAGCAGTTTTCCTCTCCATGCTCACCCTGCGCCCACTCTCTCATTTACCTAAATTATTTTCTTAATTGTACTCATCACAACACTATTATTTTATTCTCCTGTTAACTTAATTTTTGTACCCACTAGAATGAAAGCCCCATCAGATCAGGGCTGGGATCAATCTCTAATGTCTAGCACAGTGCCATGGGCAGAGACACCATTTATTTATCTGTTGGATAAATGAATGCAAAAGCAAATAAGCAAATGAATAAATGAACTTATTATTTGTCTTCTTTTCAACCCCCCTTGAATTCTGCTCTTCCAATGCCTTTTCCAGCCCATTCTGGTTTCTAGCCCACAGCTCTGCTTAAATTGCTCTTTCAAAGTTTGCCAATGACTCCTTTGTTACCAAACCCAATGGCCTTGGTATTTTGAGGCATTTGATAAACTTTCCTTGAAATTCTTTCTATTGCTGGTTTCTGGGGGAATATACTTACCTGGTTTTCCTCCTTCATTTCTGGTCACTCCTCTCTCTCTTTTTCTCTTCCTCCACTCAACTTCTCAATTGTTTTCTGGGAAGTAGTCTTTTCTAATGCTATGCAACCCGTTTTTCTCACCCATCCCAGAAATTTCAACTGTGATCTCCAAGTGAATGAGCTGCAAACCTGCATCTCTGTCTCAGCCTCTTTCTGAGCTTCATGTGGGCCTTGTATTTATTTCTAAATTGGGATCCTGCAAAAACAAACCTACAAACTTCCCTCTTCCTGGGTTCCATATTTCAGCCAATGAGAGCATCATCCTCCCATACGCATAGACTTAGATCCTAGGAATTAGCTTTGTTTATCTCCTTGGCACCTCCCACTAACCAGTCACCCACTAATCTCCTTGGCACCTCCCACTAATGTCCTGTCAGTTATCGTATTGCAAGATCTCTACCTTTAATTTCCGTCCTTTCTTTTCCATTGTAACCGGCCCTCACCTAACCTCTAAAGCAATCTTCCTGCAATACCAGTTTTGAACACCCTGAACCTCTGCTCAAGAAACTGTGGCTGTATAGAAAACATTTGGAAGGATTAATAAGAAAATGTAGTGTACCATGACCATGACTTAGTATTATAAATTTATAAAAGTCTAGTTTGAAAAGATCTTTTATTGCCTGCGAAGTTTACAGACTGCTCCACTAAACCTTTATGTCCATACATAGTATAATTCCAGCCTAACTTTCTATCTTTATTATTCACTTTATGTTCTAGCCAAATGGATTCTTTGTTACATGATCACGT
Source organism: Lemur catta (assembly GCF_020740605.2). Classification (NCBI taxonomy): domain Eukaryota; kingdom Metazoa; phylum Chordata; class Mammalia; order Primates; family Lemuridae; genus Lemur; species Lemur catta. The sequence goes on along the minus strand of NC_059129.1, from coordinate 124,319,531 downwards.
ATATTTTTTTGGTTTATGGTTGAACTGGTATGGAAGGAAACATATAGAATAAGGAGATGCCTTTTAATTTAATTCACTTAAAGCTTTGGTCTTCAATGAAGTTTATTTGCACATACATAGCTCAGGAAATTGAGCCCAGAGTACAGATCTATAGATGTACCCTGAATTGGAAAGGTCAAATTTACAACTATCCCACAGCACAGCTCAAGTTTCGTAAGATACACTTAGTATGCTGAAATGGGGCTTCCATGTATGCTGTTCCTTCAGATGCCAGGAAACAAGAGCAATGATGAGTCTTGTCTGGTGGCCAATTTGCTGTTGAGTTCCTGTTTTCCAACATCTGTAAATTCCAGGGTTCAGGGTCCAGGATGGGGGACATCTTGCAGTCAGTCATTCTTCTTTTTCCTCCTGTAGGTGTCAAGTCTCAGGCAGGCAAAGCAGCCAGTCATTTGGAGTGTGAACCTGATCACTTGTTTTTTTACTTTTCTTTCCTCACCCTTCTGTATACTTGCTTTACTTTTTCAGGAAGCTACTTTTCCTCGTCCAGAGGCCAACCTAGATCCATATATGCTCATTTTGCCCTCACCCCTGAGAGAGCCGACATCTCTAAATTAGAAACATGAGCTGTGAGTGCTGCTGTCTTTCTTTCTTTTTTTTTTTTTTTTTGAGACAGAGTCTCACTTTGTTGCCCAGGCTAGAGTGAGTGCCGTGGCGTCAGCCTAGCTCACAGCAACCTCAAACCCCCGGGCTTAAGCGATCCTCCTGCCTCAGCCTCCCGAGTAGCTGGGACTACAGGCATGCACCACCATGCCCAACTAATTTTTTCTATATATATTTTTAGTTGTCCAGATAATTTATTTCTATTTTTAGTAGAGACGGAGTCTTGCTCAGGCTGGTCTCGAACTCCTGACCTCGAGCGATCCACCCGCCTCGGCCTCCCAGAGGGCTAGGATTACAGGCGTGAGCCACCGTGCCGGGCCTGCTGTCTTTCACTAGCTCTGAACTTCAGCTGCTCACATCCCCTAACTATATTGTTATCAGAAGCAACAGGAGTGCCCATCCCGCTACCATCTGGTTGCCATCCCTCCCCTTACCAAGCCATGTCCATCTATTAAATTCTCATCTCAAGGATGAGCACTTGGAACACATTAACATTTTTTTTTCAAACCATTTTATTGTTTTCTTTTTTATAAGAGAAATTTATTAGAAAAAATATTTTTAATTACTGTGTAATTATTTTAACACTGTATAGCTACAATAGTATAGTAATTGTGTTGTATATTAAATAGCCATTCTGGGAAATCTAACAACCTTTAATAATTTTGTTTTTATAGGAAACCGTATTTCAGGTTTCAAACAGCCAAAGGTATGCAGGCTTTTGCAACATGTAATTATGGATGTTATGATTTCAACTTTCAAACACACACACTTATGGACAAAGACTGGATGGGAAAAGGAAAATCGTTAATGTGCAAAGTGGTGAAAAAATGTTCTTAATAATGTTATATTTATTTATAAAATTAAAAATTGCCTTACTGATAGATAACTGCAAAAAAAAGTCATGTGCTCTCTAAAGGTGATCCTTCTCCATAACCGTGATATACTTTTCTGTGTTCTCATAGCATCTTAATATGATAGTCACATTGTAGCATAATGTATAATTATTTGCTTATGTGTCTATTTTTCCAATTAACTGTGATTTACTTAAGGGTAGGGATTATTTTTCATTAGTCTTTGTACATTAGTTCAAGGACTAGTACAGTGGCATGGAGTAGGCATTTAGTAAATTGCTGAATGAATAAATAGGTAAATTTCTTCATGGGGTATAGTGAGAGTAGCACATTCACATGCCCAGCCAGTTATGATTAAACTATATGAAAATCATCTACAATATTTGAAAACTTTGGTCAAAGCAGAAAATAACCTCCTTTGAAGTAGGTATGTGCAAATAATTTGTAAGTGAGTCTGGTGGGAGTGTGAACAAGAAATTTTAGAGTTTGTCCCTTTGGTGTATTCCCTGACTTCAGGCCTCAGACATTTTCAGTTCCTCAAATTTTTGTTTTTGTTTTGTTTTTGTCAGCTTTTCCTGATAAAATCATTTCCTGTCTCTAAGGTTTTAAAGGTCTTGAAATGAACATGTGCTCGTCTGACCATAGGATTCTAACGGAAGGGTTATCGATGATGACTGCTTAGGAGGAAGTGGGCTAGGATTCAGGCTGGTGATACAGCTTGGGATATAGCTGCATCACCATCATCAAAGAGAACAGATAAGACCCCAAGAGAGAAAAATTTAGGAAATGGCCATTGGGATGGAAGGAAGAACCACTGAGAATGCTCGAGATAACAAGATCTTATTTAAAAATATGGTCTTATTCAAACAAATTAAATATTATAAACAGAGCATTGTGAATCAATTAGTTCAGTATTTCCTAAATCTGCTTATAATGAGAATCACCAGGAGTTATGTGTTAACAATAGAGATTTTTAGTCTTCTTTCAGATCAGAATTTCCAAGACAGAAGCCTTTAACACATGGTGATTCTTTGAAGCAGGCAAATTTAGAAAATATTTAATAGGTTAATTATAATTTTCTGTTGTTAAATTTAGAGGGTAAAGTCCTCAAATCCTCACACCCATATACCCATACCCTCCTCTGTGCCTAAGAGGTTTTCCTTTCCTTCCTTTCTCCCTCCCTCCCTGTCTCCCTTCCTTCCCTCCTTCCTTTTGCCATATTTACTAAATATGAAGGTTTTTGATGGGAATAAGACTGAAGGAGTTAAAGCAAATAGAAAATGCACTCCCAAACTCCACAGGCCACTACTTGATGCAATTTACAAATTTATGAACTTTCATGACTGATTTGAATATTTTAGGTAACTACCTAATCAGCCATGTTTTTTTTTGTGTGTGTGTGTGTGTGTGTGCTTTGTTTGCTTTTTAAACTCTGCTTTGGTTTGGATAAGGTGTGTTTGTCCCACCAAATCTCATGTTGAAATTTGATGCCCAGTGTGGGGGTTGGGAGGTGGGGCCTGGTGGGAGGTGTTTGGGTCTTGGGGTGGAGCCCTCATGAATGGCTTGGTGTCCTTCTCCAGGAAATGAGTGAGTTCTCTCTCTCTGGAGACTGGATTGGTTCTTAGGGGAATGGACTAGTTTCCAGGACTGGGTTGTTATAAAGCCAGGATGCCCCTTGGGTTTGGCCCCTCTTGACCTTCTCCAACGTGTTTTGTTGCAGCACAAAAGCCCTCACCAGAAGCCGAGCACATGCTGGTGCCATGCTTCTTGTACAGCCTGCAGAACAGGAGCTAAATAAACCTCTTTTCTTTATGAACTACTCAGCCTCAGGTATTCCCTTATAGCAACACAAAACAGACTGAGACAAACACTTACTGAATAAAGCTGGAAAATCAACCTGAGTCATTTAATCACTTTAAAAAGCTCCTAATTGCTCTTCTACTTGGGAATTTTAAGCTGAAAAGTTTGAGTATTTTACGTATGATATGCTCTTTCTAAAGAACAATTTGTACAAACTCCAACACTATTTACACTCCGTCATTCAGTGTACTAAGGCAGCATCTGGGAAATCCTTGGCTTGAATTAGCTGTAACTTTAGCGTCTGCTGACTTTTTGATCAGCGCCCTTTTCACTTTTAGGCTTAGATCCCAGTCTCTTACTTTTTGAGGTTTAAATTTATGGTTTGACAATAAGTGAAGCTGTATTTTCCAGGATGTACACATTGTACTTGTAGCATCACTAATAAATTAATACATGCTTCTATTTGAAATGGATTAGGAAAAAAATAAATATAAAACCACAAATGGAAGCCTAGAGTAAGGAAGTATATTGAACGTGGATTGTTTAAGGCTTTCACAGGCCCCTGGATCATCTCATTTATTCATTCTGAGTACAGAGCAAAGCACTAGCAGGGAGTAATATGTAAAACTCTAATAATGAGTATCAAAAGGTTTGTGAATGTAGTAGAAGCTCCTCCACTGGATAGTGAGCTTTTAGAAGGGAAAGACCTTGCCTTACTAACTCCTCAATACTTGTTAACACAGGGTAGCACATAGTAGGGATGCATAAACATTTACTGGACTTGAATTTGATTAAGAGATGGCTAGGAATACTTGCTTTCTCTGTGTAAGATCTAAAAACGTGGGGTAATTCGTTCTCATGTAGGTTATAATTTATCCTTTCTTTCTTTCCCTCTAATATATTTCATTGGGGAAAAGAAACAATAACAAAAGTCTTTGATTAACAAGTTGTTCATAAAATTAGTCCAGTTTACTTGTGTAGCTTTTGTCTCTCTCCCATGTATCTTTTCCTAATATGGTAAATAACACATTTCAGAGAGCATTTTCTTGACTTGGTTTTACTATTAGTTAATTCTTCTAACATGTCCCGTTTTCACTATCAGAAGTTGCACATTTCTTGTTGGGAGCTGTGGTTTATTGAGGACGGGGAGTTCCTTTAGAGCTAGTAATACCTTGGAATCCCCAGGGATGGTCCATGACAGAAGAGATTAGAATTCTGAAGCGACACCCTTCAAACCACAAGTAGCTAGTGTATCATCTGAGTCATAGTCATCAACCAGGTCAATTTGAACATTAAAAGGGGGGAAAAAGGAAGAAATCCTCATAAAAGTACACCGTACCCAGTAGAAAATTATTCAGTCATACTTTAGAATTTTGAGATCCCACCCATTAAAACATTTTTATACTTAAAATTCCAAAGAGGCTGTCGTATCAAGTACCTCCTGTCATAAACTTTCCTACATTATATTATTTTTATTTTTATGTAGTTTGTTGAACACATATTCTTTAGGTTGGTTCTTAATATCTTCCTTGGTGTTTTTTTTTTCCCCCTGAAGAGGTTTTCCTAAGATCCCATGCTTCACATTAACTAAGGTACTTTTTATAATTGTCTACACTTGCAATGTAATATGAAGAACTGAATTTATCAGAAAAGCGTAAGCCATCAAATCATTTGTTAGAGGAGATCTGTGTGAGTGAGAGATCTGAGTGGACTTTCAGATCACAGCCATGCACTTAATCACTGAAGGGATTCTAGAAGGGGAACTCATGGTAGAGAGCAATAAGAACCAAGGGATGATCAAATTAAATCATTTTCCATTCATAAATAATTTAGTAATTAGCGTTTATGAGAATAGCTGAGTAATTCTGGCTATTGACTGCGGAGAATCTTCTCTTTGTTCTGCACTGTGGCCCCGTCTCGGCCGGCACATTGCCTAATCATGATTGTGTCGCCCATTTTTTGCTGCTGTCACCGCCACCTGTTCTAAACTTAGCTTTCAGTTTTTGTATTATCTTTTGCTCTCACAAGCCAAAGTCCTTCTCATGTAAGAAATGTACTGTAATAAATAAGATTCGGGTTTGTGAGCCCTGGATTTATATGCCAACTCTACAGCTTTTTAGCAGTAGGACTTGGAGCAAGGTACTTAATAGACTCTCTCCTCTCCCCCTCCTCCCAAAACCATCCTCATCTCGAAAATGCAGGTAATAAGACTGACCTCACAGAGTTGGAAAGATTAGATGGAAAAACGTAACGCTAAGTTCCCAGCATAATGTTGGCATGTAGCAAATGAACAAATGGCATTGTCCTCCTGCAGGAAGACAGTGTGGCCTACCAGGGAAAGCAGGGGAGGGGCTCCCAAGACTCAAAGTCAAGTCCTGGCTCCAGTGCTTACTAGCTGGCCTCTGTGGGAATTCTAACCCTCTCTCTCTTAGCCTCAGTTTCTTCATTTGTAAAATGGGCAGAATATTCCTTAATCTACCTCTCTGTGAACTACTTTATAAAAACTATGAGATATTAAAATGTTATTCATATGATTACAAGGTTTGTGGGAATTAACTTTTTTTCCTCTGGGGTACAGTATTTTTTCAATGGGGGCTCAATGGTTCCCTTTTGATTTTTTTTTTTTTTTTTTGGCTTGTGGCATTCTTTTTTTTCTAAATGACTCATTTGGCACTTGATATGTACTATCTTGTAGGTTTTCCTTTTTTTTTTTTTTTTTTGTTACCTCAACTCTGTTCTAATCTCTTCAAGAGTAAGGACCCAGTTTTAAACCCTGTGGGCTGTATGCTTCGACAGGAGGGGTGGAAGGGGAAATCCTCCCTGGGGCACCAGATGAAGGGTGGGAAGGGCCAGGCCATAGAGTAGGGCAGAGATAGTCTTCAGAGAGAAGAGGAAAGAAAAACAAGAACCTTGATGACATAGAGAAATTCTGAGACGCAGAGGAACATTGAGGGGCTTCCATAGACTTGCCCTAATCTTAGTGAGGAAGAAGGACAATAAGACGAGGGAAAGAGAGTGAGAGGGAGTTGGGATCTTGGGAAGGTACAGATCAAAGTCGTGTTAACTCAGAAGCATTCCACACTTCTTTCTCTCTGTGTGATGAGTAAAGACCATGTCTCCCTAATTTTTGAAAAATCCCAGTGCCTATCACAATAACTGGCATATTGTTGACACTAAAAAATGTTTCTTGACTCTGGGATGAGTAGAAAATAATATTATTTGATTTTATTATTTGCTATATGATATATAAACACATATATAATATAATAATAATATTTATTAGGTACTTAGGTCATATGTTTAGAACTTTGTCTATTATTTCATTTAATAATGAGAACAGCATTATTAAGTAGATGCTATGATTATCCTCGTATTAGAGATAAGAAAACTGAAACTTTGGAAGGAAGTTCTGAAACACTGTTGTGGGGCATAGAGTATTGAATTAAGTAAGGAAAAATCAAATAATTATAGGAGAATTGAGGGTCCAACTGAGGGTGGACCACATGAATTTGAGCTGAGACTCTCAGCACAATTACATGTTTACTGCAGCAATTCTCTGCCACACGGAGCAGTTGATTGGATTTCCCTACACTTAGCATACAGTGGTTACGTAAACATCATCCTCTTTGTGCTCCACGTTGGACTTAATGGTTATGAGTCAGGTAATAAAGGGTACAAGGTTTTGAAGAGAGATAGGAACAGCTGAGATGTGTTCTTCAGCCTCATGGAGACGAGTAATTGTCATTGGCCCTTGAGTATTTGAAATACTTCCCCCCACCCTCCCTAGCCTATGGCCTACATGATCTTAACTTCATTCAGGAAATACTGGTTCTGAGGACTCGGGAGGGGCCACCTGGCAGCTGGTGAACCTGACAACCTATGCAGCCTGCATTTGCACAGCTGAGTTATTATCTGACTAATGGGTGTAGGGGGCAGAAAGGAGAGAGGAATCCTCCCCAAGCACACAACTGGGCCAGCTGGATGGAGGTGCTTCGGGTAATCATCAAAGAATGATCACATCATCAGCCTCTCATATGACCAGGGCAGGGAAGGTATACTAGCTGTGAAAGCCAAGTCGGCTCTGGGAAAGACAGGAGGATTTGTACAATCTTCCCAGTATAGGACAAGGGAGACAGGTAGGTAGGAATTAAATTGTTGAGTAGGAAGCAGTGGGTATCTTTTATTCTAATTACCTTGGGAAAGAAAGAATTTGGTATAATATCAATCCAGCGCATAGAGTTTTTGTCTTCAATCTATAAAAACAGCTTGTGAAAATTGTGCTATTCTGATTTATTTTGGGATCTGGAAAATGGAGCATTCTCAAAAGAGAGCAGACCGGATGGTGACAAGATTCAAAAATAGTGTCAATCTAGAGGCAGGTAAAAGGGGTGGCCCTGTTTGCCTGGGGTTCATGAGGGACAGTCTCGGACACAGGTGCTGGCTGTCAGCCAGGCTGCATATTGTACTCATCTACCTGGGCCCACCCGAAGAGACACCGAATTGGTCCGATGCAGCTCGAACAGTGGGATTTTTGGAAAGTGTCTTGGTTGATTGTAATACACAGTCGAGTGGAGAACCACTGTTTAGGGAGCAGGGTGTCTGAATTATAAAATAAAAAGAGGCTTCTTGTGGGAAAGGGTCTCCGTCTCTTCTCTTTGGCACCAGGAAGGGAACTAGTACTAGTAATGGAAAGTGACAGGAAGGCAATGGAGCTCAAAGGAGAGCAAGTTTTGAAGCTTTGTACTGAAATGGAGGTGGCTTAGTGGGTAGAGAAGCCTCTGATGCTGGTGGTGGTCAGGAGAAGGTGGACAGCCATTGACTAGAGGGTCGAACTAGACCAGCGATAGCCAGATAGTGCCAGGAGGACCACGGCTTCCTGAAGCCCCTTCCCCTTCACTCAGAGCAGCTCTGCTTTCTTTTTCTATATTGGGTTTTCCCACAGCACTTCCTCTGAAGAGAGAGTCTGCTCAAAAAAACTTTTAAAACCACTTAACGAGTTGACCTTTATGGCTGTTACTAACTCTAAAGTTCTAAAGCATTAAATCTTCTTTGATGTTTTCTAAGAAATCAGCTACTGATTGATCCATTCTTCCAAAGGCTGAGGGGGAAAGGAGAGCAGAAGAGGCATGGAAAGCTGAGCAGAAGAAGGGGGACTTCTCCTAGCTCAGGGCCAGGGTGGGAGCCCTCAACCGTGTCTGGATTTGGAATCACTTGGGAGCTTTACATAACTGCCCCCTAAACCAATGAAATCAGTCTCTGGGGATGGTGCTGGCATAGGTGTTCATGAAATATGGCAGAGTTAAGAGCCTTTGGCTTACTGGATGGGCAGTGAGAATTCTTTTGTATACATTGAGGCCAAACATGTTAGACAACCACCAACACAGTGGTTCATAAACGTCAGGTGTGTCAGAATCACCTGGAAGACTTGTTCAAACACAGATTGCTGAGCCCAACCCCTACAGTTTCTGATTTAGTAGGTCTGTGATAGGACCAATCATTTTCGTTTTTGACAAGTTCCAGGTGATGCTGATACTACTGCTCTGGGGACCACACTTTGAGAACCACTGCTTTGACAAAATGGATTGACTTTCAACGTTAAAAAGAACCTCCTAACTCTGGTAAGTAGTTGATAGTGTGCACCCTCGATATGATTGGGTGCGAATGGCACTCTATTGCCATGGTCTTCCCCCCTAAATGCATAGCCCAGTCTAACCATGAGAAAAACATCAGACAAATGCCAGTTGAAGCACACACTACAACATACCTGACCAGTACCCCGTAACTCCTCAAAACTTTCAAGGTCATCAAAACCAAGGGAAGTCTAAGAAACTGTCACAACCAAGAGGAGCCTAAGGAGACATGACTGCTTAATGTAATGTGGTGTCCTGGAGGGGATCCTGGGATAGAAAAAAGACATTAGGGAAAAACCGAGGAAACACTATTGGTTCATTGGTTGTGACAAAGGTAGCACATTCATGTAATATGTCAGCAATAGAGGAAATTGGGTGTGGGGCAGGGAACTCTCTGTACCATTACTGTGCTAATTACAAAAATTCTGTAAATCTGAAACTGTTCTAAGATAAACAGTTTATTTGCAAACAGGACTTCCTGCCTGCTAAAATACAAACTGTTCCTGATGGCAGTTATAGAGGAGGTATCTTTGAAGAGAATCAAGGAAAAAAAGAAATCAAATAATTATATCTCTAGTCTAAATGAATACTTATTAGGATAGAGGAGGATACATTATATAACGTAATTTTGTCTCTTTTATTCATGTGATTGTGTGACTCTTATGTCATTGTGTAACTTTAAAATAATTTTTAAGGGCTATATCTTAAAAATATACACATATATATTCGATATGAATGCATATATGAGATATATATATATCAGCATACTTACAGCTGACATGAAAGACAAGGTAGCTGACTCCTCTCAATTTATCATGATGCAGCCATGCAGTGGGAATAGACTCCTAGTAAAGAGGGGTACTGGCTGGGCATGGTGGCTCATGCCTGTAATCCTAGCACTCTGGGAGGCCAAGGGGGTGGATTGCTTGATCTCAGGAGTTCAAGACCAGCCTGAGCAAGAGTGACACCCCATCTCTACAAAAAACAGAAAAATTAGTGCTCCTGTAGTCCCAGCTACTCGGGAGGCTGAGGCAGGAGGATCCCTTGAGCTCAGGAGTTTGAGGTTGTAGTGAGCTGCAATGATGCCACTGCACTCTAGTTGGGGCGACAGAGTGAGACTCTGTCTTCACACACACACACAAACACAAAGAAAGGTACTTGTTGTAATGACTTAATATTCTTAGTAGCAATTTTTAACCTTTTGATTATACCTATCTGGAAACCATCACAATGGTGGTCATTCATTTTCTCTCTCTCTTTTCCTTTCTTCTTTTTTACAATTCCAGGAGAATCTGCTTAAGGTGATCTAAATGAAAGAGTCAGAATCCTTTGCCAGGCCAATATTTAGCTGCTGGTTTGTAGTTGTGGATGACCTTATTTCTTTGGCTTCAAGAGTACATGTTATAAAATTCCCCATATGTCCATTTAAGTTTTTTCTTTTGTAATTGAGATTTTATTGGCTTTGTTGGGGATCAGTACACAGACATTTCAATTTGTACACAATTCTTAACATACACACCAAAAATCGAAAAAGCCTTGTATTGTAATTCCTTTTTAAAGAGTTATTCCATTGACTTTTCCAGCTTAAAAATTGGAGGTAAATTTTCCTTGAAAGGGTATCAAGTACCAGTATCTTCAAACGTTAATAAACCTTTACATAAGTCCTACCAATTCAAACTTTATTATCATATATGCTACATATTCACATTTTCAATCCTTCACATTAACAAAGTTATTAGCAGAACAGGACTACCACAACCAAAGATGTTACAGAGTGCACATAATTCTGACAGGGAGAGCCATGATTGAGGAGTGGTTTTCTTTAGGAAACAATTCTACTAAAAAACACCGTGAAAATAGAAATAATTTTAAATGTTCAAGACATTAAATGCAGGACGATGGTTCCATATTGCCATTTAGTATTCTTTGTTTTATAGGATATAAAGACTAACCCTTGTCTATGGAGTGTTAAACTGACACCTAAGACAGTCAAAGTCTCCCATAATTCAATATCCCATACTTTTTCTGGTTGTACCAAAAAATAAACAACCAGCAAATGATTTCACCTCTTAAAAGAGTGCATTTACACCTAAAAAATAGGGTGAGGTGGGATTCCCTCCTTCTTAAAAATGAGAGCTACTAAAAAACTTGCATTGGCAAAATACTTGATAAAAATATTCCTTTGGATTGTACAAGAAGGGACACGGGGCCCCCTGGGAAGACATGGTAAATGGTATTTGTCAGACGTGGCCTCTTTCTCTCGTGCTCCGTCAAAGGCTGTCACCTCGGTTTTAGTCCCTCTGTTTTCTGCAGGTAAATCTTTGGTTTCTTGGTTAGCCACTTTGGCCCGTTTTCTCTTTCTCTGCTCCCCCTTTTCCCCCCCCTTTTTTTTTTTTTTTGCACTTTTTCTGCCTGAAGATTTATCCTCTCCGGCTGCCTTTTTTGGCTTCATTTCCACTTTTGCAGGAGCAGGTTTAGCTGACAACTGCAAGCACCACCTTTGGGGTTCTTCCCTCGCCGCCGCATTGGCAGGGAGGGCACGTGCCGGTGCCTGCGCAGCGCACTGACAGCCTTGGAGAAGCTGGGCTGCCTGGCCGCTGCCCCTCTTCCCTCCCACTGAAGGTTTATTGTGTCCTTGGAGCACCGTGTGCTCACGGCGAGTGGGTGGGGATGGGAGTGAGAAATGAGAACTCTCTGGACATGCATGTGCGCCACTCAGCTGTCATTCACGCCGTTTCTCCGACTCAGCTTTAGGTCCCCTCAGCCTTTGGGGTGTTGGTTGCTTATGGTCCCTGCCATGGTGCCCAGCATGGTTCAAGATCATAGCAGGCACCGCCGGCAAGGGAGATAGTGATTCAAGGGCAAATGAAATACCCCGTGTACAGTGGATTACAGTACATTACAGTGGATTGGTTTGGACCATTTATCTTTTTTTTTTTTGGAAGTGACTTACGGGTACATTTGTGGGAGATAAGTGAGGAAGTTAGATGCACTCCTAGGGCTTGGCGCTGGTCTACATGACAGCTGTAAGGGAGGAGAGCATAGATGCCAGATCCATCTCCATCCAGGAAGGCCCTTGCAGGGGATCAGACTGCAAGGTCAAATGTGAAACTCAAAATCTGAAGAAAAAGGCTCTCATCACCTGCACCTTTCTCTTCCTAAATTGAGCAGCAATGCTGGAAACAGAGTGCATGGACCTTAAATAGCCTGGGGTACCAGGCATTGTTCTAATGATCTCATTTCATCCGCACAAAGGCCCAGAGAAGGTAAGTAACTTGCTAAAGCTTATGCAGTTTGGAGTAGAGTCAGGATTCTAATCTGGGCTGTCTGGCCCCAGAGCCCATGTTCTAAACCAGTGGGCTGTCCTGTCTCTCTTGGAGAGGACACCAGGAGAGGACCCAACCTTGGGTAGCCTGGCCAGTCCCAGAGACCTCCACGACTGTCAAAGGCCTAGAAATAGAATGTCCTATCACTTAGCCGTACGTCTATCTCTCCTGCTTTCTACACAGCTACCACCATAGCTACCAGCAACTGGTAAATATGGGTTGAACTTTTGTTCTATGCCAGGTGTTACAGATACAAAGATAAAAAAGAGACTGTAATCCTGCCTTCAGGAACTATAGGGAAGACAGACACCAAGGCAAATACACCTACAGAATCCCAAATGGGCTGTAGCCAAAAGGGCCAAAAGGAAGAGCTGTTGGGCAGGGACCCACCTTGCCTTAGGGATAAGGACTCCTGCCCATTCTTATTTAGTTTTCCCCTGATTTCTCTTACTAACAACTGACAAGTCTCAATGGCAGATATTTGAAGTTCTCTTGACAAGGTGCTGAGATGTTCAGATGGGAAGTTTGCTGTATCCAACAAACAATTTATAGAAGAATAGAGACTCTAACCTCTAACTCAGCGTATACTATGTCTACTTCTTTCCCCCACGAAAGAGGACATTTATATTTACTCTGTTTCTTCTTCCAAGGCAGGAATTTTGTGTTCCAGATGCAAGAACTTTTGGCAGCCTTGCCCTGTTTGTGTCCTAGTCCACTGCAATAACAAACAACTGTTGCTGAGGCGTTGTTGTTGACGTATTACCCTTGAAAACTCCCTCTTGTCACAGGGTAAGCCTCTTCCACATGATAGATCGTTATCTTCTGATCCTAAAGCAGCCTTGTTGCCATGGAGACTCACAGGGCTCAGGTATGTTGTTAGCCTGCATCACTCCCGCTGGCCCAGGGTACGACAAGGGCTTTCCGTGCGTCATGCGTGGCTGTCCCGTGGCAGGCTATGGCCAGACTCTTCCTGCGGGTAAAACCTAATCAAATGATCAGCTGCAGATAATATCAAGACCTCTGTCTGACACGTTAGTAGTGACAGACATACTCCTACAATTAATAGGGTGGGAAAAAAACACTAGAATCACCAGACTTGGGATGAGAGGGCTTGTATTCACATAAACACAACCTGACATCACTGCTTGTCACCGCAAACTGTTTTGTTCTCCAAGAATGCTTTTGTGCTCACCCTCTGATCTTGCTTCTCTACATAACAACTTTCTTGGTTTATGTGCCCTTTGGCAAGTGCAGCAAGCACTATTTCCTGTTTCTAAACTTGTAGACAACAATCCATATATCTTACAGTTGTCAATTTTAACCAGATAACAGTGGAACTTTGATGTTGCTTTTTAATCTTTAGCTTAGGTTAACAAGACCCTGGAAGAAACGTTGATTTATTTGATAGAGCATTCTTAATTAATTTGGCAAATTCCGCATGATTCAAAATCTAAAAAACAAGTAAGTAGAAATGCATGCCTCATTCCTAAAACATTTTAATAGTTCTAACAATCTTGTACACTCTTGTGATGAAGTTGATTACTTCATTAATTGATTGAATATTATTTATGTAGTACTACTATGTGCTAGATATTGAACTAAGCTTATTCTCTTAAGATCTTTACATTCTAAAGCTATCAAAATCTGTAATATTTATAAAAGTAAAATATGCTAATCCAACAATTTGGAAAGTACATTGAAGTAGAAAGAAGTAGGGGAGAACTCCTCTGTAATGTCATTCAGAGATAACCACCATTAACAGTGTGAAGCATATATATATTTTTTTTGATTATACGTGTGTGTGTGTGTATAAGTTTAAGCAAAGCTAACAATATGCTATTCATTTGATTTGGCATTTGCTTTTTTCTTTTGTTTAATTTTATATTATAACCACTTTCCTATGTTGTTATAAACTCTTCATAAATAATCTTATTAAGGGCTATATAATATTTATCTTATTTGTAACAGATGCTATCTTTTTTTCCCCTGAACATGCTATATAGATTATAGCTTTATTTTTTTTAAGTCAGAAGTCTTTATTTTCTTAAAGTTAAAAACAAAAAGCTACTTCACTATGTTTCCTGCTAAGTCCCAATTTTCCAAACAGATGCTTGGATTTTCTTCATTGCCACTTGGAAACACAATGACACACTTAATTTAGGTCCATTTCTGCCCCCTCCTCCCCCAGGTCTTGGCATATGCTGTTCACTTTTCTCAGAACACTCTTTTCTTCTGCCATCCCCATCCTCTGATTAACTTCAGACATTCTTCACGTTTTAGTTTAAATGTCACTTCCTCTGGTTAGGCCCCCTCTGCTACAAGCTCCTGTAGCACAAGTCATAATCACTCAATTAAATGTTTATCTCCTCCTAGACTATAAGTTCTGCAAGGGTGAAACACATGTCTGTCTTTGGCTTCTGTTCTAGCTCAGTGTGTGACACATAGTGGTTGCTCAAAAAAAAAATATATTGAAATGAGTAGTGGACATTTAGTGTGCTTCTATTTTCTTTTTATAAACAATGATGAAATAAGCATCTTTTATGCATGATTATTTGTACATATTTTGTAATTTTTAAATTGCTTTCTGACAGTAAGTTCTTGGAAGTAGAATTACTAGGTCAGAGAACATAAACACTTAGAGGCCTCTGGAGAAACAACAGATTGCTTTCCAGAAATTTTCACACCCCTCCTGGCAGTATATAAGATTTCCTATTTCATTGTGCCCTTATCAACACTATTAGAAAAAGAAATTATTTTTGCCAACGTGGTAGTAAGAAAAGTTCCCTACTGCTGTTTCAATTTTGCCTTCCCTGAGTACTGAGATAGACATTTTGTAATCCATTTGTTATTTATTTATATTTACTGTGAGTTGTCATGTGTCCTTTGCCCATTTTTATTCAGAAATTTCATATTTTTTTAATTCTTTTTTATAAGCTCTGCATGTTTTAAAGGTATTAGATGATTATTTATTTGTGTAGATTTTTCCTTCTATTTAGATGTTTGTGTTTTATGCTTACGCACTTATTAATGTTCAGAAGTTTAACATTTTTACATGGTCAGATCTGTCATCATTTTCCTTGGGATTTCTGACATAACTCTTAAACCACCGGTGATTAAATAAATATTCAGCTATTTTTTTCTGTCATTTATACAATTTGATTACTTTGCCTGTGTGTGTGTGTGTGTGTGTGTGTGTGTGTGTGTGTACTTGGTGTGTGCATTTCTGTGCACATGTACTTAGTTCTTATCCACAGGTAATTTCATGTGGCATCTGGCAGGAGGGGAGAATCTTCCTTTGCCAAAAGTACTGACTGACCAGTTGTCTCAACATAATGTGTAGAATCTTTCCTTTCCCAATGATTTAAGGTTCATCTTTTCACTAATTTAAAAATCAATATTATCACAGCTTAGATATGTTTTCCCAGGGTGGGGCTGGTCCTTTTTCAGCATCTAGGTTTTAGGGAGAAGCTTTGAGAAGGCAGGGTAGCTTCTCCCCACTCATCTCCCTGGCTCTGCCCCCTGGGCGCCTCCATTCGGCAGCAACTAAGCTTCACCGAGGCTGAACTCTGGGGCATTTAGAAAACTTGAGATCTGAAACTGGTAAAGGCACGATGTATTTGTATGAAAGCCCACCAGGCTAATTTAGCCGTGTTTATCAATGTGTCTTTCTGGCATTATCAGAGCATACCTTTAGTTCGTCTGGCATCGGACCATTTCTAAGAATACGTGGCCTGTGAACAGATGACCACTAAAAAGGAAGTGCTATGACGGGAGACAGATTATCTGTAGTTATTCCGAGTGTTCGAGAGACCTGAGTCTCTATGGTGATGGTTTCTTCTTTTATACAATATCACACAGTTGTAAAAAGGGGGGCGGGGGGGAGGGGATGCCAGTCTTAACTAAGACGAGAGTTGACAAAATGTTTCCTTCACAGGAAGCCACTAGCCACGTACTCAGAAAGGTGGTGGGAGTAGACATGTCTATACTCACTTAATTTGCTCTGGCTTTCTCGCCCTCTCACTTGCTACCTTTGGACTCAGGTACAATATTACAGTTCTTGCAAGTTGGTCCCTGGGAGAATTGGAGTTACAGAATTTAACAGCTCAAGTTATAAAGCATTGTCAGTACTAATTTGCTGCATTCTCCATTAATCAATATTGGAAACAGAAGCAAGTGATTATTTCTAAATTTCAAGAAGCAGACCCTGACTGCAGCATTATACAACTCATCCATGTAACAAGAACACTTGTATCCCCTAATATTTTGAAATAAAAATTATTTAAAAAAAAAAAACAAAGAAAAAGAGGCGAAACAATGGGAGTAAAAGAACCTTGTTACTTCAGGATAATATCATAATTTATATCAAAGTGCTACGGGATTTAAATGGTAACATTTTAAGTCTCTCCACACCCTGCCCAAAATATGCGGGTCTGTGTTTTTTAAAAATGGATTCGTTCAACCTTTATCCAGGACTCAAATAAAACTCCCCCCACCCCCTGAATCTTAGAAAAATCTAATTAATATTCCTTTTCCTTGTTATTTTTCAGTCTATTAAAATTGCTGCCACTGAGTGTGTGTTTGGGGGGAAGGGGTTATAAGTATTTGAAATGTCCTAAGGTATTGCAGGCTTATTAACAAGTAAGAGACAGCAAGTAGCCGAGAGACCCCTGACTTGTACCACCTTAAATAATAGAGAACCGGGTCCCTACCACTCCTTCGTCCTCTTACCTGCTCTTCTTTTCTTTTTCCCACAGGGCTTATCCTCTAGAGCACTATTATTTAACTTGTTCTGCTCATTGCCTGTTGTCTCCTTCTTCATGTATTCCAAGTGCCTAACACTGTCCCTGGCACACGAGGAGGCATGCTCGATCAATATTTGATGAACTCACTTTAATCAACTCACGTCCCTGAAAAGTGCAGGTTTCTGATGAGGTGGAGTCCTTCGGCTCAGTGGTCATCTAGGGCCTAGCTCTTCATGTCTCTACTGTGTTTTTCTTGGTGTCTACTCTATGCCAAGTCAGGCTTCTCTTGTGGTTCCCAGAGGGCTCTTGCTCCTTGGTTTCTTATTCAAATACAGCAGGAGGGACAGAGAGTTTATCTTGCATTCCAAGCAGAACTCCTGAGACTCACTGAACAAACAGGCTTAGGTCACAATCACTGTGGCCAGGGGGATAGAATGTGATGTTGGTTTGACCCGGGCCACGTGCTCCTGCCTTGCCACTAAGATGGAATTAGCCTTTGACGCACCATGTGGATCCCCAGACAGAAAGTGAGGGGCTGCTGGAGAGGGGGAAGCAGAGAATGATGTCCACTCTGCTCAACAGGCAGGGACAGGTTAGTCGATGAGGGTTTACCATTACAAGCAAATAGAATTTGGGAAATCTCCCCTCCATTCTACCTAGTTTATGTGACTACAGCTGAGGTTAGACTCCGTTTAGGTGGTTAGGCTGAGTTAATATTCTCAGTTTTTGGATGAATTTGAGATTTCCCAAGAGTTGGAGGAGTCCTCTGAGAGGATTCAGAAGAGCAAGCGAACAGAATGCTGACCTTAAGAATAAAGAAATTGTTGCCTCTTTGCTTTTTCTGTTGTAAAACTTACCAGACTTAGCTTACTAGGTGCACCAGACACTGATACTTTTTCATCTCCAGAGACTTATTGTCCAAGTTAAGTCCAAGTAACTGGTTCCTTATCCCTATATTATGAACTCAGTATTCACCCTGAGTGGAATATTGTTGAATTTGGCCATCTATAATTCTATTAACAAGAAGACAAGTTGCTACAAGTAACTACTGGGAAGCAGTGCAGTTTCCTAAGTCAGTGGGCCCCAACCTTTTTGGCACCAGCAACTGGGTTCATGGAAGACAAATTTTCCATGGATGGTGGGGGGGAGGTGGAACGTGGATCAGGGAGGGATGGTTTAGGGATGATTCAAGTGCATTACATTTATTGTGCACTTTATTTCTATTATTATTACATTGTAATATATAGTGAAATAATTATACAACTCACTGTAATGCAGAATCTAATGCCCCTGCTGATGTGACAGGAGGTGGAGCTCAGCCAGTGATGCCAGCGATGGGGAGTGGCTGCAAATACAGATGAAGCTTCACTTGGTCGCCCACCATTCACCTTCTGCTCTGCAGCCCGGTTCCTAACAGGCCGAGGACCAGTACCGGTCTGTGGCCCAGGGGGTTGGAGACCAAAGTCCTAAGTTAAATACCAAGTCAGCATGCGTGTCAGAAAGTGTAATTCAGTTTTCAGGATCTTAGTTTCCTTTCTTATTCACAGTATGGGGAAGCACACTCATTTTCTCAGATTACGAAAATAATGTAAGTGATAATTATTGTCATTACTACAGCTGGCTCCTCAGAACACTGTTGTTCCTTTGGAGCAGTATTAGTCAACCATGCCATACTCTGAGAATGAAATAGGACCACTTACCCGTGCATGATCTAGTCCCTGCTGGCTTTGCCAACTCCGTCTCCCCTTTTTTCCTTCTACTTCAGCTACCCTGGCCTTTAAGTTACCAGAATAATCCCAAAATTTTTCCTTCCTTTGGATCTGAGACAACCTGGGCTCAGATCCCGCCTTGTCACTTACTAGCTGTGTGACAGGGGCACATTACCAAACCTTTCTGTGCTTTATCTTATGCCTCTGTTACGTGGAGTTAACAATAGTTCCTACTTCACAGGATTGTGTTAGGATTAAAGATTACGATAGATGTAAAGTTCTTAGAATGTTACCGGGTTCATAATAATTTCTCAAAATATTAGCTCCTCCCCCTCTTCTGTGCCCAGCCCCCATCTCTTTCTCCGAAAATCTCCTCCCCTCCCTTTCCCCAAATCTGGATTTTTAATATGACTTAGTTGTTATTTAAACTGTCACCACTTCAGAGGCCTTTGCTGAGCATCCGATCTATAGTAGCTCCTTTGTTATTTTCTGTCACACCTCTCTATTTCCTTCATAGCATTTATCTCAATTTGTAGTTATATATTTATTTTCTTTTATTTTCTTTTTTATTATCTTTCTCCATGATTAGACTGAAAACTCCATGATAGCAGCGTCCTTGGCAGTTTCATGCATCACTGTGCACATTGCACATGTCTATGATGAGCAGGCACTCAATGAATATGTAGGAGTGAAAGCCTGAGTCCTCTGAGCAGTCGGTGGGCTAGACAGGGAAACTGAAATTCTGAATTGCTAATAGCTCTGTAATGTACCAGAGCAGAAGCCACATTGCTGGGAATCGGTGCTGGGTGCTCTCACTGGGGTTGGCATGGGAGGGGGAAGGAAGCAGTCCTCCTACTTAAAAGAGAATGTCATATAACTTGGACATCTGTGGCTTTCCCGGGCCTCAGCTGCCGAAGTATGGGGAAGTGCCACGCAGGAGACGCCGATGGCCAGCTCATGGCCAGGAGAAACATGGGCCAGCTTGGAGAGGGGATGTTATTCGGCAGTACCCAGAAGACACCTTCTAGGGACCTCCAGAAATATTTGAAAGACACCTTACAAGGGGTTCCAGGTCCACCATCCTCAGGCTGTGAAAAAACCAGGGAAATTTGAGTTAAGGTTGTTCCTGTTATCTGTACAGTGTGGTAAGGCCAGGGGAAACTTGAATTACAGTATTAATACTATCATCCCCGTGCACAGAGTTCAGAGAGAGAAATACTCCAGCGAAGGTCCATCCCAGGTGCCGAGAGAGTGTGACAGAAAGGGAAGAAGGAGCATCGTTACCACTGACACTCCCGTGTCATTACCTGTGTGGCCTCCACAGTGGGCTTTGACTTCAGCAGGCTGCAGGGAGCGTTGTGGAGAAGTGAAGCATTTTCTATCTTACTGAACCTTTACAGAAATTGTAATTCCAGCACTAGCCAACAGTAGAGGATGTCAAATATGTTTATATTATATCATCTGGATGGCTGGGAAAAGGGCCCTCTGGGAAACATATTTAGTACTCTAGGAAATTGTTCACACCAGCACTTTTAGTGGAGAGGGCATTAACCCGAGAGTCAGGAAGTTATACCTGTGTCCCTTTTACCCTTTAATAGTTTCATTTTAAAACCCAATAACAGGTGTGTATAAAATAAAATGCAAATGATCCTCCCTCACTGCTCTACCAACCGTATTTCTTAGAGGTTGCCACTGTTAAAACAGGCCCACAGGCATTCGTCCCTGTTTCTGTGCACACACACGTATACATACCCCCACCCTCCACCTACGCATCCATAAGAATTGTTCTAAAGGGATCACGTTGTGAACACCTTTTTCTGATACAGAGATTGCCTCACCTCCTTCCCACGTCTGCAGCATCTCCCTATTTGGACATCGAGCTTTGTGTGAGCCTCTTTTTGTTGATAGGCATTTTCGTATACGAAAGCTGTTTTCCCACATTTCTTGACTACAAACGGTGCTTCAATGAGTGTCCTTGTATGTGTGTATATATATCTTTGTACACACTTTAGGGTTTATCTGTAGACCAAATTCCTTGATGTGTAATTGTTGGGTCAAAGTCATGTGTGTTGAAACTTTCAAGGGCCCTGCTCTGATTGCACTCCTGCCCTGGAGTGTTGATGTGGGCATCCTGACTGCTTTGAACCAAGTTTGGACCAGGTGATCTTTAGTGTCTTTTCTAGCTTTAACATGTTTTAAGTCTAGTTCTCTCAGGCTCCTCTAGGTGATGGCTGCTGGAGGATGATTTTTATATTGGGTTTTGGAAATCATTCTCTACTTGAAAGCAAGGCAGAGAGAGAAGAATGATTGAAAGCAAATGAGCAAATGCAGTTGAAAATGAACATATATTTTCCTTAAGTGTCGAGAGAGGACGGAATTGAGCCACGGTAGACTAAATACACTTTATAGAGCTAAAATTGGTGTTTTACCATAAGCAGTCAACATAGATGTTTGATCTAAAAGAGTATCTTGATATTTAGAGATTAGTGTTGTCTGTACTGAATGGAGGGCACCATACCAGGGCTGGCACTAACCCAACCCATAACCTTTGAGCCATAGTCCCTGTGACTGTATCATCAACTGGTTTCATAAGAGAACATGGCTAGACCTGCCCAATCCTTGGCTGGGGATCCTTTCAGGAAAATCCAGGGTGCTGCTGAAGTTTTGTAGGTGACTCAGGTAGTGGAATTCTGCCTTTGAGTCAGGACAGAATTTTAGCTTTTGCTTTGTTGGGAGTTTAGTCACTGGAGCAAGTTCTCTAAGGTCATATGTAAGTACCTAGGCACAAAAATTTTTTACAGAATATTTTGTCTTAAAAAGGTGATCTTATTTTAATTGAAAGATTCACAAGCTTTTCCCTTATGATTTCACTTCAAGTTTTGTTGACAATGTTGTTATTCACTTCCTTTCTAGGGATAATAGGTTCAGCCTTAGAGAATGACCACCATATTTCCATCTGTAATTCAGAAGTAAGTAAGATGTCCAAGCCCTATGACAGGGTCTTCCTAAATGAAAGCCAGCAATTCATTCTAAATAATTGATAAAGCTTCTCCTTAATAAAAATTTAGAACTTCCAATTTAATGCAATAGTACTAGACATATACATACTCTATATTACTGAGATTTCCAGACTTTTATGAAATGAACATTTGAGGGGTGCCCATACATCACTAGGCCTTTTGAGAAGGAATACAAAAAATTGAAATCTTTTATTTAAACAAGATATGTAAACATACATACAAATGTGTAATAGATTTGAATTTCTCCAAAACAGAATACCAGGAATAACTTCATTGAATGCTGTAAAGATACAACACTGACCTGCACACATCCTTTTCTATTTGGGGCTTAAGATGCTGATCTGATCTAAAATGTTCGTGGCTACATTTATTTCTCCAACACAAATCTATAATATCACCAATCTAGAAAGGTTGGCATAAAGAAGTAGTTAGACGTACACATGACGTTAAGGAGCTAATAGATGTCTATGTCCTGTCTAGAATCCCCAAATGATCTGTAAATTATTATATTGAATTTAAATTGTTACTTCCGTTTTCAACCAACTTTTTATCCAAATATGGATGACTTTATTACCACATTAATTGGAAGTGTGTTAAGGCTGCCTATCTGATCTCTTTGGTTCTGTGGCCCAGACAGCAAATTATACCCCAATAACTAGCTTTCCTTCTTTCCTTGTGATGGGCATAGTCCATTAATGCATTCCTG
This sequence comes from Lemur catta, assembly GCF_020740605.2. NCBI lineage: Eukaryota > Metazoa > Chordata > Mammalia > Primates > Lemuridae > Lemur > Lemur catta. Next base: position 124,297,087 of record NC_059129.1, on the reverse strand, counting down.
GGCTAGTGCCTTGTGCAGAAAAAGACTGCATTTCTTAACCTCTTTTGCAGCTAGGTGTGTCCAAATGGTGAACTTCTGACTAATAGGATATAAGGGGAAGTGCCATGTGGGTGGCGGCTTCTGGGAACTTTCCTTAACAGACTGATGGCATGTACCCTAAGCCCCTTGGCCTTCCCCTTTCATCTCCCTCACTATTTGTAATACAGGTCTAATGGTGGGAGCTCTCATTGGGACCATAGCTTTGAGACAGCAGGAGAGAGCTGGAAGAATCCTGGGTCCCTGACAACTTTGGGGAGCAGAGCCGTCATGCCAGACCCAGGTTCCTACTTCCAGAATTTTATATAAGAAAAACAGTCATCTATCATTTTAAAGCCATTGTTAATTTCTAGCCTAGTCTGTTACTTATTCCCTATTTGTTTGAAGGCCATTAGCCTGATTTTCCTTGACGGAAAACCTGACGCATATTTTTCTAAAATCAATATCAATCTATACAGTCTGATGCATGGTCTGGCTAATGGACAAGAATGTTTCCAATTGAGATTATGTTGAGAAAATCCAACCTGGAATATCTGTTTATATTACACATACTTCAACAGTTGAGATGGTCATGTTTGGGTTAGGTTGGTTATAGGTAATTTAACCGTTAGTGATAACGAAATAAGTAGAATGCTGATGGAGCATTCGAATCACTATGTTAGGGTTAGTGACCCTCCCTAAGTTATCTCAAAAGGCTTCAGCTGACCAGTTCCTGCCCGCTGCCCACCCCACAACGGTACTTCCTGTTAGGATCTGTCAATGAGAGCATACTTTCTCACCCTTCTACCTTACCTCTAATTTACCTGGTGTTTTATTTTTTCCCAAATAATTTTCATGCCAATAATCCTTGGAAGAAGGAAAAAATAAAAAATGAGGCAATATCCTGGCACTGCTAATAAGCCACATCTCTGGATAAATTAGAGGTGATGACAATGTAACTGGATTGCTTGTGCCACTGATCTAGTTGAGAAAAAGTGCATTTCTGATTTATTTACATTTGCAGAGTGCATCACAATAATACTTTGTTGGCTTTCTTCAAAAGTATCAAACAAGATAGCTTATATTTCTGCTTCTTTATATTCTTTTAAGGAGAAGGACTTTAAACCCCCAAATAGCTAAATAATATGTAAGGTATTTGCAGGAGGCAGCAGTGGTCTCGAATCTCCTCTAACTTCCTAGACATGGCTTATTCCTGAGTCCCAAACTTCGCCATGGTTTTGTTCCAATAACTTTCCCAATCCAAGAAGTTTCCTTATTTATACTTCAAACCCACCCTACCTACCCTCATAGCTCCTTTCCTGTGATTTTGAAATTCCTTTTAAATTCTACTTGCATCATTTTGATCCCAGAACGAGCACTCAGTCATTACCATGAACCTTACTGAGGATATTCCCAAAATGTGGCTCAAAGGAAAGACCCCCTTGATGACGAAAGGGATTGCCCGGATAGATGATTCATTGCCTAAAGAGATGGACTTTTTAGAAAGTCATTTTCATTCTAGAATGTAGGAAACTGGTTTTCCTATTTTGGGAGCATCATCACAGAGGCAGAAACTGGGGAGCAAAGCTATAACTGTGAGGTTTTAAATAAACAGGAAAAAACAACAGCACTATCCCACCTAGAGGCAGGTCTGATAGCTAGAATCTATCCTTGCCTCCCTGGCCGCCTTTGGATGCAGAAGCAGCCTCACTAACGTGCAGTGCAGCAGCGATGTGACTCATGGTCAGCTGACAGAGCAGGAAGTCACCTCCAGCTGCACCAACAGATGGGAAAGTCCAGAGTAGACTGAACGTACTTTTTAAGAAAAGGAAATACAGAAGGCACTTTGTAGCTGTCACAAGGCTAGAAACCCCATTACATTCGATAGTTCTGCACAAGGCACTAGCCCAGGAATGCATTAATCTGTACGTCAAGTAATTACTATAATCTTTACAAGCTACCCACGTATATTTCAGTCATGAAATGAAGAGCAATCTTCTTGGTTGAAAGAATGAAATTACACAATCTTCGCTGGGCTGGGTTAAGTAATAAATTAATTTTGGGGGTCTTCACAGGGCTGGTCAGAAGCAGAAATGTGAAGCAGAACATTGTCCCTGTCAGTGTGGGTGCCTGCTTTTTGGAGTTCTTCCCTTGTCTCATGGCTTCAGGAGTTCAGGGATCTCAGGGGGCCTTTTTGCTTTCATCACAGAGGAACTGAGCAGTTTCAGTCAATCAACAAATCCGGCGATCTATGAGGACCTGCAATGTGCAAAGTAGATGGGGCAAATGGACAGGAAAAGATCCTTGGGGAGCCCCGTCCAGTTGGGGGCAACAAGATGCAAGCATAATCAAAGTTGAGTGGCAGTGTAAGACTGTTTCAAGGAAGAATGTGATGTATTACCAAATGGCGATGTCAAGAAGACGCGTGCATTGTGGGCATTGAGAAAGGTGAGGTCAGTGTGAGCAAAATAGACCAGGGAAGTTTTTGTGCAAACAGTGCACGTAAAAGTGCACCACACCTGAGAGCAGACAGAATCTATGGAAGAACAGCAAGGATCAAATCAGTTATTCCAGGAAGGGCAGCAGCCACGCAGACATTTGACTGGGCTGATGGTGCAGGTTCCTGAGTCTGAAGATCTCGGTTAGTCCTCGTTGAGACTGTTGAATGAAGAAGCCTCTATTTCTTCATCTGCAGAATGGATGCAATGGGTGCACTACCAGGTTAAATAATCATGTGAAGTGCAGTGTAAACTGTAACTCACATAATAACTTTAAGCTATTGTTAATGGTGATATATGATGATTTTAGGAGTATAATTTTGCATATAGAGATACTGGTGAACTTTAAGGACTAAAGTGGTAATTTAAACATCCATGCCTACGTTATAAGGAAGAGTTGGAGGTGGGGGTGCTAGCTGTCAATATCAAATTGCACACGCAGGTGATCAGTGAGCACGCGCATAACCTTACTCTGGGGTCTTTTTAGAAGTGGGATGAGGACATTTGTTTTTAAATTTTGTAACTAATGCAGGTATAATCACTGTTTTCCCTAACAGTGAGGATAGTCTGCTCTCAATGCCCTAACTAAACATTACTTGTTTAATTTGGGCTTATAGAGCTGTACATTGCATGGTAGATAGTAAGGACCTAGTATATATTGAATGAGTTTTCTAGATTTAAGATGTAATCTGATAATCAATGCTTCTAATATGGGGAGTGGGAAGCACTTTTTTCTCTTAACATATTGATAGAAAAATAATTGATGTATTTGTAGCGGGGTCAAAATTCAAACAAAATGGATTGCATGTGCATAAATTACAAATAAGGAAATGTATCTTTCTTTATTTTCCTTCACCGAGCTCATCTTGCCCAGAGCCCCTGGTTACATTGACAGCAGGGTCTTTTCCTTGACAATTTCATTCTCTCCAGGCTAGAAAGGTTCTTTAGAGGTAAATATTCAGTCCATTCAAAGTCCAAACCCTCTTTCAGGGTGGTTTCTCCTCTCACAAGAGTTTCCCTCTCCTTCTCCTCTTGTCCTAAATTATTATTATTATTATTATTATTATTTATTTATTTATTTTTTTGAGACACAGTCTCACTCTGTTGCCTGGGCTAGAGTGCCGTGGCGTCAGCCTAGCTCACAGCAACGTCAAACTTAAGCAATCCTTATGCCTGCCTTAGCCCCCTGAGTAGCTGGGACTATAGGCATGTGCCACCATGCCTGGCTAATTTTTTTTTCTCTATATATTTTTAGCTGTCCAAATCATTTCTTTCTATTTTTAGTAGAGACGGGGGTCTCACTCTTGCTCAGGTTGGTCTCAAACTCCTGACCTCAAGCAATCCTCCCGCCTTGGCCTCCCAGAGTGCTAGGATTACAGGCGTGAGCCATGGTGCCCGGCCCCTCTTGTCCTAAATTAGGTGTGTGCTGGAGAGAGGGAGGATGGCCTCTGGCCCTGTGTTGTCCTCTGCAGGCTCTGGGCTCTGCTGTGCATGGAGGGGTGATTAGGCCACGCACCTCACTGGGAGGGGCACCGTGGATTCTGCACTGGGGCTGATGGCTGATGCCAGCAGCCTGCTTCCACCATCTGCCTGGGTCTGTGGTTTCTGCACCCCATCCCCAGCCTCATCCAGTCAAATGGCCCTCTTGGCACCTGTATCCTCTCTCCTGCCCCCCAATCCTCCTCTTGCCATCTTAGTACCTTGTTGCAGCAGGTGAGATCCCAGGGCCTGCCTCAGGCCTGCTCTCCAGATCAAGATGGCTGGAAGTCTCCAAGAAGCCGGCTGTTTTCCTGACTTACACTGTGCTCACAGATTCCCCCCAAGCCTCTCTGACTGACCTCTGAAGTCCCCGCCTCGTTGGGCTCCTTTTTGCAGCCCAGAAAGCTGCTGCAGGGCTCTGGGAGGGAGTCCTGCCGGCCAGGCTGACCCTCTCTGCCCCACTACAAGCCCCAGCAGCCAGCTCCTCAGACCACACACATCTTTTTTAACCTTTTTTTCTCCACAAAGCTCAGCTTCTGCAAAACAGACATGTTTGTTTTCAAACTTTTGTCTACCTATCATTTAAAAAAAATTTTTTTTATTTCAGCATATTACAGCGTTACAAATGTTTAGGTTACATATATTGCCTTTGCCTCGTCCAAGTCAGAGCTTCAAGCGTGTCCATCCCCCCCAAACAGTGTGCACTGCATAATTTTTAAGACCCGTTTTTACACAAAGTGCAGTGACAGCTCTCATTCTCACCCAGTCCTGCCCATTGCTCCAGTGAGTGGTGACCTAAAGGACAACTAGGGGAAAGGAATCACCAGAAATAAAAAAATATATTGACTCAATATCTCAAAAACTTTATTCCTGTTACAAACGTTTGAAGTATTTCAGTAGTTGTGACACTACTGTGAGGTGGGTGATGGTGACATCAGTTCCCTATCTGGGAGGGGCTTGACCATTCATCCTACAACTTCAGCGTTCCCAGGTTATGAGTCACTCACAAAATATTTATTCGGTACCCACTTCATTCCAAACATGGAAGAAGTAGAACTGTATTTTCATATGCTTGCATGTTCCTACATGCTGTTAAGCATGCTTCGGGTAAACCCCCTGGTATACAGATTCATGGGATAGAGATAAACGTAGAATTTTAGGGGCCCCCAAACAATGAGAGTCCCTGGCAGAGAAGTGAAGGGCCTTGTAAGAGCCATGCACCGCAGTTTGAAGCTGAAGGTGGACGCTCTGGAAACAAGAAGGAAAGTGCTTTCTACCTGCAGGGACCAGAGCTGAAACTGAGAGGCTCTGGGGAAGCAGTTGGGTGGAAAGAACAAGTCCTAGAGGCCTATCCTGGGCAGAAGACTGGAAGAAGGCAAGGAAGGACCTCCCTCACCTTGAGTCGGCACCAACCTTACCTACCTCAGATCAGAAGATTTTGTTGGTAACCAGTTCAATTCAGAAAAGTACAATTTTTTCCAATTTATCCTACGTTTACTATTTTGATTCCCCCCCTTGTTTTTGGTTTTTACTTCCTTGATTTTTTAGAAGGTTGAAGCCACTAGTGAATATTCAGGGAGATTGGAATAGAGATATGGAAAATCTGGGCAGGGTTGAGTTAGTATTCAGCATCTGTGGACACTGTTATCCTTTTCACTTGGATAACCCATTGCAAGCAATTTTAACAAAAACCATACATATGTGACATAAAGGCTATACATTTTCTTGCTTAGACATAGCCACGCTTTTCCAGCCATGGAAAAATACTGACTTTTTTTTTTTTTTTTGAGACAGAGTCTCGCTTTGTTGCCTGGGCTAGAGTCTGGGCTAGAGTGAGTGCCATGGCATCAGCCTAGCTCACAGCAACCTCAAGCTCCTGGGCTTAAGCGATCCTACTGTCTCAGCCTCCCAAGTAGCTGGGACTACAGACATGTGCCACCATGCCCGGCTAATTTTTTCTATATATATTTTAGTTGGCCAGATAATTTCTTTCTATTTTTTAGTAGAGACGGGTCTTGCTCTTGCTCAGGCTGGTCTCAAACTCCTGAGCTCAGAAGATCCACCCACCTCGGCCTCCCAGAGTGCTAGGATTACAGGCGTGAGCCACTGTGCCCGGCCAAAAAGTACTGACTTTTTACCAGTACTCTATCTGTAGACAGGGCGAATAATTTCATTCTGGCAAAGTGAACAAGATGCTAAACTTCAGCTATTTTACTCACAATAGATTAATAAGGGGGAAGATACTTTTAGTTTAAAGTTTGTGGTTTGAGAATCTTTGTCACCTAACTACAGGGAATTAATCATAGATCTGCCTTGTCCAATACAGTAGCCACTGGCCATGTGTGGCTATTTAAATTTAAATTTAAATGTATAATTAAATTAAATTAAAAATTTAGTTCTTCATTCACACTAGCCACATTTTTAAGTGCTCAATAATCACATGTGGCCAGTGACACCTTATTGTATTGGGCACATACTATTGGGCAGCTTGGGCATAGGGAATTTACATCATCACAGAAAATTCTATTGAACAGTACTTGTGCAGACTTAATAGTACGGCTAGCAGGGAGCAATGGTTCAGGACATTTGTTCTTGTTTTTGCACAGATACCTTGATTCCAAGCCCATTCTTCTTCCCCTTATCCCACACTATCTTCTAAGAGACGAGGAGAAGAGAAATAATGAACGATAGGCATAGCTGCCCCCAAATTAATGCCACAGAAGCTCTTTCTACTAAACCATTTTTAAACCTAGATAGAATGAAATTATTCCGGAGATGCCCTTGAACTGTGCTTGCACCAAAAGATAGTGTCAATAGTTATATACAGTCAGTTTTTGCCACTGGGTTTTTCTTTAGGATGAGGTTTGGTTGCAAAGATGTTTTAGAAGCATCCTTTTAGAAGAAATGTATAATTGTGATCAAAATGTAAGTAAAAGGTGATAAACTGGAAATGAGAATTATGGTAAATATTACAGGGCAAATTGAATGAATTGTTGGACAGTGGGAAATGCAGCAGTCCTCAACCTTTTTGACACCATGGAGTTCATGGAGGACAATTTTTCCACGGGGGTATTGTGGGGAGGTAGAGCTCAGGCAGTGATGGGGAGCGGCTGTAAATACAGACGAAGCTTCACTAGCTCACCTGCAGCTCACCTCCTCCTGTGCGGCCTGGTTCCTAACAGGTCACCAACTGGTACAGTCCAGCGGGTGGGGACTGAGTTCTAAAGGACAAAGAGTGAATCATGCAGCCAGTGAAAAGTAATACATCCAGGTGCATCCTTAAAGAGAATAAGGAAATGATGAAATGGGGAAAAATATATAATATTATATATATATTGAGTTGGGCCAGGCTTAGTAATATGAAGGTCAACTATAGTCTTGAGTATGTGCCTAAGGTCCATGCCATTTCCCCCACTAAGATATAGCAAATGAAGCAGAAGTGCAGGACCTCACAGCCATGCCCAGAGTGCCATGTCATAACCATTCAGACCCTTGCCAGGCTGGCCTCCTTCCCAGGGGAGAGAAGTGGGAGGCAAGCAGGAGGCTCCTGAAGCCCATAGAATGCCCTCTAGGAACTGGGCTTGGAGAGGTGAAGAGGTCAGGTCAGCCTCCCCTCATACTAACTTCTGTGATATCATAGTTATTCAGCAGGGATTTCCCAAGGTTCAAAGATCCCTATGATTCCTGTCTTGGAGACCTTGAAAACAGCCTTTGACCCTGGCAGCCACATAGTGGAAAGTATTGGAGGAACCAGTGTCACAGCTTTGCATTTGCTTTGTGGTGACAGAAATAGAACAGGGTCCACCAGGGCCCCCCAAGCAAGGCATGTAGCCTGACGTTAATTTCCAAGAAGTCTGGAGTGCAGATTTAAAACTCCAAAATTAGGAGTGGTAAAAATGTACTGAGGTTCCCGTAAATATAAGGCCTGGTGGGATTTACATAACATCACAATGTAGTTGCTAAGGGATTTCATAGAACATTGGAAAAACCGTCAAGTGAGAGATGATTTTCCTCAATAGATCTTCATTTTACTTGAAGCCACTTTATTTAAAAAAGAGATACCTCAACTGCAACATATTCAAGTAAAGAGAAAAACATATGTGAAATTTTAAGGCATGAAGGAAATCATTTCTGTTTCTATTTGGTAGGAATACATCAAGATGTGAACTAAAATAAAATCTTAACACCTGCCCAGCTGACTAAATGGACCCTCTCTTGGCCAAGGGGATACTCTAAAACTGAGTTACTGGCCATGAGAAGGGAGGTCAGACGTGCCTCATCATGCCTTCCTCCCTAGATATCCTTTGTAACTCATTTAACAGGCTGTGCAAGACAAACCTTCAGGTCCTCAATTTACATAACAAATCACTTGAGTCTGGGTATATGGCCAGTGGCCTGTCTCTGATTAACAGACTTCCTTTTCCTAACTTAAAACATTCCAAGCCTTTAGACAAAGCTTCCTTTCTTTAACCAATTGCAAATCAAAGAGTCTTTAAACCCACATGTAACCTGTAAGCCCTTGCTTCAAGATGTTCCACTTTTTCGGGCCAAACCAATGTATGCCTTCCATGTATTGATTTACGACTTTACATGTAATTCCTGTCTCCCCAAAATGTATAAGACCAAACTGTAACCCAACCACTGTGAGTCCACCTGCTCAAGGCTTCCTGGGCGTGGCTCTGGGCCATGGTCCTCAAATTTGTCTCAGGATAAACCTCTTTAAATTAATTTTACAGAGTTTGGCTTATTTTGTGTTGACAAAGACCAATGCAATATTAAACAATTTTTTTTGTCTCTTTTAACTTATAAGCAAAAGGATTGATGAGTAAACTTTTGAAATCAAACCTGTTTTTCAGTAGAAGAGCTCCTAGATTGGAAAATTTTGCAAATATAAAACTGATTTCACTTCAAATATAAAACTGATTTTTCACAGCAGTGACCTAACTTGAGAGAGGAAAGACTGGATCTTATAATTCTTTTGTCTTTTCTAAAGTGCTAGTGAGATAGCAGATTTTTAACACAAGCTTATTGCTGACTGTGTAAAAGTATTAATCCTTTATACAGCTTGGAAGGAAACAGCCACAGAACAAAGACAGTTGGTTCTGACGTACATTTGGCGTACAGAATGTTCAGGCAAGGGGGTGAAAGTGCATGAGATTTGTTTTCAATTCATAAACTATCTTGCTCCCAAAGATATATCTACCTATATTTTTTGTTAGTATAGGAAAGATACAAAAGTTTGAAAAAAGGTATATATCCTTTTATAAAAATCCTTTTATAAAAAATCTTTTATTTGATTGTTCCCAGGCTTCCAGTTGAGAATTTCCAGGATAAAGTCACCTTCTTGCTCTGGTCTGGCTTTAGAGCCAGAGACCTGAGCTCACAGTGCAAACTCTGCCACTCAGTAGCAAGCTCTCATTGATAAATTACTTGACTTCTCTGTACCTATTAGGGACATATAATTAAAAACAAAATTTCCTCCCAACCCAGAAAACCACTTTACAAAGGAAGAAAAGAAGAAAACAATTTTATTATTGAGTAAGCATTAAACCAAAATGTGATGCATGTCACAAGCAACCTGTTAAAGAGATTGTGAAGACAGAAAGAATCTGATCGTTTTACGTGGCTAAGTGGATCTAACCCATTATGTTGGGTAGGTTTTGCAACTTAGAGCCAAGTGACAAGTAGGGCCTATCTCTTCCTGGGACACTGACAGATTAGGGGTTCACTTCCCTGATTATTCCATTTCAAAGAGGGGGCTCCCAGGTCCTTGAGGAAACATTGCTGAGTAGTGAAACTGGCCAGAAGTTTATTGAGCCATTAAAAGTTTTACGTGTATTTGGAAAGGGCTGAGAGCTAGGCTTGGTGGTGCCTGCTTATGATCCCAGCCACTTAGGAGACTGGGGCGGGAGGATTGCTTGAGCCCAGGAGACCAGGCTGGCAACATAGTGAAACCCTATCTCAAACAAGAAAAAAAAAAAAAAAAAAAAAAGAAGTAAAAGAACAGAGAAGCAGCTCTGAAAGAAAAGGGATGGGTAAGGGTGCCTCTTTCCTTATTTTCTTGTTTTTTTTTTTGTTTGTTTTTGAGACAGAGTCTCACTCTGTTGCCTGGGCTAGAGTGAGTGCTGTGGCGTCAGCCTAGCTCACAGCAACCTCAACCTCCTGGGCTCAAGCGATCTTCCTGCCTCAGCCTCCCGAGTAGCTGAGACTGCAGGCATGTGCCACCATGCCCGGCTAATTTTTTCTATGTTTTTAGTTGTCCAGCTAATTTCTTTCTATTTTTTTAGTAGAGATGGAGTTTCGCTCTTGCTCAGGCTGGTCTCGAACTCCTGAGCTCAAACGATCCTCCCACCTCAGCCTCCCAGCGTGCTAAGATTACAAGCGTGAGACACCGCACCCGGCCTTTCCTTATTTTCAATGGGGAGAATTAAACCTCTTATTTTTAATTTGTATTTGTCCTTATACCTCTCAAGTTACTTGCCTATAAAAAGAAGATGATAATAATAGTATCTACTTCTTAGAGTTGTTGTAAGGATTATATGCGTTAAAATGTGTACAGGACTTAGACCAGTGTTTGGCACTCAACAAATGTTTGTTGTTAATATGCTGCTTTAAGGCCTGGTGAGAGGCAAAATTTTAAGATGTCCCCAAGATTCCTGCCCCTGGTATATGTGCCTTGTATAATTCTCTCCTCTGTAGTGTGGGCAGAAGCTGCAAAGATGAGGGGTTATTACTTTTGTGATGAGGCTATTTATCAGTGGACTTCGATTTCACTGAAAGGGAGATGGTTCAGTAGGCCTCGGAGAGACCCATGGGGGAAGCCCCATAGCCAGGAGCTGAGAGCAGCCTGGGACGGCCAGTAAAAGAACGGAAGCCTCAGTGCTACAGCCACTAGGAACTGAATTCTGCCCACCACCATGTGAGCTCCAAAAAGAACGCTGAGCTCCAGAAAGGAATGCAGCTTGGCCAACACTTTTGTTTCAGTTTTGTGAGACCCTGAGCAGGGGTCCAGCTTGGCTGGGCCTGGACTTTTCAGCTACAGACACCAGGGAGTGAACCTCTGGGCAGGTCCTTTTAACTCAGTTTCCTTTCTATAAAGTTAGTAAATTGAACTAGAGGATAACTGGGCAGCTGTTATTGTTACCGAATTCAAAATTCTCTCAGGATCCCAAATAGTGAGTGGAGGAGGGATGGGGTGGCTTTGTGAAAGAGACCCTTTTAAGCCACAGCAAACTGGCCTGAACATTTCAGCTCCCTTTGATAGACGCGCTTTGGGTGTTCCCGAGAACGCAAACGGGGATTCGTGTTAGGCAAGCCTCCCAATGTTTAGTGGGTTTGGCTCAAAAATATCTTATTTGTAGATACCTTTTTCTCTTAGAAGTTTAAGTCACTTCAGATACATGTAATTAATCTTTGATTCATCCTTAAAGAATAAAGAGGGGCTTTACCTGAGGTTTCTACCAGCAGAGGTGAGCCTCTGACAAGGTCCCCTAGCTTCAGCAGGGCTGGGAGCTGTCAGGAGCATGTTGGAATGGAGGGGTGCCCGTCACCACTGGGCTCGCCTAGATATTCTGATTAGGAACACGGGCCCCAGGAATTTGCATTTCTAGCAAGCACCTCTGAGGATTCTGCAAGCAGGTTGTTTGTGGGCTGAAGTATGAAAAATTCAGAACTTGGAGGAAGCATCACAAATAGTAAATTGGAGATCACCTGGAGGTCAGGAAGAGTTCCAGCAGGGAGCAGACTCGAACTCCTAGAACTGAATAGAGAAATTTCAGAGAGGAAATTATGGGAGTGTGGGCAGGTTTAAGAGATAATGATGGGAATCGTTAAAGCATTCGCACTCCGGGACTGGGACTGGCAGCAGTCGGAAGTCATCCCTACCCATAGGACTGAGGAATGAGGAGAATGTAAAAGTATCAGTTAAATCTAACTGAGCAATGATGAGGACAGGTCTGGCAGCAGAGGCTGTAGCCAAGGAGGGGCGCAGCACATGCCAGATATATCTGGGAAACAGGGACGAAGAAGTTGAGAAGGGGGGTGCCTGCCGTGGTAGAACCCACCTGGAAGCCATCCAGCAGGAGAGGCTGCGCAGGACCCCAAGGGGCAGTTCCCAGGGCACCAAACAGGGCAGAGAAGGGCAGACAGGGGTGGCAATGGAAAATAATGGCACATTTTAAATCTCAAGAACAAAATCACCAACATAAAGAATTGCTGGGCAGACCAAGAAGGAAGCAATAGCCACTACCACTATTACTGACAGAATCTTGGAATCAGGATGGGGACATGGAGGTATACAGGGAAGGAGACAGGAAGATGGCAGGGCAGGGCTCTGGCGCTGTGCACCCAGCAGATGAATCTTCTGCAGTCAGCCCTGAAAACCATGAGGGTACCTCCGGATGTCCCCTGACAGCCTTCCCAAGGCATTCAGAGAAGCGCTCGCTCTCCTGAGCACCAGTTCACTGTCTGTCTTTGCTAACAGCATTGCCAAAGCTCACTGCTGCCCTCTGGATAAAACACACCAATGTAAGGAACACTGGCAGCCCTCATCATAAACTGCCTGTTCATTGTGATTACTTATGAAACATCTAATTCCCTCCCTAGATTATGACCACCATTAGGAGAATAACCAATTAAAAACATTGTGAAACTGGACCACATGTAGTATGAGACCCAGAGAAAATGGAATTTCTTTACATTTTGTTTAACTAAACTGGCCCTCCCTCCTTCCAAGACTCTACCCATTGGTAAATGGGGGAAAAGCTAAATGTCCAATCTGATTTAAAGCTTAGTGCTCCAGTGACTTAAACAGTCCCTTAGGCTATCTTAAGTCACCATTGGATGAAATTGCTCAGTGGCTCAGTGAGCTTGGCCTTACCTCCTGCCTTTCAGCCTAGCTGAGATGGTGGGGTCCTGGTGTCAGCGTGGAAAAGAGCGAGGCTACTGGTTCCCCACTGTGCTGGTGGAATGTGGACAGGCCCTGGCCTCGTGGCCGTTCATGGGTTGCAAGGGCGGGAATGTGCGCACCTTTAGCGAGCAACCCTTTATTCAGGGCTGTTGCCCTGTTGTTCTTCGGGGCTGAAATCTGCAGCTGGTGAACACTGGCCCCAGCAGTGTTCTTCAAAAGAACTTGCTGAAAGAGAAAACAGGAAAAGAGACAAAAAAACTAAAAAGTGATAATAAAAAAACCAGAAAATAAACTAAAAAAAGAACTTGCCACTCATTTCCAGCTCACTGATTGCTTCTCTTCAACTCTAATGAGCTACAGACCCTTGGGTTTCTGCTATGTTTTCCCTCCAGCTCCTTGGCCTGGCCATCTACCCAGAGCCTTGGCCTTGGGCTCACCTGCTTAGAGGTGAGCCCTGAAGCAAGTCCCCTGGCTTTCAGGTCAGCATCTTGTGGGGCAAGAGAGACAAGGGAAGCTCCAGAGTGCCAGCTAGCCCTTTCATGTCTGCATATGTCCTTGCACCCTCTCAGGTACCTGGATGACCACATGTGGACATTGGCCCTTCTATACTGTCGTCTTCTCCCCAACACACATAAAACAAAGTTATATATTGATTGGTTAATGAATTAAAAAAAAAAAACTTCTACTCTCTAAAAGACACTGTCAAGAGAATAAGACAAGCCACAGACTGGGAGAAAACATTTGCTTAAAGACATATTTGATAGAGGACTGTTATTCAAAATATGCAAAGAACTCTTAAAACTCAACAATAAGAAAATGAACAAGCAGATGAAAAAATGGGCAAAAGACCTAAACAGACACCTCACCAAAGAAGATATACAGATGGCAGATAAACATAAAAAGACGCTCCACATCATATATCGCTGGAATTGCAAATTATAACAATAATGGAATGCCACTGCACATCTATTAGAATGGCTAAAATCTAGAACACCAGTGACACCAGATGCTGATGAGGTCGCAGAGAAACAGGAGCTCTCATTCATTGCTGGTAGGAAGGCAGAGAGCTACATCCATTTTGGGAGACATTTTGGCAGTTTCTTACAAAACTAAACATATTCTTACCATATGTTTATCCGGCAGTCTCACTTCTTGCTATTTATCCAAATGAGTTGAAAAATCATGTCCACACAAAGACCTGAACATGATGTTTGTATCAGCTTTATTCATAATTGCCAGAACTTGTAAGCAGCCACAATGTCCTTCAGTCGATGATTCTGTGTATCTGTCGGCTCAGGTCAGTGCAACAAAATACCATACGCTGAGTGGCTTAAACAACAGCAATTTATTTTCTAACAGTTATAGAGGCTGTAAGTCCAAGATCAAGGTCCCTGCTGATTTGGATTCTGGCGAGGGCTCTTTACCAGGCTTGCAAATGGCTGCCTTCTTACTAAGTCCTCGTATGGCCTTTCCTTGACAGCACAAGCTCTCTTGTGTCTCTTCTTGGAAGAACACCAGTCCTGTTGAATCAGAGATGCATCCTCATGACCTCATTTAACCTTAATTACCTCCTTAAAGGCCCTGTCCACAAATACAGTCACATTGAGAGGTAGGGCGTCAACATATGAATTTCAGGGAGGCACAATTCAATCCAAAACACTGTGCTCCATCCAGACATTGGTATATTTTTCAGCATTAAAAAGAAATGAGCTGTGCAGCCATGAAGAGACATGGAAGAAACTTAAATGGATATTACTAAGTGAAAGAAGCCAATCTGAAAAGGCTACATGCTACATGATTCCAGCTACGTGCACTCTGGAAAAGGCAAAACTATGGGGACAGTAAAAAGATCAATGATTGCCAGAGTTTAGGGGGAAGACAGGGATAAATAGACAGAGCACAGAGGATTTTTAGGGCAGTGAAAACACTCTGTATGACACCATAAAGAGGCAAGCATGTCGTTATGCATTTGTCAAAACCCTTAGGATGCACAACGCCAAGAGCAAACCCTAATATATGGACTTCAAGCGATTATGTATGTTCATCGATTACCACAAATGTACCACTCTGTGACGGATGTTGATAGTGGGGGAGCTGTGTATGTGTGAGGGTGAGGGGTACATAGTGGTTCTCCGTACTTTATGCTTGATTTTGCTGTGAAGCTAAAACTGCTCTAAAAATAAAGTCTATTTAAAAGGAAAAAAAAAAATGTTGTGACCAGAGACTCACAGGAATGCAACCCTGTATTTTCCCTAAGAGCAGTGGTTTAGTGTTTGCTAATTCAGTATTCAAGGAACAGGGGAAGAATAATCTTTTTCTTCCACCCCCATAGGTTCTTAGTTGGAACAAACCCCTGTAACAAAAGACAGATTATTAAGAGAAAAACAAACAAAATATTAAATGTATATTTATTTTTGAGATGTTCTCACTGTGTCGACCTGGCTAGAGGGCAGTGGCATTATCATAGCTCGCTGCAACCACAAACTCCTGGGCTCAAGTGATTCTCCTGCCTCAGCTTCCCCAGTAGCTAGGACTATAGGTGGGCACCACCATGCCCAGCTAATTTTTGTATTTTTTGTAGAGATGGAGTCTTGCTTTTGTTCAGGCTGGTCTCGAATTCCTGGCTTTAATCAATCCTCCCGCCTTGGCCTCCCAAAGTGCTAGGATTATAGGCGTGAACCACCACACCTGGCAAACATGCATATTTCATATATACAAGAGAGGTACCTAGGGAATGAGTAGTTCTCAAAGTGGTTGCTTTGAATTCCAGCTTATATAGCATCTTCATCAAAGAACAGTACATTTTTAAGGGCTGGGCGCAGTGGCTCACACCTGTAATCCTAGTACCCTGGGAGGCCGAGCTGGGCAGATCATTTGAGCTCAGGAGTGCAAGACCAGCCTGAGCAAGAGCGAGACCCTGTCTCTACTAAAAAAATAGAAAGAAATTAGCTGGACAACTAAAAATATATAGAAAAAATTAGCCAGGCATGGTGGTGCATGCATGTAGTCCCAGCTACTGGGGAGGCTGAGGCAGGAGGATTGCTTGAGCCCAGGAGTTTGAGGTTGCTGTGAGCTAGGCTTACACCATGGCACTCTAGCCCAGGCAACAGAGTGAGACTCTGTCTTAAAAAAACAAAAAACAAAAAAACAGTATGCTTTTAGAAAAGTGACAAGACAAGGGAAAAGGACTTTGAGTCTCTAGAGGTGACAACTTGGAAGAAGGCAAATAAATGGAAGATAAATGTTAGTAAAGTTTGTTAATGTAGATTCCTCTGGCACCATTTTCAGGCCACTAAAGGCCTTAAGTTGTCTTTCGTGGTTAACCTTTGTTCTCTCTGCTAGAGAGGGGGACACGGTACTTTTTGTTATTACAAAACTATGTCCTACTTTTAGGCACATAGAAGGAAGGCAGAGAGCTCTCCTGTATCAGCTACTTCTTAATTGTCTTCAGATCAACAATTCTACATATTTAGGGGTAGCATGTTCAGGTCTCCCACAGTTGTGACTATAATGAACATAACTATGGCAAATAATGAAAATTGACTATGTATACTCCCACTCTAGGCAGTAAGTCAGGGAGGGGCAAACGAGATGCTCACCTGGCTATCTTGCCTCCACCCGCTCTGTTCCTTTCTTCCCTCTCCTTCCCCCTTCTCTGGGGTCTGTCTGGAAGAGACAGTCCCCTCTCCCACCACACACAGTAGCATTCGTTAATCCACTTCCAGCTCTTGGATCACCTTATGTAAAACTCTGTGATCTAGTTGATCGGGCAGGCTCACCCCTAAGCTAAAGGGAAGATGGAGGCACGCAGACCGTCTATTCTCAGGGCACTAAGCAAGTTTGTTAAGCTAACGCTATGCTGCAGAGTCCCCTTATGCCAGGGGTGATCATTACCTTCTCTCTTTGGATTCCTTCTCTAATAATCCCTTCTAAATATCCTCCAGTCCCCATCTTCAGTTCTAGATATTCCAGGCCAATGAGGGAAAAGTTGATGTTACTGGCAGGGCAACAAGAGCAAAATTCATTAATCATTTGCCACAAGTCATCCTCATTTTCTCAGAAAACCCCATAGAGCAGAGCTCTGTACCTTGCATACGATAGAGGCTCAGGAAGGGACTGAATGAACTAAGCTGGAAGCTATCAAGAATTCCTAGGGGGTTGCCATGCCTCCAAACTGCAGGTGTTGATTAGTATCTTTTCCCTTCCTTCTTCCTCCTTCAGCTGTCACACCTTAGTGATCTTGTAGCTAAATAACTCTTTAAGGAAGAAAAAATACAACCCGCAAATACACACTCATCTTGGTGACTGACACCTTCTCTCTCCTAGTCTGGAGCACTGTCGCCTCCCATGAGCTATCAACTCTCAAAGAACTACACAGTATTCAGATTGTCATCAAGTATCTTCACATCCGTTCAGAATGTGAAGATTCTGTAGTGCCACCTAACAACCTGAAATGAGACCGATGAGACTGCATTCAGTGAATGAAATTCAGAAATCAGCTCGCCAGACCAGCACAGCCATAGGGTGTAACCCTATGGAATGACTGTCTGTAAACTTAATGCAAAGCAGTAACATAAAGAAAAAGGAAATGTCAACAAGGAAGGGAATTAGTCAGCAATGGACCAGACAAAAGCACATGGCTGAGAAGAAGGTCCTCTATCAGTGACTCTGTATTTGGTTTGTCTGGCAGGTCTGTTAGCTTCAGTTTGGAGATGGATTAAAACAGGCCAACAGAGTCTAATGCCATTGTACCTTCATTCCTTTGCTACCACTCCATGCTTTCCAAGCAATTTGGTGATAATGTAGCTTGTTTAAAAGGAGAGAATGGGCTACTCAGGCCACAATAAATGTAAAATTCTCAATTCACATTCTAGCTTTATATGTGATCATCTCTTCGTGGGCTTTGTTTGAGTGAGTCCGCATCTCAAGTCTAGCCAACCCTGGGACACTTAAAAGATCATTTCTGCTCCTACAAGAGTATGGACCTGATTTTAGAGAGTGGTGAGTTAGTTTACCAAGGTAAATGCCAATCTGTGGGGCCTATTTGGGGGTCAGTCCGTCTCCAAGTCATTCTCTAAAGCTTCTTTATTTTAGTTGAACATGTCAAGGCTCAACAATTCTTAGGTAATGCATGAGAGTGGTGTTTCATTTGTTAAATGATTATATTGCTTCTTGCTGCAGGTCTGGTTGGAAATACCCTGGGGCCTTATTATCCCGCAATACTGGATACTTCTGCTTCTGTGAGACAGAGCTCTCAAGACTAATGTTTGTAAAACATAGAGTAAATTTATAAAAAATTACCAATACTTTTACAACTGCAAGAAAAAATTTCTGGGGAGTTTGGGTTTGAGAGGAACTTCTACCCCTACTGCCAACCCTCCCACCAGGTTTCTCTATCTAGATCAGAGGTGGGGTATGCACACGCTAGAAACATGGGATTTCTTTTGTATGCTTTGCTATAATTGTCTTGTATCACACAGAGGGGGCGACAGGTCAAAGCAGTACCTTAAGTTGTTTCACTTTGACACTTGGCAAAAGCTACCATGGCTACCTTCAGATTAAACTTGAAAACAAATTTAAAATATGTTTAAGGTCTTGGTCGATTGCCTTGGCCATTTTCTAGCAACTTCTCTTTATTTCTGGATAGGTATCAGGGCCATGCCTGTGTATTTTGCTCTAGCACGATGAGGACACTTGAGCAGAGAGCAACCTGACTGTTGTCATTCCTGAACAGTGCACACTAGCACACTGGCAGCAAATGTTAACTGCACATATCTTAAGTAGGATTTGGTCTGCATTGTGATTCTGACCTTACAACAAGTGTCAATACTATGGAGTTCTTTGTTATATGACTTAAGTCAGCCTTCTTCTTCTTCTTTTTTTTTGGGGGGGGGTGGCGGGCAGAGTCTCACTTTGTTGCCTGGGCTAGAGTGCCATGGTGTAAGCCTAGTTCACAGCAACCTCAAACTCCTGGCCTCAAGTGATCCTCCTGCCTCAGCCTCCCAGAATGCTAGGATTACATGCATGAGCCACCTCACCTGGCCTCTCCTTTTTTTTCTTAAGAGGACATAAATTGCTCAAGGCCAGCTTTGATCTTGATAATGTGGCTCTGACTGTGATAGTCACTCTCCCCAGAAATTTTGACTGGTCTATTTCTTATTTTACATTGGAAGTCAGGGCACTTTTACTTGTATTTCCTTCTATGATATAGAGGGGTAAGGAGACTGTGGCCTTGGGGCCACATGTGGTCTTCTGGATCCTTGTGTATGGCCTTTTGACTAAATCCAAATTTTACAGAAGAAATCCTTTTAATAAAGGGATTTTTTTCTGTGAAGTTTGGATTCAGTTGAGGGGCCACCCCTGGGGGTCTGGAGGACCACATGTGGCCTTGAGGCCGCAGATTCTCCACCCCTAACTGGGCTCAAGTGATCTTCCTGCCTCAGCCTCCCAAATAGCTGGGACTGCAGGCCTATGCCACCATGCCCCGCTAATTTTATGTAGAGACAGAGCCTTGCTCTGTTGCTCAGGCTGGCCTCCTTTTAGTTAAGTTTTTCCTCATCAGTCTCTTAGCCATCTAAATAAGGAGTTGGTCGTGCCACTTCTTTTTGCTCTGTGCTAGTTTGTTGCCAGTATCTCTGTTTCAAATTTTGAGAAGGTCCAAGATGTCCACCAGTTATTGGTGCTTTCAAAGGTGGAGCTTAGTGGTTTTCCCTTCCACTCCCCTCCCTGGCTCCCAGTTACCCCAGCACTAAATCAGAGATCACTTGTTCAGGATAATATTAGAGAACCCTTGTTTTGAAAGTTGTAATAATATCAATGCATATCTTATTTTTAGGAATTTTTTAAAACATTATTGGGGGAAAGGGACTGACCAGACCTCATTTTGTTAAGTTCACAGCTGCTGCTATCTATTGTATGATTAATGTTTAGGGTAATAATATTCCAGAGCAAAGAAAACCTCCTGTAATGTACCCAATGTTCTCTGCAGAGAGGGGAACTCTTTCTTGTCTTATACAATATGATGTTTATTTATTCTTATTTTACTTAGTTAGATAAGCACCACTATAACAGTAATGTGAATTTGTCTTTATGAGAGATGGTACCTATTTATTCAGATTAAAAAACAATATTAATTTTATCATTTCGAATCTAGAGCTCCATAATCTGATGCCTCCTAAAGATTAAATAATTTTATGCTTTATTTAAAAAAACTTTATAAAGGCAACACAAGAAATTTTTAGAAGATATAAATACATATTTTGAAAACACATATGATTTTCATCCAGTATATGGTTCTGACACATGAAACAACTTACATGTTTTCTAAGCTGAAGAGTCAGCCAAAAGTGTAAATGAACAAAACAGTGAAAGATATTTTCTATAACAGATTTAAAAAGTTTATTTCTTTTTTTTTTCAATTCAAGACTGGATTAACTTCTTTTAACCAGCATTTATTTTATTTTGCTTTGTGGGAGCAAAATAAATTCTACTTTCATGTAAGAAAATGCATTCATGCTTTAGATTAAACTTTACAGTCTTTAGTTTTCAGACCCAATGTGTATGTCATTTGTCTATCTCTTTATGTCCAGTCCCAAGGACACGTGGGAGGGAGTTGGAAATGATTAAAATGAAGTTGGTTTAATTGGTGAGCCAGAGACTTTGGAAGTCAAGTTCAGATCCCCAAGAGAAAGCTGTAGACTGGCACACAGCAGAAGCCTCGTAGTTGAGATCTCTGTATTGTTGGTCTGTCTGTGTAGTGGGCATGCTGCCCACCCTAGACACAGCCTCAGGCAGGGAGGCCAGTCTTTCTCATATGATATCATCATATCCTAAAACCTAGAACTTGGAAAAAACAATTCATAGGTTTTTTTTTTTTTTTGGTTTGGGGAACTACTATTGAATACTGGATATTAGACATCATCAATTCGAATGCTAGTTTTATGGATTAAAAGGATTGGACGTAGTCTATCCTAGTCTAGTATTTAACCTTCATGTAAGTAGCGGCTTAAGAAAATAAGAAGTTCTGTGACTTTTACCAAGCTCAATGGTTTATGACATTGAGCAAGAAAGAGCCTCTGTGAATGTAACTTTGGAATATCATATGCAACTACTTAAAAGAAGTGACTTGTGAAGGTAGGCAGCTTCTGGGCTTTACAAATGGCACTCCCTGGAAGAATGATCAGAAGCAAAACTCAAAGGACGCTGGGGAAGCAGAGACCCGGAGGTTTCCCCGGCCTGCGTGTGCCTAGAGCAGCAGAGAACGCAGGCGTCCAGTCCTGGAGGAAGCCCAGTGGGCCGCTGCCCCCTCAAGGGGTGCTGCGGGCGGACTACGTAGCCTACTGCTCAGCCTTCCTTGCTGAGTGAGAGGTGTGGGCCTGGAAGAGGTGACCAATGAAATGCAATAAGCCTGTTATCCGTTGCTCTGGGGCCAAGGCTCAAAGAAAGCTGTGCTGTCTTTCACAGTAGGAAACCGGGCACCATCTGGGATAGTTTATGAGGCCCCTCGGCGGCCTTCCTGTCTCCCTCAGGCTGCTTGCGGAAGCCCCACATCCTCTCAGGCCGCAGGCTGTGGAGGAACTGCCAGGCATCCAGGCTAGTTCAGACGGGGTCCAAATTCCCCGAGGAAGTACAGCTCTGGGGGGGCGGGGGGAGAGTGAGAAGGAGGCCACTGTCACCCGTCAGTTGCCTGGAAAAAACCCTGAGGAAGTGGGTGGCTTGTCGTTAGGGAACTTGGAGATAGACAAACTCACTTTGTTGTGGAGCATTAGGTTGTAAATTACGTACAAGCAGAGAACGTGACTGCGGCTCTCATAGTTGTTGATGCATTTAAGGCAGAAGTTACAGAAGGCTGCAGTTTTTCTGAACTCTGATGACTGAATCTCTGTTGTAGATAGGTGTACAGTGAAGGTCCTGCCTGCTGGCAAACGAACACTTAGAAGAGCAAGTGAAAGCAAAGTGAAAGAGGGGGCACTTCCTTTGGGGACAGAATGGTGGGAGACAGGGAAATGAACACACTTTCACCACCAGCACCCCCACCCCCATCCCACAAATGTGAACACAAACAGGTATCATTGTAAACGTGTCTACTCCCGTCCACTACCATCAAAACTCTAGTTCCCAAGAATCTAGTACAGAAGAGTATCCTTCAAAATCACTTTTTGATATTCCTCATGATTGTTTTGTATTTTAGTTGCAGTACAATGCACACATGTGAAATATACAGTTTGGCAAGTTTTGATAAATATAGACGCCCAAGTAACCAACATAACAATCAAGATAGAGAATATTTACATCACCCTAAAAAGTTTCCTCATACCCTTTGGTAGTCAATCCCCTCAGCTCCTCCTAGGTACCTGGCAAGCATTGATCTACTGTCAATCAATATAGACTACATTTTCTCATTCTAGATTTTTATATAAATAGAATTATACAGAATGTACCTTTTTATGTCTGGCTTCTTTTACATAGCATAATGCTTTCAAAATGTTAAGATCTATATTTGTTGCATAAATTTGCTATTCATTCCTTTGTATCACAGAGTAGTGGTTTCCCATTGAATGGATATACCACAGTTTATTTTTCCATTCACCTCTTCATAAATATTTGTCTTGTTTTAGGTTTGGAATATTATGAAC
This sequence comes from Lemur catta, assembly GCF_020740605.2. NCBI lineage: Eukaryota > Metazoa > Chordata > Mammalia > Primates > Lemuridae > Lemur > Lemur catta. The sequence goes on along the minus strand of NC_059129.1, from coordinate 124,274,552 downwards.
AAAGATTCTTAAACATTAGAGTACCCGTCTTTGTGTGGACATATGTTTTCACTTCTGTTACATAAATACTTAGGAATAATGTTGCTGGGTCATTTGATTTCATCGATTTTTTTCCTGTTGTTTATGCATTTTCTATTGCATTAATTTCTGTTCTTAATGATTTCCTTTCTTCTGCTTTGGGTTCAATTTGCTCTTCTTTTTCTAGCTTGTAAGGTGAAATTTTATATGATTGACTTTAGAATTTTTAAAAATTTTCTAATATAAATACATAAAACTGTAAATTTTCCTTTAAGGACCACATTGCACCTCATAAATTTTTATGTACAGGTAGTCCTTGCTTTCCATGGTAGGAAAGGACCATGAAATCATGCAAAGTGGTCTTAGTAATCAATGGAAAAATTACAATTGTTCTGTGACCTTTAAACTTTATTTCTTACTGTCATAAATGTGTAGAGAATAAAAAAATGGTGAAACTAATTTTTTGTAGTATGCTATAATTTAAAACATTAGAACCATTAAGAATTAAAGTTTTATTTCTTTGTAAAAACTTATCACTCAGTCCTTCATCCCTACTCTGCTTTGGGATAGCATGAGCTTCATATTTAATTTCATCCATTTATAAACCCAATAAATTCTGTGGAGTAAGGGAAAAAAACTTATCAGGGAATGGATATGGAGTTTCAGTTTGGGAAAATGAAAAGGTTCTGGGAATGGAGGGTAGTAATGGTTGCACAATATGAAATATACTTAATGTCACTCAACTGTACACTTAAAAATGGTTAAAATGGTAAATTTTATATTATATGTATGTTAGCACATTTTAAAAAGCAGGAGTAATTTGAACAATGTCTTTTCACTGTATAATTTATGATATGGAGTGAAGATCTTTTCCATGCTTCTCTGAATTGTTAAACTCCTTTCTAAATTTGGATCAGCTTCCAATGTCTTATTCTTTCTGTTTCCAATGGTGTAAAATATCTGAGCATTCCTTTAATATAAAGTTTTTGTTGATGTCACTTCTTTTGGTACATCTTGATCCTTTTCATCATAAGTGCTCTCCTCATTTGCCACCTTCACTGAGGTCCCCTGACTGCATATCTAGTCTTTCAAAAAGTGGCAGTGTTAACATTCCCACGTCAGCTCTTTTCCTGTAATTCCATTTACATTCAATATAAATGTTTCACTTCCAATATTATCACTTTTTGTTTGCTTGCTGTACTTTCATATTTGTTGGCCAATTTCTTCTTTTGCTCATCTAGTTTTGTAAACTGCCATGTGGGTTTACTGGTGGGAGACAAACAGAAAACAGCTTTACTGTGTGTGTGAACTGAGAATGAGACGCATACGAACCAATCACCAACAGTCTTTGGAGGAAGGGATGCCATTGGTTGCTGATCATGATGCACATCTGTTACTCGTATAATTATTCATGGGCTGATGAGCTAACTATGAAGTTTGTATTTTATGGAGTTATTTACAGTTAAAATACCATAGTAACAGAAAAGCGGTAATTGAAATTTGAGCTGTGTTGTTGGGGGACTGATGTTATTTATGGTAATTGAAATCTGTGCATATTAGAACCTGTGCAAAGTAAGGATAACTTGTCCTGTGCTTTTTTTCTTTGTAATTTCTTTTTGACCCATGAGCTATTCAGAACTGTGTTGTGTAATATCTAAATATTTGGAGATTTATCAGATATCATTTTATTATTCCCTTTTAAAGTTTAATTCTATTTTGGCCAGAGGACATACACTGTATCAGTAAAATAATTTTAAATGTATTGAGATGTGTTGTATGTTCTAGCATATGGTCTATATTAGCAAATGATCCATGGCCACTTGCAAAGAATGTGTATCCTGCTGTTATTAGGTGTCACATTCTATTAGGTCAAGTTGGCTGATAAGTATTGTTGAGGTCTCTATTGATTTTCTATTGACTTTTTCTATCAGGTACTGAGAGAGAAGTATTGAAATCTCTATTCTTGTGGACTTTAATATTTCTTCTCTATCCTTCAGTTTTTGTTTCATGTATTTTGAAACTCTTATCAAGAGTACATATTTTTAAGATACTTATGTCCCTTATTGAATTGACCCTGTTATTATTATGAAATGAATTATTGATCCCTGATAATTTTCTTTTTCCTGAAGTCTATTTGTCTGACATTAACATAGTCATTCTAGCTTTCTTGTGATTAGTATTGAAATGGTATCATTTTCTTCTGTCCTTTTACTTTTAACCTATACATGTCTTTATGTTTAAGGGTATTTCCTGTAGTAACAAGTAGTATCATACAGTCTGGCAGTCTTTGCCTTTTAATTAATGTGTATGTAAATGTAAGAATGTGAAATCCAAAGGTGAAATAGACACCATTTACATTTAGTATAACTATTGATATATTTAGGTTTGAGTCTACCATCTTGACAGATACATTCCATTGGTCTCATCTTTCTTTGTTCTTTTCCCTTCCTTTTTTCTTGCTAACTTTTGGATTGAGTATTTTATCTCCATAACTGGCATATTCACTGTACCTTTCTGTTTTATTTTGTCTAGGGTTTATATTATGACCATAAATTTTTGACTTATCACAATCTATCTTCAAGTAATATTATACCATTTCATTTTTACTTTAAAGCCCTTACCTTGGTATATTTCCACTTCTTACTTGCTATATTTCCACTTCTTACTTGCTATACTTTATGCTACTTTTTGTCATTTTTCATACTTCCATATATGTTATAAACTTCACAAAGTAAATCGTCAATATTTTTTGCATTAAACAATTATCTTTGAGAAAATTTTTTGTGTACGTGAGGAAAAAACATCTTATACCTACTCATGTGTTTGTCATTTCTAGCATTCCTTAGCATAGGTCCAATTTCCATTTGTTATTTTCCTTCTCCCTTAAAAATTTTAGAGCTTTACTACCTGTACTGGTGATAATTTTTTTCAGTTTTTGGTTTGAAAGACATTTTTGAATGATATTTTCCCTAATATTTATGTATAATTTTAGGTCAGTAGGATTTTTATTTCACTTTAAAGATGTCATGTTAGCTTGCATTGTTTCTGATGATGAAACATCTATTTTCTCTGGCTACTTTCAAAAATTTCTCTTTATCACAGATTTTTTAGTCATTTGATTATGATGTCTATTGGTATAATTTGTGTGTGTGTGTGTGTGTGTGTGTATGTGTATGTGTATGTATGGAGCATTCTTGGAGTTTCTTGAGACTCTTTGATCTGAGGACTTATAATTTTCACCAAATTTGGAATTTTTTGGCCATTATTCTCTAAATATATATTTGATATTTATATGCCTTTTTCCTCCATGTCCGAGACTCCAGTTATACATATTAGACTGCTTGACACTGTCTCAGAAGTCACTGAGCTTTGTTAACTTTTTAGTCTCTTTTCTCTCTGTGATTCAGCTTGGATGATATATGTTGCTATACCCTCAAATTCTCTGATCTTTTTTTCTGTAGTGTCTAATCTGTTATAAGTTCCATCTAATAAATTTTTCATTTCATTTTTCCTCTTTTTTGCCTGCTCTTCCATGGGTTGGAAAATTTTTCATTTCATACATTGTATTTTTCAGCCCTATGATAAGCATGTTGTTCTTCTTACAGCTGCCATTTTTTTCCTCATTATATTTATATTTTTCTTTAAATAACATGACCATAATTGTAATAACTGTTATAAAAATCCTTGTATGGTAATTCCATCATCTGTGCTGGCTATTTCTATTGCCTAATTATTCTAATTATGAATCACATTTTGTTTCTTTCCTTTTGCACATCGAGTAATTTTTCATTGACTGCTAGACATTATGAATGCTGTACTGTTGAGTGTTTAGATTTTGTTATCTTCCCTTAAAAAACGCTGAATGTTATGAAGCAGGCAATTAGATCACTTGTCATCAGCTTGATTTTGAATACTTATTTTTAAGCTGTGTTACGATGGGTGTAAAATAATCTTTATTCTAGAGCTAGTCTAGCCTTACTATTAAGACATGACCCTTTGGGGGTCTCTACTGAATACACAGGGTGTTCGATGAGGCCTCTTCACTCTGGCTGGTAGGAATCTAAATTTCTCCAAGATCTGTATGACCTCAGGAAGTTGTTCAGCTTATGTTATTCTGGTAGTTATTCTTCTCTCAGCCTCATGGAAATTTAGCTCACCATGCACAGATTAGTATTCAGCCAAGGGGTGTTAGTGTGCAGGCCTATGGGAACCCTTGGAGATTTTCCTTGTGTAACTTCTTCCTCTCTGGTACTCTGCCCGACAATTACAGATACTTCGGTTTCCCCAATCTTCTATGTTTGTCTCCTCCATTTAGAGAGATCACTGAGCACTGCTTTTCTTCCCCCTTTCTGTGGTCTGTAAATTGCCTCCATGTAGAAAGCTGGAACAGCCTTGTTTGCTTCTCTTCTCTCAGAGAATCACAGTCCAGCTGGGCCTGTTGTTCAGCGTCTGAAAACAGTTGTTTTAAATATTTTGTCTATGTTCCTAGTTGTTTACTATGGGAAGGCAATTCCTCTAACGGTTCCTCCTTCATGGGCAGGAGAAAAATTATGTTATGTATTCTTTAAAAGGGCTTTTTTTTAAAGCTTGACCTAAACTATTATTAATTTAATAAGTAGTCGTGATTTCCTACTGTGAGCGAAGTGTACCGCAGATGCTGGTGGGGAACAAAGATAACAACACTCCCTGGTCTCCTTGCACTTACAGTCTAGTGGCATAGTAGACATTAAGCAAATAATCATACAAATATTTAACTATAACTTATGATAAGTATTGAGAATGTAAAGCGAAGGGTGAAATGAAAAGTGATTGACTAGGTGATCACTTAGAATTTGGTGTAGTGTGGCCTGGCGCGGTGGCTCATACCTGTAATCCTAGCACTCTGGGAGGCCGAGGCAGGTGGATTGCTCGAGGTCAGGAGTTCGAGACCAGCCTGAGCAACAGCGAGACCCTGTCTCTACTAAAAATAGAAAGAAATTATCTGGCCAACTAAAAATCTATATAGAAAAAATTAGCCGGGCATAGTGGCACATGCCTGTAGTCCCAACTACTCGGGAGGCTGAGGCAGGAGGATTGCTTAAGCCGAGGAGTCTGAGGTTGCTGTGAGCTAGGCTGATGCCACGGTACTCACTCTAGCCTGGGCAAAAAAGCGAGACTCTGTCTCAAAAAAAAAAAAAAAAAAAAAAAAAAGAATTTGGTGTAGTGTAGATTACTTTGAGGAAGGGGCGTTTAAGCAGAGATTTAAAGAACAGGTAGATGGTAGCCAAGAAAAGAGTAAGAACAGGAGGGTTCCAGGTAATATCCAACTAAATGTGAATGAAACTACATCTTCATGCAATTTATGTGGGTGAAGTGAATGAAGGAAAACTTTTTTGTAGTTTCTGGAGTTGGTTGGCTATGACAGTGGTTAGCTGGGATGTAATTAGGAGTTGCTTTATTTGAATGGGGTAAGTGGCACCCACAGGGCCTGATGTTAAAGTTGAGAGCAAGTGTCTATGTTGTATGTGTTTATGTGTGGTGTAGGGGAGGGGTAGAGAGGAAAGAAATGAGAGAAGAAGCTGTAGGAAACTAGAATGTGTCAGCCCAAAATATGCCTTTGTTGTCCAAAAGACCACCAGGATGGCTAAATAGTAGAGAGGACAGTTTTATTGGTGATAGCAGTTTGCAAACTGGGAAGGGACAGTGAGTGGCATGAAGCGAAGGTCCTCTCTCTTTGAAGAAGGAAAGGGCAGGTCTGGTTTTTTGCCCCACAGGACCCTTATCACACAATAGAATCATTCCTATTTAGCAGGTTTGGGGGGAAAGTATACATATTTATGAGGGGAGTTGAGCACATGCACAATGGGTAAACATATGTGTAACATGCATTCCATGTTCACTTTGAAGCAGGGTTTTAGTATTAAAATGAGGTGGAATTTGGCTCTTTATGTCAAAAGGTAAACTATAGGACACAAAGACAGTGTGTGCACAGTCTCTATAAGCTGGCTCAAACTGGCTTGAGATCTGCAATTGCTTATCAGGAAAAGAATGTTTGTAAGGCGGGTCCTCTGTCCCATCAGAGTTGTAAATCTGAGTTAGGAAGGGTCTGACAGTTTGCCTGTTAGTTCCTATTTTTAGGATGTTTTTGCAAAAGTGTGGTTTTTCTTGTAGCCATAGGAATTTAGGAAGTTGCTGTGCCACCTGGGCTCTGAACCTTTACCCCACAGGTCATTTTTGTTTCTGTAACCTTAGGGTCTGTCTCAGTTGATAAACGGATGTCTGTACTGGTCTCTCATATCACACCTCTTTGACAAAAAAATTATTTTTGAGCTAAAGGTAATTAAGAAGCAGCAAACAAAGGAAAAGTTCTTCCTATGTTCCTTTTCTCCTTAGAGTCAGGATATAAATTCTCCTTCACTGGAGACTTTTACACTCCTGTCAGCCCAGAGATGATATCAGAGGAATCTGCAAACAAACCTTATCTCATTAGATTTTTCCCAAATCTTCCCATAGTTTCCCCCTTTGGAAGCCTAAAACCTCTCTTCTTTGTCCTGTCATTTCTCTACTAATTTATTGTTCTTTTTTGAAGATGCTATACAAGCCTGAGTTCTAAGCCATTGCCTTGAGATAATTTTCACTGAGATTTCTCCCGTGTGATGTGCACTGCATGTTCATACATTTGTTTTTCTTTTCTTCATCTGTCTTTCGTTACAGGGGTCCCTCCCAGTGAAGAACTCACGGATGTTGAGGAAAAATTTTATTTCCTCCCTGACAAAACTCTCATAGTTCTAATTTGCACTTATCTACTGTTGATATCAAAATTATATCTCTGTATTAGATCATTTCAGTGTGCTTCCAGTCGGTGAACATCACCAATCTGTCTCTCAGGTACCTCACACGCAATACAGTCAGACTAAACTCACTAGTATTCTCTCTTTAGCTAATGGTTCACCGAGTTACTCAAGCCGGGAACCTGGGCATCCTTCTTGTCCTCGTCTCTCTCTTTTCTCCTTGTCTGTGCTGTCAGAAAAAGGGTTTAGGGAGGACGAAAGAGAAAAAGGAGAGCGGGAGACGGCCTCAGACAAAGACAAACTTTATTAAGAAGTCCGGGAAGTGCCTTTGCTGGGAGGGTCAAGCAAGGCCCTAACTGAGCGGTTGGCAGGGGTTTTTAAGGGGTGGTGGGTGGAAAAGGGAGGACTTGCTTATGCAAAGCCAGGTGTCAAAAAGAGACCAACCAATCAGGGCTCAGGCTCGTCATGCAGATTAGGGATTCAGAATCAGCCAGTCAGAGCCTGTGGTCCTTTATGTAAATGGAGGATTCCAGATTTAACCAATCAGGGTTGGTGAAACCTGTGTGTGTGGGGGTAGGGGGTGGAGATTTCTTTGGCGGGCTTCTGGAGGGGTGGAGACTTTTTTGACTGGCTTCTGGAGGGGTGGAGACATCTTTGGCGGGCTTTCCGAGCCGGCTTTTAGTATGAGGGAGAAGCAAGTGGCGGTTGTCTTTTTTGTCCTTCATTTGCCACTGCCCCAGACGCTTCCATCTGACCTTCCGCTCTCTGTACTAAAACTGCGCCAGTTTGAAGCCTCATGAGTTCTTACCTGACCTCCGCGGCAGCATCGTGACTGGTTTCTTTGCTACTATTTTGATGCTCCTCAAATCTGTCTCTCACACAGCATGGGAGGTGGGGGGGTGCCTGTGGGGCCCAGGAGGTCCCAGGAGTGAATGAAGTAGGCTGGCTGGGCCTGTGAGAAAGTGGAAGGATTGTCCATCCAAAAGTGTTACCACAAACTTGGCCACTTGCCCACGAGGCCGAATTAGAAGAACGAGGACAAGTGGTTTCAGGAGGTAGAGACATTTTTATTACTTTGCCAGCAAAAGGAGGAGGATGGAGACTCCTGTCTGAATATGCCATCGTCCTAATAATAAGCAGAAATACAGAGCTTTTAAAGGATGAGTTCAGGCAATTACTCTGCAACTACAGTTGAAGATTCTGATCATTCTATCTCCACTGAAGACAGTCTCGTGACCTGCACCCAGGACCTCCCTTTACCGGGTCCTGGCTGGGCCAACTCCTTTAGCACAAATAACAAAAGACTTAGCCTGCCCCTCCCAATGACTGGCCTGAGGCTGGGCTACAGGTTTTAGTTCTCAAAAAGGAGTGGAGGACATTTTAAAGAGACAGGAAATGTTTTTGCTGTTTTCTTCAAGCCATTCCCTCTGTTAACATATTCCCCACTCTCAGTATTTCCCTTCCCTATCTCTGGCAGGAGGGGTGACTACTCTGTTACAAAAGGAGTGACCACTCCTCGACCCCAGCCATTTGCTGTTTGGCTGGAATGACAATCCACTTTTGCTACATCTTTGATTGTTTAAGAGAAGTTGGGAAAAACAGACTTGGAGATGCAATCTCTTGGTTTTTAAATGCTTGCAACTACTTGGAGCAGACAAAACCCGGATCTGAGCTCTGTCCTCTGCTCAGTGGTGCACCTCTTCCAAAAAGTCTTTGGTGGCATCTAATATTTATGGGATAAAGTTTCAGCTCCTGTACAGAGTGTGGCATCTGAAATAGTTTTATTTTCCCTTCCCAGTAATCCAGACTTTTCTCTCAGTAGCCTTTATGCCCTGAAGGCCTGAGCCCCAGGGAAGAGGAAGATGGAGACAACTGAGTGCTTGGCTTTGGGTTTGGATGTTAAGGCTCATAAAAAGACAACGGTCTCAGAAATCAGGCTTTCAAGAGACAGAAAGGAGTTTTCTGAGAACTCTAACAGTTTGCTGTCTACAGATCAAGAAACTAAGAGGAATAACTACAGAGCAGATCCCAGAGCAGGATATGAGGAAATTCCCTCCACATGGTAGGAGAAAAGCCCAAGGGAGTTGAGTTGGGGGAGGGCAGGGAGGAAGCAGGAAAAAAGAGGAGAATCCTCTGGCTCCTGAGCCAGGGTCAGAACCTGGGGTGGGAGTGAGATAAGTAGATGCACACAGTTTTGAGGGAACATGAGAATGTTCTGGAACCCCATTATCTTGGGGGTAGCTGAGGGGCCTGCACAGTGTTGAGTTGGTGCTCCACCTGCGAGACTAAGCAGCACAGGGTTGGTAGCTGGGGGAGGGGCTGAGGAAGGTAGGCTCCACTGGGGCCTCACTGAGTTCTGTACTCTGAAGCCATAATGTAGGACGCAGGTCCCAAGGTGCGAGGTCGCTGACAGGGCTGGCAGCAGGAGTCTGAGGATGCCCAGATCAGCCCCCCGCTCCTTTTAGAGACCCTGGTCCTGAGTGTCCTGTGACCAGGCAGGTCGTGCTGCACCTCAGTGTAAACGGAAAAAACAGCCAAACTCTGCAAAATAATTGTAAAGAGATTTACTCTGAGCCAAATTTGAGGACCATGACCTGGAGCCACACTCAAGAAGTCTTGAGCAAGTGGACTCAGTATGGCTGCGTTACAGTTTGGTTTTATACATTTCAGGGAGATAGGGGTTACAGGTAAAGTCCTAAATCAATACGTGGGAGGCATACATTGGTTTGGCCCGAAAAGGTGGGCCTTCTTGAAGAGGGGGGCTTACAGGTTACAGGTGGGTTTAAAGATTCTTTGACTTGTAATTGGTTAAAGACATGAAGCTTTCTCTAAAGGCTTGGAATGTTTTAATTTAAGGAGCTGTTTATCAGAGATAAGTCACCAGACATAGATTTGTTGTGTAAATTGAGCACCTTGAAGGTTTGTCTTGCATACCCTTAGGCCTGTTAATGGTTACAGAGGATGTCCCCTAGAAGGGAGGGGGGCATGATGAAGCATGTCTGACCTCCCTCCTCCTGGCAGGCAATTTAGTTTTACGATATTCCTTTGGCCACGAGGGGGTCCATTCAGTCAGCTGGTGGGGGCGGGGGTGAGCCTTAAAATTTTATTTTAGTGCATATCAGCAGAGGCCACCAGGAGAGAGGTCCATGTCTGGAGAGGACACAGGTGAGTTGGCAGCGAGTGGAGGACTGGAGGGTCGCCATCCCTAATATAAAACAACACTTGGTGACTCCTCTGCCCCAGAAACTTAGAGGAGAGCAAGTGAAGAGGTGTTAAAATAAAAATCATCTATGATGCTTATTAAGCATGGGGAACTATCGCAATAGATGCGGGAACCACTGCAATGGGGCCTGCAGAGGGGGAGGGGGATTGGGCTCACCTCTGACTCCAGTGAGGACAAGTGGGGATTTAGAGCCAAGGAGCAGGGTGGGAGTTTGTGGATGGAAAATTACTGAGAGGAAACATGAAGGATAAGGGGAATTCTTATTAAATCCACTCAACAGAATTCTTGCTGAAGACAGTCCAGGGTGATAAAATAACGAGGGGGCAGGGATAAGCACAGATACCAGAGGTGGGGAATTTTTGCTAAACTGACTTAGCAGGACTCTTCCTCAAACTGCCTTCTCAGGGGACAGAAAGGAAGCCTGAGCTCAGGGCCTGTCAGAAAGGACTCTGAGAGGCCTGACTCACATTTGGTGAAAGGAAGGTTCCTGTCAGAGGGAGGTGGGGAAGCATCCCTAAATAAACAGGTATTTACCTCCAAAAGGACTGTGGTTGAGCTGGACAATGACTGAGATAAAATATGTGAATTTGGCTGAAAAAACACTACATGGGACTGAGCACATTGAATGGTATAGAACAAGATCTCTGCTTCAGGAGAGTGTGGGATTTCCAGAAACACTGAAATTTAGAAATAAAATCAATTGTGTTTCTGTACATATCTGTCTTGTACTGCTCAGCTTTTACCTAACAAAACAAACAAACAAACAAAACCCTCTCCACAATCTATCTCTCTCACCACCCACACCTTATTCTCTAGTATAACTGAACTGCCTAATGTCTCTTCCCCAGTCACTGCTAGTGTGATTATCTTCTTTGTGTCTGCTAATCACAGAAAAGGAAGCTCTTCAAAGGCCAGGAACAAATCTTAATTCACCTGTGCATTCCCAGGACCTTGCACAATGCCTGGCAGATAGTAGGTGCTCAGCAAATATCAGATGGATGTATAAATAAAAACATTCTAACACTCATGGCCAAACCATAGGTGGGAAAAGGCAAGAGATTGGTAGTGTGATTGAAAAGGCCCAAATAACTCCCCACAAAAGCTTGTCCTAGGGCCTGAAATTCTTCCACCAGAAACTCTACAGTGAGATAACATGCAAACTCCTCATTATTGCATTGTTAGCCATCAGCACCTTATTGCAGAGGAGCTCAGCTGTAGGGGCATAAAGCAGGGTTCTGGAGGAGAAAATTAAGAAGAGGTCTGTCTGGGGCCCTCCTGGGAGGGCAGTTCCCTGAAGCAGCCAGGGTGAGGCTTCTCAGGGAGGCTGAGGCTGTGTAAGGAAACGGAGCCTGCTGGGGAGGGGCTGGGGAGCAGAGCTGGCCTCAGGGGTCTGTGACCATATCATTCACGCACGGCTCCCACACTTAACAGGGCCCCATGCTTGGTTTAATGCTCTGCTGTCACCATCTTGAAATTCTTCATCATTTTCTAACATGAGATCTCGCATTTTCATTTTGCACTGGGCTCCACCAATTATGTAGCTAATCCTGGTTAGGGGACACCAAAACTGCAGGAGAGGACACAAAGAGAGAAGATGGAAAAAGTCACAAGAAAAGTTCTTCCACCTTCATGATTTTGCATAAGGCTCTGTGGTCAAGCCAGCGAGCCAGCAGGATGGCCAGGAGGACTGAGGCAGCAGAGAAAGCTCAGAGTGGGCACCAACTAAGGTTTCATGTGTCTCATAATTAGAGATGGGCTTCTGAGACATCAGGGAGTAGGGTCTTTGGGAGCCTCTCACTTGCCCTTCTCACCACTACAGACTTTGTAGCCTCCTTCTCTGATGTGGCCCTTCAGCAATACCATCTGTTGCATGTCATTCATGGCCCCGGCTTCCTTCCTTTGAAGCTGATGACCAAGGGCTGGATGTCCTTTGCTAATGTCATATCACTGACCTTAGTAATAATACTCCCGGGGTAGCCAGGCAACAAGGTTAATCGTAACTGTGCTGCACACAAGAAACGACTACAGCAGAGATGCTAGAGATCATACAATAAACTTATCACAAAACTGATGGTAATAACAGTGGTTATAGCCTGCTGGGAAACAGTCCCAATCATTAATTTCCTATCTAAGAACCTATAAAATACCCTCTTGGTTGACACACTATGGTTAGGTATGTCCCCATCCCTTTTGCATGATTTGAAACAAACGATGACAATCTGCTTTATCTAATGCATTTCCTCTGTGAATTCATCATTAGCACTGTCATCTTCCTTTCCAGATAAGAGTTCTTCATGTACTAGTCAAATATTTATGTCTTTATGTGTATTTTTTTCTTTCTTCAGTACAAAGTGGAACGAGAACTGATCGAACACTTTGTTCTTCATCTATAACTAGAATAAGGATGAAAAATAATAAGCCTTGCATGAAGGAAAGTCCCCTCTTTGTCATTTTTATGAACATCTTTATAAACATTTCATATATTTGGCTCTGTGCTAGAGTTAAAGCAAATCCAAAGATAATCCTTGTCCTCAGGCAAGTAACATTATATCTAGAACACGTGGACGAACACACATAAATACCTCCTCACTGTGACAGGAGGGTCATGGATTACAGATACAGAATGCCCATGAGTGGTGTTGCAGGTGTTTATTATGCTATGAATATAATATATTCAAGATCAGAGGAGCTTTTGATTTTAATTTAAAGGAGCAGAACAGACACAGATTTTGCAAACCTTCAAATGAAACAATAGTACTTTTCCAGAGTAATATATCAACACAGCACTGGTGGCCAAAGGGAACTCCCATTCATTGTTTAGGGGCTGTTCGATGCTATGTCCTTTATAAACATTCTCTCATTTAGTCTTCACTAGACATTTCATATGGCCAGCATTGGATAAATACCTGTTTAATGACAAATGATATGAATTTTATCTTGTGCTCCCGAACAGGAATTTGGGTTCTTTTAGTCCTATAGAAATAATTGAGTAAATGTCTTTTAGTCCTATGGAAATTATAAGGTAAAAGTAAGGATAAAGAACGTTTCCTTTATCACCCTTTTCCAAGGACCTTCTCCCCTCTACTCACCCCTTGGATGCCTGGCCTTAGGATGGAGAGGAAGGAGGAGGTTGATCTCCTTACTCTGATTGGAGCTGGTTCTTCATTGTCTCAACAGATGATGGAAACACAGATGCTTAGAGGCTACATTATTTGTCCTTTCTCACTCAATAGGGTGATCTGTTAGTCTTAGCATGAACTGTATAGCAAAAGGAACTTGGCATTTCCTGGAAGAGCCTATTCAACTTTTGAAACAAAAATTTTAAGAAAGTTATTCCATATGTTGAATTAAATATATGTTTCTCTTTAATTCTTATACACTGGCTTTGAACTTCTAGAAGGCATTCTATTTCCTATATATCTCCAGCCCTTACCTGATAGAGAACAATGTCTATAGGACAATGGAAAGCTAGAAAGGGCCCGGGTTATGAACAGATTGGGAAGTTGGGATGCTGCACTGGTCATAAAGATGATCCTCAGAATAAAAACAGTAAGAGAGTCTATTCTGGGAGAAGTTGGCAACTTTGGATTTGAACATATAAGTAATGCCAGTTATAAATCACAAAGTAGAACAATCTAGTAGGCAATGTAAAGTCAAGAAGGAAGTGATAAAAACTAAAGAATAAATGAAATGATTCATGATGAGTGTATAGTGAAAGAAGAGAAAAATGAGGTGATTATGGCCCAAAGCAGTGATGTTAATGAGGTTATAAATAGGTTACCAGGATTATGACTATAATATTAGTTATAATAAGATAGAGTATAATATTATGCTAGTAAGCCTATCAGAAAGAATAGGAATATAAAATTTACATGAATGACTAATGCAGAAATAAAATAAAAGTATTAAGTGAGAGAGAGAGAGAGTGTTACCAGCAATTGGGCTGAACCTGATATCTAGCTACCTGGTAGATGTAGCGAACTAAAGGAATTCATACCCAATGGCTGATCATTATTTGTCAAGTGCATCCCTAATTATTACATTAACCTTATGAGGTGGTGGCAATTAACATCCCCCTATTCACAGATGATAATAATTTGCCAGGAGAGAGCAAGCAAGCTAACAAGTTTGATTTTCTTTGACTCTGGCACCTTGAAGCTTCCCCAAGATGCCATGCTATTACTTTAGATCAAGAGGCAGAAACTCTCTGGAAAGGTGTCAGTTGATAGGATTTAGGAACTTTCTGCTAATTTTCAATTAGCCTAGCCCAGTACCTGAACTGATAGGACTAATTGGAAGGCTAAATGGATGGATAGATGGATAGATGGACAGCTGGATATATGGATAGATAGAATAATATCACAAACAAAAGGCTTTCAGTTGTCAAAGAACAAAAATATGGATCTAATTGTCATTATCTGTCGCTCAGATGGCCCTTTGGCCTGACCCATAAGAATATAAGTTGGAGTCCTAGGAAGAGAGGCCCCAAATAGAATCCAAAGGACCATTCTCTAAGATGATGCAAGCATGGCATTGGGTCTCCTCCTCCTATAAAGGAGGTTGGCCTTCAGGGTAGGGAGAGGTATTCTCTTTACTTCATCAAAGTCCAGACCCTGGCAACACTGGCTTTGAGGGCTCCACACACAAATGCTGCAGGTTCTCAGAATCTTTGGCTTGGTGAGTCACCTTCAGTTCTGCAGAGCACTGATGAAGAATAACTCAGATGGATGTTGATGGCAGGTGGTAGTAGTGTCTCCAAATGTTGACTTCATAGAGAGTTGCAAAATGCATGTTACTTCTAAAATATACACAGAAAATTTAACTTGAATTTCTATAACTTGAGAGTTCCCATCTTTTTGGTAGCAGGTCTCAGGGAAAAGTATGAAGGACTTTAAAATGAGCAAAAAAGATTTCTGTCTTATCTAATATACCTTTCTGGGTTAACTATTGCCTTTTTTGCCTTGGAGCTATTTTACAACTCTGTAACCTGTAGAATACTGAGATTAATGCAAATGAATCTTGCCCATTGTGTCTGGTGGAGATGAAGCTAATTATTGCCCTGTGGATATTGACCAATTTTAGAGATTCATTTTAGTCTTTCTTTTTTTTTTTAATTTTTAATTACTATGGGTACATACTAGTTGTATATCTTTATAAGGTGCAAGTAATGTTTTGATATAGGCATACAATGTGAATTAATCAAATCAGAGTACTTGGGGTAGCCATCACCTCAGGCATTTATCATTTTTTATGTTAGGAACATTCCAATTCTACTCTTCTAGTTATTTTAGAGTATACCCTAACTTATTGTTGATTATAGTCATTTTGTTGTGCTATCAAATCTTGTTCATTCTATCTATCTAAATATATTTTTGCACCCATTAACTGTTTCCACTTTATCCTCCTATCTCCACTACCCTTCTCAGCCTCTGGTAAACATCATTCTACTCTCTGTCTCCATGAGATCAATAGTATTTTAATATTTAGCTCCCACATATGAGTGAGAACATGTGAGATTTGTCTTTCTGTGTTTGGCTTATTTTACTTAACATAATGTCCTCCAGTTCCATCCATGTTTTTGCTAATGGCAAGATTTCATTCCTTTTGTGGCTATATAATATTCCATTATGTATGTGTACCACAATTTCTTTATCCATTCATTTGTTGATGAACACTTAAGTTAATTCAAAATCTTGGCTGTTGTGAATAGTGTGCATTGAACATGGGAATGAAGATATCTTTTTGACATATTGATTTCCTTTCTTTTGGATGTATACGCAGCAGTGGGATTTCTGGTCGTATGCTAGTTCTATTTTTAGTTTTCTGAGGAACCTCCACACTCTTCTCCATAGTGGTTACACTAATTTATACTTCCACCAACACTGTATGAGGGTTCCCCTTTCTCCACATCCTCACCAACATTAATTATTGCCTGTCTTTTTGATAAAAGCCATTTTAACTGGGGCGAGATAGATGATATCTCATTGTAGTTTTGATTTGCGTTTCTCTGATGACTAATGAATGATGTTGAGCACTTTTGCATGTATCTGTTGGCCAATTGTATGTCTTTTGAGAAATGTCTGTTCAGATCCTTTGTCCATTTTTAAATCAGATTATTTGATTTTTTTTCCTATTGAGTAGTAGGATCTGCTTGTATATTCTAGTTATCAATCCCTTGTCAGATAGGTAGTTTGCAAATGTTTTCTCCTATTCTGTGGATTGTCTCTTCCCTTTGTTGATTGTTTCCTTTGCCGTGAGAAAGCTTTTTAGCTTTATACGAACCCATTTGTCCAATTTTGCTTTGGTTGCCTGTGCTTTGGGGTATTACTCAAGAAGTCCTTGCCTAGACCAATGTCCTGAAGCATTTCCCCAATGTTTCCTTTTAGTAGTTTCATAGTTTCAGGTCTTAGATTTAAGTCTTTAATCCATTTTGATTTGGTTTTTGTATGTGGTGAGAGATAAGGGTTTAGTGTCATTCTTCTGTATATGGATATCCAATTTTCCCTGCACCATTTATTGTAGAGACTGTCTTTTTCCTACTGTATGTTCTTGGCAACTGTGTTGATGGTAAGTTCACTATAGATGTGTGGATTTATTTCTGGGTTCTCAATTCTGTTCCACTGGTCTATGTATCTGTTTTTATGCCAGTACCGTGCTCTTTGGGTTACTGCAGCTCTGTAGTATAATTTGAAGTCAAGTAATGTGATTCCTCCAGTTTTGTTTTTTTTGCTCAGGGTGGTATTGGCTATTCTGGGTCTTTTGTGGTTCCATATAAATTTTAGGATTTAGAAACTTTCTGTTTCTGTGAAGAATGTCATTGGTATTTTGGTGGGGATTGCATTAAATCTGTAGGTTGCTTTGGGTAGTATGGGCATTTTAACAATGTTGATTCTTCTAATCCATAAGCATGGAATATCTTTACGTTCTTTATGTATTCTCTTTAATTTCTTTCATCAATGTTTTATAGTTTTTATTATAGAGATCTTTCACTTCTTTGGTTAAGTTTATTCCTAGGTATTTTATTTTATTCATAGCTATTGTAAATGGGATTACTGTCTTGGTTTCTTTTTCAGATTGTTGTTTACTATTGGCATATAGAAATGCTACTTTACTGAATTTGTTTATCAGTTCTAATAGTTTTTTTGTGGAGTCTTTACATTTCTCTAGATAGAAGATCATATCATCTACAAATGAGGATAATTTGACTTCTTCCTTTCCAATTTGGATGCCCTTAATGTTTTTCTCTTGTCAGATTGTTTGGCTAGAACTTCCAGTAATATGTTGAGTAACAGTGGTGAAAGTGGGTATCCTTGTCTTGTTCCAGATCTTAGAGGAAAGGCTTTCAGTTTTCCCCATTCAGTATGATACTCACTGTGGGTCTGTCATATATGGGTTTTATCATGTTGTGGTAAGTTCCTTCTATACCCAGTTTTTTGAGAGGTTTTTTTTTTTTTATTATGAAGGGATATTAAATTTTATTGAATGCTTTCTCAGTATCAATTCAAATGATCATATGGTTTTTGTCCTTTGTTCTATTGATATGATGTATCACATTGATTGACTTGCATATGTTGAACCATTCTCGCATCCGTGGGATGAATAATCTTTTTAATGTGTCGTTGAATTTGATTTGCTAGTATTTTGTTGAAGATTTTGCATCTATGTTTATCAGAGTTATTGGCCTACAGTTTTCTTTTTTTGTTGTTGTTGTGTCTTTTTCTGGTTTTAGTATCAGGGTGATACAGGCCTCATAGCATGGGTTTGGGAATATTCCCTCCTTTTCCATTTTTTGGAATAGTTTAAACAGGATTGCTCTTAGTTCTTTTTCGAATGCTTGGTAGAATTCAGCACTGAAGCCATCAGGTCTTGAGCTTTTTTTTTTTTTTTTTTTTTGGATGGGATACTTTTTATTACTGGTTCTATCTCATTATTTTTTATTGGTTTATTCAGGTTTTGAATTTATTCCTGGTTCAATAATTTCAGTCTTTCTGATGGTTTGTATACGTGTCTGTTTGAATTCTCCTTTGAACTGGTTATAACATCTTACCAGTTCCTGCATAACCTCAGTTAATAAAATCTTTAACACATGAGAGCCATGGTTTTATCCTTCAAAAAATATATCCTTTAATACAAGGGAAAACTAACTTTAAGCTTAACTAAATTTAAGCTTGACAATTTATGTCATCACTGTCTTAGCAGGTCTGGTCTATTTCAGGTAATGGCTCAATCTTTTTGATTTCCCACTCTAACTCCCACCATACATTTCCAAAGCGGTATATTGATATCTAGGGCACAAAGTTTATGTGACTTGTGGTGGTGGAGGAGAGATCCAAGGATCACATGGTGCTGGTGTGGCCATTCTGGCACCACTCACAGGAGACTGTGGACCTGAGAATACACTATGTCTTCTAAATCTTGGTGCCCTTCAACATGGCACATGGAAACTTCTACTTGCAGTACATGGTCTGCGTAGGTCATGGGAAACCGGGAATGTTGCCTCAGGTGCAGCTATCTAGCCTCCACCAAGGTTGTGCTCTGGCTCCTTCTCCATGCTGACATGCCTGCATCACTGACATCCCAATCAATGTGATACATCCTATCAATAGAAAAAAGGACAAAAATCAGATGATCATTTCAATTGATGCTGAAAAAGCATTCAGACAAAAACACCCATATAGATATTTTTACCATTAGAGTGATAGCTTATAAGTCTGAACCTCGTGCCCAATCTCTCTTTCTTCTCCTTCCCATTATTCACCAAGACCAGATGGGCAGGTGTTCTACTTTTTCTTCCTGTCTGATGGACCCTTTGCCTACAGCATACACTGTGCCCTTCTGATGTGACATTCACTCTCTCCTTTTGGGCTATAATGGCGGAATAGCTATTGGAGAACATGACATTTGGAAAGGGGAAATGAAAAGCCTTTTGATGTTAAAGCTTCAAAACTTTATCACTATTATACAAGGTATCGAAAGTCTTGAAAGTATAAATCATCACAGAGAGCCAGAGCCAGTGGAAGAGAGAAATCATAGAAATCAGAAAATAGTGGAGAAGCCTGCTTAAACAAGGACAGCTAAGACAAAACCGCTTGTCAGTTTGAATAATGCGTTATCTTTATGACTACATATCTCTTGCATAAAAAGCAATCATTTTGAACCACCAACTACAAAATTTATTACCTATTTTTGGGATTTCACATTTCTAAAAACCCACATTGGCCCATAGTGATAAACCGCATTTTGAAAAATTTTAATTGCATGCTAGGTAATAAGTTTTGGAAATTTGTCAAAAATAAACATTAGCTCACTGTTTTATAAAACTTGATCTCTAGCTTCTCTTCATTATAAAACTCAAGGGACATTTTACTATTTTAGTCTTCCTTAACTTTTTCTATTGTGCTATAATACCAGAAAATGAAAGAGAGTGATTCTGATATTATATGGACTCTCAAAAGGCAAATAAATATTCTCAAATCATATGAATGTCCATAAAGTTTAGATTCTCACAGTTCTGGAGGCTGAGAAGTCCAAGATCAAGATGCAAGATAATTGTTGTTTGTTGTTTAAGCCACCCAGCCTACAGTATTCTGCTATAGCATTCCTAACTATCTAAGACAGCTGGGCTCTCAGCAAATTCTCATGAGACTGGCACGCACGGTGGTCAAATGCTCCTCCTCAGACAAGTTCATGTTGAATCCACAGAGAGTGCAGACATGAACAGGCGAGGTAAATCCTAGATCTGAACATGTGCCACCGACTCTTAGGACCCATACCATGTCAGGTTATGGACTGTGTGGCTCCTGATCATAGTTCAAAACATGAGTGCTTTGGGGTGATAGTCAACCCAGAAAAAGGTGAACATAGTGACAACTCTGTTATGCCCTGATTTGCGTATGAGGAGTGCGAAATCCAGTTTGAAAAGGGATTAAAAGTATTACCTTGACAATTTTTTCTATTATGATTTGGAGCCTTGTGGCCTAGTAGACAGTAGGTCAGTTCGTCATAGTGCCAGCTAGCATTTAGTGTTTCCCATGTGCCAGGGCCTTTACATACATCAGGCCATTTTATCCTTATAACAGCCCTCTGGCAGAAATACTGTTCAATCTTTCTTATAGATGAGACCCTTGAGGTACAATTACATTTACTTGTCCAAGGTCTAGCACTACCCCTGGTAGTGCCGACATTAGAATCTTAACAATTTGTGCTCTTAATCGCTGTTCCAAGTCCCTTCATTAAGTGAGGCCCACTCATATGATGCTCACTCTAGTGCTACGCTAGAGGTACTATCACAGCCCCATTTCACATACCAGGAAATGTGGGTAAAGTGAAAGACTGTAACAAGCCTCCTTGTGGGGTGGGGCTATTGCAGAGCCCAGGTTTGAATACAGGTATGCCAGTCTCCAGAACCTGCTTCCTTCTCAGCACAAGCCAGTACCTCTGCCCCTCATTCTGAGAAGTCCTTTAGGAACTTGGAGATGTCGGCCATCCTGATCACAAACCTACTCCCTTCCTCCTCTCTGCTTAGGAAACTAATAATGTGTTTGGGATCAGATGCTCTCCTTTGCCACTCCCTCCCGCCCTGGCTGTCTATACACAACCCTGAACTTTCTTATTTCTGTCTCTCCATCCTTCTGCTTAGCTCTTGGCTTAGTAAGTCTCATGTTTCAGGCACCTAGCAGGGCCTGGCACAGAGCGTGCACTGAGTACATGATCAGTGGGCGACCTCAGAAGAAGTGACAACAGATTATGTGCTGCTCTCCCAGATGGCTTTGAATCAACAGCAGTTTGAATGCAATAAACTAGAGGAGAGACTAAGGTGAGACTTCTAGGCGAAACTGTAGCAGCTGGGGGAGATCTGTGATCCTCCCCTACCTCAGAGAACAGCTCTCACCGTGGGACCTAGTGCTGGTATGCATGTGCAAACACAAGGGGTCTAATAGGTGCTTGAGATCCCCAGGGTGACTCTACTGAAGCAGCTCACCAGGCAGACCTGTTGGCTGCATTCTCCTGCCCTCTTACCCCCACCACACTCCAGTCCTACTTCTTTTGAAGAAAAAGCATAGGATTAGAGCCTACCCTATTCACCACTTATTAGCTGTATGTTTTTAAAAGTCACTTTGCCTCCCTAAACATTCATTTTGTCACCTGTAAAATAGGAATTATAATAATATATGGCCTAACTACCTCATAGAGTTTTGTAGATCAAAAAAGATTGTAAAAATGAAAGTCCTTTGTGAACCAAAGCACTCTGCTTGTCTAAGGTATTATCTTCATCTGCACACTTGGTCTTCCTGGGGTGATTTATGTTTATAGAACCCTTTGATATGTATCAGGAAATTCCTGGCAGTCCTGACACTCAGGTGTAGTTTACTTGTCTCTGGGTTTTAAGATTTGCTGGGAGATTCTCCTTATAAACTGTTCTGTCTCTCTGGGGCTTCCATTTCTTCAGCATCTTCAAAATGAATGTACAATGTGCCTTACAGCCAGTAAGTGAAAACCACATCCCTTTATCTTTGTTCTGAGAAGGAGATCAAATTACAGGCGCTGTGAGAGAGGAACATGTTAGTTCCTTTTCTTGCTGAGGCAAAGTCTTAGATCGCTAAATCATTCCCAGAGATACAGGATGGGGCTAACCAAGGGGTCATCCCAGTGGCTTAAGTACAAAGGCAAGTAACTCCTTGGTAGTTCAGTGATTCATGAGTAGAAACAGCAGTTCCTTTACAATGGCAAAGGGAGAAAGGGCATGGGAAGAAAGGGCCCAGGTATATCAGAGAGGGCTGGAAAAGTGGCAGGAAGCAAGAGAAAGGGCAAGGAGAACTTTGACAGAATGAGAAAGTAATTTTTGTGAGGCTCAGGGCTTTCTAGGCTGGGGCCCCAAGAGCTTTAAATTGTTGAGAAACAAGGTCAGCTGCTTGGGTTCTGCTCTTACAGCTCCTAATTCCCATTGGTAAGGATTGTCCTCTTAGTGATTTTTCTTTCTTCAGACTTCATGTTTTCAGTGATGTAAAAAATAATTATTTTGTTTGCAGTAGCCAATGAGGGTGAGGCAAGTGTTGGGGAGGAAAAACTTTTCCTCTTCCCTCCCAGGTTCAGTGACTGGAGGCTGCAAATTAAACTGACAAAAGACAGATTAACAGAAGAGGTTTATTTCACATACACAAAGGGGCTTCACAGGAAACAAGTGAAAACCTAAAGAAGAGGTTAGGTCTGGGGGCTTATATACCATTTTAACAAAGGGTGATAAATTCTGGAGAAGTGACTAGACAAAGAAAAAGGAGTTTGGGCTTCTAGGGGAAGTAAATTGTGGGAAAGTAAATATATGGGTGAAACTAATGGTAGATAAGGATAATTTCAGAAGGTTTGTTATTCAGACTCAAGTTGGTGTGTTTCCAGGGATGAGCTGTCTCTGGTGATTAAGAGTCATTCTCCTTTTCCTGGTATGGGAGAGGGAGACACTGTTACAAATGGAAATTTATGCCTTGCTTTTTTTGACCCCCTTTGTAAGCAAAGGTACCCTTGCTTCAATTCACGTGTCTGTATTTTCCAAGCTGTAAAGGGTGGCACAGGACATAGGATTCTGGGGTAGATTCATGCTGTGTCTTACTAGCTTTGGGTTCTGTATGTGGAAAGGTGGTGAGAAGGATGCTAACCTAGTCAGAAAATACAAGCCTCACCAGCTATCTGTTTGAAATGCTCTGTGATAAAGTGTCTTGAGCAATAGGCACCCTTCCCTAGCGTGCATGGAGGCATTGTATGAATATTGTATGGACAAGAGAGTGTGTTGCTCTGGGAGTTTCAGAGGAAGAATATCAACTTGTTAAAATAATAAAAACAAGAGAAAAATTTTCTATCACTGCTATTTTTCTTAGCAGATTAAAGTCATCCACATGATGGATTAGTCACATTTATGGAGCATTGTTTATGGAGGTACAGTTATCATCCCTATTTCACACATGTGGAAAATGAGGCACAAAGAGGTCAAACAATTTTTTAGAGGATGCACAGCCAGTAAGTGGTAAATCTAGAATTTGAACCCAGGGAATGTGGCTCCAATGCCCACAGTCTTAATTACCTCAGTTATCCAAGACTGTACCTTCATTTTAGTAAGAAAGTTATTAGTCCAGAGGAATTTCTAGTGGAATAAATTGAGGAAAAGTAGATAATTAGTTATGACTCATGCCTTCCTCTAAGTTGTTCAGCAAAGAGAATAAAATAAGGAGGTACCTCATAGCCAAATCTCTCACCCCTACACCCTCATGGTTAGCTCCAGACTTGGACTTGGTTTGCATGTACAGTGTTTCACAGGTATGGCCAGAGCATCTGGGTATATAGATGGTTTTTCCATTATACTGAGTTTACCTTTAATGATGGACATAATAATGTTACATTTGAATATGGAATTATTTACAATTTACAAAGTGCTTTCACATTTATTTTTTCATTTGAGCTTCATAACAACTTAGGTAAGGAAAGAATTATCATTCCATTCTATGAATAGAAAAATGAAATTCATAGAATTTCCAAAGAGAGACAGAGGTGGAGATTTTTCTCAACCTTGGTGTCCTGGCTCCTAATTCCATGTTCTTTACACTATGCTCTGTATGAATGTCTACATAAATATGTGCATGTGTATCCAACTATATCAATATTTTTTATTTTATTTTGATCAAAATTAATATTTTGAAATGCACTTTGCTGGACACAGTGTGGATTCCCATGTGAGTTTTGTTGTGTTTTCTGCGGTAAAATTGGTCCAATCTGTGGGGATTTATTGGTGACACAGGCTGTGGGAAGACTTGGCTTTCCTGCTACCAGGACTATCTGGAAAATGAATTTTTTCCACCCTTAATGTTCCTTTATTTTATGTGTTTATATGATCAGTTCCCAAAACTTTGAGACTCATTATTTTCCACCCCGGTGGAACCTTTGGGAAATTTCCCCATTAAGGAATTTCAAGTTAGTCACTACCCTTTGCTTTGACTTTGGAGATTTCTTAAACACCATATCAGCAGCACAAAAAGAAATTCCCACAGAGGAAGCCCATGGTTGGATAGCAAACAAACGCCTACAATGCCCAAGTACTTGAGTGACTAAGCCCATCGAGGTGTGTTTAAAATGTAATCTTTAAATAGGAACTTGAAATCCTTTGTAGACTTCCAAATCTCTGTGCTATTTCTGCACACCCCCTCCAATTTCCTACAGTCATTTTTATTAAGGAGCTAGAAGACTCAACGTTAGAAAGCATAAATTTTGTTAGGAATGGAAGAGCAAATTTTATAGCCTTCCCAGTTAGAATTGTCTTGGTCATTAACCAATCTTCTTTCTCATTCTGCTCAATTGTATGGAATACTCCTCCCTTTGTACTTTTCCCCTCACATCCATTGACACATTGCTGAAGAAACAAAAATTCCAGGGGCTATGTAGGCCTTTTGTAACTTCATTTCTTCATTTCCCCTCAAAGGCTTCATTGTGTTGGGTCTCATTCGTATTCTGGTGGAAAGCATCCAAAGAAACTTCCAAAGCACTCAGGAAATGCTGTTTTAGTGACTCAAAAGTTATACTAGTTTAGCTTTATTCAAGTGTTTCTAGTTTGAGGTGGTTTATACCACTGGTTTATCCAGTCATCACAAAAGAGCATGTTTCTTCTCTGACACATCACGCCTCTTTGTGACCCAAGATAAGTCAAATAAGCTATCTCCCTCCAATTTCCTAAGTTGCAAAAAACAGGGCCAGACATGTTGGACTGATTACCTGTTGAGGAAGGTGACTGAGTTCTTATTTATAACACATCCTAAAGACCAAAGCCATATATGTATAGCATAGTCGGCAATACCCTAAGTGCTTGCTGTGACCTACAGGATTACGACCATGAATTACTACAATTCATCCTTTACACTGTATTCAGTAGACTAGATCTCAAACAGGAAGGCAGCATAAAATATAGTCTGGGTCCAACATTTTGACCACACAGCAAATTGAAAGAGGACCAGAGAAAAAACTTTCAGGGGTGGATATGGTTTCGGTAGACACAAAATAACCAAAAGGGTGACATGCTGGAGAGGTGAAAGACATTCTTAGTGCCTTTGAGACTTGATGGATGGCCACTTTGCTGGACAGCCCCACATCATGCAACTTATGCAAATTCTGGGAGCTGAGCTCATCTCTCTGCCTGGGCATGCAGAAATCTTTTAGGACATAGGGGTGAGAAATTTTTGGAGGAAAAAAAGTACCAGTGGCCAGGAAAGGAATTACCTTAGGAATGGAATATGCTGATGGGAGGGGCAGATGCCTTGGGGCAAACGATTTTCCAGGACTTTCTTGCCCTGGTGTTCAACTGGGTAACAATGGGCAATCCCTGAACTCCTGAGTCACGTGCCTCATGAACTAGAGAGCATTGTCAAAATGCATCTCAGTAAATGTCCTTCTTCAAAAAGTAGCTTTAAAACCTAGGACACACTTAGCATGGTCAGGGAAAATAAATAAAACAAAGCATTCTGGAGCAGCCCTCTGACCCACTGCTAAGGGAACTAAAATCCACAAGCACCAGACATGGGAGTCCTTACGAGACAAACAGTAGTTGATTGGTGAGCTCTGCACATCCTGCAGAGGCTGTTGGTGTGCGCTGACAGGCCCTGCTGTGGGCTGTGGATGAACCAGGGTGCTGAGTGCCTGTTCATTGCTCATCCTAACTCTTGTCAGTAATGGGATAAGTATGTGTATGCAATTACATAAATTTGCTTTTTGCAAGGGTCCAATTTTCTCCTTATGTTTTAGGGTAAGAATGAGAAATATTCTACTGAGGGTTACACACACACACACACACACACACACACACACACACACACACAGAGAGAGAGAGTAAATGAAGGGAGAGATCAAGTGAAAAAATGTTACAGATTCATTGGTGTCCAAGAGATTTTGTGTGAAAAAGAATATTCGCAACCATTTGTCCATTGCTTCCAAGTCCAATTTATTAATTTTATAAATTTATATAAAATTTGAGTTTTAAAAACAAGCAACTCTCCTCCACATACTTCTTGTCCAAATGATAAATCAAGAACATAATTCCCTAAACTTTCACACATTGATCATAAATTTAAATTTATAGTAAATGAAATCACAAATCAAGCATATCAGAAGGGCAGATTATTTTGGATTATCTGAATGGGCCTTAACTCCATCACAAGTGTCTTTAGAAGATGGAGGGAGATAAGACAGACATGCAGAAGAGGGGGAGCCCAAGTGACCACAGAAGCAGAGATCGGAGGGATGAGGACACAAGCCAAGAAACACTGCAGCCACTAAAAAGGGATGAATTCTCTCCTGGAGCTTTTGGAGGCAGCACAACCATGATTTTGGACTACTCTGTCCTCCTCCAGAGCTATAAGAGGATACATTTCTGTTTTAAGCTACCAAGTTTGTAATTTGTTACAGCAGACACAGGAAACGAATACATTCTCTGACACCTTAAGTAGTAGGCAAAATAACGTAAAACGTTACTATGGTTAATGAAACTGTTTCAATACCTTCACTTCATTTCTGGTTTAAAAAGTATGATGGACTTGACTTTGCTTCTTAATCTTATTTTGTATTTTCCTAGGTTTTCAGTAAGTCTTGTTCTAGGATTTTAGTCATTGTACCATCCTGAGTATAAAAGATTTTTAGATCAAAATGTGAGGTTGTACATTGTGGGTTTGCTGGCCAGTGGACTTAGGTGGGCCCTGCCGTCTGGTTGCCCAGGCCAGGGTGATTCCGACCTGAGCCACTGTTCATAGGTTGTGGTCCTTCTGTGGTAATCTTCTCTGGTTTTGTCATGGCATTTTTAACTGCCTTTCCTATTAACTTCAGTTTTTTGAGACTAGGTGTTTTAAGTTCGCCTGGCCTATAACTATGCCATATTGACATAGTCTGTGGGCTAATTATATATGTCTTGTTGGAACTTCACTATAATTTGAAGGGAAATCTAGGCAATTCACTTTCTTAGCTGGGCAATTAGCTTTCTATTTCATATCTCAAAGTGCCCCTGCTGGAATGGCTTTGGAACTGGTTACGAGACATGTTCCCTTGCTCTCAACTGTTTCTACCTAATCATGGTGTAAGACCACCAGCAGGGAATGGCCCTACCTGTCATTTATACCACTCCAGGATTCCTGGAGAATGTGCTCACCCACACTTTTATTCTCAGGGCCCTGATTACACAGATTTTTTAAAAGTCTATAAGCACTCTTCTTATATGTCACTAAAGATTTCAACGTATTCTACTCTATGCATGTGCCATAGCAAGAGTGGGGACATTGAGTCTGTCACTAGAGGCCTTTCCTCCCACTCTGCATCCTTAGTGTGTTGGCTCTTGATTGTACCTATTGCTTCATGGATTAAAGATAACTGTTGCAGCTCCAGGCATCATGTAGGAGAAAGCAGGCTAAAAATGGGCAGCTGCCCCTGTATCTACCCTCCATCAGAAAAGCAAAAGCTTTCCCAAAATGCCCTCCTTCAACAAAGCAGACTTCCACGTACCTCCCATTGGCCGAAAATATATCACATGACCTCCTGGCTTCAAAGGAGACTGGGCAAAGGTGCTTAGGATTTCTAATCTATACCAGGGCAAGGCAGGCAAAGGAGAAGGGTTAGAAAAGGGTGATTGATTAGCCCGACTCCTGGGGCCTCACAACTTCTCTCTGCACATCTGCCTACACTTCTTTCTCTCTAAATCTTTCTTCTGCATCACCATTTATATGACCAAAGGTTTTCACCATAGCGCTAGAGAACCTCCCAGTCCAGAAGCTTGCTTCTCAAGTTGTGATCCATGGCCTTCCTTTAGATTCATCAAGGTACTAGTTAAAATACCAATTCTCGAGCTTAAAACCTGCTGTATCAGACACATCCTGAAGATCAAAGATCCTTCAGCTTCAGCCCTGAATATACAGGAGTGGAGCTTGGGAATCTCACATGAGTCTCAAGTATGGTAAACTTTGAGTGTTGGGAAACTAGAGCCCCTGTGTTCCAATTCCAAATTCCTGGGAAAGGGCCACTGATTGGCCTGCTTGGGTCTGGTGTGTAGCGTGTAGAACACCTTCAGCCCATTTAACTGAGGGTCTCGTTGAAAGGCAATGAGCTTTTTGGAAGAGCCAAATCCACTAGCTTTTCTGCCACAGTGCTTACGATCCCCCTCGGGTGATTTCTCACTTCACAGCTGCACCCCGAGGATCCCAGCTGTCTGTCTCCCCTAGTAGGTTTCTGCTGCTTCTGCAGCTCAGGCACTGCCTTTGAGCCAGGGCCCAGCCTCACCACTCCTTGCCAGTTCCTGGCTTCACTCACTTCACTCAGCTTTGCAAGGCTATGGGGCTTTTTGATGGTGCATCAGGATGTAGAACATGGAGCAAGTTTACAATTTATAGCCACATTGGGGTGTGAAAAAATGTAACAATTTTTATTTTTCTGTAATTGAACTCAACTCAGCTACATTTGTAGATTCCATTTTTTGCTGATAGCAAAAGCTTTTATTTTTCCTGCCTGCCCTCCATTCTCCTCCTTGAGGGTTAAAAACCCTCAGTTGCCTATCCTGAGTTGCCTGTGACATGAAGGGCCCTGCAAGGCTATGCCGTGGCCTGGCTGCCTCACCACCTCCTTCAGTCATGGCTAAGCCATGATCCAGGAGCCGTGTTGCTTCAATGGCATTCAAAATAAATGCTTTTCCATGAAACTGGCTGGTATGGACTGAATGCTTATGTCCCCCCAAAATTCATATGTTGAAACCCTACTCTGTAATGTGATGGTATTAGGAGGTGAGGCCATAAAGAAGTAATTAGGATTAGATGAGGTTCTGAGAGTGGAGCCCTCATAAATGGGATTAGTGTTCTTATAAGAATCCCAAGAGAGCTGCTACTTCTCTCTACCATGTGAGGAGACAATGAGAAGGTGCTGTTTAAAAGCCAGGAAGTGAGCCCTCACTAGACACTGAATCTGCTGGCGCCTTATTCTTGGACTTCCCAGCCTCTAGAACTGCAAGAAATAAATGTTTGTTGTCTAGGCCACCCAGTCCATGGTATTTTACTATAGCAGCTTGAACTAAAACACAGGCTTTCCTTATCTGCCTTGGAAAGTACTATTAAGGTTTGACCACAAGAGGGAACAGATTTTGCTACCAGCTGTCTTATTCTTATTAAGCACTCTATTTTATTCTCTCTGCATTTCCTCTTCTTGGTCACTGGGAAATCCTTCTTTCCTTTTTGGGTAGGAAGATATATATATATATATATATATATATATATCTCAACTGCCACTCTTCACCATTCTGCGGAGGTTAGTGGAAACTCAATGCTCAATCCACAAAACTTGGTTCCTGATCATTGAAGCTCAGCAAAGCTGGTAGCAAAATCTGTTCCCTCTTGTGGTCAAACCTTAGATGAACTGTGGTAAAGACACTCAGATATGTTTAGGAAAATCTTAATAGTACTTTCCAAGGCAGATTCCCGGGAGGAAAACCTGTGTCTTAGCTCAAGATCTTAGATTCCATGGAACCAGCTTAGTTCACTGAACAAAACTTGGTTCTTAGAAATAAAAAGGCTTTCAGCTTTCAGATTATAGTTTCTACTCTGCATGCAAGAAATCCAGTCACAACTTTAATGGACTGCTTTGTTTTAGGTTGACCTGCCCTCCCCTTAAAGAAGCTCATATACAAAAAAGTATCACTGGTGCTTGAAAAATCTGGAAAAAAGGAGGACAAAAGCCAGAACACATAGTTCAATATGAAACACTCTCCTCACGCCCTCACATACTCAATTATGTTGTCCTCCCTGTGTTTCACTGGGATAATCTTGTCTCTCCTAATAGACTAGAAGCTCCCTGATAGCAGGGGCCATGCATCTTGTATCTATCTCCCCTCGATCTTCTATAATAAGACAAGCGTCCTTTTTTAAATTCTGTTGGTGACTTCACTGTTTAAAATGGCCCTTGAGCATACTGCTGAAGTCCTGTCTAGTGTTCCTAAACTCTAGAAGGCTGTGATATGCCTAACGGAGAAAATACTTGTGTTAGAAAGCTTCATGCAGTCATGAGTTATAGCGTTATTGGCCATGAGTTCAATATTAATCAAAACCAATATATATTAAATAAGGTGTCTTTAGACCATATCACACATAAAACAAGGTTATATATGGATTGGTTACAGAAATGTTGTGACCTATATTTGCCCTAGGAGCAATTATTCAGTATTTGCTAAGGCAGTGTTCGTGGAGACTTTATATAACATCGCTACTGCAAATGAGAATTAGCTGTATGTTGTATGTGTTTGCAGAGCCATGTGAAAGTAAGTTGCAGTCATTGCAAAACTCACCCCTATGTCTTCATCTTGCTCTATTGCCACTGTAACTTCTCCATGACGTTTATCTAACTGATGGGCACAACATTATACACTAGGTAGAGAACTACATTTGGGTCTGGACACAATTGTGTATAAACCCAAGTTCCACCTCTGGGCAAGTAATAATCTCTTTGAGCCTCAGTTTTCTCATCTCTAAAGTAAAAACCTTGTAAATGTGTTGTGATGGTTAAAATGAGATATTGCATGTGCCTGGCATACAGCAGACATATAAGGAATAGTAAGTGTCACTGCAATTGGCACTTCACAAATAGTTGATTTCCCAAGATAGGCTTAACTGGGTATTAGAGTAGGGGCAGGCAAGCTCTAGCCACTGCCAATGCTCACTTCAGTGGGAGTTTTTGTATATAGCATCATGATGGGATTTATCACCTCATATCACATATCTGAGATCTTGGGAATGGGTTAGCCATAGCACCCTCCAAGAGCAGAATAGAGGAATTCAACCAAAATCAGTTTATCATGATCAATGCAGGCTAGTTTGGCTAGCATTAGGATATCAAGAAAAACACAACTCTGAAGGCACCTCTCTTCCTCTTTTCCTTCCAGAAAGAAGGATTTTAACTATGCCCATGAGAAGATATGAACCAGTGAAGCAGAATTTTATCTGGAATTAGTGACCTGTGTTTTATAAGAATTTTGTTGATAAGAATACCATGTTTCTGATAATGGAACTGAATCATTCATTACCTGCTTTTATCAGGTTTTGATAAATTTTGATAAATTATTAATTACAGAGAAATTATGGTTTTTACTGAGCCAACCCTTGTGTGTTGATAAAAGTAGCTTAAGAGTCATTTAAATAAATGTTTTCAAGAAGATCTAATTTCACAACAGTGAGATGTCAAAAACAGTAAATATCACCTTTTAAGAGGGTTAAGCTTTTCTTTATTTTTCAATTTGGTAAAACTGAATTGGGCGTTTTGCATAATGCAAGTTTGCATTACACTTTATGCAAATATTATCTGCCAGGTATGGTCCTGACCTCCAGATTGTATGTCCAACTGCCTACTTGGCATATCCACTTTGATGTCAGGCAATTTTAACACCATCGATCCCAAATCATCTCTCCCCTGCTCTTCCCTCTCTCAGCAAATGACATCACCTTTCTGATCAGCCTGTGGCTCAAGTCTGACATCTGGGAATTGGCTCTCATCTCTTTTCCTCATCCAATTCTTCAGGAAGTCCAATCTTATCCAATTCTTCAGGAAGTCCCATCTTCTCTACCTCCAAAATACATCCCCAATCCATCACATCTCATCTCCTCCACTGTTTGGAGGCTCGCCTGAGCAGCAATTGCCTTTCACCTAAACTGATCCCACAATCTCCGAACTGGTCCGCCTGCTTCCATGCCTTCTCCACCCATGAACGCTCCCCTTCATTCTTCACACAGCACACAAAATGTTCTTTTTAAAGATTACATTTGATCATATCTTTCCCCTGCTTAAAAGCCTCCCATCTCTCCCATTGTAATTTAAATCTAAGCTCTAGTAGTGCCCTCAAGGGTGTACTTGAACTGGTTCCACGCAAGGCGTTGGACCTAACATGTATCTTCCCCCATAGCTTAGAATACTCCTCTTCTGTCACTCTTCGTCTTCTTTTTGTCTCTGGAAATGAGGCTAAGTTTATTCTGGTCCTCTCACTTCCTTTTTCATCATTCAACATTTGGAGAAAATGTCACCTCCTCAGAGAGGCCTTCTGGGACTGCTTAGCTAGAGGAGCTATCCCTTGTCCCAAGACACCCTCCACCCTATTACTTTGGCATTTTTTTCACAGAAAATATCACTTTCAGATCCCTCTTCTCTCCCTCCCTCCCTATCTCCCTGGGTTGCTTCTTCTTTCCCTGCTTACTTTTTGGCTATCTGCCCCCATCACAGTATAAACCTCATTAAGACAAAGATTTTTTTTTCCATTCCCTACTCTACTCCTAATGCCTGGATCATTGTAGGTGCTCAACTAATAAATGCCATTTACTGAGTGCCTTTTGTGCTCCAGGCACTGTAGTAGGTTCATTAGAGACCTTTTGCTGTTTCTCACAACAGACTTTCAAAGATTTAGGTATTGATAAGCTGAAGCACAGAGAGGTTATGTGACACAGCTAGTTAATGGGAAGCTACACTGAATCCAGGAGGTCTGTCCCGATTTCTAAATCCATGCTTTTTTATTGTCATCTTTGTTACTCAACACTGCCTCACTTTACTTGATTTTCAGGCTACACACTGGTGACTAAATATTTTTATGTTTGTCTTTCGTATTTGATTTTTGCCAAATGATTGCCTTCATACAGCTATTGCTATCTAGGGTCTTTTCTGCTGAGGTTGATATTAACCAATTTTCTAAGCTTTGAGATTATTTTCCTGCATAGGTACAAGACACAGTTTTTGATTGAATACAATAAAATTGATGTTCATTCCTATTACTGAAATGGTTTTCACTACGATATTAGTAGACATAGATAATAGTACTTAGTAGCCTTAACTTCCTCAGTCAATTTCTTTCTGACTGGCTCTATGACAGTAATTGTATCAGCTGGTGATATTTGTTTCCCCCTTTCTCCACATAGTTTTTCATTTTCTATTTCAATTTATCTAGAATATCAATTTATAAACCTCAGATCCTTTTTGAAAGTGGGTGTGCGTGATGAGGGGAGTTGGAAGTATAAGCCATAAATGAATAATTGTATTGGGAACTGTTCTAGCCACGGAGTGATGTCATTGTGAACATCTTAGAGAGAGAGAATGAGTGGGGGAAGTGCTTGTGGTGAATCAGAAGAGAGTGAGCCTGAGGCTGATTGGATTGAGGGCAGGTATTCCTTCACGCACTAGCTGTATTTTTATGTTTGTACTTGGTGTGGGCCAAATCTGAACACTAGTGAGAATTACCTTGGAGCAGTGGAGACAGCGTAGACACCTGCCCTCAAACACCCACAACCCCCCCCCCCAGTGTCTTCTCAGCTTCCCCATCCCTGCCACAAGTGAGTGTGTGGATGACAACGAGGAGCTGGGTTCCCAGCTGTGCCATGGTGCTGGAATTAGCTGTTGTGGCTCTTGGGGGAGGGCAGTGACCAGAGAATACATGAGAGAGGGATGGTGGAATGAGACTGAGGCACACCAAGGGTTCCACAGTGCGCCTGCTCCAGCTCCCGTGCCCCACAGCAGACCCAGTCCCTCCTCCTTTCTTCTTCCTTCTTTATCCTCAGTTTCTTGGCACCAGCTCACACACTCCTTCTCCTGGCTGCCCTGAGAATCCTACGCCCTACCTCTGCCAGCCGCACCCCGCTCACCCATCAACCGTCAACCATCAACCTGTCAGTCCTGCCTGTTTCGGGTTCCCTGTGGCTCAGGGGCCCTGTCTCTTTCTGGCAGTGTGTGAAAGGGGATCAACTGGCCCATCTGCACCCTCCCACCAAAGCCCATTTTTCCCTTTAGGCCACACCACTCCTATCCCCTCCATTAGACTTGAAGAAAATAAAGAAGGAGTTTTTTTTTTTTATCATCAACAACATCCCTCCCCCGATCAAATACTCTAAGGATTGCTGATGCAACCCTTTAGTGCCTGCAGGCCAAACAAGTTAATTTCATGCATAAGAAACTTGCCTAGGATATCATGCAAAACAAAACAAAAGGGTGTGCAGTTCACTACCTCTGCTCTACAGTTTCAAAAAAATCTCTGTAACTTAAAATTTACCTATACTTGATTGGTTCTCATTCTACAGTAACAGAAAGCCTGCACCATTCAAAACTTCCAAACAATTAAATTATGCTCAAAGAAGTTTTTCTTTTTCCCTATAGGTAATTAGATCAGATAAAAACCTAACAAAAGTATTTTACTTTTGTTCATATCTATTAAAAGTAAGGGTCAATATGTATTAATCTGCTATGTGGAAAATTTTACATAAATAAATTTAGTTTCCAAGTAGTAATTTTAAATTTTACAATTTTTATTTAGTTCCAAAAGGAGAAAAATAAAGTTACTAAAAAAGACTAACCAAAAAAAGGCAAAAATTATCCGTGGTTAAGTTATTTTTAAGATTTCTAGACATATCAGGTGATAGGCTTTTAAAAAATAACTTTTATGAAAATGTTATGAAAGTAAGTACACTTTTATATTTCACACACTGTGGCTATTCTTATAACAGTACCATCAATATTGTGTGAATGAAAGCAATTTAGTTTTATATAAAACTAGGCTATATTTTTTCAGTACAATTTCCTTACTGCACAAAAATATAATTTCTCTCAGCAAATCCAAAGCACATTCTGGTATGTTAGCTTGTTTTTGGTCCTACCCTTATATTATGTGCATTTCCTTATAGTAAATTGTAAATATACCTTGAAAATATGATTTGTGATGATTGCATACTATTGGATCAAATGCTGTCCCGTGATTTTGTTGATGACATCCCATAAGGTTTTGGTTGTTTGTTATTTTTTTCCACATTAAAAAAAATTGAGTATTAAGATTTCTTGAGTTTGAAATTTATTTTCCCCTGGTCTCAAAGAGCAAGGATTGGGCCAGTTAAGACTGAGTTTAGTGCTAGTGTTGGATACCTGAGTCCTGTCATTTGCCGTGTGGAAGGCACAGGGAGTTTTAGGCTTTAGGTTTCCTGTCAGCCTTGGCCGCTGCTTCTTCCCTTCCTGGCCGGTAGCTGGACTGCCGACCACACTGGGCCAGGAAGGGTAAACAGCATCACGGGGCTCCCAGTAGCCACAAGCACGCTGGAAATGAGGTTCAACATGTCTCCTGGTCTGCTCTTCAGCTCGCAGCCTCCTTTTCCTATTGGATAACTGGCCTCTCACTTCCTTAAATCAGTCCCCATCTGATACTCTAGTTGTGATGACTTGGTTTCTTTTGGTTCCAGTTTTCATGCTTCTCTCTGGGAGCCGCACAGACAACCCAGACTTGTTTTAGTGCTAGAGTCCATGTTGGGCTTTCACATTCCAGCCCCAGAAACTGATCCTGATCCCGCAGCCAGGTCCTGCTCACTGCTGAAGAGCTCCCCGATGTCCACCGGTCATCTGCCTGCTGCACAGACCAAGAGGGTGGGTTCTTCACTGCCTCACCATTGCTATAGTCAAATCCTGTGTGCTAAACTCAATATTCTTGGGCTTTCCTCTTCAAATACTGTTCTTAATCTGAAAAATGACCTCTTCCAGTGCCTGCAACTGCATCTGTTCTCTAAGCCCTTGCCCCACACCAGTAGTGGTCACGACGGGCTCCTGGTATTTCTTTACTCTGTTGGCACAAGACCCCACCGCTCTAGGCCTCAGCTTCTGGGTCTTTAATGTGGAGATAATAATAGTCCTTGCTTCATGGAGTTGTGAAGATGCAATGAATTAACTGTGTAAAGAGCTTAGATCATTGTCTGGCACAGAAGTGTTAAATACAGTTTAGCTTTATTTAGTATTAGGAAATTTCCCCGCAAGCACTATTATCACTGGGGAATTCAAGCTAATTTGGCCTTGGAGTTTCACTGTAGGGATAGGCAAAGACAGGCAGGGAAGAGTGCATTTGGATTGCTGTCTCTTACCAGGGTATGTTAATTTGCTTCACCATAGTTAACCATTTTACTAGCTATACGTATCCTCTAACATCATGTTGTAAACCTCAAATATACAGAACAAAATTTATTTTTTAAAAAAGTCCTTCCTGTCCAATTCAGAGCCAGTGATGGACTGTCTTTTCCTTTCATGTAATGTGAAGCAAGGAAATGGAAAGGAAAATTTCCCTCTGAATTGTACACAATGGGGCTCTAATGAGTATTCATTAAAGGGGACACTTCATGTGTACAAAGGGCTTGCTTTAAGCTATCTCCCTCAGTCTCACATCAGCCTTAATGTGGGGTAGAAGGAAGCTGAGAAAAGTATATAGAAATTCAGTATATTATGTAACTTTCAAGAGGCGGGCCACAGCAAAAGTAATGCTGAGAATCCTTTGGAGGTGGGCCTTGAAATTGTGATCAATGTTCCAAATTTATTGGTGGTAAAAACAATTTATTTTTGTAATGTCTATTAGTGATAATGCTGAATCAAGCTCATTAGATGATGGCTAATTGGTAGAGTAGGTTAGTTAATTGACTGTAAGAGGTAAGGGTCATAGTTGAATATTAAAATGGTACATTTGAACATTTTAAAGGCAGTTTGGAATGTGCAAAAACCGTGCTTTTTAACTCTATAAGAGGACAAAATCAGGGTGGTATACAGTTATCCTTACAGTGACTCTATGTTGAAGGTCAACAAAAAAAAAATGTTGTAGGAACAGTTTTAACAGGCACACAGAGACAGTTATGCAGTGTTGATGGTTGCGT
Organism: Lemur catta; assembly: GCF_020740605.2. Taxonomy (NCBI): domain Eukaryota; kingdom Metazoa; phylum Chordata; class Mammalia; order Primates; family Lemuridae; genus Lemur; species Lemur catta. The sequence goes on along the minus strand of NC_059129.1, from coordinate 124,237,854 downwards.
GGCAATCATTTCTGATTTGTTTAGTTTTGTTTAGAGCATATTAATCCTTTTGAATTTGTGTCTAAGATTCTTGTGCTAAATTTAACAACAACAAAAAGGTTGCCTGTGCAATATCCTGAAAATGGGCAGGAAGGAGAGACCTTCCAAGTGCGTACTAAGCACAATTAGAAGCCACACAATGCAGGTGACAAGAGTTGGAAATGACAAAGAAGCCAGTCAAGTGGAAGAACTCCTGCTTAATTCTAATCTGCCCATTGTGCCAGATCTGAGGCATCACCAGAAATAGCAGCAGGTCCTGGAAGCCATAGTCACAATCTGAATATGTCATAGGAATGGAAGGAAACAGGGATGAGGCGGCCGGTTATGCCTCATTTCATTCAGCCACCCTTACATCCACAGGAAGTAACAGCCAGGACTGTCATGTTTTAGGACAAAGGACAATGATGTAAAAAGAGTCTGAAATGTAAAGATCTCAAAAAATCATCCCTAAGTCATGGAAACGGCCTTTATGACACCTCATTTGATTTATTTTTTGAAACTTAACATCTCATAGTGTAATTTCCTTGGCTGTATATTTCCTTTTGTTTCCTGAAAATGAGAAACAGTATTTTTCCCTCCAATCGGGATCCAAAAATCAGCTTGATGAGATTAGAATTCTTTCCTCAAGGGACACAGCAGTGGTTATTTTAGGACCTCTTTTTGATGTGGCTCAATGACAAAATTTTGGACTAGTTCTAAATCCAATTTAAATACAGAAAAGGGGAAGGTCTTTGAACCAAGATATTTTTGTTTGGTTTTCTTTTTTCCTTTTTTATATAAACAAAACACATTGAGGCAGGCTAAACAATGGACTTCAATGTCCCTTTGAGATCATATTTATTCTGATAATATAAAAGCTGCCTGGCTCACATGTTGATGTTTGCACATGAAATAAAATTAAGTTGTTGATACACTTTAGCTATTCGGTTTTTTTTTTTTTTTTAGAGACAGGTCTTGCTCTGTCACCCAGGCTGGAGTTCAGTGGCATGATCACAGCTCACTGCAGACTCCTGAGCTCAAAAGATCCTCCCACCTCAGCCTCTGAAGTAGCTGGGACTATAGGCGCTACACCTGGCTAATTTTTTAATTTTTTGTAGAGAAAGGGCTCACTATGTTGCCCAAGCTGGTCTCGAACTCTCCACCTCCAGGGATCCTTCTACCTCCTCCTGACAAAGTGCTGGAATTACAGACGTGAGCTATTCTTACCCATAATTGCAATAACCACTTTTTAAAAACTTACATTTTCTCTTATGTTTTGGAACATTTTTTACAAAACACCAAGTAAGCTGATAGTAAGCTGAAGGTTTGGAGACTTTCCTTATAAGTAGCATTGAGTTTTAAAGAGTTGTTTTTATTCTATTATGTATCTTTTAAGAATTTTCAATGTACTGTTAAAATATTTACCTTTTATAGATACAATATCCAAGGCAGTAGCATCCAATATATTTTTGATACCTGAATCCTTGCAGAGTAATTTTCTCAATTATTTTCCTTTGGCTCTCCTGAGAACTTAATATGGGTAGCCCTTGCTTTGTGTAAGTTAACTGAAACTCATTTGTATCAGAACCGTGCAAAGCCAGGGTTGCTGTACGCTTTTTTGTTTGTTTGTATTAACTCATCAAGATTCAAACACCACTTTTAGCAGACTGGAATACCTTTCTCTTTTGATAGCATTGGCATTTTTCTCTAAAATTGTTGAGAAGTTATTCAGATTGTCTTTATCAGACTTTGGCTCTGTTAATACCAGCCTTGGTCTATTCCAAGTGCAGGACAAACACAAAGGCATACTGTACAGTTCATTATTCCACTAAGTGGTTCAGTTAGAATTCTAGCCCTGGGTCAAGTTCTTCCCAGAGTTCATGAAGAGTTGGGAGAGTCTCCTAAGTGACCCTTTGTGTTCCACACTTTCTCTTGGGTTCCCAGGCTACTGGTGTACGAGCCAGCTATTTCCAAGGAGCCTGGGGAGCCTGTGCCACTGCTCACAGACACTCCTTACCAACCATTGGTCGGCCTGTTCTAGCCTTGCTGCCCATGGATGCTGTTGCTGTCCATGTGTCACTCCCGAGTTCCTGCCTCCCTGTCCCCTGGCAGTCTATTCATCCATGTTGAGAAAAACAGACAACACTGTTAGTATGTACCTCAAAGAGTTGTTGTGAGCATGGAATTAAATGTCTATCATGTACTTTACATTTTTGGGAGCATGGTAAATATTCAGTAAATATTAGCAATTATTATTGGTATTTTGCATGCCCACAGAAAATAATTTATGGGGCTTGTAGCCATACCCTTATGAGGCATTAATTTTTACTTTTCAAGAGCAATTTGAAGCTTTCGTTCTAATTTGATCTGGTCTACTATATTAATTCCCTACTGCTGCTATAAAAATTACCATAAACTTGTAGCTTAAAACAGCCCAAATTTATTATCTTACAGTTCTAGAGGTCAGAAGTCCTAAAATCAAGGTGTCAGCAGGGCTACTTTTCTTTTGGATGCTTAGAGGGACAATCCACTTCCTTGCCTTTTCCAGCTTCTAGAAGCTATGGTCCCTTCCTCCATCTTCAAAGCCAGCAGCATAGCATATTCAAATCTCTCTCTCTCTCTTTGGCCTCTGTTTCCATCGTCACATTTCCTTGTGGGGCTTTGACACTCTTGCCTCCCTCTTCTAAGGAAACTTGTAAAGATATTGGGCTATTGGTCCCCCAGATTATTCAGGATAATCTCCCTATCTCTCCATCTCAAGATCACAGGTTTTAGGGATTAGGATGTGGACATGATTGGGGGTCCATTATTCTGTCCAGTGTGGCTGCTTTTAAGATTTTATTTTATTTTTTTTCATCTTCAGTAAAAACAAAAGCCTGGGTAACATTGGTGTTTTGAACTTAGGTGACTCAGAATCATCAAAGCTATTTATTTCCAAGATTAATTACATATTATCATGTATCAGAAATATCCAGACAAAAACTCTGACAGACATGAGTTGAGTGATTCATCAACTGTCTCTAACCCTCTTCTCCCTTTATTGCCTCTACTTAAAAGTCTATCCTTCCTTGGAGTGGCTAAGTGACACGGTTCTTGCCAATGAGATGGAAGTAAATATCTGCTGGAGATTTTTTTGAAAACTTTGCTTTCATTATTAAAGATGAAAAAGGACATGGATCTTCCTTTTTTGGACACAGACCTGATAGTTGGAGCTTTAGCAGCTATCTTGTAATCATGAAGGGAAGACCAAATCTAAGAAATCACAGAGACATTGGCCCTGCCATTATTGGGTAACTGCAGCCATCCCAAGAAACTTCCTATTGTGAGAGAGTAAGTGAGCTTGTGTTTGTTCTAACTACTGTATTTAAGTTCTCTGTTACTTGGAGCTGAAAAAATATAATAGCAGTTCAAAAAATTACCTAGGCTAACCATGAACACCTCATTTCATGGAGACCACATGTAGGTCTGACAATAGCAGGAATAAACACTGATAATATTTTCATAGATAAAGACTTTATTCTATTATTTGATCCTCTTTAGACTTATTAATGGAAAAACCTTCACTTGAGTCAAAGCAATAACTTCAAAGAACCAGAAATAAATCGTTGGCTAATGTAGGCTGGCCTAGAAAACTTTGCCAAGTATTTTTCTTTAAAAAATTATCTCCCACTTTTATGTTTAACCCAACCCCTGCTTGCTCTTAAAAATCTTATTTATGTAATAAAATATATTTTTCTGCCTTTGTTTACACTAGCCTTGGTTTACTTATTTTCTCATCATTGTTTTCTCTTGGGTCATTGAGTTTTGTTCCTTTCAGTTCTGAATGTCAAGGTTCTGAAATATCAAGGTTCTGTATCACTGCTGAAACAAAAACCTTTGTTTTTAATGTTTAAAATTCTACTCTCAGAGGGGCTTTCCAAAACAATTGAATGGTCCAGTCAGGAGTGCAAATTATAGCGAAACCCCTTAACTTCTCCTGTTCCCCCAAATAGCAGCCATTTTCCAGGAAGCATTGACTACAGACTCAGTGGAGGGAAGTTCACACCTGTTGGCCTCTGAAGACACTTAACAATGAGCCAAAAGGCTGAGTAGTCAACAGCATTCATGTAGAATTATGTGGAATGTAAGATACTAAGTGAAAACCCCAGAGGGGGAAAAAAAGCAAAGGTAAGAGAAAGAGGTTCAGTTATCAGCCAGTCTTGACAGAAGCTTTGATCATCAGAGGAAAATCTACAATCTTATTTAAAACATATTAGTTAAATTTTCAGAATTGTTCCCAATGTAAGTCTTGTAATGCTAGAAAACTCATGAAAAATTTTGTAATGTTAGGTATTTCAGCTCCATTTGCAGTGTGGACCCATCAGAGATATTCTCATAACACACACACACACACACACACACACACACACACACACACACATATAAATTTTAAGATGCCACAGATTTCGAAAGTGTGAAAAGTGAAGCCAGGTGCCAGTGGCTCACGCCTGTAATCCTAGCACTCTGGAAGGCTGAGGTGGGAGGATTGCTTGAGGTCAGGAGTTCGAGACCAGCCTGAGCAACAGCAAGACCCCGTCTCTACTAAAAATAGAAAAAATTAGCCGGGTGTGGTGGTGTACGCCTGTAGTCCCAGCTATTCTGGAGGCTGAGGCAGGAGGATTGCTGGAGCCCAGGAGTTTGAGGTTGCAGTGAGCTATGATGACGCCACTGCACTCTAGCCAGAGTGAGAGAGCAAGACTCTGTCTCAAAAAAAAAAAAAAAAAAAAGTGTAGAAAGTGAGAATTTTAGTCTTGAGGGAAAATAGTAGTTCTTGTTGCTTTACCAGAGAGATCTCAGATTCTTCATTCTCAATGTGAGGAATGTGAGCTATAGTGGTGATGATGGGGGTAGGGCGCAGAGGGGTGTTGCTTGAAAAAAAAATGTGAAGAGGATTATGAGAAAAGAAAGATCACAACTTGGTCAATATTTACAACAAGTTTAGGACTCAAAATGTCTTCAGAGAACCATAAGTATTTTCTGAATAGTTACGCTTGTCCCAGTTTATTTGAAGATGAACAGGGCCCACTCTTGGCAATATTGTGAAATAGATGAAAGGCCACTATAGCTTATGGGAAAGCCCCCAGGAACACCAGGAACCTGAATTTGAGTTCTAACTTTGCAATTAATTTGTGATGTGACAGGGGCACATTATTTATTTAAGTTTGCTGGACTGTAATAATCTCTTTTGCAAAATTAGCATGATCGATGGTTGCTCTCCCACAGGAAATGTGAGTGACTGGGAAGACAGAGCTATATGTCTTTGGGATTACCCATTGAGTTGGGAACAGGGTTAGGATGGAGGAAATTTTTTCTGTTTTAGCAGAGTGGCCTCAGGGCCTTGGCTGGCATAACACATTGTCTGGGGTGGAGTGAAGAGCAATACCAGAGGCAGGAGCTGGCACCGGCCACCCACCAGCAGGGAGGTGCTCCTTAATAGCACCCTTACAGGCAAAGGGGCTGCAAGAAAAGTGAGGGTAAAATCCACCAAAGACCACAAAGATAAAACAGAGGCTGGACAAACAGAAGCACCTCCACTTTCAAATCTACAGGAGGAGGACAGGGGGTGAAAGCCAGGAGATCATTTAGCCTCTGCCCTCAGGCCTTTGGTTCTGCTCATTTCCACATCCCAGGTATGTTCTGAGGCCCTAAAATAGCCTATTAACCCAACAGAGCTAGAGCAGTGGGTAAGAAGAATTTTAAGATTACAAAGTGACCGAAATGTGAGATAGTATGACAAATTGGAAGAAAAAAAGCAAAAAAATTTTGCTGGAAATGCAAATGGAATGACTCTTAAAACAGTGGAAAGGATTCTGATGAACAAAAGTCTATCATACAGCGAATCAACAAGTGTCCTGTGCAATGCAATCAACAACAATCACACGCTTTTTACTTATGAATAAACAGACTCTGGAACAATCGTTAATCATAAGAACAGGAGTTTTTGTTCTCATTCTAGAGCAGTGTGTTTCGAAAGGGGGGTCACAACTCATCAGTGGGTCATAAAATCAATTAGTGGATCATGATGAGCATGTTTTCTTTTCAATGGCAGATAAAATAGAATAAAAAATACCAGATTGCATCTCACAAAGTAAGTTTTGTGACACTTTCGTTTCAGTTGGGGGTGTGTGGATGTGTGTGCTGGAACATGATGCAGAGTCTTTCATGTTGTGGGTAGCTGTCAATAAAAGGTTAAAAAATGATCCTGGTGGGACATTAGGTACGACTTCTAGAAATCTGGGGGCACATTTTGTGGTATGGGTTGAATTATGTTACTCAAAAACATATGTTAAAATCCTAACTCCCAGTACCTGTGAATGTGACCTTATTTGGAAATAGAATCTTTGAAGACCTAATATAGGTTGATATATTAGGGAACAATTTAAATAGAATGTGAGTTTTGCATTTGCTCATGTGCAATTGATTCTGGAGGAAACACTAAGTAAATGCACAAAACTGCACTCAGCTGAACCAAACTGTATAGGACAACTCAAAACATTCACATGAGCACACTTCAAACATCTACCAGCCAACTTCAGTTCACCCCTTGTTACGAGCCACACCTATTCACACCTGTTGTTACAGCTTCCCCACTGATTTCAGAAAACTTTCTTTCCACCACTTCACACAAACTGCAACCCTTTCACAAGCAAACTTCTGGTCTTTGTCAAGGTAAGCATGGTATTTATTGTAGTATTTATGCATTGCTTAACCATTCAATATGTACAAAATTATGCTACTCTTTTTATTAGGTTCCTTCTCCTTTTTTTTTTTTTGTCACTGGCATTTTGAGTATTATGTCCCAATCACACTTTTTGCATAACCCCTGTGGTTGTTAGGGCATGATGTACTGTACGTTTTGCACGGCACAGTGATTTTTAGGAACGCTATGTCGTGCGGTAGCAGAACTGACTGTATGGTATTTAAATCCATGACCCTGCATAAGATCATGCAATGGTTGAGTATAGATAGATACAGAAGAGGCCAAGGGTCGAGCCCGGGGGCATGCCGACCTTAACAGATAGACAGAGGTGGAGAGCAGCCAGCAAAGGAGCTGTCTGGAGAGATAGAAGGACCCAAGAGACCATGGTGTTCTAGAAACCAAGTGAAGAAAGTGTTTCAAGGAAGCCCTAATCAAACATTTCTGGTGCTGCAGAGATATCAAGAAAGAAGAGAAGTGACCACTGAATTATGATATGGAAGTCCTGAGTGATTTTGATAAGCGTAGTTTTGCAGAGTAGCAGAGATAAGCCTAATTGAGAAGGTTTAATAGAAAAAAGAAAGAGAAGAATACATTTTCTAAATAACTATGGAATAAACTTGATCTTAATATAGGTTTTTTTTTCCCCAAGTAAGCTCTATTATCAACATGCATATTTATGTTTTGTACAGTATCTGATAAATTAGGATCTGTTTACAATTTTTAAAGATTACTATGGAGTTTTTGCAGCATGCCTGACAGCACTATGTTTAAGAGAGCAGGGGCTAGAATTGGGACAGACTTACTTGTGAATTCTGGTTCTGCCATTTACTAGTTGTCTGACATAAGCCTCACTCTTTAGATTTCTAAAATGGGGTTAATATGCTAATGCAGTGGGCCATTGTCAGGGATAAGTGCTTAGCATGGTGTCAGACACACCGGATGGGCTCATAAATGTTACTATTAATATTTTTACAATGATGTATAGTGAAGCTTGGCCCTGAGTTTACAATAAAGTTGAGGAAATAAGACAGAAAAAAATTAAGTAAGTATATAAATGGTTGATACACAACTAGTGCCAAAGGAGGCTGAGAAACCTTTGGAGTCAAAGTGAGACTCCAAATGGAACTTAAAGAATAGCTCTGAGAAGGGATTCATTCACTTTTACTCTACACCTGCCACTCTGGTGCAGAGTTTAATCCTTACAACCAACTACATATGCAAGTGATAATAAGAAACAAACAAAACACCTACAGCATGCAAAGCCTCATTTTAGCCTGATATGTCCATCATCTAAAGAACCACATTAAAGCAGCAAACCTAAGAGAAGCAAGTTGTGTATTCTTCCTCCTGACCTTTTTATCTTCGGATAGAGTTAATTATGTGCCAAAAAGGAGTTCAAAGGTAGGTGAGGGAGAAGCAAAGGTGGGGAGTTATCAATAAGGGCATATCAAGAGGTGATTGTGCTTATGAGAAAACGGTTACCATCTGATGTGGTTTCTCTTTCCCTACCTGGCTGATTCAGGATTTTATCCCACTGAGGAATAAAAACTACAGGCTGCAGTCCTGGTGCCTGTAGTTACTGGTGGGATAACTAACAGGTAGGCAGGCATTTGGATTTCCAGAATGTCTCCACCCTGGTTGAGTCTCTCAAGCTAGGAGTGCAGGGGCACTGCTATCCTGCAGGGTTTCATCTGAGGAACAGATCAAATCACTCTCCACTATTTGGCCATTAAGGGTTCTTAAAGTGCTTCCTTAAGCAGACAGAGTTTAAGAGAGTTGAAGAGATATATTGTGTTGCACCAAGGTAGCTAATTAAAGCATTAGCAAAGACACTCAGTCTATTCACCTACTATTAGCTGGTAAAGGCTGAGGTGTGACCTTGAAGGACAAACCCAGGACAGATAAGTTTTGATGAGTTGAAAGAAGATGAAACATGAGTGTTTTTCAGACCTCTGTGGGTCTTTGAAGGAGACGTATTAGGTTCCTAGGGCTATCATAACAAATCATCACAAACTGAATGGCTTAAAATGACAGACATGTATTTTCTCATAGTTTCAGAAACCAGAAGTCTGAAATGGAGGTGTTGGCAGAATTGATTCCTTCTAGGCATTCTGAGAGAGAACCTGTTCTATGCCTTTCTCTGAGCTTCTGGTGGTTGCTGGCAACCTTTGATTTTCCTTGACTCATAGATGCATCTCTCCAGTCTCTACCTTTGTCTTCATGAGCTGTTTTCCCAGTGTCTCTGTCTCTGTGTCTCTTCTTCCCTTCTTATAAGGATGCTGATCATATTCCATTAAAGGCTCACCCTACTCCCGTATAACCTCATCTTAACTAATTGCATCTTAACTAATTCCAAATGAGGTGACATTCTGAGGTTCTGGAAGACTATGCATTTTGGGTGGACACTATCCAACCCACTACAAGAGGGGAAAATAAAACCAGTAGGTGTTATTATTTGGGAATAGAGAATAGTGAGGAAAAGTCTTGAAGAAATGGTTGAAAGGATACAGAATACTAGAAAAGCAGTCAGGGTTACAACAGAAAACAGATATCCCATCAAATAGGGAAATTGAGGCAAGTTTAAAGAAGGAACTGTGTGTCAAGGTTAAGTAAAAAACAAACAAACAACGGGGCAGTGAAGCACCTCTGAGTAACAATGGCAGGGCTCTATTTTCACCAGTCCTCCTGCCCTCCCCTTCCTAGAGACGCGTGGTCATGGCCTTGCCATTGGTCTGCTTAGTGATGCCTCTCAGGTCCTGTCCTGGCCTTCCTTGAGGCTCTGACGTGGGCACCTGAGGGACCCTGACTAGCATTCAGGCATGTACAACCTAGAAATGTGGGCGAGTCAGTGGGGGTGTGCCCCCCTTGAGGAAGGAGGGATGAAAGCTAATTGAGACTGTTCTGAGATGTATTTCATAATACTTGTCAGCAGATTGTGAGGAATTAAGCACCAGTGGCCAACTCAGTAATTCATCCTTGTTTTGGCTTCTAATCTCGTTCACTCTTCCTGCACCTCACTTCTCTGAGTTCCCAAATAGACTGTGTGCACTTGAGTCTCTGTCTGAGGCTCTTCTTTGGCAGAAGGTGTAAGGGCAGAGAGGCGTGACCTAGGAGGGGGACAGGAAGGGGAGAGGTTGGGTGACAGAGAGAGAGCAAGCCTGAGAAGAGAAAAAGAAAACAAACTGTAGTAGTCTGAGGAATGCAGTCACAGTCAGCCCTCAGGCCAGCAGGCAAGAGGGAAAGGGAATGTACAGCCAAACACCATCTCCTCCCATATTTTGTCCCCTGCCAGGGCCTTCTATGGCTGAACTGAACCCCAGAGGGGAGGAAGGATCAGGCTTGATGTGGTTGGTTTGTAAAGGTCAGCCTCCAGCGCACAGAGCAGGTGGGAATGTGGGGTGGAGAACTGAAAGAGACAGAGAATTTCTAGCACGACTAGGTTTGTTCACGTGTCCTACTGACCATGAGTCTTACACAATTGACACAACATTGACATAATCCGCAAGGCCTTCTTTCCTAATGGGTAAGTGCTTCTAAGATAAGGTTGCTTTTCTGACTAGACAGGAAGAACTCGTCTGCTACAGATTCTTTTATTTATTTCCCACCCTTGATCGAAATGGTCATAGTAACCTTGGTCATTATCTGGATTAAACAGCCTAGTATATTAGGAAGAATGTGGCCTTGAACTCAGAACATCCCTGGTTCAAATCCCAGCTTTGCTATTAACAGATTGCCCTTCCAGTTTCTCCTCTATAAAATGGAATTAGAATCTTAATGCTATACCGCAAAATTTTTGTGAGGATTCAATGAAATAAGATATGGCAATTGCTGGCTGTTTTTTTTTTATTACTACTTATTTTGGTAAGTGCCTCAATTTTCTTCTTATAGCCATAGATATTGATGGATGTTATTAATAAATTATACAGAATAGGATGAAACAGTTTCAGAAATCTAAAAATTCCTGTAAACATGAAAAGATTTCTCAAAGTTATAGTTGGATAATTGCAATATTTTATCATCTCTTCTGCTTTCGTGTTACTAGCCATATAAAATGTCCCAGAGTTAATAGTAACAAATGAGGTAGGTGTTCTTAAATTGCATTCAGACTCCAATGGTCTTTAAAGCAAAATTTGTGGGGATGAAGTAATTTATGCTCAGACTCTATGCGACAGTTTGTCTGATTGCTGATAATGATGATTCACTGAGGGAAAGACCCATATTTCTGTGCTGTTGGAGGCTTTTACTTAACTCCCTGCGTCAGTTGTCTAAAATACAGCTCACTGGCAAAATGACTTCTGCCTGGAAACCGAGCACAAAGGGACTTCTTGCCCCAGGGTTGGCCCTCGGCTGTTTTAAAATGTTTTATGAGATTCTATGACCCTCTATGTGTTAATGGAAGAGTATGTTCTTTTTGAGGTACAACCCTTCTTCTTGGATCCAAGAATCTGTAACTTTGCTAAATTGAGTATGTTTAGTTCTTTTCTTACCCCTTGCAGAAAATCTACACAATCTTTTTGCAATAATGGCTCTTTGTTAAGGAAATGTCTCTCTCCTATCTTCTAAATCATTTTTCCCCTTAATTTCTTCCTCTTTCCCAAACAGTATTTTTTTTTTAATGTGAGTGGAGATAACAAGAAAAAGAGAATTTAACAACCAGGAAAACACAAATACAAGTTTATGATAATACTAAATTATCATTTAAAAAGGAAAATAATGAAGTTGAGGCAAATTGGATAATAAAAAAAAACCAGATGTATTATCAAACTAATAATGTTTATGCTTTCTCTCTGGATTATGTAGTTGTTAAACAATATATTTAATTTGTTGAATATTTTGTGGTTATTTCCATGGACCTATTACCTGGGACTTTAAATAGGAATTTAAAAAGTTTTTTTTAATTGACAAAAATTGTATATGGTTATCACATACAACATGTTTCAAAATATGTATATACTGTGGAATGGCTAAATCAAGCTAATTAACCATTTGCATTACCTCACATGCTTCTCATGTTTTTGGTGGTGAGAACACTTAGAGTCTACTCTGTTAGTAGTTTTCAAGAACACAATACCGTTGTTGTTATCTATATTAACTATCTCACTATGTTGTACAATAGCTCTTTTGAAGTTATTCCTCCTATATAACTGAAATTCTGTATCCTTTGACCAACATCTCTCTGTTGTAAAAATTCAATAGAAAACTTTAATCATGGATCCTTGGGAAATCAACCAGACTCATCACTGGCCCGCATTTCTCTTTCATAGTAAGCGTTACCTGCCGTGGAACTGTTGAAGCCCCTTCTGAGTCTCCCTCCAGGTGGTGCATGGGTAGGGTGGGAACCGGAGAGAGAAAGCCTTCTTATATTTTGTATTCTAGATGCTTCTCTTGTCTCAACCTAGGCCTGGCCCTGAGAAACACCTAAGAGGTCTGAGATGTAGGCAAGACAGTGATTCGATTCTAGCACCTTCCGAGCACAGGCACGGATGTGAACACACACTGGCCCAAGGGTTGCAGCAGCTCGTGTCAATACAGAGTGCTAGTTGCTATGCTTCAGCCTTAAGTGTGCAAAGTGACAGTTTACTCCTGTGACTAAAATGCACTTAAGACACCCAAAATGCACCTGTGACTGATTAGATCTCCCAGAGTCCGCCCAGGCACATCCACCTGCCAAATTGGGCAGCTGAGAATGTGTTTTCAGAGCTGTCTTGTTTGTCTGTCAGGGGGCTTACAGATGGCTGGCTTGGTCTTCAAAAAGATTCTCTCTGGCCCATTCTCTAATTCTGACTATGTATCCTCACTCCAGGGAGCCTAAGACCCATCCCTCTGTTCTGTTTGGGGATCAGGCAATGATTCTTGACATTCCTGTAATCAAAATGCCCAGACACTAGTTCTCAGCTGGGCTGTGTCTTCCCCATGGTGATGGTGGTTGGGGGGAAATGAGATTGTTTCTGGAAAAGTTTTAGCACCTAAGTGTCTTGACTTCTTGGATTTTGCATATTTAGATAAGGCCTTTTCTCATCACCCCCAGATACAGCTCCTTCCTCTCTATTCCCCAAGGCACCTCTATTATTTATCACTTCTTCTACCTGTATCCACAGTGCATGGTTTGCCTGTCTTGCCCTCACCAAACTCTGAGCTCCAGGAGTCCAGGAACAATGTCTCATTCAGCTCAGATCTCCACACCATTTAATCCAGTGCCTGGGACATCAGAGATAATTCTTAACTGAATGAATGAGTGTATAATGGTGTATAAATGTATAACAGTCAAAGGGAATTCACAGAAATCTTTGCTCTCGTTGGACTGGAAAGTATTCTTAGAGCTCAAACTTCTCTTTTGCTAGCCATGGGAGTACATTAGGAAGCAATTGTGGTAACTGAGGCATGGCTGAGGGAGCATGAAAACAGATCCAGGGAAGAGACATTGTAATGAGTCAAATGCTGATACTTGTTTAGATAATAAAGGGTAACACCAGCATTAGTAATAAGGTAGACTAGACAGTTCCAAAAGTACAAAATGAAGAAATAATTGTTAGTTGGGAGGCTGCTGCTTTAGAATGTAAGTGAAAATGTTGGAAAATTGTATTTATGTTGGAAAAGATTCTTAGACTCTATTATCCTGAGTATATTGTAAAATTTTATGACTTAATATAGTGTATCCATGAGGTTGACTCAGGAGTATCATGATTCTTTCTTCAATGTGCTTCTTTTTTTTTTTTTTTTTTTGAGACAGAGTGTCGCTTGATATTGTAAAATTTTATGACTTAATATAGTGTATCCATGAGGTTGACTCAGGAGTATCATGATTCTTTCTTCAATGTGCTTCTTTTTTTTTTTTTTTTTTTTGAGACAGAGTGTCGCTTGTTGCCCTGGCTAGAGTGAGTGCCATGGCATTAGCCTAGCTCACAGCAACCTCAAACTCCTGGGCTTAAGCAATCCTTCTGTCTCAGCCTCCTGAGTAACTGGGACTACAGGCATGCGCCACCATGCCCAGCTAATTTTTTGTATATATATTTTTAGTTGGCAAGATAATTTCTTTCTATTTTTAGTAGAGATGGGGTCTCACTCTTGCTCAGGCTGGTCTCGAACTCCTGACCTTGAGCGATCCACCCGCCTCGGCCTCCCAGAGGGCTAGGATTATAGGCATGAGCCACCGCGCCTGGCCTTCAATATGCTTCTACCACTATCTTGTTGGTGGTTTTTGAATGAGGCATTTAAGTGCTCTGGGCTTAATTTTTGCTATAAAAAACAAATAGAATAGGCTAAGTGGTGCCTAAGATCCTTCTAAACTCTAAAATGTAATGATTTTGTACTATAAAGTAGTTTCAAAAACAATTATTCAGAGTGGTCTTCACTTTAAAAAAGGTCCAAATGTACCCTTTTCCATGAATATAATGTAAATATTTAAATGTTATTTGTCATATGTTCAATGATTTATATTAAAATATTAATATTAATTAGAAATACTGCACCAGAATGATGTTCTCATCATAATTTGCTGAACATTTTACTAGGGCTAACAGGAGAGGGTTACTGCTCTCTCCAGCTCTGAGCGCCATAGAAGTCTTTATTTAAAACCCCAGTGGGAAAAGTGATAAGCATGCCACAGGGCATCAGAAGGGGAAAAGCAGCCATTCATATTTGATTTCTTCCACTGTAATTGTTCCTTTACCACTACCACCTCCCTAGAGCTGGCAGGAAGTGTGGAGAAGGCAGAGATGAGTTACCAATGTATCATAAACAAATTGAAATTGAAACATACCAGTTTCCTATCCTTTCTTTTTTTTTTTTTTTTTTTTGAGACAGAGTCTCACTCTGTTGCCCAGGCTAGAGTGCCATGGCGCCAGCCTAGCTCACAGCAACCTCAAACTCCTGGGCTTAAGCGATCCTACTGCCTCAGCCTCCCGAGTAGCTGGGGCTACAGGCATGCACCACCATGCCTGGCTAATTTTTTCTATATATATTTTTAGTTGTCCATATATTTTTAGTTGTCTATATATTTTCTATTTTTTTAGTAGAGACGGGGGTCTCGCTTTTGCTCAGGCTGGTGTGGAACTCCTGAGCTCAAATGATCCACCCACCTCGGCCTCCCAGAGTGCTAGGATTACAGGCCTAGCCTGGCCTAGCCCCTATCCTTTCTGTCTCCCATTATTTCTCCAATGTTCGTAATCATGAAACACGGTGACCTTACTTCAGACTCAAAAAGAAGAGGGAGTTTGGCACTGACATAAGAAAAGCTCCTGATAAAAATGCAATTCCTTTTGCTTTACAAAAATATATAAATTATGTACAAAACAAATCTTTTCATTTATTTTTTTTTTGAGATAGGGTCTTGCTCTATTGCCCAGGCTAGAGTGTAGTGGCATCATTATAGCTCACAGCAACCTCAAACTCCTGGGCTCAAGCAATCCTTCTGCCTCAGCCTCCCGAGTAGCTGGGACTACAGGTGTGTATTTGTACCACACCTGGCTAAATTTATAATTTGTTTTTGGTAGAAATGGGGTCTCACTGTGTTGCCCAGGCTGGTTTTGAACTCCTTCCAAAGTAAACTCCTTCCAAGTGTTAGCATGAGCCACTGTGCCCAGCCCCCAAAAATTCTTTATAGTTTAATTGGAGCATTAAATTCCATTGATATACAGCATATGCTGCCAAAGTCTATTAAAAAATGAGATTTTGCAAACTTTCTAAGCTTATTTAATAATGAGGAAGATGGTCAGGCTTGGCTTTTCCCTGTTGTAATGCTAAAACAGGTTCTGATAAAAACAAACCAATACAAACTGAACAACTTCCTCTTTTCTCTCTGTTCTTTATTCTTTTACAGCTTTGGACCCTTCCAGAATATCTATCATCTCAGATTAGGGTGGGATGCCTGTGAAACATCCCTACACAAGGGAAATTAACCTTTTGATGGTTTTACATATTAGGCATTGTGTTAACTGCTTTCTATTCATGATCTCATGATGGCCATACAAAGATATTTACATAGGATAAGTTCTCCTTGAATGGAGCCATAACCTTATCTTATCTATCTCTCCCTAACCATAATCAGTGTTGTGGCAACTGATCCAGGATTTTATTTCACAGGGAACCTGGGCTATGCATACACTCTTTGTGGACAAATTCTCCCTGAAATCTCAGAAAGTCCAAAGTTAAATCACCTGGTATGTGGTTGTCTTGGTTTATAATCTGTGATCAAACTAGTTTTATCTGGTGTGTTGTTCGGGGTGTAAATGAGAGTGTATAGTAGGTGGCAGAGGTAGGAAGAAGACAGTTCAATTTATGATAGCTATGAAATGAAACAAGGAAGGGGCCAACACTAAATTTGTGGTTCAAGTGACTTCTGCCACGTGAGAGGTGCCCTGTGTTGGCAGTGACAAATGGCTAGGGTCAAAGAAATGAAGTGCTAAGTTTGGAAGTGTCAAGGTTGGCCAGAGTTCTCTCTTAATAATAAAAGCTTTACCGCACCATCAGCATTGACTGAAGGTGCAAAGGAGACAGAATTGGATGAGTGCCCAGAAAAAAACTGAATTGATTTTATACACATTTTATCAGCTAACGTTAGACCATCCCTAGCAAAACTCCTCCTTTGAGAAAAATCACACATGCACCTCCATCCCCATGATTTATTTATATTGTCTATCAATTTCATGATAAATGCTATTTTTGATTATAATGTATTTTTCCCCTTCATTCTTCTTGCAGAGTACAATGTGGAGAATTGGAAAGAAGTAGGATATCTCAGCTTTTCTTTGAGATACAATCCTAATGCTGTTTTTTGAAAAAGGCAAGAGTTTGTCAGCTCCATGAAAACAAAAAGTACAAAATTTGTGCCAGGTTCTTTTTCTTTTCTTTTTCTTTTTTTGTTTGTTTGTGTATAATAATAGTGAGTTACTTGACAGGAGCTTGTAAATTCACTGGTTTGGCCAGAAAGATATTTGTGCTTCTCTTTCACATGCTTTCTCCTGACTAGCTGGGGTAGGGCATCCAATCTACAGTTGTGAAAGAACAAAATTGGTTGAAATAAACACAATGACACCCACACCGTTTTGTTAGTGCTGTTGCTCTCACCAAATTGCTCATTCAGCTTAGTTATCTTCCAAACTTTTCTCAGGCATTGCCTTCTCAAGGAGCCTTCTTTGATGTACACCTCCTACTCCTTCTCTCTGCAACATGTCATTTTCCCTATGCTATTTCTAGACTTTGTGCATATTTTTAAACCATCCATCTGTGTTCTGTTTATCTATCCATCTATCTCTCCTACTAGTATGTGAACCCCTAGACAGAATAGATGCTATTTTACCAGTAGCCCTACACCTAATGGTGAATGGGAAAGAGTGGGAGCCAAATAAGTGTATGTTTATCTGACCTGACTGCATCACTTTGATATGGCATATAGGCAGCTCCAGAAATGTACTGTCCTCTTAGTGCAAAATCTCTCTCACTGACATTTTATGTATTTTCTGAATCAGTATGTTTCCCTCAAAGCCAGTTCCCATCTATTGTGAAATGTCTTTTTCATAAGCCACTTCCCCTTCCATCTTCTTAACACATATATACACATAATCTAGGCAGAATGTTTCTTCGTGAGTTCTAGGCAGTGACGGGAAGTGAAAATACCATATTGCATTAATTCTAAAAACAAACCTTTTCCCCCCCAGTTTTTGAATTGAAATTAGGGAGTATGTCACAATCAATGGCATCTTACAATTATAATGGGCACCTTTTTTCCTTCCTGAATAATGATGCTTAACATAATGTGTCTTACAATGAATGGTATCTTAAATTTGTCAAAATGTGGTACTTATGAAGAAAGTCCTATTGGTGGTGAGCCCAGCCCTGCCATGTTAGATGGTAAATTCTGGTTATGTTCCAAGAGCTGCATTAAAAATAAACCAAAAGAGAAACAGATTTTGTAGAATAAGAGTGAAAGGGTCAGACTTGAAGGATCAGAGGGCAAGGTTCACAGGATATTCATTGTACGTCTCTGACATCTGCTCTACTGTGTACCTGGCACCTGTTAGTCATTTAATACTCAAAAATAATTGCTAACAGTTTTTGAGTCCTTACTATGTGTTAGTCACTATGTCTTAGTGCTTCTCATGTCTGAGCTCCTTTAATTCTCACGACAACTCTTTGAGTGGGTTCGACTGTGATCCCCAATTTTCAGACGTGTAAAGTCAGGCTGAGAGTAGCTAGACGACTTTTTCTAGTCCTACAGGTAGAAAGCGGCAGAGCTGTGCTGGACGCTAGGTCCATTTGACTTCCAAGACCATGCTCTTATGCATGCTGCAGTGCTTTCTCTCCAGTGGATGCTGATTTTGAATAAGTGGTGTTTCTACTGATTTTCATGGCTTGGTCAGACTTACTGGTTCTCAACTTTCTTTCCAAACTTTCTACTTTTCTAACCGTTTTTCTGGAACCCCCAGTCTCCACTACCCATTAAATGACTATCTGAGATTTAATATCTAGATGAATATTGCCAATTTGTTTTTTTTTTTTTTTTTTTTGAGACAGAGTCTCACTCTGTTGCCCAGGCTAGAGTGCCATGGCGTTAGCCTAGCTCACAGCAACCTCAAACTCCTCGGCCCAAGCAATCCTCCTGCCTCAGTCTCCCAAGTAGCTGGGACTACAGGCACGTGCCCCCATGCCCGGCTGATGTTTTCTGTATATATTTTTAGTTGTCCATATAATTTCTTTCTATTTTTAGTAGAGATGGGGTCTCGCTCTTGCTCAGGCTGGTCTTAAACTCCTGAGCTCAAATGATCCACCCGCCTCAGCCTCCCAGAGTAAATATTGCCAATTTGTAATAAACAGTCCAATGTCAGATGCCATTGATTGTGACATACTCCCTAATTTCAATTCAAAAAGTATCTGTTTTTAGAATTAATGCAATATAGTATTTTCATTTTAAATAAAATATTTTCCAAGGGACTGTTTCATAGGCAAAATCCTATCAAAAACAAAACCCCTGAAAGGGCCATTGGTGATTATGATAGTGCTATAGTTAACAGATGTGATATTGTGGAGGCAAAATAAAATTTTTCTTAAGTTGAAAAACCAGTGCCATCTCCCTTTCGAAGGATTGTTACCCTTGAGTTCCCTGAGAGAAAGTAAGTTCAACAGGCTTGACTGACCTCCTCTCTTGGGGCTGAGAGTTGCTTTTTTTTTTCCAGCCCCAAGAATCTCAAGCGTATTCTTAAGAAATTACTGAGTGAAAACTTCAGGTACAAAGATTCGGTTAGACTGGTTTACCTTGTTCTCTGTTTATTCATTGCAGAGAGTCAGGACTAGATAGAGGTGACAGTGGACACCAGGCTGGGCAGTGGAAGAAACAGTGGCCTTGCCCTAACGTGAGTGCACCACAGTCACCTGGACGGCTTGTCCAAACACAGATGGCTGCACTCACTACAGAGTTTCTGATTTATTAGGTCTGTGGTGGGCCCTGAGAATTTTCATTTCAAACAAATTTCCTGATGCTGATGGTCCAGGCGCCACACTCTGAGACCTGGGTTTGAATCCTGGATTCCTCATTTGACTAGCTGTGACTCGGAATTTAAATTAATTATCTGAGTCTTGATTCCTTATTTGTAAACTGAACTGTAAACTCCCTGTTCTATCCATTTTATAAGACAGTTGTGATGATAATATAAGATAATACACATGCAAATTATTTTAAAACCTGTTATTATTGTTATTACCAGTATCATTGAGAAAGAGGCTGTAGATTTGTGTCACTCCAGACAGGAGCTGACAGAACCTTTGAGTTGCACAACTCTGAGTTTACAACACAGAGGCCCTGGGAACCAGTGTGGAACATTCATGAAAAGAGCATGGGTTCTATTGTCCTCCAAACCTGCATATGTGTGTTCAAATTCTGACTCCACAGGACTTGCGAATGCTTCCCATCTGGAAAATGGGCATAGGAGTACCTACACTCCTGGTTTATTGTGAGGACAATTTGAGATAATACATTTAAAGAACCAGCACAGTGCCTGGCACATAGTAGACACTCAATAAATATTAGTTTCTAATATAGTTATGAGAATTAAACCCGATGGAGAGACAAGGTCATTTTGGACACAGCCATGTCCCAATGAGGTAGTCAGCTCTCTGAGCCTGAAAGACCATATGCCAATGGTGCTGCTTTGAATGAGCAATTGGACTCACTGACCTCCCAGGTTACTTCCAAATGAGATTCTAATGTCAGCACAACGCAAATGCATCTAGGCAGTTGCCAGCAATCAGGGCTCTTTTCCTGAGTCTTCCCTATGACTGACAGCTACACCACTCATTTCTTTGTTGTGATCTACCATGTAATTACTGAGCAACACTTTCTGGAACTCCCTAGCAGGCAGAGCACTCACAATAGAAAAATTGAAATTACACTGAGATCCGTGCACAGAGTTCTTCGTTTTCCTCTGGATTATGTGATACTTGAACAAGTCTAGGGCAGATGATGCATGACAATGCAGTGAGCTCTGCACTAACAAATGCCAGATAAGCTGACAATCTGCTCTGGGTGGGTGGAAGTTCCAGACTTGCAAAACCCTGTAGTTAATAGAAGCAACAACTGGAGCACAATTGCTGACCCTGTTGCCGAACCTGATGCCCTGTCATGGGGCTGGAATGCGGCTCTGCGCCATGCTGGACAGACTTTCCTCTTATACCTCATGCTGATTACAAGTTATTCACCCAGGCTGCATGCCTTGAACTAACACTTGGCCCATTCAACTTGACATCACGAGTGATACAGATGGGCAGACTGTCCTTAGACATGCAAGCCTGTTCCTGTGATAGCAAGTGATTGACTTAGCAAAAATGGGAATTTGCTCAGCTTCTGCCTTTATCTTTACTTTTAAGTAGACCAAGACAGGTGAGGAAAGGTGAGGCCTTTCATTGCCTCTCTTAACATTCCTTACCAGCAAATATGGAAAATTTTATATGAATGTCTGGTAGGTCATTTTCTCCCTAATTTTTAAGCTAGAGGTGAAATACCTTTAATTTTTTTTTTTTTTTTTTGTGGTGGAAATACCTCCTATGATTGCAGGATAACACATTATCCATTTTTTAGACTTTTTTTTTTTTCTGATTTAATGTAAACTTTTGACTTTTCTGCCCTCTGCTATGCTTCCAGTTCCCAGTTACCTCTGATTCTGGGACTTTTTCTCACCTTTCTTCAATGATTTCAGCCTCTGGCGCACTGACTTCCTCTCCATATAATTCACTGCCAGCTTCCCTGATGATGTCTGGATCCACAATCCTCTGGCCTCTTCCGCTTGGATGTGCTCTGCTTTCATTCTGTCTCAGCCACCCCCAGGGGGCCACACCTTGTGCTTTGTCACAACTTAGATCTGCTCCACTTTCAGGAGGGCATATTATGAATTCCCCTCCTTTTCTGCCTGCCTCCATGCCTCCTGCTCTGCCTTCTTTATCGAGACTTCTGTTGTGTGGCTCTTACCAGGCCACCTAGTCATCACCTGCATTTGGTCTCACTGCTGCTACATCAGTCTGAACTCGCCAGTCCATCTTTCAAGTCAGCACCATCCTACATACAATCCCCTTCCGTGACATCTCTCAAATCCTTCTTCCCCTACTGTTCCTGCTGGCATTCTCCAGGGTACTGCAAGGATCTCCCACCTGGTCTCCCTATCTCCCAATCTGCTGTGCTCTAATCCATGTTAGTTACCCCTTCTAGGACGAGCATCCTGCTTTTAAAGCTACATGAGAGCTTGTCCAGCTCTCATCTTCCAGACCCCTTTGACTTTCCCCTCCAAGTCTTGCTCAGGCTCTTTTCTGTCCTTTGAAATGCTCTTTCTCATCTCTACCTGGAAAATACTACCTGTTCTTTCTGAGGTCCATCTCAAATAGCACCACCAGATTTCTCCAACTTTACTTGATCCCTTCTCAGTGTTATATGCCCATGCCAGCTGCAGTGGTTTATGGATTTGTTTTATCTTCTTTCCAGTGTAATCCAGCGTAAGGTTTATGAACATGGATTAGAGAGAGATCTGGATTAAGTTCCCAATATTTACTAGCTGCGTGATCTTGGGCAAGTCACTCCATTTTGCTAAGACTGAGTTTCCTCCTCTGTGTAAAGGGGATGATACTATTTTACCACAAGGGATTGCTATGAAGATTAAATAATATAAAATGACTGCCATATAATAGCCACTCAGTGAACATTATTTCTGCCCTTCTTCTCCATTCTTTGCTTCTCTGAGGAATAATATTACATCCTACTCATTCTGTATTCCTTGAAATGCCAACAGTGTTTGGCCCATAGTAGGCCATCAATAAATATTTACTGAATTCATATGTACATATCATGTGTTTTTTTCCCCCTGTTGAAAGTTGGCGCTCCAGAGACAGTGCATTTTTCATTTGCAGTCCATTTCCTACTTTATTTTGGTAAGTCGAAAGTAAAATATTCTTTATAAATGAGCAGTTAACAGATCACTTTAGTGTCAACAGTTCTGTCTTGTCCATTGAGAAAGACTAATGGCTATGTGCTCTGTGGCTGGTTTAAAGTTAGGGAGACAATTTTTGTGCGTGTGACAAAAAGTCATAATAATGATATCTGAGAAACTTCCCCTTCAGGTTACTGACTCAGCATGATCCAATATGGCTGTGACCAATCATGGCTCCCTTCCAGCTGCAGAGCCAATGTGAAGTGGGCAGGGAGTACTGAGTCACATCCTTGTGTGTATGTGTGTGGTCGGGGAAGCGGGAATGGGGGGGCACTGTTACAAATACCTAACGATACTATAGTATTCCTAGCTAAATAAGTGCTTCTTTTCGGAAAAACAAAGCTTCAAGCTAGACATGTTTGTTAAAAGATAGCATGATGTAGTAGAAAGGTCATTGAATTTGGAGTAGTGTAGAGGCCTGGACTCAAATCTCAGCTCCACTTCATATTAACTGTACAACCTCATGCAAGGTACTTGGACATCTTTCACTTTTGAAAGGTAAGAACAATCAGTACATCACAGATTGTTGTAAGGATTTAATGACATGCCTATGGACACACCCAGTAGAGTGCATGGCATATACAGAAATTTCTCATGAAAGAAAGATGTAGTTTACTTTGAAGATGTACAACAGTTTTCATTGTGTTGTCTTCATCTGCCTATATGCCTCTGTGATAGTTTTTATGTGTCAACTTGGTACCCAGATATTAGGCTAACACTAGTCTAGATGTTGCTGTGAAGATACTTTTTAGATATGACTAACAAATCAGTAGACTTTGAGTAAAGCAGATTACTCTCCATAATGCAGATGAGCCTCATCTCATCAGCTGATGGCCTTTAAGAGAAAAAAATTGAGGTACCCTGCCGAAGAGGGAATTCTGTCTCCAGACTGCCTTCAGATCACACTAGAGCTGCAACATCAGTTCTTCTCTGTGTTTCTAGCCTGCTGTGCTGATTTTGACTTGCCTGCCCCCAAAATTGCATGAGCCAATTCCTTAAAATACATCCCAATTTATCTATCTATTCATCCATCCACCCTATTGATTCTGTTTCCCTGGAGAACCTTGACTAATATAGCCTGCCTTGCTCAGCCTCCCTGGGTGGTAGTTGAATGCCAGGGATTGTTATGTATCTAATTCATCTTCACATGCTCAGTCCCTAGCACAGTGCCAAACCCATAGTAAATACTCCTGCTTATTGAGCTGAAGAGAATGGCAGCTCACATTCCTACACTATCTTGTATGAAAGGTACTTGCACATACCGTTGGATTAATGCATTCCCCTACTGAGTTATTCACTCACCAAACATTTTGGGGGGAATCTATTCCATATTACTGTGCTTGACACTGATGATGCAGAGAAAAGACAGACCTTCTCACTCTTCAGTGGTGGGCGGGGGGAGGGTGGGAATGGATCAGGCAGATACTGAAAAGGAAGGTAAAATTGGACACTGGGAACAAGTTTATCCAGGTGAGACAGCATGACAGCCTGTCACAGACAGGGACAATTAAGAAGAAGAGGAAGGGATGGGTTCAAGAGAGATTTAGGAGGTGGAAACAGTAAAAGGTAAGAAACCAGGGAGCAAGGCATCTCCCATGACTCCCTGGCTTCTGGTTGAGGTATCGAGGAACACGGGGGAGCAGCAGCATTTCTCATCATCTTATCTGATCTCAGCATTCCTCACCATCATAAAACACAACCCCCTCATGTGAGGTTACACAGACATTGAGGCAGAGAGAGCAGGGCCTTTGCCCCCAACCTCATAAATCAGGAGCTGCAGCGCTGGTGTTAGAACCCAAGCCCATGCTGTTTTGTGATAGCACCTCCTCTCTGGCCCACACTGTGGTGGCTGCCAAGCTCCTTGGACAAAGGGGCGAAAGTGGGACAGCCCAGAGAGTCCCTGTTAGCTCTTTGTGGTGCGGTTTCACTCTCCAGAGCTGTCAGATGGCGAACCAGCCTGCCACGCTCTCTGAGTGTACAGCTGCACTTCCTAAGGGCCCGGGAAGACCTCACTTCCTTTCCCACTAACGACCAAGAGCCCAGCGAAGTTGCTGTGCTGTCGGGTTGCCCCTCCCAGAGGGCAAAGGGAGGGACATCTGTTCGGAGAGGGGGAGGAAAAATATTAATCGGTAAAAATGAAAGTACATTTTCTCCAAAAGCCTGAAGTAATCCCATTAGTTTTTTCCTCAGAAGTGCCTCAGTCTGTATGGGAACCAGGGCTCCCTTTCCAGTAAATGACAGCACTTGACTTGTTGCCCTTAATAATCTGCCCATCTGTCTTACCTCCTTCCTGCGCTCTCTGCTGGTTGCAGGTGCTAAACCAAGAGTCATGAGTCAAGAAGCTAGGAAGTAGCCAGAGCCCCTTCCTAACCTGGTGGGTGTTCAGTAGCTGGAAGGGCAGGAACTGCTCTCTGTCCTCTCTCTCTCTCTTTCTCAGATTGACCTGACCTGGAAACTGGAACCTAAGACTCCTCTCTGGCCTTTCTTAACATTTTCCAAGTACTTCTATGCCCTCTTCTCAGCTCTCTTTTGCCTTGACTCTCTTAACAGCCCATAAGTTGGGGTGACCCCACAGACTGCTAATGCCTGTTAAGGGCACCAGTTCACAGAGCTGGACCTTTGCCTTGGTCTCAATTTCTGAATTCTTTTATAGTTCTTTACCTGGAGCCTGAGGCCCTCTGAGCATAGAGGCCCTGCCTTATTTTTCTAGCACCTCTCCCCACTCCCTGCCCTATAGGACTGCCGCTCATGTTAACCACTTGGCATAGTGGTTGCCAGGTAATTCAAGTAGAATTTAAAACTCTGTAAGACAGAGTAAATATTCAACAAATGTTAGTTCTTTTTACTACTGCTTGGACCTCTGATCCTTGGCTACCCTGAATCGCTGGAGGTTTGCTTCACTTACCATTTCGGACATTTTCAAATTGTGGTTAAGGGCAGCCTCTGCCATCACAGAGTGAATTAGGTACAGGGGCTGAATCTGAGGGTCAGCTGGGCACTGACCCAGCACTGACTCATCCCACGCGGAGGATGGGTCTAACACCAGGCCTCAGCCCCCACCCCCACTCCAGCCATGTTCAGCTGTGCGTTGACAATCAGGACTTCCTGAATCTCAAGGGATGGCAGTCCCTGCCAGATGGCTAGGCAGCTGAATGCTATTTTTATATGAAATCAATGCAGAGCCTGTGACCAATAGAACCACCGTTTTCATGGAGACTGGCTGAGCCCTGCTAACGCAACTTCATCTCCAGCCATTTTATCCAGTTGATGAAGGTGATGCTGTCCAACTGTACCACGTTATTTTGAGTCCAAATTCATAGTTTATTCTCTACTGTCATCCTAGACTTGGGAGAAGGCACAGGAAATATCAGCCATTATCCTCCACTGTTAGACTACTTTTTATGCACTAACATTCTGGGCCAGAAGATAGTTTGGAGAGGTTAAAACTATCTCTTAACTCCTATTCTTCTGTAATTCTTTTTCAATTGAAAACAATATTCTACTTAATCCCTTGCTTAGATCTGCAAGCTTTTAGTTATTTATTTCACCTTGGGTTTCCAGTTTGGGCAACTGAGAGTTGCTCCCATGCACAGCAGACTTCCACTGTGGCAGGAGGTCATGGTGCTGCCTGACAGCCCAGGCAAAGTCCCACCCCACTCGCTTCTAGAGCTCTCTACTTTCCCTTGGGTGTGTGTTTGCCATCTCCTGGGCCATGTGTTCCATGAGGTCAGGGGCTATGGCTGCCATGTCCACCACTCTGCTCCCAGCACTGACTCAGGGGCTGGCAGTCAGAAGTCACAGAATAAATATTTATTGAGCGAATGCCTTGAGAGTGGTCACCAGCTGCGTAATCATGTTCTTTGTCCTTTTCTACAACCAGTGATTCTCAAATGTCAGGAATGAGAAGATGAAAACAGGACGAAAGCAGATTAAACAGAAGCATGACATAATCTCCCATTGTCCCTGAGCATCTGCAGTCAAGGTTATGCTCAGATCTCAGAGTATCTTTCCCTTTGCTTTTAAAGGAAAACTGCAGAACACTGTTACTAGGTAGAATGAAAAAAGAGGGTAGGGGGGAGAATTCAGAAGGAAAAGCCTCAATATCTTCTTTGCTATGGAGATAATGACAATAGCAATAATGATAAAACTAAATTGTACTAATCACTCTCTGTCAGGCACTGTATTTTGTTAATTATTTAGCTGGTCTTCACAATAAGCCTGTGAGGCAGATATTATCATGTCCATTTGTGGAGAAAGAAAAAGGGAATTTAAAAGAATTTAAATAACTTGCCCAAGCCAGTAGGTACAGAAGCCAGAATTCTACTCCAGGTCTGTCGGAGTCCAGAGCTTAACCATCAGCCCTTGGCTGGTTTGAATACTTAAGGGCAAGATCCAAGTCTCATTCATCTTTGTTTAAATCATAGCACCTGGCCCAAGGTCAGGCCTGCCATATGGGGACAGTAAATATTTATTGATTCAAAAGTAGCGATAGTCAAAGGCACTGGGATTGGATTATTTTACTAGAAAACAGCGTGATGAAGGGAAATTCCAAAGCCAACCAAGGGAAAGCAGAGTGGCACGAGTGGTCTGATACCCTACCAGAGAAAGAAGTTATCATTCAATGCGTCTGGAATTCGTAGCATCAAGTTAAAAGAGCATTTTAGAGACAGGGTCTTTTTTTTTTTTTTTGAGACAGTCTCACTCTGTTGCCCGGGCTAGAGTGCCATGGCGTCAGCCTAGCTCACAGCAACCTCAAATTCCTGGGCTCAAGTAATCCTCCTGCCTCAGCCTCCCGAGTAGCTGGGACTACAGGCATGTGCCACCATGCCCGGCTAATTTTTTATATATATTTTTAGTTGTCCAGATAATTTCTTTCTATTTTTTAGTAGAGACGGGGGTCTCACTCTTGCTCAGGCTGGTTTCGAACTCCTGAGCTCAAATGATCCACCCTCCTCAGCCTCCCAGAGTGCTAGGATTACAGGCGTGAGCCACCACACCTGTCCTAAAGGAGTATTTTAAAGCGGCTGTATTATAAGAATGATAAATCATAGGAAACAGCTGAAAGGACCCTAAAGGTCTTTTGTTATGACTTGTTCTTTCTCCAAGGACTAAACTAAGCTTTTTAGCTTGGGCCAGTGGGATGAATTCTTATACTGGTGTGTGAATATATGGTGTTCACAAGTAAACCCAATATAAGACATGAGTATCACAGGTTTATGCAGTGTTTGTGCCCCAATCTTCAGGCCACATCTCTTTCTTGCTGCCTTAGAGAGCCAGCTCCTCCTGGGCAGGGCTGTCAAATCAACTCCCAGAGTTGGCATCACGTGGCTTGTCTCCTCCCCCAGCCTCCTCCAGAACTTTTGTGTGGCCAACCTAGACCCTTCTGAGAATGCTATCTCATTCCTTCCCTGACATTCAAAGAAAACTGAAGAAAGTGAAAGCTTAGATGAAAAAATGAGTAAGCACTTTTGGAACAGAGCTATTAAACTCCTTTCCAATGTAGCCTAGAGTCAGCTCCTTTTCAAATACCTTTAAATCCTAGTCCCCACTGTATCTTGTGATCAGTTTATATGTACTATATAGTCATTGCTTGAATGCATACATGAAAGAATGTACCCTAAATATTTCTTTAGAGGATACTATATGTAAAATGCTGTGGTGATGGAACCATCCACACTGATCAGAATAAGAGAACTTGGTTTAAGTCCTATCATGCATGGTTAGGGTCAGACAATGAAGAACCTGACAGTCATTCTCACAAATGCTTAAATGGGTCTCAAGATGAGGGTGCAATGACTTTTCAAAAAAACTCAGTATTGACAATTTCTTGATAACATGTATGTTCATTATTATTTACTTAAGGGAAGATGAATTAGTAGTCTTCCAAAGACACCTGGATTTGCCCAAAGAAGCTTTTGCTCTCATGTCTTTATTTTTCTATTAACTGTGGCTCCATATTCTAATCACAAGGCTTTAAGTGCAGCTGTCCGAGACAGTCAATCTTTGCTTGAATTCATTTCGTTACCGAGACCTGCTGATTCTTTTCCTTACAATCTTTCTTGCCACCCATTCCTTCCTTTCCATTCCTGTAGCCCAACTCTCTAGGTCAGGCTTTTGTATGCTCAGCCTCTAATATTTCATTGGTAGTCCAACTTGTCTCCTTGCTTCAATTTCTCCCTCCAGCAGCAGCTGTTATGAACTGAATAGTGCACCCCCAACCATCACTGCCAATTCACATGCTGAAGTCCTAACCTTCAATGTGACTGTATTTGGAGATGGGGTTTTTTTATGGGTCATTGAGGTTCAGTGAGGTCATAAGGATGGGGCCCTAATCTGGTAGGACCAGTGCCCTTATAAGAAGAGGATGAGACACCAGAGACTATGCTTTCTCTCTGCTCACACACAGAGAAGAGGCCGGGTGAGGACACAGAGAGAAGGCAGCCATATACAAGCCAGCAAGAGGGCCTCACCAGAAACTGGATTTTCCAGCATCTTTTTTTTTTTTTTTTTTTTGAGACAGAGTCTCGCTCCATTGCCCTGACTAGAGTGCTGTGGCGTCAGCCTAGCTCACAGCAACCTCAAACTCCTGGGCTTAAGCAATCCTTCTGTCTCAGCCTCCCGAGTAGCTGGGACTACAGGCATGCACCACCATGCCTGGCTAATTTTTTTCTATATATATTTTTAGCTGTCCAAATCATTTCTTTCTATTTTAGTAGAGACAGGGTCTCGCTCTTGCTCAGGCTGGTCTGGAACTCCTGAGCTCAAATGATCCACCTGCCTCAGCCTCCCAAGTGCTAGGATTACAGGCGTGAGCCACCGCGCCTGGCCAATTTTCCAGCATATTGATCTAAACTTTGAGCGTTCAGAACTGTGAGAAATTAAATTTCTGTTGTTTAAGCCACTCAGTCTGTGGTATTTCATGTCAGTCCTAACAGACAATAAATAGGCCATTTTGTACAGTATTATCAGAGTTATGCATAAACACTAAACTGATCTCATGCTTTAAAAATCTTTAAGGTTCCCCCATTACTTATAAGTCCAAACTCTAGCTTGACCTCCATGTCACCTCTGTTGTTACCTACTCAGCCTGTGAGACTTTCCATTGTTTTAGGCAAACATTCTGCTTCAGTGATCTTCTCATTGTCCTCACAACCCACATGGCGTTTTCTGAAGCCACAGAGAAGCATGATGCCTTTGAGGAACTGTTCATAGTTGGTACGGTTGTGAGATGAGTCCACCCCAGAGGATGGCAGGACATGGAGGACAGGAGTCATGCTGTAAACACTGTTGTTACTTCCTCCCTTTCTTCTCATCCACAGAGTCCTCACTGAGTTTGGGAGAGGAGACATGCCCAGCTGCAGGGTGAATAATGATGTCTAAACCAGGGGTCAGCAACCTTGCAACCTTTTTCATAAAGGGCCAGGTGAAGGTAAACATTTTAGGCTTTATGGACTACATGGTCTGTGTCATTATAGCATGAAAGGAGCCATAGGCAATACTTAAACAGATGATCATGGCTGTGTTTCAGTAAAATTTATTTACAAACACAGTCTTTGGGCTAGATTTGGCCTGTGGTGGGTAGTTTGCCAATCCCTGATCTGCCAGTCCCAGGGCACTGACATCATTGATCTTCTGAATCAAGTCTGGAACAACTTTCAGATTTCTTGTTATATGAGGGGGAGAATACTCCACCTTCTTAAGCTCTTTTAAGCTCTTGCTATTCATTGTGTAGGTCTTAGACTAGTAGAATCAGCATCATTTGGGAACTTGTTAGAAACAGAGTCTTGGGCCCCACCCCAAACTTCCTAAATCAGAATGTGCATTTTAATAAGAAGCCCTGGTGATTGGAAGGTACGTGGGAGCTTGAGAAGCACTGGTTGAAGCCACTGTTGATTGAAGGTTCTATTACTTGCAGATAAAAGCATCTCTAACTTATGCTGACAGGCAGGGACCAAGTCATCAACATCCTGTATGCTGCACTAAGGACTGTGATTTTGTCCTGAAGGATATTAAAGTGCTTTAAGTGGAGAACAAAATGATCAGTTTTTTGGCATACAGCTCATTTCTCTTCTGAAATCATAAGCTTCTAAAAATCAGAGTGTACCAAAGAAATACCTCTGATATTTATGCTACTCTCCAAGGTCAGCTAGGTAGACTCTCCACACCGCGCCACCATGGATGGAACTCAAAAGCAGCTTCCTGTGTAAGACCTGCTTTCCTGCCATAGGCCCCAGGAGGATGCTCTATTTCTGGCATATTCTTGAGGCTTAACAGTGGCTGCTAGATTGTAACTCCAGGATTACAATTTGGTACCTGGGACTGGAAAGCTTTAACTTTATATGCATTTCACATTGCCACTACCCAGCTTGGTTTCTTTATTTTCTGAATATATATTTACCTTTCCCGTAAGACTATATGCTGCTTCAGCCTAACCAATCATATTTTAGGATTTTTGCACACCTTCCACAAGCCTTGTAAAGTGCTTTGCATATGATAGAGTCTTGATAAATATAATATTAATTTTAAAAATATGTGCCATCATTTGTTGTTTTTCCAAGCTCCTCCCATAATACTTAAATGGGATAAGCATCTTGAATGTGAATAGCATTCATCAGCTAAGTTAGCAATAATAGAGTCAAAAGGATTCAAATATTATCAACTCGTTTACAAGATGGGCTTTTTCATATTGTTTATGTTTAGGTTCTAACACAACCTAGGAATGGTTTTATAAGAATTACGTACAAGCATTTGCTCGTAGGGCGCCCCGTTTATCAAGTCACCACATCCTCCTGTGGTTCGTTTATGAAGAGCTAAAAGCCAAACAAGCACCACTTCTTGCACAGTCTCCTCGCATTTGTTTGTGTTCACGCTTAGGTAGCACGTCATATGCTCTTTATAAACATGAACTCATTTAATCCATACAAGACCCTAGGAATGGGTAGATTATTATCTTCATTGAGGAAGAGACCTAGGTGCAGAGTGCTGATGTTAACTTATGCAAGATCACATGGCTAGAAATTTGGGGGTGGTGGTGGGAGGGGAGCTAGAACTCAAACCCACACAAGTAAGCTCCTGAGCTTTTGCTTTGAACCATAAGTGGTGTCTCCATGAACAGAGCTTTGCTGTGTCACAGGCCAATCTCTCAACTGCCCTATTTTCATCTGCAGGCATCATTAGCTAGGATTTTCATTTGACAATTTATATTAAGCTG
The DNA here is from genome assembly GCF_020740605.2 of Lemur catta. Taxonomy (NCBI): domain Eukaryota; kingdom Metazoa; phylum Chordata; class Mammalia; order Primates; family Lemuridae; genus Lemur; species Lemur catta. The sequence goes on along the minus strand of NC_059129.1, from coordinate 124,206,422 downwards.
AGACATATTGAAAATAAAGTGTTAGAAGCCACTCACTCTAAGGTCAAGTTCGGTGAGTGGCAATTTTTGTATTTATAACCTTTTCCCAGCAGGAGCTAATGATTTGATCTATCATTATTAATACTGGAGAAAGACCTTTGAAATAAAATTAGGTTTTATTTTTTCTTTTTCTTGGCAGTTATAGTAGAAAGTTTTTCTCCATCATTTCAGTAAAGACTGTTGAAGGAGTACCTACAATTATGATCTGATTGATCTACCTAAATTCCAGAGATGCTACCACAAAACCTACGATCATATCCAAACAGATAAATTAAAGCACAGAACAATACTTCAGTGACTCTGGGAAGTATAGACAGACAGGTGGAATTATTGAAGCCTGAAAGTAGATAATTTGTCTCTGGATAATTCTGATTTTGTGTTACACTTTATGTAAGAATTCAACTCTTGTTTTCCCCTGGATTCTAACCCTGACTCTGCCATTTTCTGAACCAATATAACTCCTGAAAAATCACAGATCATCTCTAACAAAGGCTCTTTTTTCTCCAAGATATTAGAACTATGACTTTGTGGTGAGCAAGTTGGCACCAACGGATTTGCTTATCTATATCTTGAAAGTTTATAATTGTCTCCAGATATTTTTTTTCCCATTTCTAAAGCCAAGAGGCATTAACTATTTTAAATGAAAGTCAATTAACCTAGGTAAGTGTGTAGAGAAAAACTCATGGCCTCACTTCCAGTTGTTCCTAGCAGAAATTACAGTTTTTAGTAAAGAGATACATATTGTCTTCCTCAAGTCAGTCTGTTGCTTATCACTGATTTTTGGTGTTTGAGTTCTTTTTAGGTGGGGATGTGGTTCTTTTAAGTGTGTGTGCATATATTGATGGGTTGTACAATGCCTTTTATTCCTGACATCCTTTTTGGCCTCTCCTCCTTCATTTCTTCATCTTGTCACAAGTCCTTTCTTCCAGAAACACCTTCTTCTTCCACCCCGCTAGTGGCTCAAGCCAGGAACCTATAATTATTCTTCTCTGAACGCAATCAATAACCAAGCCTTGCAGATTAGACCTTCAAAATAGAGCTTGACCCTAATTCCATTTATCTTTGCTACTCTTCCCCCAGTACACGCTGTGATAATCTCCCTCTGTGTGAATGTCCACCCCTGCAACAGACCCATGGGGATACTGACTAGACCATGCAGTGGCCTCAGTTAAACTCCCCTGTCCACTCCTGCCCTGATGTCCGTTCTTCACACAAAAGTCAAAGATGTCACTCCATTGTTTAAATCTTCCCAAAGTTTCCTGTTTACTTTAGAATAAAATCCAAACACATGCCGGGTCTTGCTACTCTCCAGCCTCCCCAAGGCCTAGGTCTTAATTCCAGTATCACTTCCTTAGGAGACCTCTCTAAACTTAGATGCTAAATTTGGTTCCAGTGCTCCTCACTCCTGTTGGCACAGAATCCTTCCTCATAGAATACCTTCGTGTTTTGTGTTTGCATACGTATCTCTTGCCTCACTTGATATATCATAACCTCCATGAAGGCACGGACAGTTGCTTTTTGGTTGATCACATAGCATTGGATCAGGTGCATGGTAAACCTTTGATTATTATTTGTGGAATAAGTAAATCCGTATAATTTGCAATACATGTAATCTTATGAAATGCAAAATGAATGTCCCTTTGGAAGACAAAAGAAATGATTCTCAAAGATAAATAATATAATTCAGAGGTAAGATCTTGTGGGTCAACCCACATGTTAATACAGAACTTGTTTCTGTGAATTGAATTGATAGTAAATGGAAATATGAATATGTTTGAAGGCTATGTGGAAACATTACTCTGAAAAAATATGTCAGTATAAACACCAATGTCTACTATAAACAGCAAACATGAAACAAAGCAATTTTCCCAGTGGTCTGTTCCAGCAATGTCATGTACGTGTGCACTTGCGCCATAACCCAGCTTCTTCCAGGCCACCTGTTGAGCGGCAGCAAGTCTAAGATAGCTACAATCCCAGATCCAAGAAGTGGGATTTTTCTAGAATAGGAAAATTACCTTGCATATTGGGGGGGAGAGTTGTCACACACACAGTCATTATAGTAAGGATAGTGGACATCTCTCACCTTGGCTACTGGTATCTAAAACAAAGCAGTTTGACACTTTTCCAGAGTTAAAGTTAACTTTACCTTACTTGTTTACATATATACATGTTAATGGCTAAAAAGTGAAATATTAAAATTCTATACATAAAATGAATCCTCTATGACCAGCTCAATAACACTTTCCATAGTGTTTCTCAATAATGTTATTGAAACGCAGAGCACATTTTCTAAGTATCTTTACACCTATGATCTAACCTGACCTTTGAGGCAGGTGTTATTATCTTTATTTTATTGTTTGTTGTGATTAATACACTATTATCACTCAGCTCCAAACAAAGCCGATGATACTCTATTTCTGATGCTGGGCAGGACTGAAAATCCTGTTTTCCTTGTGTCATCTCCCTGTTAGATTCTGCCCCAAAGGACCCTGAAGGGAGACTGGAAGGCCGGAGGAGGGAAAGGGGATTTGATCCTCTCAGTTTGCTTCCTGTGCCTGGTAGCACCAGGGAATCTAAACCCGGCAGCAGCTGTGGCTCGTTCCAGCTTCCCACTTCTTCCTACTCTCCTCACACCAGCCTCACTGCACCTTAGCCTGCGATGTCAGCAGCATCTGAGCAGTGCCTGTCTTTAGCAGAGGGGCAATGCAGATCCTATCTTTGCACATGCTTATTTACATAATAATACACAATGAAAACATTTTATTCCCATTTCTAGAAATAATTAGATTAGATACCCAATACAATACTCAATACGTATTGAAAAATTGCTGCAATATGAGCCTATCTTCATGTGAGTAAGACAGCTTTATAGAATTATAAAGTTTCAAACCTCAGAATTTTCCCTCCACTATATACTTCTCAGTCCTGTTCATGTTCCTTTTTGTCTGGTGTACTCACCTTTCTCGCCAGACTCGGTGGCCCCTCAAGGTCAAGCTCTGCATTTTCCTCTGTGAGGCCTTTGATCTCCAGGGCAGGGAGAATTAACCACTCCCTCTGCTTGGCTCCCACTGCTCTCTGGACACTCTTCTCCGGGGCCTGAGAGATAGAAAAGGCATGTGTGAGCTTGCAAATGACCTAGCTTGAATTGATTCTTGGCTTGAACAACTCATTCCTATGTGAGTTTGGATAAGTTATTTAAGTTCCTTCATCAGTAAAATGGTACTAACTTCTCCTCCCAAATCTTCTCCCCCTGCATTCATAGCATCTCTATTTTTCCAGTTGCTAAAGCCTAAATCCCTCGGTTCATCCCTGACTCCTCCCGTTTTCTCACCCCCCACATCCAATCCAGTAGCAAATCCTATTGGCTGTACTTTCAAAGCATATCCAGAGTCTCACCACTTCTTACCACCTCTGCTGCTCTCACCTTGATCTGAGCCACTGTCATCTTTGCCTGGATCATTGTAGTAGTCTCATAACTGACCTCCACACTCTGTCCCTATTCCCTGCTGGTATACAGCAGCCAGACTGACCGTGGGAAAATACACATTCGATCACTTTCCTGTCCAAAACCATCCAATGGGAAACTGTTTTAGAGTAAAAGCCAAAGTTGTTACAATGACCTACGGGGCCTGTGTTACCTCTAACTTTAGCTCCTGCTTCCCTGCTTACTCCACTCGGCCACCTGACCTCCTTCCTGTTCCTAGAGCTAATGGCTGAGGCTCTTTGCACTTGAGGTTCCCTGTGTCTGGAATAAGCTTCCTCACAACGGCTGCAGGTCCTTCAAGTCTTTGCTCAAATGTTACCTTCTCAATCAGGCCTTCCCTGACTGTTCTTTTAAACATGGAAACCCATCCCCAACACCCCCTTCTCCCTTCTGTGCTATATTTTTGATGCTGTAACACTTTTTATTGTTGCCACATGGGAAACTATTTCATTGCAATGGCATCCTCTAAGTCCACAACCAGGCAAACTCTCCCAGAAGGGGTCCCAAATCCAGTTAAGATGATCTAATCGCATGGTTGATTAAATCAGCTCAAAACTCACACAGGGAGCAGCAGGGGTGAGTTGACCTGTTTAACATAGCGCACAAATGGGTGAAAGAACCATAGTATCTGGCTGCACAGCTACAGTAATGTTCAGGTGTCTGTTTCTCTCTACCATGCCGGCCTTCCCTGATAGCTACTGGGGCCAGAGTGGAACTTGATCATGGGTTCTCAGCAGAAAGAAAAGGAGTCTGGAGCCAACACATGGCTGTGGCTGTTGCTTGCCAATTAGCCTGCTGAGCAGCTAAGATTCTATTTGTGTTTTTGGGGCAAAGGTCACTTGGGGCCAGAACAAAGTTCACGAATGGGTGGTCAAATAAAGAACTTATGAATACTGAGTATCACATATATTATAGTGTCGTGACTATCAGGTATACAGGCCCTGCCTTTCCTTCCTATCCATGTGCATGTACACACGTTCTACTTGGTCTTTCTAACGTGTCTCATGACTTACTAATTTACTTACCAATGCTTACCTATCAGTTTCATCCATCCCAGTTGTTTTCTTCTATAGTAGAATTGAATATTCTCAAACAATACTGCCAATGCACGTTGCAGCCTTCTAACATATTTTACTTATCTATTGTGTTTGTTTACCCAACTAGAAGTGCCATGAACACAAGAATTTTCATCTCTTTTCTTCACTGATACACCTCAGCTCCTAGATGTGTGCTTAACACATAGTATATACTTAAAAAATAATTATTGAAAAAAAATGAATGAAATACTGAAAACCATGAAGATCAAATCCAGTGATGTTCGAATTGCACTAGAACAGGAGAGACAATGACTTCAAACAGGAAAGGGTGATGAAAGTGAAAGCCAAACTCTATGACCCCTCCCCACCCCCCATGCTAATCCCTTTTATGGCCCAAGGGTATAGGAGTGATTAGAATGCTCATTCTGAAACTGTGATCAGCTTTTCTTCTGGAAATGGTCAAATTTCCTTTCTGTACTCTCCAAATAGCTGTCCTTTGGACCACTTTACTCATAGTCAAACTACTTTTAATCACATATTCTTGAAATATTTGTTCAATGAGTGAATAACCTGTCCCAGTTGTATTGAGACTGCAAAGTCCTTATGAGAATTGATACTTAAATGACTTCAGATATTTATCTCACAAGGCTGTCTTTCATTCAACCTGTAGTAGATGTGGAGTGGAGATTGCCACCTGGAGGGCCCCAGGCATATCCAGGCCTTAGGCTTTGTATTAGTCAGCTCAGGCTGCTATAACAAAAGACCACAGACTGGAAGGCTTAAACAACAGAAATTTATTTCTCATGGTTCTGAAGGCTGAAAACTCAGAGATCAAGGTGCTGGCCAGTTTGGTCCCTGGAAAGGGCTTTTTTTCTGGCCTGCAGACATTTGCCTTCTTGCAATGCCCTCACATACATGGCCTTTCTCTGGTGCATGCACAGAGACAGAGACAGAGAGAGATCTCTTCTTCCCCTATAAGTCCACCAATCCTATGGGGTTAGGGCCCCACCCTTATGACCTCCTTTAACCTTAATTACCTTTTAAAGAGCCTGTCTCCAAATATGGTTACACTGAGAGTTAAGGCTTCAACATATGAATTTTGAGGGGACACAGTTTAGTCCATAGCAGACCTGGTTTCTGCCCAGCACAATATCTTTTCATTTTTCCTTTTCAAATGTTACTTGTCAACTTTTAAAATATATATATACATTTCCTACAAAATCTACATTTTAATCCTTTGCTATTCCTGGCCTCTTCACTCATTTATTTTACCTGCCTAGATCCTTTAGATGTTTAAGTTTTGACTCTAGAACTATTTGCTTAACCAGGAGCTAGATTTTTCCAAACTGAGATTTAGAACATATAACATCAGGAGTATGAATGTACTTATGAAAGAATAGAACACAATGCCAGAAATTGGGATTGTTTTGGAAAATCATGGATATACAAAAAAGGATAATGATAAATAACCTAATTTTCCATATTTGTAAAGGTAGTGATTAAGGAGAACTTTAATTCAGCTGGCTGCTTGATGCCACTTACACTCATCAAAAATTCTATTTATTAAATTATATTTCTTGATGGTGAGGAGCTTATTGGTGTTGGACTACAGAACATACAAAAATTGAAGACAGATGCCACCCTCCATGGCAGAGTTTTGCAAGTTTTCTTTGGCCATGACCGACAGCAAGAAATTTTTCCTTAGAACCCTGTACGTGATGATGCTCTCTGATCTATTTTATTCTATAACACAAAGATTGTTATGGCCTACAGAGTTGATTTCACAAATCCATTGCGACCTGCAGTTTGAAAAACACAGTTCTTGTGGTCCGGGTCTGATAGGTTTTGGTTTCCTTTCTGTGAAGAAATATTTTGATAAACATAACATATTTTTGTTAGCTTGGTTTTGCTTTTGTTGTAATACATATAGGTACTAGCCTAGTAATTTCATTCTGTTGGAAATTTATCTACTGAAACTTTTCTAGTCACAGATCAGAGATTTTTGGAACTGGAAGAACAGCAGTGGTCAGGGCAGAATACATCACTCAAGAGTGTTCATGTTAAAGCTCTCAGCGTTTGGATACAGTGATCTTCAAAAAGCAATTCACAAAAGTTGTTCCCTTTGTTTTTGGACTCTTCTGAACGTACGTGGTCGCCAATTTAGTTTGCCAACTGCCTGTTTGCCATGATCTTGTTCTCCCTTGCAAAGCGCATCAGATGGTTTTTGGTTTGGTTTTGTTTTTAGCTCCCTGGCTGTTTTTCCAGGTCACAGTACCACAGTTGACTTGGTGATTGTGGTTTGAGGTCACCAAGAAGCTTAGTCTAGAGAAGGGGGGAGCTCAGAGATTTTATTGCACACCTCAAATTGCTGTCTGATGACACCAAGAATGTCAAAGTTCTGAAGAACTAAGCCAAGTTGTCAGCGGACATTCACCAGAAAAAGTAGGGGAAAGTGGCTTGTTGGCGAGGATGAATCCCGTGCTGCCATCTATTGGTACTGATGTGAAACAGCAATGTTTAAGTTTTGGCAATTTTTAATGCCACCTTTTTTCAAGTCTTGTTTTAGGCTAACTATGTAGTTCCTTTCACCTATTCTCCAAAATTCTATTTCTCAGGCAGCCTTGAGTCCTGGGAAAGTGAAGGAATCCATGGATGGCAGTGACCTATCTTTAACCCTAATGAAGTTCGTCTGCAAAGCCGACCCAAGGAAAGGGGGAATTCCCACCCCGTCTAATTCCTGTCCAAGCCGACATACTTCCCCTTGAGGATGGCTTGAGGGAAGGAGGGACTGTCTGCTTGTCAGAGAAATTTCAAAGAACACGCTGTTCTCATCCTTCAGATCTCACCAATTGCTTCATGGGCCTCCTGAGATTACCATATGTTCTGTGCAAAGGGCGACTTTAAAACAAACAGCATAGTCTCTGCTTGTTTTGAAGCCTTTTGATTCTAAATGCTACATCCTTGGGAAGAATCCTCTGGGTGTATTTATTAGTAGGGGAAACCAGACATTAAGGACCAACCACTTCCATTTTTAAAGCATCTTTCTTCATGAAAAAAAAAAAAAAATGAAGATATGCCTACATAGAGTTAGTGATATTTTATATTTAAAACGTTTACACTGCAAAGAAATGATCATTTTTATGGACAAGCGCAATTTGTGTTCATTATTGTATAATTGTAAGATTTATTTAAAATATTAGTTTATAAAGCGCCATAGCAATGGAGTGTACAGCCATGTGGTTCATCTCTGCCCCTAAGAGCATACATTCTAATGGGGGCAGAGAAACAATGAATAAACTCATTAAGTTGATTATATAGAGAGAGTGGAGTAGTTATAAGAGCCAAGGGAAAAGGATGAAGGAATGTGTGTGGAGGGCTGGGTTATAATTTGGGGTTGGGTGGTTGGGGTACACTTTATGGAGAAGCTGGCATCTGAGCAGAGACATGCAGTTCATGAAGGAGTTGGCCATGTGAGTATGAGGAGAAGGAGCATTCCAGGCAAGGGAAGCAGGAAGCCTGTGCAAAGGCCCTGAGGCAGAAGTGTGCGTGGAATACTAGAGGAAGCCAATGTGCTGCAGGCACAGTGGGAGGTGGGGCCCATGAGGCAATGCAGGGAAAGAGGGTTGCACAGTACCTTGTGGGTTCCAGTGAGGACTTTGGCTTTTACTCTGGAATGCAATGGGGAGTCATTGGGAGGTTTTGACCAAATGAGGAATGTGATCCAACATAGTATTTTAAAGAATTATGCTAGCTGCTATTTTCAGAACCAACCTCAGGGAGTAAGGGCGGAAGACAGGAGATCAGTTAGGAAACTACTGGAGTCAGGTGGGTGAAGGGTGCTGGCAGCTTGCACTGAGCTCGAAGTGGAGGTTGAGAAATGGCCGGGTTCTGCATTTAATCTGAAGATAGAATTAGCAAAATTTAAGTAGAGATTCACTGTGGAATGTGAGAAAGAAAGAAGTCAAGGATGACCCAAGACTTTTGACCTGAGCCCTGGAAGCCTGAGTTGGCATCCACTGAGATTGGGAAGATGGATCGTAGAGCCATTTTGGAGTGGATATAACAACTTTTCTCAGTCCCATCGGAAGATCTCTGTGCCTGAATGTATAACCTCATTTGGACATATAATCAAAAGTCTAGATTTATAGGCTTTTTGACTATAAATCCCCCTCAGTTAAAAGACTTTTCTGACCCCATTTTCACAGACAGGCTTCTCCGTTCCCCCATGACTAAACAATACCTCTATTATACTCCTTCATAGTATATATTTCTTCAGAGCATGCATTTTAGTTATGGTTTTATGGTATTTATGTGATTGTTTGCTTAATCACTAGTTCTCCTACAAGACTCTCAGTGCCATGGATGAGGGGACTATGTCTGTTTCTGCTTCCAATTGTATTCCCGCCTGCTGGACAGCCCTGGCACGTGGTAGGTACTCAATAAATATTGGTTAAGAAAAATAGTAAGGTTCTAGGGCCCAGATGAGACCCTCAGGAGCCCATCATTTTTAATTATGGGACTCCCTTGGGACTGCTTAATTACCCTGGGGTTATTTAACTATCCAAGGCACTTTAGGTCAGGGATTTTTGTGTGCTAATCCCAGGCAGCAGTGTGTTCCTGTTCTAACAGGGCAGCTGCTCTGGGCTGGGGAAAGCTCTGGGCTTAGGTATGTACATCTTGATGGAGCAGATATGCTTTGTCCACCTTGCCTCTGGGCCTGACAACTTGGCTTTCACATCATGTGCTCTCATGCCCCCTCACTCAGAGTGGTCTTCGCGATCTTCACACCAGCACATTTCCAGGTGGCTCTCTCTGTGTCACACTTCTACTCTGTGCTTCTGCTTCCAGGGCAACAACAGACCTGGCCTGGCCTCTGAGTCCTCTACGCTTCTTAGGACTGACTCTGGGTACTCAGAAAAGATGGGAGATGATGGAGATTTCAATAAGATATGTGCCTCCTCACTCTCCTCTTCCCTGCCTCAAAGTTATCATCTTCCTTGATTTTTACACCTGTGTTCCATGTCCTCTTGCTCTTAGTATCATTCTCACCCCCAAGTTTACTCTAATGCAGGTGTTTTCAACTTCAACGCTATTGACGTTTGGGGCTGGATAATTCTTTCATGTGAGGAGCTGCCCTGTGCACCACAGGCTGGCTGCTTGTGTTTTGTAGGATGTTCAGCAGCATCTCTGGCCTTGACTCTCTAGATGGCGATAGCGCCTCCAATCACAGTTGTGACAACCAGAAATGTCTCAAGACATGACTCAGTGCCCCTGCGGGGCAACATCACCCCCCAATCACTGGTCTAGTTAGCACTGGTCTAATGTATGGCTGTATTTTGTGGAATGCCCTTTGAGATCCTGTCCTAGGTGGTCTCACTTCTCCTGCCCTCCCATTAGACCAACTCCCTAAGTAATCGTGTTTTATTCATGATGTCTTTTGGATTGATTGGAAGGGAGTCACTGGCTTCTCTCTCCACCAACAACTTAAAAGCTGCCATTACACTCCCCCCAAAGCTGCCATTATACTCCCCCCAAAGCTGCCGTTACAGTTACCTTCATCCCTGTCCCAAATCCGCGACGTGTTATGATGTGAAGAAAGTACTGCTCTTTATTGACTGTCTGAACTTTTACCCCTTATATGACTATGTCTTTATTGTCTTTATTCAATCTTTTCCTTGTTAATTTAAGAAATAGTTTTTGTTGATGATAATACTGATGACGGAAAATTAAAAAAAGTTGTTAAGTGCCAAAGTAATCTTTGGCAGAAAATCCTGGGAAACTCCCGGGCTAGTGGGAAAATTACTGAGTTTTGTATGATATTACAAATTTTCACTGATCCTAGGATGAGAATTGTTAGCTAGGTTGCAAATGGGGAAATCAGGGAAACAAAACTTGTTATGAAACAGTGTATAAAATGTGTGGTTATGTAGCAATAGCAACAGACCTCGGTTTTCCACATTATAATCAGAAATAGCTGCTCAAAGAAAGTTAGAGATCCTCAAAAAATCAACTACTATAATTCTCTCCTTTAGAAAATAATAAAACAGAGGGCAGAGAGAAAATACCTGCTTTGCCCAAGGGACATAAATAGCATCAGAGCCTGGATTTAAACTCAGATCTCCTAATTCTCTGTTCTGATTTGCAATGATGTTTCACCAATCCATGGCAAAATGAGAAAAATAAAGATAATTTACAAAGGTTTTTCTAAATGTGAGTTAGTTAAGTTTAAAGAACTGTCCTTTATCCTTAGATTAAGGCCCTTCTAGCTCGCCTATCATTTTTGATGATAAAATACTGTCTCTATTAGGAAAGAATGACTCTAGATATATTTGGAGTTTTGGGGGTTTTCTTAATACCCTCATTTTGGTAATCCTAATACAATTCACCATCACCACCCCTTTTTAAAAAATAAACAAAAATCTGGGAACCACTCATAAAGAGTATTTGTATCCAAAGAACAATTGAGATTTTCTGGTTCCTAGACAGCAAGACAGGGATGCACAGTACTGTTGGGTGGGAAAAATGGAGACTAACAGGCAAGTATTCCCCATAACAATGGCAGCCCAACAATGCAGATTTGGGATTTTCTGGAAACTCCCTCCTTCCTCCTCTTTACTTCCTTATCTGTCAGTGAATCTGGACTCTCCTTGGGCATGACTCCTGTTATGAGGCCTCTCTGGATCACCAAGGTGGTTGTGTCTGGTCTGAGCCAGACTCCATGGTGTACCTGGTTGGCATAGGTGGGTGTGGGCCTCTGAGCCTCTCATTGTTCTTTCTGGCTGCAGCTTACCCTAGAATGCAAAAGCATTAGGATATTAGTTCTCTAATACCCTTAAGCTGTCTGCCTGAGAAAAGAATACTAAGATCCAAGGAAAGGCTTTTAGATCATGATAAAAGGTGAACTAAAACTGCACCTCCACTCTCTCACTCTTACCTCTAGGAAGTGGAAGGCCCAAGTTACTAGAAAAGTTTCAACAGGCTTGAGTCTCCACAAAATGACCTGGTATACCAGCTTGACCAGACTATTCAGATTCCACATTTACATTTTTAATAGAGGCTTCTAAAGACATCAGAAATTAATCTAAAGAACTAAGTGAAGGGCCAGCACAGTGGCTCATGCCTATAATCCTAGCACTCTGGGAGGCCGAGGCACGAGGATGGCTTGAGGCCAGGAGTTTGAGACCAACCTGAGCAAGAGTGAGACCCTGGGTCTACAAAAAATTAAAAAATTAGCCAGGCATGGTGGTGCACACCCATAGTCCCAGCTACCCTGGAGGCTGAAGCAGGAGGATTGCTTGAGCCCAGGAGTTTGAGGTTGCAGTGAGCTATGATGATGCCACTGCACTCTAGCGAGGGTAACAGAGTGAGACCCTATCTCGAAAAACAAAAACAAAAAAAACAGTGAGTGAAATTGCAGTCTTCCTCCTCTGATAGTTGGAGATTGGTGTGCCATGAGCCTGTGAATGTCCTCAAAGCATGAGCCTCTGCAGCTGCCAACCAGCCCTTCATAGAAAGGAGGATATGAAGAGTTTTAAAAGAGGAAGATGACAGTGGGATGTCTCAGAGATCTGAAAGCACTTTCAAGGGAAAAGGAAACCAACAAAGGAAAGAAATATGTGGTCAATATTTATCCGTATGTCCTCATCTTCTTGTTGAATTTCTTTTCATCTAATTCTTGGTCTCAAAGTTGTGTAAGGGGTCAGATGACTCTTCATTGGAATAGACTATTCTAGTAAGGTTACATCTGACCGAGGATGAAGCAATCTTTAGATTTGGACTATTTCTTGGACTCTTTCATATAGTCTCATATGAACTCACCTAGAAGCATCCACAACTACAGGAAGCAGCAGCTGTGTAGAAGAGAGAAAGGAGCTGACAGTTTCTGAACTGCTTTGGAAACTGAGAGGTCAGTTTGGAAACTTTACATAGGCTTTCTCATTTAATCTTCTCCACAATCCCACATGGTATTATTATCCTCATTTTATAGTGAAGGAAATAGCTGCTCAGAGAAGTTAAGTAGCTTGCCCCAGGACATACAGCAGAACTGGTCCTGTTCATTCTGGTATCAAACCCACATCCTCCTGACTCTGAAGGGATCTTCTCACAAGAATGGGCTACAGTATACTTGGCCACAGGTGCATTTGGGAAATGGGGAAGGGGAATGTGGTTCCTAAACCACGACATGACCCAGAGAGAATCTAAGGAACAGAGACAGAAAAACATCAGTGCTGCAGTCACTATCAACACAGGACAGCATTAAGCTGTTAGTACCAGGCTTCCTGTGGCCCTTTGTCTTTGAAGTACACTCCTAGAGCACTGTGCTAAATGGCAAAAGCACTTTGGCATAGGAAGGAAAGGAATTTGTATTCCATTTAAAAAAAAACATTCAGTATTGTAACTCTTTTTTTTTTTTATTTCAGCTCATCATGGGGGTACATAAGTTCAGGTTATATACATTGTCCATGTCCCGCCCATCCCCCTGAGTCAGAGCCTCAAGCGTGTCCATTCTCCAGACAGTGCGCCTGGCACTCACCATGTAGTCATACCTCCATCCCCTCCTCCCACCCCCCCACCTCCCCGAGTCAGCACCTTCAAGCATGACCATTCCCCAGATGGTGCGCAACGCACTCATCATGTAGGCATACACCCATCCCCTCCCCCCACCCCATGCCTCAGTCTGATATCCAATTGGTACCCTTCCCCGATGTGCATTTAGGTGATGATCAGGGAAACCAATTTTCTGGTGAGTACATGTGATGCTTGTAAGTGATGTATCCAGTATTGTAACTCTTTATCCGAGCCAATGAAAAGGTGGACATTTGATGGGCTTTTGTTTCTGTTTCTAGAATTAAACATGGAAAATTGTTTGCCTGACATCTTTCATTACAGAATTATTATTCAGTCGATTCATTCTTTCATTGCCGATAATATTAACTGTTGTCAGGTGAATTAGATATTTAGAGATAGAAAAAGAAATATATCTAATAAGCAAAAATATGTTTTAAAATGGAAAAAAAAAGCATCAAGTCTTTTGGATCCAACATGGGGACTTTGGACAGCCCAGGAAATCCGCTGGCTTCTGCCTTGGATCTGAAGACTGTTTACATTCCAGTGGAATTCCTGGGAAAGTCCAGAGCTCTCAGTGCTATGAAAACAATGGCTTATGGAGATAAATTCCAAAACCGCCACAACCTGAAAGGAGGGAAGGCCTGAGAGGGTCGTCTGGGCAGGATGAGGCCAGGCCAGCATTCCTGGGAGGACTTGGCCTGTTTATTCCTTCCAGCTGAAGCTAAAACTGGCCGGAGGGGGTGCCGACTCCCACCTGCTGATACATGGATGGGCCTGGAAGAAGATGGCTGCTGCTCCTCCTGTCATCAGCAACTATTATTGCTGATGATTTCTACAAATTGTCAGAATTGCAGCCACTACCAGGGCAGTGCGTGAAACTGTTGGTAAAGGAGGGATGGAGTAGGGGGTAAGTCCATCCTCCAATTTTGTTTAGTTATCATCCTCTGGAGAAAGGGAACCCAATTCTCAGTTTAATCTGGAAGAATCCAAACATAGAAATATCATTCCCCTTGCCAGGGGTTGAATTAGGAGTGGGCGTATGATCTAGTTCTGGCCAAGCAGATGTGAAGGGAAATTTGCAATGGGGCTTGGAAATGTTTCTGGGAACAATTTCTTTTCCACTGAAGGTTGTCATATATGATGTGATGCCTGGAACAGACTGTTGACAGGCTGACATACTAGAGAAGAGAATTGGAAAAAACCCTGGGTCCTTGACAGCATTGAGCTACTGAGAAACCAAACTCAGAGGTCCTGCTACAACACTTGCTGATATATGAGCTGATAAAATTATCCTATTGATAAAGCCAATTGAGTTAGGTTCTGTAATACTTGCAACGGAAAGCATTCTTCAAAAATATTTGAAGTTTTAGGGGCAGATCATTACTAGAGTTTTCATCTAATGGCTTCTATTTTTTCTTAGGAAAGTAGGGGATGGAAGATTTGGAGAAAGTGGAAAATTGGAAAACAGCTCCTTAGGGAAATTCAGAAAGAGTGCTGTGGGCCTGATGATGCCTGAGACCAAGAGATTATGGCAGGACCAACCAATTCACTAGGGGACTTTCCTCCAGCTGTGCTCAGCAGCCCAAGAACAGCAAGGTGGATAATTACATTCCACCAGTTTTGGAGTTTTTTCAGATGATTTTCTTTCTCTTTCACATCATATTATCTTCAAGATGTCAGTCCAGGTCAATATTAATCGATGCTTACCATGTACAAGGTACCCATAGGTTCCTGTGAAAATAGAAAAATATTCTTGTGGCTTCCAGAGTGGCTCAGATGAATTCAGAGGATCTCCTGGTGGGTGTATGGTTTCGTGGCATTAAGTGATCTTCAGCCATAAGATTGGAAGCATTCATGTGTCTCTAAAGACTTAACAGCCAATGAGAGACCATATATTTTCAAAATGGAAAAAAAGAAATCACAGGAAAAAAATTCCTGTGGACTACTTTTGAATTTCTTTGGGTTAAAAACAATGGGAATATGGTGATCAGATGCTCCAAGTTTCCTTAAAGAACAAAATAAGAAAACAATAGAACAATCCAGTGTTGATAAACACATTAATTCATTTATTCTACCCTCCACCACTGAGTGTCCTGCATGTGACAAGCTCATGTGCTATGAACTGTAGACTTGCTCAATAAATGCTAATGTTTACAGAAAAATCCAGGATTTATGCATGGCAGAAGGAGCTACAAAAGAAAGTACTCTCTTCTCTTTGGACAGAGGTGGGACAGCTGGGGAGGCAGCCAGGAGGTTTTCAAGGGAGTCTTGGTAAGAAATTCCACAGGCAGGAAAGGTGGGCAGCATGTTTCAGGCAGAAGTAGCGCCTGCTTTTAGGCTGGGGTGCACTTTGGGGC
The DNA here is from genome assembly GCF_020740605.2 of Lemur catta. NCBI lineage: Eukaryota > Metazoa > Chordata > Mammalia > Primates > Lemuridae > Lemur > Lemur catta. The sequence continues at coordinate 124,190,937 of NC_059129.1, read as the reverse complement.
CTGCTATAGTGTTCTGGGCACCATTGGGGCAGAGAGATTTAGGAGGTGGTGTGGTAGATGGTCAGGGCCATTTGAGAAGCTTGAACTTGATACTGCTGGAGAGAGGGAGCCACTGGGGAGCAAAGGGAGGTGAATAATGCAATCAGATTTGTGTCTCAGAAAAGAGCTTGCAAGTAGCCCAGAGGCTGAACTGGAGCAGGAGACTGAGGAGGGGATGAAAACAGGGAGGTTCTCTGGCCTGGGAGCAAGGCATTCTAACAGGGATGGAATTCACATTTTAAAACAGAATAGGCTCTGATATTTTAGGAACAGAGAATCTTTAGACCATCACATTTGGATTTACAGGTTTCAAAGTCTATTTCTGAATCCTTTGTCAAATTGGAGTCAGCCTAGTACTTTTCTGGGATGGTGACAGAGTTGCAGAATTACAATCAAATGACCAGAAGAAATTTTTGGAAGATTATATTAATCCTTGATTTGAGTGATTTAAAAAAAGGGCGAAAGGGATCCAAATACACAGCCACAGCCACTTTCACAATTCCCTTTCCCCTGAAACACTGCTCTCAGTACTCTTCACTGCCTCTCTTCATACATCTTCCCTCCACCCGCAGCCCCCAGTGGAACCTTCTCTCTCAGACTCCCAACCTGCCCATTCCACACTCTCCTGTGCGTCTCCATCTACCAACACTCCCTAGCAGAAAGACCCCACCTTCTCTAGGACGGCAAATGGCGCTAGCGATGAGTAGCTCCTTCTTGCAGAGAGAAGGGGAGGTGGCTGGGCTCACTCTCACGTTAATGATTTTTCACCCCATCTTATTACTTTCTCATTTTAAACGTGTCATATTGACTACCCAGGACTCAACCATCAAGATGAAATAAAAATTGAGATAATTATCCGAGTAATTTAGAAAAATGGTAAGAGAGATCTGCCTTCGTCATTCATCAGTGTTAACTTTTTGTCTTTTTTTTTAAAGTAGACTTTATTTCTAGAGTGGTTTCATGTTCATAGCATGTTTATTATAACAGAGGATAAATGACCACTCAATGCTTAAGGAAGGGTCTGACTTAGGCAGAACCTTGCTAAAAAAGGTTTTATAGGTTATGAGATTTCCTAGAAAACAAACTGAGAAAATGACCCTGATACTGTTGTATGGGAAAAACCAGAGGCTTATTGGATTCATTGACATGATGATTATTGTACAGTTTGAAGTTAAGATTTGTTGATCTGTGCCAGGCCTATTTCACGGGCCCTACTTGTGTTATCTCATTTAATCCTCACAACCAGTTGATTATTATCCCCATTTTATAGTTGAAAAAACTATGGGACTCAGATAGTGAGCAAATATCTTTGTTTCCTTTTCTCTTTCACTCCCTTATCGTGTAACATAAGATGTATTGACTTCATACCAGTATTAAGTATTGTTAATACTGGAGCTGAGGAGGGTTCAAATCCAGTCTATTGAGTTCCAAATCCGATTTTAACCACTAACCCTTCATATTAGTCAGGGATCTCCAGGGAAGCAGAAGCAATAGGATATATATGTATATAAGACGATATTTATTATGGGAATTGGTTCACATGATTATGAACTCCAAGAAGTCCCAAGATCTGCTGTCTTTAAGCTGGAGAACCAGGAAAGCCCATGTTGTAATTCAGTTTGCATCCAAAGGCCTGAGAACGAGAAGCTCCAATGTCTGAGGGCAGGAGGAGGTGGATGTGGCAGCTCAGACAGAGAGAAAGGATTAGGATTCTTCCTTCCTCTACCTTTTTGTTCCGTTCATGCCCTCAACAGATTGGAGGATGCCTGCCTATGTTGGTGAGGGCGATATTCTTTACTCAGTCCACTGATTCAAGTGTTAATCTCTTCTGGAAACACCCTCCCAGACACATCAAGAAGTAATGTTTTACCAGCTATCTGCGCATCCCTTAGCACAGCCAAGTTGAAAAATTAACCATCACAAGTCTACCCCTTATTAATGTGGTACCCATACACACCTCCTGAAGCCATACTTAATCTCCAAATAAAGATAGCAACAAAGTCATAAATCCACCTAACATGATACAGCTATTTTGCACACAACCAAAAATGCACTAATCCCTTCCCCAGAAGAGGTGGTAAGGTCCTGTAGTGATGTTTGCCCTCCTCCGGATATCCCATAACTTAAATACTATGATGTAAAATTAATACTTAATACTGGTATGAAGTCAATACATCTTATGTTATATGATAAGGGAGTGAAAGAGGAAAGGAAACAAAGATATTTGTTAACTATGTGTATATAGACACATAAACATAACAAAATAGGGAGGAAATACTCATGAAAATTACAGTCCTTGTTTCTGTAACTGGTCACGTGGTCATGGCAGATATGTATAACTACTTCTTTGTACTACCCATTCTGTATTCCCTTTGCCTTCAGCAAGCACCTCAGCTGGGCATGGTTCTTTACTTGTTGGAGTAACCCAAACTTTCATTCCTCAAGGATCTAGGCTATTAGTAGACCTACCTGGATTAAGTTGTAGTTTTTCCATTGACTATGATCACAGGACATGATAATACTAAGAGACACTCTAAGGTATCTCTTGTATTTCAAACTTACTCTTCCTTATCTCCACTGTTGAGTAGTATTTCGATTTCCCCTTAGTAGCCCAGATTAATCATGCAGCCAACACTATAATTCCCTTCTTGGCCTGTTAACTCAGATGTGAGGAGCCCAAAGTGGCTGGGTGGCAGTCTTAACTTCCAATTTAATGGAATCATTGTTGGGTCCCCTGGTGGAAGCCTTCGTCCTTCTGCAACTAAAACCCGTAGGCCAGCAGAGCATAAAGTCATGAGAACAAGAAGCAAAAATGTTGTTAGTGAGTCACTAGAGGTAACAGTGAGTGGTGCCACTCCCAGTTCCACCCCTAGATTCCTGGATCCGTGAATCCTGGCTATGGGAGAAACAGTGTCATATGTTAGATGTTAATTCAAAGCATATACAGCCTTCTGGAGCCCCTTGCCCCAGCCTGCAAGGGATTGCCACCTAGCTGGCACTGTAACTGTGATTTTGAAAAGCCATTTCACCTTTCTATCAAGACTGCTGCTTCAGGATGGTGGGGAACATGGTAAGACCAGTGAATTCCATGAGCCATGGGCCCACTGCTATACTTCTTTGGCTGTGAAGAGACTTCTTGGTCAGAAGCAATACTGTGTGGACTAACATGACAGTGGATAGGGCATTCTGTAAGTCCACAGATGATAGTTTGGACAGAACCATTGCATGCAAGGAAGACAAATCCATATCTAGAGTAAGTACCTTGCCCCTTCCATGATGGAAGCTGTCTGATGTAATCAACCTGCCACCAGGTAGCTGGCTGATCTCACTGGGGAATGGTGCCACATATGGGGCTCAGTGTTGGTCTCTGCTGCGGGCAGACCGGGCACTCAGCAGTGGCTATAGCCAAGATGGCCTATGTTGCTGAGACCATGCATAACCTCCATCCCTGCCAGCATGGCCACTCTGTTCATGAGCCCATTGGGTGATGACGAGGTGGCTAGGGCAGGAGGCTGACTGGCACCCATAGAAAGGCCATCTTGTCTGCTTGATTATTAAAATCCTCCTCTGCTGAGGTCAACCTTTGGTGAGCATTCACATGGTACACAAATATCTTTATGGTTTTTGCCCTATTCACATCCATCTTCTTCAATTTTTTTTTTGTCATCAATTTTTCAATCTTGTTTCTTCCAAGTCCCTGACCATTTTGCCAAGCCATTAGTTACAGTCCATGAATTAGTATATAATCTCATATCTGGCCATTTCTCCTCCTGCAAAGTCATAGCTGGGCGTACTGCCTGAAGTTCTGCCCCCTGGAAGGATTTCTCTTCACCACTGTCTTCCAGGAATGTCCCAGAGAGAGGCTGCAGTGCTGCCACTGTCCACTTGTGGGTGGTACCTGCACATCATGCAGAATCATCTGCAAACCAGGCCAGAGTCTTCTCTTCCCCTGTCCACTGTTCACAGGGTACCACCCCACCCCCACAGTGAGGCCATAGGTGCAGGCTGGGAGAGAGAAAGGAGTGTGGCAGGAGTGGAACCATGGACATTTTGGCTACTTCATGTAACTTACTTGTGTCTTGAGAGTCTACTTGGGCCCCATCACAAATATACCACTTCCATTTGATGAAGGAGTGCTGCTGTGCATGCTCATGTTCATGGCTTGGTGGGAAGCTCAGGTCACATGGTAACTTGGTCAAGCATTCAGTTTGTACAAGGCCCAGTAGCAGGCCAAGAGCTGTCTCCCAAAAGAAGAGCAGTTATCTGTAGATGATGGCAGGGCCTTGCTCCAAAATCCTAAAGGCCTGCACTGCAATTTCATCTGTAGGGGCCTGCCAAAGGCTACCAACAGCATCTTAGCTCCCATTTCATGCACAATTGGGTCTCCTGAATTGGCCTAAGAGGCACAGCATCCTGGACCTGTTGCAGAGCCTTCTCTTTTTCTGAGCCCCAGTCAAAATTAGCAGCTTTTAGGTCACTCAGTAAATGGGACAGAGTAACATACCCAAATGAGGAATATGTTGTCTCTAAAACTCAAATAGGCCTCATAGGTGTTGTACCTTTTTCTTGGTTGTAGGAGGAGCCAGATGCAACAAAGCATCCTCCACCTTAGAAGGAATATGTGGACATACCACACACCACTGAATCCTTAGAAATTTCACTGAGGTAAAAAGCCTTTGAATTTTAGTCAGATTTATTTCTCACTCTTTAGCAGAGTAGCTGCCACTTCTCTGTCAGGAGAGCCAATCAGCATAATGTCATCAATGGACCAGTGTAATGTTTTGTGGAAGGGAAAGGTGGTCAAGACCCCGGCAAACTAAATTATGGCGTAATGGTAGAAAGTCCATATACTCCTGAGTCAGGCAGCGAAGATATATTGCTGGCCTTGCCAGCTGAAAGCAAACTGCTTCTGGTGGGCCTTATGGACGAGGATGGAGAAAAAGGCATTTTCCAGATCAACAGCTGCATACCAGGTACCAAGAGATGTGTTAATCTACTCAAGCAGTGAAACCAAATCTGGTATAGTAGCTGAAATTTGAGTCACCACTTGGTGATACTTATAATAATCCACTGTCATTGTCCATTGTCTTCTGCACTGACCAACTAGGAGAGTCAAATGGGAACGTGGTTGGAATCACCACCTCTGCATCTTTCAAGTCATTCTTGATGGCACTAATCTCTGTCATCCTCCAAGAATGTAGCGTTACTTTTGATTTACTATTTTCCTATTTTCTAATGGCTTTCACTTGGCTTTTTCCACCATAATAGGCTAGGGAACCAATGTGGGGATTCCACCAGCTGCTAAGATGTCTATTCCAATTGTGCATTCTGGAACTGGGGAAATAAACACAGAATGGGTCTGTGGACCTACTGGACTTATTGTGAGAGAGACCTGAGCTAAAATTTAATTGATTACCTGACCTCCGTTAGCCCCTACTCTGACTGGTGGACCACAGTGATCTTTCAGATCTCCTGAAATCAATTCAGAGCCAGTGTTTGGTAGTCCCCAAAAGGTCTGATTATTTTATTTTCTGTAATGCACATTTACCCTGATAAAAAGCCATAGGACCCTTTGGGGAAGGCTAGGAGAAAGATTATAAATATAAATTTTTGGCAGTGTACTCGGATTCTCCCTTGAGAGTACCAAACCTCCCCTTCATTTAAAGAGTTATGGTTTTGTAAACTGGCTCAAGTCTGGGAATTGATTCAGGGGGTGTTACTCTATGTTTTTGTGATTTGAGTTGGCTTTGTTCATTTAATCTAGAACTTTTCTGCTTATACAGATCAAGTAAGGACTGAGTAGCCTTTCTATCTATTTCATTTCTAGGAACACCATGATTAACTAGCCAATGCCATCAGTGTGTTTGAGTGAGACTATTCTCCCATCCAAGTACTAACCAGGCCAACCCTACTTAGCTTCCAAGATCAGATGAGATGGGGCACATTCAGGGTGGTATGGCCATAGACAGAGTCAGACGATTCTGATTGCTGCTTTGACTTACTATTTGTAACTTGCCTTTGGCAGTTGAGTGCCACCCCAGGATCCAAATACTCTCATTGCATTTAGGTTTTCCAATTGAGTGGCTACAGTTTGCACTGTAAGGTCTGGCCTACAGACAAGAGTGATCACAAAGATCTTCAAGGTTTCTGGGGCTCCCCTCACAAATTTTTTTCTCAAAGTGTATCTTCTGGACCCTCCTGGTGTGGGTGAGTAGGTCTTAAATGATAAATATACTCTAACATTCCAATCTCCCTCAGTCTTTCAATACTTTCCTCTATATTAAACTAAGGGAAGTCAACCATTTCCAACTCACAGTTGGCTGTCTTTTGATCCATGCTTCAGCCAATCCACCAAACAAACTGTTAGAACCCTATCTAATACCCCAAGCTGCGACATTAAATGGAGCATATCTGCCTAATAAGGCTATATCAAGAAATTCAGCCTGATCCATGTTCCTTCCACCATTATCCCACACTCTTAATATCCACTCCCACATTAGTTCCCTGGATATATGTTTGTATGAATTAAAAAACTCAAGTGGTTATTTTGGAGTGTGGTTCATTTTCTCACGTGTCACCCTTTGTAGCTCACGTTTAGGGTCCTGCTGGGACTTGCATCCAGTTATAGGTTTAGAAGCAAAAAGGAGTGGTAGGGAGTGGATCTTCTGAAGAATCAGCACTGTCTTGCATGGGAACTGTTTCCTTAGGCAACTCATGGTTAATCCCCTCAGAAGGAGGTGGAAAAGCTGATACAACTGTGGATAGGGAGGTTGTTACCAGTGGGGGTGATGCTGCCACTAGGAGTAGGGAGGTCACTTTTGCCGGAGGCAGGAAGGCCACTTACACTGGGATGGGGAGAACTCTTTCACTGGCAGAGAAGACTCATTGGAATTTAGGATCTCAATGTCCCCACTTTCATCAGGGTCTTCGCACACATCCCCATTCCAACTTACACGATCCCATTCTTTCCCCATTAACATCCTCACCTTAACAGTAGACACCCTTAAAGGCTGGGAGTTCAATTTGTGTTGTAATTCAGCCAATTGCAAGAATGAGGTCCTGCATTTGATTTTCAGCAGTTTCAGTCCTATGACTACAAGAGATAGATTGTCCTTCAGGGCACACCTAGAAGCTCTTTGGTCATATATACAGAGCTTCAGCTGATAATTCAAATCCCTGAACTCATCCTTTTCTTTTACCACTTTGTCCAGCAATAGTAACAACCAAAGTTGTCATATTCCTTAGTTTTCCCAAAATATTTGTAAGTGTCTGTACAGAGTTTCTTAGCTCCTTGCTTCTTATAAATGGTTGATTAGGAGTATCCAATGCAGATGTTTTGTGTATTTCTCTGAACAGTTCGTGCCATAAACTATTAGTGCTCTCTACTACTGGAAATAGAGTCATTAGCATCTTTCAATCTAATCAGATTAGAGAGCCAATTCCAGCAACCCCTGAAACAATTCAGAAAACTCATCCTTAAAATTCTGTTCTTTTAGAACTAATCTTGGTTTCCAAATATGAATTAGTCAGAGTTCTCCATAGAAATAGAACCAAAAGGATTTATTATGGGAATTGGTTCACAAAATTATAGAAGCCAAGAAGTCCCACAATCTGCTCTCTGCAAACTGGAGAACAAGGAAAGTCGGTGGTATAATTCAGTTCAAGTCTAAAGGCCTGAAAACCAGGGCAGTTAATGGTGTAAGTCCCGGTCCAAGTCTGAAGCCCTGAGTACCAAAAGCTCCAAGGGCAGGGGAAACTGATGGTCCACCTGAAACAGGACAAATTCTCGCTTCCTCCAGTTTTTTGCTTTATTTGGGCCCTCAACAGATTGGATGATGCATGTCCACATTGGTCAGGATGGATGTTTTTTTATTTAGTCTACTAATTCAAATGCTAATCTCTTCTGGAAACACCCTCACAGACACATCCAGAAATAGTGTTTTACCAGCTATCTGAACATCTCTTAGCCCAGCCAAGTTGACACATAAAATTAACCACATCCTTGATGACCTTATACATAAATGTTGAACTTGTATTAATATTTCTCTCTGGGATATGCTCTCTCAGGTAGAGGTGTAAGAAATATGGGATCTGGATGGTGAGATGATGTCTAGCTTATGGGGATGAGCCATGAGATGGGATGAGAAGTAGCCTGAAGTTTTAGACAATAAGTGTCTCTTGTAAATCACATTATCTAAATTCATGGTATTTCTATCTTTGATTACTTCTTAAATGCTCTTCTAGGAGGGGTTAGGCATTAGGTTCTGTTTTACAGCCAGACAAGAATGTAAAGGAGGGAGCAATGCTGCCTGAGGCATCGTGGTGGTAGCAGTGAGAAAAAATAAGAAAATTCCTAAGAAAGTGGAACAAGTCAGAGCTATAGAGTCCAGTAGCCCCTCTGGACATAGGATTCTTGCTCCATTGCTAACATTGGAAAATCTGGAGGCATTGTATGATAATTAGGGAAAGCAACAGTTTTCTCCCAAAGGGTACACTATAGCAACCAAAAACTATAAGGTTTCTTATACAGTGGAGAACAAAGCCTAAAGTTGCTAAGCTATGAGATGTTCTATTCCTCCACTCACCTTTCCACCTCCATCTGCTTTTTAAATAACTCTGGTGTAGATATTAATATCCATGTTAATACTATCAATTTCTGCTCATAATCTTTGCTTCTCTAAGTCACTGGTTCCATAAATCACTAAACTTCCCAGTTTAGTAGCCCTTTGGATAGACATGACTGATCACAAGCTTCTCTTGAACCTGATCCAATGCAAATACTCAGTAAATATTAGTGAATTCCTGAGCAGCATCAAATTAAATGAAGAGGAAATAGTGAACATTGAATGGTCAGCTCAAAATGACTTTACTGAAGTTTTTCTAAGTATCCTAAAAATATCAGGAGGGGAAAAGTGTCTCCTGCCTTTTTCATTGCCAAGGATTTTCTCCTATAGGCAGTTTATTAGCAGTAGCTGCCCCAACTTTTTGAGACCAAATAGCAAAAAAGGTAAAGCAAAGAGCACACACTGAGGCTCAGAGAGAACTCTATTCAGGCTCAGGGAGTCTTAGGGAGTCGGCTGGGGTAAAGGCGCTGAAGGCATCTCCACTTTGATTCCAAGGCATTCTCCTTTGCCTTCATAGTTCTTGGAGTAAAGTTTCTCAGACATATTTCCACCCACACAGGGATGCTGACATTTGTTCCTGACCTTTCTACTTCAGTTATTTCCAAATTAGCTTCCATGTTTCCATTGCTGTGGGACAGACACCCTGCTTATCGTTCTGCCCCCATCTGTTCTGGTCAGCACTTGGCACGGGCTGGCGGGGAGTTCCATGCCCATTTCCTACAAGCCTCTGATGTGCTTCCACCCAAGTTCAACCAATGTAGCCTGGGAACAGAACATTCCATCTAGCTTTGACCTTTGCTCGCCCACTGATGCAACTTGCTTCCCTCTACCTTCCAAATTTTTCACATATATTTCCTAGGTTTTTTCTTTTTTGAGACAGAGTCTCACTCTGTTGCCCAGGCTAGAGTGCCGTGGCGTCAGCCTAGCTCACAGCAACCTCAAACTCCTGGGCTCAAGCAATCCTGCCTCAGCCTCCCAAGTAGCTGGGACTACAGGCATGTGCCACCATGCCTGGCTAATTTTTTCTATATATATATTTTTTAGTTGTCCATATAATTTCTTTCTATTTTTTTAGTAGAGATGGGGTCTCGCTCTTTCTCAGGCTGGTCTTGAACTCCTGAACTCAAACGATCCACCCTCCTTGGCCTCCCAGAGTGCTAGGATTACAGGCCTGAGCCATCACACCTGGCCTATTTCCCAGTTTTGTAGGCTTTCTGACCACCATAGATGAAAGGCTTGTCTCAGGGCTTGTGTGGCCAAATAAAACCAGGAATGTATTGTGTTATAATGTGCCATTGTTGATACCCCAGCAACTCGTGAGGTTCATCATGGAATAAAGCTGCAAACTGACTCATAGAAGAGGGGCTGAAGGGAATGCAAAGGGAGGAGGCCCGCTGGCCTGTGAGCAGGCATTCTAACAGGAACGGAATTCAACCTATTCAAATAGACCAGACCCTGGCATTTTGGGATTAGAGAATGTGTAGATCAACATATTTAGATCTGTGAATTCAAAACTTTCTTTCTGAATCCTTCATCAAATTAGAGTCTGGATTGTGCTTTCTTGGAATGGTGACACAGTTGCAGAATTACAGTCCAGTGACCAATAGAAATATTTGAGAGTTTGCTTAAAACTGTGAATTGAGTGAGGATGGGTATGGGTGGCAGGGGGCCTTCCTTACAGATTTTTGATAGAGAATCTGTAAAAAAAAAAAAGTATATTAGAAATCTCATCTTTCTTCAAAGGCCACTTTAAGTTGGCACTTAAATATGCAACGCCAGGCACAACTCCTCTTGGAATGATCAGGAAGAACATAGATGTCAGATGTGTGTTATGTGTCCAGCTGAGGATAAGGTCTGAACCTAAGAAGAAAAATCCAGAGAAACAAACTGGGGTGAGTAGTTGAGGTCTGAAGAGGCCTTTTTTCACATAAGATTGAAGAAAGAGATGAGATGAGCCCAGTGACAGAAGCATGGGTTCAGTCCCTCCTGCACCTCCTGCTGCCTCCCCTGTATTTTGTGTGATGTACGCTTGGGTCAGAGACTGACAGGTATACTTTGGCCAACTGGGAGGGTTAGTCGCAGACATCTTAGGATGGGTTGTCTGTGTGGTCTAGATCAGGTCCACCTTAAAGAAGACACAGCAGCAAGTGGAAAATGAACCAGAAGATGAATGAAGAGAAAGTGAAACATGTAATGATGAATGCTTAATGCAAAGGGTTGTCTCCATTCAAACCCAGAAGGGTGGACATTTTTAAGTGGAGGAAGTAAGGAAACTCAAAAAAGCGTATGAGAAAGCAAACCATTTCAGCTCAGCCCTAAATCTGGGCACGAATGAAGAATAGTGATTATGAGGGGCCCAACTTAAAACTGCCAAGCTCCAATTTGTCCTGCAGCATTCTGAGCATTGTCAAAGGACCTCTGTGTTGGACTCTCTGTGACGCTTTTCCACCCAGATTCCTTCCATTCAAGGATGAGACGAACCACCCTTGTGATGTAAAAGATGACTATATTTTGGAGTAGGAAGTTAAACAAAACAAAAGCTAAGTGCAAATGGCTGGAAATGTTTTCATATTTTCTAAATATTTTTTAGAGTTAATAGTGAGCAACACCTGACCAGATGTAGGACATGATTGAGGTGTTAACCCAGATTCCAAAACCATCAGAGAGGAAATGACGTGGCAATGATGGGGGATTTCTACTATGCTGACAGAGCTGGATTCATCCACGCTCAGAGCAGAAGCTTGATACATTTTTTCGTTTGTTTATATTTTTTTCACTCAAAGTTAAATGAAGCCTGATACATTCTTGACTAACCTGGCTAGACATTGACCCTCCCCAAAAGAGCAAAAACTAGGAGAGGAACATCTACCTTGAGTAAATTATGAAAAACGAGTGCAAGTAGGTTAGTGAACTGTAGAGGAGAGAAGGCGGCAAAGAGGAAGGAAGCAAATACTTGCTGAACAGCCATTGTGCATCAAGTATCACCCACAGCAGTTAAAATGCAGCGTCTCATTTATTCATCTCAATGCCTCTGTGAGGAAATGCATGACTGTCTCCACTTAGCCTCAGAGAGAACAAGTAACTGGCCTTAGGTCACCCACTTAGTTTTAGCAGGTGCAGGTTTTGGGCAAAGCCCTGACTCAGAGTCCAGTCTTCTTCCACTACCACGTTGTTTCCTTGAGAGCCCTGAGAAAGGATATCTATGGCTTCTGAAGAGTGTCAGACATTTAAACTAGACCTGGAAGACATTTGAGAAAAAGTTCAGTTAAAGCTAGGTCTAAGTCCATGATTTCACCTATAAAATAGAGACCGCTCAAAAGGTTTGAGTGACAAATGATCTCTGCATATAGCCCAGCCTCAGGAAAGTTGGAGAGGTCAGCAAAGATGTTGACATGGCTCTCAAGGAATTCAGCTCAAATTTTAGAAAGATACACAGGAAAGGTAGAAAAGCCCATAATTGAGGAGAAATATGCAAGTGAGGTTACATCCAGGACCCGGAATGCTAAAGCGGAGAAGGAGTGAAGGCTTATGAAAAGTGCTGAAGTGACAAGTGTGGAGGATTTCAGGTGTACTCAAAATAGAAAGTAGAATAAGAAAGGCAACGAACCACTCCAGAAACCAATGGTGTAATGTCAATGGGAAATAAGAAGAAAATCAAACTGATCTGCTCCGACTTTGCTTCCATCATCTTCACCAAGGATGATAATGTTTAGACCTGCAATGTCAGATCAAATTGTTGTAAAAGACGCTTAAAACCCAACTGCCTTAAGTAAGTTTAAATCTCTTGGCCTAAACTTAACTTATGAGCTTCCTGAGAAAGTTGCCAGAAAGGTCACAAGGCTGTATTAATCTGTGACAGTGAAGAATGGCACAGGCTCCCAAAAGGTAGAGTTTGGCTTAGGCTACCTTAATTTTCAAAGGCAGAGGGGAGGAAGGTGAACTCTATGAACCACAGTCTGGCAAGCTTGCTGCAGGTGTTCCAGGACACATGAGGACTCAGCACAAATTCACAACAAGCAGGCCATGCTGGACTCATCTCATTTGTAGAGCTCTTCAGGTAGACCAGTGGGAAGCTGTAGGCAGATAATATTAACAGTTTTTAATGTCCTTGGAGATGAGAAGGAAATTTGGGGCTGGAATATAATATATCAACTAAGTGTATTTGGAACTGGCAAGGGACCATATTCAAGGAGTTGCTACTCATGAAGCCATGTCATCCTGGAGAGAGCTCTCCAGGAGGTTTCAATCACAGTTCTACCCTGTTTAAAATTTCTGTTTTAATGAGAATGCACTGAGCTGACTTTTTAATCAATGTTCCAGAAGATTTAAGGCTGAGAGAAATGACCAAAATACTGCATGTCAGATGTAAGGTTCAAAGGGAGCTTGGTGAGTTAGAACAATGAACTGAATCCAACAAGGAAACATGTAATATGGTTAATATGAAGTTTTACACTTAGATCCCAAGGTGAGTTTCACACATATATATGCCCAAACAGTAGCACATGAAGAGAATAACCTGGGGAATTTTTTTTTGGACTCAAAATGAGTTAAGAGTATGAAAGAACTGCTAAAATATTAACCGTAACCTTTGGTTGCATTAATGAAATGTATTATCTGGAACAATAGAGTTAACAGCCTCTCTATTCTTGCTTGGGTTACACTGCCCCTCAAGAAGTATGCTCAGTTCTGGGTGTACATTCCAAAAAGGACAGTGACAGTTGGAAGCATGGCCAGAATAGAGGAACAAGGATGGGAAATCAGACATACTTAAAGGGACTGAAAGGTTTTGGCCTGAAGAAGAGAAGATGATAAGGAATGGGGCTTCTTCTGTATAGTCTTAGAAGGCAGACCAAGGCCAACTAGGTAGATTTTGAGCAAACTGTAATTCCAGTGATTATAGACACTCAGTGAAAAAATGGGCTGCTTCACAAAGCTGTGTGTTTCCTCTCACTCTTACTCTTCAAATACAGGTTGGACAATCATTTATTGAGGAAGAAGAGGAGACAAGATTCTTGCCTTAAGGTTGCATCACTCCCAATGACTGGTCATCTGTTGTTGTTGTTTTTTTTTTTTTGGAACACTTACTGGGATGGAGAAATTACTACCTAATTTTTATTGCCTCAATGTTTGAGTAAGACCTTACGGAATATTTTTTACTCTCACTTATTAGGTTGCTATAGATCTTAGATAATTGCTGTAATGCTCTTCAGAGTTTGTGACTGTTCCTTGGATTAAATCTGAGATGAATTCTTCTCTCCAGTCCCTGCTCTAACTACAAAATTCAGACTGCTATCATTGCTTTTGCAGAATACAGCAATTCTCTCCTGAATGTACTCTCCCAGCCTTTAGTTTTATGTTCTTTCCAATGCACTTATCACTTTGGCCACAGTATTCCTTCTTAAACACATATTTTATCAAGTCACTACCGTCCTTAAGACCTTTAGTGTGACTTGGTTTCTTCAATAAATGCATAGCGTAATAAAGGTGGGATGGGAGAGCAGGGAGTGGTGGGCTGCTCTGTAATGAAAGAGACTTGAAAGGCTTACCCATCAAATACAGAGTTTGGACCTTGATTGGATACTGATCTGTACGAATCACCTCTAAACTTTCTTATACATCACACTAAAAATCCTTTGATTCATTTCTTAGGCTTTTTTTCCCCCCAAGAAACCATCCTACTTTACCTTTCCACACAATCTAAGGCAATGTTCTTGATCTTTATAACCAAAGATACAGACTGGAAGCACTAATTTGACTGGCCATTCTAATTGATCACTTGAGAAAATAGTGGAGTAATACATTACTCCCTGCATGTGCCATTGCTCTACAGCACCCTATCCTTTTAGTGGAGAAGTAGTGTAGACAATTCTTTATTATCTGCTAATAGATGGAAGCAGATACAAATGTAATTAGTTGATGGATATTTCACCTACTGTGCTACACTGCCATAGCAATGTCTTAAAAGCTTGCTATAAAAAAGTCTAAGAAAAACAGGGAGCTAGGAAGCAATCTTTGAGAAATGTTTGGGGGAAGATTGAGTGGTGAAATGAGAACCTTAAATTCTTCTTCTTTTGATGATTATTTCTTTTTCTTTTTTTTTAAATATATCAATGAATTCACTTATTTATTTTTTTTGACAATTATTTCTTTTACTTTCTTTATTTTTTAAGAGGTAGGGGTCTCACTGTGTTGCCCAGGCTGGTCTCAAACTCCTGGCCTCATGCGATCCTCCCACCTCAGCCTGCTGAGTAGCTTGGATTATAGGCATGAGCTACCACACTGGCTTCTTTTGACAATTGTTTCTAAATTGCATCTTTTAAATTATTTATTCTGAAATAACAGCTTCACTTGTCCCCTAAAGAAATTTTAAGTTGGGTTTCTTTCTTTGCAGGTGGCTGAAATTATGACATGTAAATTCTGGAGATGTGGGATTGCCTCCCCAAAACCAGAGGAGCAGAAAAAACTGGTGTAGAGGGAGAGAGAGATTAAAGCAGGTGGTGAGGGAAGCAGAGGGAGATACTGAAACGGAAGCCTAGGGGTTTTCCAAGCCTTGTTATGGTTGCTTCCTGAGGCCCGGCTGTCTTTCTCCTCTTGGAGTTCTCAAGACACACCTCTGTTCTTATCATAAACATCCCTTGTTGACAATAGAAAGAGAAAGTAAAAGAAAAAACAAGATGAGGCCTAATCATTATCTGAACATCCTTCAAGCTCCTACTAGTTCTATGAGAACTTCCCTGATCACGTCAGCCTGAGCGATGGTATCTTCTCAAGTCCTATAAATGCTTATCATCTCCTCCCCTCACTTAACTCTTATCACAGACTGCTTGCATTATGAGTTATACAGTTATATTTATATATCCCTCAAGTAGATTACATATAATTTAAACCATGATTCTTTTACTCCTTCTTGTTTCTCACTGCACCAAAGAAAGCATATGGTAGACAGATCCTCAATAAATATTTGTTAATTTGATGAGACTGATTCATGCTCAGCAGTTCAAGTTCACTTAGTTATTGAGTTATCTTGGCTTTAATAAAGCAACAGAGCCTAACCATGTAGAAAAATAAAAATGAGATACTTAGTAAAAATAACACTAGGCAGACATAGTAACAGTCTTTAACATCCTTGGGGATGAGAAGAAAATCTTGAGCTAGAATATAATTAATCAATTAAGTTCAATTGTAGCTGGTAAGGAAACATATCCAAGGACATTATATAGATTGGATTATATACCAGTGTAGAAACAGTTTTAAAAGATCCCCTAAAAGAGTGTGCAAGCCAGCCTGGATTAGCCACCTCAAGAAGTTAGAACGTTTGACCAGCTTAACAAATATAATTAGTTGCTGACTCACTGGTGTATGCTATATAATTTGCCTATTCAGTACCCTAAATTTCATGTGTTGACAATCATCTTTGCTAAGTCTTTCCACACTTACATCATCCAGAAAAATAAAGAACTTGCTGTACAAGTACAGGCTTGGGAAAATCTGACTTGGTAGGTGTTCTTGTGAAAATTATTTGGGGGCTTTAATTGTTCTCAAGCTTAATATGAGTCAAGAATTTGCTTTAATTTCTTAAATAGGTTAATTCAATCTTAGACTGAATTAGGCAAATAATCACATTGACTTAGAGTTGGGAGTTTTGGTTATCTAGAAGTCCAATATCTTGCATGTTGCTGGACTTTTTGCTATCCCAAATCATCCAGGATCTCCTTTGATCTGATTAGTCACCATTGAAACAGACCCCTCTATGTAGTACAGCTCAGTTGTTAGGAAATTCTCTAGTATTTTAAACTTCTGTCTACTGTCTACTTTCCTCGCATTTCCAGGTCTTGAGCTTCATTCTGCCCATTGAGCCAAGTCTCACTCTCATCTTTTATCACTGTGGAAAGAAAGGCAGCTATCATAGGGCACCCCAGCTCCCAAGTCTAGATGTAACATCTCCCCAGTTCCCATAATCATTCTCTAAGTCATATGGTTTCTAGATCCCTTGCTGTTCTGCTTGACCTTCTTGGGAAGTTCTATTTTTTAAAGAAAGAGGCCAAGAAAGATAAATTATTTGCTCAAAATCCTACAGTCAATATCAGGGCTGAAATTGGTATCCATTATTTGTAATGAATTGACTCACAACATAACAACTTCTTTTTTACAGTGAATGATGCTGTGTTTTAAAATAGCAGGGAGGGCAGGGATGCTATAAGAATACCTATCATGGATGAGCAATCAGGCTTCACAACTTCTAAGATTTATCTATCTTTCAAATGAAAACGTGTCTACCTTTTCTACCAAAAGGATTGAACAAGCTTGAAGGAAATCAGTATTGTCTCTATTTCTTAGCTAATTAAAATGATAGCTTTTGAAGACTATGCTATTTTATAGAGCTAAGAAATCCAATGTGGGTAATGAGCATGCTAGATTTTTAGTCTGATACATTTAAGATGGTCATATACATTCCCTTTATATGTGGTAAATTGTTTATCAGAACTTATCTTTTTAAAGAATACATAAACACCATATATAGTCTGAGAAATAGCTTGGTACTATACTGCCTTTTTGTCTGAGAGTGAAATATTTGTAGTGACCTTGGCTTCTGTTTATTGTAAAGGTTGAGACTTATGAATTGCCAAGTCAGTCTTAGCAAGGATCCTGGAAATGAGTGATCCTGATTTGACTGTGATTTCTCCCTGAGGTCACTTCTAGGTCATCATATTTTGAGTCTTTATGCCACTTAGTCATGATGGGAATTAAAGTTAACCTGGATTTCCCCATTGACATTTCCACTTGATTAGCTCTGAAATATAAAGGGTATGAGTTCTGTTTCATTCTAGACTTAAGTAGTAGGAAACTTCTGCTTTTCTTCCCAAACATACTCCCTCAAATTTATAGAAGTCAGAAGTCTCAGTAGAATCACACAACAGATGTTTCTGGCATGTGATTTACCCGTAGGAACTATGGGGGTATCATTATAGGGATTTTTCACAGACTCCCAGGGTACGACTCAACAAACTAGAGCCATTTCTCACTAATTCAAACTCATTGGATGAAGAATAGTCTGAATTAGTAAAATCTTTAAATCACATGCTTTCAAAACTTTTTCTTGTAATAATTTCAAATGTACAAAAATAACTACAAAAATAACACACAAAACTACAAAAATACAAACTACAAAAATAACACTAACTACAAACTAACTACAAACTATAAAATAACACAAAACTAACTACAAAAATAGCACAAAAATTATCATATGTCTTTTACCCATATTCCCAAAATTTTAACATTTTTATCACATTTTAAAAATCATTCTGTCTTTCTCTATTTGTCTGTATTCTTTACTGTTTTGGAATCGTTTGAGAGGTTAGCCTTTTATACTTCCTTTTACCTCTTAATACTAAGTATTTCCTAAGACTGAGGGCATTCTCTTACATAAGCACAGTACAGTTATCAAATTCAGGACACTGAATTTCATTTACTCTACCATTCGTATTTTTTAAATTATCTCAGTAATGTCCTTTATAACTTTTTGTTCCCCCTCCAGTCAAAGACCATCTATTTAGCTTCTTTTAATCTGGAACAGTTCTTTAGTTTTTTCTTTGCCTTTTATGGCAAAGACCAGTAATTTTATGGAATGTTTCTCCATTTGGGTTTGCTAATGTTTTCTCATGATGTTTCCTTATGCCTCCCTGGCCAGAAAACTACACAAATAATGATGTGTCCTTCTCACATACCCCAAGCATAAGATATCAGTCTGTCCCTCATTTGTTATATTAATTTTGATCACCTGATCAAACCATTGTCAATTTTCTCCACTATAGAGTTTCTGTTTTCTCCTTTGCAACTAGTAAACAATATGTGGGAAGACACTTTAAGTCCATGCCATTATCCTGCACCTCATCACACGCTTCTTCCTAAACTTGATTCTTGCCCTAATTAATCTTATATATAATGGTTGTAAAATGTTAACTGTACATCTCCACCCACTCTCCCCACATGTATCAATAGGTGTTTTCTTCTATTAAAAATCTCTTGGCCTGGCGTGGTGGCTCACGCCTGTAATCCTAGCACTCTGGGTGGCTGAGGCAGGAGGATCGCTTGAGCCCAGGAGAGCAATGGAGTCTCTCTCTCTCTCTCTCTTTTTCTATATATTTTTTAGTTGTTCAGCTAATTTGTTTCTATTTTTAGTAGAGATGGGGTCTTTCTCTTGCTCAGGCTGGTCTCAAACTCCTGAGCTCAAATGATCCACCCTCCTCAGCCTCCCAGAGTGCTAGGATTACAGGCGAGAGCCACCGTGCCCAGCCTCTCTCTCTCTTTTTCTTTCCTCTGTCTTCTCCCTCTTGTCTCTCCTTTTTTCCCTTTCTCCCTTCCTCCTCTATCTATTAGTAGTATGGATGTATAGATTCCAATTGTATTCCATAGGTTATAATCTGTTCTTGTCATTACAGTTAATGCTAAAATTGTCCCAGATTTGACATGTTGGAGCCCCTTTCAGCTGGCTCCTGTGTACTTTTGATATGTTCCAATTTTTTTAAAAAAAAACAAGATGTTCAAGATTCATAATGTACCTTCCCTGCCCCAGTACTGGAATCAGCCATTTCTCCAAGAACTCCTGTCTCCTTTTCATGGGGAGTGGTATTTAGAAACCAAGATCTGAGTGCTGGATATGTTCATTGCTACTGGGTGTCTTTGCCTCTAGGCTCTTTTAAAGGACAGAGCTAGGAAAAATACACACATACACACACACACACACACACACACACACACACACACACACACACACACACACAAAGGGTTGTCTGTACATGCAATATTATTAATGTGGCTAGTTCCAGAAAAAAAAGCATTGTTGTTTTATTGGGATTTTATTAAATTTATGAATAATCTTAGGGAGAATTGACATTCAAATACCATTAAGATATCCTAACCAAGAACCCAAGATGTCTTTCCATTAGTTCAACTCTACTTTTGTATCTTTCAGGAATATTTATAATTTTCTTCATTTAGGTTTTGAACATTTTTTAAGTTTATTCCTAAATATTTTATCTTTCTTATTGCTATTATAAATGGGCTTTTTTCTTCCATTATATTTTCTAACTGGTTATTATTCATATATATGAAGACTACTGATTTTTTTAATTAATAAGGTATTTTGAAATATAATTAATTTTATTGCCCACATGTATATAATCTCAGTATCTTTTTTTTTTTTTGAAATAAAATTTACAGTCTTTTTTTTTTTTTTTGAGACAGAGTCTTACTCTGTTGCCCGGGCTAGAGTGCCATGGCGTCAGCCTAGCTCACAGCAACCTCAAACTCCTGAACTCAAGCAATCCTATTGCCTCAGCCTCCCAAGTAGCTGGGACTACAGGCATGTGCCACTATGCCTGGCTAATTTCTTTTATATATATATATTTTTTTTTTTAGTTGTCCATATAATTTCTTTCTATTTTTAGTAGAGACAGCGTCTCACTCTTGCTCAGGCTGGTCTCGAACTCCTGAGCTCAAATGATCTGCCCGCCTCGGGCTCCCAGAGTGCTAGGATTACAGGCGTGAGCCACCTCGCCCAGCCTAATCTCAGCATTTTTAATGCTTCTGAGTTTACAAAGTATTTTAGCAAGTTTCCTTTTAGTGAGTGTATATAATAACCTAATCTAGTGAAACAAAATACCTCCTAATATAATGTATTGATTCAGTAAAATGATTTATAGTTAGCATATTAATTGCATGTTTTTTTCTAATGAATGTAATCATTATTTTGTCAAGTACTTTAAATTTATCCACTTCAGTGATACTGCATTTTTAATTTATGAAATAAAGTGAAGAGGACCTATAGGCAGAGATAAGCTTCAACCCAGGGCCTGCCCAAATTCTTTCAAAGATTCAAAATTATGAACTCTTTAATAATATATGTTGTACATGCCCAATAAATACTATCCTAGTGGTGTCAAACATTCATGCTTATTTTATGAGCTGACAGAGCCAAAAGGAGATGTACTCCCTTGACTCTCTTTCAGTTTCATGGCGATGGCTCCCGTTTCATGTGTGTAGGCTGACCCTTTTGTGCTAGCTAATTATCTTATTTTATTTTCTGTTGCTATAACAGAATACCTGAGACTGAATAATTTATAAAGAAAAGAGGTTTATTTTGGCTCACAGTTCTGGAGGGTGGGAAGTCCAATGTCATGCAACTACATCTGGTGAGGGCCTCAAGCTGCTTCATAGCATTGGCAGAAAAGTGGAAGAGGAGAGACAAGTGGGCTAACCCACTTTGTAACAACCCATTCTCCCAAGAACTAACTAACCCAGTCCCACGAGACATACATTAATCCCTCTTGAGAGTAGAGCCCCCATGACCTGTGACCTCCTACTAGGCCTCACCTCCCAACACTACCACATTGAGGCACCAAGACGGTACCACATGAAATTTTGGGGGACATACTCAAACCATAGCACCGAATTATCAATATTTATTGGTAGAGAAAGTCCATAAAATCTGAAAGTGCTACAAAATCCACAAAGATTTTAGGCAAATTACATTATAGTTATTATCGCAGCACTTGAATCCATTTAAAATACAATAATAAGTATATATATTTCATTGTCAGACACTGTTTACTACACTTATGGATTTAGAGGCCCTTTAGGAAGAACTCCTCACATCCCCCTTTCCCTTGGGGCTCCAAGACCCACACCTTTGGTTCCCTTGCAATATATTGTGCCTTTAGGAATGTTATATACAACATTATTAGGACTACTCAGAGACAGATATGGCTGCAACACCTCAACTTTTTCAACAGGAGTGTCTTTCTTAAGTATAACATAAATCCTTATTTAAAAAATGTTATCTGGCTTTACCTTTCATGACGTATGATAGTTTACCATTTTTATCATGTTCTTACCTTCACTTGAAGATTTCCTTAAACTCATTCT
Source organism: Lemur catta (assembly GCF_020740605.2). NCBI lineage: Eukaryota > Metazoa > Chordata > Mammalia > Primates > Lemuridae > Lemur > Lemur catta. Next base: position 124,169,347 of record NC_059129.1, on the reverse strand, counting down.
CAGTTATAGCTTTTGTGGCTAGAACAACTCCCAAGCATATTTTCTAGACTCTCTTCTTTAGGACTGTTTTTAGGTCTATATTTTTTTAAAAGTATAGAACTTCAAATCAGTAAAAGTCATAATCATAGTTTGGCCATGCATGAGAGTTGATTTTCTGTCAACTTCAGTTTTGAAACCCATATGCCTATAAGACATGAATTCCATCAACATGATAAATTTCATGCTAAACATACCCATCTGTAGTACTTAGAGGGAGATAATGTGTAGAGAATCAGCACCAATTCTTTGTTAGTTTAAGAAGATGTATTGAAGAACCTATATCATATTCCTAGTAGTATATAACCACTGCACCAAGAGGAATAATTTACCTCAAATTTCAAAGAATAAATAAACTCAAGAGGACATCACAGAATTCTTTGCTGTATTTATTCATTCATTCATTTATGTATTCAATATGTACTGAGCATCAATCTTTTACCAGAGAAGGTCCCATATGTTGGGGATACTACAGCAAAAAATGTAGATACAGTGTTTCAGGAGCTTATGATCTATGTAAGACCATTCTTGTTGCATTGGCTTAAAAAAGAAAGAACTTCTTGGTTTATATGGCAATGAATATTGGCAATACCATTCCTCATAAACATAAGGACAAAATATAAAAATAACTTATTAATAGTCATGCATCCAAGTACATTTGAAAGAGACTTCCTAGTATGTAAACTGCTGCATGTTGCTATGTGCTATACTATGTTGGGCAATTATTTCCAGGCCATTAGTTCTATCAGTAAATAATTTCTTCTTTAAATTCAGTTTTTAAAAGGGTCCTAAATGAATTACTATACAAACGACAGTGAGAAACTAGTTTTCAAATGAATAAACATGGCTTGTAGTGCTGTCAGGAGCATAAGTAGGAATGTATGGCTCTGTGGAAGGCAGTGGGTCTTCTCCAGCCGCAGGCGTAAACAAACACCCAAGCTAACTGAGCTGTGTTATCTATGAGAATTTAACACTGCCCCTGTGGATGCAATGATGGAAATGAAAAAGGATTATCTGTGGCACAGATTCCTCCTCTCTGAAACAGGAAAAACTTGACTTGAACAAGTTTAGGATAGATGGGGATTGAAAATCCCACACCTCCCCCACCAGCCAGAAGATGAGAGAGCCTAACATGACAATAAGAGGAGACAGTCACAGCTCATATTCCCCTGACATTCAGCCCACACCTAGAGTCACCTATTGTAAGAAAAATCCTGCCCATCCAATGACATCATATAATCGTATATGAAGGAATGGAAAGTGCTGAAAAGAGACTTTTGTGCAACGATTCCAAGGCAATCTGAGAGACTATAGAGACAATTTGTTGCATGAGCTGTGTTTCCTTCACCCTGGAATGAATGTGTTGGAGATACTTTGTGATCTGGGTTCAACCAATGCTCCAACTTCATCTCTTCCCTCCCTGCAACAGCCCAATGCCTTAATAAAGATGCCTTAGGTTAGATGTAACAGAAACCAAACAAGCTAGTCTGCAGAGAAAGGGCATTTGTTAAAATAATGTTAGCATATCTCATGGAATCCAAGGAAGAGGTAAACTCCCCAGCCTCTGGAAGACTGAGGAAGTTTCACAAAGGAAAGTTCCATTCCTCTGTCACTGACATGGCTCAGCTCCCAAAAGCCTGTGTTCTAAATTCCAAAATCTTGAGAAAGAAAATCCAAATGGACTAGCCAATATTTCGTTTAGATTCAGGCCAGGCTGGCTTGCTCCGTGGGCCCTACACCTCAGAGGACCCTGAATATGATAAATCCATGAAAAAAAAAATAAATTTATTGTAAAAACCAGAAGAATATCTTCATCACTGGGATCCTACATGTAGTTCTTGGTACAACACAAGCTGTAATTATAAATCCTCAGGGAAACACTTCTCTATGTATCTTACCATAGGAGCTTGAGTAAAAAGGCAACCACATTTAGATTACATGAGGCTTTGTGGATCGTGCTGTTGTTGATGTTTGAGGCAAACGTCGCTTTAGAGGGCACGAAAGATTTTAGTAGCTCTTGCACATAGAGAAGAAAAAAGGCAAATTAATTAACTTGTCAAATCCTTTTTCATAGATAACATAAGTAAAATAGATCCCCTCATAGAAATTCTGTTTCCTAGTAGTGTTGAACACCTTTTCTCTTAATGTTACCATTTGTGGCACTCATGATTTTAGTGTGGTAATCATAATAGTTGTACATGGCAGCTCAGAAACATTTTGTAATGTTAGGCAATTCAGATTACTTTTAAACATGTATATACATAAGTTCATAACATCAGTTAAACATAGTACTGATTCTTTTCATTGGCAACTAGTTGGACATTGAATGGAAAAATCACAAATAGCCTTGCTTTTATAAAACAAGATTTCATTAAAATTATAAAAATTTAAAAATTTGGCTTGCTTTAACTACCTCTGATTAAAATTATGATACCCATTAATTACAATTTATTTTGCCTTTTAATTTTGATCAATATTTTGAAATATTTTAGAAGAAAAAGAATGTTTTTGAAAACCTTATGAAAACTACACTTAATTTAAAAATTTTTACATACATCTTAAGTTGCAATTTTGAATGACAATGTGATAAAAGTACATTTAATTTTTTAATCCTTTAGGTCCTCAGGAATGACTACAAGTTAAAATCATGAAAGTAGTAGAAAATATAAAAGTAAACCCAAAATAGAGACAAGATACAGAAAATCTTGAAAGAGGATGTTTTCTTAAATTTTTAAAACCCACAATTAAATTGAGCAAATGCTTGTTAAGCATAATCCATGTAAGACTTATGAATAGGATATTACAAATTCTATATATATAGAAGCTTTAATTTACCGATCAAAACAACAAAAATGAACAAGAAAATTGTCCCAGTCAAATCTACAACTTGTAACACCTCAGAGGAAACTAAGATTATTCGAGAATTCATATTAAAGAACATGAATATTCTTTATTAAATGAAGGTTTAATTATTTATCAAAACAAAGAGATTTGAAAATATAATCATTCATATCAAAATCACAACCCAGAAACATCAAGTGCAGCTCTGTGTTTCCCTTTAAAAGGTGAAAATATAATGACATTCATCAATCTACGAGTTCAGTAAGAAAGAGGAAATCCCTGGATATTTACTGTTTATTAGATCATGATCCTGGAAAATGGCCCATGTGTCTTTCTGACAGCGTGAGAATGATTCTTGCGAAACACACTCTAATGCAAAACAATGATTTTGATTTTTCATTGTCTAAACATTGCAGAAAATTTAAACTTCATTTTATATCAAAATGTTTTCAAATGGAGAAGAAAACTGTAGAAACTGCCCTTTATACTTTTATTTCATAAACAAAATATTGTATTATTATTGTCAAATGCTTCACAACCAATCCTCTAAATGCAGATACTTTTTGCTAAAAACACTTAGGGTCTCAATTAAAATAACACAAGATGTCAGTTGTGCGTACGAGCACAAAGAGACAAAATGTGCAATTACTAGAATTTTTTGAAAATTTAAATGGCAAATACTGATAATAGCAAAGAAAGTAATCACTAATATAGAATGTTAGCATGATGTATTTCAAAGAATATCATATATCCCATATTTATCCCAAGCTTTTCATAACACATACAGTATATTTTCAAAAAGCAATGGAAAACTTTTAGTTTAGTAGAAATCATTCAGAAATTTTATGCTGTAATGGCTGAACATATAAGCTGAATAAAAATAAACAAAAACAAATGAGCACCATCTAAAAAAGAGAACTCAAAGTAAGGCTTTTAATTTTACATAATGAAGTATGAAAATAAATCATCCACAAAAATAACTCTAAGAATACTAAGTTCAACTATATTGTACCAGAAACAAAAGTCATGTTGAAAAATAACTTATTATACAAATTTTTTAACTACAAAAAAATTAAAATTAAAGAGTATTTGTTTTATGTATGTTGGAAAAAATTTGAGTTTTGATTTAAGTGAAAATATTTTCAAAATGCAATTTTCAGTGGTAGACATTAATCTAAAAGTTTATCTAGGCAGGTCTATGATAATGGCATCAACATAGTTGGTCTAAAAAACAAGTGTACAAGACAGAATTTGGGACAAAATTTAAGGGGCATTCTTTGTACCATTTAGTGCATAGCTTGAATTTGTCACTGAGATGAGTCTTCCACTGTGTCAATAGCTCAATAGTGATGACACTCTGTGAAATAATTCATTACTATATTAGATATTTTCTTGGTCTGCTCATCACATGTAACTTTTCCACCATAGCCAGACACATAATGAGAATGCTAACTAAATGCTGTTTTAGTAATTATATTTCATTTTTGAGCAAGATATATGAAGTACCCTGGAAGAGGAAAGCAAAACAGTAGAAGATCCCAAATAAAGAGAAAAATCAACATTTGACAGAATATGTACTAATCTTGTATTTAGTTATTTGTTGTAAATTGTTACTTGCTATTAATTATGTTAGAAAAGCTGACAAGAAACCCAGATTTCTTTTGATTAACTTTTAAAGGAATTACAAGTGTCTTTTTTAAGATATTAGAGAAAATGAATTTTTTTCTAAATTGAAAAAAACAGCAGGTGAAATAACAAAAGTGGAATTTCAGTAAACAAAAGGGAAATGAGAATGTTTGCAAATCTATGAAGAAGAGGATTCATGTACCAATTAAGGAATTGCTAAAGTAATTTCTATAGAGATTACTTTCTGAATATGTTATAGGTCCAGATATAATCTTAAATGAAATTTCAATAAATTGAGCCATATCTTATTGCTATTTTCATTTTTTATACCATTACAACATTGAAATTTTTATGACTTACAACACATTCAATTTTTATTTTGAAAATTTCACATATTCTTCATTTATTTTTCTCCACATAATTTACAGATTGGTATAGAAAAGTATTATGTTCCTATTCAAAATACATATATTGTTTTTATAAATAATTTTATATGATTCCAAAATACATTCTGTAATAACAAGGAGGTTATGCCAGATTCTGAACCTTTGAAAATTAAATGCAGATCATTTTAGCATATTTCCATTTCAAATACAAATGTCAAGAACAAGTTTCATTCTTAAAATGTTATTGGTTTCATTTAGGACCAGTTGACAATTTTCAATCATTTCATATTCAATTCTAAAAACTCTTTAATTAAAACTCTTTATAAAACTTTCATTTGGTAAAAACTTGGAATTAATATCAGCTGCATCATATTTTGCCTAATTATATTTTATACATTTCTTGGGAATTTATTTGAAAACTTGCCATTTTGATGATTAGATATGATTCCAGATAGATGTAAAAATTGTGTATAAGGTGCCTACATAGTATTATAATTACTTTCTCATTCTTACCTTTTTAGAATTTTTTAAATTTTATTTTTTAATTGACAAATAATAATTGTACATATTCATGGGTTACATAGTGATGTTTCGATTCATATAATGTAGGGTGACTAAATCAGGGAAGTCAGGATATCCATCATCTCAAACATTTATAATCTCTTTGTGTTGGGAACATTCAATATACTCCTAGCTATTTGTAACTATATAATATATTATTGTTAGCTATAGTCATCCTACAGTGGCATAGAATACTAGAATTTATTCCTCCTATCTAGCTGTAATTTTGTATCCTTTAACAAAGAAATTTTTGAAAGAAGGAAAACTGAAGAAGTACTATATGGATATTGCTGCAACAGACCATGAAAGTTTTGTGATAGTGATACATGAAATTAAAATAGCTTATGATAGATATGATGATCTTGATAATTTATTATATATAGTTTCAGTACAATGAGTAAATAGTATATGTAAATTTCATTGTTCATTATGAATCTAAGTATTGCTTTAAGAATGTTATTGACAATTTCTGTTGCAACCTCAGGAGACTAACATTGACCTAAACTGAAACTAAAAAAAGCTGGGCACAATAATTACTCAAGGAACATTGCCTAATTAAACATTGCTGTGGACAGAATACAAATTTTGTGAAAATCTGAATCATAACAAAAATTATTAATTTGATTAAAATAGAAGGAAAGAAAAATATATCTTATTAAATAAATATATGATAGTTTATGAATGTATGTATCATCATTTTATTATTCAACCAAACATCACTGATCCACCAACTGGATATACTGACTGCATAATAATAATTCAAGTCTTTTATATTTTGCCAACACTCAATTATATAAAAATCATAGCTCTACACACATGTATATGTTTAAAAATGTTGTTACGAAGGGATATATGTTCTAATTTAATATGACCAGGAGGTAGAATGTTATAAAATATAAGCACAGTTACCAGTTACCAACTCAATGCATCGGGGAGAATTTTCCAGAGGAAGTGGGCTAATCTGACACCCTCAACAGGTTATTACTCCACTTATCTATCCCGTTCCATGCTAGAAACTTTGATGTCTCTGTTCTTTCATTCATGCTCTTTATTTTGCCCAACGTCATTATGCATGTGCTCTGCCTGGGAAACTTTGTACCCTTCAAGTTCCAGCTGAAGTCAGCTCCTTTTCCTCCATTCACAGGGGTGTGAATCCCCACATCCCTTTGAGATGTATCTGTTTATACCACTTTTCAAGCTGTGTCAATTATTTTCTGTGAGCTGGTCCATTCTGACAGGGCACAAACTCTTCAGGGATAAGGATTATGACTTTTTCATGTTTGTTTCTAACCTCTAGCTCAGAGCCTTATGCATAGAAGGTACTTAAACATTTATTGCATGAATGAATGGGTTCACAAATAGATTAAGCTTCTGACAAATTCAGAGCCTCTAATATTAATGTCACATATTAATATATTATCTATCATATATAATATTGTGTATTACATAATATTAATATGCTATGTTATTATAGTATTCACCATAATTCCTTTACATCTTAATGTGTTAGAAACATTGACGTTGAAATGAAAAGGAATTTATATTCATGGTACTGCTAAATGTTAATGATATTCAAACCTAAAGCAGTTATGAGTCAAGTGAGATATGTGATGTTTTAAAACTTGTATAGCCTTTTTCCAATTGAGTTTTTAAATTACAAATATAGTAATACTAATAACCACGAGCACAAACACAAAAGGTCATAGGGTAAAAAATGAGAATCTCCTGCCTTCGCAGTCATGCAGTCCAAGAGCTAACTACATGAAACAGTTCGATGGGTTTCTTCTAGATATTTTTGATGCCTTAAAAATATTTTTTTTACACACACATACACAACCACCCACAGGTAATTTTTTTCCTTTTCTTCCCTTTTTATTCTTTTTTACTCAAACTAGGATTTTAGTGTCCAGATCGTCCTGCAGCTTGTTTCCCCACTTAAAAACATTGTACTGTGAATATCTTACTAGACAGTTTTTACAATGTTATCTTCAGGATATGTGAACACCGGAGAGCAAGGCATTTTCAGAGTTCATTTTCAAGATGTTATTATAAGTACTTAAGGAAAATAGGACCATGTTATTTCAATATCTCACCAAGCTTCCTTCACATTTTTCTTAAGACAATCTCTTGAAATGTTGGCTTGGTCTTAAAGTTCTTGGTTATCAAAGCCCAAGTCTCACTGTGACATCACTTGGGAAGTCCAGACTTATCCAGCTTATCCATGGGCAGAAATTGCCCTGGGGATTTCAGGTCTGCCTCATCTGGAAAATTCAGAAAATTACGTAGAAATCACATCAAGAAAACCTTTGCTTTGAAAGTTAATCAAGAGTCATTTATTAACTTTCCTATATATTTTCAAAAAGGAAAGTGTGTGTATACGTAAGCATCTACTTTTTAAAAAAGAGCTGCAGGGCTGAAAATATGATTTTCACTTTCATTTAGTTTGGCAAAGAATTAACCCACCATAAACAAACTACCATGTTACTAAGTAAATATAAGATAGTTTTACTTAGAAACTATTTTCAGTATTTTATTTTGGCTTAGTTGAGAGGAAAGTTAGATATTTAGCTAGCTACCTTCAAACTACCAATAAACAAACCTGGGGTACACTCTGCTAAATAATTATTCAGGCCTGATGCTTACTGGTGATGGTTACAACACACATGCTCTCTTGTTCCCCGGGTTCCTATGACAGAGCTCAGCGCCAGGAATCAGCATAACTATTCTACATCCGCTCAGGCCTTGTGGACCCCTTGAAATTTGACACAGGTTATTATGCCTCTCTGGACTTCTGCTTATTTCACTTCTAAAATGGTGTTGGACGAGATGATCTCTTAGTGCTTTCTAAAATTATGATTTAATCGAATTATAACTTCAACCAAAATTACTAAGGATAATTTGGTTCACCTTTCCTCACACTGAATGAATACAAAGATTTTCAGCTGATTTTAGGGCAAACTGTGAGGTGTCTCTTCTAATTATTTGGAAATAAGATGTTCCCTTTTCTGTTTTAAACTGTGAAGATAACGCACAATGGACTATGACAGAAAGAAGAAAGGTTTGACTGAAAATACCAGCACATCTAAAGGAAGAATGTATCAAAAGAGAGTTTTCGCTACCTCCACCTGCTTCATCTCTCCACAAGAGAAAATAGAGCCTGACCTAAGCAGCAAGGGAGGAACAGGAGAGAAGGAAGTGTCAGGTCAACGTGAAGTGAGTGTGGCTGCCTGTTCCAGCTCAATGCTGTCAAACATTGGAGTCCCACATGATATTGCTCTCGTGGACTGCTCATGTGCTCAGTTGGCTAACTCTGCCATTCCCTTGAGAAAGTAAACACATGTCCAGCCAGCCATCAAGTTGGAATAACAGACATGCTAAAGCCAGCAGCAAAGTTTATGGGAAACAAACTTTTCCCATAAAAATAAAGGACATGTCACAGCTACAAAGTGTCACACAACCCTCTTCTTTGAAGGATTACTGCTTTCTTACTCATGGAGTAACATTTTTCTTTAATACCATAGACTATCAGAAATTTAACTGTTGGAAATTATATCAATAGGGGTGAAACATTCCATTCTTGCCTAGAGGATCTCAGTCACTCGGACACAGTGAAGCAGCCTCAATTTCCAACCCAGGTGTAGCGCTTCAGATAAGAAGTGTCTAGATGCAATATTACACATCAACCTGAACTTTGTGGTTTCCAAGGAAATAGGACCTGAAGTCCATGTCATGGCCCAGACTTGATATTGATCCTTCACCCATAGTCCCGTTTTGTTTGAGCCTATCAAAGCACTCCTTCATTTAATTTTCACCTTAATTCCAACCGTCCCTCAAATGCTATAATACCTTGACTTTTCCCTTGTTTGGAAATGGTTCAGTAAACTTGATTTTTTGGACTTTAGGTCTGTTCCTTTTGAACTTAGCCTGATAGGCCAGGTAGGACATCAGGTAGGTCTACCATGGTAGAGAATGCTCTGTATGATTGCCATATTTCTCAATTTAAGTTAATTCTTTTAACTTTTTAAAAATTTTGATTCCTGCGTATAGTAGGTCTGCCCCCAAGAGAAAGACCCACTATTGGGAAACAAGAAAATAATTTAACTTTTAAGCCCACAAAGGTGCCAAAGGGTTATATCACCAAATAAGTAATGAATGAGTACCTGGTGGATATGTTAGAAGACAGCCCCAGAGATCACCTTGTGTGGGCAAGTATATATTCTTCTAACTTCTGCAAATTCCACAAGGTTCTCATTTCCTTTAATGACCATAACACTACCTGCTGATAACATTGTGGCTCTCTGAGCTGCAGAAATTTGGCAGAATTTTTGTCTATGGAAGTAATAAAATTGACACTATAATTTTGGAAGAGAAAAGTACTTCAGGTTTTGAAAATCAATGCATTAAAAAGTATTTTTAAACAGAAAAGTTTGCAAAGGATCCACCTTAGGGTTTCTCCAAACACAGAGATCCCTTAGAGTGGGTCTTTTCAATCTGGCCTTTGTTGAGTGCTTGGTTTCTGTGGAGGTGCTGCAGGGACTGCTCTGGGGGCTGAAATGAGCCCTGGCTTCAATATAAGCGGCTTATTTAAGATTTGTTTGAATAATATGTTTAGCTACCGAAAAAAGAAAGTTTAAAAATCAATGCCTTAGCGCTGTTTTTATATCCATTTGTCACATAAAGTAGGATGCACTGATTTTAGAATCATAGTGGCCATCAATGTTCCTAACTGCCCTTAAGGAAAAAAATGTAGTTCTCAAGAACTTTGGCTTTGAAAAGGTGGTTGGAAGCCAGATGGGGGTGGAATTGAGTTCAAACTTTTCTCATTTACTTAAATTGGCCCCAAGAAAAATGGGACATGGTAATGAAATTCAGTTTCTTTCCAACAGAAGGAAGTAGTACAAATATTAACTTGGATGGGAACGTAGTCCTGAAGGATTGAGAACTGAGGACAGGCATTGGAAGTTTAGAAACTAGAAATGAACATAAATGCCATTTGGTTTTATTTTTCCTTGCCTAGAAGTAAATAACCACATTGTTTTGCTCACTTCCCAGAGGTTTGGCATCATTCTTTTCCTGCCTTTCACCCATCAGCTTAGCTGTCCACTATACTATTTCCTTTTTGTGCTGGAAACAGGAGTTCTCTCTTTGAGATCCAGGTTAACTGTTGCCCAGAAGGCCCCAGGACTCTGACAAGTCATGAGGACTGATGTGACTGCACTCTCCGGGGCTTGGGGAGACACGCAAGAATCTCTGAGAGGCAGGGTGGGGAACTGTGCTGGCCTTGGCATCTGGCATGAAGACCTTATAACTGTTTATGTGTCTGGGCTTCAGTTCAGTCCTTAAAGAAGCATTGAATTTGCAAATGCTAGTAAGCTCTGCCCAGTGAAAGATGGCATCAATCAAACAACCTGGGTGTGTATGCTTTTAGCCTGTCAAATCTCCTAGAACACAAAAACAAGAATCAAAACAAAAACTTCTAACATTAACATCATGCATGCTTTCATTCTACCTAAATATTTCCTCAAAAGCCACTAAAGAATTTCTAAATCAGGCACCATGCTCTTTTTGTTCCTGTGCATTATAAATGTGTTACTCTTTTGGGAGCAGAGTGAATGGTGCATGTGAAGAGACAACTCATTTGGGATTCCCGAATCCCCAAATGCCACACCTGGCTCTCCTGTCAACGAGGGTGTGTTTCTTATCCTTACTGAGTGAGTTTTCTCCCTTTAAAACTTGAAAATTTTAAAAATCTATAATTATTGGTTCTCATATGTCTTAAAAGATTATAATAGGTATAAAAGGTGTTTATATGTTACATGCATATCTGAGTTTAAAAACTCACTAGAGTAAAATGTTTATATTTTACCTTCCCTTGTTTCTTCCTCTTTCTGTGAATATGCTTTTATTTTTCTAACCTAACTTGTCTTTTCTGGAGTCATAGAAAAGTCCTATCACACCCAGTTCATATTGTGAGAGAACAGGCAAGGGTGGACTAAATAGCTTAATCCAACAAGATAGTTGGAACTTGGTGTTGATGTCACTTTAGTGTAGGGGCTGACAAACTAGACCCATGGCACAAGTCCAGCCCATGATAAATATAATTTTATCAAAACAACCACATTTAATCATTTATATATTATCTGCAGCTGTTTTCCCACTGCAATGGAAGAGTGGAATAGTTGTACACAGTGACATTGTGGCCCATAAAGCCTAAAATATTTACTATCTTTCCCTTTACAGAAAAAATTTGCTCACCTCTGCTTTAAAGAAGTTAAATGTGATTCTTTAAAACAATCAACAGCAAAAAAATTTACTTTATTTCCCTATTAAAAAATCATAGAATGACCCAAAAAAGGAAATCAACAAAAATATAAGCACTTGAGTTAACCAGGGAAAAACTCAGCTATAATTTTTACTGGCAATTGAGTATTGCCTCATACAATATTAATTGAATAGAGCATAAAGAAGTAAAGTCTTTAATTTTTTAAAGACTTTCTTTTTCTCAAGTTTAATCATTTTCCCTTTAAGCATGAACTAACATTTTTAGGTAGAGAAGCAGTAGTTTCATAGAAGGGAAGCATGCATTCAGTTTTCATTTAATTTTTAGCTGCCCCTTAAGTGTCACCTCTCCCTGGGTTCTGTCTCTGGTGCTGCTTTCTGCAGTCTCTCCAAGTAGGAGTTAAAATTCTAAGAATACATGAGCCTTCTTACCTCTCAGACATTATATAAAATCAGAATGCTCTTCTTTCATTTGCCTTAATACATGATTTAAGCATTAACTTCTCAGTTACCCGCCTTTAAACATACATAACCGAATGCCTTACCCTATCAGAATCTGCATATTGCACAGATCATATGTGTTATGACTTTTTTTCTCATTGGCAAATCTTCCATATCAGGACCACTGTCTCTGCAGTTCACTTGGCCTTTCCTCAGTGTCACAAGATGGAAGCTTGAGTTGCTAGTTCAAGACAGGAAAAACAGGACAGATGACACCTTATCAATTCCCTTTCAGTAGGAAGTCCAAAAGCCTTCTCAGAAGCTTCCCAAAAGTTAGGCTTTCTTTTCATTGGCTAGAACTGTATCTACTGTCTCCACCTAGTGGCCAGTATATTTTCTTGGGCACCTCACTGTCCTAAACAAAATTGGGGTTCTGTTAGCAATTGAGAAATGAGAGGAGGGATAGTGGGAAGGCAACTAACAACACATACTACAAAACTGTAGAACTTGTCTAAGATAAGTGAATCCCATGAACAAATGTGCATATAAAATAATGTTTTGATTGCTGTTCATGTTATGGGAATTATTCACTAACTCAATAAATATTTGTGAAACACCCAAAATGTCCTAGGTCTAAGAATTCTGCTCTGGACCCATTTTGATTCAAAATGATCTGGCTCATGCCTGTAATCCTAGCACTCTGGGAGGCCAAGGCTGGAGGATCACTTGAGGTCAGGAGTTGGAGACCAGCCTGAGCAAGAGCGAGACCCCGTCTCTACTAAAAATAGAAAGAAATTAGCCGGGCATGGTGGTGCCCACCTGTAGTCCCAGCTACTTGGGAGGCTGAGGCAGGAGGATTGCATGAGCCCAGGAGTTTGAGGTTGCTGTGAGCTAGGCTGATGCAACAGAGTGAAACTCTGTCTCAAACAAACAAACAAACAGACAAACAAAAATGATCTAACCTAAATCAAATAGTGAATCTTAATATCCTTTGGTGGTATACCAGATTCGTCAAAACCAGTAACTACGTTTGACAGTTACATTGAATGAAATAAAACATAAACAAAGATGTTGGGTAATCAAATTGAAACCGAGCTGCCTCCAGCCCCAATTGACTGGGTCAATTAATGACTAAAAAGTCCTTTCTTAAAGTTTAAAAACAAATTGTCTTGAGACTGAGATTAAGGGTTAAAAAGAAAGGCTTTTCTCCCTCTCAATCTTTGGCGGTGAAACAAAGAGATTGGTGGGAATTTCACAGAATTAATGTGATAGCTCTTGTCTTCTGATCACTAATGAGTAAACTGGATGAAATAAACCTCCCTTCTTTGCCAAGATGCTTTTCCTCCCTTTTGATGGAGTAATAATCATTTACCTACAGCAGTGCAGACTTACTGGCACATAAATGTTATTCATATTCAGAAAGAACAACGCATTAAAAACAGGAACAGAAATGGGTGGACTAAGATGGTATTACCGGACTTTGAGCTCTGGAGTGCAAATTTAATCCTCTATTGTCATAACCTCCCAGGGACTATCCAACCTCTTTTATTTCACTGGAATTCAATTGTATTGACTGTTTTCAAATAAATGGGTAATTGGCTGAGGATTAAAACTATGTGGTGATATGAAGACCTTTACTATGAGGTACCTTTAACAGGACTCAGATTGCCTGTCAGAGATTGGGATAGTCAAAAAAGCAAAGAAAATTACCAAGGATTTCAGGATTCTGCATTACACTCTGTTGTCTGAATCGCTGAGGCTTGGTTACCTCAACTATATCTAAAGTTTTTTCCAAGTGCACTATGAACGAAGGGTAGTAGATCAGTTTCCACAAACCCCTGGCTAATAGCACAGCACGCTTATCACAGGGGTTCTGCAGAGCAGGTGGAGTCAGGAGCCAGGACGTGGCAAAGCACCTGGGGAGCCTTTAAAAATACCAGTGTCTGACCCCCTAACTGCTTAATGAATGTGGTCGATTTCATGAGCAAACAGAGTAAGAATTTTTAATAAAACCATGAAAGTATTAATTAAGTGAAACATAAAGTCTCCTTTTATGCATACAACTTCCTTCTATAACATCCCTGGAAAATAGTTATGAAAACATTGAATACCAGCAATCATGAGAATTTAATTATTTCCCAAGTAACTCATTTAATTTTCTAGTAAATTGAATTGTTTGGGATATTATTCTTATATTAAATAAATATCTATTTCCCTTTAAATTCTAGAGTGCTCTAAGTTCTGCCATCTGGAGACAGGAAAAATAAATCTTGTCCTTCTACATCAGAGCCCTTCAACCATTTGATGGCGTTTCTCCACCTGTCTTAAATACACCCTGGATCTTTGTTCAATTATTTTCTAGATGGCTGAGTTTCAAATCCCATCACTATTCTGTATGCATTTCTAAAGAAAAAGCTCCTAATGGACAATATTTAATTTAAATCAGTGGCCAGAATTCTTAATAAGTTCTTCTGGGTTGGGGCCCAGAGACATTGGTAGTCGTCTAAGCTCCCCAGGTGAGTGTAATTGCAGCCAAGGCTGAGAACCTCTGAAGGTGTGTGGCCCAGCTCTGAGGTTGGAACCTCCACTGTGGGAGAGAGCTTCAACTGGGCAAATGGAATAGCTACCTTCCTTGTTCTAGACGATAAAATTCTGTTGAGGCAACCTAAGTCAGACACGGGATTTTAATAACAATTAAGAACACTCTAGGCTCATACTGAACTTATGATCAATCCAAACACTTACGTATTTCTCTTATGAATTTCTGTGAAGTTATACTCTCCTGGTGCTGTATATATGGAGTTGAGTTTTGAACCTAAGGCCAGATTTTTTTTTTTTGGTTTTTTGTTTTATTTTCTTTTGTTTTACTTATTGCCTATAACTGTATTATTAGTAGTATCAAAGAAAATAATAGTTGAGCACTAACCATGTGCTATGCATGGAGCTAAATGCATTGCCTTTTAATCCATTATTTTATTGAGTCTCCATAGCCTACTGGAAATATATTATTATCCGCATTTTACAGGTGAGAAAATTGAGGCTTAGATTAGATTAGGTCCATCACCCTAGTCTGTCAAAACAATCTGAGGTTTCTATCAGACTAGTCTAAATTCTTTCTTTATATGTAGAGCCTCCTTCCTAGCACAAATGTCAACTTTTGAGCAGCACTCACAGGTGTGAGCTGTGCACCATGTAAATCCCCTTCAGTTAGTTGTTAAAATGGGGAACAGGAGGGAGCCTCATTGCTGAGTTTTACCAGTAGAGACCTCCATCCATGATGCTCTAACCAGCATGTTAGAGTTACATCAGTGCAAACAACTGTGTTTCCATCAACTTGGACACATTTTCCCCTTTTGTCTGCAAGGATGTCATGGGACCCTTCGTTGATGCTATGCCAAAATCTGTATTCACTGTTCCTAGTTCTCCAGTAAACTCATAAATCAAGGCAGTGAGCACTGTCCAGATGGACTTGTTCTAATGAACCAGATGCCGTCTCCCAGACATCACCAGGTCTCCCTGGGATCACCATGTCATTATCACAGACCATCCTTTTAATACATTGCCCTAGAATTTTACCTGGTACCAACATCAGTTTTGCCAATCGATAGATGGCAGAGTCCAAATCAATGTGTTATGTGCTTCCCTTTTCTTTTTTGGATACCTCCCTTGCTCTCTGTGAGTGCTCAACGATCATTTTAGGCAGTTAAGAAACCTGTCTGTTTTCACCCTAACTTTCCCAAGCTACTGAGACCTTTAATCAGCTCCATTTGATCAGCGACATCTTTTTCTTTCTTTCTTTCTTTCTTTCTTTTTTTTTTTTTTTTTTGAGACAGAGTCTCACTCTGTTCCCGGGACTAGAGTGCCGTGGCGTCAGTGTAGCTCACAACAACCTCAAACTCTTGGGCTCAAACGATCCTCCTGCCTCAGCCTCCCAAGTAGCTGGGACTACAGGCATGTACCACTGTGCCCGGATAATTTTTCTATATATATATATTTTTTTAGCTGTCCATATAATTTCTTTCTGTTTTTAGTAGAAACGGGGTCTTGCTCTTGCTCAGGCTGATCTCAAACTCCTGAACTCAAACGATCCAGCCGCCTCGGCCTCCCTCCCAGAGTGCTAGGATTACAGGCATGAGCCACTGCGCCTGGCCAGAGTCATCTTTTTAAAAAATCCCAACAAATCCCAGCCTCCCGTTGACTGCCTTTCTCTCTATATGTGTAGCCTTCTCTGTGGAGAACACTGCACTGGGGGGATGCTCTGCTTTCACACTGAAATCTAACAATATTACATCACTGCCTCAGGCAGTGGGCAAATCGCTTCCTTGTTTTTCTTGCTCAAATAAAACTTAGAACTGCACTTGTACTTTCCCTTCATATTTTCCTAATATTGAGTTTTGTATCCTTTTCAAGTTTCAGCTCATTCTGGGCGGTAGCCTTCCTGACACCTTAAGCTCATAATTGTATGCTAAGTGAAGGTTTGGCCCAAAACTACGAATACAAGGCTAGCTGACAAGTCAGATATAAATTCCAGCATCAAAAGGAAATATGCTATCTGTCCAGTCTTTTTCCTTTTATGAACAAGTCGACCACCTTCATACTAAATTCCAAATACATGTAAAATCACTCTTCTGGGAACTTTCTTGGTATGCAAGTATCATCTTTCTTGGTTTTACGTGCAAAGAAACAGGTCCACCAAATCCTTCCAGAAGCTAGACGTTACCAGGATCATGAGTCAGCCCCCTAGAATCTGATTTTGAGGTGAGGGCCCCTTGCAGCCATCTCAGCTGATTCTCAGATAAGCTGTGGGTGACAGTGGTCTCACCACGTCTTTCCAACTGGCAGAATGAAAAAGAATTACAGGCAGTGCTAACAATGGTGATTCTATTTTTCCAGGAGCCTGGATCAACAACAAAAAACACTAAAGACCACTGTGGTATATCAAAGACTCAGGAAAAGCCTACTCATGTCACTGGGAGGTATTTTGTTCCAGAGAATCATTTTGCAATCACTAATATGTCTTACTTCCTCTACCACCAGACAAACCTAGGAATTTGGGGTTGGTGAGTCACTTCGAGGTTACTTTGTAGGCCAAATAACTGAAAGGTCTTCAATCAATGAGGGAGCTACACAAGGACTTCTGCAGTAGACTGTGGCTTCTGCTCTCCAATCGTAAGGTTAGAGAGTTATACACCATGATCAGTAAGCCCTCTTGTAGGGAAAACACACTGTCAATGAGTACCACGGTTGCTCACAGAATTTCCTCTCTCCACCTCCCTGCCATCCCATACCACACCATCCTTGGCCTGTTTTCCCTTACAGGACTTTGCATGTGGCATGGAGACAGTCTCCTTTTCAATTTGTTTTCTAAGGTTATTATGTGGTCACCCAGAGAAGGACTAAGCTTCATTCAGGTGCCTGTCCTCCCACTCTGGGCACCAGAATCTGATCTGCTGTCAGTGGTCTAGGCAGTAACAAGGCCATGATGCCTGCCTGGGCATTCTGATCTTCAGTTGAAGCATCTTTTATTTTTTAACTTAAATTTTTTTGTATTGGAAGTGCAATGTATATGCGGAAAAGTCCACATATCTAAGTATACTGCTCAACGAATTCTCATCAACTGACCTGTCACCCAATCAAGGAACAGCCCCCAGATACTCCCTACCTGCCCTCTTCCAGCCTTTCCCCACCCCCTCAACCAGGTCAGCACTACCTGGACTTCTCCCAGTGTAGATTTGTTTGGCCCTGCTTTTGAACTTCGTACAAACAAACTCACACGCCTTCACATTTCTGTGTCTTGCTTCCTTTTTTCAACAATATGTAAGATTCATCCATACTGTTGTGTGTAGTAGTAAATTGATTATTCTCATGGCTGGATCCATTCGATGAATATTCTTGATTGTTTTGTCCCTTCCACTATTAATGTACTTTAGGTAGTTCCCAGTTTGGGTCTATTACAAACAGCACTGCTATAGATACTCCACGCTTTTGTGATCATATCTTCCCATCGCTGTCCGATGAACCTAGGGATAGAATGGCTAAGTCCTAGGTATACACACATTCAGCTTTAGTAAGTACCGTTTATTTTTTCATTTCTTTCTCCTCCTCTTTTTCCCTCTCCTTCTTCCTCTTCTTCTTTAAGCATCTTTTTAACAAGATAAAACCTATGTGTGCTCAGACAGCCCCATGTTTACATACAAAGGACAAACCTCCATGAGTGCCAGAAATTAGCCAGCCTCGGGCTCTTCCCCAGCACTTTTGGAAAAGCCAATCCTGGTCACTCTTCCCCCTAGGGGGTGAAGTGGCCAGCAGCCTTGCACACATTTCACGTCAGCTTGAGGATATTGTGATCCTGAGCTGTGCAGAAGCAAAGTTCTGCTAATAAACAGATAGACAGAATATCTGTATTTATATACAATGTATGCCAAGGGCTATATGTATCTATACATATATGTATCTATACACATATGTATACACACACACACACACACACACATACACACACCCCCTATATGTAGCTCAGCATCAAGAAACCTAGAGTTTGAATCCTCCTTTCACTCTTTGTTGAAGGGTGACTTTGAACAAGTCAGTCAACTCCTGTTTCCTCCCTGTCCTCATCTGCAAATTTAGATGAATAATCCCCACCTCCCAGGTTACATATTAGGATCACATGATATAATACATGTAAAGCACTTAAAACCAAGGCTGGCAGGGAGGCAGCACAGAGGTGTGAGCTAGAAATACTTCAGTATGAAAGTGAACATTCCTGAAGGCATTTGTGTTCAGGTTAGTGATCATTTCAGTTTGCACACCCCCCCAACCCCCCCCACAATGGATATGTGTTTAGTTATCTGTGCCATGGGGTTATCTCAGGACACAAAACGGGGTCAAGGAAGGGTCTGCCTGGAACAAATTCAACTCAGGCAGAAATGGTTTATAACTTTTAAATGGCATTTTTTTTCAGCTTTAAAAAATATTAGAGTGAGGTTGTAGTCAGTACATAGAACACATCATTGAAGTACATGAAAGGTGAGGGGGGAGAGAAAGAGAGAGAGAGGGAGAAAAAGAGAGAGACAGAGAGTGGCTGAGGGAGAGAGAGAAAGAGACTTTTAGAAAAAGAGAGAAACACTTTTACTTTTAAGTCATTCCTGTTCCCAATAGTTCAGTGAACCCTTTGGATCTCACGGCAGTCTATTACTCATACCAATAACTTTAACACCAGTAACAATTGTATAGCACTTACTAGTGCTAGGCAACATTCTAAGCCCTTTGCATGTACTGGCTCATGGGACCATCACAGTAACCCTACAAAATAAAAGTGATGTTATTATCCCCATCTGACATAGGGTGCAGCTGGGTCACAGAAAGACTAAGTGTGCACTGCCCCATCTTGCACAGCTGGCAGGTGGGAGTCCTCACTCTCAGCCTCACACTGTCCTGCCCTGCTGCCTTTTGAAGGATGGCATGTCCTTGTTGCAGCAGGGTACTAATACAGGCTGCAGGCTATTCTCAGTTTCTCTCCAATGGCTCAAAGTTCAACCTTGACGGGTTTCCACTACCTCTGATTCAGCCTTGCACATGGGTGGTTTCTATGGAGATGTATTTTCCTTTAATTTGTGCATCCTAAAAAATTCCTGCCATTAGAATCTCTTAAAGATAGTGACTTGATATTCCATCATTCTTTCTTCCTTTTTTTCTCTCCCTTTTCCACTCAGTTACCAATGCCTTTCTCTTTCCTTATTATTTTCTTTCTGGAGGTGGTAAAAGGGATTTTATACATTTTCCTGCTTTGCTGGAGAGATAATAGCCCACAGTTTCAAGTACTTGTTATGCTCTAGGCATGGTGCTGCGTGCTAGGCACCGTGCCACATGTTTTGCAAGGTTACTTCATTTGATCCTCATTAATATTATTCTCACTTTACAAATGAGAAAATGGAAACCTAAGTTTAGTTACTTGTCCCAACCTGGAATAAGTACGTCACCAGGTTAGGAGTAGAACTCAGGACTGACTAGGTGCTGCCAGTCTAGGACTCTAAAGCCCTTGCTTGTCACCACTACACTTTCTAACTCAAACAACTCAGTTACAAAAAAGAACCCAAATAATCCAATTTAAAAATGAGCAAAAGACCTGAATAGACATTACTCAAAAGAAGACATACAAATGGCCAACAGGTATATGAAAAAGTGCTCAATATCACTAATCATCAGGGAAATACAAATTAAAACCACAAAGGGATATCATCTCACCCGGTTAGAATGGCTGTTATTAAAAAGATCAAAAAATAACATGAGGACAAGGATGTAGAGAAAAGGGAACTCTTATAAACTGTTGGTGGAATGTAAATTAGTGTAATCACCATAGAAAACAGTATAGAGATTTCTCAAGAAAACCAAAGTAGAACTACCACTGCTGGGTATTTATCCAAAGGAAAAGAAATCTGTATATCAAAGGGGTACCTGCACTTGCATGTTTATCGCAGCACTATTCACAATAACAAATATATGAAATCAGCCTAAATGTCCATCAGCAGATGAATGGATAAATAAAATGTGGTCTATACACAGAATATAATATTATTTGGCTATAAAAAAAGAATGAAATCATTAGCTGGGCGTGGCGGCACGTACCTGTAGTCCCAGCTACTCAAGAGGCTGAGGCAGGAGGATCGCTTGAGCCCAGGAGTTGGAGGTTGCAGTAAGCTATGATGACACCACTGCATTTTGCCCCATAAAAAAAGAAATAGAATGAAATCCTCCTCATTTGCAGCAACATGGATGGAGCTGTATGTCATTATGTTAAGTGAAATAAGCCAGGCACAGAAAGACAAATATTGCATGTTCTCACTCATATGTGGTAGCTTAAAAGGTGGATCTCACGAAGGTAGAGAGTAGAATGATAAATACCAGATGCTGGGAAGAGTCTGGCGGGGAGGTAGGATAAAGAGAGGTTGGCTAAGGGCACAAACATACAGTTAGATAGAAGAAATAGTTCTAATGTTCAGTAGCAGAGTAGGGTAACTATAGTTAACAACAATGTTTTGTATGTTTCAAAGCAGGTAGAAGAGAGGACTTCAAATATTCCTAACACATAAAAATGATAAATACTCAAGGTGATGGACATCCTAAATACCCTGGCTTGGTTATTACACATTTTATGCATATAAAAAATCCACACGTACCCATATGTATGTACAAACATTACGTATAAATCAAAAAATGATAAATCCAAAATGCTGGGGGAAAAAAAGTTAAATGTTTGGAGTACTTGATATGCAAATTACCATGATTTAATCATTACACAGTATACAGGTAACAAAATATCACATGTATGCCCAAAATACGTACAACTATCATATACCAATAAAAAAGTTAAAAAAAAAAACCTAGGCAGGATAAAACCTCAGAGAAAGAGCCTCCCTCCCTCACACGGAAGGTGTTTGTTAGAAAAATTCCCTGTGCTGCCTTAAAACTATGGAATCATCTCACACCTAGTTGGTCACATCCATGCCATAAAGATGCAGTTTTTTCAATATCACCTTCAGAAACATACCATATGGCAAAATATTTTCTCATAAACCTTATGCTTTAACAGAGAATCTTTCAAATAAAAAGAGATTTCAATTTAGTAGCAAGAAAATATGTCCATAATATATATCACTGAGTAAATTAGCTTATGAAAAATTATGTATAATATGGACTTGTTTTTGTAAAAATAAAATAAAAATATACAAATGAATATATAAATATAAGTGTGTATATATAATAGATTCCTATATCCCTAAAGATTTTCATAATTTTAAAAAGCCAAGTCTTTTTAGTGAAATTCCATTTCACCTGGTATTAGATAATACCTGGTATCGCTCATTAAGTGTCTTTTTTAATCTAGAAGTTATCATAATGGTTGATATGACTGTAGCACCTTAGTTTTCCAAATGCCCTCACATACAATATTTCATTTGATCTTTCCATCGTCACTGATGAAGAAAATAGGGCAGGTGTTTCTAGAGCCACATCTAGATAAAGGAACAAAAGTTTAGGGCTGAAATGACTTCTCTAGACCCTGATTGCCTAATTAATGAGCGACAGGGCCTGGGCATGACCCCACATCACTTGTGAATGAAACCAGACACCATCAGCACTACTAAAACCTTTAAGTGAAACTAGAAAATAAGGGGGAAAAAAATCTTCCTAAAATATCAGGACCACTTTTTATTCAGTATATTACAACAAATTTTACACTGAAAGAAAAATAAAATGTAAAGAATTTTGAATTTTAAAAATATTTTCCAATGTTTGCTATTGGAATGGCAATGTTTGCAAAGCATCTCTGAATGGTTTTTAGAAGTTGAAAAGATGAGATTATTTATATCGGAAGGATTTTGTGTCCTATTTACTGTCATTCCTTCTCTGCTTGCTGGAAATGCTTGTGCATTTTTGCTGCGATACGAGTAAAATTTTGCAATCTGCCCAAGGACCAGAAGAGGGCAGTGTGAGCTAACAAAATAGACACCTTGCTCCCTGACCGCAGGAACTGCACTGTTCTGCCCTGGCACTGTCTGTGTATCATCTTTTATACCAGTGTTTGCAACAACAATAACAAGAAAATTCAATGCAATAACTGCAACGGAAGGAATAAAGGAAGGGAGGGAGGGAGGAAAAATTTAAAAACTTCATTATTGAATGAAGATAACATAAAAAAGTAGGAAGAGAATATTTTGAAACACTTGTTGGCATGAGCTCGATGCTAAGTACCACAATGTAAGAGACAAAAGCCCTGACCTGGAGGGGAAGACTTAAGAAACCAAGCTCTGTCTCCAACTGGCTGCATTTTTGTGGCCTCTGTTTATCAGTAAAATAAATCCTTAGGTCATGCTAAGACCCAACTGGTTCCCAAATTTTCCAGGTCTTAGATGATGGCAGCCTGGTACAAAGGCAAATTTAAGCACCCAAAATGAAAAAGTACAGCAAAAATGCCAGTGTGTTCCATGTATACCTGAAGTAGATACTTACTTATGAATAATACATTTCTATTGTTCATTCTCTCAAGGGCTACAAGAAAAAAATATGCTCATGAATCTAGAAAAAAGTTAAATAAAAAATTATCTTAGCTCAGTGCAGTGGTTCACACCTGTAATCCCAGCACTTTGGGAGGCTGAGATGGGAGGATTGCTTGAGGACAGGAGTTTGAAAGCAGCCTGGGCAACATAGCGAGACCCTATCTCTACAGAAAAATTAAAAAATTAACCAAGCTTGGTGATGGGTTTTTATAGTCCCAGCTACTCAGGAGGCTGAGGCAGTAGGATTGCTTGAGCCCAGGAGTTTGAGGCTGCAGTGAGTTTTGATCACTCCATGCCACTGCACTCCAGCCTGGGTGACAGAGCAAGACCTTGTCTCTAAAAACAAAAAAAGAAAAAAAAATTAAAAAATTATCTTATTATTAATTGGAGTATTTTCCATCCCTAGAGTCCCAACATTCAACTTTGGTTCATGTCCAAAGGACTTTGTATGCTCAGTAGATGACTATCACAGAGCCTGGAGACGGGCAGGCACAGGGAAGTTAGTGGGATCAAAGGTCCAAATGTGGAGACGAAGTTTATATGTTACATAATAAGAGGAATATATTAAATGCCCAGAAAAAAAAGACATTGCTTCTGGCTGGGAGCGTTGGAGAATGAGGAGTGTTTGAGATGGACCTTACAGGATTTTGATTTTGTAGAGGCCGGATTGAGATTTAATAGGCAGGAGGGGAATATCAGGTATAGGAAACACAGAGGTGGAGGTGTGGGGTGTGTTTGGCATGGCATATAGAGTCTTTTCCCAAGGCCTGGAGCACAGGCATGGGGTGGGAACAGGATAGGGAAGGGTGGTGTGCAGGAGGAAGAGGCTGGAAGGGACAAAAGGGATTAGAGGGAAGAAAGATGCAGAGCCCAGAGAGCCTTGAATGCCATGCTAAGGAGTTTGAACCACACATTCATGGGCTTAGTTTTTATACTTCAAGTCCCTAAAAGACTAGGATTGCATTCTGTAAACCAAGCGAAGGCAGGGAACATTACCAAGCGTGTATGTCTAGATGTTATGTGTATGTTTTATGCATATGGACATGCAGGTCTGATCTCACAGCTAGGTGGCTGCATCCATGAGCACATTGCTACTGCCTCTCTGGCAAAGATGATGAGGATGGTGATACCAAATGTTAAAACCCAGATGGTTAATCAGAATATTAGTGTCACCAGAACTGGTCAAGCAGGCAGACAAGCGGCAGTTTTTCTGAGAGACCTTCACTAGCACATGGTGGAATTGGTGAGACAGCCATGAGCGGCAGCAACAATACAGCATAGCATTAATTTTGCTTCTACTATCTTACAGACATCAGGTGAAATCAGTCCCTTCCACTGAAATATGTGTTCTGTTCTAATCTTCTGGAATTGTAGCCTACATCAATATTCATTTTAGAAATATTAGGTTATTATGAATGATAAGAGTTTTTTTCCTCTAAAAATAAGCTTCTTTGTGTTTTTTCACATGATATATAGACTGGATGATTTGGTTTGGGACTCAGATAAATGCTGTTGGGAAAACATGAGAAGATAAAAATTTTGTCTGCACCTGGGTGGCGCTAATGCATTTTAGCTGGAGGATGGTCTGGGAATTTAAAGAGAACACTTTGAGGTATCCATGGTTGTATATAATGCAGATAAAATGTATAAAAAAGAAACTAGATTTGTTCCTCTCCCTCAGTCTTTGAATATGTTGCTAGTCCAATGGATCTTAATAATCTTAGTGAAAGACACTTTTGAAAATTTAACCAAACCTGGGATCCCTATCCACAGAAAAACACACATATCTAACGTGTTACCTTCATTTTCCAAGGAATTTATCAACCCTGAAACTCAGTAGACTCAAGTTCAGGGTCCTTGCCTTAGACATTTGGAAAATAATGAATCACTGTATCCCCAAAAATGTATCCCCGAAAATATTTTCCACCCCATGTTATGCTTCTTCCATTTTTATGTTTAGAACAGTGATCATTTTCTAACTAAGTAATGACTTTAAAACCCAAAATGTGGTTTTATTTAGCATTCTGGGGAAATTATGTAGCCTACGATCTCATATATACATATATAAATATGTTTTCATTCTGACTAACCCAAAATAATGCTGGGGGAGGAGATAGTTGAAAGCCTTGTTTCTTAATAGAAACAAAACTAGGATTGTCTTTTTGTAATGAAAATTTGCAGTCAAATTCCATTTTTGTCTTTTATCTTCTGATGTTTATAAGGCCCTAGCAAGAAAAGACCCAGATGGCTTCAGGCTCATGTGGTGTAAAGAAGTAACAGTTTTACCAAAGTTTTAAACAAGAAGTACATTAGCCTGTGCTTTTAAAACATGAAGGCAATTTTGACACGCTTCAGATCTACTTGCTGGGCTACTTGGCAGAGGTCCTGCCATGACCGCTAGCACATATAGCCCATACTTATTACATACATGTGCCTGCTGCTGCTCTAGAAGCCTCTCAGATAGAAACCCATTAAATCCTGCCAACAACCCCAAGGGGAATAGGAATGTTATTCTGCCTATTTTAGAGATAAGGAAACTGAGGCATAGGATGAGTTGCTTATCTGAGAGCCCACAGTGGTAGAGCCAGGATCTACACTCAAGCAGTCCTGTTCCAAAGTCTGTGCACTTGACCTCCATGCTTTTCTGTCTCAGATATACAGACATTATTTTTTGAAAATAAGGGCCTCAGACAGTGATGGTACAACTCTCTTTATATCTTCCCTTTTGGGGGGATCTGCAACCCTGACTCAGGCATTTCCTCAGCTCCCCAGTCCCTTGAAGCATCTCTCTCTCTCTCTCTCTCTCTTTCCCCATCCCCCCAAAACCACACAAATGCAACTCAGTTATATCGTTAGGTCATTAAATATGAAATGTCTGATTTTGAATCAAAAGTATAGCTTATTATATCTCAAACAAGAAGCAGTACAATTCATCAAGGTATGCACCTAAACTATTGACACAGTTTTGCCATCTTAATGGTAGCTTGTTCCTGCTAGCAGGGAAGAAGCCTGGAGAGCAAGTGGCGATGAAATAGTGAAAGGTGTTTTCCACAGCTTGTTGAGAAGTGAATATTTTTCCTTGCAAGAAGCAGTCCAAAGCATGGAAGAAGTGGTAGTCGGCTGGTGCAAGGTCTGGTGAATATGGTAGATGACAGAGAGTTTCCAAGTCCAGCTGCTGTAGTTTGAGCAGTGTTGTTTGTGCGACATGTGGTTGAGCGCTGTCTTGCAAGAGGATTGGCCTGTCTGTATTGCCCAATCTCGGCTGCTCAATCACAAGCATCCTCATCATTTCGTCCAATTGTAGTAGATATCCGCTGTAATGGATTGACCAGGTTTCACGAAGCTAAGCTTTGGTGGATAATACCAGTGCTGAACCACCAAACAAACACCATTAGCTTTTTTTGATAAATATTCGGTTTGGGACTGTGTTTTCGCACTTCATCTTTATCCAATCATTGTGCTGAACACTTGTGATTGTCAAAAAGAATCCATTTTTCATCACATATAACAATATGGTATAGAAATGGTTCCCCTTTATGTCATGACAGCAAAGAAAAGCAAGCTTCAAGATGACGTCTCTTCTGACTCTTATTTAATTCATGTAGAACCCATTTATCCAGCTTCTTTACCTTGCTGACTTGTTTCAAATAGTCTAATATTGTTGGAATAGTAACGTCAAACCTTGCTGCAAATGCACACATAGATTGAGATAGCTTTACTCCAGCTATGGTCCCCAATCCCTAGGCTGCGGATCAGTACCTGTCTGGTCTGTGGCCTGATAGGAACCAGGCCGCACAGCAGGAGGTGAGTGGCAGGTGAGCAAGGGAAGCTTCATCTGTATTTATAGCCACTTCCCATCCCTCCCATCACCACCTGAGCTCTGCCTCCCCTCCACTCCCCATCTGTGGAAAAATTGTCTTCCATGAAACCGGTGCCTGGTGCCAAAAAGGTTGGGGAACACTGCACTACAGCTTTCAGCTCATCATTATCCACCTTGGTCTCAGGTCACATATGTGGCTCATTTTCAAGATTAAAATCACTAGAACAGAACTTCTGAAACCATCAATGTACTGTGCATTCATTAGCCACATCCTTTCCAAACACTTCCTTGATATTTTGAGCTGTCTACACTGCATTTGTTCCATGATGGAACTTGTATTCAAAAATAACACAAATATTTGATTTATCTATGGTTTCACAAAAATTGCTCTAAAAAATTTTTTGAAAGATAATCACAAGCCAAAACATGAGTTTGCAAGACGGAGGATGTACCTTCACAATAAAAATAAAACAAGAAATGTCAAAATGAAATGTCAGAGATATCAACTGTCAAACTTAGTACTTAAGGAAATTGGACATTTCATACTTAATAATGTAATAATACACTTGTCCCATTAGGTCTAACCTCCAGTTCATGGGAAGCAGCAAGCCCTAAACCTGCCACACACAGCCTTCCCACTGGAAATGCAATAGCTGCTTAAGTCTGTCTTCTCCATAAAAAGAAGTTTGAGATTTCACTGACTCATTGTTCTACAACCAACCTAAGATAGATATTTAGGGTTTGCAAATAGGAATAGACAAAACTTTCGTATGGACTGTTTCCCCTTCCAAAGATTTTTTGGTTTTGGTTTTGTTTTTGGTTATTTGTTTTGTTTTTGTGGGATGTATATTTGTATTTCTAATTTCCCCTTTTATACAGTTTTTCTGTATAAAAGTTTTTGAAGCTCATACTTACAAACTTCTAACTCTTCTTTTCCTTTGGGACTAAGATACTCAC
This sequence comes from Lemur catta, assembly GCF_020740605.2. Taxonomy (NCBI): domain Eukaryota; kingdom Metazoa; phylum Chordata; class Mammalia; order Primates; family Lemuridae; genus Lemur; species Lemur catta. The sequence continues at coordinate 124,141,346 of NC_059129.1, read as the reverse complement.
CCAAACTGGAACTTCCTTATATTTAAAAGCCTCTTGAATTTCAAGACCAAGAGGTAACTAGATCATTCTTAAAACCTACACCACTATACAATAGTCTAACTCAGTTCAGCTGCTTTGATTGGTCCACTGCTTTGGCAACTACAAGAAACACCAGTAGCATCTGAAGAAATCAAAATCCCTGGCCTTCTTCACATCTGACCCCACAGTGGTGCCTGCCTGGAACCAGGGCAGTGGTCCACATACCTGATCGGCTAGTAACTGACTGGAAATTGTCCATAATGGATTCTCCAAAAAGGATAAATGATAGTTAGGCAATAGCTAAGAAATAGAAACACCCTCTTCTTACTGATAATTTTATGTCTTCACCTAATTTTCCAAAGGCAGAAAAAATATTTTATTTTGTAAGCATCAGCCTCCTAGATCCATTTTAAAACTCAAAACTTGATAATTGTTTAATGTATACTTTGTTCTTTTTTTCTTCATGCGGCATGTATGTTGAGGTCACAGTATGTGAACAGATGGAATATATGGCAGGAGCTAACTGATTAACATTAAAGACAGGGGACCCATTGTCTTTCTATAACTCCCATCTATCTACCTTCATTTCTGTCACCATGGTACGTAGTGGTTCAATTATTGAGTGTTGTGAATAAACTATTAAACAAAGTGCACTCCACACAGTGCTGCTACTTGGTGTTCAAGAAGCTATGCTTGAATATATCCTGAATCACTGAAACCTTCTCAGTGATTTCCACTGAAAAGGGAGGTCAGACTGCAGGGATTTTTGTGCAAATTATTTAGTATACAGATGAGTGGAGTGAGAATTGGAATATTTTAAATTGCATTATGGACATTCATGTGGTTTCTAGTTGCAAGGGCCAACTCCAGTATGCCTCAGAGGTTTGAGCCAAAGGAGCATCAGAAAGTGTGTTCGTATAAGCTCATGTCATATGTGGCACACTGGAGACTTCAAGAGAGCAGGCATTCTTCCCAGACTTGCATTCACTCCTGCTGCTTCTCAGAGCAGACATTTCGTGATAGACTTGGATAGAACAAAACCAGGAAGTTTTGAACAGCATGCAAGTTAACAAAAAGGTTGACCTTCAAGTTTTTCCTACATTTCCCAGGCAGCTTGTGGCAGGAGAGCACTGAAAATAGATGTAATTGAATTACCATATGATCCAGCAATGTCTAGGTATATATCCAAAAGAATTCAAAGCAGGGTGTTGAGGAGATATTTGCATATCCATGTTCATTGGTGCACTATTCCCAATAGCCAAGATGTGGAAACAATCTAAATGCCATCAAGAGATGAATAAAGAAAATGTGGTATATACATATAACAGAATATTATTCAGTCATTAAAAAGAAGGAAATTCTGTCACATCCTGCAATGTAGATGAACCTTGAGGAAAGAAAAATGGTGATTGCCAAAGGATGGAGGAGGGGGAAATGGAGAGTTGATGTTCATTGAGTATAGTTTCATTTTTGCACAATGAAAAAGTTCTAGAGATCTGTCACACAACAATGTGAATATATTTAACACTACTGAACTGTGAATTTTATTAAATAAAAAGTGGTTAAGATGATAAATTTCATATCATGCGTTTTTTACCACAATTTAAAAAAAATAAAGTTGGCTCTTGAACAACACAGGTTTGAACTATGTGGGTCTACTTATATATGTATTTTTCTTCTGCCTCTGCCACCACAGAGATAGCAAGACCACCCTTCTTCCTCCTCCTCCTCAGCCTACTCAACCTGAAGGTGATGAGGATGAAGACCTTTATGATAATCCACTTCCGTTTAATAAATAGCAAACATAATTTCTCTTCCTTATGATTTTTACATAACATTTTCTTTTCTCTAGCTTACTTTATTGTAAAAATACAGTATATAATTCATGCAACATAGGAAATATGTATTAATTGACTGTTTACGCCATCAGTAAGGCTTCCAGTCAATAGTAGGCTACTAGTAGTTAAATTTTTGGGAAGTCAGAAATTATGCATAGATTTTTGACTGCATGGGAAGGGTAAGGGTTGATACACCGAACCCCTGCATTGTTCAAGGGTCAACTGTAATTGCTATTGTCCTTTCACCTTGAACTCATGGGTTATAATGTCCTCAGCAGCTGGTTCAGAGAGGACACTAGTGAGGAAATTCTGATTAGAGAAAGCTACTCTCCAGCTAAAATCACTTGCATTAGCATTGACCAGTGTGTAGAATGCCTGCCAGAACCTGTATCTTAGAGCCCTCCTGGGCTGCCCCATTGCCTTGAGAGCTACTGGACAGTGTGGAAGCTTCTGGGAGTCTGAATTCAGTTGTGGAAAAAGGTGGCACAAGTAAAGAAACTATCAACGGAGTAGCAAACACACTTGACTTAGGGGAGGTGTTTCTATGGGAAGACGTTTCCTGGGAGTAGTATACTTACATATGTTTTTCTCCCACATGTCCAAAAACTTGCAAGATTTTATGCCTGGAAGGAACAATAATAATCAGTTAGAGAAAATGAATTCCCTCATATTGCGTAAGAGGAAAGAGAAGTCAGAGAAGGTAAGGGACTTACTTGCCCAAGGTCCCCAGAGAAACGATTAGAAAGCTGGGTTTAGCATCCCAGTCTCAGCAGTGATTTTAGACAAAATCCATTCTTGAATGTCCTATGACAGGGAAGATCAATAATAACACACACACACACACACACACACACACACACACACACACACACACACGGCAAAAGTGGAGCTATTCTTGTGGAAATGAAAGCAGGGTGGGCAGGGCTGCTGAGGGTGTCATTTTCCCTCCCCCATACTTCCCCATACACCCCTGCTCTCTTGGGGCACATCTGTGAATGCCTGTGCCTCAGGACTCTGTGGGGCATAGTTTGAAGATCACTATAGCATACTGTGACTTTTCACTTTACACTTCCACTGTAGCATTTATAGACTACTTTGTAATTTTTGTTTACTTGTCTCTAGGAAGGAAGTTCAAAATTATAATAGCTACCATATATTGAGTATTTACTATGTACTGTCTTGCTTGCTAAATACTTTACAGCCATTATTTAATTTAATCCACCCCAGAAAACTATTGTTTTATCTCATTTTGCAAGGGAAAGAAGCTAAAAGTCCACATAAGTTAAATAGTTTGCTTATAAATGGCAGAGCCAGGATTCCAACCCAACTATGACCAAAGGCCTGTGCCTGTAACCAAAGCAACAATCTGGGTTGGAGCTGATTCATCTTTGGGTGCCTCTTACCCAGCATAAGGCTGGCACATAGTAGGCACTTTGGAAAAGTTTGTTGGTTGTGATTCCTTTGGTTCAGGACATCTTTTAAAAGTGCAAACTTTTCAGGGAAATTAATGAATTATCAATTATCACATGTAAGTGTGAACTAGTTAAATCTGATTGCTTTAACTCTAAGCTCTTGACTGTAACAGAGAGGATTCCAGGGTAGTGCCTAAGACCATTAATTAGAATCCAACTATTGAGCTTTTGATCCTCATCTGTCAAACAGACATTATGATAGAATTTACCACATATTGTTGTCTGGATTAGATGAGTTTATTCAGTTAGAGTATTTAGAACAGAGTTTGATACATAGCAAGCATTCAATAAAAATCAACATATCAAAGGAATACCTGCACTCCTGTGTTTGTTGAGCACTATTCACAATAGCCAAGATAGGGAATCAACCTAAGTGTCCATCTATGGATGAAAGGATTGAAAAAATGTAGCATAGATATGTATGTAAAAGAATGAAATCATCTCATTGGCAGCAACATGGATGGAACTGGAGGTCATTATGTTAAGTGAAATAAGCCTAGCTCAAAAGACAAATATTGCATGTTCTCACTTATCTGTGGGAGCTAAAATATTTAATCCTATTGAGGTAGAGAGTGGAAAGATAGATAACAGAGACTGGGAAGGGTGAGTGGGGGAGTGGGGAGGATGAAAAGAAGTGGTTTAAAGTATACAAATATACAATAAGACAGAAGAAATAAATTCAATATTTGATAGCAGAGTAGGGTGACTATATTTAACAAAAATGTATTGTACTTGGGTGACGGACACCCTGAATACCCTGACTAGATCACTATACATTATATACATGTAACAAAATTTCATATGTGCCCCATAAATTTGTAAAAATAGAAATAAATAGATAAATATTAATTACTATTATAAACTGTAGTGAAGGAAAGGGTATTGTATTTGTTTTTTGGTTTGGTTAGCTTTGTTTTCTGGAAATGAGGGAAGGAAGGTAAGTAGTTTTTAAGCACAGGTTGGGCTGCGAAATGGGAGACCAGGGCAGATGCGGGCTGCGAAATGGGAGACCAGGGCAGATGCACCCGGAGGTCTCTGGGCACCTGGTGGTGGGCTGTTACAGAGGTGAAGAGCCAGGCAGACAAGGGCTCAAAGATAGCACATTTCAAAAATGTGCTTAAGACCTGTGCTGTATCTGGGTCAGGAATAAAACTTTTGTTTTTTTCTCTCTCTCTTCTGCATCTCTTGGCCCCTACCCTACAAGCAAGTTTGGGCTATAGATCAGCTATACTGCCAGTTAGAAGGAATCTTGTGAGCTGGATTTAGACTTTAATTGTAACAAAAATGAAGAAATATTACAACTCACAACTTATGTTCAAATGAACAATTAGATGTTTGGTCAGCTTTCTTAATCCAATTTTCAGGGCTTTATCCACAAGAAAGAAAGCCAAAGACAAAATAGAGCAGATGTCCTGACTAGGATAAGGAGCAGTTCTGTGATGGAGCAGGCATGAAACGGAGTTTACCTTCCTTAAAGGCTAAGGTAGAGCTGTATTCAGCAGTGACTTTGGTAAAGAAATATATTTCTGAGAGTGTTTACAGGTTTACTCTGTCGCTATCTATATGCTCCTGATAGAGACAGAGCCGAGATATATTTTCTCCACTTTGCTAGATGATGTTACAGCTGACTGTCCTTTACAACTAAATTCTGGTTAATTATTTAATCTTTGACAGTAAGCCTGTTCTCAGATCACTAATTAAACATGAGGGGAAAATAAAAGACACAAAGGCATATAACCTATAGATTAATTTAAATTAATTTAAGTTCTACTGGGATAAAAGTTTTTTATCTATTGAGGAGGAAGTCAGCTCTCCTTAGATGTATATGGTGGTCAGCTGCAGGTCTGTCCTTAGCTCCATCCCACCCTACCCCACTCTGCCCTGTATCCCAGGCGCCTACGTTTCCCAGGCTCCCCTGCCGCTTGCTCGCTTGGCCAATGAGAGGAATTAGTGGAAAAAGATTGAAAGACACAGGAAGAAAATAAGCACTTCCTAAGGCAGCGGTCCCCAACCTTTTTGGTACCAGAGACCGGTTTCACGGAAGACAATTTTTCCACAGACCTGGGTTGGGGGGTTTCGGGATAATTCAAGAACATTACATTTATTGTGCACTTTATTATTATTACATTGTAATATATAATGAGATAATTATACAACTCACCATAATGGAGAATCAGTGGGAGCTCTGATCTTGTTTTCCCACAACTAGATGGTCCCATCTGGGGGTGATGGGAGACAATGACACCCAAAGTGTGTTGCTTATGTCAAGTCTACTCTGTAATCTCGTTTTGGTTGCTGTCACTACAGAAAACCCTGCTTCACAAAAATAGGATATTGGAAATGGAAGCAAGCTTTTCAGTGCTTTTGTGGCAATCTCAGGATACTCTGCCTTGACTTTAATCCAGAACATAGGAGATTTCAAATTGTCTCAAACATACTTTTAAGGCCACCATCAATTTGTGATCTCAAGCAGTTGATCCTCTTCCAGCATGGACAAAGTTGATTCACCTGGCTTATTCACAAATGGGTCTTGGATCCATGTTTTTCCCAGTTTGGGGGTCTTACTTTGCGGTTGGGAAGTAATGCTCAAACTCTTTTGAGAGCTGAGGTAGGTGATCATGCACCAGCTGGGAGAAAGAAGGCCCCAGCTTAGTCTCTTTCAAAATTTCTGCTGATGTCTGAAACATGTCAAAAATCCCAATGTTCACTTGTTCCCCCCATAATTCTAGTTTGGTTTTGAATGAAGCCACTTTATCTGCTGACTTGAACACAGTTGTCATGCTCCCATGAAGTGGCAGATTGAGTTTGTTGAGCACGTTGAATATGTCACACAAGTAAGCAAGTTTTGCAACCCATTCTGTGTCACTGAAATGTGCTGCCAGTGATGACTGTTTTTCTAAAAGAAATCTCTGAAGTGTCTCTCATAACTCAAAAACTCTGGCCGGTGATCTACCTTTAGAAAGCCATCTCACTTCTGTGTGTAAGAGAAGACATGTGTGCTCTGCGTCCATCTTCTCACAGAGTTGCACGAACAGATGTGAGTTAAGGGCATGTACTTTAATGTGGTTGACAATTTTAATCACATCCTGCAAAACATTTTTAGTTCAGGTGACATTTTTCGGCTGGCCAGCATTTCTCTATGGATGACACAGTGCACAGACTCACATTCAGATTTTCTTGACCTGAGTAGTGAAACCAGAAAGCTGTCCAGTCATGGCAGCCACTTTGTCTGTGCATATACCGACACAAAATGACCAACTCAGTTTTTCCAATACGTACTCATTCAAATACTTGAATAGTTCTGTAGCTGTGGTGTTGGTTGGCAACAAAAGTGCACATAACATATCCTCCTGAAAAACATATCATACAAAAACAAGCATTGTTGCCTTGTTGTCAACATCGGTAGACTCGTCAACCTGTATTGTGTACCACAGTGACTCATTCATCCTCTCTAACAATTGTGCCTCAATATCCTCTACTATTTCATCAATGGGTCTAGTTATGGTGCTAGCTGAAAGAGGAACACATGCCACCTTTTGAACTGCAGCCTCTCCTAAAATTTCACAGCAAATATCCTTAGCAGCAGGCAGAATCAACTCTTTACCAATAGTAAAGGGCTTCTTAACTTTAGCAATGTGGTTAGTCGCTAAGAATGATGTTCTCAGTGCAGACACATTTGATGAAGCAGTGGCCCTCAATAATTGCTTCTGTTCTTTGTGTTCACATTTTAAAAAAGCAAAACAAAACTCCAAAGGCTTGTCTTATAATACAGGGTACTTGGTCTGCATATGGGAAAGCAGTTTTGGAGGTTTCATGGCTTCATTGGATGGCCAGTTGCCACATATAATAAAAAGCAGGCTTGGAGAATGTGAATCACCTGTTGCAAAGAACTTGGCATTTTCTTTTAAATGCAGCTTTCATTCTATTGACAGTCTTAGAGTCTTCTGCTGTCTTCCCATTAGGTCTTTCCCCCTTTTCAAAGAAGCTCTCCAGCTACATTTGGTTTTCACTCATTTTTGCTAGAGTTAGCTTGTGGGCTTACCAAAACTGTGACTGAGACAAGTGTGCAGTGTGGGGGGAAAAGTGTGGAAGGAAGTAGTAAATAAAATAATGGGCGGGCCACATGTGGACTAAAATAAGTGTTGGGTTCTGACTTAAACACTGCCACCACATGCAGCTGTACATTTGAATTATATCAACTCACTTGCCACTATAAAGTCTGTCACCAGATGCAGCTTAATTGTCACTTACCACTCACTGATAGGGTTTTGATATGAGTCTGCAAGCAATTGACTTATTATGGTCTCTGTGCAGTCAGACCTCTCTGCTAATGATAATCTGTATTTGCAGCAGCTCCTCAGCACTAGCATCACAGCCTCAGCTCCTCCTCAGATCATCAGGCATCAAATTCTCATAAGGAGAGTGCAACTTAGATCCCAGCATACACAGTTTGCAGGAGGCTTCGTGCTCCTATGAGAATCTAATGCCACTGATCTGACAGGAGGTGGAGCTTATGCAATGATGCAAGTGATGGGGAGTGGCTGTAGATACAGAAGAAGCTTCGCTCACTCATCCACCACTCACCTCCTACTGTGAAGTGTGGTTCCTAGCAGGCCATGGACCAGTACGAGTCTGCTGCCCTGGAATTGGGGACCGCAGCCCTAAGGCATGCCCAGCATAGGCTATATTGCTCTGAGGCTTCAGTTTCTCCCAGAAGTACTCAGCATCATTCTAACTCCTATAAACAGCCCTGGTTCATCAGATCTTACAGTACCACTTCCTCCCGGCCCCTAACAGCTGCTATTGCTATGGCTCTGGGTTGCTTCATTCACTGTGCTTTATTTAGCTTCTCAGCTCTCTCATCATTGTATAACTGATTCTTGTATCAAATTTCCTCCTTGTGAACTACCTACAATAGTTTCTGTTTTTGTTTTCCTGGGAGGTATCTGACTACTATAGAGGTAATAAGAGAACTCTACATACACATTAGAAACAAGAAAGAGAAAGCTCTATTTCTATCTACTTATTTTTACATTGTTTGGGGCACATTATTTCTTCATTTTTGTCTCTCTTACTAGGTAGCTTTATGAAGCAAACAGTAAATCAGCAAACAAATGTAGTTCCCTCTAATAAAGGTAGCTGCAGATTGAATTTCCTAGACTCTGGCTCTCTTCCTCAGCTTTCAGATGTCTCTGCCATACCCTCTCACATCCAGACATGAGAGTAGAGGCTGGAGCATTGATGCTGCACCTTAGAACCTTCCACATCCTGCCTAAGTACTTTGCTGACCACTGCGAGCCCAGGAATCGCCACAGGAGCAAGTGTGACCAAGGCTGCGTGCGGGTATACAGACAGGGCAGGTCCACAATGGGCACTTGCCCATCTGTTGTGTAGTTAGTTTTTGTCTTTTTTAATAGAGTAGCTTTAGAGACATTACAACAACTGAATGTCCACACCTAAGGGGCTATGGATGGCCTCATTAACAGGAGACTCAAAGGCAGCCCTAACTTGAAATACTCCAGGAGAGATATGCATGTTTTTTCTGTCCTTCAGGAAATGCTCTTTTTGTCTGGACACAGAATCTAATGATTCTACTTTAATAATCATATTTAATGTAGCTCTGAATTACTAGCGCTATCTAGCTCTGAGGAACCACAGGAAACAATGTCAGAATCTCAAAGCCTAAGAGAAATAGTACTAACTTTATAGAGTACTTAGAATTTGCGAAGTATTTTCAAAAACATTAGCTCAGTCTAGCTGAGGGTTTTGGACACTGTTCTGGCAAAAAAGATGAGGCCTAGAAGTGCTTCCTCAAATGATTTCAGAATTGAGGTATTATTTAAGTATTTTTTACTCCTGTATGGGAAAAGTCATTTTCTTTTAATATAAATATTTGTTGTCTTTTGGGAAAACCCTCTATAACACACATTTGAGACCTAGTCTTATTCTAATTGCCACAGGAGATACAACATCAGACTTTCTGGTTATGGAGTCTTGGGCTACCTTTTACTGTGCTGGAAGGAAATTTTCAAAATTATTTTCCTAGTTGAACAGTTGACTCCTTTTGCTTTAGTGGGCTAGTCTTATTATATTCAGTGTTCTTTCTACATTTCTTTTTTTTTTTGAGACAGAGTCTCACTTTGTTGCCTGGGCTAGAGTGAGTGCCGTGGCGTCAGCCTAGCTCACAGCAACCTCAAACTCCTGGGCTTCAGCGATCCTACTGCCTCAGCCTCCCGAGTAGCTGGGACTACAGGCATGCGCCACCATGCCCGGCTAATTTTTTCTATATATATTTTTAGTTGTCTAGATAATTTATTTCTATTTTTAGTAGAGATGGGGTCTCGCTCAGGCTGGTCTCGAACTCCTGACCTCGAGCGATACACCCGCCTCGGCCTCCCAGAGGGCTAGGATTACAGGCGTGAGCCACCGCGCCCGGCCATTTCTTGATAATGAGGCTTTATAAACATTCGTAGACCAATAGTGACAGGTAATACATATATAGTGACAGTGTAATATAACAATGGAAGCAGGTAAACTCTATGACATGGACAAGCCCAAAGCTATGGTTTTCTCTGCAGTGAGCCTATTTATTTTTTCCTTATACAAGAGAAACTTGCCAATGATCTCTTTACTCTTTATCCTAGGACCATACTTACTGCAAAAAATTTTAAATTATCATAAAATTCTGGAATTTTCATAAATGTAAAAACAAACCCAAAGCTGCAAGCCTGCCTAATCCAAAATGAATTCCACTTTAATATGTTCCATTTCACAGAAAGACAACTGGGTTCTTTTTTAAAGACATAAACAAATATCTTCACTAGACTTAAGTATTCAAAATAATGACAGTAAAATACATTCATTCTTATTGAGAATTATGCTGGGGGTGATGATAAGAAGGGAGACATGGTCCTTCACAGAGCATCAGTCTAGCAGAAGAGGCAGATGACTGAGCTCTTTACTTGTAACAGAACAGATGCTTATTGTAACTCTAGGCCAAGGGGCAGGACAAGTTATAGGTTTTCCATGTATTACTTGGTGCACTGGCTCATGCCTGTAATCCCAGCACTTTGGGAGGCAGAAACAGGAGGATTGCTTGAGGCCAGGAGTTTGAGATCAGCCTGAACAACATAGAGATGCCCCGCCTCTCCAAAAAATTAAAAAATTAGTTACACATGGTGGCATGCACCTATAGTCCCAACTACTTGGGAGGCTGAGGTCGGAGGATCACTTGAGCCCAAGAGTTCAAGGTTGCAGTGAGCTATCATGATGCCACTGCACTCCACCCTGGGAAACAGAGTGAGACACTATCTCAAAGAAAATAATAACATGAGATATTACTATATAAATATATATACATATTAGTATATGTACACTTACATACAAATATAGATATATCTATATAGTAATGTATATACTATATGTAGTATATGTACAATATATAGTTATATATATAGTACTTATTTATCTTTTCTTCATTGTCTAACACAGAATTTGGACAGGCTGAAACCTCTCTAAATATTTGCCAAGTTAGTAAACTAAAGAAATGTGATTTGATTTGATTTGAAGACTAAAAAAAGGCCTTTTTGACAAAAATCTCTGGAGACCTCACAATATATTGCCCATGGTGTATAATCTTTAGGATGAGGATCTTACTCCTTAATTTCTTCATCTTAATTCAATTTAAGAAATACCTTTTGAACAACTACTGTGTGCTAGACAATAAGTTTTGAGATATAAAAATGGTTTCAATAAGTGAACTCAAATATGATGTGGAAATAAAGGTATGTGAACCTAGAGACACAGACTGTATTCTGTATTCTGTTCATATTTTGTTTTGTTTTGTTTTTTTGGAGACAGTCTCACTCTGTTGCCCTGGCTACCAGGCTAGAGTGCAGTGGTGTCATCATAGCTCACCTCAACCTCAAACTCCTGGGGTCAAGCGATCCTTCTGCCTCAGCCTTCCGAGTAGCTGGGACTACAGACATGCACCACCAAACCTGGCTAATTTTTTCTATTTTTAGTAGAGATGGGGTCTTACTCTTGCTCAGGCTGGTCTCAAACTCCTAAGCCCAAGTGATCCTCCTGCCTTGGCCTCTCAGAGTGCTAGGATTACAGGCTTGAATCACCATGCCCAGCCTGTTGATCTCTTTATCTTTAATGCCATGGCACATAGCTGATACTTAGTAGAAGGTTGTTGAATGAATAGATGAGTTAATAGATGGATTAAGACTTAAAATAAGGACAACCATAAAGGGATTATTCTCACTTGATTTATGTGTGAGGGAGAAAGTGTTTGGTCTAGAAAGGCTAGATTTGAGGTGACAATTGCACTTGGGTTTGAACATGAGAAGAAGCTCTTGAGGTCAAGAACGGGAGATGCACAGCGCATTCAGGAGGAGGTAGAATGAATGGAGACGAGGGAGAAGCGCAAGGACACAGCTTGCTATGGTTCCCTTCGGGAAGCTGGGGGTACTATTTGCTATTCCTGGCATGTGAACATGATTTCTCATTGTCACTTTATTCTTTCACTGTGGAGGACAAGAAGCCTCATCTTGTTCCAGCTTTCTAGCTTAGTTAATTTCTATCCTTTTTATGTCTCCAACTTATTTGGTCGTCAGTTTTGCAGAAATGGAAAGTAAGAAATGTTAGAGACAGGACAGATGAGGAACCTGATGTTCAGAACTGTTTAGTGATTTGTCCTGGATCACCGAGTGACTTCATTCTCTAGCTTGGAAGCGTCACCCTGATATACTCTTGTGGAAATTCACAACTGATTCTTTGAATTGCTGCCAGGGTTTGAATATAATGTCGCTTAGCAATCACAGACCGAGTCCAGAAGGACTGTGTTGAATCAAGTTGTTAGAGTATCAAAAAATCGCTTTCCCTCCCTAAATTATTTGCAGGTCCATCCAAAAGAATGCAAAAGAAGAAAGTCCTAATGCTAGCCAGACTAGCACTAGGCCATTTGTCAACAGTTACTTCCATCCTGCCAGTTGCTATTTCATAACAAGTGAGTTAACATTTTTAAGAGAAAGAACAATTTCACCAGTAACACAGCTATGAAGAAAAGATATTCAGCCTTCTAATAAAATAGCAATGCTGCAAGCTCAGCGGCTCATAAAACATTTATAACCTTCAGCTAGTAAAGTGTGAACAAGAGATTTAAATGCTGCAGCTTGATGCCACGAAGGGATGCTCGGCACAAACGCTGCCCAAAAGCACATGCAACGCGGCAGGGTACAGGGAAGGAGGTCCCCTTTCGGCTGCAGGTGTCTATTTTGTCCTTAATCTCTTCGTTCTTTTTCATATCCACCTGCTTTCGTTTCATAATCCCCTCCTTTTAGTTACTATTTTTGGAGATTTGTTTTTCTTTAGCACATTGGGGCTTGTGCTGATGTGATATGAAAAACATAGCATGTTTTTCAGATGACTGTATTATGTCTGTTCTTTGAGAAGTGAATTCCCTGATTTGTTGAGCATTTTGGCTAACATTTATGACATGAGTTTCTTTTCTGTGTTTTACATTTTAATTGCAATATCATTTGGGGTGGAAATTTCCTTTTTTTTTTTTTTTTTGGTGGTGTTTTTTGCCCCTCTTCCCTTGTTCACCTCTCCTCCTTGCCTGGAAAATTGTGGTGGCCCTCACCCGGCCGAGGTCGCCATTCAGAACCAAGCTTTTTTGGGGGCAGTTGGGGTTCTTGTCCCTGGGAGAATTGTGGATCCAACCTCTTGGCCAGTATGTGCCACTGGGTGCCGTCTCTGACTGAGGGATCCCAGCTTCTCTCTCCTGCCACTGCAAACAGCTGCTAGTTATTGCTCAAAGTCCCAGGCCAGAGCTGCAACTTGTTCTAGGTCCTGTCCCTAGAAAGGGCATCTTGTCCTAGCCCTTCATATCAAACAGCCAGTCCAACTCCGAGGCCAGTACTGGGAGACTCCAGGCCTGTTCTGATGTGCCCACAGAACTCCCAGCTACTGTGGCTGGTTTCCATTCCAGAGTCCGGAAGGCTGAGCTTCCAGCATCCCTCACTGTTCTATTTCTGGACCATGGAGGTATTGTCTTGCTTTTCAGAGTTATGTATTTTAATCTAAACAAATATTTTACTTATTCTATTCCCTGCTTGAAGAGAAAGTGGTGTGAATTTCCACATGCACCCATCCTATCACCTTCTGAGGAATTGCGAGACCTATTCGATCTCCCCTCCAGACTTGAAATTCCTTGAGAGTAGGGTCATATCTTGTTTGACTTTAATATATCCTTCCAATTAGTACACACTCATGAATGTTCATTGAATGAGTAAATACGTGAACAAACGAGTACAGGCCCAATTCCATTCCTTCATTGGGACCCTTTTTATTTTCCTCAGTCCCAAATCTGATAATTTCTCTCTGAGAGGTCAGGCAGCTACTTGCTCCCTGCCACCCAAATCAGAGACTGCTCAATTCCTCTTACAAAAGTCCTGGCTCCGAGTGTTGCTCTGTATTGTGTGTTTAGAATCCTTTGACTTTTTATTGTTTTAATATAAAGGCAACATGTAATTTTAAGAAGATACACAATGGAGGCCTATATTACAATCAGGTTAAACATAACGTTTTTTTTCTTATTGAAAATAATAATATGTAATAGTTGTAGAAAATTTAGTCAATACACACAAGGGAACCTAAGAAAGAAAACCATTCCACCATGCAGAGCTACTTGTTAGTACCTGGGGTGTAACCATTCAACCCTTCTCTCCCGCTTGAATACGCCCACACTGATAAAGAGTCATTCCTTGTTCTGCTGCTTGATTCACTCACCAACTCACTGTCCTTGCAGCAAGTTGATGCAGCTGAAAAGACACTGCTTAAATCCAGGACATTTTATACATGAAAATAGTGAGGAGTCTCTGGGTGACCTGTCAGGATGAAGGTTAACAATAAAATCGAGAACCCCAAGTCCCATTTCATGATGTGTTTCAAGCTGTTCTAAGAAGCAGCATTCCCCTCTCTCATGGTAGTGTGGTCACCCTGGGCTTCCAGCAGCACAGGGACCATCAGGAGGTTAAAGGAGGGCTCAGAGGAGGAGACCCCAGGTGGGAGCCAAGGACAGCACTGGATGGAGGAATCCAGAGCTCTGGATTTAAACACTGACCCGAAGAAGAACGTGGGGGACACATAGTAATGCCCTACTTTCCAAGATTAGTCTTACCATCTGGCTGTAGACATGTGAAAAGTAACAATGATGAATGCAGATTAAAAAATGCAAACAAAATCATAAAAGGTAGGCATATGCAAGGTATAAACCATCTGGGACTGACAAAGTCCTGGGAAAATGATAGAATTAAATTAAGAATATAAGTATTCTGCAAGCCAGAGAATAATAAACAGGAAATGTTCTGGTTCCTAAAGGACAAAGGTCAGGGAAGATTAGAGGGTGTGAAGTGAAGTGTGAATAAACCGATATAGTTCTTAACTGAGAAGTATCAGGAAAGATGAAGCGTTTATAATATTGTTAAGAGAAGCAATAGAAGAGGATGAGAAATAAGGGAACTGTAAAGCTACTTACTCTGAATTCAGGACTGGGTTCATCTTTTCCTAGGATTAACATCTATTCATTCTTATAAAGCCAATGCTGTTTTGCATCATGAAGTATTTATTGGGCACTTACAGTAAGAACTATGTTGATCATTTGAGGTCTGAAAAAAGTCAAAACAAAACAAAACAAAAATACCAAGTTCCTGCCTTCAAGGAACTCAAAATATAGTTGGAAAAATGCAACAAGAACGGTACAACTGTAGATCGTGTTTGTTAGTTCAGTGGTGTAGATGACGGAGTATGTGAGGGCTGAGATAAGATGGTCCCAGTGGTTGCAGGAGTGGCCAGAGCAGGCATGACAAAACAGGTGGGACTTAATTAGAACAAAAAGAAGAGGAGAAAAGAGGATATTATAGCTGAGAAGAGCTTGCACCCCCAAGGCCAAGGCTCACATTGTGGCTTACATTTTATAGGGGATCAGTAATGTTTGTTCATAAAAGGATGGCCTACGGCTGGTGTGGGGGGACTGCTTGCTCATATGACAGTGAGAGCACATGCCTAGAAACATGGCAACATGGACAAGAGAATTATGGAGGGTCTCATAAATAGGCAGAGGGAAAGTATAGATTTGATAGGGTAGGACACAATTCCACCAAATGTTATTTCATTTTTTAATTAAAATAAGATAAAATAGACTATTTTTTGTGTGTGTGGTTCTATGAATTTTAATATGTATACATTCTTAGCATCTACTACCACAATCGGGATATAGAACAATTCATCACTACAAAAATCTCTGCTGTGCTGTCCCTTTGTATCCCTTTCTCTCCTCCCTAACCTCTCTGGCAACCACTGATGTGTTCTCCTTCATGTTAGTTTGTCTTTTTGAGAATGTCATCTCAATGGAATCATACTGTATGTGACCTTTTGAGACTGGCTTCTTTCACTCAGCTTCATGCCTTTGAGAGTCTTCCAAGTTGATGCCAATAGCTTATTCCTTGATGAGTGGTATTCTGTTGTACTCACCTGTTAAATTAGGCCATTTGGGTTGTTTCCAGTTTTTGGTGATTGTAGATAGAGCTGCTATAAACATTTGTGTACAAATGTTTATGTTCTCTAGGGTAAATACCCAGGAGTGAGATTTCTGGGTCATACGGTAAGTCTATGTTTAACTTTGTAAGAAACTGCCAAGCTTATTTCCAGAGTGACTTACCTTTGGTGCATTCCCACCAAAAATGTGGGAGAATTCTAACTGCTGTGCATTCTTGTCCGTGCTTGGTATTGCTCGTGTTTTTTATTTCAGCCATAAAGTAGGTACGTAATTGTATCTTATGGAGGTTTTAATTTGCATTTACCACTGGCTAATGAGGTTGAGCATTTTTTCATGTGCTTATTTGCATTCATGTATCCTCTTTGGTGAAGTGTCTGCCTTTTGCTTATTTTTCTTGTTGTTTTTAAATGGGTTGTTTGTTTTCTTACTGTGGAGTTTTGAGAGTTCTTTATATATTCTGGATGCAATTCCTTTGTTATACATGTGATTTGCAAATATTTTCTTCCAATTTGTTGCTTCTCTTTTCTGTGTCTTTCATGAAGCTTTTTAAAATTTTGATAAAGGTCGAGAAAGGTTGTTATTTCATAGATCTCATTTTTGGTGTCATGTCTAAGAACTCTTCAACTCCAGGTCATGAAGATTTTTCACTTATGTTTTCTTCTAAAAGTTGTATAGTTTTCTGTTTTCCATTTAGGTCTGCAATCCTTATGGGTTAATTTTTGTATAAGGGATGAAGGTTAGGTCAAGGTTAGTTTCTTTTTGCCTATAGATATCCAATGTTCCAGCACTATTTGTTGAAATACTATTCTTCATTGAATTTCCTTTGTATCTTTGTCAAAAATCAGTGGATCATATTTATCTGGTGGATCTATTTCTAAATTCTCTATCCATTCCATTAATTTACATGTTTATCCTTTTCAATGTGTTGATCAGTGTCACTTTATAGTAAATCTTAAAACTGGGCAGTGTGCTTCCTCTAACTTTATTCTTCTATTTTTAGTAATGTTTAAACTTTTCTGGTTCTTTGCCTTTTCATATACATTTTAAAACCAATTTAAAATTGATTTAAGTCTGTATATTGATTTGGGGAGTACTGATATCTTTTACTATCACCAGGATTTTTTACTAAAAAGGAGTGACATGATCGTTCTTCATTTCTTGGAACTTCATTTGCATTGGGAGGATAGATGAGGGCGATTTTTATATTTTCCATACTACTCTCAGCCTAAAAAAACTTCTGAGCCTGTAAACTCACTCATTTTGATCTCTGATCCATTAGGAACGAGAGACCTGGCTTACCCTTTATCTAAGTCCACACTGGGTGTGACAGCTCAGAATGTGGCACAGGAGTTGCCACCAACCCATGTATGCCCAACCCATGCATTAAGACTGTGTCAGCTGATGAGAGAAATCCACGTATTCAACTGAGTCCAGATAAAGCTTTTTGGAGAAAGTATAGTATAAAAAGTTCATTCTGGCCATTTGGTGACCATACTCCAAAACTATGAGCATCTCTTTGTGCAGAATCTCCAAATAAGAATGAATAAGCCCTTAGCCTACCTATAAGGCAAAAGCTGGACGTAGAGGGGCTTTCTTGATTTTGAAAAACTCAACTTTTATGTGGTTCATTTTCCTCATCTATAAAATTAACTAAGTTTTCCAAACTATTAAATGTGAAAATACCAAATTAGAACAATAGATCAAGTGAGTTTAATATGCAAAAATATATAGTAATTCATGATGAAATCTTAACCTTAAAGATTACAGAGCAGATCATTATCCCATGGAACACAGAGTCTGTGAATTTGTTGAAGTTCAAATAGCCAAATATTTCAACGACCCAGAAAAAACATATATTTTATATATATATATATTTATATAAATGCCAGTGCCTCTGTCATTCTGCATATAACTCTGCCCAAATTCATGAATGTGTCCCGGATTTACTCGTAGGAACCCCGTTTTGAGTGGGCCAAGTTGTTCTCCTTTCTTAACATGCTCTTTACCATCCTTCCCATTTTAAAACAAGACCATAAGGCACGCTCTGACCACTGGGCAGCAAAGTAGAGCTCACTCAAGACTGCCTGGCTATGTTATACAGAAATGGCATAATACAAAAATAAAAATTGTCTAGGGAGTAGATATGATGAACCTACTTCTCAAATCCTGAGACGAGCTATGAAAGCTCAGCCCACAGTGCACAGCAGGTCAGTGGAGAGTAAGGAGGCTATGATGGAGAGGAGGAATGTCTCAGAGCTATGACACTGGTGGGGGGAGTGTGTGGAGGGATTGTTGATAGTCACCATGAAGGGCCTGTGTCTTTCCCTGAAAGACAGCACCAGGGCAAAGCTGGGGAGGAAGGCTCCATTTCTCTGAGGATTACTGCAGACTTTTTGCAGCAATGGTGGATAAAGTAAACACATTTCGTTTGTACCTACCATTGGACCACCTCTTCCAAGTAGGACAAGTCTTGAAGTTTTCCTTAAATGCGTATCTTTCCTTTCTTAGTGTTCTTTTACCCTAGGAGTTTTCAAGCCTCTTGCACCTTTGTTGGCGGTGCTGTTTGCCTTTTTGCTGAAACTCTCTCTTTAAGTGGTGCCACAGTTTCCAAAATGAAACCTCCTGTGGAACCCTGACATATAGAAGTGATGGCAGCAGAACAATTCTGGTGCCCAGAGTCCCTGACTGCAGGGCTCAAGGCCCAGAAGAGTAAGCCTGGTGTCTAAGTGAGATTAGGTCAATCAATTACATATATTAGTCCATAGTAACATATTAGTTTGCCAATGTGTTAGTTATTTCCCTCAGATTATATAATGTTTAGTCTGTTTTAAATGGTCACCAGCTAGGCCCTGCCGTATGTCTCTAAGTGGAGGCCAGTTTAATCCTGCATGTCCCATCTTGTGAGTGCCCCACACTCTACCCAGTGGGACTCCAGCCTGTCTCTAAAGCACTGAGTCCTTCCTCCTGACATAAAGGTCTAAAAATAGAAATGTTATATTAGTGGTTTTCCTTGAAAAATACTTATAAGCCTTACAGATAAAGACTTATAAGTCTAAGGAAATACTTATAAAACTTTTGAAAATGCCAACACTGCATTTAAAAAATGAACATCTGGCAAAATGAAGAGAGAAAAAGAGAGTCTTGTAGAGCTACAAATTTAGGATTATAAAAAATACATAAAGTAACTTTTGAAGTATTCTACTTGCTACATACAAAAAGGTAGATTATTGGGTTTAAATCCCAACTCTTCTGCCTATTTGTTGTCATGTAACCATTTTGAGCCTCAGTTTCTTATTTTCAGAATGTAGGCATTATTATCTCCCTCAAAGAGTAGATACAATGATTAAATGTAATTTCATATATAAAGCACCTGGTTCTGAATTCACACAGGCACTTGGTCTATGATGATTATTATTTATTACTATCATGGGTATATCCTCATTTGTGCCTCCAGATTTCCAACAGTCCTGGGATCATGAGTTTCTGGAATTAATATCACATGTAATTGCAAAGTCAGCAGTTCTGGCTACAATGGCAACAGTGAACTTGTACATAAGAAGATCAAGTTAATTTACAAACTGCCAGTATCCCCTAGAATTGGGGGTGATCTCTTCATCTATCATCCAAACTGGGACATTGTTGAACATGAAAGATGCTCTGAAAAAACGACACTGGGAGAACAGGCAGAAGTCAAAACTGTCCTGGGCAAACCAGGACACATGATCACTCTCCCTCAATTTAATTTTCTTGAGTTTGGAGCACTAGCATAACCAATAAGAGAAGAAAAATAAAAGAACAACATTTTTTAAGCACTTAGTAGGTACTCAGCAGCACAACAAATACACAAATTCATTTCATCCTTGCCACAAATTTGAGAGGTGGTTATTCTTATTCTAATTTTATAGATGAGGAAATGGACGCTCAAAGAAGTAAAGTAATTTGCCAAACATCATGTAAACAGTAGAGCACGAATTTGAATCCTGGTCTGTGTGATTATTAAATCCCTGTACTTGTTCCTCACTGTATCAATAATTTCCCAAAAAAGTTTTAACAGAAGCATACTTCTTTTCAAGTAAAATAATTAAAACAGACAAAAATGAAACATCCCTGTTGAAAGCTGGAATACAAGGCCTGAGGCGGCATCTGTGGGCCTCACCTGGGCTCTCAGCAGAAGCCCCTAAGACACCCACTAGAATCCCAGAGCCCCAAGGATCATAGCTCAAAACTCACCTACAGTTTCCAAGCAAGACTTCGAAAGACCCCAGTTTGAGGAGGAGCAGTGGAAGTGGGACCTAGTCTTGCTGCTAGCAGCATGAGGACAAACTGGTATCAGGGAATCTGTGTTCAGGGCTTAGCAAGGTCTTCAAAAGGTATTTCATGTGAAGGCATCTCAGAATGAAAGCAAGAATCCCTCCATAGTTCCAGAGAGCGTGATCCAAGGAAAGGATTGAATTTATCAAATTTTGTGCACCTGAGTAAAAAACAGCAAAAGATTTAAAAAGCCAGAATATGATCTAGATAGAGTGAATATGCTGCCTTCTCTAGAGCACACGGTTTATGAAGCAGAGTGGATGCTCAACTTACTGATCACAAAATCAGTGCTAGAAGCCCCAGCTGACAGTGCTGTAGACAGAAATTTGCCCACCTAGGCTCACCCAGGAAAACTGTATCTCCAGGAATCAGACATTCACATTCAAGGTACTATGAATAGAATATTAGCACAAAAGAAATCTCAATGGGCTTTAGGGCTACTACTGAGAGAGAGAGAGAGAGAGAGAGAGAGAGAAAATGAACTCCTTCTTTAACCCTTCTGGCAGTGTACTCTATTGGCATTATTTTTGAAAAGTAAAAAAGTCATTAATCCTGAAAGATGTCAAAGTATTTGACCTTTCAGAATTTTAATAATATGAAATGAAATGATGAAAGTAAATTGTGAAATCATGTTGAGCAGAAATGTGAGCTTCAGAGTTAACCCCCATAACTTTAAAGCACTTAATTTGTTTTTGGAGGTTTTCCTTAATATTCTGTTAATATAAGATTGACATTTTAAGTGGGGCAACCACGCAGCACATGCTTATTCAGTTTCCTCACTATACTCCCATCGTCCAAGATGCTCTGGTTCTAGCTCCTGACTCCCTACGTAGAAAAAAATATAGCAATAATTAATACCTTTCTAATCTGGAACAGCAGAGACAACATTGTCTAATTTAAGGTAAAACAGAAAAGGGAGCTATAGACCCCATGTCTCTCATTGACCTATTGTAGGATCTTGAGCAACACAAACAGAATTTGGCCTTTGTATCTACAACAGGGATAAAATCACAATATTTATGAGGAACCACTAATAAAGGCAGAAAGGGTTATAGTTTTTAGGAAAAAGTAAATGTTCAAAGCATAACCTTGTTTTGTCTTAACCTGTGTTAACAGGGCCAAACTAAGGTGGTTTTGTTTGTTTGTTTTATTGTTGTTTAAAATTACCAAGTTGAAAGGATAGTAAATCTACCCCAATTTTATCATGACAAAGTATAGCTACACAAACAGCCTTCAGAGTTGCCAGAGTATGAAGACAGCATTAAAAAAAAAAGTTTGTATTCGCTGTCTCAATGTCAAAGACTACCTGTAATTATTTGCTCAGTGCAGCTGCATAAAACTTGTATTCCATTTAGTCCTATACTAAACAATTTCTATATTTCATGTCATGGATTAGAATGAAAATGGAGATAGTTCATCAACACTGATCTGTGATATAAAAAACAACAGCGAAGCCGAGGGTATGAGAGTGCATAAAAATGTTTTGTGTTCTGACCAGTACATTGCTTTAAAAAAATTTTACAGTCAGGCCCAATTGTTCATTCTCACCATGCAGAAGATACTCACATATTCATTTTTAAAAGGGCAAATCAACCATAATTCAGTTTATAAACTGTGAAGCTGGTTGCGAATGTCTGGATGAATATTCATTAGAATCTCTTAATCTGCCATCGACTGTGATTCATTAGGCATATGTAAATATCACTCACTTTAATTGCCCCTAAACTGACTTAACATAATATTGTCATTAGCAAATTATTAGTTATTTGTGTAACTAATGGTACATTATGGTGTGCACGTTAAATCTCCAAATATATGATTACAATTATGATGATGTTTTATGCTGGGAGTTTTCTAAATTATTTGATGAAATATAATAGAGTCAAATCAAATCTGGTATGTTAATAGGACAGTTGTGCAACTTTTTTCTGCACCTTGGTGCTGTCACACATCCCAGCTCCTAGCTCTTCCTGACGCTTGTCTTGCTATCGGTTCTTTCTATTCTCTTGTCTGCTCCGAAGGTCTCAAGAACTTCCTCATCTCTGTTCTTCCACATTTTACCTAATGGGCTCAATTTCAGGTTGCTTTTCATTAAAATGATTTTATTTCAAGAATATTTGCTTGTTGGAAGTGGAGCAAGCAATATAAAATGGGCAACGGAAGGACAGAAGACCTTCCTGCACGCTGACATGAGGGGGTAAGACTAGCAATGCATTTAACCAACTCATAGACAGTTCTACTCTACATGGTCGTATTTGGGGGACTGGCATTTGACCTGTATAAATTCACAAAATGGTGAGCTCTGTTCTCCAGAATAATCATTATCTGTGAAGAATTTGATACTATCTAGGAATCTTCTTACATTTCTAGTATTCCTCTTTCTGAAAAATCTGTTTACCTGTTCCTCCATCTCCCCAAAGGGCTTATTTTATAACAATATCATGTAAAAAAGGGCTTTCTCTAATCTCTATCTCCACAGAAATATCAGGAGGTTTGCTTTTCAAAAAGAGTCACTTACTTTTATCACTTATGATGATTATAAATTCACGAAGCCAGCTCCCAGGAATGAAGTTGACCCAGCACACTGGCAGAAAAGGCCTACACTTAGTATTCCTTTAGTCTCTGTTAATTGCCTAACTGGTGACAGGAATATGTTAGTACAAAACGAAGCTAACAGAAGCAGGAAGCCTTTTATCATGTTGCCTCCCTAAATATTAGTACATTAACAGGCCATCGGTGTTTATGAACAGAGATCCAGATAAATGCATGTTCCTGTCTTTGATAATGCTCTAGATTAATTGCCATTTCATCTTAATTTAATAAGAGATCCTTTTGGTAAAAAAAAATGCTTACACATGAAAAGAAATTATTGAGATAATGACAGCATAATGAATATAGATTGTGTTACAAATCTCCTGAAGAGATTCCAACTTTCCAGAAACATGGTCGAACATTATTGTATTTAAAATAAAGCAATTGTTTTCAGTCTAACATACTTCAGGTTTAATACTGCTGCCATAAAATACAATTCTGGTTATTTTGATTGATGGTTAATGATTGAATTTCCCCCCCCCACCAAGAAGCTTAGGTGTGCGTTTCAGAGATCTCTTTTAGCCAGTATCATCCCTCTCATTTTACAAAGTGGTCAATTGAGGTGCCCTTTCTGTGCTATACACACTTCTGACATAACACCTATTGTCCTCTGGTTTATAACCTGCCTCCTCTACAGTCTATAAGTTCCACAAGGTCAAGAGTTTTGTGTCAGTACAGAGGTCAATAAATGGGCCAGATTTGGTCTGCCACCTGTTTTTTTTTTTTAATAAATAAAGTTCATTTGGAACACAGCCATGCCCATTCATTTACTGTGCCATTTGTCTGTGGCTGCTTTTGCTCCATAATGACACAGATGACTGACTATAACAGAGACCATATTGGCCCACAAACCTAAAATATTTACTATCTGGCTCTTTACAGAAAAAGTTTGCCAACCCATGCTCTAATATATAGAATTTTGCTAAAAATGAGTGAATGAATGAATGAACAAATGAATGAGGTTCCCCAAACAGTCACCTAGTTTGTGGTCAAAATTTATGCCTCAAATGTCTGGAGAGCCAATGATTTAGCATGTAGTTAAATAGTTTGGCCACTTTTAAATCTGACATCACAAGGATGTCAAAAATATCTAATTCATTTGAACCCTGATAATTTTGTTACATAGCTTGGCTGAAGTATTTGGCTGCATTTCTACAGCATTGTAAACTCCTGAAACCAAATCCATTACCCTATGTATGAACTATGTTTTAATGCATATTATGAATCAGAGAGTCACTTTTAATTTTGTTAGGACCTCTAGTCCCACTTTAGACTTAAATACAAGTATTTTTCATAATGTACACTCATAGGAGGAATGAGGTAAAATGCCTGCCCAGCACTGATATTGCAATTCTCAATAATAACCCATAGTTATAGAGCCACTACACTTGTGCCAGGCCCATGCAAAACACTTTACATGCATTATCTCATTTAATATTTACAACAACTTTATGAGATAGAGGCTATCATTTTTCTACATTAAAGATAAGAATATTGAGACTTAAAAAAATATGTGCTGTACCTAAAGTCACACAGCAAGTAAATGGGAACCAGGATTCAGTATTCAGGTTTTCCAAGTCCATGACCCATGTTTCTTTCACAACACCATGCTGCCTCAATATTGTATGTTGAATTCTATCACTTGCATTGTTATGTTGAGATGCTTCTTACATGGCTGCTAAAAATCATGTTTTGGAAAAATAGTCAATTGTCTGGGGACAGTCTAATTTAATAATGTCTTAGTCCATTTGGGCTGCTATAACAAAATATCGTAGACTGGGTGGATTATAAACAACAAACATTTATTTCTCACGTTTCTGTAGGCTGTGACGTCCAAGATCAAAGTATCAACAGATTCTAGTATTTGGTGAGGGTTCGTTCCTTAGACACAGTGCCTTGTTGCTGCATCTTCACATGATAGAAGAGGCAAACAAGTTCCCCTAAGCCTCTTTTATAAGGGCACTAATCCCATTCGTGAGGGCTCCATCCTCATGAACTAATCATCTCTCATATCCCCTCACCTCTTCATACCATCCCTTTGGGGGTTTAGATTTCAATATATGAATTTGGAGGGGGGCACAAACATTCAGATCACAGCAAATAATGTCTAGTAAAAAATTATGGAATAATAAATATATTGCCTAACTAATTCTATAAAATATATTTGTGTATTAGGATCTCAGCTTGAATTTAGACTGCAGGCACTCTAGCTGTTCAGGTATATTTGGACATGGCCAGTGAGTTGGTTGGTGACCGGAGTCTTTCTGCTTAAATCTGATGAGCCTCCTAGGAAAGGCCTCTTCCTAATGAAACAAGGCTGGGACTATGAGCTGGATCTAATAACCAAACTTCTGTTGGATGAGAGGAGTGATTTTTAGCATACCGTGAAAGTGGTTTCTTAAAATGCCCTGAGACCAGACACTTGGATCCACTGAGGTACAGCAACAGTACTTTAGAATCCCTTAACCTGATTTCACATCAGAACCAACCAAGAAGCTATTCTTGGAAGAGGCAATCTACCATGAGCCCTAAGCATCTCTGTACATTCTGGCTGGGTATGCCCGGAATGTAAGGCCCTGACCTTTCTTTACTCAGGCCATTTCTCAGGGTTGTGTTTATAGCAAGAAGCCTTGATGGATGAAGTGACTTCCCTCTTTGGAACAAAAGGACTCACAGAATTGCTTAATGCTTATTACAAAAGTAGGGAATTCCCCAAGTTCAGTTTTCCTCAACTTTGATGCAAATCAATCAAAAGTGATATGTGAGCATTTAATATCTTGTATTAAATATATTTCTGCTTAAAATAGCTAGAGTGGCTTCTGTTTCTTATAGTGAGTCTAAAATTGTGAGTGCTGAATTGATTGTTACAGACATTGCATGGTAGTAATTTAGAACGGAACTGTGATTTTTGTGCTTTCACAAAGTTTTCTCTCACCTGGCACTGTTGCTACTTTTCTGCTCTTTCCATGCTACTCCAATGGGCTCCAAATTTCCCGGCTATCATCACAACTCATTAGTGAGTAGTACCAAGGGCTCAAAACTTTGAACCCTTAGTACATTTGATAATCTATAGCTCTGTGTATATGTGTGTGTTTATGTGAGAGAGAGAGAGAGAGAGAGAGAGAGAGAGAGAGAGAGAGAGAGAGAGATGGGGAAACAAGGGATGCTGACTCTTTCTCTTTTGTCTTTCACCAGGTATTCTCAAATTTGGCTGAGCTTTAAAACACAGATTCCTGAAAGCCTATCATTAGAGATTGTCATTCAGTAGATGTATAGTGGGTACCAAGGGCTTATGGTTTTTAGTACCTGTCAAAATCTGGGATTTTACTCTACTTGCAAGCTACTAAATTAGCCTGCTACTGTTTAATAAATCCTGGTAGAAGAAATGAGATTCCTGGGTCAGAGACAAAGGACTATTATTGTTCCTCACTGCACAGCAAGCAGCATGAGCATCATGTTTAATGTCAGTTCGCCTTGCCCTCAGCTCCCACAGAGGCAATATGGATGGCCTCAGGTAAACTCAGTGCATTCAGTAGGTTTGTGTCACAGCTGAAAAATATTGAACTTGGAGAATTTACTACTTTTGTATAAGCAGGAGGCAAGTCTGTGAGGAAAACTTTGTCCTAGAGGGAGACATTACCTTAGCCATCAAACTGCTTGCTATAAGTACAACCCTGAGAAATGGCCCAGATAGAAAGATCAGGGCCTTGCATTTTGGACATACCAAACCTGAACATGCAGGGGTGCTCAGGACTCATGGCAGACTGTCTCCTCCAATGATAGCTTCACAGATGGTTCTGATATGAAGTGAGATTGAGGGATTCTAAAGGAATGTTGCTTGTACCTCAGCAGATCCAGGCATCATGGCT
Organism: Lemur catta; assembly: GCF_020740605.2. Taxonomy (NCBI): domain Eukaryota; kingdom Metazoa; phylum Chordata; class Mammalia; order Primates; family Lemuridae; genus Lemur; species Lemur catta. The sequence goes on along the minus strand of NC_059129.1, from coordinate 124,114,681 downwards.
CAGGGCAGTTTAGGTAACCATTTTCACCATATACTAATAATCACTTCTCCCATCCAACAATATAAGTTGGAAAAGCCAGAGAAGTGGACCTTAGGCCAGATCCCCAGGAACGACTCCCAAAACACTCTAGATCTGACCTTGTGTGGGAGTTGCTTATTCTGAAACAGCCTCAGGGAACATTGCTTTCAAGAATGCACTGCTGTAATTTTAATCTAGGGATGAGAAAGCTGCAGTCAGAAATCAGCCATTGTTGCAGCTGCCTCTTGACACCCTGGAAGCTGCAGAATGAACACTGGCGTACTGCAGCACAAATTCCTGCCCTTCCAAAACTTTCTTGCCAACTGAAAAAAGAGCCAAAAGCCATAGAGGAGACCTTGGTCATTCCCTCTGCCAGAGAGGGCCACCTTAGTGGGACCAGATGTCATGCTAGCAACTAAAGGTTTTCAGATAATTGGCTTCAGTGACATTTTCCATATTCTCTTTGGTAACTTTTACTCAAATATGGGGACTTAGTGCTTTTCTTGCATTCCCATTAGAAGTGACCAATGTTCACTTAATCCTAAGGCCTTTTGCATACAGTACATTATGCTGCCCACCTTAGCTCCCAGACCCCTTCCCAGATACACTTCCTCAGGGACCTTTTCCTGGGCAGTTGATCTGATCAATTTGTATGTGTTGAGCTCTGGAGAGCTCTCTGGCAAACCTTCTCATAGAAGTTTGGGCTAAAGTCACCTTCTTTGGTGTACCTTGTGCAAATCTCTATTTTCGTACCCAGCATATGTTAAACTATACCTTCTTAGGGCTTAAGCTTCTTCTCTTCAGGGAATAGGGGCCATGTCTTTGTATCTTTGGCACCTGCCTGCCACAGTTCTTGGCATGTGGTAGATGCTAAATAAATGTTTGTAAAATGAAGCTGAACAGTTAATATGTCAAGTGTGTTCTGAAATGTCTATCCATTGTTCCTCTCAGATAACATTTTAATTTTGGCATAAGAGTTTTTTGGAGATTGTTTTTAATTCCAGAGTAGAATGTAGGCTTGTGGGGCTTTAGGTCACTCTGTCAGGCTGATTAGGGAGATGCTGGTAGGCACAGGCACTCCAGGTGCTCAGGTCATGCTTGTAACGGCTGTGTCAGGGCTGGCCACGGTGCCAAGGGTTTTTTATAGAGAGTGACACTCTTCTTGGGCTTAAGCCCTTGCCAGAATCCTGGACTAATGTTTCCACTACAGAATGCAACAGGCTGGCAACAAAGCCCTAAATTTCAAGTAAATCTCACAAAGAATGAAAAGAAAAGGAAAACTCAAATAAACATATTTTCAGCAACAGAGGTAGTTAACCTAGTTTTGCATTCTCTTTGTAGTCACCAAACAGGGTGCTCAGTGGGCAAGTCTCCTGATGTGCCCTCTGACTGGCACAGGCCCCTCGCCCCTCCACCATGACCAGCTTGCCCCAGTGGTGCGATCAGCTGTGCACTGCTGTGTGCTGCTGGCCTATTCCCATCTCCTTTTGGTTTTCGACGGTCTTCTCTTTGCAGGTCTGCTCAAAGAATCTTGACTTAGCCACCCAGGAAACTCTCATCTCCCTGGGAATCCACTGGATGCTGGTGAAAGTTAGCTTCCTCCAGGGCTCACAAAGGTCTCCATTGACATTCTTTCTTCTTGAGACTGATTTTCCTTGGTCACAATTTAGTTCCTTAGCACATTTGACACAGCTGTCTTTTTGGGCACTACCTGAGTATAATGTAGAATGTGGGATATAGAGTGGAAAGCAGTTGTCACTTAGATGTACCTGGGATGGACAGGGGATAGCAGATGTCACTTGGATGTGTTTCTTATGGACAGGGGAGAACAGCTGTCACTAAGATGGCCTGGGACGGGCAGGGGATAGCATCTATAAGTTAGATGTACATGGGTTAGCAGAAACATAGAGAAAGGATATTAATTTTGCCTTGGTGTGGGTGGAGTGGTGTCAGGAAAAGTTCCATAGTTGAGGTGCATCTTTGAGTATAAGTGGGACACTTCCAGCTGAGTATGCTGCATTTCTGGCAAGAAGAAGAGCTTGTAAAAATGCATAGTGTGTGAAACATTGCAGCATATAGACTTTACAGCAGGGGACAGTGGGGATGAATCTAGAGAATGAAAAGAAACTTTATCTTAAGAAGTTTGGAAGCCATTTAAAATTTGGGCAGGCTGTGATATGATACGATTGATATTCTGGAAAACTAATTCTGTTGGCAGAGTGGAAACTAGAGTGGAAGGGGTCAAGACTGGGTATGGGCAATTCAGAACAAGGGACATTTATAATAATCTGAGGATGGAGAAGTGAGGGCTTCACCTATGGCAGTGACAGTGCGGCAGACAGAGAGGAACCGACTGAAGAGAGGTTAAGAGGGTGCCATCGATAGACATGTGGATGCAGGGGAAGGAAGACCCAGGAAAGACCTTGAGGTCTGTGGCCTAGGTGACAGAATGTCAACAATGGCAATCACTGAAGTGAGGTGCAAAAAGGGGGTTGTGCTGGCCCGGAGATAGATGGTGATTTCAGTCTGAACATTTTGAATATGAAGTGCCCTTGGAATGCCCAGGTGGAGCTGTCCAGCAAGCCTATTTATGTATGGATTAGAAAAGAGGTCTGAACTAGAGGTTTGCATTTGGCATGTTAGACCCACTAGCTGTGTGGGCACAGGCAAGTTAATTAACCTCTCTGCATCAGTGTCTTCATCTGTAAAAGGGAGATAAAAATAATCCCTACTTTATATGGTTTTCACAAGTATTAAATATATGTAAACTTCTTAGAACCATGCCTGGCACTATACAAAAGTATTAGCTATTTATTATTACTGTTATTATTATTGTTACTGCCTTTGAAAAGATATGGCCATTACATATATCCTTTAACTGTCTCCTCCAACCCTTCTTACTTCCTCCTGCCTTCCATCCTGGGTGAAAATCTTAGTTCTCGAAGTCCATGAGAAGTTTCACAGCGGTCTGTATTTTATGCATTTTGCCTCTTTTTGAAAAACATACATAACCTGAAATGAGTCACGCTTATTGCTAGCTTCAAGAGTCCCTTAAACAGCCTGCAGTGGAAGTTCAATCACCCTTGCACCCTACAGAGCCCACACTAACCCTTACCTGAGGGGCACAATGAGGAAGGCATATGCCACCCGTGCTTCTATTGCTTTTACAAAGCAACTTTTCTCTCTCTGATTACAGAATTAATACATGCACCTTGTACAAATTTTGGAAAAAAACAAAATATTATAAGGAAGAAAGTAACAATCACATATAACCAAGACACAACCACTGTAAATACTTATTGTTTGTCTTCGAAGATTTCTTCCTCTGTGGAGTTGGCAGGCAGAGTATCTATCCACCACCCCCTTCCCCTCCCCTTGCTGCCTGTATTTTGACCCGGCTTCTGCAGATCAGCACAGGTGACTTCAGACACTCAGTTAACCAGTGTGATCATGGGGCTTCAGAAAGTTTTTAGGCTACAAGTAGATGCAGCATTTGTGCAAGTATCCTGGCTGAATTCCAGCTGAAGCCCTGATGGTTTCAGGGTCTCAGCTGAATCTTCAATTGGATTAGTTACCCATTAGCTCTTCTTCTGACCCTGGGTGCAGGGGTGCAGCACAGGAAAATCAGGAGTGGCTGCTTTTAAATGAAGGGAGCCCTGCTGAGTGGGCTCTGTAAATCATCCCAACTGAGAGGACGATCTCTGTCTGGATCAAAGGCTCCGGGGAAGAGTAGCGTGTCATTGGTGTCATTGCGCCTGCCCCCTACCCACCAGCACACCCACCCTTCCCCTGCGGGGACCTGTGGAGGTGGAAGGAGGTGGGGCGCCACCCCAGCAGCGTTTCTCTATTAAGGAATCTCTATCCATCCTTGAGAACAGGTGTTCCCCCTGAACACCTGGCGTAGCCCTTCCCGTGTTTTTCAAACATTGTCCTCCATCTTACACGGAGCAAACTAGGTGCACACATAGGCCTGAGTTGGGCACTGCAAACTACCTAGGTCGTGCTATTTTGATATGCTGATCAAAGACAAAATCAAGTATGCAAAAATTAGTTTACTGCCCAGATGCATATTAGATAGTGAAGGTGAGGAGTTTTTTAGCTCAGAGACCAAGCTGGCAGAGGACTTTGCTTAAACATTCTGATCATGGAAGAAGGGGCTCAGCATGCCTTGAGCCTTGAACCAGAGGAAATCAAAATACACTGAGTCCAACAGTATCCACACCCCTAATTGCTGCTGGTTTGAATTCACCAGCAAATTTTGCATAATACCAATAAATGACCTTTCTTCAAGGGTGCACTGGCATGATTGTTGGGACCTTGTAACAAATACCTAGTGCCATTTAATGATGGAATGACATATCTCTGATATGCAAATTTTTACAGCACAGCAATTAAGCAGTTTAGAATTTTACGACAGTGTTTGGGCTTTATACAACAACAAAAAAGGGGGCCAATAAAGGCCTGTGATGGATGGGCTAATCCCCACTGGAAATATACCATGTAATGGTGTGGGGACAATGCATTATGGATAGCATTGTGATGATTGGTTGTTAATCTCCCTTCCCCGCCTGAAGACTGCATGGCAGCCACGTTGTTGGGACACGAGTCTGGAGTACAGATGGGAAAGTTGGGGCATAGCAATCTGCTGTGTGCACGGAATACAGAGCAAAAGGGGCTTGCAGCGAGGCAGCCTGTCAGCAGGGGACAGAACCGGGGGCCATATGCCGCTCTTCTTCTCCCTTCTGTCGCCAAGTCTGCCGCCTCCTCCTTCTGTCAGGGGACACTTTAATGATGAACATGTTTTAAACAGTTTTGTTTACCTAGCAACAGCTTTTCTAAGAGGGGGTCTTAATTAGTCACCTTAAACAATTTTGGGTTTGGATTTTTTTCCCCCCGGCATTCATTCATTTGTTCATTCATCTGGAAGAATCTCCCTCTTGCTTATTCCACACACACCCCTCTCCACCCCCCACACCCTGGAGGCTGTTGTTACTGTTTCCATGAAAAAGTGTGTCTGCATTACAAAACTAGTTTTAATAGCTATATGCCATTTTTCTTTCTTTCATACATACTTTAATACCACAATTAGCTTTGAAGGGTAGATTTTTCTCCACTTGTCAGAGGCAGTGCTCCTTTGTGAAGCTCTTCAAATAGGATCTGCATTTTAAAATGAAATCCCATTTGGTGGATTTTTTTTCATAATTTTGCACTACTGGTTGCAGTCAATTCCACGTTAAAGGAGCAGGCTCAGAGTTGATTTAGCACTTCACTCTCTCATGGCAGAAAAAAATAGAAAATTGTGATTTTAATTTCATCAATTATGTTATTGGTTTTCGTTTCAAGTTTAAGTCACAAAGCACAGTGAAAGCCAAGTAGCTTTCTGTGTTTTCTGAGTTGCTCTTCCTTCTGGTTCCCTTTATTTAGCACGAGGCATTTTGAATACTATTAATTCACGGGTTTCTATTTATAAAAAATAATGCTACTTTAAAAAATCTGTTAAAATGTGAAATATTAAACTTAAAATGAATTAGATAAAAATTCCAAAATCACATCATCCAAACTGCTGAGAGTGGAATGCTTTCTTTTTTTTTTTTGTAATAAACTTTGCAGAGTGGGTTAACAACAACCAAAAGACAATACAACCCAATGTGCTTAATCATTAACTCTCATTAGACAATAGCACCCATAAAAGTCAAATGACACAGGCTAATTCCTGCAGGACTACCTCTGCTTTTACATTATTGAACAAGATTCTACCTTATTGTAAAAGAACAACACCTCTTTCAAGCCACTAGTTTCTATTAGAATCTAGAATCAGCTTAGGGCATGGGAGTATTCACTGTTGCATATCAAGCTTCATGTGTATTTATAACAAAGGTGGAATGAGTAAAATGTAGGCATGGTGGAAATAGAACAGAGCTGATCCCAGAAGATATTTTTTAGAATAAATATTATACTTTTCTTGGTAACTTAGTTTGTGTTTTAGTAAGTCAAATAATCATAGTTAATTCAATATTTCTTTTTTCTCCATGCAAATTACAGTATTCCAGAAATAGGCTTTTGTCCAGAACTCTAAAGATATATTTTTACACTGAACTGATTTTTTAAAATTTTAATTAATAGATTTTATATTTAGGGTGGCTTTAGGTTTACAGAAAAGTTGAGCAGAAAGTACAGAGTTCCCATTTACACCCTCATCTTCTCCTATAGTTTCCCCTATTATTATTTTTTTTTATTTTTATATTTTGGACTCCAGGAGTGCAGTGGTGTTATCGTAGCTCACTGCAGCCTCGAACTCCTGGGCTCAAGCTATCCACCTGCTTCAGTCTCCCGAGTAGCTGAAACTACAGGCATGCGCCACCAGGCCTGGCTAATTTTTTTTTTTTTCATTTTTTATGGAGATGAGTCTCACTATGTTGCCCAGGTCTCCAACTCCTGGCCTCAGGGAATCCTCTTGCCTCAGCGTCTCAAACTGCTGAGATTACAGGCATGAGCCACCACACCTGGCCTCCCCTATTATTTATATTTTGCATTAGTGTGATACATTTGTTACAAATGAGGAACCAATACTGATGCATTATTATGAACAAAAATTCACTTTTAGCCTTGTACATTTTATGAGTTTGGACAAATGTACAAGGACATGTATTCACCATGATAGTATCATACAGAGTATTTTCACTGTCCTGCATATACCCGTGCTCTGCCTGTTCATCCCTCCTTCCATCTGCAGCTCCTGGAAACTACTGATCTTTTTACTGTCTCCATAGCTTTGCCTTTGCTATAATGTCATTTAGTTGAAATTATATAGTATGTCACCTTTTTGGATTAATTTCTTTCACTTAGCAATATGGATTTAAGTTTCTTCCATGTGTTTTCATGGCTTGATAGCTCATTTCTTTTTATCACTCCATTGTATGTTCCATTGTATGTATATACCAAGGTGAATTTTTATAGCATTTAATTGTCTCATTACTGTCAAAATGAGAAAAAAATCTATCCTTCAAAGTTAATTGTGTGTATATATTGTATGGTTCATTTCTTGAACACACACACACACACACACACACACACACACACACACACACCACCACCACCACCACCACCAGAAAAAGAAGAAAAAAACTATTTATAAAAGGAGACATTATGACTTTTGGTTCCATCTGTGATGGAATGACAAGTATTAGATTTACCCTGCTGTAGCAAACAGGTATAAAAACAGACAAAATATATGAAACAACTATTTTTAGGCATTAATTAAGAGTTCAAGGTTGTTATCCTTGAGAGAAAGGAAACTCATGAGGTGAGTCCTATTTTCCCCCTAGCTTTCTGCCTAGAGGCACTTTCCAGACTGAAGCCAGAGCTGCATGGTCACTGGCAGAGAAACAAGGATTGGAATCTGAGGCTGGTGAGGCAGCTGCAGCTTGTAAGGCAGGGTATGGAAGAGGAGGGAGATGGGAGAAAAGGAGCTCTGAAATTTGCAGAGAGTCTTCTTGATTTTTGGCTAGATAAAAGCCATGCCATGTGCAGGGGACATCTTTGCAAGGCCTGGGAGATGTAGATGTAGATGTTGGATTTCCAGAGCTCTCAGAGTTCAAGAAAATGCTAGACTCCCAACCAGCCCAAATGGAAAAAAACTCCCTAAACATGCTGGGCATTAGCTGAGACACTATTAAGGCCACACTTTTCTGATCATGTCATTTCCAGGTTAAATCCTTCCTCCACTGCCCAAGCTCAGAAAAAAGAACTAAAATTTTTATGCTGGCCTCCAGCATGGTCTGGGCTGTGAGACCACTCCAGCCATATCTCTTTCCTGCTTCCTCACTCCAAGCACTTCCCTCGAGCCTCAGGGCCTCTGGGAATGCTGCACCCTACCTGAGACATTCACTCATTCTATTCTATCCAGTCATACTGGATGAAAAAGCAAGACCTATATATTAATGGCAAGAGACATGATTTAAATATAAAGACAAAGATATATTAAAAGCAAAAGGATTGGAAAATATATACTAAGCAAGCACCAAACTTTAAAAAGCTGGAGTGGATTTGGGGCAGAAGAGGCCAAGATGACAGACTAGAAGCAGCCAGCAAATGATAGTTTCAAAAATGGATGAAAATTGACAAGTAGATATTTGCCTTTGGATGGATGGCAAACTCTGACCAGGGCAGAGCAAACTCCCATAGCCACTGGCCTCTGCAGAAAGGGACCCACCCTGCCCCCTTCCTGAGCTTTCAGCAGCAGCCTGGGGATGAGCCCACCCCTCCACATGAACATCTCCCAGCATCTGCTTGGACTATGACAACCACAGAGGAACAGGGAGACACATGAGAGCAGCAGTGTTACAGGCTCACAGTGCACCCTGCCCCATCAATCTTCCAGAGCAAGACTCAATCATGCCATCCAGGAGTCTGGCAACTGGGGATTATATAACCTAGTCCACCACCACTGGCACCTGAACACCCTCCCAAAGGTCTGAATTCCAACTGACCCATATTGCCAGCAACACCATAGGGGGTATCTACAGGTGCAAACCAAAAGGCCATGTACCTCTCCCTCTCTTCACTGAGCAACAGAGTTACCAGCAGAGAACAAGCGTACCACAAAGCTATCTGTTTTACACTGAGGTAAGAGATTCCAGATGAGAAGGAACCAGCATAAGAATACTGGCACCATGAAAAAACAGGCTGTTTTGATACTACCAAATGATCACACTGGCTCTCCAGCAATGGACTCCAATCATAAGGAAATTTATGAGACGTCAGATATGGAATTCAAAATATGGATCACAAGGAAGCTTGATGTGATCGATGACAAAGCTGAAAACTAGTGCAAAGAAACCATAAAAATAATGCATGACATGAATGAAAAATTCACTAAAGAGATAATTAAGAAAAACATAACAGAACTTGTGGAAATAAAGAATCATTTAGGGAAGTAAAAAATACAGTGGAAAATTTTAACAGTACACTAGACCAAGCACAAGAAAGACTTTCAGAACTTGAAGACAGGCTTTTGAATTAAACCAGTCAGTCAAAATGAACAAAAAAGCATCAAGAAGAATGAAAAAAGTCTTTGAGAATTATGGGACTATGTAAAATGACTAAACATAGGAATTATAGGTATCCCTGAGCGGGGAAGAAGAAAAAGCAAAAAGCACGGAAAAGCTACTTGAGGGAATAATGGAGGAAAATTTCCCTGGGCCTGCTGGAGGTTTAGACATCCCGATAAAAGAAGGTCATTGAACTCCTGAAAGAGTAATTGTGAGCAGGACATCTCCAAGGCACATACTCATCAGACTGGCCAAAGTCAAAGTGGAGGGGAAAATCCTATAAGCTACAAGATGAAAACATTAAGAAACTTACAAAGGAAAACCCATCAGACTAGCAGCAGACTTCACAGAGGAAACCTTACAAGCCAAAAGGGAATAGAATCCTATCTTTAGTCTTCTTAAACAGAATAACTGTCAGACAAGAATTTTGTACCCTACAAAACTAAGTTTCATAAATGAAGGAGAAATAAAATCTTTCCAAAACAAGCAAGCATGAAAGGAATTTGTCACTAGACCTGCCCTATAATAAATCCTTAAAAGTGCTCAGTACAGCAAACAGAACAATCTATACCAACCAGTGTAAAAACAACAGAAAGTAAAAACTCACAGCTCTTGCAAAACAGTAATAAAAGGGAGAAAACAAAAAGCAACTAGGTAGCAATCAACATGATAACTGGTACAGTATCACACATATCAATATTAACATTGACTGTAAATGGTTTAAATGTCCCACTTGAAAGATATAGCCTGGCAGAATGGATAAAAAATAAAAAAAAACACACAACCCAAATATATACTATCTCCAAGGAATCCATTTAACTTGTAAGGATTCTCATAGAGTCAAGGTAAAAGGGTAGAAAAAATATTCCATGCAAATGGAAACCAAAAAAGAGCAGGAGTAGCTATTCTTATGTCAAATAAAATAGACTTTAAATCAACAACAGTAAAGAAGAGTTAAGATGGTCATTATATAATGATAAAGAGATAAATTCAACAAGAAGATGTAATAATCCTAAATATTAATATTTAAGTACCTAATACAGGAGCTCCCACATTCGTAAAACAAATACTACTCGACTTAAGGAAAGAAATAAACAACAACATCATTATAGCCAGGGACTTTAACACTCCACTGACAGTACTAGACAGATCATCGAGGCGCAAAATCAACAAAGAAACACTGGACTTAAACAGGACTCTAGAACAAATGGAATTAACGGACATTTACAGAACATTCTACCCCAAAACTGCAGAAGATACATTCTTCTCATCAGCACATGGAATATTTTCCAAGATAGATCATATTAGGCCACAAAATAAGTCTCAGCAAATTTTTAAAAGTTGAAATCATACTGTGTATCTTTTCAGACCACAGTGGAATAAAACTAGAAATCAATTACAAGAGAAACTCTCAAAACTACAAAAATACATGGAAATTAAACAACCTGCTGCTGAATGATCCTTTGGTCAATGGCAAATAATGATGAAAATTTAAAAAAAAATTCAAATTGAATTACAAAAATGACACAAGCTATCAAAATCTCTTAAGATACAGAAAAAGCAGTGCTAAGAGGGAAGTTCATAGCACTAAATACCTACCTCAGAAAGAAAGATCACAAATTAACAGCCTAATGGCACATCCCAAGGAACTAGAAAAAGAAGAACAGACCAAACCCAAAGCTAGCAGAAGAAGAGAAATAGGAGAACCAAATGAAATTGAAACCAAAAAGCAATACAAAGGATCAATGAAATGAAAAGTTAGTTCTTTAGAAAGAGAAACAAAATCAATAGACCATGAAACTAGATTAACTAGGAATAAAAGAGAAAAGATTCAAATAAGCTTCATCAGAAGTAAAAAAGTAGACATCACAACTGATACCACAAAAATACAAAATATCATCAGAAGCTACTATGAAATCCTCTACATACACAAGCTAGAAAATCTAGAGGAAATGGATATATTTTTGGAAACACACAACCTCCCAAGCTTGAATCAGGGAGAAATAGAAATAGAAATCCTGAACAAACCAATAATGAGTAGTGAGATTGAAAAAGTTATTAATAAAAATCTCTCAACAAAAAAAGCCCCATGCCAGAAAAATTCACCAGAGCTGTATCTGAATTCTACCAGAGCTACAAATAAGAAATGGCACCTCTTCTACTGAAACTGTTTCATAACATCAAGAAGGAGGTAATCCTCCCTATCCTATTCTGCAAAGCCAGTATAATCCTGATACCAAAGCCAGGAAAGGGCACAACAAAAAAAGAAAGTTATAGACCAATATCCCTCATGAACATAGATGCAAAAATCCTCAACAAAATATTAATATTAGCAAACTGAATCCAATAGCACATCAAAAAGATAATTCACCATGATCAAGTGGGTTTCATCCCAGGGATACAGAAATAGTTTAACATATGCAAATTAATAAGTGTGATTCCCCACATAAACAGAATTAAAAATAAAAAACTATATGATTATCTCAATAGATGCAGGAAAAGCATTTGATAAAATCCAGCATGATTCAAAACCATGATAAAAACACTCAACAAATTAGGCATAAAAGAAATTCCTCAAAATAATAAAAGCTATATATGACAAACCCACAGCCAACATCATGCAGAATGGATAAAGTTGAAAGCATTCCTCCTAAGAACTGGAACAAGACAAGGATATCCACTGTCACCACTTCTATTCAACATAGTACTGAAAGTCCTAGCCAGAGCAATCAGGCAAGAGAAAGAAATAAAGGGCATCCAAATCAGAAAAACAGAAGTCAAATCATTCCTGTTTGCTGATGATATGATCTTATGTCTAGAAAACCGTAAAGATTCCTCAAGAAGACTCCTAAAATTGATAAACAAATTCAGTAGTCTCAGGTTACAAAATTAATGCACACAAATCAGTAGCATTCCTATGCACTAAAAGGTCTCAAGCTGAAAGTCAAATCAAGAACTCAATACCATTTATAATAGCTACAAAGAAAATAAAACACCTAGGAATATACTTAACCAAGGAGGTGAAAGATCTCTACAAAGAGAACTCTAAAACACTGATGAAAGAAATCATAGATGCCACAAATGGGAAAATATCCTATGCTTATAGATTGGAAGAATTAATATTGTTAAAATGACCATACTGCCCAAAGTAATTTATAGATTTAATGTAATTCCCATCAAAATACCAATGTCAAGGCCAACATGCCATGAAAATTTAAAGTAAATGAGATTAAAGGTTAAAGATAAACATTAAGTACCACTAGTGAAGGGATAAAAATTATAACTTTCTAAGAATTAAGAAGATCAAAGAACTGTTTTCAAAAGAGAAGAACAAAAAGCATTGAGATTACAAAAAGTAAATTCAAAGAACAATATAAAGAGGAATAATGTAAAGACAGAATGGCTGAAAGCAGAAAACACTAAGATCTCAAAACCAGGACTGGAGGAAGGAGGGATGGCAGCCTCGTCTCCTAAAGAGCCTCCATCTTGTGTGGGGATCAGAAAGCCCCGCTCCAGACAGGGTCCACTGCAGGCTAGAAGCAGGGACTAAGGCTCCTTCCTGAAAATCGACAAAGAACTGGGTGGGGGGGCCCAGGGGTCCTGACTGCATAGCATCACTAAGTCACAGGAAACCTCCCAGGAGACAGACCATCTGAAAGAGGAATTCGCCATTGTGGATGAGCTCAAGTTTCAGAATATCTGATTCAGATAATTTTCTCTTCTTTTTCCATCAAATATGGAAAAAAATGAGAATAAAAATTCCTTCTGTCAAGTATATTATACATGTACATATGTGTGTATGAAAATTATATTAAAATTGTATACAAAATTATATTAAAATTGTGTGTAAAAAATTGTGCATATGAAAATTTTGTATATTATATAATTGTGTATATTTTATACATATATATGTCTTTATATAAATATATGTATAAGCATTATATTTGTTTACACCTAAGTCAGATCTTTTGGCTTCCAGCCAAAAATATGAGTGTGTGTGTGTGTGTGTGTGTGTGTGTGTATATATACATACATATACATACATATATATACATATACACACACATACACACACACACACACACACACACACACATGCACATACCCACATTACAACTTGCTTAGATCACGATAGTCACTTGACCATGCTATCCAGAGAGCTGACGACCCTCCTCTGGAAGGTTAGGGTTTACTGACATAGACAGGGAATTCTATGCCTCTTCCCTTTCTCAAGGGAAGAGCAACCCAAAGGAGATTGAGCAGTAGCTTCAAGGCAACTGTTGCTTCCCTTTGGAAATTGCTCTAAGTTTTCCAGGTCATTAAGTGATTGACAGTTGTTTTCATATATATATATATAGGTGGTTTGTGGCAGAATAAAGTAGCAATATACCAAGTGATAGCTTAGTGGCATTAAGGAATCAGTAAAAGATGTTTAAGTTATATCCAAGGAGCAACACAGATACGTAGGAGACCTGAATTAGGAGGAAATAGACATCATTTTTAAAAAATTCAAAGCACAAATTCTTCTAAAAGACATGGAACATATACTGAGAACAAAGATAGGTGTCTAGAAATAAGTCTTCAGTTACCTTTGGGGATCTTTAGTGCCCCTTAACATTAATTTTACTTGCCATTTAGCAATTGTTTGCTGTTTTAAATAGTGACTGACATTACAATTAGAAAAATGAAATTGATTTATTCATAATTAAGAATGAGATGATGTATATCTTTGCATAACCTGGATCAACAGAATTCTCTTTTTGACATTAAAATGCAGATAAATGATTAAACATTTTTGGTTTTGACTAGATGTTTTTAGGCGATGAAATACTTCTATCCAAGTTTCTAAATAATAGCCTCAATATCATTTCAAGTTGAAAAATTCAGCCCTGGTAGAACAAGTACTATGTAAAAGTGATAAAATGAAAACCAAGAGCCTCAAGTCTTCCCACATATACAAAGCATGATAAGGCTTCGTAGCAACACCTGTCGTCCATCCTCTGGACAGGCAAGATGGATTTGATTAATTTTGCAGGCTCGTTAGGTGTGTCTCTCTATTCATTACCCTCCAAGTTAGGTCCTCAGACAACCTGGTCCGGTCTCAGGTCAGGAGTATCAGAAGAGCTGCATTTTCTACAAAAGAGCTCTCAAGTCCCCCAGTGTGGTGTTGGGAGGAGAGGGTGGAATGGAGGGAAGTCCAGCTTCCAAATGTGATGGAATTATTTTTTTAACAAACATATTAGATAATTGTCTAGCCGTTAGAATAGGCATCTTGGGAAATGTTCTCTGACTTCACAGTGGCTCTCTTTCTGTACGTATGTGCATAAAAAGAGCTTTCAGATTAGGCCAACTGTTGGATCTGAGCAGTGAGTATGCTGGTGTTCATTGTACCATTCTTTCTATTTTCTGGATATTTAAAAATTTTCATGATAAAAATTCAATATTAAAATATTCTCATTTGTGACAGGTTTTGTATTTTGTTCATTGTATGCAGTCTTTAATCTCTTCAAACAATTTCAGATAGCATATCAAAATGTTAATTATATAAGTGAAAAGTCAAGCCATATAATTGTGATTTCAATAATCTAAAACATGAGCATATACGTTTTATATGTGTCCAACAGATATATTTTTACATATATAAATCAAGAAAGAAAATGTATCAAATTTATGAATGAGTTTTTTGTTTGTTTTCTAAAATGAACATGCACTATATACATGTGAAAAAATGTTATTAAAATAATTTTATTTTCTACTTCAGTATAAATGCTAACATGTTAGAGAATGTGTGATTTGGCAAAATTTGTAATATAAATGGGAAAGTAAAAATCGAACCTGGTTTCACATCAGTAAATGCCTAGAAATGGATCATGTGACAAAAATAAAAATGTACTGGGAAAGACCAGGCGAAATAGAACCTTGTGTGAGTACTGTGTTTACTTACTAAGCCTGGATTTACTTCAAACAAAACTAGTCAGGAATCATTTGTGATGACTAACATTTGTGTATTGCTTTAGCACTTAGAAAGCTCTTTTCTTTTAATTGCAGTCAATTGAATTCTCACACAAACACACTGAGGTTGGTATGCATGTCCTCATTTTACAGATGAATGAGCTGAAGTTCATAGCTCTTTCTAACGCCCAGCATTGCCAGGATAGTAACTAGACTCACGTGAACTTCATAGAAATGATTTAACAAGAAGATATTATCTTTATGTTTTGTCCATGATACGAACTTTATAGGTTCAAAGAATATTAGGTTTTTTTGCTTGTTTTGAGATGGGAGTTCACATAGGAGAATATCTACATTTAGACATTACCCATGCTTTTCTCCTTTGAAAAAGGTACACAAAATCCTCCTGTAGTAAGCCTTTCAATGCCAATCCAGTTTTGACAATATGAATGACACATTATAAGCTCTAGAAAGCAACATATCTTTACAAATAAAGTTCAAGCTAGACGCCTGGAGGTAGGGAGGTGGTTTTTTTTTATATATATATAATTGCATAAATGGTCTGGTGTGCTAATGAGAAATGAGAAGTGTCATAATAAAAAGAAAGTGAAGAAATCCGGATCTGACTGATCCCCATGTTTGTAGTTTCCTCAATCTGCTGGAGCCTCTATTTAAAAGTTTACATCTTTTAGTGGAAAAATTAATTTCTCTTTCACAAGTTCCACTCACATTTTGTTGCTAATAAAACCAAGGATGTAAATACTATTAAGTACAAAACAGCCTGCTGCATAATTGTTTCAAAGCAATTACAGATTATATCGAGCCATTCGTGGAGCAGAAACAGTTTTTTCCAAGACACCAGCTCCCTGTACCTTGAAATTTTATTAGTCTAAGAATTTCATGCACCATATGTTAGAATATGAGACTAGCTGCAATTGAACAAACAACTTTCTGATATATAAGTGAATGATAACCTGATTTTAAATGTGTTTATCTAATGAGATAGTAACTGTAATTTACAGCACATATAAAAACCCCCACTGTTACTCCTGGTGCACCTTTTGGCTAAAAAGGGTGATGCAGAGAGATATGCTAATGACGATCGTCTTGGTTTTTACCAAGTCAGTAATAAAATTTGCATTTGATATTGTGCACAGTAAACTGGGTTATTAGCCTTGAAAATGAGTCTCATAAAATTTAAATATAGGCTTAAATCATATTAACTGTCCTGTAGGTTTTCTGAGAGGCTTTAAAGCATTGTGTTGCCTCCATAGTGTAGGGAATGCAGATGTTTGTGTGCCTTCAAGGGGGCCCCCCAAAAGGAAACAAGCGAGAACTTGAGAGATGCACTAGAAAAGCATCCACTGTTGTGCTTCCAGCTTTGAGGACCCGGCTTCGATCAAGTACCTGTAGATCAAGAGGGCTGGGGAAGGTGGGTCTTTCAAAAGAAGCCTGCTAAGGGGTTTCTGGCTAAAGAGGTGGCCAGGCTGCCCAATACATCCCTCCACAAGGACTGCTTGGACCGTCAACAACAGGACTTTGAACCTCCCATGATTGACGATGCAGGAAAGTTGACAGCTGTAAAGTGCCACTTATCCTCAAGACAGACACTGAAGGTACAGATTAAAGGCTGAAAGACCTCTAGAGGACACAATTTCTCCAGTAACTTCCGATTGCAGTTACCTGCTTCTTGGTCCACACTAAATCAAAACTCCTAACACTGTTAGAAGAAAGAAGTGCATTTGAGGATGCAGATTCTTCGTTGTTGACTGTCTGACTTAGATGCCCTGCCCTGGCACTGGGCATCTGTTGCTAAGTAGCCTTGCAGTGCCTCACCAGCAATTCACCCCCGAGCCATCACTGTCTGACTCCTGCCCAGCCAAGACATGAGGACTCCCTTGGACGTGTAACCAACCATGCTAACGCTGACTCCCAGGAGGCACGGAGCCCTCCACTTCTAACTCCAGGACTTTCATTAGAAGACTGACAAGACTAATTCTTTTAAAAATTTCTACCCAGCCAAATTTGCCACACCTTACATACATCTCTGTTTTCCTTGATCATTACCTAAGATCTAAGCTCCTCCTGAATATATCCCCTTCGTTTCTCCTGAATCAATTTCCTTCTCCACTCTTCTTTTTCCCAGCTTTCCATTCTGTCCTTTGGAACTCTTGCTCCATAAGTAACAGATGCATATATGTTCCCAAGTTCTTCACTGAGCACTTACTCTGCTCCCTTGCCTTGAAAGAACACTGGCTCACCCCAGGGAATAATGCTGCCCCTCAGCCTCTCAAGAGGAAGCAGCTAATTTCTCCTCAGTTCACATGCTGCAAGGATAATGGGAGGTTGTTCATCCTTCTTACTCCTGCTCCAAGGAGTTGTCTGTGCATGCCATTCTCTCACCCATCCTTTTGGCTAACATCTACTCTTCCCCTTTTCATTGAAGACTTTAGCACCTGGTTCAAAACTTTCTTCCCCATTGTTCTGTTTTTAAGAAGTTTCATCTAAAATCGTAACATCTCAATATTTTCTCCTCCTAAGCTCTCATGACTGACAACCTCCATTCACAAACTGCAAATTCACATTCCCATGGATGCGACATAGACCTTGTAATCTCCCAGAACTTCTCAGTCTCTGAATTAATGATTCAGAAAGTTCACTCTCTGATCACACCCTCCTGATCTGTTTCCTGATCTATCACCTCATTGGGACCTCTACTCCTCTGCCCCCTCTGATTTCTCCCAGCTAGCAGCCCTTCCTGGCTTAACTGCTTGCTTAAAATTCTGTAGCACTCTAACCCTACCACTTTGACCAAAACTCCTTTTGTCAGGGCCATTAATAAACTGCACACTGCTAACTCTGAAGGAAACATTCTCATTTATTCCTAACTTACCCACTTAGCAGCATTTCATTTGTCTCTAGTGAACCTCCCCCTTCATGATACCCTGCTCTTATGGTGTCTGTCCTGCCTCCTTGTGTCATACCTCCTAACTAGCTGCTCAGTCTTAGGTGCTTTGGGGGTCCCTCTTTCTCTTCCTTTTCTTAAATGTTGCTGTGTCTAGGGATTTACCCCCAGGGTCTCTCATTTTTTTCTGACTCAGTAGGCCACTCCTGGGTATTCTCATTAACTTCCATAGCTTTATGCAAGGTCTATATGCTGATAACTCCCAAACCAATATCTTCTCAGTCATACACACACATACACACACACACACACACACACACGTTCCAATTTGGGCAAGTTATTTCTCTGTGCCTCAGTTTTCTCATGTATAAAATGGGAATATTTATAGTACCTAACTATATGTTTGTTGTGAGTAATAAATGAGTTAATTCAAGTAAGCACTTAGAATACTGCTTAGTATTTGTTAAGACTCACTGCATATTTCCTATGATTATAATTATTATTATCATTATTACAGGGCATCTCTTTTTGGGTGCCTTATAAGGGCCTGAAACTCAGGAGACTAAAAAATGGAACTACTAGCTTTCCCCTTAAGCCATCTCCTTCTGCTGAGTCTCCTAGCTCAATGAAAGACCCAATGTCATTTATTCAAACCAGAAATAATTCATTTCTCCTCCTTTAGTCCACACATTCAATCAACCACCAAGTCTTAGAAATTGTGCTTCATTTCAAATCTATTCCCTCCACCAACTGTGAGTTTCCTAAATAGAGCCTTTATTGTGCCTAGGTCCCTGCAGCATTCCCACAGCCAGTGTCTTTGCCCACACAGCACAGTGCCTGGATATATTCTACCGTCCAAATAGAAAATATCAGTTTTCCCATATCAGCCCTTTTAATGGTCCCCCCCCATTGCCCTCAAGATAGAATCTAAATTCTTTAGCCTCATAGCACCACCAGGTCATTTTTAATGTTCACGTCTTATTCTCCCATATCCACACTAAGCCCAGACTCAAAGTCAGCAAACTATGGTCCATGGGCCAAATCCACCCCACTGCCTGTTTTTATGTGGCTTACAAGCTAAGAATGGTTTTTACATTTTTAAATGTAAAATATAAAAAGAAACAAAAAAGCAAGACAATTAGCTTTTCATCAAGAACAGCTGCTTGCAGAGTTTAGGGCAGTACCTACACATTGGCCCACAAACCCCAAATTTCACTATCTTGTCCTTAACAGAACAAGTTTGCCAACCTCTTGCTCTGTATCCATTCATGGAATTTCTCCCAGCTCCTCAGGGATCCGTGCTTCAGGACCTTTGCATATGCTCCTCTCTGTGCCTTATCCCCAGCCCTAACTTTTGTCCATCCTTCAAATATTAGCTTACATGTCACCTCTGTCAGCCAGACTTCCTGATTCTGTAAATCCTGATTAAATATCCATTCTAAATGCTCCCAGCAGACTTTCAACTTTTCCTTTCCCACCATCTATTACACATGAAGGTTCTTCATTCTGAAGCTCCCAGAGTAGTGCAAGGCACCAATAGGCATTCAGCAAGCATTTGTTCATTGAATTAATTTAAAGGGACAGTTTATACCTACCTTTGTCATAAGAAAGAACACATTGTGCTATAGTTATCTGTCTTCTACATCATAGAATGTGAGCTCCTTCATTGTGTGCTTTATCTCTGCATCCCTCGAATCTAATACTCTAAAAACAAGAGACTTTTATCTCTACATCCCTAGCATCTAGTTGTGACACAGGCTAAATGCTGAAAAACTATGGAAAACAGCTAGTACATGTCTTTAATAACAATAAAGGCATGCTCAGCTAATCCTGCATGCTGTGGAAATCCAAATGATGAAAAGGGCTTACAATAATTGTGCTTGTGGAAGTGGATTAGAATTTCCAAGCCATGTCTTCCAGGAGAGGTAACACCTCTCAGCCACTCTTTCTGCAATTCCAGAGCCTACCAGCAGGTGTCAGTAAAGACATTTTAGGTCATCTGCAGGTTCAGGCATCTTTTAATCTTACCTGAGAGGTAAGATTAAAATTATATCCAGACTAATTTTCAGTTTTTTTTCAGCAAAAATGTGGTGATTTACAGAACAGTATAAATATCAGCAAAATACTAATTAACTGTGTTTACATATTACCTGTACTTAAAACATCTAATCAGGATAATCTAAGGAAAACAGAACAGTTACCGTAAGATTTATACCGTCTTCTACAATCAACTGACATCAATCAACACCTGCTTTTTCTCTAGTTATCCTTTCAACTATAGAAGCCATCATGAAGCTATAAGTATATCTCTCTGGTTTTTAGATCCTTTGTACCCTGCTTTTTCCTGATTCTTTCATGTAACTTTTAGTTCTTTCCTCCTAAATGTCAGAACAGAAAAGATAGGCAGGGAATGGTGGCTCACACCTGTAATCCTAGCACTCTGAGAGGCCAGGGCAAGAGGATTGTCTGAGCAACAGTGAGATCCCACCTCTCCAAAAAATATAAAAATTAGCCAGGCATGGTGGTGTGAGCCTGTAGTCCCAGCTACTCAAGAGGCTGAGGCAGTGGAGGATAGCTTGAGCCCAGGAGTTTGAGGTTGCAGTGAGCTGTGATGACGACTGCACTCTACCCAGAGTGACAAAGTGAGACCCTGTCTCAAAAAAAAAAAAAAAAAAAAGATAAGAAAAGAAAAGATAAACAAAATAGATTGCTGCAGTTTTTCTCCCATTTCTGAATAAATCTACACCAAATCTTGTGACAGCTTCCTCCATTCAGGATATAGTTTCTATAGGATCAGGATGAATAGAAAGGAGAAAACAGAATTCAAGAAACCTCTTAGGAGACTATAGCAAGAGTATTACAAGAGATTCTCACAATTCATAAGCACTGCATAGTGTCTCCTTTATCTGAACCCTCTAAATTTGCAAAATAGGTTCACTCGATTAAAAGTATAGGCTCTGCCTATTGGGAGTTAATTTTTTTAACTTTCTTATTTTAGCTATATGAAACTCTAAAAAGGTAAAACTATAGTAACAGAAAGCAGACGAATGGTTGCCAGAGGTTGAGGGTGGGGAGAAGGGATTGACTGCAAAGATTCCTGAGGAAAGTTTTTGGGTGCTGGACATGTTCTATACTGTATATTGATGGACTCAGATATTCAGATATTTGTCAAAGTTCACTGTACTATACACTTCAACTGGGTGAATTTTATGATAATTATATCTCAAAAAGACAGATTATTTTTAAATACATCTGCAAATGGTGTTTCCACCATTGGTAAATAATGTTCTCTTGCCATTGCCTACAATGTCCAGAATTTCATTTGAAGTTTTGATGCCATATAAAGTGAGTAGTGGAAGGCAGCTTTTTTTTTTTTTTTTTTTTTTTTTAGGGTTAGCAATAGCATTGTGTATTGTTAAAAACAGCACTGGAAGATTTAAGTAGAATATATCTTTCACATTTAGTAGCTAAAACATGGGCTCAGTAGCTAAAACTTTCCTAGTAGTTCTCAAGAGTTTACTTTTTATGGGCCTTTCTTCTGCATAAGTGACAATCAGCTGTTGTGAAGAACAGGCTGAAGTAAACTCCAATCAGACATCAGCTTCACACACCTACCCAAAACAGTGCTATCTAAGTAGCCCCTGCTTGTGTGCACTGTGTGCGCGCATGTGCCTACACTCAGTGCATGCGTGTGTGTGTGTGTGTGTGTGTGTGTAGAACAGGAGGGGGAAACAAGAGCTTTTTATTTTTTAATTAACAAAATACAAGGGACCTTCATCTTCACTTAAAAAATAAAAGAATATATAGATGAAAAACATCAAAATGTGTTCATAATTTGTTTCTAATACATTTAAACAATGACTACGTATTTCTTAAATAATAAGGAAAGATTTACTTTTATAAGGTAGAAAGAGGAGAATGCTTTCAAAACTTGTAACTCAGGGGCCCAGATTTTGTGTTTTTCCATCAATTATTCCTACCAACAAAAAATTTAAAAACTATTAAAAATAAATAAATAAATAAAAACTATTGAGGGACAGTCAAATAAAGGCTGAAACTGGTCTTATAAGGGCTTCCAGTTTTCTGCATCAGAGGATGGTACACACTAGCAGCCACCACACAGAACTGTTTCTCATATGTGATTTCCCAGACTAAGTTAGTATTTGAGGTGTGCGAGTGTGGTGTTTCCACTCAGTGCAGCCTTTTACTTAAGGGCATTTTATTTTATTTTATTTTATTTTATTTTATTTAGAGACAGAGTCTTGCTCTGTTGCCTGGGCTCTGTGCCATGGCGTCAGCCTAGCTCACAGCAACCTCAAACTCCTGGGCTCAAGCAATCCTACTGCCTCAGCCTCCCGAGTAGCTGGGACTACAGGCATGCACCACCATGCCCGGCTAACTTTTTCTATATATTTTTAGTTGTCCAGCTAATTTCTTTTTATTTTTTGTAGAAACGAGGTCTCTTGCTCAGACTAGTCTCGAACTCCTGACCTCAAGCAATCCTCCCCCCTCAGCCTCCCAGAGTGCTAGGATTACAGGCGTGAGCCACCACGCCCGGCCCTACTTAAGGGCATTTTTAAAGAGTCCAATATGTATGTAACAGAGAGCAAACATTTTGAGTCAACATGTTCAAGTGACAGCTGCCTCTGAAAACGGCATTGCCACATGTATTTATTGCATTCTGATCTGACACTAATCGAGTACTATTAACATCAGCACACTGAGAGGCTTCATTTAGTGAGGCCGCTTGCCAGACTTTGGGGGAAAGAAAACCCATACGAAAAACGCCTGTCATCATTGTCTTGAAAGCTAAGCTTGGAAGCCGGGAAAGTGCATTGTCCTGACGTTGCAGGAAGCCTCCTCTCTCCAAGGCCACACCTTGAGATATGTTTATTTCTGTTCCTAGAACCCATCTCCACGGTTTATTCAGAAAATTGCTCCTTTTCCCACTGATTGTAGCTTCACTGAACATGTACTAGGGTAAAAGCCAGAAGGTTTCACAGTTTGGGGAATCTTTGCTGGCCAACCTGCAAGGAAAGTTCATGTGCAACCTGTTTTTTCCTACTACTCTTTTTTATTTTTTACCAAAAGGGGTTTTCAAAAATGGCTATGTATCAACAGCCTTAGTCCATTGCTCAATATAGGTGTCACGGTTACCAAGTAATGCCAAATAAAGCCATAGTTCTCATTTTAATGTTTTACTTGCATAGGTTGATGAAAATTTGAAGATTTTCCAGCCAAACCAATGAGTAATTTTCTGTATTTCACTTTCGTCTTTCCTTATTATATGACCTTTGATTTGGGAACATTGATTGCTTTCTGCCATTTGCTTAATGATTTTGACTTCATCCCTTTGGGCATCAGATTGGAGTAATAAAAGGAACAAAAAGTCACATTGCCCTATTTCTAGTGCTATAAACAAAAATTACATGAAAATGAAGGCCAAAAATAAGTATTTCAAAATGCAAATGCATTTTAGAATGGAAAATAAATTTCCAAAAAGCTGCTATGTTGTTTTCAATTTGTGCTGACATTAAATTTTTACTCCATAGGAAAAGAGTAGGAATAGAAGCTGATAACACCAAACAACTGCTTTATGGCCCAGTCAGCCTCAGGACTCTTAGGCTATGTGTATGTGCTCCCAAATATGGGATTTAATTAGCAGAGGGCATGTGGCCAACAGATGGGTTACTTTGACAAAGGAATTAAACTTTGGTGTAGACAAGACAGAAAAGACAAGCTACTTATTATAAGACAATCTCTGCAACTACCCATCCTGTTCATGAGATTTCTCATGGGAAGTTTTCCTGCTGTGATTCTGTGGATCATTTGATAAGTAAACGTTTATTGAGCTATCACTGTGTCCAAGGCTGTGGCTCATATTACCATATCAATTTGCATGTTGTCATGTCCTGGGTCTTCTTTTCTCTGAACTTCTAATATTAATTTAAAAGAAAGAGAGAGAATGAGAACACAAAGCATGCTCCTTTACATGTCCCAGAATACTGCTATATTTATTACGCCTTGAAAACTACCCATTTAAAATACCAGAAATTGTGTATGTCACATACTAAGACCTACTGACTTTCCCAGGAGAGTGGGGGATAGGGGAACAATTTCTTTGTCCCAGCTGTCTACGGGTAGACTCAGACTTCCACCCTGTTGCCAGAGGGAAACCCAGCTGGACATCATTGCCCTGTGGCTGCAGATATCTCTCCAGCCTGCTCTGTGCCTGTGGAACCAGACTTTACAGACTGCCTCAGTGAGCAGCCCTTCCCTCTGCTGTCTGACTGGGTTGTCCAATGGGGGCAGGAGATCAGAGGGAGAAAAGAAAGTGAGAAGTGAGATTTAGGGTATTTTTTATGAGCTCCTTGGTACCTTCCTTGACAGGATCGTTGTAGGTGGCTGATTTCCTTGACCGAAGGGCATAGCTTCTGTTAGGCAGCCCTCTCCCTGCAGATCTCTCTCTTTCTCTTCCCCTCTCTCTCTGGGTTCTGGCAACTTCTCCTTTGCCTCCTCCATCAGGAGTGGAAATTAAATGGAGCCACAGATATTATTACTCATCCCAGGATATTGCAATGTTCTGTGTTGTTTTCTTATACTCTACCCACACTTCTGCTAATCGCCGCTTTATTAAACTCTCTTCAGATTATCCTATTGTCATGTGCTACCTCTTTTCCTGCCAGACCCCGTTTGATATATCTAATTTAGAGATTAGGGCAATGTTATGCACTAATGTACAGGATCCTTGAAACTATTATCAATCCAAAGCAGAAAAGATTACATACCAGAAAGTGTCTTTGTAGTAGAGTCTGACTCCATTTTTGATGTTTGTGAACAACTTTCATGTCCCAGTCCTCCCTCTTTCCCTCTTGTCCCACGTCTGGACATGCTGATAAGAAAGCCTGGGTGCTCCCACCCCGGCTTCAAATCATACCAGCCCTGGATGTGCCCAGAAACCCTCACCCAGCCCCATTCCTAACCACAGTCAAAATTGAGCCAGTGTGCTTTCACTGCTCTCTCAAGCCAGTTTAGAACCTACTTGGTAGCTTGCCCTCCTTTCCCCAGAAAGCGACGTTCTGCGAGTCGTAAACCTCTTCATCTCCTCTTGGTGCATGTGTGGCATCAGCAGTCTTGCCATTAGAACCAAATATTTTGGAGGGGAGGTCCATTCTGTCTCTGGGAAGTGACCACAACAGTCTTCATCTATTAACTCTCAATGAACTCCCATTCAACTCAAATACATCCAACACAAATTCAGCAATACATGGTTAGCTGACAGACGGAGCATGAATGAGAGCAGCCAGTCCCCTGCCATTCCAGCTGTGGAGTCCATGCCCTGGGACGTGCAGGACAGGGGTCAGGCCTGACTCCCTTCTGAATGCCTCTCAACGTAAGTGTTGGTGGACAATCTAAGGATTGTTCAAGGGAAACTTAGACACTATGAGATTTTTCTCATCGTAAATCAACTTTATAATCTAACTACCCCTCCCCACAAAAGATCAGAACTTCCAATTATGCACTCATTCAGGATTTACTGAGTGTTTACTTTTCTTAGTTAAGACTGTTCCTTATTGCAAATAATTAAAGTGCACTCTGGCTAGCTGAAGTCAAAGGAAAAGAGGGAGGGAGAATAGGGTAGAAACGCGAGGAATCAGGCACTAGTGGGCAGCCCAGCCTCACTGGGGACCTGCTCTTCCCCTTATGTGAATTGTTCAATTATGCAGCAGTCTGACAACATCACCAGGCTGCTTTCTACCTCAGAACCTTCCAAAAGGCTGATCCCTTTGCCTGAAGCACTTTCCCAGGCACAGCACTTCCTTGGCTAACTCCACTTACCTTTGCATCTCAGCTCTCTGCTTAGGTGCCACTTTTTCTGGGATACCTTTCTGCACCTTGGACTTGCATATGACCACTGTGTTGTGATCCCCTGAGGGATACTTGACTGTGTCCCGCACTCAGTAAAAAAACATATGAAGACAAAGACCATGATTTAGGGTTGCCAGATAAAAAGCAGATGCCTAGATAGATTTGAATTTCAAATAAACAACAAATATTTTTCCAGTATGATTATATCTGCTACCATATTTCCATATGCTGAATCTGGCAACCTTTACATGATTTTCTTTAACACCTAGCATGGAGCCAGCACAGAGTGAGCACTCGGTAAATATTTGCCAAAAAAATGAGTATCGATCTGGTGAGCCGCATGCTGATACAAAAGGGATGAAATACAAGGAAAAAGAAAGAGCAACATCTCTCACATACTTTATCCACTCATAGCAAATGCATAGCTGCAAATGGAGTGGCAATTAATAGTAAATTTTACCAACAAAATTAAATAGGGAATCAATTATGTAGGTTTTCAAAGACAAAGCCCGATTACCTAATGATAGTAAAGGAAACCTTATTCTAGACAGACCATGTGATCATGACCCCAGTGATCATATAGTTCCTCCCCAAATGAGATTTGGACAAACGCACTCCTAACAGAATCTTAGGAGTAAAGAAATTATTAGTTCTGCACTTTCAGATTTTATTTTCAAAGGCCTACCCTTGAGACCTAGTAGCTAATAATCACTGTAGCATGTATGAGTCTGGAACTGTGTTAAAAGATGTGCATGCGCTATTTCATTTCATTCTCTAACAGCCCATGGAGTAGAAGCCCAAGTTGAGATCTGGAGTTCCAAAGAATCAAGGAAGAACCTGTGAAACAAAATGGCATTTGAGCCATGCTTTAGAGGGTAGGTAAGGTTTTTTAAGGGAGTGGAAAAGGTCTTCTGGGAGATTCAATAAGCCTTAGTAAATTGCTTGAAAAGTACTGAGCATGCCACAGAAATGGTCTAATTTTCCAGTGGCATTCATTTTAGGCTGTTATAAAAAGTGGAAAATATCTTTGGATAAGTAAGTTGGGCCAGCTCTTGGAAGGCACTGAATGCCAAACTCAGGCAGATAAATTCAATGCTCTAGGTAGTGATGAGCCTTTGGGGGTCCCAATAGCTAGCCTGTACACCCTCAGCACTAGAAGTCAGGTAGTTCTCTGAATCATCCATCAGTACCTCGTGAGCTCTCCCATCTTATAGTCATGGGTTTGTGTCTCCTAATCTAAACACCAAGCTAGCAGTATGTATGTATGTATCTATTTATTAGAGACAGGGTCTTGCTATGTTGCCCAGGCTGGGATACACTCAATGGCTATGCACAGGTGTGATCATGGTACACTACAGCTTCAAACTCATGGGCTCAAGAGATCCTCTAGCCTCAGCCTCCTGACTGAGACTACAGGCGCACACACCACTGAACCGGCTTCAAGCTGGCAGTTTTAATGCCAGTGACTCCTCCGTGATTTCTGACCATTATACTCCCACTATCATCTCATCAAAAAAAGAAAAAAAATCTAACACTGGAAGTTTTTTTAAATAAATAATGTCTTGACACAATGAGGGATTTTGACAGGAGGCTGGTGGTAATTAATACGGCAATAATGCTAAAGGTAGAAAAGAAGCAATGAAGACAGGAAATTTTGTTAAGAGAGTAAACGAATAAGTGAAGCAAGAGGAAATGAAACGTGGGAGGCAGCAGTCAAGCCAGAGAAGAGGGAAGGGTAGCAGAGGCACCGCGGAGCAGACTAGCAAGGTTTGGGGATGATAGGTAGTTCTAGAGAAAGGGATTCATTCAGTCAGTCATTTATGCAGCAAGTGTTTATTGAGTGACAGCTAGGTGCCAGGCCCCATGCTAGACCTGACAGAGTCAGGCTCCTAGTTCCCTGTCCCCACATCCCATTCCCCAACATCCAGCCTCTGCAAACCACCCATGCTCATGTGGCTCTGGCAGAAGTCACCCTGGGCTCACCTGTGGACAAACGCAGGCATCTCCTTCTGGTTTTATTTCACTTAGAGTCTCTATAACATGTGGCACTGTTGGCTGTTTTCTGCCTCTTAAAATCCACCCCCTCCCCTTGGCTTCTAAGAAACTCCTTCCTGATTTTCCCAGAGCCACTCTGGCTCTCCTAAATCTCTTTTGTGATCTCGTGATCTCTTCATTCGCGCCTTGAAGCTCCACTGTCAGTGCTGGCCAGAGCTGTCCTTGGCCTTCAGTGGCCCCGTCCACAATGGCTTCCATCACCACCATCGCAGAGAATTCCCAGGCCAGGACACTCTGCTCGCACAGCAATTGGTTTACTAAATGGATTCACTTACCTGTCCTTCAAGTTCAATATGAGCCAAAGGGAACAAAGCATCTTTCCCTCACAATTTGTTCTGCCTCCTGTAGTCCCGACTACAGTCCCGACTCCCCCACCCATCCGCCAAGTCCCCAAGCCAGTAACGGTCACTTTAACACTCCTCCCAACCCCTTCCTCCAGCATCCAGTCACCAAGGCCTGACAATTCCACTACTTTACATTGTTTTTCCTGTTCTGTTCTCCCATGGCCACTTGTGTCAAAACTTCTCATCTGGACTCTGCAGTGACTCAGCCCCCGACGATGGCCTTGTTTCCTCCTCACCCTCCACGCTGCTGTCACTTCACTTCCCTCCTTACCATCCCTCTACCCAGCTCACACAGTTCCAGTCCACTGGCTTATTGCACGAGGCCCTTCATCACTGGCCCTCTCTACCTCTGCTTCCCCCTCTACCTCCAAATCAAATGCTTTCGGGTCCTGGGACAGGTGGAACCCTTTCATACAAGCCATTTCATTTGCTTGAAGTTTTCTTCTCTTCTTATTTTGTAAAAAGCCATATTTGCTCCTTTCTGCTTGCCAGCATGATTTCACAGAGCCCCTGACTCTCTGATGAGGTGTGGCTCTCCAGAGGGAGGCCTTGAAGACAAAACAGGACAGAGCACCCGGCCCCCTACATCTCTGGCCTGAGTCACTACATTCCCTAAAAGATAAAAGGCCCTAGTCCTTGACTTTTCCTGCGTATAAGGTAACAACTGATAGGATTTGAGATTATGCCTTGGTGAACTATAACCAGATGTACTCTTGCACGCAAGCTTAGATGTGATTTTGCACATACTGAATCTTCACTGCCAGTGTGTAAACTGTGAACTAAAACACTGAGTTGGTGTAGTCTGATGGAACCTCTCTGAAGGGCTGTTCCTGGGCTGTAGGCTTCAGTCAGTCCTCAGTAAAACTTCTGAACGAAACTAACTTTCATTCTTTCATAAGACTAATATTTTTTTCTTTAGCCAACATTTGCCTTCAGAACTTAACCCAAATTTTGCATTCTCCAAGAAGTCTTCCTGGTCTTCAGCCTGATCATACATCCTTCTCCTGTGTTCCTACGATGCCAGATGTGGCATTTGCAGACAGCTATAATTGCTAATCGACTTGTAAGTCTCTCCTGTCAATTTTTGAGAGAACGTGATTTACCGAACTCATATTTTCACACGTGTGTTCTTATCTACCTTCAGGCTGATCTGTTGTGAGTGCATACTTATGTGTGCTTATGTGTGTGAGTGTGAATGTGGGGAGAGATAAGGGAAGGGAAGGAGGAAGGGAGGCGGAGAAGGAGAGAAAGAAGCATAAGGATAAGGACAAGAAAGGAAGTCACCTTGCTGACTAAGATGGGAGAACTGACGTAAAGATGGCTGTGGATATAGACAAACTTGTTGGTGTAGCTTGGAGCTTAAGGTTGAAAGAGCATTTGTCTTGTTTTTGGTACCCCATTTTCTCTGTGAAATGCAAAATGAAGTTGTCTTCTAAGTAGGGAGATGGAGGAAAATGATAAAAGCTTGAAATAGTTACCGTGAGGAGCAGAGGAAGGTGTCAGTTCAGGACATGCGGAACTGGGCAGCTGCAATGGCCTGGCTGAGGTTGCAGACCCTAGGTTTACAGTGGCTCCAGCCACTAAGCTTTTCTATGGAATCTGTTTGGGTCCCTACTGTGACCAAAACCCCCTTCTTTATTGCTGTGGGAAAACTCTGTGGCACGTTGGCAAATCCAGACCCAGTAGAGATCAATCAGGAAATTTACCTGTAGGGTTTTTGGTATCTTTTGCCATCTGGGGCAGAGATGTGCATAGAACTCTGAAGCCTCCAGGGCCTGGCTTCCCTGTGCTTCCTTACAGCTCCGCCAGAAGACAGCCCACCTGGCCATATCCCAGAGAGGTTGTCACAACTTAGGACATTCCACCTGCTGTGTGACCAGAACCATTACCCACCTGACTTTGAGCCTCTTCTCCAAATGACTGTGACATCCATTCTAAAATTTATGTTGATACCAGAATAGAGATAGCCTAGCCTGAAATATCACCCATTCAACTAAAACTGGCCTCTACAAAATGTAAGCAGCCTGGCCTGTGTGCTGCCCATCTCTCTAAGAGCAGTCAGTGCTGCAACATTTGGTACATAGCCCTAGAGCCCTTCGTGACGGCTGTGTAAGGTCACAGAAAGCCACACACAAAAGGACCCCAAAGAAACCGAACCTGATATTTTCCTACATCTTCGGGGTTAGGAGTTGGAAAGAAATAGCTCTCAATTTTATGGTCTTGCCCCATTGAGAGGACAGCCACATCTTTCAAATTGCATCTAATAGTTTCCCACTAAAATATTCATCAACCTCTTCTCGGGGGTACTAATTCCTCAACTACGCCTAAGATTCAAACAATTTGCAAAAAGTACTGCTGCACGAAGTACTGCCTGGAGTGTGATCTTTTATAGTCAAGAGTCAGGTTGCTTTTGATAATTTAGGTGACAGAACTGGAAATATTATTGTCCAGGGCTCTAAAACTGACCTGTGACTTATAAATGAGGTTGGTACATGCAGGTTTTCCTAGGGGTACATATTGATCAAAAGAGCAAGGAAGATGGTAAAAGTGCTTGTAGAAAAGAAGACTAAATTCTTCTATATATGAAATAATACACAGAGGCTGTTCTTAAAGGAGAAGTTGAGTATCGGGGATTTCAGTCATGTTTCTCTCTCTCCTCTCTAAATGTGGGGTGGGTTGGCTACACAGATGATTATTTCTGAAACTCTGAAGCTCAAAAGCTGCCTCTCCCAGCAGGTTCACCATGGACTTGGTCCTCACCCCAGAGCAGCATTTACAGCCTCCCCACTTTTACTGCAAATCCAGTTTGGAGCCGCCAGTAGGGGGTTAATATAAGCCCCAATCAACACAATACTAGAGGCATTCGCATAGGCGGCCTACAGTTGCTGCATGGGCACATTTGGCCCACGTTTCCAAAGAGGCAGTAGCTGTTACTGCAGAGAGCACACTGCCTGCCACTGCTGGACCATTAGTATGGAAATGAGGCATGTGTGTGACAGGTGGCCTTACAACCAACACAATTAACTTTCTCCATTAGCTGACGTTCTGACAAAACAGATGCAGCATCAATAAGCACCCCCCTCCCCTACAGAAAAGGAACAACACATTGCAAACCCCTTATTTATAAGGAGGAGTAGTATAATTTCTTCTGTACACACAAAGTGGACGGCACTGGAGTTTGCTTCTGTCTTATTGCTGCAGTTGTTTATTTTTTTATATTAGCCTCGCATTAATATTGCAACACCTCCATGGGTTAATTAGGGCTCCTGAAGTTCTCAAAAGGGAAGTCATTATAGAAAAAGGGAGAGTAAAGTTGGAAAAACCAAACTGGAATTCTTTGCTTTGGAAACCAAATACACAGATGATTATTTGACTGAGCTGCCTGAGGAATGGAGCAGGTTTCAGAATTTTGCAATAGGTCTCCTAGCAGTATCAATACTAATTAGCAGAATCTTAGAACCTGGAATTTTGAAGAACTTTGTGGCTCAAGAGGAAATGTTAAAAGTAAAATGACATATTATACTCTAGGAAACCAAATTGCCTTCAGAAAATTTCTCTGTATTTTACCAAGGACAACAAAGAGAAATCTAAGACTTGGGACTTTCTGGATTCTGTAGTCATGATAACTACTTAGCAGTGATATATATTTGTCTAATTATGTTTACATCTTTTATCTTAATAGCTAACCTTGTGCTCGTCCAGTGTTTTAAAGTACCTTCAGATAAAGAACTTTAATTCAGCAGAAACAATGAAACTCTAATAACTTTGCTATCATTTCAAAAAAATAGAAATGTGAACATTTAATATTTGTAGACTATTGTGTATCATAAGGGAGAAATTTGTTCCCAAAAAATATTCTACAAAAGACTTAAAACTATTGTTATAAATTTCTTTTAGAATCTATGATAGTCATTATTCCTCTTGTGTTACTGATCTCATAATGTACTAGACCAATCATCTAGAAAAGCCTTTTTTGCCCACCTCAATGGAAGACCACTAATGTTTTTTCCGCTCTGGGGTCTGAGGCTTCTTTGTAGAAGCTTGAGTATGAAAAATTTATCCAATGTCTCCTGGTAGGGAGGGAGGGGCTCAGCACTGCGCCTTGTTCAGATATTAGGTAAGATCAAAAGGTAGACCCTGTTTTCCACCGTGAACTGCCCTAGGCTGTGGGAACAGACACTGAGAGTTAGAGGCACCATGATGGGAACTCGGTACAGGCTCTTAAACCTCACTCACTGTCACCTGTCCAAACCTCAGTTCTGTCATTTGCAAATTGAGAATAGAATCCTACTTTATGGGATGGTTAAGAGAAGAGATGCCTGTGAAATGATTGGTTCATTTTAAATGCTCGGTGACTATATAATTTTGAAGAAGGAGTGGGAGAGGTTAAGACACCACACATTTCAAATACCCTGTACCTTCAGTTATCACCTCCTCTAGAACAAGCTCAAATCCCTCTCACTTTCTCAGAAACCATGGGCATTCTTGCACGATTAAGGTATTCACAAGAAAATATATAGCTGAGTTTTGCAAGAAGAAAAACATCCTATAAAAGCCAAATAAGCCACCCAGAAGGCCCTGAATCAATGGTTTCCAACCTTTGCTCCACAGTAGAATCATGTGGGGAGCACTTTAAAATTCCCTTATCTGGGTCCCCCAAAACTGATTAAATCATGAGCTCAGGGAGGGGTCCAGGTGTCAGTATTTAAAAAAATCTTTCCCAGGTGATTTTACTCTTCGTTCAGGCTCAGGAACCACTGTCTTAGGTGGTCCACATTTCCTCCTTCTCTTTACAGCTCCTCAGGCCGAAAGAAACCAATTCCTACTTGTTTTTCTCCCCATATCTCTTCATCTGCCGTATCCCCATTGGCCCCACCCCACTCCTGATCTGTCTCTCTCACACCTGAGCCATTACAGTCCATAGCCTCCTCACTGGTTCTCTTAACTCTAGGCACTCTCACAATGCTCACACACATTACTACAAGATAAGTATTCCTAAAAGACATCTTTGATCTTGTTACAACCCTGTTAACAAATGTCAGTGGCTGGCTCTTGCCTAACAACTATGATCCAAACTAGGGATCTAAAAATCTGATGGAAATGCACAGGAATATGTTAGAAATTAGACACTGATCAGAGGTCATGCTGTGTGGGCTGAGGAAATGCAGAGTTTTGTCCTTTTCTCATCTCCTCGTGACTTTAGAAATCCAATCCATCTTACACTGCCCAGCTCCCCAACAAGGCTTTCCTTGGCCATCGTTGCTCTTGGCTGGAATTAGGGTGACCAGCCATCCTGATTTGCTCTGTACTGAGGGTTTCCCAGGACATGAAGCTTCCAGGGCTAAAACCAGGAAAGTTCCAGGCCAAGTGGCATGAGTTGGTTACTCCAGGCCGAAATTCTGTCAACCTAGTGCAGTAACTTTTGGGTGTGGGCTGTCACAGAAAGCATGTAAGCATTGGCTCAGTGGTCAGCTATCACTGTTAGGGCACATTCTTATATGAGTGGTTAAGAGGTTAGCCTGGTTGACTTCTAAAGTGATTTCCCATCCAATGTTCTAGGTATTAAAAAGAGGCACAATTGGAATTGAGGAATTATTTTGGAATCTCCACTGAAATGACAAGGCTTGGAGTGAAAGCTGTCGGAGAGTTATAATTTTTTCTGCATTGTTCTCCTGGACGTCTGCATTTCCTTATCTATGGCAGAAACCCCTTTGTCTGGGCCCTCATGGTTTGCTAGGTGGGATCTATGTAACACTGGTATTGTCCTTATCTGCTATGATATATATAAGGTGATGGAACCAAGAAATAGCACTGGTACCATGGTCCTTGGCTTAAGATCAGAGTTTCACAAGCCACTGAGATTCACAATAAAATAAGAAGAGTGCATTGCTCCAGACAAATGTCTGCCAGTTAATGACAAAAGTCATGCAAGGCAAAACTGAATTCTCCAAATAACTCTCCCCTGCACACACACAGTCTGTATTGTTATGGTGATAAGAAAGGATTCAGTTTGGAAAAGGATTAGGAGATGTTGCATGGGGAAAGGGTATTTCTCTCATTAGTCTTGTTCAGAGTGTCCATTTCTGAAATAGGCTGGGGGTCTCCTTTACTTTGGCTCCCATGGTGTTCAGCAAGAAAAGTTTTATTTTACATTTTTTTAATTTTTGAATATGTAATACTTTAACATAGTTCACATTTCAAAATGCAAAAAAAAAAAAAACCCATAAAACACCAAAACCTCAAAAACATACCAGGTGAAAGAAACCAGATACAAAAGGCCACATATTGTGTGATTCATTTATATGAAAAATCCAGAATGGGTAAACCCATAGAGATAAATAAACAGGGGTGGTTTTCAGGGGTTGGGGAGAAACCACTTAATGAGTAAGGAGTTTTATTTTGAAGTGATGAAAACATTTTAGAACTAGAGAGAGGTAGTGGCTGCACACATTGTGAACATACTATATGCCACTGAATTGTTCACTTTAAAATGGTTAATTCTGTGTTATGTGGATTCCACTGCAATAAATTGCTTTTCTAATTCATCGAGTCAATGCATTTCTCCTTCGCCTATTTACCAGCCACTCAGAGCTCCTCTCCAGTGGTAGCTAATACATCCAGTTTCTTGTGTTTTCTTTCAAAAATATTTTATGCATAATCAAACAAATTCATATATCTTTTCTGTCTTTTTTCTTGCACAAGTGGTAGCATACAAAACACACTTATTCTGCATTTGATGATTTTGTCTGCTTCCTTAATAGTAAAGCTTGGAAATCAATATTTAATAATGTCCTCACTTCTTTTTAACAGCTGCATAATATTCTATCATATATGTGTGTAACATAATTTATTTAACTAATCCCCTATTGATGAACTTTTAGACTATTTTCAACTTTTGCTGTTAGAAACAACAAAACAACGAGGAGCTCTGTGCATGTCATTCTGCACATGAGTGAGTATATCTGAAGGATGAGTTCTTAGAAACAAATGCACTGATTTTAAGGGTATGTGTACTTGTACTTTTGGTAGATAAAAATCAGATTTCCTGGCTTAAAGTTTGTACCATGTACTCTCCCACCAGTAATTTATAAGAATGCCTGTTTTCTCACAATTACTGACAAAACTGGTAATTCTCTTTTTGACCAGAAATTTGCAGTAGCAATACAGAAGACAGTACATTCTTTAGTTTTCACAAATTCAGGCATAGCTTTATTTTGCTTTGCTTTGTAGTAGACATACCCCAGGCTGGAACTTTCTTCTCTTTTTTTTTTAACAAATCCACTTCCTAACACTTATTTATTGCTTTGAAATCCAGATAGTTTGGCCAATCTTCCTGAATATTAAATTTATGAACAGTTTTTGTATGACTCTATTTTCTTTTTTAAAAAAGTTTTATTGATATATATTTCACAAACCATACAATTTACCCATTTGTGGCATGCAATTCAGTGGTTCTTAATATAGTCACAGATATGCAACCATCACCATCAATTTTAGAACATTTTCATCACCTCAAGAAGAAATCCCATATTCTTTAGTTATCATCCCTCATCCCCCTGTCTCCCCACCAGCCCTAAGCAAACATTAATCTACTTTCTATTACTTTTGCGAATTTCACAAAATCTTATGATCAGGTGACAGCATTGTTAGTACCCTTCCCAGAGCCTTTCAGGGAGGGGCCCTGAAGGTTAAGCTGCACCAGCTTCATAGCTTATCTGCCCCTATACCCATACGCTACACAGGAATAGCAGGAATTTGTACATTAAGTTCTCTGCCATTCAGAGTTGATTGAATCTAGTATAATGTGGTGTTTAATTTTTTTCTTTAAAAACTCTGACAAAAAAGGAGCATATTTATATTATAAAATCAGGTAAATCTGAGTAAAACAAGGAAGAAACTCAAGGAGGATATGTTTCTAAAGGTTACAAAATCTTTTGAGAGAGACTACCTTTTTTTAAGGTCTCACTTTTCCAATTAAAGAAACTGACTACTGTCTATTTGGTATTGCCTAAATTTTTTAGAATGCTGCTTAAACATATTCATTTATTCTTTCTGACATCTCAAAAGCTTCCCATAATGGCCACTTTTATTCTCAATTTAAAAAATATTTTTCTTTAATTTTTTTATTTACCAAGGAAAATGTAAGATTATGGCGTGACTTTATATGAGAAGTAGAAGTTCTTCCAGTAAGAGGTTTAGAGTTTGACATAGGCAAACCTGTGACACCACGAATGAGGCCACTATGATTGGTTAACAGTGTGTGCTTGGTGGTAGTATCTCAAATTCCCAAACCAAGTAGAAGCCTATATGACTGATGACCTAATAATGGTTGGCCCTAGAATTCAGATTAAGCAAAGTGCCCTTCTTTCACAGATTGACAAGACAGGGAGTGCCCTCATGAAGGTTTTATAGGGGACCCAAGGCAAAGTTTGATCAATTGCTTTTTCACAAAGCAGTGTATGAACCTTATTTTCTGAAAACAAAATCCTTAAGTATGGTTGGCCATCCATATAGGTAGTTTCCACATCTTTGGATTCAACCAACTGCAGATCAAAAACATTTGACAAAAAATAAAAAAAGAAAAACAATGCAACAATAAAATAATACAAATAAAAAACCAATGTAGTATAACAACTATTTGCATAGCATATATATTGTATTAGATATTATAAATAATCTAGAAATGATTTAAAGTGTACGGGCTTAGATTATATCTAAATACCAGCCATTTTATATAAGATACTAGAGCATCTGTGGATTTGGGCATCTGAGGGGGTCCTAGAACCAAAACGGGATGAGTGTAATTGTCAATAAAAATAATTGCAGATGTATTAAGTTTTCAGTCTAGCAACAGTTACTTAGCCTTCTTTGTGAATATAGTAAACACTCAGTAAAATTTTCAGACCTGCACACAGACCTAGTTCAATAAATATATATCAAGTACCTTCTACTTGCAAGGTATTGGGTCAAGTTGTGTGAATGATTCAACAAAGAACAAAACATAGTGCAGAACAGGAATATGAAACAGCACGACAAATGATCTAAGAGAAAAAATGCTCTAAGAGGGAACGTGTTTCACATGTTCATCAGGGAAAGCTATCTGGGTGGGGCATTAGGAATGTCACCCTAAGGAGTCCAGGAGGTGAAGATGGAGAATGAATGAATGAATGAATAAGTAAGTTACCCTGGAAAACATTTTATTGACCTTTCAGTGACTTTATTTGTAGGGACATATTTTATAATTTTTACACGCCTGATTTTGATATTCTAGGTTTTATCCATTATCCCTAATCATCAGTCACATCTATCTGCTTCCTTCACCCTGCCAGCACCAGCAGGGTGTCCCCCTACCCACCAACAGGGGAAGCTGGCACCTTTCTGGCCCTGTCCTGCTTCCTTGCACATTAAGCAAACCTGGTCTCTTTCTCCTTGGAGGATGAATGAATGAATTCCTTTCTTTTATCTTCTTCAAAGAGGGGCCATGCCCACCTTTCCACTGAATCTATCCTTTTTTCTTAAATTGTGGTAAAATATACATGACATAAAATTTGCCATCTTAACTATTTTTAAGTGTACAGTTCAATGGTGTTAAGTACATCTACATTGCTATGAACCAATCTTCAGTACTTTTTTTATCTTGCAAAACTGAAACTCTGTTCTCATGAAACAACTTTCCCCCTCCTCCCCACTGCTGGCACTCACCACGCTACTATCTGTTTCTGTGAATTTGACTACGTACCTCATGTAAGTGAAATCATAAGTCGTTTTCTGACTGGCTTATTTTACACAACATAATGTCCTCAAGGTTCATCCATGTTGTAGCAGGTGTCAGAATTTCTTTCCTTTATAAGGAAAAATATTCCATCATATGTATGTACCACATTTTGTTTATCTATTCATCTCACAATGGACACTTGGGTTGTGTCCATCTTTAGGCTATTGTGAATAACGCTTCAATGAACATGGGTATATTGAATCTATTCTTGATTTCAAGTTTGGTCATCCTTTTAGACATATGTTTATCTTGTGCTTTGGCTGCAGTGAACTGAGAGGCTCCATCATTTTGGGGGGGGCAGTGGGTCAGGGACTGGCAAGGACTAAACTCATTTCTCCTCCTTTATGTCCCCAGTCTTAGCTCCCATACAGGCTGGCAGCACAGGATAGTGGCTCTGAATGCATGCGATGTCTTCTCTGTTTCAGGACAAGTTGTCAAGTTGCCCAGGAGTCCCCGGCCCCTTCCTTTTTGTCTCTGTCTTTCCACCATTCAAGGGCTTCTCTCTTCTTTCTACACTGGGAGAATGTCAGGGTTAAGCCTTGGAAAACAAACAGCTCTCCAAGAAAAACGTTCACCTTCATATTGCCACTACACATCCTCCAAGTCTGCAAAACATTTTGCGTTTCAGCAAGGTTGTCTTCTTAGGCTTCACAACAATTTTAATGAGGCATTTTTCTCAGTGGGTTGATTGGCATAACTCAGCTCTACTAGTTTAACATGCATGACTCAATTACACAAGAGTTAGCTAATGAGCAATGGGGAAGAAGTTACAGGTTAAAACAAATGGCGCCTAAATGAATCAAGTGCCGCCTTTCAGATGCCCACCATTCAACAAAGACCTGGCAAGATATTTTCTTCACTGGGCATGAATCATCCAGATAAAAAGGGCAAACCAGGGCCACCTACGTTCAGAGCTTGTACAGTATGACCTCGAGGCTCAACATCTACCAGGAGATTCCTAGCAAAAGGCCAAGCTCCAAAGAATAAAAGGGCTTACACATCAGCATTAAATAATTCTCTTAGAGATGCAAATTTCTAATTAGTTACTGTGGCAACTGTGGAGGCCTAGAAGTAAGCCCCTCACACAATGAACCTGAGAGTTTACTTTTTTGATTTACTACAGGCCTGCAAGAAGCAAGGAGGAGGAAAATAAATATTGCTTTAACTGTGACAGAGAATAAAGTGCAACAAGTGAAGGGATTTCATCCTTTTGTGGAAATTCCTGCAGGTTTAAGAGGGACATTATACTTGACACACAGTCTCGCCATAAAGAGATGCCAAATCTCAAAGCCTTGATAAAATCATGACTGTTTTAAACACGATCCAGACATAGACTATGTGTTAACACTGACGTTTTTGCTTCTTTAAAGTGAATATGGTCCCAGACTGTTCCAAACAGCATGTTTCAATGGAACATTTTTTGTTTTATTTTGAATGATTGATTTTTGTTATTTTAAAATTATACATAGTTCATCACACTTTCTATTTAATATGGAAAAAAAACAAAATCTCCGTGTTGCTGGATTATTTACTTATTGGAGAGTAATCTATTTCCTAACTTTGAATAATACATGAAAAGAAAGGATGAAAGTACTCACAAGAAAGTCTGCAGCACTGAGGGTAGAATATTAATTTTTATGGAGACATAAACTGAAGAGAAAATTTGTCCCAATAGAATTAAAAAAAAATTTTTTTAGGACTAATTATTTAACTTAAAATTCAGAAGAGAAATGCATAAATGTTTCCCCTCATTTTTCATGGACAAAAAAAAATTCTTGTCAACAAACGTGGGTAATATTTTCTGTGTGAAATATACGACTTTCATCTATCTTCTTTCCTACGTGTTATAAATCAAATTTAGAGTCCTACTACTTGCTCAATAATTCAAATAAAACTCTGCAATCTTATAACTATTCTCTGTTTAGGTTGGGAAGTCTTGTATTCAGTAAATAAATAATTAGCTAAAAACAGTAAATGCATTCACGGAGGAGGCAAGGTTTAAATAATTTTGTAAACAAAGGAAAGGTAATCTTGCATGCTTTTTAAAATCTCACTAACACTCAATGCTCCCCTCCTCTCCCTCCTCAGAAAAGTTCTCTCTTTCACCTTCTCACAGGTTCCTCCCAAGCTCTGAACCTTTCTTTCTTCCTCTACAAACTTTACTTGTCTAGGTTCTCAACCTTTTAGTATCCTACTCTGTGCTAGAATATGTAAATGTACATACACTTTTGTGTTATGGGAAGGATAATGGCCTAATGATCAATCTTCAGGTTAGATATTTAATTTTTAATGAGGATTTCTATCTATACAGTAGCTTACCCCAAAGAAGTGACTTTATTGTGCATAGAACAGGAACAATGACAATACATGGCTCATGACATGTTCTTGTCATTAGTCCATGCAAGGCTCTCTTTTATTTATATATTTATTTTCATTGAATAAGATAATAAAAACCATGAACCTACCACGCAACATAGAAGTAGAATCTTGTCAAAAACTTCTATGTACCACCAATGTAGTTCTTTTCTAACCTATCCTCCTATCTCCTTAGACCAGATCAATCACCATCCTGAATCCCCTTGGGTGATTTTAATGCTCTTATCACATCTATTTGTATTCCTACAAAGTATATTGGGTTTTTTTTTTTAACTTTGTATGTCACCCCTGAGAAGCTACTTTTTCATTCAATGTTGTCTTGCTAAGATTTATACGTATTGCTACAATGTTGTCATCTATTCATTTGACTTATATAATATTACATTGTATAAATATGCCACATTTAATTTGTGTAATCTATTTTCTTTGCTATTATGAAAAGTACTAAAACATTGTTTATGTTTCCAGGTGTCCGTGGTACTTTACTAGAAGAGAAAATGCCAAGTCAAAAGGTATGTAAATTTCAACATTACAAAATAATGGCAAAAGCTTTCCAAATTGGCTATGTGATTCATACTTTTAGCAGCAACAGGTAAGAGGTTTATGTCCTATATTTGTTCTACCATTAGGTATTGTCAGATATTCTTTTCTTGCAAAAAGCAACTTAAATATGAGGAACTTGAATGTGAATTAACTATATTCCCAAAATGAGATTTCTGCTTCCAGAATTTAAAGATGTACAACAAGTAAGTACAGTGCTTCTTTTTTAGTGGTAGGAGATATAAGGTATAACTACTAATTCTCTATCTTAGAGGGATTATCCCAGCATATCCAAGACCCCTGGAACACTAAATACTATAAATATTATATCACATTTTAGCCCCTGTAGCTTTCCTGGATTTATCTTCTATTCTGTAACACTTTACTAGGATATCCATGGCATTAACCACTTCCTTCTGAAAAGGTCCAATTGGCAGTATGTCCTCAGTATAAAGGATCAGCATAGTATTATGTGCACTGTAAAAGACTGGGGTCCCTGAGGACGATATCATGATGGCAAGCAGGAGAAGTAACATAGCCCTGGAAAGAGAGAGTGAATATGTACTGCTGTCATTGCCAGGAAAAAGGCCAACTTCTTTTGATCCTTCCTGCTGATAGAATCAAAAGTAATGCATTCAACAGATCAATAAACCGTATTGATCTGTTGCTAGGATGACACACATTTGGAATAGCAGCTGTAATTGGGACTCCTACCCCATAGTAATGCACCATCATTTGCTATGATTTATCTGATTTTTGAAGGAGAAAGAGTGGCTGGCAGCATTCCTGGACTTGTAGCTGCATCATTCCACTCTCTGCCTTGGTGATCACATCACCTCTGCCTTTTATGTGTGTGATCTGAAGTGGTACCTCAATGTGACCGATAAACTGGCAAATATTAAGCACTATATAAATGAGCCTTTGCTATGATTAAGAATATAACAGTGAAGCAGACAGCCAAAAATATCTGCCCTTATGCTCACGTTCCAGTAGGGGACATAGTCGTGAGCCAGATAAATGAGGAAACCTATACTATAAAATATTGTGGTGAGTGTGAAAGAGGAAAAACAATCAGGGAAGGGGAACATAAAATGTCAAGGGGAAATGTGTTGAAATGATAGACTGGATGGCCAAGAGTCTCATGGATAAGATGAGTTTTGAATAACAATCTGAAGGGGGTGAGAAATTCAACAATGCAGGTATGTGGGAGAAAAGAACTCTGGGCAGTGAGAACTACCAGTCCAAAAATCTTGAGGCAGAAGTGCGCTTGGTACAATCTAGGAGCAAGGAGGCCAGTGTGGCTGGAGCTGAATGAATGAGGGCAAATGTAGCAGGAGGTAAGTTCAGAGATGTGATGTGGTGGCGTAGAGATAGGTCAGATTGTAGAGAAATTATTTTTAATTCTGAATCAGATAGAAAGCCAATAAAGGGCTTTTAAAAATCTCTTTATTAAAATACAATCTATCTAAAAAGAAACATACATATTATGGTATGAGTTGTGAATGGAGAAAGCTCATTACTTATATTTTAACAGGCTCACTGTGATAGTATGTTGAGAATATACAGACCAGAGGGAAGATGGTGGCTTGCACTAAGGTGGTTAGAGGGGAATGATACAAAGTGGTCACAGTCTGGATGTACTGAAGTAGAGCTTCCTTGATTTGCTACTGAATTGGGTGTGGGAAGAGAGAAATCAATGATGTCTCGAAGTTTTTCATAAGTAACTAAAGGAATAAAGTTTCTATGATTTGAGAAATAGAATTCCCTTAATCGAAAACAGGACAATTGAAGAAGGAGCAGGTTTTTGGTTAAATTCAAGAGTTGCATTTGGGGCATATTAAATTTGTATGTCTATTACACATCCAGGGGAAGATATCAAATAGGCAGTTGGATGTACTACAGCTCTGTAGCTAACGTGCCATGAAGGAGCTGAGATCACTTAGGGGAGACTTTGATAGACTGAAGTAGTAGTCCAAGGAATGAGTCCACGGTACTCCTAGAGGTAGGAATGGTGAATAGGAATTAGGAAAATGATCTGAGAAGGAGCAAACAGTGAGGTAGGAGGAAAACCAGGAGAGTGTGGTATCCTGGAAGCCACATGCATATTGTATTTCAATGAAGACAGGGTGATCATCTTGGGCAAAGGTAGCTTACAAGATCAGAAAAGGTAAGATTAAGAATGAATCTTTGGATTTAGCAATGTAAAAGGCATTGTGCCATTGATAACAGTAGTCTTGGTGAAGTTCAAGGACCAAAACTTGACTGGAGTATATTCAGGAGAGATAATGATCTGGGAGGAGAAGGAAGATAGCAACGATAGACCACTCTTTGAAGAATTTTTTCCGTAAAGGGAAAAAAACAAAAAAAGAGGTAGTAACTGAAGGAGGGAATGTGAGTCAAAGAGGCTTTTTTTTTTAAAGAAAGGAGAATTAATAACATATTTGCTCATCACAGAGTGATTCAGTAGAGAGGAAAACAAGGATGAAGAGAGAGGGGAGAGGAGGGCAGGAGTGACATCCTAAGCAGGCACAAGCAGATGAGATCCTGTGCCCGTGTGGGAGGGCTGGTAGAGAACTTACCCTCAGTTACAGGAGGGACAGGAGAGCATGTGTGCCGGGAATAGGTAGGTGTCATGGCGGGAGGTCTTCACCCTTTTTTGAATGCTTCATTTTATCTCAGTGAAGAAAGCTGGACGTGAAGATGAGAAGAAAATGTTGCAGATTTGAGGACAGTAGAGAAAGTATGTAATACTGGTCTAGGAAAGCTGAATAGTGAATTGACTAAAGAAAATAGAACTGCCAGATCTGAACAACAACAACAACAAAAAAAAATAGATAAAATCCATAGAAAAATATATCATCAGAAATCAAATAAAAGAAGGTCCTGGTACAGTGAAATAGTGAGATAGACATTTCCAAAAATTTACCCTACTAGGCTTGTTACTGTCTCAAGAGCAACAAACTTCATTATTCATTGTAGGATTAAGAATAAGAGCTCTGACTTTTTGAAATCTGGAAAAAATCTTACTAATCTGCAACTTAGAGAACGATAGGAAAGAGGAAATAGGCCACCAAAGAAGAAGGTTTAGAAATCACTAGATGTATAGAATCTTCCTCTCAACCACCTTGATCCACTCAGAGAAAGAAGAAACAAAACAAAATGAAACACAATAGTTTAACATTTTGGGGTGATTTTTGTGCCAGGAAAGCAGAAGATTAATATTATTCACTGTTTTGGGCAATAAGTAGTAATGGAGTCAAAGAAAGACAAAATTTGAGGGAAACAGATGTTAGTATCCAGTGGATCCTATAAATAGGGAACTTCCCTCAAAATTAACTTTTCCATATCCTTTTTTGGGACTAGGCGATTGGAGAGAAATAGATGAAACCAGGAAAGTGAATAACATAGGTTCATTTCCAGCCCCTTCCCCGCCGTCTCAGAGCCATATGACTTGGGAGAAAGGGCTAAGGCCTGACAAAGACACTGTGCTCATATGGCATCTCCTCTATGTAAGAAAATTTAACAGATCTTCAGAGAAGGAAAACCCAGGCCTGTCAACC
The DNA here is from genome assembly GCF_020740605.2 of Lemur catta. Classification (NCBI taxonomy): domain Eukaryota; kingdom Metazoa; phylum Chordata; class Mammalia; order Primates; family Lemuridae; genus Lemur; species Lemur catta. The sequence goes on along the minus strand of NC_059129.1, from coordinate 124,070,237 downwards.
AGATAAGGTGAGAAGGAATTCAAGCAGAAGATCAGGAATGAGCTGTCAATGTTAAAGATTGCCAAGTAAAGAAAAAAGACAGACATAGCATCCAGTATCCATGTGTTCACCTCTTACTTCTAATAGCAGGAGGCAGAGAATAAGCCAACAGATAAATGTAACCTAAGTCAGCTGGGAGTAAGTGCTGTGGAGAAAAGTCAGGCCTATAAGATAGATAGAGAAGCGGGGGGGGGGGGGGGTGAGGCGGGGTGCTACTTTATGAAGCATGGTCAGAAAAGGCCTCTCTGCACAGGTGACTTTGGAACAGAGTAGGTCACACAGATATCTCTAGGAAGAGCATTCTGGATGGAGGAAACAGCAAGTGAAGAGGAAGCACGCTAGACATCCCAGCAGAGTTAGCCAGGGAGAGGACTGGAGAATGAGGTGGGAGGAGTCAGGCAATGCGGTAGAGAATGTGGTGGGAGGGGTGCTGGTGCAGGGCCTGGCCTTTTACTCTGAGTGAGAGAAGTGACTGGAAGGGTTGAGCAGAGGAGTACCATAACCTGACTCTGGCTGCTCTGTGATGGGACTATAAGGAGCAGGGGTGAAAGCAAGGAGACAAATTTATGAGGCCACTGCAATAATCTAGGTCAGGGGTCAGCAAACCTTTTCTTTAAAGAGTCAGCTAGTAAATATTTTTGGCTTTGCAGACCATATGGTCTCTGTGGCAACTACTCAACTCTTCCATTGTGGCGAGAAAGCAGCCGTAGACAATGTGTAAACAAATGGACGTGGCCAGATTTGTCCCTCCCGCTGCCCTGGCTGTAGTTTGCAGACTCCTAATCCAGATGATAGTCGCTTGGAACAGGATAGGAGCTAGACAGGTAATACGATGTAGTTGGATCCTGGGTATTTTTTGAAGTAACAACCAACAAGATGTGACAATAGATCACATTTAGGACATGAATGAATGCAAGAGGTAATGGCTCACTCCAAGATTTTTGCCCTTAAAAAAAACCAAAGAGTAGAGTTATCTTGGTACACTTGTACAAGTTGTGCACTGCATAATAGGGCAACACGTTAAAGAGGACCATGATTACATTATAGACACAATTATTTGTGTATTGATTATTTTAATTTTCTCTAAGATGGCACTAATGTGTCCTTTCAAACAAAATTGTATATCACAATAATTTTCCAAAAGATGGAAATAAAGTATGTCTAGATACTTTACTAGGGCCGCCAGAAACTATTAAAACCCACTTTAGAAATGAGTACATTACTCCAAAAGGTCATGTATGCCATGGACTAATGTAGAACCAAATTTTTGCTTTAACACACTTTTTCTCAAATTAAAACTTAAAAAGAAATGAGTTGTATTATTCCATAATTTATGGAACTTAATTCTTGGGCCAGAGAGACTAACCTCTTTTTTTGTTTTTTTTGAGATTTTTGGTGTTTTTGTTTTTTGTTTTCTTTGTAGTGTCAAGTCAACAAGGTTGTATCTTTACAATAATGTATATCTCATTAGAATTTTATAAAATCATTTAGGACCTAGTATTGTTAAAATCTGTTTCTATGGCCTCTTTTAAAAAAGAATGCTTGTAAAAAAATTTTTAAAAAGACAGCACATTAGCTCACAAAAGAGAAAAATGTGAGGATGTAAACACATAAAATATTACCAATAAACAAACAAAAAAAGATGCCTGACTGTTTTTTTCAATTTTCATTCAATATTTAGTTAAATTTAGCAAGTATTGGTATGACTAGGACATGTCACTATCTACAAAATAGAAAAAAAATATCGTTCCACAAAACACACACACATCACTCACTTACCCTTATTCTACATGTCATGAAATGCTCTGATTTCCTTGAAAGGAAGGAACTGTTTTCTTAGTTTGGGGTATAAAATCTACATAAATTATGACACCCTCCCCAAAAAACCTAGAAAAAAAAGATGCCATTCATTTTACTATTAGTTTTTCAAATGGAAGCACAAAGTAGATGAGCTAATTTTCATACTTATTTGTAAGGCTATATTAGCATTCACTGAAAAATTTGGTAGATAAATTAGTGTTCTTTCAAAACTTTACCCAGAAATTTACTAACTTCAGAATGTTTCATTTTCAAATTAATGTTGCATTTTAACCCATTAAATACTGTAAATACAAACTTTCTGATATAACAATATCTTAATATTATCATACTTAAAAAATTCTGTTGGACTTTGTATTTCCATTAGTTGTTTCTTGCCATCAGGAGCAAGGCATGATCAAGCAGAGGTATTAGGATCTGCATTTCTAGGCCGGGACAGCAGGGCCGGAGAGTAGTTTCTGGTCAGCCTCTTTATACACTCTTCAATGTACCACTCTCTTTAGGATGAGATTTGGGTGAAAATTCAGTAAAAGTCCTATATTTTTCTTGATTAAAAACTATGTTATATGAACAATCTGAAAAGAAGATTAAGAAAATTCCATTTACATTAGCATAAAAAAGAATAAAATACTTAGGAATAAATTTAAGGAGGTAAGACTTGTACAACTACTTGAAAACTACAAAATGTTGCTAAAAAAAATAAAGAAAACATCAATCAATGGAAGGACATCCCATGTTCATGTATTGAAAGACTTAATATTGTTAAGATGTCACTACTGCCCAAAGTGATCTAGATTAAATATAATCCAATGATGATTTTCCAAAAAAATTAAAAACCCATCCTAAAATTCTTATGGAATCTCAAGGGACCCAAAACAGCCCAAATAACCTTGAAAAAAAAAAAAAAACAAAGTTGGAGACCTCACATTTCCTGATTTCAAAACTTACTACAAAGCTGTTATTATCAAAACAGTGTGGTACTGGCCTAAAGACAGACATATAAACCAGTGTAACTGAATGGAGATCCCAAAAATAAACCCTTGTATATAGGGTCAAATAATTTTTAACAAGGGTACCAAGATCATTCAACAGGAAAAAGACAGTCTATTCAAAGATGATGTTGGGAAAACTGACTATCCACATGCCAAAAAAAAATTAAGTTGGACCTTTACCATACACCTGCAATCCCCAACCCAGGCCATCCGTGGCCTGTTAGAGACCAGGCTGTCCCGGCTCCTCCCTGCCCCCCACCCCAGTCCATGGAATTGTTTTCCATGAAATTTAAGAAATTGGGCTGCACAGCAGAAGGTGAGCAGCGGATTAGTGAGCGCATATTTACAGCCACTGGCATCACTGCCTGAGCTCCGCCTCTCCCCCATCCCTGTCTGCGGAAAAACTGTCTTCTATGAACGTGATCCCTGGTGCCAAAAAGATTGGAGTCCGCTGCCTTACACCATATACAAAAGTTAACTCAAAATAGATCAAAGATCTAAATGTAAGAGCTAAAACTATAAAACTCTTAAAAGAAAAATAAGAGAAAAGTTTTATGAATAACCTTGGATTTGGCAATGATTTCTTAGCTATGACACCAAAACACAGGCAAGAAAAGAAAAAATAGATAAATTGGACTCCATCAAAATTAAAATCTTTGTGCATCATAGGACAATATCAGCAAGTGAAAAGGCAACCCACAAAATCAGAGAGAAAATATTTGCAAATCATATATCCTACAAGGAGTTAATATCCAGAATATATAAAGAATTCCTATAACTTAACAGAATAAAAACAAGCCAATTCAAAAATGGGCACAGGACTTGAATAGACATTTCTCTTAAGAAGATATGTAGATGGCCGCTAAGCACACAAAAAGATGCTCAACATCACTAATCTTCTGGGAAATACATATTAAAACCACAATGAGATACCACTCACACCCATTATGATAGTTATCGTAAAAAAAAAAGTGTTGGCAAGGATAAGGAAAAACTGGAATGCTTGTGCATCGCTGACGAGATTGCAAAATGGTGGGGCCAATGTGAACAACAGTATATTGGTTTCTCAAAAGATTAAACAGAATTACTGTACAGTCTAGCAATTCCCCTCTAGGTATATACCTGAAAGAATTGAAAGCAAGAACTCAAAGAGATATTTGTACACCCACATTCCTAGTAGCATTATTCACCTTCAAAAGATGGAAATAACTCTAGTGTCCATCTATAGATGAATGTATAAACAAAATGTGGTATACACATACTGTACGGTGGAGTATTTTCAGCCTTAGAAAGGAAAGAAATTCTGACACATGCTACAACATGGATGATCTTGAGGACATTATGCTAAGGGAAATAATCCAGTCACAGAAGGATAAATGTTGTGTGACTTCACTTATGTAAGGTACCTAGAGTAGTGAAATGTATAGTACTGGGGCTCAGAACATGACACCCCAAAGGATGGCACTTTAGCAAGATGAGTACTTTGAAAAGGACACTGGAAGGCCACAGAAGCAAGGTCTGATCATCTTCCATCCTCCTGTCTCCCTCCTCTTATTCTCTCCCCAAAGTGAGCCATAGAAACCAGAATTCCTCTTTCTCACGGTGGATCACAGAAACTAGAACAGCTCTCTCCAAAACAAGCCATAAAACCTAAAAAGGAACTCTCTCCTTTCTCCCTTGAAGACCTTCATTCCAGAGGGTTTCAGACCAATATCCAGGAGGAATAGCCCAGAAGAATCTGAACAGAGAGGCTTTTCTGGGCTTTCACCCTCACTCTTTTACTGTTAGATCACACCCTTTTGTTCAATCACGTTTCTACATGGCTGTCCATTTTTCATTGAACCTAAGCATAAAAATACAGTTTTCCTTGGATCTTTGGGTCTTCATTTCCGGAGGCTCCCATATCATATAAAACTTAGATTAAATAAATCTGTTATGCTTTTCTCATGTTAACTTGTCTTTTGTTATAGGAATGTCGCTATGACTCTTAAGATGGGTGAAGAAAAGTATCGCACCTTTCTGCCCTACAGTAGATACAGAAAGTAGAATGGTGGCTGCCAGGGGCTGTGGGAGGAGGTGGGGACTGGAGAATGGGCAGTTGTTTAATGGAGAGAAAGTTTCAGTTGGAGAAGATTAAAAAGTTCTGAGATGGATAGTGGTGATAGTTGTGCAATGATGTGAATGTACTTAATGCCACTGAACTGCACACTTAAACATGGGTTAAAATGGTTTAAGTTTTGTGCCGTATATATTTTAGCACAATAAAAAGAAAAAGAAAAACCATATTAAAAGATCTAGTTTTCCTCTTTCTTAACAGCAAACTGTAGGAGAAAAGAATGGTGGAACTCAGAAATCACAGGAAATGTTCAGGGGAAAAAAAATGGTTGAGAGCCTATGATTTTGAGGCCAGCTAAAGTGCAGGCTCCTCTCCAAAAGTGGAGTTAGAGGCAATTTCTTCCATAAATCTCACTCCCTGGCACAGACTGTATAGTTAGGCCAATGGCAGGAGACGGGAAAAATGCAATTCCTTTCTTCTGGCAATGCTAATGGCTCTACCGCAGCTGTAGAAAAGTGATTAAGGATAAAATACCATTTCCAATCAGCCTTCCTAAGTAATCTGCACTTAAAGAACAGTAAAAATTAAACCGAGCCAGTAAAACACTGTGTGGAAACAAAAGAGGGGAACCAGCCGTCTGTAAAACACAAATGTTCATTCTGCCAGGGCACGTTTGGCTTGTAAGACAGCATCGCAGTGAAAAGCAATTGGAACAAACTAACCTGAGCTGCCTTTTTTTTCTTCGTGATGCCTCTCTGTTGTTACCTTCTGAATTCCACAGGGCAGCTAGGCTGCCCCTTCCTTTAGTACTCTCCCCCTTATAACAGAGCCCTCCCTTTTTGTCAGGTTGGATGGCCTCATTGGTGTGGCCATGACAATGGATGTTCATTTTACCACTATAGAAGGGTTTAATGATTAAAAGGCCACACCATAGCTCTCGACCACAAAACTCTGGCTCCCATGAAGCCCCTTTGACTGAAAATGTTCTTATGCCAGGATCAACAGCAGTTCTCATTCTACTGGGCTGCAGAAACATCTGCATTTTTTTATCTTCCACCTTCTCCTCCGTGCACATAGTTAATGTGTGATTAATGAAACACCCTTTTCTGGAGTGGCACACAGTCAGGCCAGAGCCTCCACCAGCCTGGAGCTGGCTCCCAGAGAGCAGCTGCCTTTACATCCCTTTACCCCTCATTCAGAGACTGTAAGAAAGCCAACCACAGGCTTATCCTGCCAACTTACATCTTAATCTTCTCTCTCTCTCTCTCCTGCCTCTTCTGTCTCCTGGGGAGGAGGGGATGGCCTAAAAAAAAAAAAAAGAGGAAAGGGGAGATGAAAAAAACCTCACACAAGAACGACCACTAACCTTTTCTTTCTCTCACATTATTGGAGCTTATTGGGAGGGAGTGAACCAAACACACAAAAATATCAAAGCTAGATGGAGATTCTAGTTCTATATTTAGTCTAGACTTCATTCTGATATGAATGAATTGCAAAATATATTTTGAAAAAGAAAAAATAAAAATACATTAAGATTTACTTGGTTGTAGCAAACAAAAAAATGCTTTTAGTATTGAAATATCTCTATTTTCCAAAGATGATAAACTTTCATCAGTATTAGCCCACATTGTCATTTATATCACCAAATGAGATTATAGATTAATGCAATAAACTTTCTAATTAAAAAAAAACCTGGATGGTGGGAGAGGTGAAGGGGAGTCTGTAAAAGAGAAATACAGAGACAGAGATAGAGAAAGAAGAAGAAGGAGGAGGAGGATAAAGAGAAGGAGAGGGAAGGAGAGAGAGAAGAAAAAGAAAGAAAGAAACAAAAAAGAAAATACAAAGAAAAACCACTCTAACATCTGTTTGATTTAAAAAGATGAGCAGGATATATTTTAGGGCTGATATGGGCACACTCCTAGTATCAACCTGGTGCCTCAGGACTATGCTACTATTCCGATATTCCTATTGTGGTACCAGACCAGGAGTTCCAGCAGAGACTGGTTACTCGAGAGATTAGATGCAAAATCGTTTTAGAGCCTCTTGAAGCATCTGCGTAAGCTCAACACTAGGCAGAATTGGAAGGAAGGTGCCTCAGTGAAGATCCCAGCTGGGATGCATTTGAATTAGTGTTTTCCTCAAGTGGGAGAGAAGGTTTTTCATCTTAGCCCATGTGCACCACATTTCTTTTAAACAGGTTTACATTTTGATTATTTCAGAACATTCACAATTATCTTCTAGAAGTGCTGCAATAACATCCCTTGAAAGTTAAATACTTTTCTTTTTTTTTTTTTTTTTTTGAGACAGAGTCTCACTCTGTTGCTTGGGCTAGAGTGCCGTGGCCTCAGCCTAGCTCACAACAACCTCAAACTCCTGGGCTCAAGCAATCCTACTGCCTCAACCTCCCAAGTAGCTGGGGCTACAGGCATGCACCACCATGCCCTGCTAATTTTTTCTATATATTTTTAGTTGTCCAGCTAATTTCTTTCTATTTTTTTAGTAGAGACGGGGTCTTGCTCTTGCTCAGGCTGGTTTTGAACTCTTGAGCTCAAAGATCCGCCCACCTCAGCCTCCCAAAGTGCTAGGATTACAGGCGTGAGCCACTGCACCCAGCCTTAAATACTTTTCTAAGGATAAGTCCTGTAACTGTTTTGTGACAAGCTAGCCAAGTGAACATGTTTTCATTTGGAAAATATTGAAGGAATTCTATGCGGAAACAAATAGGTTCAAGTTATTTCCAGGATGCAGAGCAATTTAAAATCCAGCCCCTGTGACCATAAAAGAGCTATCTTTCTGACTCTTTGGACCTGGACTGAGAGAAACTCATTAGGCATTGGGCCCTTAGAATATAAAATTGTACTGGAAAGAGCTGTAATATAGAATAGTCTGTTTAATATTTAACATATTTCTTCAGTCTAAATATTTGTATTTTGAGGTGAACCAGCATTCAGAACATAACATAAAAGAGTCCATGTGTATATTTGATTCTGCAGTAGAGTTTAAGGGCTACCCATGCCCTCATTTCTTCTATTACTTGGCCAAGACTGCTTACTTGGTTGCCGCTTGATATTGCGTAGTCTGAGAAGCTTCCAGCAGTCTCTATTGAAAGGGCAAAAAGAGAATCCCTTCAATTTTACTATTCTTAAGTGACTTTACACCACCAGCAAATGCCTTTACTTGAAACTGCAACCTAAAGAAAATCAGCGACCTCCTTTAATCATAACTAAGTATGAGAGTGACTGCTGTGTATCCTCACTTTACATGTTGTAAAAACTTCAGTAAACACCATTCTCTGAATTTCTGCTGTTTCACCTGCAAAGTGAGACTAATAGCATTCATAAAGGACTTCGGAGCTATCATCAAAATGCAAAATATTGTTGCCTTTTTTCCTTAATAAAGAAAAGCTCTGAAGAATACTCTGAAAGAATAGAGTATTATATTATTGCTATTTGCTCTGAATGTTTTTTAACACCAGGGCTCAGCAAAGGTTTATAAGGGTCAGTGGTCTATTTCACTCTGGAATAGAGTTTAGTCTAAATTTCTTTTGTGACAGGGTGGTACTTTTCTTTCTCTGCATGGAGTAACTTGCTTAAACTTCCTGGGCTATAGTTTCCTCATCTGAGCTGATGAAAAATGGTTGACATCCATCATAATATACTCACTGTGTTTTAACAGTGTATTCAAATTACCAAAATGCACTGTGAAGACATTAAATCTGCATAAATTTATAATACATTTTAAACAATAGTGAATAACTCCCTGTTCCACAAATACACTTCACATACCCAGTGCCACAAAAGTTGCTGTCAAACTGGTTATGGCTTGCAAACAATAGATGAATTGCTGCAGAGTTTATATCATATGAATACTTGAATGTTACAAGTAAATTGTACTAATATATAGAAAAGAAAATGGCTTTGGGGGTAAAGCACCTTTTCTTCACTTGAAAGTGGTGTGATCAAACTTTGGGAAATGAGTAGCCAGTGGAATTTATTGATCTGCTTTGTAATATTTTATAATGGCCATTCCACTGATAACCAGATTTATTAAACTTGAAATGTTGTGAGGTTTTTACTCCCATTGCTCCAATTTAGGTGCTATCTGTGATAAAATAAAAAAGGATTCAGTAATTTAATATTCTAATATACTTGATATTAGTCACCTGTCTACAGGTCCCATAGTCACCTGTCAAACTATTATTTAATATTTTAATTAATATAATTTAATATTATTTTGGCCAGATATCAACCTTATTTAAAGTGGCCTTTTTTTAACTGGAAAAAAAAAAAGGAGGGGTATAGGGATATACAATCCCAGATTTCAGGCCCCTGTAAACTCACAACTGACACTCCCATGTTGTCTAGGGAGAGTTGGTACTAAAATAATCACCACAGAGCACCTTCCCTTCCCAGTTGGCCAGACTGAAATCCCTCATCGCAGAGCCCAGGTTAGTCTATATGCTGAGGTACACAAATAAAGAAGGAAAGGAAAGCTTCAAAAGAAACTTCTTACCCTTGATTCCAATGCATACATAGGTCAGGAGAGGATATAATGTTTGTAGAGGGGATTAACCCCCTGCTGGTTCCCCTACCTCTGAGAACACTGAGCCTTCCACCCCCACCCCCACCATGGCAGAGGAGGGCAGGATCAACTGACCCTTCCAGAGCTGAAATTTTGCCAGAATAATTTCCTGGTGACAAATGCCCAAAACACAAAAGTACTATTGAGGTAAAATGTCTGCAAGGTTCACATTCCCCCAAAAGAGAAAAATAAAAGCACAGGGGTAGGAGGGAGTGGGGAGGCAGTGTTGCTCTGAAAAAGTAATAAGGTTGGGATAGTACAGCCTTTAAAGCAAAACTAGTGATAAAACAACTTTATCCTTACATAAACCTTACATAGTCATTGACTTCTGCGTTTACAGAGATAAAACTGTGGTGTCAGAGCCTGGGGTCTTCAGAATTAACTAAATACAGTGGATAAAACCCAAATGCTTCAAATCTTCATCTAGAAAACAGAGGAGAGGGAAGAAGTATACTTGCTTGTTGTCCTTTTCTTTAAAAAACAAAAAACAAAAATCAGGTAGAAACTGAATCAGGTGCTCAATGAAGAAGGAATGATGTTCCAGTTCCTCTGTCTGCAAAACACTGGGACCACAGTGAGCCAGGCATATTTATGCTTAGCCAATAGTATGTTTATATTTGCCACCCTGTCCTTTTAGGTTATCAAAACTCAGCAGGTCAATGACTGTGCCTTTTTACTTAGGCTGGTGATGTATTTAACACAGTACTATACACAGGTGAACGCCTGGTCAGTGCTTGCACACAATCAAGGTGGTGGCCCTGATGGTGGTGGCTGAAGTTTGTTTTGTTCCAGTTAACAAAGTCCTATGCTGAGTAGGTGGTGTCTAAGCAACCCCAGTTTAAACCTCAGGCTGATAAACTTACAAGTTTTGCCTAAGGTAAGCTAGTTACTTGCTTTTCAGGCTCCCAACCACATCAGGGGTTGGCTGTGGGCATATAAAAGCCAGAGAGAGTCAATCATTAGCAAATGTGAATAACGCCCCAATAACACCACCAGATTGTGTTTGTCTAAAGTGCCAGAGTGAATTGTTCATTAGCATTTCTGAGAAATACCCAAATAACACCAAGGAGGTGTGTTAAACCATTTCAGATTATTGGTGAGTTTTTGCTTAAGGAGAAAAAAAAAAAAAACCCTAAGCTTTTTGGATGACGAGCAATGTCCTCCCCATTCTTACACGCACAACTGAAAGAAAATACAGGAAAGGGAGCAATAGGGATGGGGGGCCCTCAAATCCCCTGTGAGCTCATATTCTTCTGTGTACACATAAAGAGTATGGATGGGGCAAAATAAATGCTCAATGGCTTTTAATTCCATTTTGTTCATTACATGTCATATTTTTCTTCCTTTAGACATGTTTTACCCAGGTAATGATGAACTCAGTTTTCTGCTTTACATTATTTGTAGTAAGTCTTTTAATTTGCTAAAGAATCATGTTGCCTAAAGGGTACAATATTAATAGAGAGTGACACAAAAAATGTACTTCCTTGATACATTCTGAAGGAACAAAGGCCAAGTATATATTATTAGAGCCTAAAATTGGAATCATATTTTGCTTCAAGATACTTTGAAACGTATAGTTATGAGCATAGCTCTGTTTGTGACCTTGTCCTCATTAACTTAGTAATTAGCAAGATCTTGTTTGATTTTGGAATTCATTAGACATTGCACCTGGAAGATTGCTTCAGTTTTACCACATCGGAATCAATAATTAAGGTGATAGTAAAAAATCAATATCACTTTCCTGCTTATTACATTTTTCCAAGGCTGTACTGTGCCTAATTAAATAGCGTTTTACATTAGAAATATTTTTATTTTTAAGGTAGCATTATCACATTTATTTTAACAGGAACGCAGAATAAATTTCAGCTTAGTAAAAGGCCGCCGTCAATTAAGTTATAGGCAGGGTTTTAGAGCTAAGTCTCTTTTCTCATCTACTCACAATGCAGTGCTGCTTGTAACCTGCAGCCATGAGAGGAAGTTGAGAGTCCGAAGGTGCATTTCAGAGCCCCCCTTCCTGCCCTTTTAATTCTTAAAGTATCCCATCTATATTCTAGAATTCTATTCAGATCTCTACCAGCTGGAGACAGGTGAGTCTCACTCAGTTCTAGTCTAGTATTTGGCAAATAACTTCTTCAAATCCAAAATTCCACTCATTAATGAATTGGGTTTGACCATTCTTGCCACTTTGGCTATTTGTTCCAACTTCAAATTCAGCTCATTCAGAAATTAATTTAGCTGTTCTCATTTTGTTTCATGGTCAAAATTTTTCTCATTTTGTTTATCAATTTCTGGCAATGTAACAAACTTCATGTATGTTCTGTGAAAGAATGTTAGAGCACAGCCCAGATTTATATCAGCAAAGTCAGGTTTTGAATTAAAGCTACTATGTACTTTATCCTGAGTGTTAAGTTCAGCCCATCAAAAAGAGTTGCCTTTGCGAGCTCTCTGCCAACAGGTGTTCAGTTCTTCCTGATTGGGAAACATGCTACCTGACAAAACAAGCTTGCTTGCTTGCTTGCTTTCCTTCTTTCTTTCTTCCGTCCTTCCTTTTTTTTTTTTTTTAAGTTTCTCACTATTAAAAAAAAATTCTTCTAAAATTGCCTCTCTATAATTGCTTCCACCCATTAACCATTGAAAAATTCTCCTACTATTTAATGACATAAACTATGTTCTCTGGTGATGATTTTTCTGCAGACTCAATCTGGTAGGTTCCACAACACAGCTTGAAGTTTTTCTGAATTCTGGTTGCTTCCTTCTTGCCCAGTTCTGCCTGTCAATACCTTCATCACACATGGCAAATACTAAGCTCAAGAGTTTTACACGAGGACTGACCAGTTTATGAAACAGGTTACTATCGCCTCCCTAGTTCTGAACACCATACACCTATTAACAGAGTCATATTGCATTTGTTTTAAGAAATGTCTTAGCCAGGATTCTCCCAAAAAAGAGTCTGAGATAAGAGCTTGTACACAGAAAAGAGGTTGTGTGCAGAGAGTGTATTTGGGAGTGTAGAACCAGGAAATGGGAAGAGAGAATGAAAAGAATAAAATAGAATGATGGAAAAATTAATACAAGTGCAGGGGAGGAAAATTTTGTTTCCTTTTACCCTTTTGGTTGTTTGGCTGGGCTATGATTAAAACAACATAAGACAGATTAACGGGAAAAACACAAATATGTGAGAGTCAAGGAAATGGCCAGTTGATTGAGGTTTGAATGTCATCCTGTGCTACAGAAAGGAATAGAGGCTTGGGGGTTCTGGGGGACAATGGAGGCAAATTATGGCAGGGTGAGGGCAGGAAATGTAGGGTAAATAAAGGTTGTTGTCTGGTTATGCAGATAAAATTCTCTCAGATAATAAAAAGTCATCGTGAAGCAGCTCTCTTCCTGGTACAGATATCCTTACTAACAAAAATTCCCTTTATAGATGTAAATTTCCCTTACAAAAGAGAAACTTTTCAGAGCTACTCCTTTGTGTTCAGTTTCTCAAAATAACCAGTTCAAAATAATCAACATGCCAAAAACTGTCTCCTACAGTCATATTTTGGGGTGGTATGTCTTGAGCCCCAACATAAGGGTACATTGTCCAACTAGTCACCACTGTGGGTACCTGGGGTTCTCTCCAGCCAGGATCCTCTCAAGGGGTGTATAGGGTGCACCTCAAAATCGTTTGCTAGGGAACAGAAGAGAAGCACAGGTGTCCACTAGCTCCCATGGCTCAGTGATCCAGGGTGAGCCCATGCAGGGTCGGGTCCCCCACCCTGCCAGGTCTATGCATGTGCAAGACCAACTCTGGTGTCGCAGATGCCTTGGTGCAAAACACAAGACATGGGAGGTGTGGGCTGCCCAGGTGTGAAGCTGCTGACCAACAGCAACGGCTTTAGGAAAAGGTGGGCTGAGGGCATGTGAGGAGGGGACAAAAGGTGTCAGATTCAGGTAACTGAATCCAAAAGATAAGTCATATTCATCTTGTAGTCTACCAACCCTATAAGCCCTTTATTTGTGTACTACTTGGTTTTTTGTTGCTATTGTCTGAAATTTCAAAAGTTATAGAATCACAAAATATTTTACAGATAGACTGGATCTTAGAGACTTAGACATAAGGACACTGAGGCACAGACTGGGGAAACAGCTCTCCCAAGGTCACAAATCTATTCAGAATAATAGATTTTATGCCTCAATTTTCTACTTCAGTTTGTGGAGATCCTTAAAATACACATTTGAGAAATGTTTCTTAGGTCTCTAGGACATACAGAAGAATTAAATGGAATTTGAATTTCATCAATTTTATTAGAAAATTTCCCAGACTTCTGTTATGCCACATCATGAAATCTACATGTGCTGAGATTTGTTACCAGGAGATGCAGCCAATCATTGTCTTGATCCTGCTTTTACTTATCTTGCAAGAAATAGTACATTTTATGGGGTTTTTTTCATTGTTGTAAACTTGAGATCTAGCAGCTTAGATAGTAATGTGTTCAGAACAGGTATGTCAGAAGCAGAGGCAGCTGTGGGAGAGGCCAGGAGCGGGGCCTGGGGCCAGCACACCTGGATGGGTCCCAGTGCCACTCAGGGGCCATCGCCTGGGACAAATTACCATGTCCTCAATGGCCCCATTTTCCTCTTATGTAAAATGGGAACAATGACAGCACACACCGAATAGGGCTACGATGATGCTCCAATGAGTTCCTTAGAATAATGCCTGATACATAGTAAGTTTTGTTAAGTAAAATAATTAAGATCCTTAAAATAGGTCTCCTTGGGGGAGGGTTCTTTTTTTTTTTTAACATCATCAAAGCTACGTTTTTCATTCAAAACTATCTTAACTTTTCTCTCTTATGTATGGAAGAAGTTGGACATTTTTGTAGCTGCTTATTTATATATATCTAGTTTGTATTATATTGTATACTCTGTTTCAGTTACATTTAGGCACCAGTAACCTTCTCTTTCAGTATTAAAACAGTCAGGTTATTTTCCTACTAGCTCCTGGGTTTTGAAAATATTATCTGCCAAAAATCTTCCATATAGTTTTTAATAGCAATTAATTATTTTTCAAAACTAACAAATAACAAATGAACAACCCGAAAATGAATCTAACAAAGTAGAAGAAATAAATATGTTTAAACCATATCTCCTGCTACAACTTTAAATTGTAGTAATTACCCGGGTGTTAATGGTTCTTTTCAAATATTTCAGGCTCAGGTGAGTTGAAAAATGTATCCACTCAGATAAATGAATTTTATTTAATATAATTCTGATACTGTTTCCATCAAGTAGAAATTGCAATATCTATATCATCTTTCTTACAAAGTTTGTAAAATTGAAAATCTCAATGTTTTTTGAAAACTGCAACACTTCTATTGTTCATCAGTACTCTGCCCATATAACACGATTCAAAAATCAGTAATTAAGTATTCCACAAACTTTAAAATAGTCTGTTTGCAAAAGTTATTATTTGTGAATGGGTGGATTCACACATTCTTCATGAGGATGAGAATACAGCCACGTTTCCTTTAGAAAGTTCAAAAGCTACAGTGCCTCCTTACTAACAATTGCAACCGGGATGGTCAGGTAGTCTCCCAAGCTGCCTCAGCAAAACAGAGTCATTTAGAAACTTACTGTGCATCTCCTGCTTCTATTTGAAAAGTCTGGACAAGATGGAGTCTGTAGGATTATTTTATTTCTTGTTTTCTACCGAAATTTCTACCACTCACTCCCTCCCCTCCTGTTTGAGTGAGAGCAACAGCTCAGAAATCTGTAAACACAGCCGCCGCTGTTTTTAAAGGGAATTCTGGAGCACAGCGAAGCCCTCACGTCGTCGAGGTCTGGCCTGCTGGGCTCAAGCCACTGAAAAGCAGCCCCTGGGCGAATTTCCCAGCCTTTGGAAACTGTCTCAGTTCTGTGAGTTTGCTCAAGTGTACCAAGGCTGTTTGCAAGGGAGGACTCCAGCTGGGTGGGTTTGCTCTGCTCCCAGGAGCTCAGAAAAGGTGAGAGGGCTCCTTCATATCTTCTCTTGGGCCCTGCTCCCCCCTTTTCTTCCTTGAACTGACACAATAGTTTCTTCAGCAGGTCCCTCTGGCAGGGCGCTCTCCCTCTTGCATCTCTCACACTGGGACATTTTTCCACATTTCCAGGATTATGGCCACTTTTACTTAGATCTATGTGTGCTGCCTCCACAAACAAAGAAGCACTTGGGGACAGGATTAGTAGGATTAGAAGAGATTCACATATGTCCAGTTCAAGCAATTGGTATTCAAAGCTTTACACTTTCAAATGCCACCAAGAGAGAGAAAAGGAGCAGGGAGCTTGCTTTGCATTTCAGCACCTTCAAGAGAGGAACAGTGCCTTTTATTGGTGTTTAAAGCAGAGGGGATAAACAGATTCCTCTTCTGGTTTAATCCAGTCCAACATACCACGGCCTGTAATCTGGGTAACCAAATAGCAGTGCTCCCAGGCTCTAAAATCACAAACTTCTGCATTTTGGTGGTTGCTGTTGTTCCAAATGACACACAGCAGAGAACACATTTCCAGCAAGTTCCCTTCCCAGTTGTAATTTACTGTTTTATATACAGGCATTCCTCAGGTCTCCTTGCAAAATACCCATAACTCGATTGCATGGGTGTAATATTGAAACTCAGCTTCTCCGCACTGACTTAGAGCAGAGGTTTGATTTGTTTTCATTTATTGGTAGTAGTATCTTGCGGGGGTGGGCACTGTTAAGGAGCATGCCTAATGGATA
This sequence comes from Lemur catta, assembly GCF_020740605.2. Classification (NCBI taxonomy): domain Eukaryota; kingdom Metazoa; phylum Chordata; class Mammalia; order Primates; family Lemuridae; genus Lemur; species Lemur catta. The sequence continues at coordinate 124,054,015 of NC_059129.1, read as the reverse complement.
ATGAAAAGTGAAGGAAAATATGGTAGCATTACACTTGAAATCTGAAAATCAGTTGTTGAAATACTGGAATTGTTTCTTATACTTGCTGTGGAAGCAGAAGTAGACACCCCCTCCCCATTCATTCAACAGAACTATTTTCTTATCAGTCACTTCTGTTTTCAGGTCACAGAACAACCTATTCTCTTCTCTCTCAATCTCCCTTTCCTATAAAAGCCTCTCTTCCTTTATGAAGCAACAAAATAATCATGGAAAACAACAGCCATCTTTTTAGGTTATATTGTATTACCCCTGACTCCATAACTGTCATTAACTAATATGAGAAGTTTTGCTCTAGATTATAATGTAGTTTTTATTTTATTTAGCAATGTGAAACCTTGATCATAAGGTTCTATTCTGATGTATTTTGGTAGTACTTTGGCATCTTTCCCAATGCTATGGATTTTTTTTTTAAATTAGTTCATCATAAACTCTAGAATATTACTTGCAGTGAAAACTTGGTGCTAATAATTGTATCCCTTCTCTTATGGATAAATCTCTCTTTTAAAATTCTTTTTATTAGTAGAAAAAAGATTTATACTAGTTTTTACTGAACCTGGGGCCCAGTCCCAAATTTGTCATTAACTAGATGTTAACCTTAAGTGAATCACTTGTTTTCTCTTGGTCTGAAATTCCTCATGTATAAAAAGGGATTGGGCTAAAATAGTAATAGCTTCCATTCCTAGCTCTGTACAGTTTGCAACCTGCTTTTGCATCTTTAAAGTATTTTTGAGCTTAAACATTCTATATTTTTCTCAATAATTATTTTGGAAGAAAGCCATTTATGTCTTCCATAGGACAGTCACCTGTTTACAAGACAAAAAAAAAAAAGTTACTTTTAAACAAATTAACTGCACCAGCTCTGGAGCAGGAACTATTTGGAAGAGATATTTTATGAGGCAGCACGATCTCAGTAAGATGTGATCTCAAATACCAAAAGCTTGTTTGGTGGCAAGTTACATGTCACCGCCTGTAATCACTTTTTGTTCAGTCTGTTTTCCTTTTGTTCAGACTGGTTAATTCTATTGTTTTATCTTCAGGTTCACTGCTTTTTTCCTCTGTCGCCTCCTTTCTTCTACTGAGTCCATCTAGTGAGATTTTTTTTTTTTTTTTTTGGTTACTATATTTTTCAGTTCTAAAATTTCCCTTTGGTTCTTCTTTATATCTCCTATTTCTTTGCTGAGATTTTCTTTTTTTCTTCTTTCCATTGATTTCAAGTGCAATTGTAATTGCTCATTGAAGCATTTTTTTGATGGCTGCTTTAAAATCCTTGTCAGGTAATTTCAATATTTGTGTCATCTTGATATTGGCATACATGGATTATCTTTTTTGATTTGATTCAAGGTTTTCCTTGTTGGTATAATGAATCATTTTTTATGTGTTCTGGACATTTGGGGTATTGTTATGAGACTCTGGATCATACTTAAATATCCTGTATTAGCAGGTCTCCATGGCAACCATTCTGGCAGGAGGAGGAAAGGCACCAACTCTTTTCCCCTGGGAGGGCGTATAAGTCCAAGTTTCCAGTTCCCATAATCATACTTTGATGACAATCATTCAGAATGGCATGGGAAATCAGATACAGGTTTTGGAGCCAGACAACACTAAGTTGAATCCTGGCTCCCACCGGTTTACTATGTGTTCTAGGATATGCTACATAAACTTGCTGAGCCTCAGTTTCCCATCTCTAAAATAGGGGTAATAATATGTACCTTGGCAGACTGTTTCTGGGATTAAAAATACTACATGTGGAGAGCCATAAAGTGTACCACTCTGTGAGTCTCCTAACGGATAACAATTTCACAGTTCTAGCTTCTCCCCATATTTTTTCTTAAGCAATTCTGTTTGCTAAAAATTATTTGTATGGGGTACAAATATAATATATTAATATTTGTAAAAGCTTCCTCCTGGTGTCAGTGACTGCACCCTGCAGGCCCATAGGCCTTCAGACTGACTGATTCTTACTTTTGCTACTGCCTTAAAGTTCTCCAATTATTATCTCAAGTTCTCTAATTATTATCTCCTTTAAAAACAAGGAAACAACTTGTGCTGAAAATGTGTCATGATAAAAATCTCCTCCCTATAGTGTGTTTGATTTGCATGGATCCTGTATTTCTTGATTAGCCTTATGGCTTTATTTGTGAGTTATTCCAATCTCATTTCTCAGTAATATTTTTTGTTATTTTTAATTGTGTTAAAATACACATAAAATTTACCATCTTAACCATTTTTAAGTGTGTAGTTCATTAGCGGTAAGTATATTCACATTGTTGTGCAGCCAATCTTCAGTACTTTTTTGTCTCGTAAAACTGAAACTCTTTACCCATGAAATAACAACTCCCCATTTCTCCATCTCGTGAGCTCCTGGCAGCCACCAGTTTCTGTTTCTACTTTCTGTTTCTATGAGTTTAACTGCATTAGTTACCTTTTATAAGCAGAATCATGTAGTATTTGTCCTTTTGTGATGAGCTTATTTCAATTCTTTCATGTCTTTCTGTGAATGGCAGATATATTTGCACAACTGCCTACTTAATATTTTCATTTGGACAGGCATCTCAAACTTACCCTGTCCAAATTATCTCTTCCCTCAGTCTTTGTCTTCTCAGTTGTTAAAAGGTAATTGTCAAAAAACAATAGAATCATGATTCCCATACAGATATAAAATGAATGCATGTCAAAGATTTTATTTATTAATAACTCATTAATTTATGAAGGAAACCAGTAAGACATTACAACCAATTCAAAAAAGCATTCAAAGAACAGAGACATGTATAGGGAATAAGAATTCTGAAATGAATTTATAAGTACATTTTAAAAGGTCTATCTACAGGCAATAATCAATTATATTCTACTAAACATATTCACTGTGCTTTTCTGTGGACAACAATAATTTATGTTATCAATTCTCTACACTTTACAGAGCTACAGGACACCTTCAAGATAATGAAAGGCAAGATAATCTGAATGAGTGAGTTAGACAGGACACTCACTAATCTTTTAATCTTTTTTTCCCCCATTTCAAAGTCCTTCACAACTTTTCCTGACACAGTTGATTGCATCTGTGTCCTTCTAGGTATCAAGCCAAAAACTTAGAGGTCATTTTTAATCTCTTTTTCCCACACGCACTTCCAATATATCTCTCCGCAAATCCCATTGGCTCGTCCTTCAAATTACATCCAGAATCTGACCACCTCTCATCCCCTCCACCAAACATGTGACACAAGCCACCATCATTTCGTGCCTGGTTTCTTGCAGTAGCCTCCTGATTGATCTCCCTGCTTTTGACCTTGCCCTGTCTGTCTCTACAATAGGCTGATGCCCCTCCTTGCTCAACACCCTCTCACGACTGCCATACTTACTCAAAGTAAAAGCCAAAGTTCTCACTTAAGAGTATAATTGGACATTTCCCACAAAGCCCTATGCATTCCGCATCTTCCACTGCCATCCCCAACCCAAGAGAGGTTTCTCTCTGACATCCTTTTTCACCATCTTTCCTTCACTTCAGGACTTCAGCCACATTGTCCTCTGATGTGCAGGCTGTGCTTGCCTCAGAGCCTCTTTGCATATGCTGATCCCTCTGTCAGGAATACTTTTCCTCAGATCTCTAAATTAGTTGGTCTTTTGTCTCCTCCAGGATTTTACCCAAAATCAACTTCTCTGATCTTCCCTAGTATTATTATTTACTGTTGCAACCACTGGTATCTACTCTTTCTCCCTCAGTACCCCCTACTTTCTTCTCTATTAAATTTTTTTTTCTATAGCTATTGTCACCATTTGAGAAAATGTGCATTTTGCTCATGTATGTGTTTCACTTATAATTTAAGGCAATTGAAGGAAGGGATATGAGGTTATTTGGTTCAGTTTTGAATGCCTTGTGCCTCGGATAATATCCAGCATGATGTAGTTGCATAATAAATGCTTTTTGATGAATGAATTATTTCTAGCCCTTATGAAATAACCTGTGAACATTGTAATAAGATGATACTGGTGATCTGGTAAGAAATGGATTGCACCCAGATATTAGGTGCAGATGATACAATGCACAATTAGGTAAATGTGCCGAAGTTTCAGGGTGCTGCAGTTGAAAGTATGAGGCTAAGTCAGCCTAATTTGGGGCTTTCTGAATGAGACATGACAAGGGCCTTTCCCTGTGCAGGCTGAATATCGTCACCACCAATCCAAGCATGTCACCTGTGAAGAACAGAGGAGACAAAAGAAACCATGTTAGCCAAACATTCCTCAGCCTGGCTCTTTCTCCTAAGCTTTGTTGCTAATATATCACTTAAGCTAATCATAGCAGAGTACACATGCTACAAACATTTTATGTGAGAGTGCTTATTGTTGCCAAACCTCAAACCCAGTCATCTGCAGACTACTTCACACTGGGGACAAGAATGACCTCACCAATCTCCTTGAAAGTATAGCCATTTGCACATGTTCTGTCTCATACTAGCATACCAATGTGACCTCTCCGCTGGCACTGATGGTGGTTATTGATCTTGTGAATTTTTTTTTAGTTGAACTAAGCAGAGAACACAATTTACTTTCACCCGGAAAAGGTGGGAAAAGTCCACATTTGTGCTGCTTCCTCAGGCCTAGGTTAACTCTATCTCTCTGATCTAACTTAGTCCCTCTAGCACGTCTCACTATATTTAGTTACTCACTTGCAAAATGTTTGCTTATGTCTATAGAAGGTAGAATAAAGCAAGCTTGTTCTAACAAAGAGAGCCAAAAATAAAATGACTTATAGAACAAAGAAGCTTCATTCTTCTTCTTGTAATAGTTCTAATAGTAATAGTACAGATCTTTAGGGGATTTCTGCTCTACACTATGAGTTGGGGGCTAGAATCTTTCCAAGTTACTCCTTGGCAACTATGTGACTAAGTGATTGGCCATGGGTGTGAGTGGAAGTCATAAGAGCCAGATCCAGGTCTGGGAGTTAATGCGTTGGGCATGCTCCTTCCACATTCTCTTCCTTCTGTCTACTTTCTGGAACCATGCAGAGGATAACAATGCCCTAAGTCTTTGCCAAGGAGTAGAATTTCAGGGTCATAGGGTTCATGAATGATCAATTTTACAAGATAATATCAAACTATTTTCCAAAGTGGCTATACAAGTTTATATTCTCATCAGAAAAATATATGAGATATGTTGTTGAGCTATAGTACCTTCAATACTGGTTACTATCAAACTTCTTAATATTTCCATGCAAATGGATATAGAATACTATCTTCTTATGGTCTTTTATTGTGTTTTCTTATTTAATGAGGTTAAAAATCTTTTCATATGTTTATTGGCAATATATATTTCCTCCCCTGTGATATTTCTGCTTGTGTCTTTTGCCCATCTTCCTATTATCCTTTTCATATTGATTTGTCAGAGTTCTTTATATATGTATGTCACTAATACTTTATCAGTCCTTTATGTTGCAAAGATCTTTTCCCAGTTTAAAAATAATTGTTTCACATTCTTTCAGTGAGTTTTGATGAAAAGTTCAGCATTTTAATGTAGTCACATTTATCAATCTTTTTCTTTTATAGATAGTTCTGGCTTTGTCTAATTTAAGAAATCCATCTGTATTTCAAGATCATAAACAATTTATTTTTATTAGATGTTTTAAAGTTTGCTCTTGAAATTTAAGTCTGATCCATCTGGATGGATCTGTGTATGATTTTAAAAAGTTTGTGAAACACTGTTATTTAATCCTTGCAATGGTGTATGTTGTGAGTATTATTACTTTCATTATGCACATGACGAAACAAAGGTTCAGAAATGGTAAGAAACTTGTGTAAGTGTGCATAACTGGTAAACAGCAAATCCTATCCAGGAATTCTAATGGGTTGGGAAGTCTTTATGTGTGTAGTATCTGCCTCTGCCCTTCATACCATAAGGAGAGCACTCCTGCCAGTGAGGGGGTGGGGGGCAGGAGGTGGCATCTCTATGTTTACAGTATAGGAGTTATAAAAAAACATAGTTTACATCTCTCCAAGAGCTCATCTTTCCTATGATCCCATGGTATTTGCAAGCTTTGACCAGAAGATGACTTATTAAACAAGCATATGCAATATTTTTGTGCTAATGTTAAACTTGTTCCCATTGTTATGGATGCCTTTCTCAAATAGGGACATCAGAGGTACCACAAATATGGAGAGAAACTATGTCCTTGTTATTCTAGATGTGTCTTATAAAAGCTTTACAACCCCAAGCTGCATATGCCCACTAGTTTTTAGTTTCTACAACTACTTAAAACTCTTAAGTTGAATTGATTGTAGAATCTTGGCCAACACCTTTCCTGCCACACTTTCTTTAGCAACACTTTTCTATTGGATGCCTGCTCTTGGCATTACTTTCCCCAAAGGCATTTTTTCCCATTTCATGTAATTATTTCAATTAATAGATCTAATGGGAGCAAAAGAGCTATTATCCCGTGCTTCACTTTCACAAGAGGTAAAGCTGAAGATGAAGAGATAGAACAATTATAGCAAGTATACTTGAAAATTATACAGATAAGGCCACTGATTTCCTTTATACAAATAAATCAACATATAAAAGCTTTTTCCCACAGGAAAAGAATTTTAACTGTGGACTAAATTTTAAAATAGGCTTAGAAATCTATGTCAATGAAATGAGAATTATCTTTCTTTTTCTGAATATAAATGTCTAGTATTGTATTCTTATTTAAGTAAAAGCATTGTAGCATGATGAGCATTTATTGGGCTACTTGAGTTGTCCCTCAATATAAAAGTGAAACTTTCTTTTTCCTTTTTAGAAATGGAGAAAATTAAGAACTTATTTGAGAACACTGTCCAGCAACATTGGGCTATCTATAGTATTAACTTTAAAAAATTCTACTTCTTAGCAGGGTTTCAGTCTGCTAGTATTCTCAGTTTTCCACTTTGCCCCTGCAGCAGTTTCTGAGCCATCCTAATACTCAAAAGTACAATCCCTGAAGGATTATTCAGTGTTTTCGTTCTTCTCACAGGTTTATCTCAGGCAATTTGACTAGCTCAACATATTGCAGGGTGTATGAATGGGGAAAGAGAGTGCTGCGAAGTCCACAGGGTATTTAAACAAGATTGGCAAACTTGCCATACGTTTGCCCTTGGAAAACAGCCACAAATAGGTTCTCTATTACATTATTAGAATCAGTGTTACAATTTCCATGAATTTATAAAGCGAACATATATTTTGGGAGTGCTCTCACACAACTCCATAAAATACACTTAAGGTTACGATTAAATTTATATATTATGTATTAAGGATATGTATTTAGTGTTTTCTACACTCCTCTTTCTTTTCTTACTCATTACAAAGTTTTATTTTTCAAAGTCTGCTTAAATGTACTATACTTGCCATAATAAAAAGAGAAAAACCCAAAGTTGTTTTAAAGTATGTAATTGAAATATTCACATCTGTGGACATAAATATTCTAATATTCTGCTATTTCTTATTATCAAGGGTTATAGGGTAGATAACAAAATTACTAAAAAAAATAAGGATTTGGATAATTATCAACTTTCTTTCATAGATACCTTAAATCATGTCATGTTATGAAAGATATTAATTTCCATTATTATTTTGTTATAAAAATTAACATATTCCAAACTTATAAGAGGTTTTAGTATAAGCTCTTGATATTACTGCTGAGAATATAATTTCAACTGTTAAACAGGAGACAGCCTGGTCCACAAATAAAATACAGAATGATAAATATCAGAAATATTGAGTGATAATTTGTCTCCTTCCTGCTTCCTCTTGCCCCACCTTCCCTTCACTTCGTCCTGCAAAACAAAAGAAAAACAGGACTCAAAGTCTAAATTACCTGGGTATTTTTTTCAATTTTATTGTATATTATAATGTGATATAAAGATGAAAATGAAAATTCAGCCAATATTATAAATGGTGATAATTTGGTGTTGTATACTTTACATTCAGACTATTGGTGTTATGCAAACAAAAATATATCTATAGATAGAAAAATACAATGGACTGATGAGAAAGTACCATTTATTACATTTTCATTTGTTTTTAGATATGACAAAGCAAAGTCTACCTGGTCCTTACTACAGATTGGTATAAAATTAGCCATTGAAAGGTTGTTTTTACAAAACTGCCATTTTCACTTTTCAAGATTCAATAGCAGAGTCCTTATTTATAATTTTCTCAAAATAATGTTTGCAAATCTATTATTTGTTAGGAGTCAAGCCAATGTGAGAACAATTCTAATCTAACTCTACTTAACAAACAGGTGTATTAGTAAAATCTTTACTAGACAGCATCTGAAAAATAATTTATTCATTTTTATTTAGATCTCAAAGGCTTCAAATAAATATTTTAATGTATTTGACTTTATGTAAATATACATTTAAGTTTCTGAACTTACATGTATAGATACCTATAATAAAAGGGCAGTGTAATAAATTGTTATCAGTAAGTGTAAACATCCCTTTAATCTGAGGTTCCTTTTTACATAGGTTCTTATATTCTAATGTCTTTTTGGTATCTATTTATTTACGTACTTTGTGTATAAATCTCAGTATTACTGAATTCAAAATGAAAATATACATATGCTACATGAGAAAATTATCTCTAAAACTAAATTCCTTAAGTGCTTCAGCAAAGAATATAGCAATATGTGTTTAATTTAACTATCTAGTAGAATATAGCAAGGAGATGATCCAATAAGCTCCAAATACAGAACGCAGAATTTAGTATTCTGTGCTACTTTTATATTAAGATATCATATTGTATACAGTGGCTTTAACTATCAATTCATAAAAGAAATAAATTAATAACAATAAAATACTATTAAGAAATCATCTGTTTAGTGGTGCTTAAAGTATTGGTATTAATGGAGCCACAAATTCAGGATGTCAGGGCACATGCCAAGAATGTGTGTAAAAGTATGCTAATTTTAATATAATGCATCAGTTTCCATGATTGATCATCAGTGATATTTAAATCAACCTAAACATTCCAATCTTGAGTAAAAAAATGTTTTAAACTTATAGGCTTTCTACAGGGGGAAAACGCAGTTGAGGTTATGGCAATTGAGCAGATGTTACTAAAAAGAAAGAAAAAAAATATTGAAGGATGCTCACTAATTAAGCAAAATCCTATAAATGAAGCCCAGAAGTTCATATCTCCTTTGACTTTAGTGAGTCTTTAAATAATTATAATTATTCTGTAGGTTCTAGCCAGCCTTTCTGCTTAAGCATCATTAAAATCAAACTTCTAGTTCTGCCAGTGTATTAACTTGTCTATGTTATCACATAATTAGCACCTCATCATTTTATGTTATTCTGGGACTTTCTAGCATCTTCCAATCTCTCATGAAACATTGTGAAAAGCAGTTACTACTGCCTCATAAAATTCTGCTGTCCTTCAACTTCTGCTATTTTCTTTGTATGAAAACCAGATTCTAAAAGATGAGGGGAAATCCTGGGCAAATCAGTGAGTTTTCAAGATGTTATTTAAAGTATGGAGAAACCCAGAAAACTGAATGACTTTAGTTAATCTGTCCAGATTCATCCTTTTACGCCTTTGTAGCACCTACTTAATTGTTAGGATTTTGATTTTGGCATCTCCGAATGCAGGGACCCAGAGTTGGATACCTTGCCACACTCTGTCACCCGGGATGCGCCGCTGCAAGAAGAGATAATTCCTCCTTCCTGGTTGACTGCAATTTATGTTGATATTTAATTTTTTTAATTGTCTTTTTTTTTTTGGTACCGGCTTCTTTGATCAACCTAACAGCCCTGAAGACCGATCGGCCCCCCAGTGCTATTGTTGTGACGTTATTGTTTTACTCTGCTATAAGAAAGTACTTTTTGAGAAGTTCTTCCGTGTAGTCAACTACTTTTTGGGCTATTCCTTGGTTGCGCGCGCCGGAACACATTTAGAAATATTTTTCTCCTTTTTTGTTTTGGAGGGTGGCTGGGTTGAAAGGCCCAGAGGCCGCCTTTTGGTCTCTGCCAAAGTTTCTGCCGGTCAAGTTTGCGGCTTGATGAACGGGAGGAGCCCCTGGACGTTACTGACTGCCCTGCTTCTCACAGTTGCCTCCCGGCAGGTCAGCCGCGGCGACATTTGCTGCTGGACTCGTGCGGGGGATGGGGGTGGGGGTTCGCTCCTGAGCCAAAATCGCCGCGGCCTCAGGCAGAGCCGGCAGCTACCGGAGAGGAACTCGGTGGCTAAAGCCGCGGAGCTGTGGGCGTCAGGCACCGAGTGACACGCACTGAGGATCAGGTAAGAGACGGTCCCTAGCGATCTGGGTGGCCAAGGAAGTGTCGGGAAGAGCCCAACAGCCTCCCGAGTGCGCAGTCCCCGGGGATCCAGACCTGCCCAGGCTGAGGTTGCAGAGCTGGGGTTGTGCGCCCCAGACGCCCGGGGACCGCAATGCAGTTCTTCCGATCTTTTTCTGTGTTGTAGGAAGGCTGAGAAACTCCCAAGCTCTTCGCAGAGCCAAGGCAGGCTTGGCGGGAAGGAGCTCGCCTGCCTTGGGAGGCACCTGTTGCCAGAGAATGACCCCAGCCTCCGGCGCTGCAGCCCTCCCCAGCCGCCAGGGCGCAGGGTGTGGCCCGAGAGTGCGCAGCCCCGCGCCACCGCCAGGTCACTAGTTCTGGCTCCGCGCCTGGCTAAGCCCTCTGAATGGGCCCCCAGCCAGGGCCAAGGTCACGGCGCGTCTCTGGCTGAGGTCCCTTTGGGCTGCTGCAGCCTTGCTCCAACGGCGACTCCCTTACTCTCCCCTCCCGCACACGTCCCGGGTGGGCGCTGGCAGACCCAGTCCTCGGAAACAAATCAGTGTAGTCGCCCTCCTGAGCTCCAGGTCTGTTCCTTCTCGGGTTCGGGGCTCATTCAGAAGGTAAGGATGAGCTTAACCGCAGAGCTGCGGTTGCGGTGAACCCTCGGAGTCGAAAGCGACTCAGGGAGGCAAGGCGCGTGGGGCACCTCCGCCTGTCAGGCCGTGGCGACAGTCAACCCATTTAATGGCAAGCAAAGTTGTAGCACCTTTACTTGCTCATCCTGTTCTAGTCGTTAATCCTTCCAGCGGATGGGGAATGGAGGAACCAACTTCTAAAAGTGTAAATGGGCTCGGGCCCTGAGCCTTGGGCCACCCCACACTCACACACTGAGGCCCTTGGGAAAGCAGAGAGCGTCGCGGAGCGAAGGAGTCCGGGCCTGGACTCTGCAGATCTCCGGTTTCAGGCACAGCTGTGTTCCTGGAGCTAATGACGCTTGGGGAAGGGGGAAGGGAGGGTCCTGGTCTGTTCTGGCAAAGACTCGGCTGCTTCTTCCTGCTCAGCGCGGCCCGCGGACGCCCCTCTCTGCGGAAAGGCGGTGCCGGGGAACAGTGGCTTCTGTTTCGGACGCCCATAGCCCCGGCTCCTGTCTTTCCAGCCCCGCAAGTGAATTGTTCAGCTTGTATTTCGATGACTGATCTCCCCTGCGACCTTCTCGACTAATTTGAGTACATTTTAAACTTCATTTTACGTTATCCACTGAGAAAATTGGGACTTTTTTGAAAAGGTAAACTACTTCGCAGCGGCGTGATTTTCCACTCCTTCGCTGCAAACTTTCTGCTCTAACTATACTTTGCTCCTTCCCGCAATCAAGACTCAGGAGCATTTTCCGTTTGGGGAAAGACAGTCGCTGATGCCCAAGAGTGAGGAAGGCGGCTCAGGAGGACGGAGGCCCGGCCTGTGCGCTGGCACCAGGGCGGGGAAGCTCCCAGTCCCGCCTCCCCACTGGATCAGCTGGGGAGCCACAAAGCGCTGTCGTAGGGACTAGCCGCTCCCCCTAGCATCCGAGCATCACCTGGGACTGCAGAAGTTATGGAACCCTTTTTTTTTCTTAAGCTGCTTAGGGGGTGTGTGTCACTATCTTAGCTAAAATGGGCCAGTCTGGTGAATTTAAAAAAAAAAAAAACATTCTTTGTGCTCAGATATTAGGAGTGCGTTTAGACATAAATCTTTCCGTATCCAATCTAATCTCCTGGCTTCGTTTTGAGAAACTTTTCTTCCACAGAGGTGAGGTGGTAGAAGAGGCTTGTGTCCAGTCTTCAAGAGCATTAATGTCCTGACTTTGACTAGGGACCGCTGGCCATTTTCTTTCTTTTCCCGAGAAGCGAACTTCGGCGTAGAGAAAACATTTGTTTCAATGTGGGGTTTACCCACCCGGCCGATATTGCCAGGGCTGCTTTCACAGCGTCACCATCCGTCTACGAGGCACAGCCTCTCAGAGTGTGCAAACTGCGGACCTGGGCACGACCCTTCTTCCGTTGACAGTTCAGTTTGTGTCAGTGCAAAGTGGGGCCTCCGCCTCCTGGCGCTCGCGGTGACTCCGCGGTGCAGAGGCCCTGACTGCCCGAGGTTCCGGGATCGATTCGGCTTCGCACTTTCCACCGAGACACACATCCACGGGCTAGCTTCTGGCTCCGGTTCCTCCAAGCCCGGAGCGTGGCGTCGTCCGGGTTCCCCTAGAGGGCCACCCCTCGGGCTGTCCCCCTTCCCGAGGACTTCTGCCTTCCTGCCCCTCGCGCAGCTTAGCTAAAGTCTTGATGGACAAAAACACAGCAAGGGGGAGGAAAGATCTGCGCCCACGGAAGCCTTCAAACTCCAGGCCTTCCTTTTATTTTCAGAAACGACTCTGCTCTGGACCGTAAGAGTCCACGCACGCACAAGAGGCTCTCCAGGTCCTTTCGTTGTCTAACCACACACACACACACACACACACACACACACACACACACACACACACACACACACACACGCATCCCGTACAGTTTATTATTCTTTCCCGAGCTTCCGCTCTCCCTTGTCCGCCGGCGTAGGGCAGCCCTATCCGCGGGGACCCTCGGGCGCGGGCCCGGCTGGCGCTGAGCTACAGATGCTCCCGGCGCTCCCACACAGCGGCCGGAGGCAGCACGGCTTCGGGAGGCGACTGTCCCACCATCTTCAGCTAGCGCCAAGGTCTTGGAAGCATGGAGCGGGAACAGTCTCTCCCGAGCTCTCAGGAACCTTTCCAGTCCCTAACAATCTCTCCCCGTCCCCGCCCCCACTACTCCCGCTCCTTTCCACCCCCCATTCCCAAACTGCTTTTCTTGTAGCATTAGGATTGTTTCGCTCAGTTTTAGATCCAGGGAAGTTAGAGAATTGTGCAAAACTGAAATTCTTCTAGTAATCCATGTTTTAAAACGAAAGAGGAGACAAAGAAAGTAAGAGACCTCTCCCTACAATAGTTTCAAGGGCAAACCCATCACCAAATATGGACATCCCGTTACAACCACACCAGACGGGCGCAATAAACAAAATCGACAGAATGGCAGTGTTTAGGAAAAGTGACCTAATGAAGAAAAACTTCAGACAGGGAACTTGGATATGCTGTCCTCCCACCGCCACCCCTCAGCCCTGGCTGGTAGAACCTGCCCTTCATCCGCACCTCTGTCCCTCAAACCTTTTCCTTAGGACCTCTTTTTGCCCATATTTCGCTAAACTTGGGAGCAGCTATGAAAGGAAGGCGAGAGAATGTTTCGATTCCTCTCTCCAAACCCAGAGGAACCTACGTCAACCGCCTGGCCCGCTTCTCTTCCCTTCCTTTGGTTGCTGATGTGTAATTTGGTTAGGGAAATTGGGAAAGGAGGGGGGGTAGGGTGGAAGAAAGTTTTTTAAAAAAAATCAGGAAGGCTTGAGCTGGAGCGGTGAGTGTGTCAATCAGAGGGTTTTGTGCCCGGGGGCTCCTAGCGGTTCAGTGCCGAGGTGTCCCTGGGCGGCCCCACAATGAATATGAATAGGAATCCTTGCTAAATGGGACAGCAAAGCGCACCGCCCTGAATGATGGCACGTCATCCTAACCAGCCCAGGATAGATAGGAGGGCTCCTTTTGTCTCTTTTCTCCGCCGCAGCTCTATAAAAGCCCCTCTTTTTTCAGCGAGAGGTTAGTTCAAGCACACACCAACTAGCTGCCCAGGAAACAGCTTTACCAGAGAGAGGGGAGAGGGGAGGGAGAGAGGCGGGGAAAGGCAGTGCCTCTGCTTTTCTTCTCACGTCTTGCTGCTGAGAAGTGGGTTGCTGGGCTGGGCAGATTTTTTTTTTTAAGTCAAGATTTTCTTTAATTTCCCGCCTAAAGCCTCCCCACGGTAGAGCCACATCCCTTGTAATAAAATGAATTCTGATTCGAGCTCTGTCTCCAGCAGAGCTTCATCTCCCGACATGGATGAGATGTACCTGCGGGACCACCACCACCGCCACCACCACCACCAGGAGAGCCGCCTGAACTCGGTCTCGTCCACGCAGGGCGATATGGTGCAGAAGATGCCCGGGGAAAGCCTCTCTCGGGCTGGCGCCAAGGCCGCGGGAGAAAGTAGCAAGTACAAAATCAAGAAGCAGCTGTCGGAACAGGACCTACAGCAGTTGCGGCTGAAGATCAACGGACGCGAGCGCAAGCGGATGCACGACCTGAACCTCGCCATGGACGGGCTGCGAGAGGTCATGCCCTACGCGCACGGGCCCTCGGTGCGCAAGCTCTCCAAGATCGCCACTCTCCTGCTAGCCAGAAACTACATCCTCATGCTCACCAGCTCCCTGGAGGAGATGAAGAGGTTGGTTGGCGAGATCTACGGGGGCCACCACTCGGCCTTCCACTGCGGGACCATGGGCCACTCGGCCGGCCACCCGGCACACGCTGCCAACGCCGTGCACCCGGTGCACCCCATCCTGGGCGGCGCGCTCTCGTCTAGCAATGCCTCGTCACCACTGTCTGCCGCCTCACTGCCGGCCATCGGCACCATTCGGCCTCCTCACTCGCTGCTCAAGGCGCCCTCCACTCCGCCCGCGCTGCAGCTGGGCAGCGGCTTCCAGCACTGGGCCGGGCTGCCCTGCCCCTGCACCATCTGCCAGATGCCGCCGCCGCCGCACCTGTCCGCTCTCTCCACCGCCAACATGGCCCGGCTGTCCTCAGAGTCCAAGGACTTGCTCAAGTGAGCAGCGGGCCCGCCCGGCTGCCAGGATGCGGGAGAGCGGCGGGAGGGGCCGCGGGGCCGGGCCGGGAGGGAAGGGGGAGGCTGAGGGCTCAGTCCACCGGTGGGCAGGCGCGGGGCCCGCGACCTCCCACGCCGAGAGATCTCGGACCCCACTTGATCCCCGGAGGGAAAGGACCAGAACCAAACTGCAATTTATAGGTGGTAGCGAAGGGGGATCGAACCAGACGTCGTGTGTTGTGCATGCATGCTTCTTTTCCCCATGCAGCGCCAGTTTTTCTCACTGCCATATGCTCTTGTCAAAACTGCATTTGTTGTATAAAGACGGGATCGGTGTAGTTAAAAACTTGCAAAGGGACTTTTGGGTTGGCTTTCTCTGGCTCTGTTTTCTCGCTTTGGAAAAAGACGACCATCCCTTTTGTGCAAAACAAATGTAAATATTTCCGTGAGATGGATGCAATTATGATTGTCTCTGTCCTCGCCATAATTTTTTCTAGAGGAGAGCGAGAGAGAGATATCAAGACCCAAGTTTTGAATCTCAACTCCGATCCAGGTCATGACACCTAGGTGGGTTTTCCTTTCAACGCAGTGTAGGTCAAAAGAATGCATGCGCGCTTCTAAATGAATCTTGTCTGAACATGTTGTGCAGGCCGTAGTGCCGTTTTTCCTTGTAACAAGGATATTAGTGAATTCTCCGAAGTACTCCATATATCTGTCTGTGGTTGTATGAAATGAAAAAGGGGCAGAGTGCAAAGACCCACACTCACGCACACACGCTTCTTCCCCCACCCCTTCAAACTTCATTCCAAACCTCCCGGGGCTGTCCTGGGGGGCCAGCGATTGCAAAAGCTTGGGCTCCCTCTAGTAGCTTGCCCCACCCCCCTTGCTCAGTTATTCTGCATGCGGGGTTGGCTCTCTCTATTATCAGCTTTGAAAATTTAGCGTGGTTTGGGGAGGGGTTCCGTTTTTATTTTCCTGGACATTTGCTTGAAATATTTTGTTAGGGCCTCAAAGACAATACCTGTCTTTATTTTTTATATATTCTTGATAACTATGATATATTTATTGATAACCAGTGTTTCTGGATGAGATTTCAAATAAAAAAGAACCTTTAAATCCTGGCTTTGCCTTTGCCTAAAATCTTAGAAGATGCGGGTAGTAGGAAAGGAAACATGTGGCCCCGGGTAAGGTGTATCTGGGTGTGGGTGAGGGATTTGAATGGGTGGGCAGATGGGAAGATTTTTTCCATTATGACCATGTATAGGCAAAGAAGGTGGGTAAATTGGTGCTAATTGTTGCAACTAAATGTCCTTCAAATGGGGCATTGTCCACCTTCATAGTCTTATGCTATTTGAGCTCCTTATTTCTCTGCAGTAATCAGACCCTCATAAACTGAGCAACTGAGATCAAAAAAGTAATCTGGAAACTCAAAGTGGCAGGAAATGAGAGGTGGAGTGGTGACTGCGCTGGCTGTGTTGGCAACAGACAAGAATGAAGCAGTAAGTTAACTTATTTTCACTTCAAATTGACCTTATGGTCTTTTTGCCTCCAAATTAAGATCCAGTATACAAGGGCTGTTCAGAAAGTATCCATCCAGCCACTGTTAATATAACGAGAATGGTTATGTAGCTGGATACTTTCTGGACAGCCCTCATATGTTTAAAAAGTCAACAGAGTAGTCCTAGAAAATAACCAAATACTTACCTCGCCTGCCTGCCCCTTTGGGCAGCCAGCCTTGCAGAGAAAGGGGGAGCCTCTCTGCTTTGAAAACTCTGGGGCAAGGCAACCACCCACCAAAATCTCAGCATCTTGCAGATTTCTAGTGGGAATTCTCTCTTCTTTCTTCCCTTAGAAGATCGCTGGTCTCATTAGTCAAATACATTGAGCACCTTCTACATAAATGTGGATTAAAACATGGCTCATTTTAATCAATTACTTTTCTCTCTTCAGCAACTCCCCGGCCCTGTAACACTTCGAAATAGTTTGTATAAGCAGGAATAATCCAGCCAAAGGGTTCTGTTTATTTGTTTAAAGAGGGCAAGAAACTGAGCTCTAGAGATGATAACTCCAACAGCACAGGCCTCTATTTCCCTCTGAGTAAAATAGAACACTGATAGAAATGTACCACCCCAGGATTTGCTTCTGAATGAGATGTAACAGTTACTTCACAGTTAGTTGAGTCCCAAGCTCCCCTTCAAGAGAGGGAGGCTCATCTTTCTAGGATCCAGGCACAGAAAGCACATCTAGGCAGCATTTGCCCTCCCCTTCCTGGGCCCCTTCTCTGGGAGGGGAACTGTGTGGGTTCCCTTGCTCTCCGATTCACTCCCCTCCATCCCTTGTCACCCTCCCACCACCACCACCCTGCCCCCAGCCAGGAGGAAAAGCTGAAGTGAGGGTCTACAGTGGAGGGTGCTTGTTTTCACTGGTTTTGGGCAGACAAATGGGGGAATAATCGTCTGTTTCCCAAGTGTGATTCATTTCTCTGGGTGAGGAAGGAGCCTATTGAGGATTTATTTGAAACCAAAACAAGGCAGCCCTCCAGCCTTTGCTGGAGTTTATTATTTAGAAAGGGGAGGGGAGGGAGAAGTTTCATCAATCAGGAAAACGACTTTCTCCTGAAGCACTTGCTTCTTTTGAGTCCTGTTTCCAAAGGCCTGGTTCTGGGGAAAGATTCCGGGGCCTTACAACTGGCCCAGTGGTGGGCCTCACGCTTTCTCTAGAGCTGAGGCTTAAACTGGGGGCTGGAAAGGAGTAAGGCCACACTCTTTACACTAGGGGAGCAGTGGCTTTTGAGATTGTGCTGCTGGGACAGAAATTCCTAGAGTTACCTGCAGTGATCAGTTTAAAGAGTTATGAGGTCCACTCTCATGAGCTAAAAGGAACCTGGAGCCTGGGGAACTCTACCCCAAATTCTCCAATTGAAATGAAAATAGACACTGCTTCTAACATTGTGTAGGCCCCTAAATGAGCTGCGCTCTTTTCAGGATTACAAAAACCCCTTTAACCTGGGGAACAGGAGAGAGGATTTCTTTAGGAACAGGACAGGAACCCAGGGAGAAAGGCGTTTAGGAGCTAGGTCGTCTGAGGTTTCTGGATTTATTGGAAAGAAACAGTCACCACTCGCCTTTCTAGCAAAGGCCTTTCCATGGTGCATCAGCTGGTCCGCTGAGGATGTAAGTTTACTGGCAGACTTTTACTTTCATTGTATTTCCCCTTAAATTCTCTGATTATTAATATCAACGCCAGAAACAAGATTTCATGGCTGTAAAGGTGAAAAATGGTTCTTGGCCAGAAGTTTTTTTCATTGCAAATTTGTTACTCACTCCAAAATTCGAAAGTTTAAAGTAGTTTTTAATTTAATCCAGAAGCACAACGATGATGAGATCTTTTCATTCCAGATTAAACACTGCTTTATATATAAAAGGATAGCGACAGTCTGGTGGGCGGAGACACCTTGAGAAGCCCACACTAGAAGCCTCTTGGGCGCCTTCCCCTGCTGATGACCGAACTTTAAGAGTGGAAAAAAGTCACACTTAGAAAGGGAAAGTGAGGCCGGCGTTGGCTGGGCCCATCAGGTCTTTGTTCGTAGGGACGCTCCCCATGTCCCTGGATGCTGAGGCGTTGGGTTTATGTCCTGCAAAAGGACAGGGAGACGGGGCCTCATCTGGCCAAGCCCAAGGTTTCCTAGCTCCTGCAGCAGGAGGCCTTGTGTCCCCTCAAACTTCTTTTTTTCCAGCTGCTGGGTCCAGCGAGGTTTTGTGCCTCTACTGATGCCCTCGGCGGAAATTGCGAAAGTCCCCTCCCTCAGGGTGGATCGCCTGAGCACCTCGCTCAGACGCCAAGATTCCAGGTTCCTTCCAGAGACTTCGGGTCTCTCTCTCCTCGTCTTCCTGCCCACTGCTGGGGGACAGGGGTGGCTGCTCCCATCGCTCAAGTTAAGGGTGGGCTCCAAACCCTCCCTGCCCAGACGAGAAAGCTCTGAGACCTCCCTGCCACTCTCGCCCCCGCACCTCTGCGGACCCGGGACTGGCCTTGAGGCCGGGACCCGCGGAGCCTCCACGATCCTGAAGACGCCCCACCGGAGCTCAGCCTCAGCCCTCGGGGGGCCTTTCTGGGACTGACCCGGCAGGGGAGTCAGCCCCTCCCTGGGGCACCTCTTCTGAGGGGGTCCTCAGGTCCAAGGCCACCCAAGGGTCGTTCCTCCCCGGCACCAGCCCAGGGCCCGAGCCAGGAGAGGGGAGCTGTGAAGGGGAGACCACGTCGGGGCCAGGCGCCGAGTCTGGCCGGACTGGGCCCCTCTTAGTCACTGCGGCCCCAGCCCGGCCCAGGCTCCTCAGGTTTAGGAAGGAAGCGACTGGAGGCGCCGCTTCCAAAGAACTCTGGAAATGTCCTTCGAAAGAGCTAGGCCGAGGGAGGAGCCCCTGGTAGAGGGAGCTGCGCCTGTATCTTAAGAACCCGCTAGGAAAACTCGCCCAGGTGTGAGTGCCAAGATTTCGGGGCGGGGGGGCCCTCATGAACCCAGTGCCCTTATAAGTAGCGGACAGGAGTCAAACTCGGAAAGCACCAGTCTGCGGAGTCCGTTTTTTACTTGAATGTCCCTTTTCAGTGAAACCCTCCCTGGATCCTGGGGTCGCAGGCCTGCGAGGGGGTCGGAGAGGGTGGGGAGCGGGGAACGCCTAGGGCAAGCGGGCAGCCAGAGTCCTAGCTCGCCGCCGCCCCCGGCGCCCGGGAGAGGGATCCCGCCTGCGCCCCTCGCTTCGCCGCCCACCCACTGGGTACGGGGCCCCTCCCGCCCTGTTCCTGCACCCGGCGGCGGGAACGCGAACCCGTGAGCCAGACTCCAGCTCCACGTCGGGCTGCGGGGGTCCCCGGCTTGGGGCTGAGTCTCGTGGGAAGCATCAGTCTCCGCGCCTCGACCCCGACTCCTCGCTGCTCCGGGGCCCCGCAGGACAGAGACAGAGAGGCGGGAACGCAGACGACAAAAGAAAAGATGCGCTAGAGAGGGATTCCACAAAGCGAGGCCCAACCTCGACTGCGCCAACACCTGCAGAGAGCCTCGAAATACCTAAGCATTTATGGAAACTGGGAGGGAGGACAAACAAAAACAATAATAACAACCAACAAATCCAAACTCGAGCCGAGGTGGCAGGCTCTCTCGTCTCTCTGTTCCCTGCGCCCCACGGTCAGCCCGGGCGGACACTTTCCAGAGCTTTTAAGCTGTGCAAAAGAGATCCGGTCAGGATCAGCGCTGGGGACCCGACGACTGCGCCTTCCCTAGCCAAGTTTCCTCGCTGGGGACCTCGAGGCGGGGCGCCTCGCTCTCCCGGCCGACCCAAGCCATAGCCCCCTGCGCGGAGCCTTTGCTTCTAACCCCAGCCCCAGCACTGCCCGCGGCTCCGGCAGGGCACCAGGGCGCTCGCAGTCCCACACTAGCAAAAGAAAGTTTAAACCCCCCGGAGAGCTGGCCACCGGCTGGAGGGCCTGGACTTGATGGGTCAAGGCCCCAGGGAGCGAGGAGGGAGGGGTTCGCAGATATGGGAGTTCAATGCCGGGCCCTGATTTTGCTACTAGGTCCTAGGTTAGGGTGCAAGCAGAGTGGTTGAGTTTCTGTCTCCCCAGGAGGGCAGGGGCAGAGAGGGTACTACGCTCTAAGAGTCTGTGAGGCAGTTTAGATAGCTGCCCCCCCCCAAATGTTTTCGGGTTCTATCCGGCCCTGACTCGATCAGGACCTCTTTCCCTCGCAGTCTGCGACCAACACCTCGGAGAGTGCAGGAGCTGGGGCCTGATTCTGGGGGCGCCACAGTTTTACGCGGTAGCACCCCTCACTTCCCTCAGAGCTGGAAAACCCCAGAAGCTCTGTAGTGAGGGCACCCCCTCTTTGCACACTACAGGGCTGCGGTGCGGAGAACGCACTTCTGCCACAAGAAGCTTCCTTAGTTCTACAGGAGGAAATAGTGGTGGGAGCGGGCACATTTTATGGAGATGGAGACTCTTTTCTCCTGCTGGTTATTCAGCGCCCCCGTCCACCTCCCTTCTGTCTACCAGGGGAAAGGGTAAGGGAATTTCCATCATCATTTGAACACATGTGTAAACATATAGCGCTCTAGTGCACCCCCAGCAAAGCAAGCCTTGGCAGTACTTCCCTTGGAATTTCTCTTTATCTTCCTCCACCTCAGCAATAAACGTTTTCTGAGTGCTTCCGATCTGCCAGGCTCTGTGAGGGGCATCAGAGGGGGCGGAGGGGGGAACCGTAAAGAGAAGTGAGACATTCAAATGCAGAAGAAATAGCCCCCGTTCCGAGGCCCTCACAGCCTCGCGGGTCACCTAAGTCCCCGAAGTCCGATGGTAAAAACTCCACTGGCCGCACAAAACACAAGTGCTGCAAGCACGTCCTTCCAGAAGCTTTTTCAGATGCTAGAAAACTCACTGCCTATTCCCTCTACTAAAGAGGACAGGAGCAGATGCCTTTGATTAATATGAAAATAAAAAGAAGCAATGGTGGCAGTACTTAGTTTCGTCGCAGTTTTTTGGAGATTTATTGACACAGAGATAAACTTCAGTCTGGGGCATCGCCGTAATTCATGTTCCCATTAGTTATTAGCAAATGAGCAAATCGTTTTTCTTTTAACTGTTTTTTTTAAAGAAAAAATATAAAAGGAGGGGGGAGGTTGGGGGAAATCTTTTTTTAATGGGATTATAGTCATTATCTGCCTTGTCTCCCTTGCTCCCAAGCAGCAGAAACTTGCCTCTGGACTCCAGAGTTCACCAGGCTGTGTTCTAAACATAAAACAATCCTGTAATTTCCTTCAAGGACAAAAGTTTTCAAAGAAATGACCTGCACGGTATCCCCCCTCAATAAAGCAGAAGTGACTTAATGGCCCGTTAATTACTCCAACCCTGCAGGGGGAGGGAAGCTTCCGAATGGATCGCTACAAACCCTCTGTTGACTGAAGCTGTGGTCTGTCCCCAAATGTACAGCTGGGGCTGGGCCATTGAAAACCCAGACAAAACCAAATCCCTGATAAATAATCCCACCTAGAACACAAAGATTCAGCATACAATTGTGGGGTCTGCTGGATCCTCATAGGAGGCGAGAGGGAGCTCCTCTGGGGCTTCCGGTAATCTTTAAAGCTTGAGGCCAGGGGTTCTTCGACAAAAGTTAGAAAAGAGCTTGTTTGACTTCTCTTCTCATCTGAGTTGAATTTCTTTCTCTTTAAATATAAGCCTTTGACTGTAATTCCTTCATCCAGTTTTTTTTTTTTGGTACTAATTACAGTTTGTTTCTTTATTTAATACATTTTTGGTTGATTCTTTTCCCCCAGTTGTTTCTCTAGTAATGATTTGAATCTAAGAAGACACATTTCGAGTGTCATAGTAAGAAAGTAGAGAATCAAAATATAGGAGGAAGGTTGGGGTTGTTAGTCTCTGTGTCTTTTCACATCCATAAGGTAACAACTACATGACGTAATTAAATATATTTTTAAATTAAAAAATTAAACAGCTGTATTGAAGCCCAAGCAAAACTGAAGAGTTAACTTGGCATCAGAGACAGTTAATTGAAAAAGTTCAATTTTTTCCTCTTTAAGGGAAAAAAACACACATAAACATGTTCTATACTAATTGAGAAAATACTAGTTTCAATTTAGTATACATTTGGCCTTTGTGGGTCCATTTAAAATATTGCAGAAAGATGAAATCTGGCTTGTATAGAGATGGGTATAATGAAGTTGATCAAGATGTAGATATGATCTATTTTGAAAATTAGTTCTTAGCCTTAACCAGGAATAGCAGAGGAGTGTGTCCAGCCACATAGTTTGCCACACCCACAATCACTTCTTAAGGAAGCAACTCTGAAAGTTCAGGTGTTGATTAAAGCCAAGCTGTGCCTTCCTGGCTGCACCAGGTAGTGTTGGATGAGCTAGTCTATATAAAGCGTGGGCATGAGGGAGGCCAGCTCACAGGTGATTAACATTGAATTGTGCTTCATACGAAATGGTGGCAAACATACACCTTTCTCTTATTGGAAAAGTATAAAAACTAGTGAATCAAGAAGAGACTCATCATTTAAACTCAGCTTGACCCCCAAGCAATACTGGACTTCTGTTTTCGTTCTTTATATAGCTAACTGTTCATCCCAGTTCATATGACAGATGTACAGACATTGTGCCCTGTGTAGCCCAAATAGGGTTGTCCCTTTCAATACTAAAGACATCTTTACATGTCTATGAAATGGTCTTCTCAAGATCGGACTTCCCCACAGGGCTATACAGAGACAAACATGAAAAATTAGAAGCCATTTCCTCTTGCTAAATAGTCCATGGGGAAATAGAAGCAAAGGAGGCAATTTGTTTCCCATTTTTACTAAATTATATTATTAATAAATTAGATCCCAAGACTGAATAAAGTAGAGTTCTAGAAATTATACTATCTGACCACGTAGAGGTGAGTTAGTCTCTTTCTCTTTCCTCGGCAGAGATTAATGTGCTCAGGTATCAATGTCCCTTCCCAAAGGGCATTTTGATATGGAAGTTTTTTCATTTTTCACCCTTAGGTATTTGGTTCTCTAGCATTTCGTTCATCCTGTGGAGTGCTTGCCAGGCTTTTAACTGCAACATTTGATCTCTTCAGGGCCAGAGAGTACATTGACTTAAGGCTAGTAACTTTTCATCATTATTGATATAGGCAGGTTTTTAAGTAGAAGATACTAAAAAATATTTATTGTATTTTTCACAGTAGATACTAGATCCTAATACAAGAAATTTACAAGGCAGCTGCAACTTGAAGGACAATACTAATAATAAAAACTTTTTGGGATATATTAAAAATGAAGAGACCTAATATTTTTTGGAAACAATTTTACTTAAACCTCAGCCAAATGCTAATTTGTCCTTGAAGTGGCTGATGCTGACAGTGCTGGGGTGGCTGGAGGAGGACAGAGGAAGAGGTAGATAGGACTGTGCTACTTTTCTAAATTGTGATTCCCACTGTGTAGACCCTATACTTTATCCAAGGGAACAGTAAGGGGTGAAATGCTTTTTTAAAATATTTACTTGACCATTTTAGATTCTTTTCTTTTTCTGTAATTAACTTCCTTCAAAATTTGATATGAAGGTAGGTCATCCAAATTATACAAGTAAACATACTTGCCCTCTGCTCCAGGGGGAGACAATATCTCCATCTTCCAAGGCTGTTCTCTATACAAACACCCTTGAGTAGACAGTCCTGAACAAGGCTTATCACTGCCTCTGATCGCAAGATGTACAGAAAAGCCAGAGATCTGTGAAGGATTGTCTACCAACAGAGGGTTGAGATGAGTACACTCTTGAGTGTTTGGCACACTGTCATTATCTTCGGTCCAAGGCCATTGGCTAGTAGCATTCCCCTCTCCCTCATAGACATGCTTCAAATGTGTCATTGACTATGTATGAAGTGTAGGAATCCTAGTAAAATAAGCAGTGTTGTTTTGTGTGTGTACCTATTTTTAATTTATATATCAGATGTGGTATAGACTTTCTTTTGTTTCTTACTTCCTTCGTTTGTTTCCACTTCACCATTTGTTAATCTCCTCCCAAATTTTTAACTTCTGCAGAATACTCCATTCTGTGTATCCATCACGTTTCATTTATCATTTCCCTAGTGATGGAACTTAGCTTCCCTCGAGCACCCTGCTTTGGCAACACTGCAGTGAACATCTTTATATATAGATCTCCTCTTGTATCTGCCCAAGAATTCCTCTAAGGTATAGAACCAATATCCTTCACTTATTTTTCTATCAGGTTACCCATCGTTTTCATTTTGTTTCTCAAGTGTTACTTGTATAGTTTAGATATCAAAAGTTTTAGGTGTAAAGCCATCTTTTCCCAGCCTAATATCTGTATACTAATTTTCCCAACATTGACTGCTACACAATCTGTCTTTTCCTTATTGACTTGTGGTATCATGTTTATCCTCTATCAAATTCCTGTACTAATGGGTTTATTTCCGAACTCCCTATTCTGTACCATTGGTATATTAATCTGTTTCTATGCCAGAACCGGTATGTTTTTATTACCGTGAGTAAATATTATGTCTTAATATCTGGTCAAGTGAGTCCAGGGAGGATAAATTTTTACTTTTTTTCAGCATGGTAATATTTGTCTCCAAGTTGAATACAATGTAAGCTAACTAGAATAATAATTTTTTAAAAATTGCATGCTAATATTATTACAAAATTTTTACCACCTTTTCCCAGATGGTGGAGCATTGGTAGGAGCAGAGCTTTGTGTATATGCAGGCCTTTTGGAGTTGCTATAATATTCTTATCTTTTCACTCTCTTTATTTCTTCAACCCCAGAGCTAGCAACCATGGGAAGAACTCTCAAACTCTCTGACTTCTGACTTGAAGCAGTTTAGTGCTTCATTACTCTGGGCTTAGAATCAAGTTTTCCCCTAATTGTAAAGCCCCAGAACAGTGTTAATTCATTATATTCTACTACATTATATAGTCTGTGTCACTGTACACCTACCATACAGTGTCTTATACAGTAGATAATAGGAAATTTCTTCAACAAATAACTTTTTGATCATACTGAAAGAATATTTTGCAGATGGATTCAAATTTAAATGGAAGCCTTTCAAGTGTAGATATGATCTTCCAAACCTCCATGATACCCCTCTGCAGAATGCTTGTTCCCACCCCATGCCTCTGCCTTGGCCAGCCTATTCTTGTTAGCTTTCACATCCCAGCTTACTCTCCCTTCACTGGGAAGGCCCAGACAGTGACAGTTCACCTTTCATGTGCTCCCATGGCACGATGTACTTCCCTGACAGCACTCTCCACCTGGACCCATTTGCTTGTCTCCCTCCCCCTGGAATGTAAAGCTCATAGGGCACTACACCCAGTGTAGTATCTGGAACATGGTAGGTGCTTAAAGAACAGTTTGCAAATCAATGAATGAGAAATAGAGGAGAGTCTAGTTTTGGATGGGTAGTTGCATATGGTGACCTGTAGTTTCTCTTCCAACTATGAGCTTTCACAGCAATATAATATAAAATCACAAAGTCTGGATAAATTTACTTCTGTTTAAAAACCATAGCTACATTGAAATAAGGATCTTTGCCTCTAGGCATTTTTTGGAGTGGAAAGTAACTTTATTATTTAATCACATAATTAAAAGGAAAGAGTCACCTTGTTACCTTGATGGCTCCATGTTTGTGTTTTTTGTTGACAGTAGTTACCTTTTAGTGAGTAACGTGCACTCTTATTTCATTGGCTTCTCTCAATAGTTTGGCAAGATAGCATGAGCTCCTTTCCACAGGTCTGGAGGGTGAGGATTACATTAAGTGACTTGGAAAGAGTGCACAGCCAGTAAATGGTGCAGCTGAATTTGAACCCATGCTGTCTCACTCTAAAGTTGGTGCTCCTAACAGCTGTCTGTATCTTCATGTATATTCTTTTGATCTGTTTCTTTGACTTCACCCTCTCTTCCCCGGAGGTAGCCATGCCCTGTTGATGGTAACCTACTTAATACCGTCCATCCCTCCCTCTCAGTGTCCATCATTTCCATAGTAAGGTAAGGTCTTGTTTCCAGAAAGTCATCGGCTGTCCTGGAGATCTTTTTTCTGTAATCATTCACTCATTCAATGAACCTTGGCCCGCTGTGGGCACTGTACTAGCTTCTGAGAGTGCTGTTGGGAAGGAGGAAGATGTAGTGTCCATACTCAGAAAGCTTAGAGCCCACTGGGAGAAATAACCGGGTAAATGGCAAAACAGTGGAATAAACTCCGTGATAGAGCGGACACCACCAGCAGCCATGGGCATCTAAGCCTGCCTTGAGGCATATCAGCTGAACTACTTGTCAGGTGAAGAAGCGGGGAACAAGGCAACAATATAGAGAAAGGCCCAGAAGCAAAAGAGAGCAGAGGGGATTCGAAAGATGTTTTCGTGCAGCTGAAGTATAGGATTACTGTGTGTGAGCGGATTCCAGTGGAGCAAAATGAGATATGGTGGGGCAGAGGTCAGTGGGACCCAGTGGCCAAGAGGCATTGCAATGCATTCACTCACCTTTTTCAACACAGATTTACTCAGTTCCAATTATAGTAGTAACCAGATTGCTCACATCTGCACTCAATCATTACCATGCCCTCTTCCGGCTTTACCTGTATCGATTCATTTAATCATTGCAACAATCCTATGCATTAAATACTCTTATTATCCCAGTTTTAAGGATGAGAAAACCA
Source organism: Lemur catta (assembly GCF_020740605.2). Classification (NCBI taxonomy): domain Eukaryota; kingdom Metazoa; phylum Chordata; class Mammalia; order Primates; family Lemuridae; genus Lemur; species Lemur catta. Next base: position 124,026,786 of record NC_059129.1, on the reverse strand, counting down.
AGGCCCAGAGAGATTGGTAACTTTCCCAAAGTCACACAGCTATTAAGTGGCAAGGCTGAGATTCAAATTCATGCAGCCCATCCCAGTGTCCATGCTCTTAACCATTACAGTAAATTGCTTCTGGGGATAAAGTGATGAACGAGACAGATAAAGCTTCCTGTTCTCATCGCAGGGAGGAGAAAGGAAATGGACAGGTGAACAATAAGTACGTGAACAAAATGGCGTGGCGATAAGAGGTGTAAAGAAAACCAAACAGCATGACAACTTGGTTAATTAACATTAGCAATGGAAGCCAGGGAGGGCTCCACTGAGGGGTGACAAATGAGCTGAGACCTGAAGGACAAATGGAAGCCAGAGAAATCCAGGCTATGGGAACCAGAATATATGGGTGAACTGCTGGGGATGTGTGATGGTTAATTTTATGTGTCAACAAGGGTAGGCTGTAGTGTTCAGTTGTTGGATCAAACACTATCTAGATGTTGCTGTGAAAATATTTTGTAGACATGATTAATATTACAATCAGTTGACTTTAAGTAAAGGATATTATTACTCTCCATAATATGGGTGGGTCCCATCCAATCAGTCAAAGGCCTTAAGAGCAAACTCTACTGGCTCCTAGAGAAGAAGGAATTCTGCCTCATGGCTGTAACACAGAAATCCTGCCTGAGTTCCCAGCCTGCTAGCCTGCCCTGCAGACTTCAGACTTTCCAATTCCTTAAAATAAATGTCTGTCTCTCCCTCTCTCTCCCTGTATATCCCATTCCTTCTGTTTCTCTTGGGAACACTGACCAAAACAGGATGATCAGTAAAGGAAGACTCAACTCCTGCCCTCACAAAGCTTTGTCACACAGAGAGGAATAGATGTTGAAAGAACTGATTACATAATTCAGAATTTAATTCCAAGGGCAGAGACTGTCTCTTTATTAGTTTTATATCTCTTGAGGACTGGAATCAGACCCTGAACAACAGAAACATGGGGAAGATATTTCCTGGCTGAGGGAATGAGATCCAGAGTCAGGAGAACAAGGTTCCAGTGTGATTTCTGCCACAGCAGAGCTGTGTGGCTTGGGGTGACACACTTAACTCTTCTGAGCCTCTTCCCTTCTCTGTGAAAGGAGAGCCTTACAGTAAACGTTCTTAAGGTTGTTCTGTGTTCTAATCACCTGTGATTCTTTGAGAACAAGTGTAAGGCAGGTAAGGATAATGCCTAGGTCCTCATCTACTGACGAGAGCAGCAGATGCCAGCAATGTAGTGCTAGAGACGGTTTTTGTTAGGTGTGCGTGTGAGAGATTGCTAGGATTCCCAAATCCTCGCCCCAACCTCCAGCCACTGCCACCTTTAGTGGGGTTCTGAGGGCCATGCACAGAGAGCACCCAGGCCAGCATGTCATCCACAGCTAGGACCTTGACTCCAGTCTGCGTCTCCACTGGGTCTCCCAACAATGCGAGCTCCAGTACACCTTTGGGTGAAGACCCAGATATTAGCAGCAGGTTTGCGTATCGTCTTGGTTCCCTTGAGACTCACTGTGCTGGTTTCTGTACTAGCCCTAGTACTAGCTGCTGTAACAAAGTGTCACACACTGGCTCGCTTAGAAAAACAGAAATTTATTCTGTCTTGGTTCTGGAGCTCAGAGTCTGAAACCAAGGTGTTGGCAGGGCCACGCTCCCTCCAAAGGCTCTAGGGAAAAATCCAGATCCTTCCTTGCTTCTTTCAGCTTGTGGTGGCCCCAGGCATTCCTTGGTTTATGGCAGCTTAACTCCAATCTCTGCCTCCATCTTCACAGGCTTTCTCCCTCTGTGTGTCTAGAGGGGTCCAAATTTCCCTCTTCTTGTAAAAACCGCAGCCATTGGCTTAGGGCTCATATAATCCGTATGAACTCCTTCCAACTTGACTGCATCTGCAAACACCGTATTTCCAAATAAGATCACATTCACAGGTTCCAGGGGGACATGAATTTTGGAGGGAGACACTATTTGTCTTAATCTGTTTATCCTGGTGTAACAAAATACCTTAGACTGGATAATTTACAAAGAACAGAAATTTATTTCTCACAGTTCTGGAGGCTGGGAAGTCCAAGATGAAAGTTCCAGCACCTGATGTCTGGTGAGGGTCTAGTCTCCGCTTCCAAGATGGTACCTTGTTGCTGCATCCTCAAGAGGGATGAACACTGTGTCCTCACATGGCAGAGGGGATGACAGGGCAAAAGGGACCTAAGCTAGTTCCCCCAGTCCTTTTATAAGGCACTAATCCAGTCACTAATCCTGAGACAAAGCCCTCAGGCCTTAATCACTTCCCCAAAAGGCCCCACTCTTAACACCACCACAATGGGGATTAAGTTTCAATATGAATTTTGGAGGGAACACACTAAACCATAACACTACTCAACTCAGTACACCCACCCTGCCATTCTTTAGTCTCCTGGGTAGGTGCAGGCTTGTCCACTAACCTCTCTGGAAGGGCAGATGCGGAGGAGAAGCTGAGCAGAGGACCACGGCTGCCTGAGAGCACAGGACGTCTTCCCACTGTGTTCTGGTCAGAAGCCCTTTAATATTTTTGTGGACCCTCTGCCTCCTTTTCTGTGAACTGATTTCTGTCTGTCCTTGTTTGTTCCAAATAAAAGCGAGCTTGTTTGTTTGTTGGTTTATTTTTGGTAGAGAGTATTAGCTGAAGGAGAAGGAGTGATACGGGGATGAGGAGGAGTTTAAACAGGGAGGAAAAAACTTCAGCACTCCTTAGACATGAGCACATGTGAGTGATAGTTCTGACCTATTCTTGAGATAAAAAAGGATGAGAGAAAAAAAGTTGCTATTAAGTGCCCGACTGACACCTCTTTAGTTTCATCCTAAATTTAATTCTTGGGAAAGTAGCAAAGCAGCCCATGCAGAGTGTTTTATTCCTTTAGGTTTATAGAAGTTCAAATAGAATGTTAAAATCAGAACTATTTGTTTTGTCTGTCTTTAAAATAAATGTTGGAAAGAGAAAAATTGGAATTATTTTTTTCCTGTTATAAGATGAAAACTTGGTTTTCTTCTCATATTTGTGTAGTTTTCCTCAGTGTTTCTCTATTATAAATCAGCTTGAATAAACAGTTGTGTGTATACAGCTTTTTAAATACCTAGTGTTGTTTTCTTCTCTACTTGCTTAAAATTGTGTTTGTTTGATAGCAAAGAGGAATGTTTTTCTATTAAATAATGAAGATTTGGCGGGGGGCATCTGCTAGGTGTTGGGTTCTGCCCTAGATCCTGGAGATGCCACAGTAAACAATATTGACAAAGTTCCTGGGCCTCGCAGAAGTTAGACTCTGGTATTATGATTATCAAAAAATAATATTTCCTTTTTATGGGAATTATTGATTTATGTTTTTTACTGAATTGTCTGTTGAAATCCTAGTATTTTGCTAATTAATTTGTGAGATGTTCATGTAAAAAGTGGTAAATAATTTCTTAAAAATATCTCTTATAGTTTGTCCTTTGTCTCTTAATTTCGGTTATTTTCTTTAACACATAGAGGACTTATATGTAGTTATATCCATGAAGTAATTTACTCTTGATTACTTTCATGCTTTTGTCAATGTTTCCAGTACCAAGACAATTGATATCCATTGTTCTTTTGTATTAGAAAGTATATAATGAGACTAAATTAAAAAAACGAGTACTAACCAAGGCCCAAACTTACTTTTTAAAAATTGTCATATTTAATCCTTGAACCATTCTCTTCAGGTAGCTATAATATTTGTCCCCATTTTATGAATAAGTAACAGTTATAACTGATGCTTAGAGAGGCAAATATCTTGCCCAATTTTAAACAGACTCCACCTAGATATGAGCTACCGTGCCTCTACCTGAGAATTACTTCCGAGTACAGTGCAGGGGAACAAACAAAATTGGTTTTTTCCCTACGTATCTAACTGCATTCCCCAAAATGATTTATTGAATTTATTGATTCTCCCTTCCTTTTCCCATTGATTGAGGATGTCTCTATAATATATTAAACATTTATGTGTAGTAAGAACTTTCTTGTATGTAGTAAGGGCTTTTTTACATGTACTAAACACATTTACTGCACTCCTCCTACTTTTTCCATTTTGTTTCATTTTACTTTGTTTTGTGGGGAATAAGAAACATGTTTAAAAAGATTTTTTTTAAATATAAATTTTTTATTTTTTTTTAATCTCCTCTTTTAAAGAGCATTAAAGAAACTTCTTTAGGTATAATAGCTACATTCAGACTTAACTTTTTAGGAAGAAAACGAATGAACATACTTATTTTAGGTTAATTTTTTTTTTATTCCTTCCTTCAGAGATGGTTTTGAACTAAAAGATACTGCTGGGCTGTTCAACCTTTTACCTTCTGATGTTTGACCCAATTTAAAAATATCTAGAAAGTTAGGTGTCTAGCGGAAGGCATTTTACTGAGATTTGCAATCATAGTTAAGACTCTAATTTCTGCTCTTTCCCAAAGAGGGCTTGGTGAACTGGAAGCAGCTTTATGCAGATGAATAGTGTAAATGACCCAATTGTGTCCCCCGGTTCAAGCCCTACCTCTTTTTAGCCCCATTAATCTTCAGCCAAAACAAAATGACTGCCATAGATGAGAGGGAGTAAGACAATTTGTGATAGACTTGAAACGTAGCAGCTGAGTGTATTTCCCTCAGATAAATGTGGGGGTGTTTCTGAGACGAATAGGAAGGAATAATTTGGCCCCCAAAGAGAACTTCTATATCTAATTTTAGCTTTTCTGGCATGAGAGTTAGGAAAAGGAATACATTTCCTACTGTCTCAGTGTACGCCTAGCATCTTTTGCTGGCAAGTTGCCCTTTCTGGCAGTTAGAAGAGTTTCACATCTTTAGGTGTAATTGGTTGACCATGCCCCGACCGCTGGCCTTTCTGTGGGCATTGCAGCGGCCTCTCACTCCTCTGCTGTGCACTGAGCTTTGGCCCTAATTCCGTACAAATCTACATACAAATAATTTAACACTTGACTTGATTTAAAAAACAAACATGTCTCCTAAATCTCTCACTCAAAAAGACTGCTTGTTGCAGAAATCCAAGGAAGTAAAGAAATTAAATCTCACTTTCTTGTTTTAAAAGTGCTTTACATATATCACCACCAACCAGCTTGTAAATTTTAGTCAGTCCTTAAACCAGTCTTTTAAAGGAGCTGAAAAATGTCCCTGTGTCCTCAAAGGACACACCTGTTATCTGAAACAGTTTTTAACCAGCTTGTTAAGCGGCTTTGACAGATCAAAGACCCCAGACAATGGACACAAACTTTAACAATAGTGCAGCCTTGAGCAAAAGGTCCTGTCAAAGCCAGGCTTGTGCCCGTGGCATTATGGCTGGCAATTGAAAATAAATTTTACTTGAATAAGTACCTCAGCCGATCAGAGGCACTGCCGCTGCTGAAACAAAAGCAGTTGGGGATAAGTTATTGACTCCAGTGACAGCCTGAATGAACTTCATTATGCCAGCCCACTCTTGGTAAATGTGTCAGGTTTTAAACTGAATTAGGTGGCAGGTGCATGGACCATTTCCCTGCTCCCCTTGAGACAGCAGACAGCCAATCATCACCTGATTCTACAGACAAATGTTTAGATTTGTTTTTCATATTGCACGGCCATAAGTGAAAGCACATTTAAATCTTTTTTCCTTATCCTCCATCACCGATGTGTTATGTTCCCATGAGCAGGTCATACCCACACTTTGTTGTAATGGGATTCATAAAGGCCTGGACTGCCACCTCTGCCCCTCCTCTCCCTCCCAGGCATAGATTTTTTCAGGGACAATCTGGAGTCTTCACTCCAGGTTATTGGATTTCAGCTTCAGAACAGCAGCTCCTCTTCTGTTCTAGGAGATTAAAATGCAAGGACACACATTCACCATCTCTTACATCTTAAGAACTTTGAAAACACATAAGCATGGACATTCCGATAGGTTTTAACCAGAATGAAGCCATGGACTGACTTTTCAGTTGATAGAAATCAGATATTTTAGACTGTATTAAGTATTTCTCTCTAGCAAACCTTGTCACCCCTGCCAAAGCCCCTCAGTTCAAGCAGAGTCAGTAACTCTGGCATTTTTCTGCTGTGAAAGCACGTATGTGTCTGTCTGTCTCTCTCTTTCTCTCTCTCTAACTAATTTGCTTATATGTTTGGCTTTAAAACATTTGTTTTACGATCTTCCCTAGGCCTATGAGAGTAAATGCAAGATCAGCTAAACTTCAAATATTTTGATGCTAGCTCTCATTACTTAATCATGAGACAGGACTATTAAGACTCCTAAAAATGAAAGCCCAGACTTTCAACCAGAGAGGGACAGAGCTGGCTTACGCCTTTGGCTGTGTGCCTTATTAAAGTTAATGAGCAAGAAGATTCCCTTTTCCTAAGTATCTTAAAGACCTGAAGTCTTTCCTCCCAGTAAAGTGTCTTTTGCTTCTGAACAATGTGTTCATTGTTCATGATAAATAACAGTACTTTTCTTGACAATCATCTTGAATTGTAAAGTAGAACTCCTTCCAGAAATTGTCAGTTCCACCCCCGGTGGAGGAATAATAAGATTTTTTTTAAATCTCATATTAAAACATCAGGGACATACCAGTCCAGTCTTTGTTGTCCTTTTGATGATGTCTAAGCACAATTTGATTCAAATCTCCAAAGGAACTCTATTCAGTTTTGGCCTGTATTTACTTCACAATATTGTTGTGCTGGATACAGTGGTTTAATGTTTGCATTTTAATATGAAGACGAATTTGACTCTTTTTACTTCTACAAAAACATCAACATTCTAAAATTTATATGTGTAAAAATCTGGATGATACATATCATCCAGGAGTACAAAATCGGTTTTCCTTTAGGGCTACCTAAGGGCTTCCCTGAGTCAAAACAGGGAAGGGGCTCTACAATGCTCTCAACTTGCTGGAGCTGTTCCTCCCCCGACCACAGCAGATGGTGTTTCATAGTTGGTCACAAATGGCTGTCAGCGAGTGTTTGTCTGCCTGCCAGTAACCTGTGGTTCAGGGACTCCCTCAGAGAGTGTACCAGCTCTGACTCTGCTGATAACAGCATTCGAGAAAATGATCCGTCCTTTCTTGTCAGGCACAAAATTAGCCATCTCACTTTCAAACTGTTGACAAGGGGGATATGAAAGAAATAAGGGCTGTGCCAGCCCAGCTGATGTTTCCTCAGCTCTGGTTCTACGGGCCTCATGCAGACAAATCCAGAAGCAGACTTTATGACAATGGCATTGTCACCAAATAGACAGTCTTGGAGCAGCCCCAGTTCTGGTACCAGCATTTCCTGCAGGGACTTGCTTGAACTCTCCATTGGACTAGTTTTGATCTTTAGAGCAACAGCTATTTTCTCACCCCAGGGCCTCAGTCAGACTTCATACTGAAGTGACCTTTTGTGGCATTGCCTTGGATGAAGGGGGAGGAAGAGCTGAGTGTGGCAAAGGTTCCGAGCACTATCCTTGTTGCTCTTGGCACCACCCCCGCTGGAAGGGAGGACGCCAGCCCTTTGCGTTGTGGATGCAAACAGCACAGAAGCACACGAGGCAGCCACTGTGAACCAAAGGGGGAGAGGACGAGGGAAGAGCAAGAATGAGAGAGAAAGGAGGGGAGAAACAGAGGTGAAATAGCCAGGAATTTAGAAGGTACTAACACTTGTTGAGACTCTACTATGGGCCAGACATCAATGTGTAATTCTCACAACAATTCCTAAGTTGGATGTCATCATCCCTATTTTACAGATGAGGAAAACACAGCTCTGAAAAAATAAGTAGTGTCACAAAATTAGAAAGTGGCAGAACCAGGATTCCGACTCCAGCCAATACATTCCAGATTAAGGGGCTGGACTCTGAAGTGAGGTTCCTGACTTACCGCCTGGCTTCACTACTGCCAGATGTGTAAACTTGGGTGTATTATTTAACCTCTCAATGCCTCAGCTTCCTTGTTTGTAAGATGGATCTATTCACAATACCCGTCTCATGGAGTCATTGTGGAGGATGGAGTAAGTTAATACCTGAGTACTCTGAAGAGTCCTGGACACTAGTAAGCATCTTTCTAGAGTATATTTTTATTCTTTACTGCTCTTGTGTTTTTCAAGTGTTTCAGTGTTGGATCACTATCTCCTTACTGGCAAATACCCCTTTTAGAACCCTCATCACAGCAAGATACTTTCTTCCAATACTCTTACATTTCTAGTTTATTGTTTATTTGCTTGTTTTTTTTTAAAGCATGTGAATTCCAGGCCTGTCGTGTCAATTTAGTGTATAGATGTGAAAAGAAAAGCAACTTTTATATCAGAAAGTGGCTGAATCCTATTTATGCCATTTCATAACTGGGTAACCCTGGGCAGACTGGTAACCCTCCTGCAGCCTCAGATCAGCCATTGATGTAATAAAAATACTTAATGCTTTATAGAACTACTACAATGATTAAATGAGCAAAAGTATGTAGAGTGCTGAGCACACAATAGGCATTCTGTACTGTACAGTTGTTGTCAGTTTACTAAATAAAAGCTGGCAGACATTGTGTATGTCAACTCAAAGGTGGCTCATAGGTGCTGTACAAAAATGTCTAGGGTGTGTGCACAGACTGATTAAGCTGATGGCTGAAGCTGACCTAACTGTATCCCTTTTTCCTTCTATGACATTTCTTACATTTAATTCCCCTGAAGCAATATTCTACGTAATATTCACCAATTGCCATAACCATTTTGTCTGGCAAAGGCATTTCATTTCTTCGCCCTAGACTATGCTCCTGCTCCTCAGAGCAAATGGATGCTGGGGCCTCAGGGAGCTGAGTGGGCTCCCGTTCAAGCAGTGCAAGCCTCTCTCAGGTGAGGGCAGCATGGTGATTAAAGAAACATCCTGCAAGGCCTGTAATCTCTCTGGGAGAAATGAGAGCAGCCTCCTGCCAATTGTTAATGATAATGATCTTATAATTCAAATGCCACATTTTACCCAGGAGGAGCCCAAACGCTTTATAGATCCACAAATAGCTTCACCCACTCTGCCCAGTAGGCGTTAGGTGGACGAAGCTTGGAGTGCAGCCACTGTGGGGCTTACCCTCCTATTTTAAAAATGTGCAAAACTAAAACGTGTCCTAGTAACTATAAAACGCAGGAATGTCAATGCTTTACTTAATAGAATAGAAGCGAGAATGAGATAGAAGAGGAAGATTTGTATTTTATACTATCTTTTAATAAAAAATTATTCATTTTACTGCTTCTTCAGTGTGGAACTCCCAAATGGGCACAAGCGTATGTTGCCAGCTCATTAGCTCCTTAACAGAGGAGCTTCAGGGACAACAATTCTTAAAGTACTCACCAAAAAGAACAGAAGGTAGCTCTAAAATTATGAAGTAAATTAAGGAGAAATTATGGCAGATTTATAAAAATAGTATTTACAAGCAGCTTTACGGCCATACTTTTATTCTGATGATCTATGACTGTGTAACAGACTATTCCAAAATTTGGTGGTGTAAACAAAAACTATATAATTACAGTAATGCGTCACTTAATGGGGATGTGTTCTGAAAAATGTGTCGCTGGGCAATTTTATCATTGTGCCAATATCACAGAGTGTACTTTTACAAACCTAGATGGTTCGGCCTACTACATACGCAGGCTGTATGATATGGCCTATTCCTCCTAGGCTACAAACCTGTACAGCTTGTTACTGTACTGAATACTGTAGGTAATTGTAACACAATGGTCAGTAGTTGTGTATCTAAACATACCCCAAAATACAAAAGGTACAGTGAAATACAGTATAAAAGATAAAAAATGGTGTACCTGTATAGTACACTTAGCATGAATGGAGCTTGCAGGACTGGAAGTTGCCCTGGGTGAGTCAGTGAGTGAGTGGTGAATGGATGTGGAGGCCTAGGACATTTCTGTACACTACTGTAGACTTAATAAATACTGTATACTTGGCCACAATAAATTTATTTAAAAAGTTTTCTTTCTTCAATAAAATTGACCTTAGCTGACTATAACATTTTTATTTATAACCTTTTTAATTTTTTTAACGTTTTAATTCTTTTGTAATCACCCAGCTTGAAACACAAAGCCATTGTACAGCTGGACAAAAATATTTTCTTTCTTCATATGCTTATTCTATATGCTTTTTTCTATTTGAAAATTTATTCATTTATTTATTTTATTTTTTAAACATTTTTGTTAAAAAAACGTTAAAACAAAAAAACAAAGACACAAATGTACACATTAGCCTAGGCCTACACAGGGTCAGGATCATCAATATCATCTCCACATCTTATCCACCTGGAAGTTCTTCATGGGCAATAACAGGCATGAAGCTGCCATCTCCTATGATGACAATGCCTTCCACTGGAATACCTTCTGAAGGACCCGCCTGAGGTTCTTCTTGAGGAGATGTCACTCTTTCCAGAAATGTCTGTGGTGGTTTCCTTGATTTGTTTATTTTTTATCATAGATTTGCATGAATAATGTCTTGCTCTATGATGTTATGATAGCTACAATGCCACTAGGTGGTTGAAATATTTCAGCTTCATTATAATCTTATGAGACCACCATTGTATATGTGGTCCACTGTTGACTGAAATATTGTTATGTGGCACATGGTTGTATATCCATGGTTTTGTGTTTCAGGCATTTGGGCATAATGTGGTTGGGCACTTCTTTTCTATATGGCACTGACTTGGAGTCATTCAGTGGTACTCAGCTGGTGGCTTGGGCTGGTCTGGAGGGTCCAAGACATCCTTATTCATATACCTGGAGTCTTGGAAGAAAAGGCTGGGAGACTGGGCTCAGCTGGGTACCTCTCCATGTAGTGTCATGCGAGACAGTCCCCTAGGTGACCTTGAATTGACCCAGTTTTCCCTGCTTTCTTGCTTGTAGTTCTCAAGAATAACTGTAGAATTTGCTGGGAATGCAACATCGTGAGATAGAGAGCAACTGCCTGAAAAAGGCCAGGCCTTGTTCCTGTCCCTCCTAGAGAATGTGACATCTTGAGTTAGGGAAAAACTGCCTGGAACAGCCTGCGCTTTGTTCCTCTCCCCCAGGAAGCAGGATGTTCTTCAAAACTTTTGCCCAGTGAGTCCTGTTACACCTGAGGTATATAACCTGGGGTGGGCTGCCTTTCAGTGTCCTTCAGCTGTGGTGCAAGTGGGCCACTCCCGGTTGAAACTCCATCTACCTACCCCAGGCAGCTTTGCTGAGCCTTGGAGGACCAGCTCACAGTAGATCCTAAAGCTCTTCTGTTTCTTACCGTCTATCTTTATGTAATAAACCTGCTTCATATAACTTGTTGAGTGGGAGTATGTTCTGTCTCACCAGACTCAGCCAAGTTGATAAGCAGTGCACAGTGCATTTGCCTCAAAGTCAGGACCTCACCATGAGGTTTCTGCAGTGTGGTACCAGGACTTCTTACAAGGAGGTTCAGATGACCAAGAGCGGCCAAGTGTTCCAGGACAGAGTAATGAAAGCTGTCAGTTTCTTAAGTCCTGGCCCCAGAATTGCCACTTTCACTGTATTCTGTTGGTTAAAGCAGTGACACAACCCACTTAGATATGCAGGGAGAAGACATGGATTCCAACTCTCAATGGGAAAAACATCTTTTTTTTAATTGGCCACACTTTCATTGAATAAAAGCAGTTTGGAGCAGAAATTAATTAAGATAGATCTTTGTACTTTGTTCTGACCTTATTCTAGGAAGGCATTCTGTTAACTTCAACGACTCTGTGCTTCAACTGCTATACAATGCCAAGTTCAATGTAAATACTGCAAAAGTGGGGAGCTTGCATCCTCAGGGGCTTTTCTGGGAATCTAGTAGCTGAAACCAACTACTTCAAGGGGCATGTCCTCTAGAGACTTTGTTCAATTTGAATTTCTATGTGTAAAGAAAGGAGAAAACAGTGGGCAAAATTTCCTCTCAGGAACAATATGGGAGACAGTTCCAAAATGAGAGAGGAAAAGAAAAATTTTGCCATTGACTTCTTTTCATTTCGCAGGCTGACCTGTCCCTGCATGTGTGTCTTTCAGGACCAAGTGGCAATAAGAGCAAAGAAGTGGACAACCAATGGAAGGGTAATCCCTGACATTGGCGGGGGTGGGGGTCTTTAAAACAAGCTCTTTGTACAGTATTTGTGTGTAAATGCCTTTTGTTTTATATTTTTTTCCTCTCCATCCCATTTGTTTCTAACTTTCCAGCCCATAGCTTTATCCTACACCCTATAAATAAACTGCTTTCCCAGAGCCCTAGGCTTAGTATCTTACTGACTTTTTGCCATTCCTATCTCGTTAATCTCCAGCTTGAAATAATCCCCATCATACAACTCAATAGTGTGAATTTCTAACAAGGGATCATTGCAATGATTCTACATCTGAAGAAATGAGCTTTTTGTTCTTCAGCATGGTTTTGACAATCACTACGGTCTTACCACTTGTAGCTTACAGTATTTCTTCCTTACCATGAGCTGTTCGAAATTTTTTTTCTTTCCTCCAACCTCTTTGTTTCTTGGTGCATCTGCTTGGTGGAAGCCAGTCACCTGTGCACTCTCAAGTGCTGGAAAACATAGTTGTAGAGTTTTGCCTGAAGAAGGAAGGATTCACAATGACTGGAAAGGCAAATGATTTTAGACATATACGTATGACAGATGTCCACTGTAGTCTATTATTGATTGCCCAGCATTTACCCTTCTCCCATATTCAGTCTTCCAAACTCTAATAGGATGCACTGCACACACCAGTCTAACATAACACAACTTTACCTCATAAAAGAGAACACCCTCACATCCTCTCCTAGTGGACAGGCTTGGTCTCATTTACTGACAGAATCTGGTATTTCTGTGTGACGTTTATTCCTTCTCTATTACAGTAACAATCCCATCTTGATTTTCTGTAATTTTTAATATGAGATTATAAAGTTAACTACTACCAATACATCCTATTTTTTGAATTTGAACAAATCTAAGATTTTATCATTTATAAGACGTATGATTATCAATGTTGTTTCATATAAAAAAAGAAACACTGTCATTAAAATATAACATGCCATTAGTTGTAAGACAGATTCCAACTTCTGAGATGTCAACATGTGCAAAAATGTACATACACATATTTCATGGATGTTAACATATGAAGAAATCAAATAGAGTAAAAAGTGAAGAAAATAGGGAAAAAAAGGAAAAGAAAAATTAATGAATATACAAAATATAATCCTGAATAATGCATTCCTGAATTAATGAATGTATATATATATATATATATAAATAACATAACAAGAAAAAAAGAAATGATTTTGGATACCACACTCCTCATTTCTGCAAAAGATCAAAGGCCATGGTAAGGATCTATAACTTCTTCAACTACCCATTTCATGACCTTGGTACACAGTAAATACCTTAACTGGGCAAGATTTTTTACCTGGTGTGATGATATAGGCCTTCATTCCTGAGGCATTTTAACTCACAGTGGTTTTGCCTGTGTGGTACTGGAGTTTTCCATTAATTTTTATCATTGGAAGCATCTCTGAGTTCCAGACGTTCTCCTACCTGGATGCAATACTGGGTAGCAATTTTATTTTCTCTTCAGAGGCTAAATTATTAACAATTACCATAAGCAACTCAGAAACTTATTTTTTCCCTATAGTATGAATGAAGATCCAAAACACCCAACTTCTAATTCAATGGGACCATTTCAAGTGAAAATATTTTTTCTTTAGGATCTAAGACTTATTAACATGCAGTGTCCGATGATGGGTGATGAGTTGTAAGAAGTGAATCATTGGATGTAATAGCGAGAAAGTTACTCCAATTTTTACTCTTTGATAAAATTTTCACCTTCCACCATCGAATTCCAGCTATTTGAAAAATAGTACTGTATATTGTTCACTCATTCAGAGCATTCTAGAAGTGAGTACTCCAACTTTGCTAAGTGCTGTCCTGGAGATGATACTAATTCTGAATCTTCAATAGCACATTCCATTGTGTATAAAGCCGTAGCTTCTAAGTAATGAGAACCTGTCATTACTAGTAAGTTTCATCAACACTGGCCCATTTCCCCATATCTTGTTTCTTAAGATCCATTTTCTTGTTCAGAGCAATATTGAATGAGACACAACTAAGGTTTTTACAAAAGGCGATTTATTAAGTCCCATAGATGGTGTTTTTGGCAGAAGCCTTTAGAGAAAGGAAGGGAAGTGGATATTCACACCGAATATTCCAGGAAGGAAAATCACCAACCTCCCCATGATGGAAGGGATCCATCATAGTCAGTCTGTCCTCAGATTGAGGCTAACATGTCTGGAGCATGGTGCTGTGTGTTGGGGCTCAGTGTTGGCTTCTGCTGGCCAGTTGGGGACAGAGCATGGTCTTATTCAGGTCAGCCTCAATGAGGCCAAATCTTTGTGTTGAGTAAATGTGTGGTCTCCATCCCTGCTACAATGACAATTTTTTTCACAAGCCCATTTAGCACATTCTGGAATAGCTAGAGAAGAGACTAAATGACAACCACAGAATAGGGCATCTTTTATTATTGAGAGCTTTTTCTTTAATGGGGAAGTAGTTTGGGTGAGCATTCAAATGGCACACAAATGTAACTGAGCACTGGTCCCATTCTGAGAGGTCCATCTCCCTGTCCCTCATGCAAATATTGTCATGAATTGTTGCATCTTTTTTTTTTCAAGTTCCAAGTAATTGGCCAAATCATGAGCTAGTGGTTTAAAAAAGGAGTATTATTGCTCATTTTTAGTGGTCATCTAGATAAAAAGTTTCAATTCTTCCCATGAGGATTTTCCTTCCCTACTATCCTTAAAGAATAGCTCTGAAAAAAATTGCAGTGCTCCAGCAGCCTGCCTCCAGGGAAGATTAGTAAATGGTGCAGATACCTCTGTAACCCAGTCTAAAACCTTTTTCTCTTTAGTCAGTTGGTCTACAGACTTCTTCATGAAGCTACACATATGTTTTATGGTCCAGAATATGACCTATGGTAAATGTTTTGTGTATACTTGAATGCGGATTTTCCTATAATTGGGTGGAAAGTTCTATAAAAGTCAACTAAGTCAAGTTGCTTGATAGTGTTATCCAAGTATTATATACCTCTACTCATTTTCTATTTGTCTATTAACTAATGTAAGAAGGGTATCCAACTATAAGTGTGCATTTATCTTTTTCTTCTATAGTCCTATAAAATTTTGTTTTTTGTATTTTGAAGCTCTGTTTTTAGGAGCAAGGACATTTAGGTTTATTATGTCTTCTTGATTAATTGGCCCCTTTGTCATTATGAAATGAACCTCTTTAACCTTGACAATATTCTCTGTTCTGAAATATACTTTGATATTAATATAACCACTCTAGCTTTCTTTTGGTTAGTATTATCATGATATGTATTTTTTCCATCTTTTTATTATTATCCTACTTATGATTTATTATTAAAAGTGAGTTTTCTAAGGCAGTATATAGTGGGGTCTTGTCTTCCTTAAAAATACCCCATCTGACAATTTCTGCCTTTTAATTGGTGTATATAGCCCTTTCATATTTAATGTGATTTTTACATGATTTGATTTATATCTACCACCTTACCATTTTTTAAATTTGTCCCATATGTTCTTTGTTCCTTCCACTTTTTTTCTTTTTTCTGCCTTCTTTTGGATTGAATTTTTTTTAATGATTATATTTTATCTCCTTTGTTGTCTTGTTAGTTATAACTCTTTGCTGTGTTATTTTGGTGGTTGTTTTGGAGTTTATGGTATAATTTTTTTCTTATTATTTAAATCTATTAAATAGATAATTGACTATTAAAGCAAAAATAATAACAATGAATTGTGGGGTTTTTAGCATAGAAATAAAATACAAGACAATTATAATACAGGGCTGAGGGGAAAGAAATGGAAGTATTCTGTTGTAAGTGTTTTATACTAGATGTAAAGTAGTGTAATAGCACTGACTGGGGTTGCTGGTCACTTTAATTCCATCATCAACTTAGCTGAGTCGAGACTGGATTTCAACTCTGGAAAAGCTCTGTCTACATCCAGTTCACCCCATCCTTCCTAAGTTTCAGTTAGGAGACTGGTGTACTCTACGTGGCCCCACATCCTGGTGAGAACCAAACTCTAACCTTTGCCTTAGAAGATACAGAACTTTGTTTTGATTTTAAGATACTTGTTGCTCAGGTTTTTAGTACCCTTCTTACTGCAGCCTTAGTATTCAACAAGTGTCTTGAGGGAAAAACCAAGCCTGGGTTTGAGGTCTTGTGATGGGCCTACATTAAGGCCCTGATGTGAGCCCCCAAATTCATATGTCGAAGTCCTAACCAGCAGTAACTTGGAATGTGTCTTTATTTGGAAATAAGCATATTGCAGATATATTTGGTTAAGATGAGGCCATACTGGAGTAAGGTGGATCTCCATCCAATATGACTTGTGTCCTTATAAAAAGGGAAAATTTGGAGACATGCACACAGGCATGCACACAGGGAGAATGCCATGTGAATATGAAAGCAGGACTCAGGGGGAAGTTCTATGAGCCAAGAGATGCCACAGATTACATGCAAACCACCACAAACCACAAAAAGCTAGGAGGGAAGCATGAAACAGCTACCAGCCATCAGAAAGACCCAACCCTGCTGACGCTTTGATCTTGGTTGGACTTTTGTGTCTAGAACTGTTAAACAATAAATTTCTGTCTTTGAAGTCACCCAGTTTGTGGGACTTTGTTACAGCAGCTCTAGCTAACTAATGTGGGCTCTCAATCGCTAAACTCTCAATTTGTTTCTTTGTTCCCCTCAGTGGACACCCGTCAGGCTTTGCTTTTGATTCTCATTCTTCTGCATGTGCCAGAGTCCCCCCAGTGCCCCGAGGACAGAAGCAGCCACAGAGGCCCAGCCCACCTCTCTGAATCTCCTCTGACTGGAATCTAGCCCCTTTCCTTCTTACGGCTTTAGAAGGTCTTAGTCTCTCTCTCTCTCTCTCTCTCACACACACACACACACACACATTTATTAATAGATAGATAATCTATTGGTTCTGTTTCCTTGGAGAACCTTGACTAATACACTACTATTCTTAAAATAATCTTCAAAAAGTAAAACTCTTTAGTCAGCCAAATTTAACACTTTGTTTATTAGTTTGCTGAATGTTTGAGACAGAACCATGGAGAACCTCCATCAAAATAGTAATGAATGTCTCAGCATACCGGCCATTGTTACTCATGGTTCCTTTACCAATATTTTCATAAGAAGATTGGAAAGTTTCACATGAACTCCCTCTAAAGTATAACTCACCAATAGCAAGCTTCTTGACAACTATGACTACATTTTAGAAATATAATAAGAGTGGAACAAACTATTATGGTATCAGTCTAGTTTTATTTGGCTATTCAGAATATCCCTGAATAATTTTTGGTTTGCTCTGTGTTTCAAAGCACACCACTTGATGTCCAACTGAATGACATAGATTTTCTTAAATTCATTTTCAAATTAAGAAATGTTTATTAAAATGGAATCTGCTTGGTGCCAAATATACTGAAATGTGATCTATTCTAGATATTTGAAAACCATGGTAAAAGGAAATGGGAAATAAGAGAGAACAAAGCCAGGGATATGCTGACAATAACATTCTTGGATGATGTTTGTGAATATTTGGTTGGATCATGGTTGGATTGTTCTCCTTTAAAAAGAGCTGTTCATGTAATCCCAAATTAACATTTCAGTCCATAATTTATATATTTTGCCATGGCCTGGATCATTACTTCCTAAAATTTAATGAATTACTTGCAGAAGCATGTACACACAAAGCGATACAAGCCTGCTATGATGGGATTCCCCTGAGGCCAGGTGATTCCTTCTCCCTCCTCTCAGCTCGACTGTGATAAAGAAGCTCCATTTGATCAAGAGAGCAAACTTTCAACAGCCTAGGCTTGCACCCTGGAAAATAATTTTTTATGTCCTCATTTAAACCATAGAGAGGATTGAGGCACATATTATCTCAAGAATAAAGAAAGTCAAGAAATTCATAATCTAATAGAAAAGAATGATAAAAAATTTCTTCTATAAAATAACTCCATGCATATTGGCGCAGCCAGATAAATTTAGGTAGGAAATACAACATGAGAATGATTAATAATGGCAGTGAAATATTTATAAAATTTACAATGTATAAGGTGGATTAAAATAGCTTTTAAAAGTTTGAATTATTATTTTACTAAGTACTGTCTGAGTCCACACTACTTAGCACTTCATAATAGCTGATATTTATTAAGTACTTACAAAGTGACAGACTGACAATAACAGCCCATGGCAGACTAATCCCTTAACATATATGAACCCATGGATAATGGTACTATTATTAATATTTCCCCATTATTAATTTCCAAATTATCCTAGTTTTACAGAGGAGGAAATTGAAACACAAAGCTATTAAGTGGTAGAGACAGAATGTAACCCCAGGCTGTCTGGCTCAACGATGCATGTTCTCAACCATTTAAAAATACCATCTCTCTAGTAAATATTCATTATATATTTATTCATCACATGAATAAATCAATCAATCAAGTAATAATCCAGCAATGAATGAGTAAATAAAGTAATGGATGAATAGCCATAAACAAATGAAGATATCCATAAATCACTTAGTTAATTTTATTTAAAAATCACACCCTAGATTATTTGGGATTAAAAAGCATACCTGTACTTTAGGGAAGGGACTATATGGTTTGGTTAATACTTGGTTCACATAAATCAAAAAATAACCACAATTTCTCTTTTTGTGTGTCTCAGATGCAGAATAGGATAAAGCCTCCTCCACAAGATTACTTTCCTCACAAAGGGGACAGGGAAACAAGCTGCCTCCCAATACTTGTTTCTCTTTGTAGGAGGAATTTGTATTCTTGTACTTATTCATAACTATTTGTCATTCTTGAGTCAAATGCTATGAAAGAGAATAAAATTTCCGTCTTTGAGACTTGACATCCTTTTTAATTAACATGACTACATATAGGGATACTAATTAGATTGATATAAAACTGATGGCAATGCCAATGAGCATAAGTATTGATACTTAATAGCATTGGATGAAAGAAGCTAATGAATCAGAATGATTCCCAAAGCAGAGCATATAGAGCTATTAAAAAACTTATTCATGTAAATGAGGGACTGATTAGTTTAAGCCATTGCTATAAAGTTTGGAATGATCCATTTACATTAATCTAACATCTCATATTTTTTGTAATACATAGAATATTTTTATATTTAATTTTTAAAAGTAATTTAATGTTCTATCTATTATTTAATTTTTTATAAGTGGGATGGAAAGAGGACTCAAATTTTTCTGGGCTTTCACTAAAAAATTATAAAATATAAGACTTATTTTATTAAGACTGTAAGCCAGATGTTCTTGAATGCTTATAAGCATCCCAAGTAATGTTTATTCACAGAAGTTTAATACCAGGAAGAACAATCAAGTGACTCATGAGGTCGGAGTTTTGAGTTAGTGATAGTCTTAAATGTAAATCAGTCAATTCATTTACTGGGAAATAGGAGATCTTAAAATACTTAAATTAAAAATTAAAACATACAAGTAGAATAAAGTAAATATGGGAATAAAATTCCACTTGGTGCCTTTAAGTGATCTCAAAACATACTTTCTAAACAACTCCTAGCTCAAATCCTTTAACTAAACCTGTCTTGTCTTTTAGTCATTTCCACCAAGGAATGAAAAGTCTATTTTTGTTTAAGTTATTTAGATTTTCAACAAATGTTTATTGGATAATTGGATGATTCTCTAATGCTCAAAGAGGTTCAAAAAGCTGCTTAAAATTAAATATTACATCAATGAACCAACAATTTGAGTTTATGACATTAAGTAATTATCCTGACAGATTTTTTTTTTCACCAATTAGAAGATTTGGCAATGCAGGAGACATGAACATTAACTTCTAAGTTTATGTTTGCATTTTGCTGTCTATCAGCTCTAAACAGTTGAAATAAAAGTATAATTTAAAAAATTGATTATATATAGTGTTATTAAATTTCTGGATAGGAAGCTAATCTATGTATTCAGAAAATTAAGCAATGCAGAAATCTTTTTAAAAGAAAGAAAAAACATCAGACAAGATGCTATAGAGGCCAGGTGTGGTGGCTCACGCCTGTAATCCTAGCACTTTGGGAGGCCGAGGTGAGCAGATCGTTTGAGCTCAGGAGTTCAAGACCAGCCTGAGCAAGAGCGAGATTCCATCTCTACTGAAAAAGTAGAAAGAAATTAGCTGGACAACTAAAAATATATAGAAAAAAATTAGCTGGGCATGGTGGCGCATGCCTGTAGTCCCAGCTACTCGGGAGGCTGAGGCAGTAGCATAGCTTGAGCCCAGGAGTTTGAGGTTGCTGTGAGCGAGGCTGATGCCACGGCACTCTAGCCTGAGCAACAGAGCAAGACTCTGTCTCAAAAAAAAAAAAAAAAAAGATGTTATAGAAAATCATGATTAACATTTTGATGGATGTTTTTCTATGCCTCTATGGATACACATATGTAAAATATAAGAAAGGGATCATTTTATACATAACATTTAATAAAATACTTTATTACTATTTATAAAATTTATTTTCTAATTTTTTGCTGGTTATATTAAAAATGCAACTGATCTTTGTACATTGCTCTTATAGGTCCCATATTAAACTAATCTGTTCTCTTAATTGTCTATGGGTTTTTTTCATATAGAATTCTCTGAATAATCGAATTTTTTACTTTTCCTTATCAATCTTTATACTTTTTAAAATTTTTTATGCTATCTAGGACTTTAGGTTCCATGTTGAATGGAAATAGTGATATTAGACATTGTTGTCATATTCCTGACATTAAATGCTTTGAGTATTTTATCACCTAGAAGAATATTTGTTTTTTTTTAATTTTAAATGAATGTTGAATATTATCAAATATTTTCCCTGCATTTATAGAAATAATCATATTTTTTCTTTAATCTGTTATCATGAATAGTATATTTACAAGTTTTCCAACGTTTAATACACTTGTATTGTTATAATATCCCCTACTTGATCATACTCAATTATCATTATAAAGTCAGGTTTTTTCAAAGTTAACATAAATTATTTCAAAATTCTTTCACATAGATTATTTGCAAGCACTGGACAATAACTCAGAACTTCAATGTTTGAGAGAAAAAAACCAATTGAAGTGAGCCCAGCATTCATCCTGGCTTTCACCCTAAGAGTGTTTTCCAAACCATAGTTCAGGGAACAACGTTCAAGCAGAGAATGACAGTCTTACAAAGTGAAGGAAACAGAGAGCAGAATTTAGCATTGTCAGAGTTGCTAGGATTTGGGAACAGAATACTATAGAGGAAGGAGCTGCAGATAAGAAGTCTCAAAAATGCATTCAACTGCATGTGCCCAAAGCAAGATTCTGGGAGACTTAGCAAAGTATAGCTATGGGAAGCTGAGTGCTTTGCAGAGATTTTAGGTGTCTCAATGTTCCAGGAGATGTTGGAGTTTGGGCTCAGTCAGAAGAGAGAGACCTGGGTAAATACCTTGTATTAAGAGTAAGGACTATACCCTAGGAAAGAGAGCAAAAATAAAATAAACCCATCTAGTAAAGCCAGACAACAATATTTAACAGGCCAGGATAATAAAACAATAATTTAATTGCCTATCAGAAAAAAAAAGAACCTAATATTCCTCAGAGGAAGGTAAAATAAATCTAGAATCTCTATAATGTTATCATCCAAATTGTCTAGCATACAACTTAGAAAATAGAAGAATGCAAAGAAAAAGGAAAATATATCAATAATGAAGACATAAAATAATCAATAGAAGCAGACACAGAGATGATCAAGACCTTGGAGTTAGCAGAAAGGACTGGAAAATATTTATGATTAATGTGTTAAAGAATATAAATTATGAACAAAATGGATAAATGTTGGAGGATTTCAGCAGAAAAATAGAATACATTAAAAATCAAATGAATATTCCAGAATCTAAAATACAAAATCTGTAATTAAGACCTTATTGTTAGGGTTTATCAGTAAACTGGAGAAAGCTGAAGACAGAAAGAGCTAGGAGATAGTCAGCAGAAATTACTTAACTAAAAATATAGAAAGGGGGAAAAGGGATTAGTAAAACAAAACAAATAGAATATCATAGACTTGAGAGACACTAAAAATGTCTAATGTGTAATTGGAATCCCAATAGAAAAAAAAGAGAGAATGAGACCAAAGCAATAGATAAAGAAAAATGTCTGAGAATTTTCCAAAATTGATGAAAAAATTGAATGGACAGATATAAAACAAAAACAAAACAAAACAAAACAAAACCTTAACAATTGCCAAGTAAGATAAATTCAAAGAAAACCACACAAGGCACATAATAATCAAAGAAAAAAAAATCTTAAAAACATAAAATAAAAGGACACATTACCTTCAAGGGTATAAGATAAGACTGATAGCAGACTCTTCATCAGGAACTTTGGAAGCCAGAAGACAATGGAAAGACTTTTAAAAAGTGCTGAATGGAAAATATCCTGCCATCCTAGAATTCTATAAAATCAAATATATCTTTCAAGAAAGAAGGATCTGTTTTGATCACTTGCTTAGTGATCTGTTTTGATCACTAGCTGGCATGTCATGAGTACATTCCAAGAGTCCTATGAAGAGGCCCAAGTGGAAAAGAATTGAAGCCTCTGGCCAAGAACCAGTAAGGAACTGAGGCTTTCTTCCAACAGGCATGTTGAATGAGCGTGGAAGAGGATCCTCTGGCTCCAATGAAGTTTTCTGATGACTGTGGTCTTGGCTGAAAGCTTGATTGCAACTTATGAGTGGGTGATCCTGAGCCAGACTACCTAACTCTCAAATTTCTGACTCATAAAAAATGTGAGATAATAAATTTAAATTTAGGATATGAATGAGAAATTTACCAAAAAGATAGATATCTTAAAAAAAAAACAAACAGAAGTTCTGGAAGTGAAGAACTCGTTGAATTAAATGCAAACTACATTCAAAATCTTCACAATAGATTAGATTAAACAGAAGAAAGAATCTCAGAACTTAAAGACACATATTTTGAAATAAACCAGTCAGATAAAAATAAATAAAGAAGAAAAAAATGAATAAAGCATAAGTGACATAAGCAGCATCAAAAATTGGCCAAGTTTTAAAATTTTCAGTGTCCCAGAAGGAAATAGAAAGTGAAAGAACTGGAAAACCTATTTAGTGGAATAATAGATGAAAACTTCCCAAGTCTAGAAGATATTTAGACATCCAGATACAGGAGGTTCAGAGATCCCAAATAAATACAATTCAAAAAGATCTCTACAACATATCATAGTCAAATTGTGAAAAGTAAAAAACAAAGAGAGAATTATACAAACAGCAAGAGAAAAGTGTCTAGTCACTTATAACAGAGCCCCTATCAGATTAACAATAGATTTCTCAGCAGAAACCTCACCAGGGCAGGTGCGATGACATATTTAAAAGTGTTAAAAGAAAAAAACTTCCAGCCAGGGATATCATACCCAGTAAAGTTATCCCTAATGAATGAAGGAGAAATAAAGTCTTTCCAAGACAAGCAAAAGCTGAGGGAATTCACTACCACTAGACCAGCCCTATAAGAGATACTTAAGGGAAGTCTACAACCAGAAGCAAAAGAGCGATATCTACCATCATGAAAGCACACAAAAATATAAAAACCACTGGTTGATCAAACACACAAACAAGGAAGAGAAAAGACTCAGAAGTAACCACAACAGAAAACCCCTAAACCACAACAATAAACAATAAGAGAGAAAGTAAGGAATGAAGGATATACAAAACAACCAGAAATCAATTAATAAAATGATAGGAATAAGCCCTCATACATATATCAATAATAACCTTAAATGTAAACAGATTAAAATTTTCACTTAAAAGATACAGACTTGCTGAATGCATTAAAAAAAGTAACTCAACTATATGCTGCCTACCAGAAACTCATCTCACCTGAAGTGCTGCAGGTTCACTGAAAGATCAACTTACAATAAAGGTAGATTAATAAGAGAAAGAGATATATTTACCATGCACATGGGGAGAATCGCAGAATGATTACTCAATATCCCAGTGGGGTCCAGAAATTTACATACCCTCATTGTAGAGGGTATATAGTGGGTATTTAGAGGGTATTTAGAGGTAATTCTACTTAGGGGCAATAAATGGTTACTAGGGAGGATGAATAGATACTTGGGAGAATGAATGGATGGGGAAAAGAGATTGACTTGTAAATGATTCTCTTTGCAAATTAAATTAACCTGACAGACAGGTATTATATTTAAAATGATTTGGGCCAGGTCTGGTTGCATTCTTGATCTTCTTTCCTGTAATATATTGAGATTACAGGGAAGGGAAAGAAAGTTGATTATTCTTTTTGATGGGTCTGATTTTTCATGAAGAAAGAGGGCAAGTCCCTTCCAAGGCCTGTTGATCTCTAAGGACCTTTAATTCAGAATTCTTTTTAAACCAAGGAGTCATATTTTGGGGTGAAATTTCCTAAGCTCCTTCACAGAACACACACATTAGGTAGGTTTTCTGTGGGGGGAAGGCAATGGAAGTGGAAAGTGGGATCCAAAGAATAAATAAATAAAACATGAAAGTAGCCCCACACGGTGACAGTGTCACTTGAATGGAGGAGTATAATGAATTCAACCCTTTTCACCTGAGGAGGATGTGTTGCAAGCCAACAAACACAGACCAGATGGTAAAGGTTCAGGAAATCTTACTTTCTCATTTCTATCATTGCTGTTGCCTATGGTCTGATTCCTTTTTCTTAGAGATACAAGGTAGTGCATACAGTAACATATTTGATAAGTCAGGTTCAGGCATGAGTCAGGCCTTCGTTGAAATTCTAGCTCCAAATAACTTTTTTTTTTTTTTTTTTTTGAGACAGAGTCTCACTCAGTTGCCCGGACTAGCGTGCTGTGGCGTCAGCCTAGCTCACAGCAACCTCAAACTCCTGGGCTCAAGCAATCCTCCTGCCTCAGCCTCACTGGTAGCTGGGACTACAGGCATGCGCCACCATGCCCACCTAATTTTTTCTATTTTTAGTTGTTTGGCTAATTTCTTTCTATTTTTAGTAGAGACGGGGGTCTCACTCTTGCTCAGGCTGGTCTAGAACTTCTGAGCTCAAGTAATCCTCCCGCCTCAGCCTCCCAGAGTGCTACGATTACACCATGCCTGGCCTCCAAATAATCGTTAACTACATTCTTTAGGGCAGTTATTTTCTTAGGCTCCTATTCTCAATTTTCTCATCTATAATCTGGTGCTAATGACACTGAATAAGAGTTTTATAAATACTAGATGGGAGAAGACATGTAAAGCATTCATTTACTGTAGTGTCTTACATATATAATTGCCCAAATACATGTGAGTAGTGGTTTTTATCATTCTAGAAACCTCAGTGACTTTTTGGTTACCCACTTTTATTCTTGTCCTTTTTAGCATTTTAATCAATGATTTGGATAAAGACTGTTATGTCATCCTTGTCAAATCACAAGACAACACAAAGTTAAAATGGCAGAATCAGATCTCTACTCACCAACTAAAATGATGAACTGATGTTAATAAGATAATATGTAACAGGGATTAATGTGAAGTTGAATAATAGGCAAATCCATAGTGGCAAGACCTGGATAAAAGCAACATGTAAAAAAAAAAAAAACCCAAGGTTTTTAGGTCAATATGAATCCATGGAGCATTGAGGTTGCTGGAAGAGTTAACATGCTCTTAGAATCAGGTAGAGTCCTGCCCCAGGTTCCTCATGTCAGGAATTCATGGAGACAGTGCTCAGTTCCAGGGACCACCCATTGAGAGGAAGCGTAACTAACTACAAAATATTTGGAAGAGAGGGAGGAGAGATGGTGGAAGGACTGGAAACCCCCATGTGAAGAACTTGCTGGAAGGTGCTGTGCTTGGGGAGGGAAAGTCTGTGTTGAGCATTAAAGCTGTCTTCAAAATCATTAGGAAGGGATTCGACTCACCTCACCTGCATGGATCCACTCCTGTGAGTTTCACAGGGGCAGATTTCAGCTCAGCATCATGACTACATTTCTGCTTCCCAGAACTGACCTACCAGAGAAGGACAACCGTGAAGAACAGTAGAACCCATCTGTGAAGGCATCTATACAGAACCTGACAATTCTCTTATCTAGGAATGTCATCCAAGAGATTCCCAAAGTAGAGGATTGTACTGGACAACTTCCAAGACCTTCCACTTCCCACTCTGAGATTCTAATATTCATTCTCAAGTGCTTAGTCCTGCCAGGACCCAACAACTTTCAGGGAGAATGTTTCTGAGATTGCAATCTTGATCAGCATAAGGCTTTGATGTGGTTTTTAAGGAACACAAGTATTTCATGAGCCAAGAATACCTGTATATTTTTCAACTACTCTCGTTCCCAGATGAGTTTTATGTCTTCCACTAAATTAAACCAGTCTCTTCTTCTCTCAGATTTTTTATTTGTGCTCTACTAGTGTTTAATATTCTCTCTGTCAATGTACTGAAGATGTCAGGTTGAATGTATTAATAACTAGTTTGGTTTCGCTTAACAATGACTTCAATCATGCATTAGATGCAATGAAATTGCAGAACTGCGTTATGATCAAATGATTTGTTGATTCTAATTCCTAAAACTCCTCCCTCCCCATTGCTAACCACTTTTCCAAGTTGGGAGAGGGATGGGAAATTATTTCGTGAATCCATAACCACTTGCTTTAATGCCTTTATCTGAAAGCTTTCTTTGGAGAGTTGTTTGATAGCCCAGCCAAACAGGCCATGTGTGACAGATATTAGGTAAACTGACCTCGGGGAAGGGGTGCGCTTTCCATGCTAGATGACAGTTTCCACAGTACTCTCCAGGGCTGAGATAATCAGCAATTGGAGAGCAGGAACTTTAACTTCCAGAGCTTGTATCCCTCCCAGCTCCCACCACAGCCCCTGGTGCACAGTAGGCAGGAAACGTGTTTACTGCCGAATGAGTGAATTAGTGAATAGGAATAAATGAAAGGATGGACTTAAGTTAAGCATGTCCGGGTTCAGCTCCAGTTCCTGGGCTAAATCCCTGCCCCTCACCAACCAACTCTCCTGTGTGGGGCTTCACGATCATGGTGCCTGTGGGTAGAATGTATTCTGCGGGAGATGAGAGCCGCCTGATATGAGAGATGATATCAGAGATTAGTTAACCGTATGGGCTGAGTCCCAGGGGAGGTGTGTGAAATGAATCAGATTAAACAAAATTGATAATGTGAATGCTTAATCAAACAGACAAAGGTAGTCTGCGCAGCTAATTAGGGGCAAATAGAGCATCCCTCTTGTACCTCATTTAACTGACAAATTGTGCAGACAGTTTTAATGGGAGTCTGTTTAGCAAAGAGAAGGCTGTATAGTTGACAGCTTGGCAAAATGTGGTTTCTGTAACACCACATGATGCTTATGGAAATTAGCCTGGTGCAGCTGAGCTCCGAGCAGTCCTGGGTTGTGCAAATCACAGCAAAATGGACCTTTCACAGCCCGCTGGTCATTGCGTTCTTAAAGGCAAAGAACTCACTTTTTAGTATTTTGAAAGGTTGAAGGGCCTAGACACTGAATGTTACATGGTATTACCAAATCCAGTGCCCAAGACAAAAAGTAGTATGAGAGAGACGTCCTGATGAGAGAAGCGGAACCGCCATTCGGGCAGATGCGAAGCTGTGGCGTTTGCTGCTAGACCCACTGACTCAGGCCAAGCCAGGCAACTTGGGGAGGACAGAGCAGTCCGCTGATGCTTCCAAAGGCTTAGAGGAAAAGTACCAGAATCTCTCAGCACTTTCACCACCATGCTCTCCCCAACATCTCAGCCTCTCAGCCTCTTGTTTCCGCTCTGCCTTCCAAACCTCAATAGGCCCTGTTCCTTCTCCTGTCCCAAAGGAAAGCGCCTTCCTCCTCTGATATTGTCATGTCTTTGGACTTGTCGTCAGAGACTGTGAGAGAATTTCTGGGAGCAAGTGCTCTTTCAAGAGTAGACAGTGTATGCGGCTGGTGTTGATTTCCTACGTTTTCAGGAAATAGAGCCCTCACAGGCCTGTTCAGAGAAGTAAAACTAGAGGCTGCATCAGCCATACCTGTCGGGAACAGCATCATTTGCTGCTCCATGGAGAATTAGGGGAAAAGAATAAAACTACCATTGGTTTGGAGACTGGGGACTCTCAGGGGCTTTCTTGTGGGTTTGGCCTCCCTGATACTGTGACAGTAGGCGTTCCAGAGACAAATGGAGTCACAAGGTTTGCATTCGCCTGTGTGCCAGCGACAGGATGTCATTGTCTGAACGCAGGGACCGGAACTCGTGGTTGGATTCACATTGTGGAGTTGAGCTTCCCCCTCCTTGGGTACCCATGCAGGGCTCACAGTTTCTCCCCCACTACAGGGAATAAGGCCATGCATGAAGAGTATTCGTTTAATGAAGTGATTTTTGTGAATCACTCCACCAGTCAGACATGGTCCCTTCCGGAAAATGAACAGTTTTGCATAAAATGGTCCATTAGTGTCAATGGAGAGGGTCTGACCCCTCGCAGAGGAGAGGGCTCCTCTGTACGCCTAGTCAAGTGGAACCGCTGAGCTTGTGCTTAGACTGGAAGACTGTGTCTCTTTACCCCAGGAGGTTTTACCCCACATTATTATGCGTTAAATGCAAAAGCAAGAGTAATTCCACTTTCCGTTTGTGAAGAATACACTTGGCAAAGTTGGATATGTACTTTCACACACCCCAATACTCAGGATTTTTAAAACTTCTTGTAAATAATCTTTTTATTAAAATATTTTAAACCAGAAGAATGACCATGTTTGTAAACCAAAGCCACACATATACTCAAAATTGTATAGGCACTAACACAAATCAAATTTATTCTTCACTTTTCGGTCTGAAGTTTAGCCTTTGCTTTCTTGAGCAACGGAGCAGTAGAAGCAATTGAAGATTTGGCAAAACACATTTGCTAGAAAAATGTGTAATGTTATTTGGAGTCACTGTAAAAACAACTTCTAGGTTTTCTTTATTTTTTACTATATTTAAATTAACTAAATTAATTGTTTCCTTTTAAGAGAAGGAAAAAATATGGATCGTAAAAGGAAAATATTACAAGGAAAGAGATTCTGCAAAGCAAAAAGAAATTACTGATAATATCCTAGAAGGAATTCATATGTGTCTAAGAAATAATCATTGCCTTTTACTTTTGGTAACTTAACCTGTTCCGGAATCTGTTTTATGTATATGAAATCTTGCAAAATATTCTGATTCCTAGGATTTCAACCTTGAACAAGGATCATTAATCTTGTTTGACAGATGGACACTGTTATGAAAGACATAAGTGTAAATGTACCTGTATAGAAAATCTGAAATGCAATATTGATGCAGTAGTTTTCAACTCTAGAGAAACATAAAGGAAATTAAAATGTAGCATTTTGATTACATTATTATTGATATTACTTAGGTAGTTGTATAGATCAGTTTTACACTTTGATTTACTTATGTTAACAGCAAAAACTCTTTCAGATAGTTCCTCTTTGAAGGAAATGATAAATTAATATGTAATTCAAAAACAATGGAAAGAGCTTATGATTGAGGAAAGACTTTGGGACTTCAGTTATCCAAATTCGTGGCCCAGGATTACATACTCACTGGACTTCAGCTTTGACGTGGACCTAGACAGAGTCTGTCATTGTAGATCTCCCCAACCTCATTAATGAGAGATTTTTCATTCTGTTCCCCTCAGAGACTTGTCTACAGGGTACCTCTGGGTTAAGATACAGGCATTAAAGTGAAATGAGGAAGAAGAGTTCATTACTCAGGGAATGTTGTTTGCACAGAATATTCAGGCTTCTCCAAATCCAGCTAGAGCCTAAGTTATTAGGTACCATGATTCAGAGAATAACAGCGTCACCACTAAGCTGGCTTGCCCTTACCATGCAGACCTGGTCATTGTGTGGGAAAAGATCTCTGAACCCTGGAGACAGGCCGGAGATGGGCGGGGAGAAGCAGAGAGCAGCTAGGAGTGGAACCAGGGCAATGAACGTCTGTAAGGTCAGACCCGCATTCCACGGTTAAAGGTGCTCTGGGCAGCATGAGCAAGACTAAAATGGGATTAACAAAAAGAAGAAAAAGGAAAAAGGTTATCTGGACTCAGGCAAAGTAAGATTGGAAGAATGTTTGCGTTTTTGCCTTAAATCAACATTTCTATTTTTCTTTCCACTAACGGAAAAAAGAATTAGACACAATTTCTTGATAATTCAGGCCAAACCTTTCCCTCTGTCTTTCTACCACTATTTCATCTTACCCATTTTTACATTTACTAGAGTGATTCTGGCTGTACAAAGGTGATCTTTGCTTACAAAATTCAGCATCTGGCTGTCTATCTGTTCCTTCTAACATCTTTTGACTTTAGTTCCAAGGTAACCTTTTTCCATTCTGGATCTTAGGTCTATGTTTACATAATAGCAAAACACCTATATAGCAGAGGAGAAATTCAGGCATTCAGCACATTGTCTTTTTCTCACAAGGTTAATTGACAATTTCACTTTCTTTATGCAAATATAGTGACATGTTAACTTAAGCTATTTGTGACATTTAGTCACAGCACTTGGCATGTGATTAGTTAGAAATTATAGGTTCTATTGAATAAGGGATAACAAAGTACTATGTATTTTACTATTCAGTTTTAAATTCTGAATTATTAGCTGAAATTATTTTCTATCATAACAAGAATATGCTTCTAAAACTGTTTTTGGAATTTTTTTTTTTTTTTTTTTTTGAGACACAGTCTGCCTCTGTTGCCCAGGCTAGAGTGCCATGGCATCAGCCTAGCTCACAGCAACCTCAAACTCCTGGGCTCAAGTGATCCTCCTGTCTCAGCCTCCTGGGTAGCTGGGACTACAGGCTAATACCACCTAATTTTTTCTATTTTTAGTAGAGACGGGGGTCTTGCTCTTGCTTAGGCTGATCTTGAACTCCTGAGCTCAAGCAGTCCTCCTGCCTCGGCCTCCCAGAGTGCTAGGATTACAGGTATGAGCCACCGGGCCTGGCTTGGAATTTTTAAACCAAATAATTTTTAAATTATTATTAAGATCACAAAAAAACTTATAGAAAGAATTAATCTCTGTCCTTTCAAATCTCAGTTTGGTGAAATATTCCAAATTTCATCTTCAGAACTTATTTAATGAGAAAATTAACATTCATTTCTACAGTCTGTGGTTTTTTTCAAAAATTAACATTGACTTTAAAAAGTTCAATGATTATCAGTTCTGTAAAAACTACAATTGTTTGATTGGATGCATTTTTTTTTTTTTTTTGCTTTTTGCATTCAGTTCATAGTTGTACCAAAACTACAAGTTTTGAATAAAAATATGCTCTAAATTGATTTTTAAAGGAGAATGTAATACAGTAGCCAGCTCCAATATTTCTGAGTTCTGAGTTCTATCAAA
Source organism: Lemur catta (assembly GCF_020740605.2). Taxonomy (NCBI): domain Eukaryota; kingdom Metazoa; phylum Chordata; class Mammalia; order Primates; family Lemuridae; genus Lemur; species Lemur catta. Next base: position 123,995,330 of record NC_059129.1, on the reverse strand, counting down.
TAGTGTAGCTGCCTTTTTTAAGGGCTTGAATCTTCTTGACCATTCGACATGACAAGCCACTCTGCCACCTGGATGGCCTGCAGCCATTATTCTTGCATATCATAGCTTGAGAGAAAGGGGGAAGAAGGGAGAATGAAAAGCATTTTGGAAAGCCACAGAATTTATTCAAATAGCGAAGAGTTTCTGAACCTTTTATTTTTTAGATGCTTCACTGTTTCTGTCATTAGCAAAGCTGAAGTTTTCCTGGACCATTTCCTCAGCGTGACACAACGGAAGTGGGAGTGGGCAGTCAGTTGCCATCTACACAGTGCTGCTTGAGTTAATTGATAAACCCCTCCTTTTTGTTATCAGTGCTAGCCTTCTGTCTACAGCCACACAGCCTATTGCCCCTGCAAGGCACTGAGATTTCCTTGTGGAATTCTAGCAGATATTGGAAATTGTGGTGGCAAATTAGCAGGGGCCACAAACCAGAAGTGACAGCTCCAGTACCCTGATGGGGGGAATGTAGCAATCCCTTGCCCATAGCAATTGGCCAGGCTTATCATATGGACTAATCACAACAGATCTGGGGAAATAATGGGCACCAGATGTTATCGCTTTGTCGGCTGGAGCTCTCTAGAGACTGCAGTCATGATAGGAAAGCTCCCTCAAAACAGGAACATGATTCTGTTGCTTATTAATCAAGCCAGAAGGCTGGGTGTGATCATCAACTCCTTCCTCAGCACTGTGGCTGCTTTCTGCTATTCTGCTATGTTAATGAATAGAGAAACAGTTTGTGTGTGTGTGTGTGTGTGTGTGTGTGTGTATGAGAAAGAGCGAAAGAAAGAGAGAGACAGGGGAGAGAGGATCTGGATGTATTATCATACATGTACATACACGATTTAATTTATTATCTATAAGCATATTTCCCAGAAATAAATGTTTTTATTGATTCTATTATATTCAGCATGGATATATTGAGAACTTTTTAAATTAAATCTTTATTTTTCTTCTTTTTATTTATTCTAATTACCCTCAACTTTAAGAATATTATGTATTTTTAACATACAATGTGTTAAAATGAAAAAAGGAGGCCTCACTGATGAACTAAGTTCTCTTTTCTATTTGCCTTCCTGACAGTTCTCTGTGTGTATTCTGAGGGACTACAGATACGGCTTGTTAGAAGCAAACCCATTCTCTTCCCCCTAAGCCTTCCCAATTGCTGCATATTACACTTGTGGTCCTTCCTAATTGAAGGCCATCATCACCCTCCCACTAATCTAGGCCTAAACTTGGAAGTCATCTTGTACACCCTTATATTCCATCTGTCTCTGAAAGGTAGAGTCTCCTGATTCTAGCATTCTCTCTCCCCACTCCCTGCTCCTGTTAGTTTCTTTCCTTTCCCACAGCCAAAGTTCTAGTTCAGTTTCTCATCATCTCATTTGTAAAGTATCACTGTAATCTCCAAAATGGCCTTGTTTCTAGTGTCTTCGTCCAGCCGTCATTTGGGGATGTCCCATTAGCTTCACGTCCCCACATACATCCTAAGCCCCAGCCATGCCTACCCCGGTGCAGACGCCCATGTCGTGGCATCCTCCTGAGCCCTACACCTCTGCATGTACTGTCCTGCCTTCGGCTGCAGTAAAAGGGGTTGAGGGCAACACAGGAAGCTGGAAAGCAGTTTGGAAGCTGTGAAAAATCTTTGGAAGAAAGAAAAACAGGCCCTGAACTAAAATATTGGGTAGCTGAAATAGAGAAAAAAAGCATGGGATTCTGGGGATGAGCTGATACATCTAATAGTATTCAAATTATTATTACAGCTCTCACAGTCCTGAGTGTATATCCCAGGTTAGATGATGATAATAACCACCTTAATAATATATATATATATATCTGATACCTATCCGATGTTTACTACGGGTCAAACACTGCCTGAAGGGCTTTACATATTGCATGTTGACTCATTTAATTCTTAAAACAAACCTTATGAGGTAAGTACAGTTATTATTGCTACTTCAAAAAACATTTTAGTATAGAAAATTTCAAGTTTTTCATTATGAATAATTGCAAACAAAGTAGTGAGCATGTACATGTACGCCAAGGGCCATTCAGACTATATTGCCAGGCTAGCTAGAGCGAAGCCATTTTGCTGCCAATTTGCTTTCATTTTGTTCTGTCTTAAAAGTTTAGAATTAACCTGCCACTTGCTTACACAGCTGCCAGGCACAAGATTAGAAAATGAAATGACCTTGAGGAAAAACCTTGGGAGAATCCCCTGAGACCAGGAATTGGAGGTTGCAGTGGGCTGTGACTATGCCACTGAACTCTAGCCTGGGTGACAGAGAGAGACCCTGCCTCTAAAAAAAGTGTGTGTGTGTGTGTGTGTGTGTGTGTGTGTGTGTGTGTTTCAGCCCCAGAAAGAGCAAGATCCTGTCTCTACCAAAAATAGAAAAATTAGCTGGGCATGGTGGTGTGCACCTCTAGTCCCAGCTACTTGGGAGGCTGAGGCAGGAGGATTGCTTGAACCCAGGAGCTTGTGGTTGCAGTGAGCTATGATGACACCACTGCACTTGTCCAGAACAGGCCAGTGACAGACAGCTGATGACAAGATCTGTGGGACTACCTATTGTTTACTGATAATCTTTGAACAAGTCATAATGACTAGCACAAAGCTTGCTTTCTGCCATGAACCCCCCTTAACCCTTCCCTTTGTGAGTTGCTCAGTAAGCAGAGAAAGACAAGATAGTCTTTCAGACAATAGGCTGCCATCTCCTCAGGTGACTGGCACTTGAATAAACCACCTTTCCTTCACTAACACTCACCTCTTGTGTTTGGTTCTCAGGTGGCGGGCAGTGAACCTGCGTTTGGCAATAAGAATAGTATTAAAAGCTTGCATTTGTCCACAACCCAACTCAACAATTGCCCACTCACGAACAATTTTGGCTTACCTATTTATTGCTACTGCACCCATCTCCCTCCCCAATTTTTGAATCAAATCTCAGATAGCACATCATTTTATCTATCTTAGCTCCATTCTAAGATGAGGAAACTGAGGCACAGAGAAGTTAAGTAACTTGTCCAAGGTCACATAGCAAGTAAGTGGTAGAGCTGAAGTTTGAACCTATAGCTTGCCACTGGCAGCTTTCTAAGTTTGCACATTTATGCTGATGTGCCAGTTGGCATTTCTCCAATATCTTGGATTATACCACGAGTCTCTATATGCTATAGATCCAGGTGGACCAAGCCAGGGACACCATCAGCAGCCAGCAACCACTGAAAAAAGACTGATTTCTATGGCTTCATTCTAGAGCTTGGTGTGAAGGGGTTATGAAAGGGTTGGGGGTTATGAAACAAAAAAAGACCTGAGTTCTTCCTTCTCACTCATACCACATTCTTTTTATGTCTTTCATTCCCATCTTCTACCATGGCACCTTGGCACAGTGAGTATTCTAAGCTGAAGGAAATCGAGAAAACCACAGAAGAAGGAAGGTCACTCTCTGACCCTCTGTTTTTTTTTTTTTTTTTTCCCTGACATTCTCCCACCTTACTCCCCTGAAGCAGGTCATAAAAAAAAATTCTCTGACCTACCTCCCCTGAGAACAGGTCATAAGACTCTCATTCTAGAGCAGTCCCAGATGCCAAGAACAATCTGAACAAACAAGCCCTGCTAAATCCCCCCAGTTCATTACCACTAGATCATGCCCTTTTGTCCTCCAATCATGCTTCTGCAAAATTGTCCATAAAAATAGTTTTACCTGGGTCTTCATTTCTAAAGTCTTCTATGTCACATAAAATTTATATTAAATAAATTTGATTATACTTTTGTCTTGTTAATCTGTCCTTTGTTATAGAGGTGTCAGCCATGAACCTTTGGATGGGAAAGGAAAAGATATTTCTTTTTCTCCCCTACAATCAACAGGAAAGGGTTTCAAAATTAGTTCTCAAGCGTCCCAAGAAGTCTCTCTCAAGTTGTCAACTTCTTCCCTGTCTGATGACCCAATTAGGCAATAACTGTCTGCTCTGGGTTTTCTGGGTTTCTTTCAAAGATTAATAATGACTTGGTGTAGCAAGCTGCAGGTGAGGACTGGGGAGATAATCCCTATGGTACAATGAAGAGTGGGCATCTGGTACTCACAAGCCCAGGTTCCTGGGTGCTCCTCAGGACACAGCAAGTCGGCAGTGCTTTGTCAGTTATTCGGAAAGTGTTGCGCAGTCCTATTGTTAGGTACATAGCGAGGGATTCTGAGTCTCCTAGGGACAAAAGTGGGTGCTGTTGCTTTGGTGCAATTACCCCACCTGGGAAGAAGGCCTCCATCTTGGTCCTGCCCCACCCTAATCTCCTGAGCGACTGCCACACCTGGAGAGGAGGGACTACCCTACGAATCGGCCAATCAACTTAGCACACCAACTGCAAAAGAATGTAGAGGACTCTCTAGCTCAGGGGCCAAGCAGCATAGGTACCATAGAGTCTGGAAATTGACCTAAAACAACCCACGTGCATAGTAATCCAACTCCCAACTGTCCAATCAAAGTGGTTCCATGGTGACGTCTGAGTCACTAGGGAGGTCCCAATCCAGGCACTATAAAACAAGATGCAGACCATAACCAAGCCTCTTTTTGTGCCCTTCCTTTGGTCTCCCTTTGCTGCAACAATGGGTCCAGTCATCTGTGGCATATGTATCATATTTTGTAAGCCTATATCTTGCTCTTGTCCTATAATCCTATCTTTCTCTCCTCATCAAACCTCATTTTCATGCTTGGCTAACTTTGGTGTGTCTGGTCATTCTTCGGCCATGAGTGTGCCAAGAATTGACATTTTCACACTGAAACCTGACACTGTGTTGTGCAGAGCAACAATTCAAATACCACCATCAAGTAGATCATAATCAAGAAGTTTAAAGGCATGGTGCTAGTTCTCATAAAATATTTGCAACGAGGTTCCATTTGCTTCTCAGTAATTTAAAGCTTAGAAAGAAGTTACAGATATAAGTTATCTAAAGATAATAAAAACTTATTCCTATGGTCCTCACAGAATTAGTTTGTGATTGTTTGAAATAGTACCTGGGATAAAGCTTAACCTCATATTTTATCTAAAGGGAAAGTCTGCCAAATGCCTTAATAATAAAAGCAAAATTGAAAGAAGTATTTTTCGGTTAATTATGAAGGTAAACTGTTCTCAATCTTACCAGAAATGCTAATTTATATACAAGTGATGTGTCACAATCAGATTTTGTCTGTTGCTAACATATTACCCTCTAGTCAATAAAACTAGCTTCCTAGAAGCTATTATATTACCAGAGAAGCCTCTAGTTCTTTTCCTGTGTTTAGTTAAAAATAAGTAATAAAGGTTCATTTCTATAGAAATACTTTATAATTCAGACTTTTCCTTAATTTAGCCAGAACTTTGCAGAAAATTAGTTCTCGTTAGATGCAGGTTTTCCATTTGAAAACACTGGTGTTAGTGCAAGCAATATTTTATGTCATCCAAATAACTGCTCAACCTGGACTGGCCTACCCCTCAGGTCTCCCAGGTAGACAGCAGAAAGCACAACACTGAGTAACTAATCCTCTCATTTCCCAAGGTGGCTTTTAGGTTGGAAAAAAAAAGTCCTTCCTTAGTTTTCCTTTCTCTTTTATTCTTCAAATTTCCTGATTTTTATTCCTAAGTATACACTTCCCCTGAAATCCTTGCAACAATGATGATGAAATATGGAAAGGAATTAGGGAAGGAAAAAAATATCTTATGTAAAAGGGATTAAGAGATAGGGAGAGGACAGAGAAGAGAGCAGAGGAGAGGAGAAGAAGGGAAGGAAGGAATAATGCAGAAAGGAAGGGAGAGAAAAATGCACCAAAGAGATATTGAGAGTTCTGCTCAGATGGAGAGAAGAAGGGGCAGGGAGGCTCATGAAAACACACATGCACAAAGCAAGGTGGGTTGGGGTGAGAAGAAAGAGGAAGTAGAAGAAAAACGAAGGAATGATGTATCAATAAACTCCTATCAACCTCTGACCTGGGTGGGTCCACTTTTACATTTCCTGAAAGCTACTTTCTTTTCTTAGCAGAATCATTACCAGTTGTATGACTTCCCTCTACAGTGTCTTCCTTCCTACAATTCAAAAGTCAGAAAAGAAAATTATTTTCACATTAGCAACTCATTAAATGCCTCCCTATCTGTAGCTGAATCACTGCTGGATCTGAATGCATTGTTTTTACACATCTAAATGCCTACTTGGAGGCTTTGTCAGCCAGGGCATCTAGGTTGGGAGCCCTTCTGTCATGCATATGGGTAAGTGGGTGGGGTGGGGCTGTGTCAGAGTCATCCATCATCCTCCATCAATGTCACCACCACCTGCGGGGACCCAGCCAATGGGCAGTCAGTCACTCAGGCCTGTCAGCTGGCCATCAGTCCCAGGTGGGGGCTATGCTCTGGGCTTCCAAGGTGTTAGCTGCTGGGGTGCCTCTTTTTGCTAAGACCTGTAAGTTCTAGGAAGCTCTCCACCTTCAGAATTATGAAGAATATTGGTGATTTTACTTGCCTGCATGACAACTGGCCAGGGTAAGGCCAGTCAGTGGGGACATTTGTTCTGTATTTACCTAAAATTACAATGGATCATCATTTAAAATTAAATATTGGGCAATTCAAACAGAAACAGTAAGCACTTTCATGCATGGCAAAACATAATGTTTATTTTAGTGTCAAGACTTTAATATCATGCAAATCTAGGCTAAATCATGGCAACTGGTGGCCTAATTTTTCAAGGTACTAATGAGTTAAGGCTTTCTCTTTGTCATAAACTCTCTCTTCCTCAGAACCCTTAATCAGTGCCTCTTTTTTTAAGTTTAGATATATCAATTATACCTTAATATAAAATAGAGTTTACAACCTTAAGTGTATAGTGCTATGACTTTTTGCATAAGTACACATCACTATAACCACCTCCTAGATCACAATAGGATTATATACTTCTTTTTCAATCACATATGTCATAATACCCCATATTACACTAACTTATGAATATTTTTATTTCTTTGATTGAACTGTAAACACTTAAAAGACAGGGTCCTAGTCTTTTCCATACTTGTAGTTCTTATAGTGCCTGGCTTGATACATTGCCCATAGCAAGTGCTTCAATTTTTTTTTTTAATTAATAAAAAAAAATCTCTAAGTAATTTTGAATTCAGAAAAGGTCTTTAAAAAATCTCACATACTAAGTACAGGCATTAACAAACAGGAGATCAAGGAGAAAAGAAAATGCAAGAGAATGAAACAAAAAAAACTTCCCTGCTTCCCACTACCAACATTGAAATTCATTCAACAAATATTTTTCGAGCCAAGTGCACATATCTATGTTCTTGGAACTATTGGTGAACAAATCTCTGCCCTCATGGAGTTTACAGTCTAACAGAGAAATTGAGTAACTAGTCTTACAGAGAAAGGAATCTAAGAGAGATTATTACAAGAGAGCAAAAGATCCTGGACATATTTGAAACTTGTTTTAGCAAAATTTTAATGGAGTCTCAGTTTCCACAGCTCCCCTATTCTAGAGAGAGGTGAGTGCAAAATGGATACTGCTAGCACAACACTGAAGGGAAGGCAGAAGTAGGAAATCTGCATATTTATTTTAATTTGATATATGAACACTTTGGTCATGGCATATCAAAACTTTGTCCTGGGATGGAAACTTAATACTAAATTTAAAATCATTGCCAGTATCAAGGTGTACCAAAACTCCATGAAGAGTACTCAGTTGACTGCCAAATGTCCCTATTAATTGATATTTAGGAAAGCTATACATTTCTCCATCAGGATGGTTCTTGTCAGCCTCTGCTCTTATTTTTCTGCCTTGGTCTTAGCTAAACTCCATAAAACTGTTTCTACTGTCATACTCTCATGTGGAACCAGGCCTACTCTATTTTTCAAGTCAGTCCTGAAAAATATTAAAACACATACACCAGCCTTCAGTCCAGAGTCCACAGGAGTCTGAATTAATTTATACTTACTATGTCCAATATTATAGATGTATGTAGATCTGAGATGCCTTCAGCACCAACTGAGCAGTCCAGTTTCCTAGAGGTGAAGCTTAGGACCCAGTTGTCTCCACGATGCACTGCCCTTAATTCCTGGGTTGACCCAGTTGTCACCCTCTGGTTTTCTCTGTGGGACCCAATTCTGTGGACTTACCAGTCTCCCAACAGGTCTGAAAGCCCTGCCCCAAACCCTACTATGCCTGGTTGAGATCCAGTGCTTGCCTTCATCTTTCCTAAGTCAGGGTTCTGCCTTCTAGTTGAAGTAGAGTCACATCTCTCCAGAACTTCCAGAGAAACTTGGCTTCTGAATGTGTTCTCTGTCTTCGTTTTCCTCTGTTGCTCTGGACCAGGCAATCAGACTTCCTGATAGGAACTAAAACAGGTTGAACAATTGCACCTTGACATACCCAATTGTCCTCCTGAGGGTGGGGCTCTGACCTGTCTCATGCCCTGTGAACAGATCCCAACCTGGTCCCTGGCCTTTGGGTTGCCAGTGTCCCAGCCTGCCTTGGAGCTGAAAGCACCAAAGTCTTGCAGCACCTTGCACATTTTGGTGATTTAACAATGCAACTCAGGACTAAAGGAATAAAACCTCAGAGATCACTGTATCCATTACCCTGTCTTCAAGATACATTGTTTTTAAATTATCCCAGATGGTTAGGTATCAATTGCTTGGAAAACTGTAAAAATTTCAAGGTTCACGTAGAGAAGTAGATAATCCCACAAAGGAGAGAATACATGAGTGGAAACAAACATTTTTTTCATGGTAAATCTGACGGATGCTTGGTTAAGTTTTAAACATCTAGTGGCTTAAACCAAGTTCATTTTCACTTTCATCTGGTATTTTGGTCACTTTAACTTTACTCCAATCATCATACAGATAGAATCAAGTGGATTGAAGTGAGAAACCACTCAGAGAATCTGAGAACTGAAAGGATGTCCATGCCTTGAATTTACAATATATTAATAACAGTAAGCAGGACACTCAGTGGCTGCTCCCTCACCTCCAGTGACAGGTAGCTCACTACCTCACAAAGCAACAAATCCTAATTGTGAAAAGATCTAATTTCAAATCATTGTTTTCTTACTACTAGTGGAAATAAACTTTGTTGTTTGCTTCATGCATTAATGAGAAATAACAAACATTTGTAGAGTACATGTATTCCAAGCATTCTGCCAGACTAAAATTTATAGCAAAAGTAGAGATTATCTTTGACCTTCAGTCACTCACAGTCATGGGGAAGATAAAGCCTTTTTAAAAAATTATTATTTTTAATTGACACACAATAATTGTACACAATTATGGGGAATAGTGTGATATTTCAATACAGGTAGACAATGAGTAATGATCAAGTCAGGGCAATTAGCAAATCCATCACCTCAAACATTTATTATTTCTTTGTGCTGGCACTATTCAAAATCCTCTATTCTACCTATGTGAAAATACACAAGATGTACTCTTAAATGAATAATTATAACACATGACAAAGATGATAAAATATATACAAAGCATTTTGAGAGAACCAAGAGAAGAAGCAACTAATGCTGGCTGAGGGATGTGGTGCTGGGAAAGAGTCATGGAGGGTTATGAGTAGGAGTCTTGTTGACAGGGAAGAGCATTAAAAACAAACTGCTCCAAGAAAAGGTCACTTCCAAAGTATGTTAGAATTTTTAACGTTGAAGGTGACAGACCGCTCAACTCAAATTAGCTGAAGTCAAAATCTGAGCAGGTTTGTCTTCAGGTGTCGTTTGACTCAGGGTTCAAACAATCTGACCATGATTCTGGATCCAGTTTTCCATGACTCTATCAGCTCTGCATTCCTTCATCTTCAGGCTGGGACTGCTCATGGTAACAAAATGACAACAGCAGCTCCAGACCTCAAATCTGCATCCATCACTCTCTGGGGGAAATGTGGCACATATTAGGATTCATTTTTGCTCATTAGATCTAATTGGATTATGCACACATCTCTGAATCTATTGTTGTATTAATAGTTAAAGGGGGGTGTAGGGTTATGGCTGAGTCTCCTATAACAAAAGACAGGTTAGCAAGAGAAAATCAACAAATGTATTTAACAAAATTTTACATGACATGGGAGCCTTCAGAAACAAAGACTCAAAAACTCAGGGAAAACTATTTTTCATGCTTAGGTTTGATGAACAATGGACAGCCACGTAGAAATGTGATTGGGTGACCTCATGGTGATAAGACTGAGGAGTAACTTGGCAAGGCTTGTTTGTCCAGATTCTTCTCAGCCTCATTGTGTAGCAATTGCTTCCTCTGGGTGTAAGGCAGAGTACCTGGCACGGGAGGGTCTTCAGGGAGAGGCGAAGGTCAGAGAGTGACATTTCTAGGTTTTATGGCTTGCTTTGAGGGAGAGGAGCTCTAGTTTCTACACCCTGCTTTGGGAGAGAAAGGAGAAGAGGTAGGAAAAGGTCAGGGAGAGTGTCTTGCTTCTGAGGCCTTTCCAATCTCCTTCGGTTCAAAGCACCCAGCATGCCAAAGTGCCATCCTTTGCAGTATTGTTTTCTGAGCCCCAACAGGAGGGAGATATTTCAGTGGCTTTAGCCAATCAAGAACTATTCCTGGAACTGGAAGTGGTTCAACCCCATCCTAATCACAGGACTAAGAATGGGGGAGACTTAAGTTTCTCGAGGAAACATCAAAATTTTGTTGCCAGGAAAAGGGAGAATGGGTGATGGGGATGCAATTAACAACATCCTCTATCAAATGGGCTGTAAAGTGCTTTTATATGTGGCCTTATCATAGAACTGGATAACTCATAGTTGGAGGGTAAGGAGCTTTTGGAGATGTGGCCACCGATAGCTGGAAAGGAAGGCAGGAATCCTACTGGGAAGGGTAATGCTGGATTTGTTAAGGTAGACATCAAGCTGCAAGAACAAAGAGCCCCAAAACTGTGGTGGCATAAAGAAGACAGAAGTTATTTCTGAATTGAGTAACAGCCCTGAGGAGCAAGGTTGCTTTGCTCCATGTGATCCTTCAGAGATGGAGTCCTTCCTTCTGTTGCCCCAGCAGCCTGTGGGGCATTGACTTTACATGCATGGTTGAAGCTGGGTCTTGGACAGATCCATGTTTCAGCTCAGGGGAAGGTGAAAGAGACAGAGGCCAGGGCAACAATTTCCTTTTAAATAAGTGTATCTGTTACTTCAGCTCATTCCATGGGTAAGGATTTAGTCCCATGACCACATCGCCGCAGAGGAGGCTGGGAAATGTAGTCTGTAGCTGGGGTGGGGTGTGCGTGCCCACCAAGAAGGGAAGAACAGATCTGAGGGGCAAGAGCAATTTGCCATGGATGAAAAACTCTGGTAGTATTATTCAGTAAACAAAGGGATAGAATCAGATGGGTCTCCTTTAGGTTTAAGAAATTTCAGTTGAGTGTGAAGGAGGCTGAAGTGAGACAAAATCACTAGTTAAGATGCTGTTGCAACCATTCAAATGGGAAATACTGAAGGCCTGAACTGAGGTCTCCACAGAGATAAAAGAGTTGAAATAGACGCCCTTTAAGACCTTTTTTTGCTCTTTGTATCAGTCTTCTGTGTAGCTGCTCACTTGTATGGTTCACCAATTCTGGAGAAGGTTAGGCAATTTTTAAAAAACAAGCCTACCCATACATATGCACTCATGGGAGTGAATCAAACACCAAATGCTGTCAGGAGCATGGACAGAGCCATCCCTATGATATGACAGGGTGGAGAGGAACCAGTTTCTCCTTATTACGATACAATGCATAAGTAAAATAGCATATCGGAAAGGGAAATGCCAGCACTCAGCCACTTGCTAACTGCAGCCTTGAGCAGGGTACTTGATCTCTCTGGCCTTCAGTTTCGTAGTGTGTAAACATGGGACTTATACTATCTGAAAATACTGTGAGAATTCATGAAATACCTGCATGACAGCGAGGTCCTCAGTGAGGGACATCGGTGCTTGTCCCTTCCCATCCAAGTGTGTTTGTAAATTTGTCTTTGTTCTTAAGAACATCTCCATGCTGACATCAAAGGGAAAGAGACAGATGTTTTTACCTAGAGATCCTATTCCCTGTCCTAGCCCTCCACCCTAACTCAGGCTTATTCCCCTCGGGGTGCCCGATGACTGAAGATGCACAAGCTCCCTGCAGCTGGTAGAGGTAGCACATTAGAAATTCATTTTTTCCTGTCATAATAACAAAGTGCAGAGTGGCAGGCTGGGCTTAGTTTCGTATGGGAAAACCCACAGAAGGGGACAGCTGAAGGGAACTGCTTTTCTCTGATATTTCTTGTAGGGGAGAACCATCCTCAAAAGGACTAAAAAAAAAAAGTTTCATTTCTAGGGCAAAATGGTCCTGCCATCCCAGGCTCAGAGACTGCTTTTGCTGAATGGCAGCACGAACACCTAATCCAGGCTCTTAGGAGTGCAATTACTTTACAGCCTTTCTCTTCAACCAGATCGTCTTCGTCATAGAATCGCAGCAGCTAAGGTCACTAGATGGGCTGTATTCTTGATTTGCCCCTGGGAAAACTCCCCAAGAAATCAAATTCCTGGGTTTGCTTCTTAAGTCCTAGAGATGCCAATTTAATTGGGGTCAAACTGAAAGAAGAGAAATGAAGTGATTTTTCAGAACCAATTAGTGGCTGTAAGTTGGCGATGTATGCGCATGTGTGAGTAAGCCCATCTGCAACTTTGTCCAAACGTGTCCAGGTATAGCGAAATGCACGCTGGAAATTAAATGTAAGTCTTCAAGAGGCAAGACCAAGTCCAGCTGTGCACAAACCAACAGCTGGCTTCCTCACCAATAAGCAATATTTTGTTTTAAAAGGTGAGAAAATGGATATAAAAATATGTCAGAACCAGTATCTTAGTTAACGAGTAAAGCAGCACTAAAATCTCTTTCAACTTGAAGGCAACTTAAAGGAGGAAAGTACTCCAGGGCCCTCAGGGGAATGAGTAAGAGAGCAGGGCTGCCTTCTCCACTGGACACAAAGGCACAGTGCCCACCTGTAGGGGCCCACAAAAATGGATTACATTTTACCTAAAATGGAAAAAAAAGTTGACCTATTTAAAGTTATGTAATAATATGTTGTCATGATTATGGTGGGAGGGGCCCATGAAGGCAAAAGTGTCCAGGGTCCCTGAAAGTAATAATGTGGCCCCAAAGAAGAGCCAAATTTTAAAAATAAAAGAGAATACATATGTGAAGGAAGATAAAATCAGTAAACTTTAAGTGGAATACTGTATTCAGTCATTTATAATCAATAATGAAATCTAATGACATTTATGGAAAACAGTATAGATTTCCACAGATTAATAGACTATGATTTTCATTACTCCAAAGATTGATATCAATCTAATTCGACCCTCCTTTTCTTGCTAATTTAGAACAAGTCGACAATGAATGCTTTCACCCTGCCATTTCGTCAACCCTGTCCTGTGCTCCCAGCTCTCCCTCAACCCTGACATCCTTCCTTTCCCTTTCACGGTGGGGACCAACTAAGTCCTCTGGGTTAGTTTCTTGCGTTCAATGCCAACCAGCAGGGGTTGCTAGAGAACAATGCAGGCCCAGGTCTCTGTGCAGAGGTAACCGAACAAGCAGGAGAGAGTCAGCCCTCAGAGAAAACCAAAGGCTTGGTTGGCAGTTAGGGCTTCTCAGCACCACACAACACAAAAAGGTCTAATTGACTGGAGAGAAATGAGCCATGTTGGACTTGGAGATTAAGAAACAAACACATTATCACGTAAGTGACGTTTCTTGTTTGAGAAGGTTCTGGTCTTTGTGGAGCTTAGGTCTTAGGGCTCGGTTTCTCCTGTTGGCCCAGCGCCTGGGGAAATCCGAATGTGCAGGAGCAGGAGGAATTTGACTAAGAGAACCTGAAGCCCTTTTCTTGGTGAGTGCTGAGGCCCAGGCAGCACTCACAGGGCAAATTTTGGGTTTTCTGTTGGGCTTGTTTTCTAGTTAGGCGAGATTTAATTTTGAACTCCAGTCTGGCCTAGAATAAGACTCCCTGAAATATTGACTCCAGTAACAACAAACAAATTGAAACTTCAGAGGAGTTGCGTGTTTTCTCACTGATGATTTAATAAAACGCTGCCGGGGCCGCTGCTGCCTGGGAACGATTTTAATAAGCCGTCCGGGGAATGGCGGCCACTTGGAGTTAAATGGCCAGTTCCAGGAACTCAGTCTCAAAGTGGTGGCTGCTGTCTTGCTGCTGCCTATTGTGTTCAAGAAGCGTTCTTTTTTTTTTTTTTTTTTGGCCCAGTTGTAAATGTTTTGAATTTAAAAGACACCCAAATTCATTAAATGTGTGAAATGATGGGAAAAAAAGTGTGAAATTGTAACAGTCGGTTTGTAGTTGATTAATAGAAATCTCTTCTAACAATCCCCAGAACCTTCCGGGGGTCATTGGGACAGAGCAGCTGTAGAGACAGCAGGGGCGATTTTGACACTGCCCGAGGAGGGCCGTGCAGAGTTCCCAACAAGTGGGCAGAGTCCCATGCACTCTGCACTCTCCCGGCCCCTCCGAGATGGTTGGCTGCAAGGTCAAATTAACATGCAGATTAACTAGCAAGGTGCTGCTTCATTCTTGGTCTTGAAGGGGTTTGTTTTTAAGACATATTGTGGTTTCAAATGGTTGAATCACTTGGACGAGCCACCTTGGCCACGGGTAGCCACTCACTCCATGCCAGTCTGATTTCTTAGCTTAACCATCTGTGCCACAAGCAGAGATTCATAATTTGGTGCGTGGTGGCAACTTTGGGGTGTTTTGAAAAGGGCTATTTAATGAGCACCAGGCTTGGCAATTGATTGGAGTCTCCGGTTCCCCATTTGCCACGACTCCTCCGAGGCAGACAAGCGTTGACAGGGGCAAGTAAAAAATCGCCTTTCTTCGAGGGAGCACATTTTTCCATATTTTTTGGCCGCTGCCCACCCAAACCTGTAGTGTCTTTTCTTTTGGAAACCCTGCTGCCGGCTACCATTCTGAAATTAAAAGATTTTGCCTTCGAAGAGGTACAAAGGAAACATCAAAGTAAATGTCCTCACAGTGACATAAGGATAGAATAATGGTGACCTAGCAGCTAGAGACTTGGCCAAATGCTGAAAGTAATTCACGCCACTCACTAACAATGGGGGATGTGTGACAATGATATATACCAGGAGACAAGGACAACCACTTTGCAGGGCTTCGATGCCCCACAAACCCAATTGTAGGCAGATCAATACTGTCATAAGACAATTATCAAAGACCATCAGCACATCATATTTTCATACCATAAACAGCTCAAGGCGCCAGGGATGGCTTTCCTACAGAAAGCACATAGCATAAATTTGAAGGGTGTGAAATTGACATGATTAATAATTATAGTTATTAGCACATGTGCCAGCTGCTCATGTATGGTTTATCCCTTGATTTATGGTGCCATAAATGCCCATCTCTCCCTCTGATGCCGAATCAAGGGGGCACACAACCGTGGGCAGAATGAGTCTTTCTCATTGCCAGGAGTTTCATCGCAAATAAAAGAAAAAAGTGGGCTGAAAATCACCCTGGATCAGGAGACACCTCAGTGAGAAGGAAAGCTGCCTTTTGTTTGCATGGCTGCTTTATCGGCTGCGCTGAAACCTGTCTACTCAGTGTTCTCAAAGCCTTTGAAGTTTGGACTGCAACTAACAAGGGGCTATAGTTTTCAAGCCCCCCTCACTCCTTGGAGCTGTTGCCAGGCTGCAAACAATCAGTATACATATTACAGATGAAACCACTAGGGCCAACAATGGAAGAAGCAAAAACTGATGTTTGGGGTGCCAAAAGTTAAAGCTTTTGTTGTCAGATGCAATTTGAGAGGGGTTTTCCTGGAGCTTAATAAATGTTTTAAATATTTCATATGGTTATAAACAGATCTGGACATTAACAGTGTATCAAAATACATTTTAGAATCTGGTTCCTCAGAAACGATCGGTCCTTAGGACAAAGAGACAACTCAGTAAAGACCCAAGTCTAAATACGTGAATTTCTTTCACCAGTAACCTCTTAAATTGTGAGTGTACAATATCAATCGCTGCTCATGACTTATATAATGTTAAATTACATATTCAGGAAAAAAAGAGTTAATGAAGGTTAGTAACAAACATGAGATCTGTTTTAGCCATTTGAAGAATGGCTTTTTTCTCTTTTTTTCACTTTTTGAGACCTGTAAAAAAGTAAAAACAGAACAGGTAGAAGATGCAGAAAAGTTTTGTTTTTGTTTTTGTTTTTTTTTTCATTTTTGGGTCATCGTTATTCAAGTACATTTATAGATATTAAGGAGGTAAACAAATAAGTTAGAAGGGAATGCTTTTATAAAAGGCAAAACTTAAAACATGCATTCCAAATACGGAGATTATAGGACACATCAAATCTTGCTAAAGATGAATGAAAATATCCTTTGTGGATCACCCCAGCAGGCATCAGAAAATCTTGAAGACTTTTCCTCTTTTGCCATGTTCCTTATTTCCTTGCCTCCTGTTCTGAGCCGGCAGCGCCTCCAGCATGGAAGCTTGGCTTAGGGGGGTTTGTCCAGCAGGGGAGAGGTCTGAGCAATGGAGGCTGCCCCTGTCCTGAATTCACTGTCAGCCATCTCCCACTTCAGAACCAGGACCAAGATATGAGGATCATTTTTGCGGCCAGTAGATCAACTTGGGACAGAACGTGCATACACACATAGACTTCCAAAATGAGGCATACTGACTTTTTATGACCCTGGAAAGAACTCAAATTCCCAAATATTAATCAGATGATGATTAGAGTCCTCCATGGAAATCAAAACAATTTTCAAAGACCAGCAGACACTTCTACGGGCTCTTTGAAGAGAACAGAATTCTCAATGATATCTTTGGAAGTAATTTTGAAAAAAACTGCCAAAATTTTAGTTCTCTTAAGGCAAGTAACCCAAGAAACAATGAAGCCTACATAGTTAGAAAAGAGATGTTTTAAGCAAGTTGTGTTTAAAAAATAATCAATTTTTTTCTGACTAATGCTATGCATAAAATTAAAGTCCTTGATCCAAAGCTCAGTAAGCATAACATAAATGAAGTGTTTAATGTTTTGATTAAAAGCAAATTTATAATAGGAGCACTTTCTAAATGAATTCCTTGTTTTAAGTGTAACATTGTTAGAAACATTGAAATAATGTTATTAATAATGCTTTTGAATCAAATTATCATAGATCTCAGAATTATATCTCTAATATGAAGAAAATATAAAAAGAGGAAGTTAAAAGTAAAAGATAATTTTTAAAAATTGGAATGAATAGCACATTAAATAATGAAAACTTGGATAATTCATGTCCTCAAAGACCCAGAGTTTTTAAGTTTTTAAAAAAGTATATGTAATGGCAGTGGGGCTGCATGTTTAAATTGTATGATTAAGAACATAGATTTTAGCAATAGTAAAGAAATCTGTAATAGAACTAACTTAATGGATAACTTTTCATCTGTTATAAAGTATAATTTTAATGTAAGAGGAGGAAATTTCAGAGTTAATACTAACAAAATGTTCTACAAAATACTATGCGGTAGACTCTGAAAGTATTATTGGTCAAGGGGCCATTTCAGATCTTGCCAAAATATTTTAATCTGCAAATGTAGGAACTAGAAAATTTGTAATAAAAGTAGAGGAATGAAGTAATAGTCACATATTAAGAAAATAAATTTTGATAAATTGGAAGAAAACTGTCTTTTTATTCCCAGAGGTTAAATAAATTATGAGTGAATTTGTTTGGCAACATCTAGAAGAAAATAAAGGAATATCTACCTACCTCTAAGAATATGAGAGAAAAAATTGGGGTCCAGATGAGTCTCTGAATTTGAGTATTACAAAAAAGGAAAGAATGGGATATGAACAGAGAATTGGAAATACATAAAATGATAAAATCAATAATTCTGTCTACATTGACTAAGTACCTTTAATAATTTCCTTTTCATCCATGAATGCATCACTGGATCCCCATAAAAAGTGCTCTGTGTCTACATTCTAGAGACTCAAGGAACTGCTTTCAAGCCCACTGCTACCCGTTCATTAGTACCTTCTCGCATTTCTCAATCCCTAGTTTCATTTTTGAATTTGGTCTTTCCAACTTCCCTTGTCTCTACTAGTCAAGCTCAGAGCCAGCAGTGTCTTAACACTGAAACCTGGCTGGTGGCTGCTTGTCCAACAGAACTCAGATCTCTTGTAATTGCTAAAATCTTACAAATCTCGTCATGTGTAGTAAAGCTGCTGGAGTAGTGTTTGCTAAGAGGCCCTTCCTATCTATCCTCTCCTCACTGAAGTGCTCCAGAAAATATTCCCTTGCATTTCCTGACATTACCTACATCCAGGTTAGCAGAGAATGGCATCAGTTATTACTTGAGTGTGGGCAGGTTAACTATAGTCTTTGACCTTCACATTGCACTTTTCAGTCATGCATGACATTTTGGTAGGTCCGAGACCTGGTCTTCACAAAGGAAGGAGCCACTGTCATTGTTTGATATGTCTTTGGTTCAGTCTGTTGCTTGCTGCTCTATTGTTGTGTAGGGGTGAAAGAACCCTCTCTCCTGCCTCTTGAGATTTGGTATTTGAGTCTGAGAAATAAACGGACAATAGAATGATTAACAGGAGAAAAAGCACACAAATTTATTTATGTGCATGGGGGCATCACAGGAAGGTGAGTACCCAAACTCAATGAAATCTAGACGCTTACATATCCTTTCATAGGGGAGAGAGAAATGGGGGCATAGGCGATGTTAGAAATGATTTTTGGAGAGGTGAATGGGCCTACAGAACAATGTTCTTCTGGGCTCTAGGTATAGCATTTGATTTTTGGTCTCTTCCTCTGTGATATGAGCTTGATCTTCCTTGGTTAATGAAATTTCAGTAAGAGGACTGAAGGCAGTTGTGTTCCTCTTTGGTGGATCTAGTCTTTAGGTAGATGAAGAAACTTCAGAGACAAGAGTCTCCCTGTGCTTTGGGAGAGACAGAGGGGTGAGAGACAGGGAGCGGGAGAAGGTCAGAGAGAGACCTTGGTTCTGAGTTTGCTTCTTTAGTTCAAAATACTCAACATGTCAAAGCACCATGTTTTGGGGTATTCCTTTCTGAGCTCCAACGGTTGCTAAAACACTTGGCCAAACCGAACGGCCTGAATCTAAATTCTTTTCCCTATTTCTTGGTTGATATTGGCATCATTTGGCAAGGTACTGCCAAAGTAACAGGTTTAGTTCAGTATCCCAAAGGGGAAACTTTTATTGAATAAAGGTTTCTCTGATTGCAGACTAATTTCTTTAGGCTAATTACCAGCTCATAACTCTATTGGGTCTTAAACTTATCTATAATCTCTAACATGATTCATTGACTGCATCTTTAGAGAGTTCAGGAATAAGTCTATGTCATTCACAGAGCGTCACCTTGGAATACTTGCCTGGAGGAGTTCAATACCAGCTTTCCAGATTCCTTGTTGCATTCTAGAGCCAGGGTTTGTAAGATAGATTTAATAAAACTGAACCTAATCCATAGCCCAGAGGTAATTTTTGGTGACAGAGAATGAATTAAACAGAACATCTATTCTGACACAATTGGCACATCATTGGAGGAACAGGTTTAGGATCTGAGTCAATCTATTTGAGCAGCCAGATTTCCTTGAAAGCTGCCAGAGACCAACCTACTAATGTTATTAAATGATTTTGGAAGTTGAACTATACACATGTGGCCACAGGATATGCCAATCAACATGTAGTTTGGACTTTGCCAGGGGTGGAAGTTCTGTGAAAGTGGATTATTATTGCTCAAGGGTAGAAGGATACCATAGAAGATTTAGTCTTGACCTCAGAGAATTTACCATATTGTTGGAGAGAACTTATAGCACTCTAGAAATCATAAAAATGGTCAAAGAATATATGATAAATGTCAAATGAATGCAAGGAAAGAACATGCCACACATGTTCTGAAAATCAAGAGATCAGGTGAGAGGGACTGGGGAAGGCCTCACAGAACAGATGAGATTTTGATTTGATCCGGAATGGTGGGAGGGATTTGGTAGGCAGAGGAATATAGGGGGTCCTGCTGGCAAAAGAGGAAGGTCTTTTGGAAGAAGGTGAGAGGATGTAGAAAGAAAGGCAAAGAACTAAGGATTAAGCTGGAGAACTTGCCAACCCCAAAGCAGATTTACTGCTACAAACCTACATGGGATACCAAGTGGCAGAAATGCTCTCGTGTTAGTTGCTACCTGGCCGTAGCACCATGGGAATTAGACCCAATGAATCTTAATTGAACAACTCTTGCAGTTGTTTATTCTAGATCCTTTCCAAGTATCAAGATATTAGTGTTATTTCTCTGCAAGGTCCTGGGCGTCCCTGGATAGTAAAGCCTGTGCCGGCACCGTGTTCCTTGTCTCATGATTGAGAAGTAGACTCTTGGCTGGATTGAACTGCTGCCCTTGGTACGGGAGTGTGACCACCTTGAGGAGGCCATGTCCAGTGTTCTATTATTGCTTTGGGAAAGATAATGATTCTGGTATCTTTAAAATGGAGTGGTGGTAAGCATGACAGAACTATTACACAGTCAAGGAAGGAACATTGACATAAGTTATAATAAGTACAATGAGTTAAACCTTTAATTCACTCCAGTTACCTTCACTTAGATTTCCTTACGCAGTGGCCACAGGTGTGAGTGAACCACTGCAAGTATGAAGGAAGTTTCTGCACCCCTTAGAGGATTCAGATTCTCATGAACCCACCATTTCTTCCTCCTTGATGTGAGAAATTCCCTCTCCTTTGTCCTCTGATCTTAGTTCATGATGGTGTCACACACATGCTCTGTCATCACAGAGCCTCTCATGTGTATTTGAGGGATAATAAGATGTTATTTTCTTCTCTTAGGGGCCACCTTTGTCTTTCTGTAGAATAGTCACTTATCTTTAGATAGTTGCTGATTATTCTTTCAGGAAGTCCTGGAAGTCTTGCTGAGTTAGTTTATTTTTCAGGTCACTATTAGATCAGCTCCATCACATTTGCACAGCACCCACAGTCACAACTCTCCAGACACAAGATTATTGTGCATGGTGCCTTTAATGACCTGGTCTGCTATTTACCATTGCCTTAGCTTAAGTGAGACATCAGATTGCTCTACAACAGTGGCAGTTCCTCAACTCTTCATAGTGTAGCTATCTTGATAGAGTTTTTGGAATCAGTGAGTGTATCATAAAGTGGCGAGGCTTTCTCATTCTTGCATGGTTACTGACCCTTGTCTAACTTCCCTAAGAATAACGTCTAAAGTCCATTTTTTGACATCTTGACAGATTCTCCCACTGCACTGTAGATTTTTACAAGAAGATGTCAATTTTATGTCCAGGCTAAAGCTCAAATTACTCTAGCTATCAGTCATTCTCCCAGGAGGGCAGGCAGAGCCAGAAACAACAGAAGAGAGTGAGTAGGTTGAGATTTAGCCAACAATTGATCAAATGGCAACTATTATCTTAGTTAATAGCATAGCAAAACACCCTTTCATTGCCCTGATGGAACATAAATTAATAAACGATAATAAGACTTCAAGACAAATATTTTAATTTTAGATGGGCATAAAGAACAGAAATGAGGATGTATATTGACATGTCCCTGATGTGTGTGTATGTGTGTGTGTGTGGTGTGTGTGGGCTGCGAAGAAAATGTAGTGTATCATTTTAACCCTGAACCTCTTGATGAAATGTGCTGCGTTAATATACATACATTATTATTTACGACATTTCTCCTTTTATTCAGAAAGGAAGTAGCAGTTTTCTTCATAACCCACTAACTCTTCCAGCATGAGTTTTTCCCTAGGTTATAGAGCTTTTACTTGTAACCCTAGGACTTTAAGTAAATGGACTTCTAAATTGGAAAGAAAATTTTCACTTCACTTTTCAATTTATTCTCACTGAGCTTCATTTACTTCTGTTTTCTGTGTAATTTGCAAGAACCAAAATTGGGAAATGTATTATCAATTCAAGGCCACTAAAACATCATTTAATAAACAGATGTTTCGTTCTTTTAATAGGCTTATTCTAACCCTGGAGCACCAGAAACTCTAGGTCAAATCAACAAGTCCCTAGGAAGGCACTGTAGAGGGATTTGTAGGGCAAATGAGATATATGAGCTGTAATTTCCATCCTTGAGTTGTTACCTGCTTCATGGTATTTTTTTCTAGTCCATTTTCCAGCATTGCTATTGCGAAGCATCATCAGCTCACATCCCTACAGTCAGGCCAGAGAGGTGGATCCAGACTAGGACAGCCTATAAAAAGATGCTTTTGTCCATATCATGTAATGTAAAGAACATATATGTTAATATTGGCTCAAATCCTTCATGTACCCAGAATTTCCAGCTTTTTATCTGAATAAATTGAGATCTTCACGGTTGTTTAGGGAGGAAAAGAAATGAGCAATGGGCATACTCTTTCTTGTCCTTCTTAGAGAACTCCTACTCACTCCCCCAGGAAAAATATACTTTGACTTTCCAAGGAGAGCTGGATTTATTTCTTCTTCCCTACCCCCAGCACCTGGCACACAACTCCCGTGTAACATTAAGCCTATTAAAATTATTTGTTTGCTTGCTAATTTCCCCCAAATCTGAGTCCTGGTAGGACAGGGACTGTTTTCTGTTCTTTTTAAAACCTCCAGTCCATAACACAGTGCCTGATGCTTGGTTATTGGTGAAATGGATGACTGAAAGGCTCAATGAACAGGTAGACTGAAGGTGTGTTTATAAGGATCCTCAGGATTCAATTTGTAAATAATTAAGTTCTTAAAACAGGGCCAGGTCATCCCAGAGAAGCACTTTTGGCTCCAAACCAAAAAGGCACTAGAAAACCCGCCCAGATCAGATCGACCACCCGAGGCAGCCATGAAGCTTAGTGGCACCTGAGTGACATTGAACAAGGACTGATGCCATACCTCATTCTAGGATATCAACAGCCTAAGGGATCTTTGGTCTGCTAACAATTTCTGCTGTTAGTGAGGTGAACTCCTGGACCCTCCACACAGTAGAAACTCTGCCTTGTGCATCGAATGTGTTTTCTGATACTCAAACATCCCTTTGGAGACTTACCCCTAAAACAGTCACTGAGCATCCACTGTGGTCCATTAATGTGCCTGGAAATATGAGAGATACAGGTCCAATGCCATAGAGCCATCCAAAAGGGCCTATATCAGGGAGTTTCCAAAAGTACCAATCTTCCAGAGTGTTTTAAGAATTTGCTAATGACTTTAATAAACAGGAAAAAGAAAGAAAAGGCCATGATTCATAGCATATGGTAAATAAATTTCACCATGGTATGCTGAGCTGTTTCTTTCTGATGCGCTCTGCCTGAGTGTTATGTCATTCCTCATCCTCTAACCAACTCTTGAGGTTGCAATGCTGCCAATACGGAATCGGCACTGCTTCTGAGATAGACGGCCCAGTGGTTGGCAAAGACATGACTCAGTCAAGGGTCTTCCTCAAAATTCAGAGGGAAAATTGTAACTATATGTAGGAATCACATCTCAAACTCCTTTCTGCATAGGTATACCTCTCTCCTATGCACTGCTTACATCTCCTAAGCTTTTTGCAAAGCTTCTCTTTTCAAGGGGTTGTATTAAATAAGTACAGATGAAACCATTTATGTAGTAACAACTAAAAAACAGACAAATTAAAAAAAAAAACAGCCAGCAGAGATGCCAGCGTTAGGTAAAGGCATTTTACTAGACAGTTGGGATCATATTTACTTAAGCGAAGGGGAGATTACAATAACTTAATAGGCTCAAAGATCCACCACAGTAGGTTGGGTCTAGTCTGAAGTCTTGCTATTAAATGAAAAACTGAATTTCAATGTTTAGCCTTATTAGAAAATGACCTTAGTTTTTCCTCACAAGAGTGAAAGAGACATCCTTAACATTTTTGTTTGTGTGGAAAGAAACATTAATCTTTATGTCCATGTAGGTATTTTTACAATGGTACTCGTCTATTCAAGTCTTTTTTCTGAAGACTGTTTATGCTGAAATGGGCATCTGCTCAGCTCACCCAATTCAAAACAATAATTTGCATAATCCGTATTTGCATAGCAGCAAGTGGGTGGAGTTTAGGCAAGTGCACAGATGAACATAAAAATCAAATATGGGCAGGAGGAAACTCAATTTCATTATAAAAAAACCATGTTTGTTTAAACATAAAAAAGCTGTGTAAACAATCCAAATGTGTTTACCATAGTTTAGCCTACAAGGCTCCCATTTTGTTCTCATCCTTTTAGCAGCTCAGTGGAATGAATGCAAATAAACCTGTGCTACTCACAAGAGATTTCAATTCAAAATTTATTCTTAGAAAAATATAAGAAATAGGATGGAAAATCCATGAACAGGATGATGTACACTGTCCAGAAAAAAAAAGTTAAAAACAATGATTATTAGAAGTCATAATTAGAGATTTTTTGAGTATTATTCAAGCAGTCAAATAAATGAAAGAATATAAGCAAAAATAGAAAAACCTTGTATACAGCAAATATGTCAAGAATTTAGAGGTGGAAGCAAGTAAGACTAGGAGTGAAAAGGATATGGATGGAATGTAGAGTTAGCAAGAATACTTTAGGGAGACAATATCCCTATAACAAAGAAAAGGAAAGAGAAAGAACTTGAAAGGAATTTTAACTTAAAAAAAGTTTTGGCACAAATAGAGTATTCCTCTTGGTTGGGTCTAAATATACATACACTAGGCCCAAGGAAGTTCGGAGTCTAACAGTAGAAATACAGCTAGTATTTTGTGGACCTGAATCTTACCAAGTGCATTATCATCTGTGGTCAGCAAATGAGACCATAATGTTAGGTCTATCATAACACAAACTGTGTATTAATGGAGCCATTAATCACCATCAAAACTGTATTAGGAGTGAAGATAGCCAAAGAGAGCTTAACTGACAGCAAGTGGCCATAAACCTGTCCAAAAACTAATTTGATTACCATCATATCAGCATCTGTGCCACTTATGAGGGTTCAATTTTTGATGAAATTAAGTAGACAAGTCATTCATGCGTATAATAGACATCTAAATCATGGTAAACATGTTGCTGGCAAGAGAAGTAGTTAAAGAAGGTGCGGGATTGTTTTGGTGTCTGGTTATAGAACCAACTCAATGGAAAGCGTCTTTTGCACAACAGTTGGGTACAAAATGCCATCAAAGAAGCTTTGGACGAAGCCAAATGCCAAGTGAGGAATAGATAGATTCAAAGTCAGCTGGTGAGATTCAGGGGATGTTGGTTGTTTACAAGAAGGAATGTTTTGCCAGGATAAACTCTCACTCTTTATGGGTCATAAATGTTCCCAGCAAACAATCTGTTTCATTTGGAGACAGTTGAATCTGTTAGGTTTTAGTCCTGACAGACGGAATTGTGGGATGTCATAGTTAATGACAGACTAAAGAGAGAGTCTAGAATGTGTATACTAAATAAGGGAAGGAATGGACTTGGTTACAAAGAATGAGTATGTTTCACCCACTTCCCTGTTTTTTTCAGCTAAGTATTTTAAAAGAATCTGGAATTCCTTATCCAATTTGTGCTTATCTGATTTTATCTTAGAACGAACATGACTTTATATTCTGCATATTTTTAAATGTTTAGTAAAAGGACATCCCTTTCCAAAGATTCCAAATTATTCAAATGACTAGGGGATTGATACTACTCTCTGACCTGGTATTTAAAATATACATATATTCCAGCATTTAATTTACAGAGAAAAGGATTTTTTAAAAATATATTTTATGCATAGAAATAGCAGGCACATTTGAATATAACAAAGAGCAGTTTATTTTAGGCACATGAAATAAAAAATGATCACACAGGTTCCTGCAGCATGTGAAAATAGACCCCGAGATCATAAATGTAACTCCTGCTTGCTCAATGATCTTGTCCTTGAGACAAAGCCATATCTCTGTGTCCACATCTAGTTGTTTATATTTCCATACATATGTGTGAAAGCTTTGAGGAGAGTAAACAAACTTGAGGAACAGAAAAATTTTTCTTTTAATTCCAAGAGCGAGAGCACTTCCCCCATGAGCATCTCAGGGAAAAAACTGCAAGAGTGACACTTGTCTCCAGCACCTCCTGAAACATTATGCTGCTAATACCAAACACCTCCGTGCTGCTGAGAGGAAGCCTCGAGCCACAGGAAGCTGCCTGCCGTTCACAAGCTGATGCCTTGTAAGCCTCCACGTCTTACCTAAGTTTGCAGATGGGCCGTTTCCCAGGTGGGCCTGGCCAAACACTCCTCATTAATCATGGCTTAAACCTCTCTCAGTGGAGAGACCTCAGGTTAGACATCATTTGGAAACAAATTGGGTGAAAAATAGCTCTGACAATAAGGAGCCCACACGGAATTCCCCTGTGAGAGCTTCAGCAGTGTGAAAACAGGCTCTTCCAAGACACTAAATGATCTGTCAGTTAGTGAATGACATTATAATCCAGTTTTGTGTCATATGCAGCTTTCAGCAGTTGCTGCGAGCTCTAGCCTTTTGCTGTTGTTGTGTTTCCAACTCTCTGGGCTCACTTAATTTACAAAGAGGGTTTGGACGTAGAACTGAAAAGATATGCATGCGTGCGTGTGTGTGTGTGTGTGTGTGTGTGTGTGTGTGTGTGTATTACATATCACAAAAGCACACATACACAGGCGCACAATGGCAAACAAAGTACCTGGCCATATGCTGCCTCGCTAAAAACGATACTTGCTCAAATACCCTGGTGGAACCAGAAAAATCACAAGTGTATAAGCCCTAGACTGAATGATCTTGTATGATATAAAAAACAAAACAAAGCAAAAACCTGGAATCCTGACAGCACGATTTATCCTCTGGGTGGGAAAAACTCAGCTAATTTTCTTCAAATGCCTTCCAAGCTTAAGAGCCTTGGGATAAATTTACTCTTCCTAAGCTACTTTTCTTAAAAGTAACTGTATGTTTGCCTTAAAGTGACAGATGGCTTTTCCACCACATTTTAGCCATTATTTATACTAACAGATTGCATCTGAATTGACTATAAACCAATGTATTTTGTCTTCCATCTATTATAATTCTCATCTTAGGTTGACCTGGTGGGAGAAAAATAGAAGACAAATGCCCACCATGTACTCTTGGTACCAGGGGTACCAGGATTCCATTTATAAAAAGAATATTTCCAGGGGCACAAACCTCGATCACTCTCGTGTCCCAAGTAAGCCCAGGAAGGCAGTATCTCTTCTTCTGAAAAGGGGCAGGGACATGTGGCCTGGGAGAGGCCACAGGGCCTTTGTTTGAGGGGCCCTGGCCCTGGGGTTAGAGATCCCTCCATTTTCTTAACCGCCTTGACTTTCAGAGAATGTGCGTGAAGGATGGTTTCTGACTTACTCCTTTGAGGAGGGCTTAGCATGATAGATTTTAGTAATTTGGCATTTAGAAATTAGAGCAATCTTTATGCTTATTTTCAGTGTCAGAACATACATCAACAATGTCAATCACTGAATGAGGATTCACTTTGGGCTGAGCAGCACATACCAGAGGAACAGAGGCGGGTGCGCTGCAGGACACAGGGATGGCAGGCCTGAGTCTGCGGCTGGGCAGAGCACCACCACTTCGTAGCATAAGACAAGCTTAAGCAGGACATTAATAGGGTCTCTTGCTTTGGATGAGTTGAAAAATCACACAACTCTTTATTTTTAAATTCTGCCTAACTATTGCGCTTGTCACCATGGACTTAGGGGTTTCTTTTCTCATATACCCTTTCCTTCTCTCATGTTTCCATTTGGTGGTTTTTGTCCAGCCTGCATCTCTTCCGTGCACTCCGGGCTCTAGTTGTATAGCTCCAGTCACCTATCGGATAGCTCCTGTCACATAAGCATTTCCAATTTAAATTATGTCCAGCATAAAATTCATTATTCTTCTTCCCCATCACAGTAAATGACACTATCATATGCCCAGTTGTTTAAGCTAAATAACTAGGAACTATCCTGTATTCCTCCCATTCCTTAACCCTTCAACAGGCAGCCATGGCTGTTGGCAGCTATGTTTGTTCCCCATCCCAAATGCTCCTGGGATCTCTCCACTTCCTTTTGCAGTAGGTGGAAAGGAGAGGATCTTAGTGAACAATGATAACACCAGCAGTTGATTGCCCCCTACCAGTTTTAACACTCTGTAAATCCCTTGAAATTTATGCACACCCCAGGGAACAAGGAGAGCTTAAAACCTCAGTGAACTGAGATAAATCTCTGCTACCCAGCAGAGATGTAGACTCATAATAAAAATTAAGTCGAATTATAAAAAATACAGTTATATCCTTGCATATCTGAACTTGTGGAATGGGGTTGTATTTACTACAAGAGCAGCTCTGGTGGCAGGAGGGAGGAATGCTTCCACGCCATGCTGGGGCATGAGGTGCAGCTGGGAAATCAAGAGGGCAGGTGAAAAAGGAGCTCATAGTTATTGAACAGTAGGCACTGTACTAGACTTTATGGCCATTCTCTTACTTAATTTTTACAGTGTCACCATGAAGTCAGTGCTACTCATTCTTGTTTTACCAATGAGGAAACTGAGGAAGCTTAAGCAACCTGCTTAAAGTTTTATTCATTCATTCTCTTATTAGTCTATCCACAAGAATTGATCAAGTGTCTAGTCTCTGCTGGGTGATTCTATCAAGCACTGGGGATAGAGAGGTGAACAAAGCTGACCAAGGCTCTGCCCCAGATAACATATTCCAAAGGCAGGAGCCAGCCAATGTAGCTTATAAATAAACATACATATGAAGTAATTTCAAGATAGCAAATGCTGTGCAGAAAGCCAACGAGATCGCCGGGAATGAGATGAAGGGGTGTGGGTACTTTCCTCAGGTGGTTAGGGAAGGCCTCATTGAGGAGATATGAGAATGGTAAGTAAAAGGCAATTGTGTGACAATCATAGGGTATAGTGTCCCAAGCAAAGGGAAGAGCAGATGCAAAGGCCCTGAGGTAGCAACAAGGGTAGCATATTTAAGGGACCTAAAAAAGACTGGCATGACTGAAGCCCCATGGATAATGGAGAGTGTGGTGGAAGATGAAGTCAGAGGTGGAAAATATATTATAGTCATCATCTATATCAGAACCTACAGACATAAGTAAAATTTTTTAATGGTATTGAATAATAGGGACTTATTTGGTAAGTTTTCTCTTAATGGAAAGGTTTTTTTTTTTCCCCTCCATTATTTACTTTCACAAATAATGGTTGAATTCTCTTATTCCAGCTGCCTTATAAGGTCAGGGGAACTGAGAGATTAACCTTAAGCAAACCAGTTTTGCTATATTTAGATTTAATAATAGGCTTGGAGGCAAAGAAGGTTATGAACACTGGTTGCAATCAGAACTTTCAAAGATAATTACTTTTGTTTTTCTCCGTCTGCAACAGCAGAGAAAGTTGGATTTCTCCATTTAAGCTTCCTTCTTCTTGAGAGCACATTTTCCTTCTACTTCTGGTTTTCTCCAAAGACAAGAAGAAGCCATAATGTTGAATAAACAAGAGTCCATAAAGTTGTACAAATCTGAGCAAGACATCAAGGCTGAAATGAAACCAGAATTTGAAATTAAGTGACTTGTGGGTTGTTGCATAGTTCCAAGCTAAATTTCCAAGGAAATGACATTGAGTGTATAGAGATTTACTCTTCTTGTTTCCACTGTCTAAAGAAACACACGTGCAGAAGAAAATTGGAAAAGAATTCTAATTTAGATGTATTTTTAAAATTAAAATAACAGAATTCTACATTACTCTTGTGAACTCCTAGGCTCTTAAAAATCTTTTCATATTTTAATATTATAAACTTGCTCATGGAATTTTTATATGAAATTATAGATTGACAGGATTCTGGGTTCTACAAATTTTCTGAAACACCTGAATTAAATTTAAATCTCAAAGTCTATATGCCAACCCAAAAATTGATCCTTCTTTTTTAAAAAACAATTTTCTATCGACTCTATCACCTATCACTAGTGAATGGGAATTCATCATACCACGATGCTGGGGTAGCTTGTTATCCTATACCATGAAGTGGTTGAGTGGAATGGGGAAGAAAAGACAAAAAAAAAAAACAACAACAACAAGAAATTTCACCTCCATGAAGAGTGGAACAGTAGATACCCTTTGGCTGGGTCTGGATTTTTAAATTAAATAAAGTCATTGGGATGATGAGGTTATGTTCCCGAGCTTTCCATTACCCCCTAAATTCTGAACTTCGCTTAGATTCCTGGGTTAGAAGGAAATACTGATACACAAACAATCAACTGTTTAAATTAAGTAGAATGAAAGAGGGGCTTCAAAGAATTGTAAACCATCTGCTGGGGAAGTCCCATGAGGGCATGGATGTAGATAGAGAGTGTGGCAGGGCTTCACAGAGGCTATGGCCAGTGGAAAAGAAAAAGTCAAGCCAGAGCTCAAGAAGAATGATGTCAAGCTAAAAATAGGTGGCTTAATTTATTTTTAAAATATATATGGACTGAGCATTTGCTATGGTTTCTGGGAATACCATAATGAAGCAAACAATCTCCACCCTCAGGAAACTTTTAGTCAAGAACAGACAATGAAGGCTGCCAGCCCAGGTGATATCTCAGGGTGACAGCATGAGTCAAGGTGGCTTAGCTGACTCCCACTGGCTGGCATTTGTTCCTCAACCTCTGTTCTAAAGGGTCATCTGTTATTTCTGATGGATTCTCTATTGGTTTTGATTTACAGGAATAACAATGCTGATGAAACTGATGTACAATTGGGGTGCTCTCCCACCACACCAATATTGGTACCTCGATTATGTCCTCATGGAGTATGGGAAACAGTCAGAAGTCTTTCCTGTCACTATTTCAGGCCTCCTCTGGAAAGCCTGATACATGATTTGGCTTTATGTAATAAAGTACTAATATTATGCCATGGAAATGACAGCAGGAATTCCTCCTGTAAGAATGGATCTTCTGCAAGGAACACATAACACAGCAGAGGCACGATTCAAGCCCCAGCCAGTAAGTGAAAGACATCACAGTCTTAGGGATATTCAGACAAGGGGGCTAGATATTTCTCACAGCACAAATATGCACAAAATTCTGTCACCACTCTGGCAATACTCATTTAGTGGCAAATATGGCCATTGGTGACTTATGTCTCCCTTTGCTGCAGACAGTCTCATCTAGGAAAATTCAACTGTATAGCAGGGCTGTGAAGCTAGGAATATTTGGGGCTGGATCTCCAAAATCCATTTTATTCCATGCCCTATTCCTTATGAAAGCCAGCTCAATTCTTTCTCTCCAGAGGATTGGCTCGGAGAGGAGAGGACTCCCCAGTGCCCCGGATGGTTCATCCTTGGGAAAGGGCATCAAAGAAAAGCTCCACTTCTTATCACCTAACAATGAAAAATAAAGGAATCTTTGCAATGAAAAAAACAACCTCACACAACAATCCAAACCACCAGTTTGCTAGGACCATGCTATTCTCTGAAAAAGTTGTCAGAATCTCAGGAAGGAGAGAGATTCCAAGGAGGCATCGAGCCAACGTAATTAACAGAGCTTACATGGCAGATCGCCTTTGGATTTCCAGTCATGAACAGAGGGGCTGGGGAAGCAGGACGGATCCAGAAATCATCCCATCTCAATATGTTTGCACCTTGATACCCGTCCCTGGAGGACTCGGGGCTGCCGCCAGCCCTCACTCATCACACAGAATTAGTGGGTCTGCGAGTGCCTATGGCATGGCAGCTCCGCACAGCAGTCACCGAGCAAGAAGATTTATTGCTCTATTTGACAGTCTGTTATTCACTAACTGAGCATGACACATCTGGGATTTGGAACCATCAACTTGACATCTAACAGGAGAACAAACCTTTGGGAGGAGGACGGAAGGGGGGAGAGAGCAGGGGAAAGCGGCCGTTTTCAGAATAGATTTCCCATTTCCCTGCTGACTCCGATTGTTGGTCCAGGCTGGAGGTCATCACCAGATGGAAGGGAAGAGGCAGATGCAGAGTGCCTTGGTCTGGTGTGAGAAAATGAAGCTTCAGATATATTTCACTGCAAAGAAAGAAACTTGGGTCCTTGTAGGAGATGCACATCTTTCCTAGTAACATTGGGCAGGTTTTCGTTCTTCTTGTCTTGTAGGAGTGCATGTTCCATGAGGAACACCAGAGAGCTCCCCGCCATGTCTCCCTCCCTTTCCAGCTGAAGCAGAGCCTAGTGACTGAAGGGGAATAAGGACATTCCTGCTTGAAGCCACTCTCTCAGCCATAGGGCCCCAGCTGGCAGCATGGCCTCTCATCCCTTTTCCAGGCCTGGGACCTGCCCGACCAGCTGGGTGAGCTGAGGTTGGGCCCAGGCACCACCATCTTCCTCTGCTTAGCCCCCTTGCATCAAAAAAAGATTTTTAAAGACAAACATCTTTTCTTGGCCAATATTTAAGCCAAGGTTCTGTCCACAAAATTATTGCAGGCTCCACCTTTGCCATGAAAAAGAGAGTGGTGCTCACTAACGATCAGAAAGATAATTTATTTAATCTTCATGGATCCACTGGGAGCCATGGCTCAGAGGCCCATGAATAAAAATGGCAAGTTTGCTCAGAGCATTCAAGGCAGTTAAGACAATTTGTTTAGCCTGCTGCTAAGTGCTCCAAGGACTTATCTATTCTGGCTAAAAATTGCATGCAGTCAGTGCAAGTGCACACACACATCCATTAAAAATATCTAATCTCTATGCTTATATCCTAGTAAGTAAATACAAGATTAAATAAAAATTTTAATGCCTAATTTATGACTTTTTTGGTTCTTGTATGTTACTCCTTTATAATACGTGTATTCCTTCTCCATTTATTTCCTCTTTCTGTTTCTGTCTCTCTGCCTCTCCTCTCCTCACCTCTTCCATCTCCTCTCCCCCATCCCTCCCTGGTTCTCCCCTTTTGTCTCAGCAAGGAGAGGAGATGAACAAGGCAGCGGGACCACAAGCAGGGCCTCCAGTTCAGATTTCCTCCTAATCCCTATTGCAAAACTCTGCAAAATAAAGAAATAGCACCAGCAATGATGAAGGAGAAGTGAGTTACCAGGAAGAATTGCTCTATTTTACTCTAAACATTTCAAAGTTGAATTGTAGCTTAACTTTGATCTTCCTGAAAAGGACATAGTCTTTTTAAAAACAGACCAATCGAACCCTCTTTGTGATCATTTACTGATTTGACAGAAGTATTGAAAAGATTGCAAGCATATTCATTAATACGTAAACTTCTAGATGTTATATATGGATGGAGAAAGTTTAAAACAATTTAACCAAATTAAGAACAGGAAAAGTTGGGAGTGCAGAAAAAAAAAAAATCAGAAGTTTTCCCACCAGGAACTGAGAGTGAATGGGAACGAGTTGGCAATTGTCAGAAGAAAAATACTGAAACCACCTGCTTGGAACAAGTCATGGAGCAATGCTGAGTGACACAGAGGCCTGGAGGTTCCTGGCATCTGAAAATCTCTCATTTCCTCCCTTTCCTCTCCTGTGGTTGAGGTTATATAATAATATAGATATCCTGAATGTGACATGGGGACTTATAAGACTTTGCCTTCATTGGTAATTGTATTTCCTCCATTAATTAAACTCTGCTCAGTGCTCTTATGTCAGAGTGATTGCCAGGGAGGAAATCCAAGGAGTTTCTGCTTAACATAGGACGTGTTTGTGGCAGTGCTGACAAGGGCTACCGTATGAAGCTGGTGGCCCAGTGCAAGTCTTCTGGCTTAGGTCCTTACAGAAGTTTCATGGAGTAAGTGTTCCTCATCCTTCCCAGGGTACAGGTCAGCCTAGGTCAGGGTGCTGGACCAGGCTTGCCACCTTTGGGGTCAGGTAGGCATGGGCGTCCATGGGTATTCCAAGTCATGTTTTACAGCTCAAAGTCTACCACCAGGGGATCCCGTGTCAGCAAGACTCCAAGCAGGCAGGGACTATGGGAGCCAGCACAGCTTCCGCAAGAGCTCCTCAGTCTCCTGACTCACTGAGGCTTTTATCCTCACTGGTTGGGAGCCACTGTGTTACTCTGAGCCTCAGGAAGCTTTGCTAATTATGCAATCCTGTGTATCCCGAGAGTTAGGATATTTCTCTAAATACTCAGAAGTGTCACACAAGGAAGCAGGCTTCTGTTGTCCCCACTAGTACCTACAGTGGGGTAGCTCATCCCGCCCACACAGTAGTGCCCCCTTCACACGAGGACATAGAGAAGTATGGCCTGGGACCAACAGTATGAGCCCGTCCCCCTGGGAGATGGTTATCACATCCTTCCTGCCTCTGCCCTGGTCAAAGTCCCTATATTCACGCTCAGTTCTACTCATGTCTATTTGCTCACTAATGCTGCCATAACAAGATACCGCAGACTGGTGGTTTAAACCAGGGCTCCCCAACCTATGGGGAGTTGTATAATTATCTTATTATATATTACAATGTAATAATAATAGAAATAAAGTGCACAATAAATATAATGCCCTTGAATCATCCCGAAATCATCTCCCCCATCCCTGGTCAGTGGAAAAATTGTCTTCCACGAAAACAGTCCCTGGGGCTAAAAAGGTTGGAGACCACCGGTTTACACAACGGAAATTTATTCTCTCATAGTTCTGGACCTTAGAAGTCCAAGATCAAGGTGTCAGCAGGTTTGATTTCTTCTGAGGACCCTGTCCTTGGCTTGCAGACGGCCGCCTTCTGGCTGTGTCCTCCTCCTCGCAGTCAGCCCTCTGTCTGGTCTTGATCTCCTCTTCTCAGAAGGACACACGTCATATCGGATGAGGGCCCACCCTAATGACCTCATTTTAACTTAGTAACTGTCTTATAAGCCCTATCTCCAAATATATAGAGGTACAGGGGGTCCGGGCATCAACATGAACTTTGGGGTGACACAATTTAGCCCCTAACGTGATGCCTGCTCACTCGGACTGGCAGCACTTCTGCTTCTGCTATGCTAGCCGGACAGACCCGCAGCTTAAACATGAGCTCTGCCACGTCAGATAGCTCTTGATTTATTTTTATGCAAAAGTTCTTTCTCTTTCACAGATTCTTTTATCTTGTTGGACCACTAATGTCCTGGTCATTTTCACACATTTACCAAGGACTTTGGCTCCTTTTGTCAGCCAGGGTAAATTCAACATCCACAGGTGCAACCCTTCTGCAATCATGGCGTCCCAATTCCTCTGTCTCCTCAACTGCAAGGACCTAAGCTCCCCTCTCTTCACAGTGACGCATCATGAATAAGGACACTACACATGCCGTTTCCACAAACTTTCCCCCATTCAATCCTCAATACAAAACAACATGGTTTCTGCTCCATCACTCCTAATTCAGTAAAAATGCTCTTACTAATAAAATCTCAAAAAAACACCCATATTTATAATCTGTGGGCATTTTAGATTTAAGGAAATCCTCCAACTGGCCCAACTTGAGTCACTTGCTCATTCCTGGACCACAACTATAAATTATGTGTACTCCAAGCCCATCCCTCCCTTTCTCTTTTAGAGACTTGCTTCTCTTCCAGTCACAAGAATCTGATGAGCACAGCTGATTTGGGCAGATACAATGTGTAGTTTGGAAAGATACCTCTGAGTTCATCAAGTAAAGAAGTCAGGAAAGAAAGGGAAATTGTATAATAGAGAGTACAAAGTAATAGTAGCAATGATAGTAATGCTAATCATTGCCATTTTTGCTAACACATAAGGTACTTATTCTGAGCCAGGCACTGTTCTAAGGTTTTAGATAGGTTAACTTAGTTAATCCTTCCAACAGTCATATGAAGTAGGTATCTTTCCCATTGTGTAGATAAGAAAACCAAGGCCCAGAGAGGTAAAGAATGTTTTCTAATGTTCCCCGGCTAGTACAAGACAGGGCTAGGAGCTAGACCAGGCAAATGGGCTCCGCACTCATTCTTTTAATCATTGTGCTACGCAGCCCTTATTATTTGTATATCCTGGGAGTCAGTAAGAGTGCCAAGGTAGTGTGTGCATAGTGAGAAGAGAAGGTCACCCCGGGCCTTCCTTAACTTGGCTACAAGACTTTTCTGGGTCAACCAGTCCTCCTCAGCCACTTCAACCTCCTCTCAAAGGAACAGGATCATTTTTGACAATCTCCACATGGCTGTCTCACCATTGCTCTGCCTAGACACAGAGTCTCTACTGCTACAGCACAGTGACAGTGTGGATGGACTCTGCTGGGCTTACCATCTTGGCTCTTCTGATCTCAGGAACGCAGGCTCAGTCTCGCCCTCACCACGGCACTTGGCTTGTCCAGAACAGAGTTCATGGCGTTCTGTGAAGGATGGTCACCACGGTCTCAGTCTCGCTTTCCCATCCCGCTTCTCTCTCTACCCCACCCCGGAGGATTTTCATCTCTTCCACAATGGGAAGACTCAGGCTCACATCATCTACATTTTTCTAAACCATTATTCATGGAAAAATTCCTTTGTGGACTTGATTCTTGTGTCTCCAAATCCTTTTCTCTCACATTCTTGCCTCTGCCACAAGTTCTTGTTGAAACTCAGAAGCTTTACTAAAGCTTTTTTCTGTTTATTTTGAGTAAAATTGAAGCTTTGCTTTCTCTTTCCATGTTGGCATGATATTTTCCTAAAAGAAGTAAGTGAAGAATATCCTCAGTGCTGATAGGGGTGGAGAGGGAAGGACAAGATTAGTAAGAAAATTCTAAGGAAATCAACAGACTAATATTTCAAAATTTATTTTTAATTATAGATGCATTATTTTAGCCATACTTTAGATCATCTCTATTAACTAATTCTCAAGGAGGATAAGTGTTTCCAGATTTGCATATGAAGAATCTAGCGTTCAAAACCTTTTCTCTCAGAAACTAAAATTTATTTTGTTTCCACAAGTGAGCAGCGGTCCAATTTGTTGGATTTATGCCAATGATCACAAAAGGTACCTGCGGCTCTGGCTTCTGTCCAGTGACTTGGATGAAACCTTTATGTTAATAAATGTTCATACACTTTTCTTCTTCCCCAAAAGATTTGAGGTATCGTTGTATTTGGGAGTCCTTCTACCAATGCTCTATCTAGGAGCACCATATCTTGTGTCTCAGCCAGCCTCCAGTGCTTGGGGTTGAGGGGTGGAAAGTGCTACTGTTTGGTTGCCCCAGCAGTTAGTCTTCTTGACTAGAGGGGAAGTCTTCTTACTCATCTTGAGTTTTCCCAATCACTTGGGGCCCTGCTCACTCCTCCAGCCCAGGTAGTCTCACTCCTCTAGCCCAGGTGACTATAATCGCTGATCCCACTTGCAGGAAGTTTCTCTCCTG
Source organism: Lemur catta (assembly GCF_020740605.2). Lineage (NCBI taxonomy): Eukaryota > Metazoa > Chordata > Mammalia > Primates > Lemuridae > Lemur > Lemur catta. The sequence continues at coordinate 123,958,060 of NC_059129.1, read as the reverse complement.
CTTGCTACTTGAAACAAGCATGGGGGAATAAAGAGAGTCCAGTCTGCCCAGCTGCTTATATTGTGATACCCAGCCCAGCCACCCAACAGCCCCATTCAGCTCCCCATATCTGCCAGGTCCAAACTTGGAGTACCATAAGGGCTGCTCTTACATTGTGGACTGATCCCTTCCCACATATATTTTGGCCTTTGATTTTCTCTAATAATCCAATTTAATTAAACATTTTCCAGTTTTTAGGGATGCTTTAGAATTTCTAACCCATGTCAGACATCACTTCCTGTTTTTTAGATCTGTGATTTATTTTTTTAAATTCTGTCATTTTTAGGGCTTTAGGGAGGAAGGGGAGGCTGGATGGAGCTTGGGCTTAGTTTATGATTTTGATCCAATCACAAGTGATCTTTACTGAATAATTTGACAAGATGTAATGTTTCTAAGGTTTTTTTTCCAAAAACAGCACATCGAAGTTGTCTAGTAATTTACATAGCATTTCTATAAGGTGGGTTCAGAGTGATGACTTCTGTAAAGCACAAAGTAATAATAATGACCAGAATTTATATAGGGCTGTACAGCTAACCCTCACAGAAATCCTTTTGGGTGTTATTCTTTACAAAATTGAGGAACTAGAGACTCAGAGGAGGGGTAACTTGCCCATGGTTACAAAGGGGGAGATGGCACAGCAATGTCTTAAATTAGTTTCTTCTGACTCCAGATCTATGTCCCCCACCCCCCAACAGTAGCTTCCTGCACACAGTACCATGGCCAAGCTCTGGGCTGCCCACCCAAAGTTCACCAATCCCTTGTTTTGGAGACTCAGTGGGTATTCAGGGCAAAAGACAATCATATGCTTTGCATAAATCCTTTCTCTAAATACATGTCATCCAGGCAGGTGGCTGCATTTGCATTGACTCCCTTGCTCCTTTCCAATTACCGTCTAGGAGGCATCAAGCTTTAAATCTTCCTCTTGTTTTCAATTGCCTCTAGCTGCACTTTTGAGAGATATGATCCCACCAACTTAGCCCCAATTGTGAATGAGCATAAAACCTTTTCTCAGCTTTTGTACTCATCACTGGAAAACTGCTAGGCTCCTTGAAAAGGGGAATGTTTTGTTTCTGAATTCACAGGCCTGTAGATGAATATGGCACATACAGCAATAGAGTCGGTCATTTTCCAAAGTCAATGAATTCGTCTCCATACTTCCCACCCCTTTTTGATGGTGCTGGATTAGACCGTAATATTTTCCTTGGCTTTCATAATTTACAGTGCTGCTACTGAAAAGATTACATAATAAGCTGTCAAAGTTATTTTGCAAATTTTAACATGAAAAAAACTAAGGCTTGCTGTGATCTTTCTCCCTATGTAATAGTGACTTTTCAGTCTAAGCCAGAGCAGTGGTTTGGATTTGATTTGTCCTGGGCAAAACTCATGTTGAAATTTGATCCCCAGTGCAGGAGGGTTGGGAGGTGGGCCCTAGTGGGAGGTGTTTGGGTCATGGGGGCATATCCCTCATGAATAGATTAATGCCCTTCCATGGAGTGGGGGTTGTTCCTCACTCTGTTGGGAATGGATTAGTTCCCCAGAGAGTGAGTTGTGAAAAAGAGGCTGGCTTCCTCAGGTATTTTACTATAGCAACACAAAATGGACTAAGGCAGCTGGACATTGGAATAAAGCTTTAAAACACACGGATGCCTGGGTCTCACTCTGTTATGGACTAAATGGTGCCTCCCTCCCCAAATTCATATGTTGAAGCCCTAACACTCAATGTGACTGTATTTGGACAAAGGGCCTTATGGAGATAATTAAGGTTAAATCAAGTCATTAGGGTGGGGCTCTCATCCAATAGGACCTGTGTCCTTATAATAAGAGAAAGGGACCATGAAAGCTTATGTTCTCTCTCTCTCTCTCTCTCTTTCTCTCTTTCTGGTAAGTGCACAGGGAAGAGGCCATGTGAGGACATAGCAAGAAGACAACCATCTGTAAGCCAAGGAGAAAAGCCTCACCAGAAACCAACTCAGATGGCATATTGATCTTGGATATCTAGCCTCCAGAACTATGAAAAAATAAGTTTCTGTTGGCTAAGTCACCCAGTCTGTAATATTTTGTTATGGCAACATGAGCAGACTAATACCTTCTCTGATATATTTCTTCTGGGATTTGGCCTGGGCATTGGGATTTCTACAAAGCTTCATAGGTGATTCTAATGTGCAACCAAGGCTTCTAGAATATGTCAGGACCCTGGGTGTGAATGGAAAATATGGTCCTTTTGGAGAAGATAGCTACTAAATAAGTTTAGAGAGATGAGATGGATGTATGGACAGGGTTTTTTTTTGAGTGAGTGATAAATGCTATAAAGATAAAGAAGAGCGTGCTGTGAGATGGTATCATAGGAATGCCGACAATCTACTTTGGATTGGGGTAAACGGAAAGGCCTCCGAGGAGCTGACATTTCATCAAAGACTTCAAATAAGACAAGGGCCAACCTGAAAGAGGAAGGAAGAGTATCCCAGGTGACAGACATCCCAGCAGTCACATTTTGGTTTATAGAGCAATAGATTGTTTAGGAAAGGCATTGAATAAGAGACTCAATAATACCTTTAGCTTATCTTTGTAAAATGAATATATTTAGAGAAGTATTCTTTGCCTATGAAATTCTATTTATATTAAATCTCTGACTTCTGATAGATTTTGATTATCAATGATATTATGAGTAACTATTTGTTGAGGTAAGGAAGCCATGACAGAATTCTAAAAATGAATGGATTGTCAGATATCATGCTTATAACTTATTTATAGATGGACTTAAGCCCAACTCCTTTATATTGGCATTACCTGTTTTATATTTACTTTCAAAAAAAATATATACATCGTCTCTTGATAATGTATTCCAAAAGTTCACACTTCTCTACCCAAACAGGACTCTAATCTTTGTGATCATGTCCGTAATAGAGAAACTAAGACACAAATAGATTAAGAGACTAGTGCAAGGATGGCAAATAGGGGGGCATCCTATATGCCAGCTTGATTAAATAGTAGTGATTCCTTGGAGTATTGTTGAGACGGATTCTGAGGCTGCAGCCGGGTGCAAAGTGTCATGTTGATTATTGATGTCTGCCATGAGTGTGGGAGGGAACACATGTGTTCCGAACTTTGTATTTCTAAATTAGTCCATTATTATTTAATTTGATTCAGGACCTGAATTTACATTTATTCACCACTATTTTAAGTGCCCTCTTCTTAACTATAGTTGTTTGTTCTGTAAAAAGGAAGAAAACCACAAAAGCCACTATACTGCTGTGTTAACTTCAGAATTATATATACATGTAGTTGAGAGTATAGGCCAATCTATAGTGAAAACACTATTTGTGTTTTAACGTTAGAAATCTCTTGTGCTGAAGTTAAATAACACAAATTCCCTGTTAGCATATTGTTCTCAAGATAAAGGCTGTCTTGTATGTGTGTGCATGTCATATGTGGTAAAGGAAATCTTGATTCCCTTTAAAGGATTAATTTATTTCTAGATGGTGAATTATTTCCTCCTATTAAGAAACATCTGCATAGCATGACAGTCTAATAATGCTACCAGAAGTGTCACAAACCTATATGATCATCCTAAATTTTAAAATATAAAACAAATGTGTCCTGTTTCATCAGACTATTAGTTAGGTTTCTATGTAAAGGAAGCAAATATATGTGATAGTCACACAATACTTTAAAAACACTTCTTACACATTCTGGTATATATCAAATTTATTAGTATTATTTGAGCTTTAGTCCTAATTTTGACTTACATCAATATGGGCTGAAAGGGTGAGGAGCACTGAGATGTCCATCTCTGAAGCTTCAAGAATCCTCTTTGACACAGATTTTTAGCGATGGTTTGACCTCACTAACATGGGTCACACGATTACATCTTATCTTAGAATCCTGGTAATGGGTTATCCTTCTTTGTATTTTTTTTTTTTTTTTGGTCATATGACTAGACTGTACAAAATTGATTTTACCTCACAAAAAAGGTAATATTAAAAAAAATTACTATGTTGAACAGAAGTGATGAAGAAATTGTTTTTTAATTTACAAAAACCAACAAAAATACTTTAAACCATTTGGCAGTATTTTTAAAGCAAATAGGGAAAGGGAAGGGAAGTCTTCAACAGTGAAATATACAATTTATTTATATTGTATAAAAGTAGTTATATAATTTTGGTGCCCAAGTCTTTTCAAATGCCTTCATCACCTACTTCCAAATTTGAGGAAAACGCCTAGTGTGTCTAAAGCTTTTCACTGGTACTTTATTGACGCACTTCTGGGCCTTGCTCCCCGCCACCCCCTGCGCCCCAAAACCCTGGGCATCGGTACCCCCCGCAATGTGGGCAGCCGCAGGGCCCGACTGCACCTCGCTGGGTTACGTTTCCACTCATCCAGAGTAACGCAGAGCAAAGAGTTGTTTGCGAAGTTTTTTCATCCTTTAGTTTGTCCTTCCTCCCAAAAAAGACAGAAAACGGGCTTGCAGATGGGAGATGGGTTGAAAAACCACGCTGGCTCCCCAGGCGGGGAGGGGGAGCATTTGCGCAGAACAGCATCTGGGCCCGCGCCGGCGCTTCCCGAGGGAAGCAGCTTTCCACGGGCGCGGCGGTTTCCTCGGGAAGCGGAGAGAGGGGGAGAAGGAGCGGGGCACTCCCTTTGTATCTGTGCCCAATACGGTTTCTTCTGATTTTTCATTCCGCGTAGGCAGGGGCTCCCCAGGGGTCCTCATCTGTTACCAGGCTCGCCGTACCTGCCTGCCCGTGTGAAAGTGGCCAGCACCCCGCATCTATCCCCCCGGCGCCCACTGAGCTCTGGCCGCAGGATCAAGCCCCCCGCGGCGCACAAGGCAGGTCTGCACAGACGGAGGCGGCCTTCCCTGTCGTCCGAGGCGCTTTGTGTGGATGGGGCGTCAGCGCTCCCCCCACATTCCCGCCTGTACCGTGGGGGGGGGGGGGTCCAGCGCAGTACAGTCGGCACTCCCCGGACCTTAGTTTGGGCAAAAATGTAGAATTATTAACGGGTCCACCATTTCCCCACCATTTATGTTCCGACATAAAACACTGCATCAAATAGCACTGACATTTTTTGAGACCAGTTTTTCTGTTCTGAGACTAGATAGAATATTTAAAATTGTGATTGAAGGAATGAATGATAGAGAATTAGCGTTTGTTTCAGATTTAAACCAGCATCCACTGACCTTGGAAAAGGAGACATTATATCTTATTATCTTCTTCAGCATTGATATTATCGATGTCATTTAAAAATCAGTTTTAGAAAGCACGTGATTATTGGCTGCAAGTCATAGAGGAGAAAGGACTTTCCTATCATGACAATAGGCTCACGATCAATGATAAAGAAGAAGTCAAAATAGTTAAACACCAGGTAAGGAAAATTTAAAAGTTTGATGGTACAATTTTTATTTAATAAAAGAAAGGAAAACATTTCAATCAAAAGCATGTACTAAGCAAGGAGTCACCAGATCCAAATACGGAACTCATTCTTAGATCTCTCATGGTGCCTTCTGTACCCTGCTTTTTGACAAAGTTTTAGTTAATAAAAACAATCTCGTACACTGGATCCTGATCTTGGACCTTATCATGCTTCTGGGCAAGGACTTTTTATTTTTTCCTCCAAAATATTGTATTCTGATTTAAAGAGAGAAATTTTCTATAATTAATAACTCTTCTTTTCCTAAACCCATGCAATTTGTTCTTCTTGAAAAGTATTTGCTACTGCAGATTTAGAAATGATAAAATATTGCTAAGATCTGCATTGTGTATAACATACCATATGCTACTGACTCATTTGCATTTTCTCCTTCAATTAAAAGATTTCAAATTCAATCTCTGAAAAACATTTATCGATCACTATGTCTTACCATGTTTGGTCACCAGTAGTGACAGAGGCCTACCTTTTCTGCTTGTGCTGTACCTTTAATAAATACGTTTCCAATTTTTTTCCCCCATCCCTATTTCCTGTCTGCCTTATTCCCCTATCATTCTTTCCCTGAGAAGATTCAGAAAATAGGCAATCAAAAAAAAAAAAAAAAGGCTCTGCTGTTCCATTCGTTCCGCCCTGCCCCCATAAAAAGCTAATATTTTCAGGTTGACTGAAAGTTTAACTTTGTTATTTTTTTTTATTTTTCAAGAAAATCCAGCGTGACATGGCACGTGTTAGTGCCCTCTTACTTAACAAATTACATGTTTTTTTGACCTAAGTTAAAAGCTGTGCAAATCTCCCTTGTCTGTGTTTGCATTGTGTATGGGCCCTCAGACCTATCCGTGATAGAACTCTGAAATTTAACCTCAGTTTTCTGCCTAGAGCTCCTCTTTTTTCCTCAAAACTTGGGAGAAGACACCGACCCCCAAGAATGTGACATTTTCTGATGGTGAAACTCACTTTCCTGCTAGTCATCAATAAGCAGAGATGACATAGTACTAAGTATACCATGTTGGTGCTGGAGCCAATGGGGGTGGGGGCAGCTATCACCCTATGTTTTGAAATAACTGATCTTTTTCAGTAGTTCAAAAAATCTTCAGAGTTTTCAAGATTCTAAGCAATTTCTTCAAAGTTGGAAGAATCAAAATGACCACAAAAGACACAAAACCTTAGCTCTCTATTTTGAGGAGTTTGTAATGATATATAGAGTTGTTTTTTTTTTTTACAGATCTCAATGGACTTTAGAGTAGAACCTACCATGTTTCTAGATGCTGTTATGATTCCTCACCTGCAGTGGTGCTAATGACCCCACCAAGTCCCCCAGGCAAACACCACCTTCTGGGAAAAAATCCTATGGGATAAGGCTTTTAAAAAATAGACCAGAGAAGTCTTGAGGGAGCCTCTGCTTGTCCATTACTAAATACACCAATCCTTTCTTTCCTCCGCAGACTTGCCTGGACCGACTCAAGCTTTTGCACTGGGTAATGAACATTGAACTGGTCATGCTTGGGGACAGGCCCTTTCAGGCAAATCCCCTTCCCCCCCTCATGTGCCATTTCATTTTCAAAAGGGAGAGATATGCTAGAGCTATAAATCTCTTCTCTTTCTTCACTGCTTGCAGCCCCTGCCCTTATGTGGGGACTACCTCTCGGAAGTTATTCACATTGGGTTGGGAGAGGTCAGCCTGACCACAGCTCCTGGCAGGTGGTCCCACATGGAAGCGCAGGGCCCCGTGCAGAGCTTCGGCCCCAAGGTGCTTTAAAGGCTCTCTCTGGAAAAGAATAGTCGTGCGTCTTTGTCTGCATCTCCAGGCCTGTCTATGACAGGCTCTGCTTCATGACAGATTGCTGTCCAGACACTGACCCCGTTGTATCTCCACTCGGCCTGCCTTCCAGTGCCAGTGTACAGCAACTTGACATCCTTCCAGAAAATACGCTCTTTTTACTCTCAAAGAAGAAAAGAAAAAGAAACCCATTGTTGGAGATAGCCATCGAGAGGGTCCTTTAGGGATGACCACTGAGAATGGAGGGGGGAAACACAAGGCAGTTACCAGAATATTTGAATATGGACAGCTGTGGCTAATGCCACTGGCCATTCTTAGTGCTTCCTCCATGTATGACTTAATTATGTTTCACTCTGCCTTATCTTTTGATTTCCTTGCCAGTCCATCAACTTAGTGCATTGTCTTTATTTTCTTTCAAAATCTTTTTTTTCCAAAATCTTTTTCCTTCTGATGCCTCTAGTTTTGCCTTCATTTCATTTCTTTGTTTTCCTTCCTTTATTTATCTATATGCAAGACTTTATGGTAACCTTGTAGTGGATAAAAACATAAGCAAAGTTGATTACTCCTTCCTTTGCCCCATTTCTGCCCTTTACACAGTACAACACCTATTTCATTCAGTGGTCATATTTGGTGATGTTTGACGTGTCTTTATGTTTACAGTGCTAACATAGTACCAAGCAGTATTTGAAACTTCACTAATATTTGTAGAATGAATGAGAGAAAGAGAATATAATTTCCCATTAGCTCATCTGATTCTCTGGAGTAGGATTTCTCAACCTCAGCACTATCAACATTTGGGACCAGACAATTTTTTGTTGTTGGGTGGCGAGGGCCATCCTGTGCAGCATAGGAGATTTAGCAGCATCCCTAGCTTCTACCCGCTAGATGCAAGTAGCAATCCCTTACTCAATTGTGGCAACCCAAAATCTCTCCAGACATTGCTGAATGTTTCCTGGGGAGAAAAATCACCCCCAATTAAGAACGACTGCGCTAGGCTGGGCACAGTGGCTCACGCCTATAATCCTAGCACTCTGGGAGGCCGAGGTGGGTGGATCGTTTGAGCTCAGGAGTTCGAGACCAGCCTGAGCAAGAGCAAGACCCCGTCTTTACTAAAAAAATAGAAAGAAATTATCTGGACAACTAAAAATATATAGAAAAATTAGCCGGGCATGGTGGCGCATGCCTGTAGTCCCAGCTACTCGGGAGGCTGAGGCAGGAAGATTGCTTGAGCCCAGGAGTTTGAGGTTGCTGTGAACGAGGCTGACGCCACAGCACTCTAGCCCAGGTAACAGAGTGAGACTCTGTCTCAAAAAAAAAAAACAAAAACAGTGCGCTAAATCAATGTTGTTCAATAAAACTTTCTGAAATGATGGACATGTTCTATCTCTGCTGTCTAATATGATAGCCACTAGCTACACGTGGCTACTGAGCTTAAAATGTGGCTAGTTCTAATTAAGGCATGCTATATAAATGTAAAATACTAGATTTTGATGACTTGGTACCAAAAAGAATGTAAAGTATCATATTAATAGTTTTTAATATTGATTACATATTGAAATGATAATTTGGATATGTTGAGTTCAATAAAATAAATGATTCAAATTAATTTTATATTTCTTTTTACTGTTTTAAGCTACTGGAAATTTGTAATTACTTTATATGACTTGCATTTGTAGCTCACATTCTATTTCTATTGGAAAGCACTGATCTAGACAGTCATTGCTTGGTTTCTGTTTTCTTTTCCCAATTTATTTTTCTTGTTATTTACATTCTTCTCACCTGCTCCCCCCAAATGCAACTGTGGCTACTTTCTGAACCATGTATTGTATTTTTGTGCAGTTCCATGTCTTGTTTATTATCTGTGAGATCATGAGTAAGTGTCTCCCTCTCTGACCCTTATTTCCTTTAAATGTAAAATTAGTGAATTGTGTTCAATGATTTTTAACAGTCTCTTATGGCGGTGCTAAAACTTGAAGTTGAAACAGCTGTATTTAATCAAGCATGGCTGTGCCACGCAGGCACTCTGAGGCGGCTTACGCAGGCTTCCCCCAGAAACCCTACTATGGGCTCCAGCGCAAGAGCTTTGCGCTCAGACCTGTCTGGCTTGGACCAAGTGAACGCCCAGAAGTATATCCTAGAGAAATACTGGCTTGGGGGACACTGATAGGAATTACTAGGAGGAAAAAGACTCCATAGTTAAATGCGTTTGAGACATACTAGGTTAAGCAAAACTAGAGAAGTCTGTTTAACAGCAGGTCATCTCAGAACCTTTAGTATACTAAAACATAGTGTACATAAAAGGAGGTATATAGAATGCAACTTTTCTACATACATTTGTTTGTGAGGCTTGTACACTGCTTTGGATTTTATCCTGATAGTAACGAGAGTCCACTGAAGCCAGGAGTGACAGAGCAATGCACATTTTAGAGAACTTCCTCTGGGCACTGTAGAAGTCAGATTGGAAGTATTGACACAGGAAAGTGACTCCCAATGCCTGGAGCCTTGTGAGGTCCAAGTGTGTCCTTGGCTTTGCTTCAGCAAGAGAGAATTCAGGAGCGAGCCGACAGTATAAAGTGAAAGCGATATTTATTCAGAAACTGTAGAAAGTCTACTCCACAGATAGAGCAGAGGAAAGTTCTCCCAGCGGAAAAGAACCAGTCCCCTGGTTCCTGTTGCCCTTCTATTTAAGCAAAGGCTTAATTATAGGCTAAGGGGAGGAATATTCATGAAAGGGGCTGTGTTTTCCTGGAATCAGGGTAACACCCTCTATTTCTCCACCATCTTGGTTCTAACTGGTTGAAACTTGCCCTGCCTCTATCCTGATTTGATCAGTGTAATTTGAAACTTTGTTTTGAAACTTTCTGACTCAGCCGAATGCATTGCCCAATGCAATGCCCAAAACAGTACCAAAAGCAGTTACCTGCCAGTTCCCTGTCTCAGTATGAGATGGGAGGTCAGCAGGAGGCCCAGAGCAGAGGCAAATGAGGAGGCTGTAGTAATTGCCTGGTTGAGATTTTGAGGACCTGAAAAGGGATGGTTTGAAAGGAGTTTGCAAAATTCAATCAACATGATTTAGTAGGCCCAAACACGCCCAGTTCCTGGGTTGGCAGTTCAGTGGGTAGTGGTGGTTCTGGCAATACCTTTACAGCCTCGCTAGGGAGACAGACTTGTAAGCAAGTGATGCAATACAAGAAGTTGCACAAAAAATCAAAAGTAGGTTTAAGGTACTGTGAGAACAGAAGCCATAAGCTTATACATATATGGACATAAACATATAAAATACAGGCACAAGATGCATGATCTTTCCAACTGTAGCAACATTTAGAAATGTTCCAATTGCTCACATTTTTTTAAGAGTTTGGATCAAGGTTCAAGATTGAATTTTTTTACTTAAAAAATAGAGAAGTTGTTGGGGAGAAGGATTACAAAGTTATAAGAAGACATATTTAGTAGGGAGGGGAAAAAGAACAAATGCAGTCTGAAAACTCAAGGAAGGAAAGGATTATGTCTGTCTTGGTCCCCCTATGTCCCTGGTCTCTAGCTAAATGGCCTGGCATGCAAAGATCTGTTAAACAATCTGAATTCCAAAACATTCAGTATCTGTCCCTGAAAACTAAATATAATATTAAGAAATGATATAATTATTTCATTTAACCCAAAGCATTGCTTTTCACAGCAGCAATGGGAATTCTTGTTTCTTTGGAAATTGTTTTTCATGTTAGATGAGCTCAATATTCTAAATAACATTTGCTGTTGTTAGTGAAAAGCTCTTCCACTCTTGGCGGTGGGGTTCGGCTGACTTACCCTGAGTGATCTCAGGGGAGGCCCCTCAAAGGTGCAATGAAAGTTCCATGGCTGTACTCAGTTTCTTGATGATTTTGGTCCCAATGTAGTTTGTATTCTTTCAGAATTCCATTCTGAATCTGTTAAGTAAGCAATTATTTTTAAGAGCACAGCCTAGTAATTTGTTCACAAATTATACTTTTGAGAATTATCTGAATATTGCAAACTAAGGAAAGCAAAAATTGGGAAATTTAGGTCACATTTAATTTAATTTAATTTAATACTCTTGATTCTAAATTGATAAGAATTCCTAAAGTGTGATTGGAATTCCAGTAGTATAAGCTCTATTTTTACCAGATATTTATAAATTATGAGAAGAATCTGAATTATATTACCTTCATCATACCTACCCCTCTCACTCTCTGCTCTGCAAGTCTCTGTAAAGTAACATACAGGTCCCTGCTACCCAAAGTGTTGTCCATGGACCAACAGCACCAGCATCATCAAGTGATGTCTTAGAAATTCAGAATCTCAGTTCCCACCCTAGGCCTACTGAATCAAAAATAGTCAGAAAATTCATATACACATTTAAGAGTCACTGATGTCAACAACTCCTGATTGGCCTTGTTAATGGCAATAAAAGTAGGAGAGACAAAACACTTCCTTTTAGACATACAGATTGATGTCATCCTTGTTAATATTTTCAAGAACTGCTAATAAGTTACTATCCAATGTGGCTGTCTTTTAGTTTTACTTCTCTTACTAACTAAAAACAATCAGTGAAATTCCTAAAAGGACAAGGAATGGCCAATGCATAAATTACATGGATAGACTGAACGTCTCAGGATGCTATGATGACATGGCCAAATTACCTGCATGGGGAGGAGGCCAGCTGAGAAACACCGGCATGTACAAGTAGGATCTGGGAGGACTGGCCCTGAGGGTGGCAGCTGCAGAGGCAGCAGAGAGGAATTTCAGCCTGGCAAGTAGCTGTGGTAGCAGAAGGGTAACACAAGGGCCAACAGGTCACAACCCAAGTAAGCAGTTGGCTTGCAGTGAGTGGGAAGGTGATGCCTGAGAAGTGGATGGAACTCTTCCAGGCAGGTGGAGGCCAGCAATGGAGAAGAGAGGAACGAAAGATCATGCCCAGAAGTTCAGACAGGCTGGCAGTGCCGGGAAGCAAGGACCTTGCAGTACAACCAAATTATTAAAAAATGATAAAAAATAAAAAATAAAAATTGGGAGACCATTGATTAATGCCAAGTTACCGGAAATTCTCTTGATTCCTAAACCAAGCTCTAAGTAATTCTTGGCTTACTGAAAATATTTGATACATTGATTAGATGTAGTCTCAGCATCCTTTCATCTGGATATTAGAAGATGTGGCATTTTAAGAAAAAAAAGTTGTGATCAAATTTCAGATAAAAGGAATGTTTTTAAAAACTAATGGCCAGTCTTAGGAATAAACTCCAAAAAAGTCATCTCTTCCTGCATTGTGTCACTTGTCTGCAAAGGTGGAGAGAGGCACCCAGAGAGGCCATTCCTGCTTGCACACACGATGGGCAAAGTCCAAAGATGAGATGACATTTCCTTTTCCAGATTCGGGACCCCTAGTCAGAGGGTGATTTACACGTCAGTTGCAGCGTGTTGGTCAATGTTCCAGGCTGTCAGCTCAGCACCGCCTTCAGGGCTCCAGCTACACAGGGCATTGAAAGGTTACTCAAAGACCACATTGTGTTCCTCTTGCTGCAGGAGCGGCTGCACTAATTTGGATTGTGACTTGACTTGTCTCCCCCCACTCTTCCTGAGGTCTGGGCTGGGTTTGTGTCAATCAATGGTGTCACATCATTCAAGCATTGAAGGATGGTAGCCTTTCCGAACCCTTGAAGTCATTTTTAGGATAAATTTTAGTAAGATATCTGGGATGATGTGATGTAATTCTGCACACTCATACCAGTAACAGCCACCACTTAATCTTTTTGCAGACTTATGGAAGGCATGTATCATATTTAGTGCATTTAATTTGTACAGTAGTTGGTAGGAAGAGTATTAGATTTGGAGCCAGAAGGCCTGGCTTTGAGTACCATTTTTGCCACTTACATGCCACAGTTTACTTATTAACAAAATCAAGATATTACATATCTAGCACTGCAAAAATAACATGCACAAGATATAAACAGGTATTATACAAATTAAAATGGATTATTATTATGATTAATGCACTATTAGAGGAAAGCCACATCTGAACCAAAGATCAAATTCAATGTAATCAGCCCTGCATGTTAGAGAACGTAGGTCACAGTCAGATGTTAATTCAAACACTATTTTAAACAACAAGAATTATTCCAAGGACCACTGGAATCAGAGGTTGCTTTATCATGTTTGCTTTAGCAGCAAATATTAATTAGATTTTCACTAAGTATGAATGGTTACCGGTTATAAATAATAACTGTGATTGCCAAATCAAACTCTAATAGATGTATTCTCCGAGCTAATGAAGCAGAGAAATACAAGTAAACAAAACACAGCTTTTTCATTTTCATAGGTCATGGCTGGAAAAAGAGATCTCTGTGAGGTGGCCCCACCTGGCAAAGGTACTCTCCCTCCTCTTTGAGGACTTTGCCCATTTTTTTAATTTTGGTTTTAGGTTTAGGAGATGATAGCAAGTCTCACATTCCAAAAAAAATTTTTCTTTTCTTATTCTCCTGTTTTGTCCTCCTGAGAACTGATGACTTTTTGGGGTCTGTTTCTTCGGATCCTGGCTTCACCAGCTTTTATCTCTAAGTGTCCTGCTTTCATGAATCTTCCCCCACTCTATGTTTCCTGCCAAATCAAGAGTAGAGATTCCTGAAATTTCTTATCTTATTAGTAAAGGATGATTATTCCTCACTGTCATATTGTCCTTCTGAACTTTCAATAGCAACTCGGAATATTTTGCTTTTTAGAAGTAAGTGTCAGAGTAGAAGAAGAAAGACCCTTTTTAACATGTGGAACATGGAGAAAAATAAGAGCATTATTTGGTCTTTAATGAATCAAGTTTACTAACAGGAGTGTTTCGTGAATGACAGAAGGGATTTTTAATTCCTTAGAGGAAAGACTTACTTTTGGGGAGAGGGTGGTGTTAAGACCCAAGATGATTAGTCTTCGACATGTTGCATATTCACATACTTGATGGTATTCATTGGTTGGGATTGATGAGGACAAATTGGTGAGCTGAAACATAGGGAATAGATTCTAGCAGCACTCACAACATACAAGTGCCACCATGACCTCACTTGGCATATTACACTAAGAAAAGTCTCAAGTTTCCTATGTTTTCTCATCCTTCACAAATTCAATGTAAACATGCAGCTACTAACCCTTTCATCTAGGTTTCAGGAGCTTAGCCACCTCCTCTGCTAGGTCCCACCTTGATAGACTCAGAAGGACTAAATCTTTGGCATCTAGATGGAATGTGTCTTGCTATAAAAATATATAAGCCTTGCTCAGTAGCTATAGGGTTATTCGTGGCAATATTCCTTTGGGGTCCTCAGGGTCTCCTAAAAATTACTAAACACTAAGTCTGTTTTCTTATAATGTGGATAAACTTTCAGTGTTTAGATAATAAAATTTCATGACAACTGTAGTATTTGTTCTTTTTGGTCATAGATTAAAAGGACCAGAGTCTCAGCCAGAAATGGCACTGTGGAAAGAGTCAGTAGATCTGAAGAGTACAATGAGTTTCAGATATCTACAGCACAGAAAGAGAGATGTTTCCCATGCTAGCTAGAGATTTCCTTTGCTTCTGAATCAAATTGGGTAGCAATTCAGATGTTCTTATTAGAATGAATGTGTTTGTTCTCATTATACTTTAAGCCAATAATTGTGTAGTTCTGCTCTTTTCATGTCCATTTAAAATTAGTATTCTGGAAAACATTCATCATGGTCATTAATAGTACAAATCACCAACCCTAAGAGAAATTAATTTCAAAATCATTTGTGTATGTGTGTATTTATGATACAAATCCCATAAAAACTGGGAACTATTGCATGAAACATAGTGTTGCCCCAAGACAAAGGAAACTGGTAGTATACCTGATGAAATCAGAAAATAGGCCACTAGAAATGTAATAATGATAATTACCATTTTTGAACATATAACTGCATAGTTTTTGGTTCACTTTTTTTTTTTTTTTTTTTTTGAAACAGAGTGTCACTTTGTTGCCCAGGCTAGAGTGAGTGCCGTGGCATCAGCCTCGCTCACAGCAACCTCAAACTCCTGGGCTTAAGCAATCCTACTGCCTCAGCCTCCCGAGTAGCTGGGACTACAGGCATGTGCCACCATGCCCGGCTAATTTTTTTCTATATATATTTTTAGTTGTCCAGATAGTTTATTTCTATTTTTTTTTAGTAGAGACGGGGTCTCGCTCAGGCTGGTCTCGAACTCCTGACCTCGAGAGATCCACCCGCCTCGGCCTCCCAGAGGGCTAGGATTACAGGCGTGAGCCACCGCGCCCGGCCTACTTTTTTTTTAATGTCCAATCCTCCTAGTAACTCAGCAAGAGGCATTGTGTTCCCATTTTTCTTATGGTGAGACTAAGGCTCTGAAAGTGGGATAACTAACCCAGGTCACTTATTTATTAATTTCTGTCTGACCACAAAGCTTGTGTTCTTTTCACTATGCCAACTATACTGCTGATATCAAATATTTCCTTCTTGTTTGGCTTCCAAAGTTAATCTATGTTTGAGATTGAAAAGCTAATTCCATAGTGTGCGGCAGTAGGCAGTGAAGGATAGTATAAAGTAAGGTGAATATTAAGTTAAATTGGAAAACATGAATGAGACAGATGCACATTTTATAGTGATTTGAACTGAAAGAAAAAAAGCAAAGAAACTGGCTCTTGGATTATTTTCAAGTTTTCTCTATTGTGCTGAAGGTAGATAGAAATTTTAGTCTTTCAATAAATGGTTAGTTATTTTTTCTTCTTATTCCAAAAGATGACTGCATTCGAGGAAGCCTATCAGATTTAAATATTTGTTCATCTTAACATTTCTAATACCATCAAGGAAAATTTAGTGGACCGTGTTTGATTTTATGTGGTTCCTGAAATTCAGGGCATTAATTAGTATTATTTTTTTGTTTTTATTCATAAACATAGATAAATGGTACCTTTTGGAGATACATAAAGTGCTTGCTTTTTTAAAAGAAAGGGGTTTTTTTGTGCTTATTAAAGAATACTAAGAAAGATCTAATGTACTGTGAATTAATTTAATTCAAAGCTGTTCTGTAGGAACATGAAGTCTTAAAGCATATTTTCTTTGCTTCGAACAAACCCACTTCTGTGCAAATCTCCATGGGTAGTGAGTTCCTGGTTTGTTTTTCCAAAGCTGAAAGCATTCTGCCTACAGCGCCATTACCTGGGGCTGTCTGGATGGATGCACAGGCTGAGTGTCCATATTGGAGCTGCCAATTGTTTTGATGGCCCTGCCCATTTACTACTACTATTGGGCCACAACTCTTAATCAAAGTCACTTCAAAGACCCCAAACAGATTGATTCACATGTGAATGCTACCCAAACTGTCTTGGAAAGGAGGAGGGATTCTAGTCTTATGTTCCTTTGAACCTACTGTTGCTCATTTACTAGTATTTACTTTGCACGGCCTATGGTTGAACCATGGAAATTGGAAAACAAACTCCTATTCAGCAAGTCATGTCAAAGGTGACTGCAAAGCCAGAGAATTGACTGTGGGACAGACATTCTTTCTGATCAGGAGGCCTCATCTGCAGCACTGCTGTCTCCACAGTTACATACCTGTCCATGGAAGCCTTTCGTTTGTCTTGTCTATGTGGGAAGTCCTAGACGATGCCATCAATCTGAGAGATGAGAGAGATGCCCATTTGACACTCGAACAATAGTGGTGGGGCAAAGGAAAAAAAAAAAGAAAGAAAGAAAGAAAAAAAAGAATATTAGCCGGACCCTGCACAAAGTTCTTTTGAACCCTACTATGATTACAGAGAAGATCCAATAGGCACTCTGCTCAGAAACATACTTTGTGCTCTTTCAAATACACGATTAAGCAATCATTGTCTCACTTGAGAACATAAAATGGGTACTGTCCAAGGATTCAGTGAAGAGAGAGATAGGAAATTACTACATTCCTCAGTTTTCTCATGGGAGAACCTCAGATTCTCCCAGAATAATGAAGCTATATGCATCATCCCTGTAAGAGTCATTTATGGTGAACAACATAGTTTCTGTTGATTATAATTATGGCAGAATCGCTAAAGGGGTACAAAAGATGACAGATTTGAATGGTTTGTGAGTTCTGTGGTTCCCAAACCAGAGTTGCTGGTATTATTATTAGTCTAGACTGAACAATGAAAAATGTTAAAACTGGATTCCTCAGAGATACATTCAAACATATTTTAAAGTTCATTTAGATGTGAGAAATCCAAGAACCCGGATTGAATTATATGTCTTTTCTTTTCCTGGGAAAAAAAAATGCTTTGCATATGCATTTCTCACTCCATGGTGTTTTAAGGTTCAATTGTGAGGACATTTCATAGGGCGTAGAGCCTTGGAAAAGTATAAAGAACTTCGCACCATTGCAACCATCATCATCATTGTTGATAGAATCCTCTGGAAGCCTTGATGACTGCCATGTCTGTGATGAAAGCTGAGTCTTGTTCATGTCACTAGAATTGAAATGAAGATGAAGCTTTTCTTATGGGAAGGTTCTGGACTAAGGGATTTGCTGCCAAACTCACAGGGCTGTCGCCAGCTGACCTTTAGGGCAAGGTGCAAAGCCCATCTGTTTACACAGACTTTTACTCCATAGGGGTTAATGTGAGAAGAAATTTCTCAGACATGATGTGGAGGAGATGCGGATGTGAATGCGAATGCTTACTTAGTACTGTTTTTTTCTGTCTAACATTAGAATTTACAGATATTCCAAATACCTCACAAAAATAGACCAACATATTCATTTAAAACATCACAAAATGTTATTTACAAGTCTAACTGAATAAATTAGGCTAAATGAAAGGATAAAAATTTTAAATACAAAATATTTACTTACAAAATTTCAAAAATATTTTAAAATACAAATTCAAATACATTGTAACAAAAAGAGCATCTTGTATTTTAAATGCTTGTGTTTTAAATACCATTTAGATCTCAATATAGCTGAAATAAAAGCAGGTCAAATGATAAAAATAGGAAGTATCTATTAAAAGGTCCTGTGGAGAGTCCAGTGCCTGTCATAGTGATCCCATGTGTCCCCTGCACAGAATACTTCTTCACCCTTGTAGCATTGTTACAATAGCACCCACCAATCTTGCACCAGCCTCTGCAAGATTATCTCCATACATGGCATCCTTAGGTCTAGATTCCACAGCTCCTGCTAAAACCACAAGACACTTCACATCACGACCTCATCTGCCTTGGTTATGTCACTATGGGGTGGTGTGTATGGACATGAGGAAAGGGGACACAAGAAGTAAGCAGTTAGAGACACAATAGATAAAAGAAGTGAAAAATCCCAGTCTCACTTACTGTATATTCCCACACCCTCCTTCCCCTCAACAATTGATTGCCTAGAATTTCCTCATTAGACAATGAGAGATACGAGATTTGAAATATTTCCTTAGGCCGGGCACGGTGGCTCACGCCTGTACTCCTAGCACTCTGGGAGGCCGAGGCGGGTGGATTGCTTGAGGTCAGGAGTTCGAGACTAGCCTGAGCAAGAGCGAGACCCCATCTCTACTAAAAATAGAAAGAAATGATCTGGCCAATTAAAAATATATATAGAAAAAATTAGCCGGGCATGGTGGTGCCTGCCTGTAGTCCCAGCTACTTGGGAGGCTGAGGCAGTAGAATGGCTTAAGCCCAGGAGTTTGAGGTTGCTATGAGCTAGGATGATGCCACGGCACTCACTCTAGCCCGGGCAACAGAGCGAGACTCTGTCTCAAAAAAAAAAAAAAGAAAAGAAAAGAAAGAAAGAAAAAAAATATTTCCTTGTTATCATATCATTATTCAAAAACTTAAGTCAGGAGTAGTGACTTATACTATGACTATAAGTCATAGTCATATACAATGACTATATACATTTTTACAAAATTATCATAGCAGGAAATCTAGCCAAGAACACAATTCTCTTGTCTGTCAGCCTAATTTTTAATTCACCAGATCACATCTGCCCATGAACGTATACCCAAAGACAGGCGGGTGATGGAAGTGATAAAGTGACTCTTGGTGTATGGAACTGAGACAAATAACATCATGGGTCCAGATATCACAGGCCTTTAAATAGGTCTATTCTGCCTCAGGTTTGATTTTTAATCTGTATTTTTTTCTCCTTTTAAAAACAAATCTGTGCACTGAGCTGCAATCGATATGTGCTGGAGATTACTTGTTCAGTAATAACTAATAAAAATATCTGACATTGATGGGCATTTCCACTGTGCCAGGTGCAACTCTAAGCACTTGGCAGGCACTGCTTCATTTAGATGTCACAAGAACACCGTGAGGTGGGTGCTATTGTAATCTCCATCTTGCAGATGAGGAAACTGAGGCCTAAAAAGCTGAAGCAACTAGCTAGCAAATGGGGAGATGGGACTGACTCCAGAGATGGCATTATTAACCTGTGTGCCGTGCTGCTTCCTTAATACAATTTGCACCCAGTGGCGACCCAAAGGACTAGGTGAAACATCAGTACTCACTAAACCACAGAGACTGTGTTAAGTAAGGAGACTGATTTATCAAAGGGACAGTTCATGGCATAATGAGGCACAAACTAAGGCCTGACCAAATGTGAGACGACCAAGAGAATAATATCTGCTAAAAACAGCCTGTTCTGATGTAGAAAGTCACTTGTTATTTGCCCAACAGTCACGTGTATATGAATGAAGGCTGATATGAACCTGAACATTTTGCCCTCCAGTAGAACAGGCTAAATGCTGTCTTTGGAATATGGTTCACAGTATTTGTTTCTCAAATTTACACTGCCCAGAGGTCTACTGTCTCTGTAAGATTTGTGAGGAGCTTGGGATAGGTGATTGGAGAGTGGGGAGGTCTCAGTGTATCTGCTTTCCGCAGGTGTTCGAGGCCCGAGTGTGGGTTTCTCCTACTAGCGATACACTTGTCTCTAAGTGAAGCCCACTGGAGCCTCGAATTTCTCTCCCTAGCACTCTTTTGACGTTGCACGTGATAGAATGCAAATCTACCCTTGCCAGCAACAGGTGCAGCATGGGGAGAAACACCGTTCCACAGATAACAGGCATGCATATGTCTGGTGAATTTAATTAGACACAGTGCCCATTAACAGTTTCTGCAGATGTTCACATCAAATCAGCTGAGTTAATTTTCTCAGACTCTTCTGTTTGGCCTATATTCTCTTTCCCAAGTGTGTGTACATTCTCCTTAATCTTATGACGCCTACATGCAAGCAAGCTTCCTTCTGCTCCTAGAATCCAGATACTTGATTCTTCGTGTGATACTGAAGAGATTCAACTGCTAGTTGATGTTTAATCTTCCTTAGGAAATGCGTATTATTCATGGTTAAGGGATTTTCTGGAGGGTAGTGGCTGTGTCTAGCTCGGAGCTCTAGTCTCTGACACAAAGAATGGACACACTGAGTTCTCTGAGACACTGGCCCAGCCTATCAAATAATTAGAGAGAACAGTGGCTGAAGGTAACTGCCCTGCAGAAGCACTTTGCTAAATCAAGTGCTTGTGGTCCCAGAAGCAAAGGTTTTTTCCTAAAGGATGCAACTTATTTGCCAAGGGTGTCTTAGAATATGTCTACATAGCTAAATATGCTGGATTACAAAAAAAAAAAAAAAAGCAAACACAATTTTGTAACAAACAGAGTGAAAGGAAGATTTGAACTAGGAACGAGGCAATTTGGGTGCTTATCTCATTCCCATCCCTAATTAGCTGGGTAATCTTGGCTAGTTACTTCTCCTCTCTCGGCCTTAGCTTCTTTAATTATAAAACAATAGAGTAAAAGGCTTTATTTCTAAGATTCCTTCTAACTCAAAAGTTCTGGTTTGTTTTTTTTTAATATAGTTGAATTACATTGTTCTTCTCTGCCCCACAAGCTTGGCTCATGGCCACATAACATCAGAAGCACAGATAGGCGCTGAGCTTCGCATGTATCCATTCTTTTAACTCTCACAACAGCCCTATCAGACAGAGAGTTATTACTCCCATTTTACAAAAATCACTCCCACGGGAAGATTTAAAAATAATATCTCTAAATAGTAAAGACATCTATAACAGATCAGTATTGACACAAGCAGAGAAAAGTTCTGAAATGTGGTATGTGCCTTCTCTGCTTTCCTTTCCCTCTGTCTCTCTGAGCCCCAACTAAATCCATAAAATGGGCAGATCTCACCTCTCCAAGCAAAAAGCAGGAGTCCAAAATAGATGAGCTCCTCCGAGTACCTCCAGTTCTAAAATAAATGCCCATGCCTACATGGTCTCTTTCGATTGGCAGTGCAAGGGTTGGTTATTAAGAAATCCAGGAAAAACATCTGTTAAGAAGGAGCTTTCAAAGACCATCTAGAGATAAGACTACAGCTACATAGAAAATGTGTGACCCTGAGTACCGTCGTCCTCAGTATTTTTGGGGAATTGGTTCCAGCTCCACCCCCAGAGATACCAAAATCGGAGGATGCTCAAGTCCCTGATATAAAACAGCAAAGCATTTGCATATAACCTCCTCCTCCATACTTTAAATCATCTCAAGATTACTTATAATACCTACTACAGTGTAAATGTTACATAAATAGTTGTTACATTATATTGATTTTTAATTTGTATTTTTTACTGTTGTAGTACTATTTTTTCACCAAATATTTTTGATCTGGTGTGGAATCCTTGTACACAGAGGGCGTGTACCACACCACACGGGCAATGGGAAAGTCTCAGGACCTGCCTCTGATGATTGACATGAAACTGGGGAGAATGAAGGAAGAACTGATTAAGATGCAAACCAATAAAGTAAATTACACGGATCTGAAACAAACCTAAGGATTTGATATGAAGAGTCTCCATGTTAAATATTATGTAGATTTATATTTTAGTTTATTCCGTCATTTTGCCTTCTTGTTTCTATGCTAGCTTGTCACTTTTATGTTACCATTATTCTCAAGATGATGTGTTTTTCTAGTGACTGTAACTTAGAGTTTTTGGTGCCTCAAATTTAGGTCACTCCTAGACCCATCTCATGAGCCCATTCCCCACAAATTGTCTAGGGTCACCCATGACAACCAGACTTCACATTTCAAGCTGAGGGCTGGATTTAGTGGCTAGATTGACAGATGTAACACACTGACAGGGCAAATGTGTCTTTATTTAGTGTGAACAAATGTGCACATTACACTCAGTCTAGTAAATGGACTCCCAAAGTCCCATGGAAATGATCAGATTTAGAAGAGTAAATATATGTCAAATGAGCCCATATAGGTAGGTTAGCACTACTATGTCAACAGTATTTGCACTGTTCAAGAGATTTATTTGCCAATTTCCATGTCAAGTTCCAGGGCATAAATAATGTGATTTGGTAATTATAATAATTATAATAACCCTGCAGCCTTAAAATCCCTGTCATATGCAAAACATTGTTGGTTAAGAGATTTATAAGGGAATTTCATCTGCCTTTCATTAGCCACTGCTCATGACAAGATGGATTAGTAGAATAGTGATTTATTTCCCTAACCATTTGATTTTTAAAATAGTGTACTTTGAATGGTATTTTTCAAGTTTTTAGAACCAGAAATTGAAACTAGGCTTGATAGGGGCTGCCTTCCTTTCTGAGGCAGGATTGGTACATGGGTTCCCACGGGCTCTCCAATGAGTAACAAAGCCAAGCCCACTGTCACTGTTAGAAGACAAGTATTTGCTCTCATAGGAAGGGACACATTCTCTCTTCTGCCTTTTATAAATAAGCCTCATAAGGGCAGAGTTGTCTGCACACTACTCCACAGGCTGATTATTACCATTTTTAGTAACTATATATAGTAACTCTTTCTGAAGATGTGTATTTAAACATAACAAGCTATTAAAAATTTCCAATTATATGTACCCAAGTACAAGGTTCTATTATCCATCTTTAGGGATTAGTATCCACACAAGCAAAGTGTACAACCATGTAAACTTCACCATTTATGCAAAAAGCGGTTTTCTTCCCTATTTTTCATGGAAATTTGCTTTAAATACACATTTTGCATTTCTGCCTTCTAAAATAGAGGATACTGGACATAGTGATATTGTTTAAATTTGTCCTGGTGACTTGAAGCTTTCCCCTAGAAACGTGTACTTTTTTTATTTGGGATTATAATTCTGTCTTTATTTCCCCTTCTTTCTAACAGAATGCCAGCTGTCACATTACCTGTCTAATAGTTCTCCTCACCCTTCAAGTACCTTTCTGTGATGTTGCTTGTGACCAGAAAAATGTACCCAAACTAAGAGACAGTAAGGCTTAAAGTGAGTTCCCAAGGAACTAACTGTAGTGTATAGCTCTAGGCTGGCATGGGACTTGTGAAAGATACTTTGGGGACCATGGCCTCTGCTGTCCTGGAGCACAAGTTTTCCTTAAATCTGATCCCAGAAGAGTGGAGTGTTAATGTAATAGTTTGCATATCACTTAAAGATTATAATCTGGTGTATGCCAAAAGGTGGAATGGGAAGCATAAAGAATGCATCCTCTGCAGTAGGAATCCATCATTCCCACCAACGCTGTACCAGAGAGGAGGCCTGTCTTTTCCAGGCTTCTCCAGGATTTGGCAATCTGTGCCCCAGCCTCCACTCCCCAGTCATTTTCATTTTCATGCTCCACAGTACGACGCTACAAAGCAAGTCACAAAATGGGGCTGGGAACGCTTTTGGCAAAGAATGTCCCGCTTCTGTGGGATATCCCAGAGGTGTCCCAGAATGAGACCACAGGCGTCCTTAGGATGCTGACCTGACCCTGGGAACTCTAGAGGTTGACACAAGGGTCGAGAACCGATGTCCCTTGGATGCCTGCAGTGCTGTGATATGACCCCGTCCCACTGGGCAGCTGTCAGCATCACAGCAGACAAACGTTTTGACTAGAAATCGTGCCTTATTGTGAGAGATCGCACTGGTATGAAAGGAACATTCTCATAAAAAGATCCATTAGAGGATTGCTTGGGAAATTTCAGACCTGCTTGGTTTGTATGCTTCAGGTTATTCTCCATCAAATTTATTTTTGTTACCTTTCTATAGATTGGGATCAAAAGATAATAAATCGTCTTCTCTTTCTGCTGCAGACAAGGGACATCGCAGGTGATTCATCTTCCGTTCTTTCTTTCTTTGTATAGAATACAGAAGGTATTGTCAAGGTCATTTGGGCACAGTTAGTGCTCATCTCCACACTACAAAAGAAGAAACGCTTCCTCTTTGCATTTGTGCCAGGCATTATGCTTAAAGCCTATGTATACCAAAGAATGACATATCTGAGGGGAAAGAAACTGAACCTTGGAAGTTCCTTTGGTGGCTACCTTTTCTACCTACCAGGCTCCCCTACCCATCTCTTTTTGACTTTTGATACATCAAAAGTTGTTTAGATGGGTACAAAGTGTGTATTTCCAGCGTTCCTTGGCAATTCAAAAGAGAAGGGGCACGTGCCCAAAACGACGGAGAGAAATCCACTGGTACCTGCTTGGTTCCCAGTTATGTTCTCAGCTGGGCCAACCAGTTATCCAACACCTGTGCAATCCCATCCCACAGAGAATGCATGGAAATTTAGGTACAGGTCTCCTCCTGTTGAAACCCCAAGAAGTGTCTCAGGGAAGTGAGATTCCTTCCTGGCAGTTGCAGGGAGATCCAACCTGCTACTGTTTAGGGCACTGGGGGAGAGGAGGATGCTCAGGAATGACTAGGAAAAGCAAAGGCCCTCACTCCAAACCTGAGCTGCCTCGATTTTATCTTGGACCACCAACCCCAGACAGCCCTTGGAAGAAGACTGCCAGCCTCCCCAGTTCTGAGGGTTCCACACAGATGAACTGGATGCTGCATATGACCACAACTTCAAAACCAATGTGCGCCACACACTGCAGGTTCTGCTACCCCAAACCCTAATCCTCCCACTCAGCAAACCACAGCCACATTGTTAGTGTCTATTCTCCGCTTAGCCTGCTCAGGAGAAAGAAGATTTCTGTCCTTGCTCTGTACGGTTGGGCTTTGTCAGAAGTTTGAAAAATCTCAAGAAATCTGGGGAATTCAACTTGTAGTAAAAATAAGCAGCAAAGGCAATACATAACAATCTGATCCCCTTTATTCACACTAAGATTAAAGAAATACATACTCCAATAAGTGTCTTTTATTGGTAATAAGGAAGTAATGAGAAAAATATTTTTATACACACAAATAGGTTGTCTTGCACTTTTATGATTCTTGTAGCTTTTAATTTTTAATCCACTCTACCATATATATTTTATACAAATTATTACCAGCTTGGACATACCAAAAAGTATAACATTTGAGGTCAGATTATAGTAATCTATATAGAGATGTTTAAAAAATAGCTAATGTATTTACCACTGTACATTACTATATATTTCTTATAGCTAAGACTTTACCAGTAAAAAGATGGATGCAAACGCACTTCACAATCATCTCGATTTAACAAAATTAACAACTGGCTAAAACTGTCTTCTGAAATAGCTTTAAATATACAACCTTTCTCATAGGGACTTCATGCATTTATGTTCTTGGGTCAAGATTGAGATTTCTGAGCTTCTTTTGGGGTAAACAATTCTCCAAATATAAAGTTATCTTTGTAGAAATAATCTCTATATAATACCAATGACAGAAATTCTGTGCACATTTTTCTTTCTCTCCTCCATCTACACTATAATTTTCTTAGGAATTTTACATTTTCTCTCTGTAATTATCTACAGGAAATCCAGGTAAATGTGGGGAAGAGAAGACCTATTCTCGATGAGGACATAGAAGTTTTAACTTACTAAAGTAGAGATTTAAAGACTGTTTTGTGATTATGTTATAACTCAGCGATCAGGGCATATAATTAATGAGGCACCTTTAACATAAACAAATATCATATTAATTTTAGAATTGTTTAACTTTGTTATCTGAAAAGATAGTCCACCATACAGTAACTATACAGTTTGAAAGTGGCATAAAGAACATTTTACCGGTACATTCAAGTCTCCGAGACTGCATATATTGTGGCATAAATACATTTCTTAGTAAAATACCTAGTTAACATAGGCACAAGAGTCATGTTCTGGACCTTAAGAGAGACGCCAATATATGGACCCTAGAAGCAGGTGATGGCCCTATTGTCTTCCACAACTCTTTATGTTTTTGGAGAGATGAAAATAAATGTAGATGGGAGAGGAGTTAAATAAAATAGTAAAATATGAGGCGAGCTTTTGAAAATAGACCTTTTTTATTCTCTTTCTTTTCTCCCCTTCTTGAATGGTGTCAGGGCACAAAGGCTCTGCAGGCTTCCTTCGGGCCAGTCTCAGCCAAGGATCAGCCCTGCTCCACCGTGAGGGCTCCACACTTTCCCCGCCGCTCTCCCCCGCCTCGCCTCAGCACCCCTCCCCCAGTCTCATTCCCAAATGCGCTGTGCTCTCAAGTGTGACCTCAGCCTGCCTTCGGTGCTGGACAAGCGTGTGAAGTGGCCAGCTTCAGTTAAGACCAGGCAGCATAAAGTAGACATGTGCAGCTGTAAATGCAAGATGACATAAAATTAAAAGAATAAAACACAGGATTCTCGGTTATCAAAATGAAAATAACATACAGCGGAGGGTTTTGTTAACTTGAGGGTACTTTATAAATATGAGAAATTGTTTTCTAGATGACTATACTCCTATTCCGCATTTGCATAACTCAGTGAGGCTGCTGATTGTGTCTAATCAGAAAAAAGTTTCACAGATTGGGTGAAATTATCACTATTTAATGGGAAGGGAATTTACCAGAATGTGAAAAGCAAGAAACCGGTCATGAACATGGAGAATCTTGCACTTGGATTACAGTCTGCCTCCCAACCCTGCATGACGCAAGACTCAAGTGCCTTATTCGTCTGGGTTACTAAACATACAGAGCTTTTTACAAACAGGAAGAAACATGTTATTATTCCAGTTCCCGGTTCCGATCTTGTAGATGCAGAATCTAAGCTCAACCTGGAACCCAGGAAGTATATCATGTCGTCAGCCATTAGGAAAGTCAGCAGTTTACGATTGGAATCCTTTATAGGACAGTGCATTCAATGACAGTATGGTGTCTAGTGTTTCTTATTATTAATAATTCCTAGCCAGTTCTGTCCAAGGCATTTGGCCTTTGGCTTCTTGCCTGACAGCACAATAGCCAGTGAGTTAAAGCAGTACTATTTGCCCAATTCTCCTCACTGCTATGTGTATCAAAAGAAACAACTTCATTAAGGTGTGAATTATTTCCTGTTGCTGGTCTTTCTGCTTTCACCCTGATCTACTCACACATCACATCACCTCCAAAGATGAACTAGCGAAGGTCCTCCCTCTGAAGTTGGCACCAATGATGCCACCTTGTGGGCACTAACTCCTCTGTTGAACTACTAATACCAGCTCCTTCCAGGGAGCTGCCTGCCAGCCTTCCCGGGGCCCTGGGGAACCGGCTCCTCCACGCCTCGAAAGGTCATTGCTGCCCGCCTCGCAGGTGCATCGCGCTCCCGCTGCACCGCCGGGCCTGTCGGCCTCTTGGCCTCTTGATGGTGGCACGGAGCGTGGCGGGGCACCGCTGTCGTCGCTTGGAGTTGAGCAACGCAGCGTCGTTCCAGGCTCCGCTGGGCTTCAGCCCAAGGAGGCACAAATCGCTTCCAGGAGGCCTCGCATATGATTAGCGGGAGCCAATGAGCAGCTTCAGAAAAGGCAGCGGTTGCCAAAAGAGCAGATGTGTC
Organism: Lemur catta; assembly: GCF_020740605.2. NCBI lineage: Eukaryota > Metazoa > Chordata > Mammalia > Primates > Lemuridae > Lemur > Lemur catta. The sequence goes on along the minus strand of NC_059129.1, from coordinate 123,930,123 downwards.
TGAAGTCTGCATCGGTTCATCTGGTGACCTCCAGGAATCAGTGAAAGATTTATATTCCTAATTATAGACTTTTTTCCCCCTAATTTAGTCATCCTTCTCTTCATTAAAAAAATGGAGATATGGTTGCAGTTTCACATCCAATGTCACTTTAGGAAGGGTGTCATCATTTCAGGGGTTTTTGCAAAGCACAATTTAGACTTTCTCGAGGTAGGCTGGCAAAACACACACGCGCATACACGCACACCCCTACTTACAGAGATATACTCAATTACGGAGCTCAGAGCAACAAGAACAACAACAACAAAAAGAAAACGTACTTTCGTTAGGATTTGGAACTTACAAGTGAAAATCAACTAGAGTTGACTGGGAATTTATGCGCTCTTTGGATAATCAGTATGGAGACAGACTACGGAAGACATTGCATGAGTGGCCAGGCCACATTGCAGTGGTTAATTGTTGGAAGTATTTGATTTTTACATAGTTGGATATTGTTTGGGTCATGGGGATTTTCTTTTGTGACTTAAAAAATAAAAAAGGAAAGCCACAAAGCTTTTTGAAAAGCCACAGTAAAGGGACAGGTGGTCCTCTCTTTTCTCTAGCAATTACTGGTTTGCCTGTGGGACCATTTTACACAGGTTCAAGATTTCCATAGACGCTTCCATCAGACCCATCAAAATGAAAACAATTCCTTGTTCATTTGTCCTTAAAAATGAAAACACAGATTTCTTATGTCTCTTAGATGGATTTAACCACAGAAATACTTGTAAAAAAAGAGTAAGTGTAATTCACTCTTAGCCAGTGAATTTGCTCTTGCATTAAAAAAATCAAGATGAGCCCTAATACACCTTCCTATGTTCGCTGCAGGCCCCAAGTCCAGAGATAGCTGGTAGTAGGTATGCAGTCTTGAAGGAGGTCCATGTTGAATCAGGAATATCTTGAAGTATTATGACAAAGGTTTTCTTGCCATGCCATCTCAGAAACGAAATCCTAGTTGTTTCTTTTGAGCAATGTTTTAAAAATTGTAATGAGAAGCAAATGAACCAAGTGGAATGAGGTTGTTTTTGATGTTAGCACTTAAGTTACTTTGACATTACTGCGAAGTTCCATAGGTTTTGATCAGAAAGTCTACTCAGTCTTTGTGCAGTAATGTCAATTTTAGGTTTTGCTGGGTAAAGGAAATAAACTCACACGCCTTTGGCAAGAAGCCCTCTACCATTGCCATACATAACTGTGTCTGGGTCGAAACACAGACCCAGACATATAGAACATGAACCAAAATGCCCACATGGAGACAATTCCAAACCAGTTATTTCCCGATCCAGGAAAATTTGTTGTCAGGGACTTGATGATGTATGAAAGGAATGTTGTTTTGTTTCAGAACCAAAAATTTCCGACAAGATAGAGCATGAGCTTTCTGAAAAGAGAGAGCTTTTTGTTTTTTTCTCACAAACATGCTCAGACATAGCTTTCCTTTCAGCTAATTAAGCTGTTTTAAAGCAAACTGGTCAAACAGTGACATCTTAGTGGGGAGCCTTCGAGTCAATTGCATGATATAGAAGGCAGGACACTTAAAGGGTGACTTTTGCTATTGTGTTCTTTGGCTGAATATTTTCTACTTGGTCAATGCTGCCAGAGTGACCCCATACAATTGGGAGAATTCAAAGCCACTGACCTCAAGAGATGCCATTAAGAAGGCAACCACAGAATGAGATTTCATGGTCAGAAGCCAAACTTACTCTTTCCTACCAAGTCCTGATGCTTACAATATTTTATATGTATGTTTTCTTCCTGTCATTAGCATACCGTTAAACAGCTAAGTAAAAAGAGAACATGGCCATCAGAAATTGATATAAATTATTACTCCTGTGCTAATGTAAAACTGTTGGGCTTTTTTGTAAGAAAACTCATTGGAAAAAGTCAACCTCTGGTTAATGATGGTTCCTTTATGAGAATGTTGTGGAATATCTAGAACACATTTCTCTTAGCTAAATATACAGTAAGGAGGATGTACTATTTCCTCTGTCAAATATTATTTAAACAATAAATGACACCCGTTGTCTTTTGCAACTGAAGGACATGACGTTGGTGTTTTGACATCTGTTGAGGCAGCATACGTTTTCCCATGGTGAAGAAAAAGGAAAAAAATTAAATTTTCTATAAATAATTGCAAGATTGTTGAAAATGCTTGTTCTTTACATTTCTTGTATTAAAGCCCAGCACATTGAATCAGTCAGTAGGCTAAAAATGGGTGTTTTGAAACCTTGCAATGTTAAAGGAGGTTTTTTCCTCCATTAAGAGCAAATGATTCATTATTTCTTGCCAAGTAGCACTGTGGTTTTTACTAAACAATGATTCTGGGGCTAATTACAATGAAAATGTTAAATGTCCTGCTATAGAAGTCAGATGTCACCTGTTTAGATGAGAGACTCGTGCAAAAGGAATTAAAGACAATAGTTAAGAGCAGAAGGAGGAATGATTAAGTAGTTCCTTTTCAACTTTTCTACACAAGAGATGTCACACTTAAGTCAATATTTATTTAAAGGAGAGCCTGTGTTTTCCTCTGATTTTTAAACACCAACTATACCAAAAAGAAGTGATCCAGAGAAACCATCATCTTGTAGGGAGAGACAAACACCAGTACTTCCTAGGTTTCTATAATTGAGAGGAGTTTTACTAAGGACAGTAGTATTGAGAACATTGTTGCTTCAGGGGCCAAATTGCTTGGGTTTATATTCCCACTTCACCACCTCTCACTGTGTAGCCTTCAGCAAGGCATGTGACCTCTCTGTTCCTCAGTTTCCAACCCTGAGAGGGGACTCTGACAAGGGACTACCCAATAGGGACTATTGTGAGCATTAAAGGAGTGTCTGACACATAAGAATCACTCTGTAAATGTTGGTAATTATAATTACTATCTGCCAGGCATTATGCTAAGTGCTTTATACACATTATTACTCTTAGTCCTCACAAAAATTCTATAAGGACTAGATTATTCTCTCCTTTGTAAGGCTGAGAAAGCGAAAGTTCATAGACTCTAATGAATTCTTCTACTGTCACAGAGCTCAGATTTTAACCCCATTTGCCTGACTCTAAAGTCTATAGTATTCCACTTATATCTCACTGCTTCTCAAATAGACATCAAAACATGTATTTTTGTCTGATTGTGAAAATATAGAAAAGCAGAAAGAGGAAATAAACACTCAAAATTCTGTTTTCATTGAGCAACACTCTTGACATTTTGACAGATTGTCTTTCTTTTTTTAGAGACAGAGTCTTGCTCTGTCACCCAAGCTGGAGTGCAGTGGTATGATCATAGCTCACAGCAACCTAGAGCTCCTGGGTGATCCTCCTACCTCAGCCTCCAAAGTACATGGGACTACAGGCACATCCAATTACATTTGGCTAATTTTAAAATTTTTTTGTAGAGACGGGGTCTTGCTATGTTGACCAGTCTGGTTTTGAACTCCTGACCTCAAGCGATCCTCCTGCCTCGGCCTCCCAAAGTGCTGGGATTACAGGCATGAGCCACCACATGTGGCCCAGATCATCTTTTATATAAATATAAACAGCATCATTTGTATATATCACAACAGTCTTATGTATAAAGGAATAACTTGGATATATTTGTACAGCCATGCTGTGGAAAGATGGAACCCAGTGATAAGGCTACCATGTAACAGTCCTAAAGTTCAAGAAAATGAGGGACTTAAGTGTCTTTTAACTAACTACTGACACTTCCCAGTGGTTTGAGTCAAAATCTGGTCCCTGCAGGGAGGGAGCAGGGAAGAAAAGCCCCCACCTCTCACCTTCCAAATGCCAGTCTCCTGCTGGTGACCCCCAGTAACCAAACCAACCAAACCAACCGAAGCCAAGCAGCAAGGACACCTGGGAGGGGGAGTCTGTGGGGGTCAGCCTTCGGGGCACAGAGAAGGGCAGGTAAAGGCAGAGATGGGCACCGGCCAGAGGACAATCAGAGACTAACCAGACATTTCCTTCCATTCCATCAAGAGGCCATGGAAACCCCCTTCCTCAAACCCACAGATACCAAGCTGGAGGGGACAGTGGGGGTTCTGAAATACTGAATGTTTACCTACAGAGACTGAGTCACTTAAAGGAAGTGTTGAAATTATTGAAGTTGAAGGAGTTTACTAAACTAGACTAAAATACAGTATATTTATCCCTCTATCCATCAGGCCACTGTAATGAAAATTAGATCAATTATTGAAAGAAATAGAGAAGTTGCATTTTCACTGCACAACTTACTGAAGTCTATGGAAATGCATGAATCCTCTCCCTTTTTACCCTCTTTACTTGCAAAGTGACTGAGGTGGCTTCAAGATAAAACATGACAGAGTGTCCTGATAAAGACCAAAGGAAAAGAATATTTCAGACTCCCCTCATGAGCATGTAAATCTTAACCAGTAATTGGATGCTAAATTGCGCTAAATGGCAATGAGATACATTGTGTTAAATTCTTGATAATTTAAAATAAAACTACAAATTTATTGAAAGAAATGAAATATTTTCTGAAACTCAGTATAAACTGATAATTTATCACAAAGGTTCTTCTGTAAAGCATATTGAGTGATGTGCAGAAAAATCTCCCATCAGGCTTTCTGAGCTAATGAAATGGCGTTCAAGCATGATATAAAGTCTGTGTGACTTCACATTTCCTAACCTTCTGCTTCTGTCTCTTCCAAAACATTTTACACTATGTCCTTAGCTTGTGCCACATACCACTAATCAGCTTTCTGATTTCTTCTAGACAGAATGATTATTTTTAACAATGACCTGCAAGCCTTTCCAAGAATGCTTAGATCAGCTTGCCAGAATATCTTGCTTCCTACACAGACCCAGCCTCTATTCTCACAGGGCTTCTCTCTAAATATCTCAAACATTCAAATGCAATTTTATATTTCTTCGTCCAATCCTTCCTTTCCTAAATTTAACTATCCCAGTACAGAATTCTTCTACAAGTGTCATGCCAAACATTTTCCAACCTACCATCATAATCTCTAACTGAAGTCTTCCATCAAAACCATTTTACATCTGTTATTTTTTTCTGTGTATATTCATGTGACATTCATCTTTGTCTGTAAACTCCTAATGTCATTATAAATCAAAATACCTGAGGATAGAGGCTGTGTCTAACTTTCATTGTATATTTCTAAGGCAGCAAAAGCTAGCCAGTCAGGAGATGAGTAAAAACTTTATAAAATGGAGAAGAATATAATACTAACAAATCTATTTGGAGGAGAATGTGTCTCCTTATTACGTTAAAATTTTCTTTGAAACACATAAAAATACCTGAATTTTAGTGAGCAATCTGAGCAAGTCACGATTTTGCTCCTATGTTTCTTTCTTTTCTTTTCTTTAAAGCTTTTTTCCCAAGTCTCAGTTAAGTATTAAATACTGTGATGGCAACACCTTCCCTTCCCCTAACACACATACACACTCAAACCAGCAATTTTCCCGGAGAAGTCGTCTTAAACCAGTGGGATTGAGAATCTGACTTAAATGAGCCTTCAGTGATCAGTGGCATTTTTGGAAACTTCATGATTAATCATTCTTGATTTGATGAGAGAACTTCTAAGGGGGGCTCCTGGTACTGTTTCCTGGCCACTTGCTACTTTTCCTGTGTAGTTGCATGTTAAACATGATGACTTGCTGTATAGAAGCCATGTGTTGTCATAATGTAACATCATTAAACAAAGTGTTTAGAGCAGTTTTAGCCGAGCCAGAACATGAACAACAAAACCTGCCAATTACAGTGTCATTTTGTGTAGTTGTTAAGGTTTCAAATGTCTCCAACTTTTTCTGGTAGGCCATATTGAGCATGTCACAGTGAACATCTGAGATAACGATTTGCTAGGCAATGTGCAATTCTCGCTCCTTTTTTTAATATCAGAGAAGAAAGAGTTCTTTATAATAATTTGGCTCAAATGTCTACACACATTGCTCCAGCGTCTGTAGCAGCATGTGTTTCTAGGATTGTTCTGGAAGAGAAAATGCAGAAACAGCAGGGAGCAGAAGATAAACAGGCAATCCGTGACTCATTAAAACAAGCATTGGTAGCCAACATTGTGGAGTGTGTGAAGACCCCAGATCCAACTCGCCTATAAACTTTTTTTACCAGCTGGACTTAGCATCTGTCAGAGTTTGGAAGGAGAGATAATCTGGTACAAATGATTTCAGTGTGTCGCATTTATTAACCTGCCACCTTACATAACTCTGCTGATTGGGAACTCAGGGAAATGTTTGAGCAATGACACAGATTATTGTTGGAATGTTACAACTTCACTAATAAAGAAGCAAGTTGCTATTTAAAAAAAAAATACAAAGACCACAGAGCAATTGGAAAATGATAATGAAGCAAAGCTAAAAAGCATCACAGTCTTGAGAAGTGTACGTGCCAGAAGAATAATTGAAATTCAGTTTGGAATTTGATCATTTTCAGTTCTTTACATCAATTAGGCAGGAAAAGTGTTTTATTTTTTAATTGTTGTCACATTAGCTTTTGTTAACAGCTCTGATGTAAACAAATGCCAAACCGGGAGCATCATCATGTTCTTTTCCAACTACTTACTATTCTAAATGAATGATTTCGCTTCTGTTGTTAAATCTCTGACAATTGCTAGCAGGGCATTTTCTGTTTCTTTAGCATTTTCACAGTAGAACTGAAGGAAAAGTAAAACCATGCCCATTTTTGTCTTTGTATAAAAACGTGTCCGTTTTTGTCTTAAACAGCTTTGCCTTGTCTCACAGCTCATTAAGGACAAAGAACATTACCCCAGAAATAAAAACCACGCAGGTAACCTGCACACCTTCCATTCCTGGGCTTTGATTTGCTTCCTTTTTGCCCCAAAGTTTGCTCAGGATTATTTGGTCAAGAGGTGGAAACACCACAAAGCCGTTGTCTATTTCTTATCCAGAGCACATGCCAGTCATTTCAGATTAATGGGGATGTTTACTCTCTGGTACAAAATTTGCACATATTAGCTTATAAAATATGGATAAGCTGGTTTCCTGGTTTCCTATAACAAAATATAGCCCTGCCATTTCAAAAATGAAAATTGCAGAGACTTTGGAAAAAAATCAGCTGAAGGAATGCTTCACGTTTCACAACGGTTAGCCTATTATTTGTAGTTTTGAAACTTTATTGGTCCCCAATCTAATCTTTTCTGAGTATAAAAACATTAACATATGGTTTAACACAGCACAGGGCTAGAAAGTCCATATCCCAAATGCACATTGTATGCAGGGTGACATTCACACTAAATACCATCCCTCAGGGTCTGTACTCCATTTTACCTGGGATTGGAGAGCCATGAAATCCCTGGAAAAGTTGTTCATGAGTCTGAACCAAATGGTGCACAGTGTACTGAGATACTAACAGTCTATGCTTCTGCCAAAGGTTGTGGCTCAAATGTCTCTCTAAGTAACATTAAAAATCTGCTGCTTCATGCCTATGAATTTCAATATTTATAGCATTCAATAAAACGGTCCACTGTCAGAGAGAGATGTGCCACTGTGCACTCTCTGAGCAGATGGGCGGCAATATGGCACATTTACATGGACCAGCTGTGGAGCACAGAAATGGATGCTGGTCAGAGGCAGGGTACAGGCCCCACATCTGGAATTCTAACCGACTGGCCTCGGTACCCATTGTAAACTTTCCTTCCGCAGGGAGAGCTCTGATTTAGAGCTGCTCACTAGTGTGCCTTAAACTGCATCAAGAGTCCTCATTAACACAAGAGACTGGAGGGAGGTTAGGGCCTGGAACTCCTCTGTTGGGCATCTGTTAGAGCCTGCGGATGGCACTCTGTATAGTCGGTTATAGACGCACCCAGGGGAAGATTCTCTCATGCATGATGCAATGTTCTCTGTTTAACTGATTTTATACCAAAAGAAGAGGTTTATGATAAACAGAGCTGCTGTTTCCACATCCCCCTTTCTAAATGGGTCAGAATATACCATCAAAGGAAGGACAACTCCTAGGATATTTAAAAATTTGGTAGAAATGTCTAATTATTTTTGTCATCTCCAGTGGAATATTGTCTTATTTTGGATAGAATAGGCTTAGTTCAAATGTATGGTTAGAAGTTTCTAAAATATATGAAATTCTTAGACTAGCTCTCCTCATTGTAGTATTGCTAGTCAGATAATCAAAACATCTTAATTTTGTGTAGTTTAAATCATTTAACTGACTTAGAGAGGAAAGCTGCTATAGACATTATAAACATGAACAAGAAATGGTTTGTTACATTGCCTTTGGGTAGATGCCTAATAGTGGGATTGCTGGATCAGATGGTATTTCTATTTTCAGTTCTTTGAGATATCTCCAAATTATTTTCCACAGGGGTTGTACTACTTTGCAATCTCACCAGCAGTGTAAGAGTGTTCCTATCTTTCCACATTCATACCAGCATTTGCTGTTTGGGGACTTTTTGATAGAGGCCATTCTCACTGGAGCTATGTGATATCTCATTGTGGTTTTGATTTGCTTTTCCCTAATGATTAGAGATGTTGAGTGCTTTTTTTATATGTTTCCTGGCCATTATTCCGTCTTTTTTTGAAAAAAAATTTTGGTTCATGTCCTTTGCCCACTTTTTCATGGGATTGTTTGACTTTTTCCTGTTAATTTGCTTAAGTTCTATATAGATTCTTTTTATCAGCCCTTTATCGGATGTGTAGCATGCAAATATTTTCTCCCATTCTGTAGGTTATCTATTTGCTCTAATGATAGTGTCCTTGCTTTTTAATTTGATCAGGTCTCATTTATTTATTTTTGTTGCTGCTGTGATTGCTTTCGGGGTCTTCTTCGTAAATTCTTTGCGTAGGCCAATGTCTGTAAGAGTTTTCCCAACATTTTCTTCTAGAATTTTTAAGGTTTCATGCCTTAGGATTAAGTCTGTTATCCGTCATGAGTTGATTTTTGTGAGAGGTGAGAGGTGAGAATCCAGTTTCAATCTTCTGCATGTGGTTATCCAGTTTTCCCAGCACCATTTGTTGAATAGGGATTCTTTTCCCCATTGTATATTTTTGTCTGCTTTGTCAAAGATTAGATGACAATATGAGGATGGTTTTATATCTGGGTTTTCAGTCCTGTTCCAAAGGCCTATATCTCTGTTCTTGTGCCAGTACCATGCTGTTTTGGTTACTATAGCCTTGTGGATATCTCCAGAGGATTTTTCTTTGCTGGTGTTTGTTTCAAATCCTTAAATTCCTGAAGATGAAAAGGAATTATAAATACCGAAAGGGAGAAAATCAGAATAAACATTATAGCATTGGATTGGGATTGGAATTAGTGTGCATGCATGCTTTCAAAAATATATAGACAGAGATAGTAATAAGCATAGATATAAAAGTGTGCGTATGCCCATATTCATATTCACATGTTCCTAAATCTATCCATTGAGAGGGTCTGGGTGCCGTGATAGCCCAACAGCAATGAGCACACCTAGTATGTTGAACTTGGCTTCAAATACCATGCTCAGGGGGAAGCAGGGCTCTTTGGAGGGATTGCTGATTCTGGGGTTGGGGTCAGGGCAGTACCAAAGGAACCTGGAATGAATATCTTGTGGTGCCAGAAAGCAGGATGCACTCAAAAGATGATGGGCACATGTGAAAAAGATACAGGAGCTAGCTTGATGGGACTCCCAATGGCCAAACTGGAGACAATTTTAGCATCAAAATAAATAATGATAGTAATGGAACAAAACTCATTGAAAAACATAGAAAATCATGAAAACATATAGATAGAAATAAACTAATTAATACGTTTGAAGTTTGATAAGGTACAGGATATTCACGCAGTTTCAGAGTACATCCCCACAAAATATTTATTACAGTTGAGAAGACTGGTGGACATTGTCCTCATCAAGCCATCAAAGTGGACCTCATCAGTAGTGGGACAAGCTTCCTGGGTAGGAAGAGCCAGCATCACTTCTGTGATGCTGTTGTCAAATGTGTAACCTGAATCTAATTACATGGAGGCATCAGATAAACCCAAAAGGAAGAACATTCTGCAAAACAAATGGCTTGCAATCTTCAAAAATGTCAAGGTCATGAAAGTTGAGGAAACGCCAATGAACTGCTCAGTGTAAAGGAGATGGAAGAGACTTGACAACTAAACATAACATGTGGTTCTAAAGAGGTTTGGTTTCCAAGAGACATTTTTGTGCAATAGGTGAAACCTGAATGGAATCTTGAGTGTATCCATGTTAATCATCTGGTTTTGGTGGTTATGTTGCAATATGTAGGAGAATGTCTTTTTTCACAGGAAATTCACAGTAAAGTATTAAGGGTCATCAGGTGGGCATCTTACTCTAAATGGTTCAGGAAAAACATTTTTTTTTCTGTATTTCCAAATTTTCTATAAGTTTGCAGTTGTTTCAAAATTCAAAACAAAGAATTTTAATCCCTGTGCTTGAGCCTTACACTCAGAGACTCTGGATTGATTTGAAGTGGGACTCAGGCATATGCATTTTTTAAAAGCTCCCTTGGTGGTTTCAACATGCAACCAGGTTTGGGACCCATTGGTCTAGACTCTAGACAAACCCTCTCATTTTACAAAAGAGTGAGCAGAATTCAGATGCCAGGCCAAAGGTCATGCAGCTGGCAGAACAGACTTCAGAACTCAGGTTTTTAGATTCCTAATTGGTTTATTTATTTTATTAATAGTATATTTTGGGCACTGTGCTGCATGCTTTGGAAGAAAACAGTAAAACATATGTGCTTGTAATAGAAATAATGCCTTCCCTGGTATGGCATATTATTGCTTATAAAGTGTTTTAACATTTCTTTTGGTTGTCAAAGCAACCCACTCGAGTATTGTTACTTGGATTTACAGACAAGCAAAGGAAGGTTATAGTGAGTGAGTGGTACCCTGCTGTCAGGCCCAGAACTCAGGTCTGCTGACACCTAGGCCAGAGCGTATCTGCCACACTCCACTAGTTTAACGGAAGACAGCAAATGTTAAATGTCAAATGAGTAGTAAAGAGAATAAACATTCTGGGAACACGCAGGAACTTGAGGTCACTCCAGGTGCAGCATTAAGGAGAACTTCATAAAGAATCAAGGTGTGAGCTGCAAATTGAAAGATAGTTCAGAAAGATTATCCAAGCAGACAAAGTAATCATTCTGAACAAACAAGGTATATAAGCAAAGGATAGGAAGAGAATAGAAGTTCAATGTCTTGTGGGAGACAGTGAGTAGAGGAAAGGCTTCACGTCAATAAGAAAATTCGTATTAGAAAGATCATATGAAGGTAGACTCCCCTGGAATCGTCAGTGGGCAGCCACAGGCTCCCTGAATAGCAGGGGTTAGAAATCAGGGAAAGCTTGACTATGAATTTGAGCCTGAGCTTTTCATTATTATCTGCTCTATAATGCAGAAGAAATGGAAGCATCTAGTACTCTGTCTTTCCAGCAATGAAATGAGAAGGCCAAAGACAACCAATCTCCAAAGGATTCTACTGAGCAAGAATCATTCATTAATCTGGCAGGAAGTGGGCAGCAGCATACATTTATCTCATATTAATTGCTTGTCCCCGTGCAGGGTACCTAACTTAGAGGATTTCATTTATACTACATGGCAACCTCATGAGTTAGGAATTGTTGTCCCTCTTTCACAAATAAAGACGCTGAGGGTAGGAGGGATTCATTGAACTTCTCAATATCACCCACCTGGTATGTTGCAGAACAGAGGTTTGAACTTAGAGTTACCCCCCTCTCAAGCCCATCCTCTCTCCCTCCTATGTCCCTGCACAGGGCCAGCAGGCAAGGCCACTGTGTGCAACTCCAGGGGGGGTGAACCAGAACTAGGACTTTTTGAACCCAAAAGTAATATTTTGTCGTAAGACTTACCCCCAAAGTTGATAGAATTTGTTTAATGGATACATTCTTATTTCTCTGAATAGACTTATTTCAGTTTCACCTGAAGGAGATAAAACATCCATTTCTTTTGCCTTTTGTCAAAACAGTAGTTTATGGTACTTTTTCATAGTTTTAAGTGTAGAACTGGAAACTTTATGTCATTGAAAAGGTTTGAAGATCAAGCAACATATCTGACTCTGCTATCGCGAGGAGGGATTGCAGCGTCTAAGACTGAACTTGAAGACAGGAGTTTGAAAGGAGTTTCAAGAAATTCCAGAAGGAATGAGTTTTCTTACCTCTTGGTTCTAAATATTGAAAACAGAACAACTCATCATGTCCCATGGTCTTCGCATCATTCTGACCCGGGAACAAATGCCCTCATTGATGCTTTTGTTGAAAGTCAGTGGAAATAAACCATTGGCTCATGGTATTAATGACTGAGCATGGGAATGAAAGCTATTTTACCCTGGGAAGCAGATCTGAGACTGGGATTAGAAAAGATGGCATGTCCTATCACGGACCATCAGGGCCAGTGGCATAAAACCTGAATGGTGCTTTTTCTGCATAGACTGATACGTGTACTTGAGCACATACAGCCAACTGATGCAATGGTTAAATGCTTTCATGACTTACTCACATCAGTTATCTACCACACATCATTTGTTGAACCTTTTTAGCTAACATGCTTCCTGTTTAGACTCTGGGTACGGTAGGGGCAGGGAGTTTGTGGGGAGGAGGCGGAAGAGACATCATCTCAAGGTCTTCAGTCTGGGGAGATGTTTGCAAGCATGATTACAATCAAAGGTCTCTGTTTATTCAACTGTGTCTCATCTTTGAAAAAACATGCTATTCTAATTGGTAAATACACATTTGATGCCTCCATGTTTACCCTTTGCCACCTGAAACTAATTTTAGGAAAAACAAGGAGCTGGTGGGGACTAAAGACATAAGAAGAGTGAGAAGAAATAAAATTGTGTCTAAAATGGCTGGTCCCATTTCTCTTAATTCCTGAATGGCTGGATGGCAGACAAGAACAGTCTCTGTTTTGGCCAGAAAATATTGTGGGGCATCCGTTTAAATTTTTGCCAGAGGAAAAAAAGCCAATCACCAAAAACAGCTGAGTAAATATGCTAAGTTTCTATTTGACAGAATCCTATGGAGAAATATCTTAAGTAAATTGTTCATTTTTACTAAAAATAAAAAGATGGGTATTATTATAGTATAAAAGTTATAAGAAAACAGGTTATAAGTCCTATTTAACAAACATTAGTTTAGATGCTTTGCATTTTGCAACGGATAGCTGTGCACTTGCAGGCCTGTGTCTTCCCTGAAGGACCACATTCAACTCTCAGTAGTGTTTGCTAACCGAGGGGAACAGGGATAAAGATTAGCCACAGGTTATTTCTATTTTGACTTTGAAATATGTTTTTATAATTTTTTTTCAAAAGGGATGTATCTGAATATATTCTCTGGAGTAATGCTAAGTTGATGTAACAAAGAGATCTCAAAATGCAGTGACTTTAAAAATGTAGAAGTCTCTCTCTCTCTCATAACCGGTCACAGTGGGCAGTGCAGGTCAGGTCTGTGGGCCAGTCCTGCTCCGCACAGGATTAGACACTCAGGATCCTTCCCCCGTGTTGTTTCAGTACCCCTGGGGCATGGTCATCATGATTGAAGCTCGGTTACCGCCATGTCTGTGTTCAGCCAGTAGGAAAAAGAAAGAAGAGGTGGACAAAGCAGCCCAATGCATAAAGCTCCAGTCCCAGAAATGCACACATCTCAGCCTCTCACATTCTACCAGCTACAGCCTGGTCATATTCAGCTGCAAGGAACTCTGAGGTCCCTAGATATGCAGTCATGCACCCAAGGAGAAGCAGAAAAGAGATTTAGGGGGATAACTGGCAGCCTGGACCATGCTGGTTTAGGGAAGGAAAAGATATCTTCTCCTCACCCATCACTAGGCTCATGGCTGAGGCCCTGTACCAAAAGGCAGATTACCAAAAGAAAATCATACAAATTTATTTAATGTAAGTTCTATGTGACATGGGAGCCTTCATAAGGAAATAAAGACCTCTGTGTATTTTTTATGCCAGTTTTGATGAAGAGTGGACGGTCATGGAGACATATGATTGGAGGACAAAAGGGTAGGCTCTCACGGTGCAAAACTGAAGGAACTTAGCAAGGCCTGTTCTGGTTCCTCTTGGTGTCTCTGTGTCTTCCGCTCCTTTTATCTGGGTATAAGGAGGGCGCCTCTCAAATGATCTTTTAACCTGCTTCAGGGAAGAAGGGCAAGGGGAAGGTGGGAGTAGCCTTCCTGCTTCTGCTGTTTTCTTCTTGTCCAAAGTGCCATATTTGGGGGTGGCCTGTCCTGAACCCCTCACTGATATTATGAGAATTCATAATTCAATGTGTGTGCTTTAAACAACTTAGAAAGATACACAGTAAAGACCTCCAAGAAGCTGTTAAACAACCCAGCTTTCCTATTGCCTCCTGGAGAAGAGGTAAAATTCCTCTAAACTTTGAAGAAATGACCAAAGTCTATGTTAAAATAAATCGCCATTTGCCATATAATTTTCAGCCAATCCAAGACCCAATAACATAAATGATATCATTAAGAACTAATAAGAGTGATATCTAATATAGCCCAGATTACATACTAGCACCCTGCAGGTTGAAAAGAAAGCTCCTAGATATATTTCATTAGTATAGCGCAATATATAACTTCTCTTGGGGAAAAAATGGAAATTTTGACAAAAATACTAGGCAGTTATTTCTACCTGGCAACCAGCTACATTCAGCTGAAACAGGTGCTAAGGTCACCACAGTCCCAGCACAACCTCTTAGCTCATACCTGCACTGCTCTGGCCCGGCCCATAAAGACATTTGAGCTTTTAAGCCCCGAGTAACCAACCCAATGAAACCTAGGTTCAACTTCAATTGTGATGGCAAGAAACATTGTTGTAGGGAAGTTAACAATTAACTGTGGATCTCTCTTTCATTTAATCTTTCTAATCTATTTCTTACTTTTTTATACTCTTTATTGATGTAATCTGTACTAAGTATTGAGTTGTCAATTTAGACAAAAACCTAGATTTGTTGATATGGTACTTTCCATCAATGTTATTGGCGATAGCTGTATCCATTGCAGTATAACATCAAGTAAAATTTGCATCAGACGACAGAACACTGCTCGACAAAAAAAACAAAAATCCTCTAAAGCCAGAGGTAAATCCTTCATGACAAGTCTCATTGGCTCCCTTGTCATCGTAGATTGGGATCAACTGGGGAAAAAACTCTATAATCCTCATGTTTTTGTATGAACAAGCATGTGTACATAAATAATCACTGTAAGTGTTATTGTAAAACTAGAAATAAGGTTTTCAAGCATGATTCAAACAGCACAATTAAGGGAATCGTTACACAATAAATCATATATCTGATGAATTTAGTGTCATTTACTTGAAGAAATCTTCAGAGACATGGATGAAACATTGAGAAGGATAGAAGGGAAACACACATGACTTGAAAAAGCATTTAAAAATATTTTGCTACTAGAAAAATACAAGGAAGTTTTAAAAATCTTAAAAAATAAATTCATTGAAAAAAATAAACTCTCCATGAAACTTGGGCAAAGAAAGAATAGAATTGGAAATTCTGCAATAAGAATAAATAATGGACAGGAAGGAACCAGCCCATGTGTCAAAGATAAGCTTTGTTTTTTCTTTTTTGTTTCTTTTATTCTGTGAATAGTTTCTTTATATAATTTTCTTCTGAGTGAAGTGAGACTGAACTGTTACTTAAATCAATCAGCTGGTCAGAAAGTCGTATTCTAAGCCAAATCCTTTGAAAACGTACCATATGCATTAATTCTCTAGAGTTCAGTTCAGATCCCATTGGCTAAAAATTATGTTAGGGTATCAGTTGTCTAGTCTCCCTGGACTGTCAGAACCCATGCTTTGCCCTTATAAATTTGAACTGGTGTCTGGTTTTGTTTGGGAAGAGAAATAAATAATATAACAAAACACACACGAGGGAAATCCAACAAGGCCATCATTAATGTGCTAAATTATTTCTAATATCTATCACCCTCCGAACTCCATGGCTGCAAATGTTTTGCATAGCAGTAAAGCTGTCTTTAGCTACCAAAGTGGAGCAGAGGGAGAAACATTTGCATTTGACTTCTGCTGATAAAAATGAAACATTAAAATGCTATTTGGCAAGTACGCAAAAGCACAGAACAGCAAAGCCTGAGTCTTTTTTAGATGTAGTTCTTTGCAGAGTCTCCTTAAGAGTGCTCAGTAGGGTGTGACCATATTGCTCCCTGTGCTCATCATATGGTTTGCCCACGCAGACGCTGAATTGTTTGGAGGATGTGAAATATTGTATGTTACCCCCAGAGCTGTGGAGCCAGTGGATCCAGGAACTGTTGTTGAGACTGACAGTTACATTGTGTTACTGAATAGTGAAACGGCAGAATCAAAAACACAAATGGGCCCAGACAGAATGTCCTGACCTTTCAGAAAAAGGCTGATTGGATATGGTGTAAGATTGCCTTCATCTCCCTCCACAATCCATTACACCTTTCTCAGCCCACTTTCTCAGAGTAGGCGGCTCATAGATGAGCTCCTCTTAGATTCTTTATGTGAAATTATTTATGGATGGAGAAAAACCAGGAGCACTGCAGTAAATAGCCACCTCCCCCATATAACTTATTCTTGATAGTTATTTTATATTAACACTGTTCAGAGAGAACAGTGATAACAAATAGTGTTTTTTTATCAATCTAAACATATTGGTATTAATGCCTGTGCTTAAATTAAAAAATGAAGACAGATGCCCGGATACGGGGGTGTAATCAATGCTTCCAAATGAATGTCATTTAGATGTCTTTAAACTCATAAATTACTGTTTGCAATCACTTTTTACCATATTGCCAACTTCTTCAGCAACCTAAACATAAAATATGAAATGCACAGAGATGTAGAAGTTGATAGTTTCTCATTTCTTTTTAGAGATTTTTCTATTGAAGAAGGTTGTGAAATAATGGTTTTCTTTATGATAAAACTCATTCATTGTTTGGTAAGTGTATGATATAATTAAAATATAGTATATATTTTCATAAGTTTATGTTTCAAACTTAGTTTATTTCACTGTCTATATGAGACTGTTAAATATCACCATTGAAAAGGTTGATAGTGTTCATATGTGAAGATATATGTGATATGTTATTAAATCCAGTGTCTCACACTATCTGATACAAGCATCGTTATGGCCAATTGGAGCAATAGTTTAAAAGAACTGAGATAATTAATGTAACGTAAAAATAATAATTTACATATTTATTTTTGCAACATTCGAGATGGGCAGTGAAGTGAAATTTTGACTGCTATGAAAATTTGAATTCTAAACCCAAATAAAATAGTCAATATGCATGTTTGTAGTAAAAAAAAAAAAGCTCCCTTTTATACTTACTAAAAGATATATTTCTTCTTTGCATTTCTTTTCTAATCATTTTTTCCCCTTGGAACAAACTTGTGGACACATAGCAGACTTTTTAAGAGTTCTCTTTCCCTCTCTCTTTAGGATTTCAAGGCTGCCTTTCTGCCTAGCCAAATCTACATAAACAAGCACGTTTGATTTCAACAGCTTCTTATCATACAAACACTTACCACCACTAGATTTGTAATCTGTAATTTGAAATATTTATAAGATTATATCATATATACTGGTATATTTAATTTGTCTCATCAGCAACAGGGGCTTAACTTCCCTTCATATTTTTTAACTCTAAACTTCTGCTTGAAAATTCTGACAATTCTCCTGATATTTCTTGCATGTCTGTTATATGAGAGGAAAGCATCTTCTAACTCAATTAGCATGCTAAAGAATGGGTTTGGTTTTGTGCTCCATTAAAGTCAACTAAATGGATGCGCTGCATGTCTTTATTTCAGAAATAAAGCTGAACACTTAAATCCCATGTCTCTTTGCTCAGCTTTTGATCGCACACAAAGCTTTCCCACTTGCTGCCTCTGGATGTAATGTTAACAAAGTCAGTTAACATCAAGCGCTACAGTAACAGGCATGGCAGAATTCCTTGTTTTTGCTCAATCAGTCTGTGTTCAAACTATCAGTTTGATTTATTTGTCCACATTGACCCTTATTCACCACTTAATTATCCTCGTATAATGTTTCAAGAGGCTCCTGACACAAGGAGAAAGACAATTGCCGATGTTCTGTAAAACAACGGTTGACCTGATGGGCCCAGATGAAGACCGTGGGTCGAAGGTTGTTTGCTTTTGGAGGAACCCACTTCTCCTGCCTGAGAGCTGCAGCCAGAGCCACTCACTGAGGGTGCCAAGGGCTGGCCGGTGAAACTGTTAATCTGGTTCGCAGAGTATGTGCCGACGGTCACCACGGATAGTCCCGGAGTTTGTGCCATTGGCCTTTCCAAATGCCCTGATATGTTTGGGATGATATTAGAGTTAACAAAAAAAAATAAACAACCCAACACATACATACAGAGAATACTTTAATTTCAGCAATGTCCTTATTAGTATATGGTTACTGTTGTGATTGGAAATATATTTTCTCCCTTTATGTATGAACAGAAGGGGTTTTAGAATTACAGGCATGAAATGAGAAATAATATTATCAACACTGAACTGCTTCATATTGCGGTTGATCTCTAAGCTCCTGCTAACAAATCAGATAAATTATCATTTTATTGGAAAGCAAACCAATATCTGTCTTTTATACCTTGCCAGAAATACCATTTATGGCAATAAGTTTCATTTGAAATTAAGGCAATTCTTTCAGAACTTTTGAAATCTGACAACTATTCTATATTCATAGCCATTAAAAGCCAAATATAAATAAATGATAGATAAAAACACAGACAAATATTAACATTTATAGAAAAAAATAGCACATATAAATATAAAATTATAATTTTATATTTATGAAGTGATTTTCTATAAAAATTTTAAATTCTTTTCTGGCAAGTTGGGGCCATATTTCATTCAGTGACATTGGTATACATAAATGGTTTTTCCAACACTCTACCAACCTTGGTTTGTCAGTTTAATTTTTCACACATTCTCCTCTGTTTAGTATATCTTACATCTTATTAAATTTTTCTCTCCACAGAGAAATGTAAATGACAACATAATTGTTTTTCATACATTAAAAATGTTCACCCAGTGAGTGTTTGAACCCAGTGTTAGAAAATCACTCAGGAATTTGGGACCTGACAGCCTCCATTGTTGGTGAATTTAAGCCTTCTGTGTCTCAGTCTTTCTTGCCCTGTAATGGGTATGTGATTACAAATGTTGCTGCACAAAAACAATATCATAGGAACTGGATAAATTACAGGTGGCAATTTCGAAATGAAAAATAACAAATTTTTTAAAAAGCTATTTGGTAGGTTGTTTTACTGCTATAACTTTAACCAAAACCCTGGGAGGCATTTTTGGAAGCCCTGTAACCAGTGTAAAAACCACCAGACTATAGTCTTGTACACACCACAGCCCTGAACTCTTATTCCTTCACCCCAGGAGGTCTGAAATCACAGCAGAGATGGTCTAGTGGCCACTGATCTTCCACCTGACTCTGTACAGAGACACTAAGCATCGGGAAGCCGACCACGTGGCCCCTGGGCGTCCTACTCAGACTTGCTAGCAGCAGTGCCCTCAATCACCGAGGGCTTCTATCATCTGAGGTTTGGATAAAGAGTTCCTAGGAGCCCCTGCGGTGATCAAGGGGGTGCAGACCCGAGAGGATGTGAGTTGGGGCAGGCACCCCAGTGAGCTGCAGCCCTGTACACCCAGCTTTGACCAGAGTGATTCCACTTTTCTCAGTTCTTTTCTGCATAAGATTTTTTTTCTAGGACAAAGGGTCCCACAACCTTTAAAGAGTTTTTTGGTTTTTTTTTTTTTCCTTTTTTAACTCTGAATCTCTGGGATTACATAACTCTAGGAATAAAATTCTTAGAAGCTGAAAGAAAGCAAAGAGACAAAGTAGAACAAGCAATCAGCCTCAGGTGAAAACTTTGCCCTCCATCTTTAGATAAATCCACCATCCTTCTAGTGGGTTCCGTCATTTGCTACGGAAGAAACCATTCCACGTGTTCCTCTGCCCGCAAACACACGGAGCTGAGATCTCCTGACTGAGAAGCATGCCAGTGGGAAGGTGAAGACACACATGTCAAGGCCTCATTCCAACCAGACTTCTGTTCTAAAAAGTCCACAGAGCTTCTCTCTCTGCTCTGGCCTTGGTCTCCAACGCCAAGGCATTTTCATGTCATATTTCAACAGAAATGATCAAAATAAAAATCTCTCTGAGAAAAATGCAGCACTCTTTTTAAAAAAAAAAATTTGTTATTTTATCTCATTCTTCCGCTCAATGTTTCTTTCTACCTGAAATTTTTTTAATCCGAAAAAATAATTTGCTTTCAATTCTTATTGCTACTTATTATGCCTGTTTCCTTCAAAATCAGGTCTGTGTCAAAAGTTCATTTCCAACAGCCCAAGAAACTGTAGGATTCTCTCATAGATCCACTTTTGTACCTGTCAGTGATTAAAAACAGAAAGATAAAAGTAACCAAGGTGAGAAAGAGTCACCAGGAGCCACAGAAATAAGCAAATATGCTTAACTAACTCCCATCAGTGTAAACCTCTCGACTAATTAAATTAAGGTTAATAAGAACCTTACTAAGAAGATAACAAGGAATTGGACTCTGAATATAATCCTATAATAAATTTATCAGAGTATGTTGGATTATTATGGGCAGGGCCAATATGTAGATTTGATTTGATTTGATTTGATTCAAATACTAGATTTGATTTTTTTTTTTCTTTCTTTTTTTTTTGAGACAGAGTCTCACTCTGTTGCCCAGGCTAGAGTGCTGTGGCGTCAGCCTAGCTCACAGCAACCTCAAACTCCTGAGCTCAAGCAATCCTCCTGCCTCAGCCTCCCGAGTAGCTAGGACTACAGGCATGCTCCACCATGCCTGGTTAATTTTTTTCTATATATTTTTTGTTGTCCATGTAATTTCTTTCTATTTTTAGTAGAGACGGGGTCTCACTCTTGCTCAGTCTGATCTCGAACTCCTGAGCTCAAACGATCCACCCACCTCAGCCTCCCAGAGTGCTAGGATTACAGGCGTGAGCCACCGCACCCGGCCTAGATTTGATTTTTGATGGAATAAAACTTCAGCAAACTATACCTTGGCCCTCCTGAAGACAAGTGGATAAATAATATTTGAGAACTTGCCTTGTTTTAAAAACTATGAGGTACTTTGAAAGCACCGGTGACTTCTCTACTTAACACCAGTATACCCTTGAAAAAGTTATTCTATCTTTCAGAACCACAGTCTCTTTATATGTAAAATGGGGACCTGTGTGTTGGAAGTGCCTAAATAACAGCGCTTACTTCATGCCTGTCACAAATTAAATGATCTAGAAATTAGTTACTTAGCTTCCTTTCCATTCAGCTCCTTGTGGAATCCTACAACACCTTTGTAGCAGGTGTGATCATCACTTAGGCCTAGAGAGAGTGATCAGAATGCAAACATAGACCTGTTGGACACTCCAGCCCATGCTTTGTCCCATTCAATTCGCCCCTTCAATTCCTGTTCCTGCCCTGGTGGCCACCATACTAAGGTGAAACTTTAGCCCCAAAGTACATATGTTTGGGAAATATTTTATAGGTTGAAGGAGGGGATGGAAAAAAAGAAAGAAAACATGGAGACATAGAGCTCGTGACCATATATTCTACATCTGATCTTGGAAACCATGCAAAATGGCAAAGTCCCGAAGGGAGATGTTGCAAGAGGAGCAATGCAGTTCCCAGTTTATTGGTTTAAAACATCCGTTCCAACAGGAGGTGGAAATTCAGTCCCTCAGAGACATTGGGCAATGCCTGGAAACATTTTCAGTTGTTACAATGGTGGAGGGGGTGTTACTGGCATCTGGTGGGTAGAGGCCAGGGATACTGCTAAACGTCCTATAAGGCCCAAGACAGCCCCCCTACCCCAAGAATTATGCAGCCAAAAATGTCGATAGCACCAAGATTGAGACACTCTGGTTTAAAATGAAAAATCCGATAAGAAAAATAGTCTTCTTTCATTGTATTGGCTCCTTGTCAGTAATAGTCTTTAACTATTCTAGCAGTGTTGTCAAGTGGAGGTTTGCTCAGTACACTAATCCTGAATTGTGAGATGGTTACAGTGGTTCTGGGCTGAGAAAATTATGTATAAATATATGTCATGTCTCTAATACTGGAATGAAGATAGCCCTGAGGTAACTGATATTCAAAGTATTTATAGGTTTTAAATTACAAAAGATACTAAAAAGTCTTAAATGTTGGGCTAGAATAAAAGAGTAAAATTTTCTCATGGTATTTTCCATCTCTCAATTAGGAGAATCTGAATGCCTTGCCTTAGGTTATATGAATTCTGGGGAGCTGGAACCAGTAGCATCTAAAATAGACCAGGGATCACAGAAAACAATGCAGGAAAGTTAAAGACACGAGTTTAAGATCATTCTAAACCTGTACACTGTTTAAAGCTTCTACATTTTGCATAAATTGGGTCCTTTCCTATAAAACAGATACTGAATCCAAACAAGATGACACGATAATATTGTACAAAGAACAAAGAATAGATTTAATATATATAGTTTAATCGTGTGTCAAAAAGCAAAACAAGCATGAGAAGTATTAATACGTTTATTAACATACTCCCCAAACACCACTGGCTTGCTCATTGAAAACCAACTGCTTGTGGAGGAAAAAAATAAAGACACTTTATTTTCTTATTTTATTAGAGTCTTTCTAATACAAAAAAGCATTGAGACTGGGTGTTCAGTAGAGTCTATAATGTTGACCCCAAAGTTCAGGATTGTATTGTTCTGTTTGATTCTCTGTCTGATGGCAGAAGGGCTTCTGTCTTCTTTCTAGTAAGGAAAATCAAGTTGTGTTTTCCATGTGTTGACTCCTACAAGCAAAATTTTAAATGTACTTTTAATAAAAACATATGAATGTGTTAAACTTTATGGTTGATATGGGTGGGTAGATAAAAAGCCATTAAAAATGTTTTTAATATGGAAAATTTATGACCATAAAGTCAGTACATATCAAAGAGTCTGGCCAAGGCACACCAATAAAGCATTCACCTACTGGGATAATGTTAAAACAGGGCAAGATAAAAGTAAAGTTGCTTCACTTCTTCCCATCACAACAAAAAGGTTGATAAAGAACACACTTGATATCAAACAGAGCTTCCTGCTGGCTTCAGTTACCTGGGAGTTTGGAGCCTGTGGTTTGAATAATGTTCCGCCTACAATGGGAAAGACAGCAGAAGTGTGTAGAGACTGATGGGGCTTCCTGCAGGCTGAGCTTTTAGACTTCAAACTCATTCTTTATTCTCAAATAGAAACGATAACAAATGTGTAAATAAATAGTCACTGATCTTCTGATGTTGCTTTTTCGGTGCTGGGAATTGCATAACAGTTCACCCAGCAAAGGTGAGCTGCCTTCATCAAACTACATTCCAGAGATATGCAAGTTTTCAAGAATTGGCAAAGAAGAGTTTTCACAGTTTCACTTGAAAATAAATGCGTGTGTATGAGATTCCTGAAGAAATACTGCTTAGGCAGTAGGGCATTTACTAAAGATGATTTGACGATGAAAAACATAGTATCTGTAATATTACTAGACTTGATACGTATGCATAAGTTGTAATCTTAATGACTATAATTTTTGTCTCCTTAATTCTAGAAAATATTTTGCCAAGGTAATAAAATTTTAATATAAACATTTAAATTTTCATATGAACTATAATGCCTATACTAGAGGTCAATTTTTTTTCCTAAAAGAAATGCCTGAATCTATGTCAAAAAAATCTCCACTTGATCCTCAGGTACTTGGCTGTTATTTGTCTCATTTTCAAACATATCAATAAAAAGACTTAATCAATACATTTTATAATTTCCTACATTATTTTCTAGTCATTTCTAACCATTCAAATAAAAATTATAACATTTAATTGTCACTCAAATTTTCGAAATCCATTTATATTTCTATGATTTAGCAGCTATGCTTTAAGTAATGCCTAGAGGGAAAAACTTTTCTGATGAATTAACCATTCAGTTAGAGGAAGGTGGAGACAAAGAAAATTCTGCCATGATTCAAACCGAGCTGTACAAGCTGTTGTGGATGACCACCAGAGGGCAGCATCCTCAAATAGTTGTGGGTGGGGCGGGGAGACAGGTGAATGGGAGGAATTTTTAGGGTGGTTAGCTGCCCCTGTTCAGAACTGCAAAGTCTCGTACTGTTTTCTAATTTTCTCAATTGAAACACAGAAGGAGGAAAGCAAGTATTTTTTTCTCCAACTTAAAAAAAGGGGATGAAATTCCAAAGCAGAAATAACACTTTATAGCACTGAACCAGCACTGTTCTAAATGCTTTATATAATATATATTAACTTATTTAGTCTTTTTAACAACCCTATAATGTTTACATTACTGTTAACCTCCATTTTACAGATAAGGAAACTGAGGCATGGAGAGTTTATCATTTGCTCCAGGCACGTAGCTACCAATCGACGGAGCTGGGATTCAAACCAAGGCGGTTGGCTCCAGAGTGTAGGCTAATGGAACTGAGTACACCTCTTTCTGTTGGGTCATTCAGCCTCTCAAATAAATTCATAGTCAGATAGTAATTTCCTCCTCTCACCCCATTTTCTTAGAAAATACAATGTGATTTTTTTCTGTTTTCCATAATAATTTATTTGCACTTTTAAAAAAATGCATTCTGTATTTTCTTGAAATCCCCACTACCTCAGGCATATCTGCCATATTAACGTTTGTCAAAGAGAAAAATGTCCCCTTTTTAGGTTTTCAGGTTTCAGAAGGAAGAAAACTAAAAGTATACAGAAATAAATAAAGACTAGAGCCTCAGCCACATTGGTCTTAAAAATTGATTAAACCAACAGCCCACATGTGGGGGGATATTTTGAGTCCCTCCTATGTTCAAGGCACTGTGCTGGGTGCTAGGTAACCAAAATGAAAGAGAGATGATTCCTGCCATCAAGACGTTTCCCAGCTGTACAGGAGCAGGGTGAAGATGGTCCGTAAAGCAAAGCATTGCACTGTAGTCAGGGCCTTCTAACGAAGAGCTGTTTGCATAGTTCTATGATATTAGAGAAATAAGAAACTGGTCATTATGGAGGATGTTTAGGTTATTGTTCCCTGGAATGCTCTGAGCCAAGGATGCTCTTCCTTTCCTCTCCTCTTCTAGAAAATTCTATGTCTCTCTCAAGACTCACTTCTCTGAAGATGCCACTAATTCTCTCACATCAGCTCTTAATAAAAGCTTAATAAATGACTGAATGAATTAATGAGTGAATTGAATGCTTATTTGACAGTTCAGGTCACATGTATTTTGCATGATGAAACATAAGGGAAAATGTTTCCTTGCAAAGAAAGCCTTTGTGTCTCCTCCACCCTTCAAAAAAAATTAACAATATGCTCTTGTTTTATATATAGTAAATTTCCTTAGCAGTTTCCTTGAAAGAGAACTGAGTGATGTCCATGTAGACAGAACGAAAAGAGAGAAAAGTAGAAAGTACACCGGATAAGAAAATTGAAAGACTAGTTTTTATCCTGTTAATATCTTGACTACCGTCTCAGTGAACTGAGACAATTTGAACTCCCTGAGTCTCATATTTCCTCCCTCTGTTTCAAGTAGTACAAAATGTATTAATTAACACCTTTTCCTTGGGGCATGGTAGAGGAAAAAGAAAAAAGTAAAAGTCAATTCACAATGATCAGAAGAATGAAAAAGGAACCAAGTATTTTTTAGGTGCTTATTACACCCATCCAGCTCTGCTGTGCCTAGTGTATGCAATATTATTTTCTTTCCAAAATTATTCTAAGATGTACTGTTCCTGTACTCAGATGAAGAGTCTGAAATCCAAAGCTGTTACATATCTCCCCAAAGTGACAAAATTAATAAATAATTGAGTGGAGCTATGCCACGTATGTACTGAGATCTATTAACATAAGAATAAAATGCAAAATCTCTAAATGCAATCTCCTCATGATTTGAAAGTTCTCTGAGAACGTACTATAATTAGGTTAAGTTTACATATATATATATATACATATATATATAGTAATAGCATGATGTAGAAAAATAGTTTTTTTCGTGAATTTAATAAACAATTGCTGAATAAGTTCTTGTGCTAAGAACTGGGGTACAATGGGGTAGAAATAGTGTCCATCCCAGGGACACTATTAGTGTAGTGACAGACATAAATACACAGTCAACCAATTACAATTCAATGGGGTAAGTACTTGATAGAGGCGTACAGGATGCTCTGGGGAGAGATAAAATAAGTTCTGAACTCTATTTGAAGAATTAGGAAAGGTTTAATCAGCAGAAATGGGCCAGGTGAAAGTTGAGTGGGAGTGTTCCTGAGAGAGGAAACAATATGAGCAGAGTCCCTAAGGATAGAGAGATACGACTGATTTTGGGGAACTAATATAGGTTTCCTATGATTGGAGGACAAGATTTCAGGTAGGGGCCAGGTGCGGTGGCTCACGCCTGTAATCCTAGCACTCTGGGAGGCCAAGGCGGAAGGATCTCTCGAGGTCAGGAGTTGGAGACCAGCCTGAGCAAGAGCAAGACCCTGTCTCTACTAAAAAATAAAAGAAATTAACCAGACAACTAAAAATATATAGAAAAAATCAGCCGGGTATGGTGGCACATGCCTGTAGTCCCAGCTACTTGGGAGGCTGAGGCAGAAGGATCGCTTGAGCCCAGGAGTTTGAGGTTGCTGTGAGCTAGGCTGATGCCACGGCACTCTAGCCTGGGTGACAGAGTGAGACTCTGTCTCAAAAAAAAAAAAAAGATTTCAGATAGGGAGTGGAAAGGGCTGAGGGTAGGGTTAGGTATGAAAAAGCCAGACTCACATGAAGCCATGGTTAGGAGATTGGACTTGAGTCTAAGGCTGCTGAGTATCACGTGAGATCCTGTTTGTGAAGTAGACAGTGTGGAGACTGAATTGAAGAGGAACACAACCATAAGCAGGTGACCACGTGTGGTAGATTCCATTATTTGTTCACAATTGTTTGTTTCCTCTGCACTCTTACCACAGTTTCCTGTGGGCCTAGTATACAGTCCATCCCAACAACTTTGAGCTTGGCCATGGGACTCAACTTTGGCCAATAGAATCTTAGTGGACATGACATACGCCACCTCCAAGTAAAAGCTTTAAGTGTGTGTGATATGGCTCTGTCCCCCTTGAGCTTCTGCCCTTGGCCGTGAGACTAGTTAGCCCCAAACAGGAGCTGCTCCTTCAATCCGAGTTCCAGAATGAGGAAATATGTGGAACCCAGCCCAACCCAGCCAAGACCAGCCCAACCCAGCCAAGACCAGCCAAGTCTGCGGTTGACCTGTTGTCCTCATGTAACACGGGCAGGAAATAAATGTTTGTTTTGTTAAACAACTAAGATTTTAGAATTGCCTGTTGTCACAATAATTGCTGACTAATCAATCAGGTAAAATATTGCTATAATCCTGGCGAGAAACGATGATGGCATAAATTAAAGTAATGATATTGAGGTTGGAGATTTGAGGGCTATGTAGGTAATAAAACCAAAAAGACTATAGTAATTAATTAGAGGAAAAACGTGAAAAATATAGAAGAGTGAATCATGATATACAAACTTCTGGCTCAGCAACTAGGGAAGGGAAGCAAAGACTTATGTTAGAAAATTTAAAGTGTTGGATTTTTCAGCTGGTGCAAAGAAAATAATACAGAACAACACTGACAAATATTTTAATACACATGTGTGTGATTATAATTATTAAAGTAACTATCATCCATCCCTATTAAGCATCTAACAAGTGGAAATAAACTTAATTTGCATGAAAAGAGGTTATTACACTCAAGAATGACAGTTCTGACTAAAAAGGTTGTTAGATATTAGAGTGCATTATCCATGGTGTTCAAGGAATTTTCTTTTACAGGATATATTTAGTTCCAGATTAGACATGGAATTTTCAAAATTAATTATGAAGGAAGATGTTTTGCTGCACTTTGCCTTGGAGAAAATATTAGGGTAAGCAATATCTACTTATGACTTTAGACCTAACCCAGCATAAAACATAATGAGTAATACTCACAATTCTTTTTTTTTTTTTTTTTTTTTTTTTTGAGACAGAGTCTCACTCTGTTGCCTGGGCTAGAGTGAGTGCCGTGGCGTCAGCCTAGCTCACAGCAACCTCAAACTCCTGGGCTTAAGCGATCCTACTGCCTCAGCCTCCCGAGTAGCTGGGACTACAGGCATGAGCCACCATGCCCGGCTAATATTTTCTATATATATTTTTAGTTGTCCAGATAATTTATTTCTATTTTTAGTAGAGACGGGGTCTCGCTCAGGCTGGTCTCAAACTCCTGACCTCAAGCTATCCACCCGCCTTGGCCTCCCAGAGTGCTAGGATTTACAGGCGTGAGCCACCACGCCCGGCCCTCATAATTCTTGAGTTTTACAAATGAGCTGCTTTTACAGCTATATCAATCCTAAACAACTAGGTGCTTTAAGTACAATTTAACATTATTAAATGAGATTTTGCTTACAAAATATCTGTCAGATAATAAGTATTCAAAAAAAAACTATGGGTTATTAGCATTGTTGTGCCAGGCCTGTTGTGAAGGGTCTATAAATGCATGTAGTTTTAAGTTTGATCACAAAATAATTGAAAGAGTAAAGTACCAATCAGTTAACATTTATTGGGTAGAGAATCCTGCAAATTCAAACACTGTAATGCAGAAAGGAAGGAAGTCAGTGTTAGAAAATAGACTATGTCCCACAAGACCCAAAAAGGAAGTTGGGCTGCAAAATAATAAAAAAAAAAAAAAGAAAGAGGAAGAAGAAGAAGATTTCTGATCATTGGGTTCCTCAAATCCTAAAAATAAATAAGAACATGCTGACTCTTCATCTATCAGCTAAAGATAAAGCAATAGGTAGTCTAAAATGCTGGAGACAGAGATGGGACAAAAGGCTGGTAACCATGAATCAGGAAATAATTACTTACAAGCTATCAACTGAGCATTCTGTATGCTCTTGTAGGGTCGAAAGGTGAGATACCTTTCCTTACACATCATGGCCAACACTCCTATAACAAAAGACAGGTTAACAAGAGAAAAGCATGCCAAATTTAATTAATCAAAGTTCGATGTGACATAGGAGCCAAAGACCTAGGGAAAACTACCTGTTTTTATGTTTAGTGTCAATGAAGAATGGGCATAGAAATGTGATTGGACAAAGGGTGTGATCTAATGGTGAAAGACTGAGGGGAAACCCAGCAAGGCCTATGTTCAGATTCTGGGTCACTCTGTGTAGTGTTCCTTCCACCAGAGTATGGGGCAAGGCCCCTCTGGAATGAGGATCTTCAAGGGAGAGAGTCACTGCTCTAGGTTTTATGGCTCGCTTTGGGGGAGAGGTGTTCTAGTTTCTCTGACCCACCTTGGAGAGGGACGTCTGGTTTCTATGACATGATTCAAGGGGAGAAAGTGGGGTGAGGGACAGGAGGGCAAGAGAAAGTCAGTGAGCCTTTGCCTCTGAGGCCTTCCAATCTCTGTTCAAGGTACTTGGCACGCCAAGGCGCCATACTTTAGGGTGTTGTGTTCTGAGCTCCAACACCCTGTGGCTAAAAAGAGCTTTACAGAGAATTTTTGCTAGTCACAGAGTTAGTAGGAAACAATCTTTTTGAGCTAAAAGATGGCCGGTATGTAACTTTGCACATGGTAGATACTCAATAAAAATGTATTGAATGATAGCTTATTACAGTGAAAAACCCTCAACTCAGTAAAGGAAAATTAACTATTGCTCTACCTATTTGGCCCAGCATATCCTACATGGACCAATTAGAGTAATGACTATATGCAAAAGATTTCATCCTGGTAATTATTTGTAAGCAAGTTAATTTTTTTTTTTTTTTTAGTGGGAGGGGAAAAATCAAATAATGGTAATTTCAGACCTTATTCTTAGTTTTATGATATGAAATGCTGGTCTTAGTTTATGTACCAGTAATATATATGTATAATATATATATAATAATAGCAAATCCTTGTGGTGCATGTATGTGCCAGGCACTATTCTAAGCACAATTATATGTGTTCGTGCACTCATTAATTCTCACAAAAACCCTATCAGGTAGGTACTATTATTATCCCCATCTTAGAAATGAGAAATGAAAGGCCTGGAAGTTATCTCAGAAACTACCTTTAGGTGACGTTATCTGTGGAGAAAGTTAAGAATCTTTATGACCATCATCTAGTATACATGACTCCATAGTAGTGATTACCGAGAAGCAAATAAGGGAACAGTGACTAATTATTATCATTATTTTTAGCTGGATCTGTGCCTTCACAGAGTTTTTGGTCCTTAACCCCAGTTCTCGCCTTGCACCCCTTTCTTAATTTATAAAGAATGGTTTCAATTATTTCTCTAATCATCTAAACTTTGAATGGAAGTAGGTGAAAATTTCAGTCCAAAGGGAATTCAAAGATAGAATGTAATTAGCCCTTTAGTTTATGTTCCTATGTTTTTGAACTTTTATATCCTGTAAATAAAATTGTAGTCCTCTGTGTAATCATTTCCAGTGACACTGATTTTCTGAGTGAGAAAGTTATCAAATTTATTATCAATTTCCTCAAGTGGTGAAGAAGCCTTTACCTCCATTACACCTGGTTAATGCTTAGCTCCAGGTGTGTTGGTCAAAGGTACCCTTATGATGACCCTACTGAAGTTTGGAGCACTGCTCCAGTGTTCTGCCTGTCGAGAACTGTGAAGGATTTAAGATTTTTACCCAACATGCAAGCTAGCAACTCAGCCTGCCACGATTTTATGGATGATGGCAAAAGACACAAGACTCTGGGTTAGAGACAAAGGACTTTCATAGTCCCAACACAACATGTAGCATGAGTCTTCATGTTCTTATCAACCTTGTTCCTGTAAGTCCCACTGTGGTCATGAAGGTGGGCCTGGGTAGGTGCTGTGCATGGAGTGGGTTTGCATCATAGCCAAGAAATCCCAAGTTTAGGAAAACCCTATTTTTTAAATAGGCTATAAATAAGCCTTCCCAAACTTTGCCCTAAAGAGAGATATTATTATACTGGACAGCAAACAAAACTACCCTATGCAAACATCCTTGAAAACAGTTCAGAACTAGAACAAGAGCTGTCAGTTCTTCTGTTCACAAGATGCAAGAAATGAGACACCCATGGAGAACTGCGTTTCAACATGCCTGTATGCTAGAGCCATGTGACTACAACCATTTGTCCGCAACACACTGGCATAGCCCTGCAGCTCTACCGAACCAAGAGCCAGGGACAATTTGCAGAAACTCTGATTCCCATCCAACAGTGAAGTCCTAATCATGATCCTGCAAACCACAGAAGCCTGGAAAGGCTGTAAACTCTACTCACCCCAACACTGAAAGTGTATTTTTGCATTAACTATTCAGAAGAGAGATGATATCCCTGGGGGTTCATGCTGTAGGGCTGACGGAAAACTTCCCCTTTCCCTCAAAAGTTTGCTGAAAGTAACTCACAATTAAGGCAGATTAATAAGTGGAAGAGGTTTATTTACCATGTGCACAGGGAGAATCACAGAGTGATTATCCAATATCCCAGGAGGTCCAGAAATTTTCATACCCTCCTTTTAAAGGGGAAGGGAGATATGGAATATAGGTAATTCTATTTAAGGACAATAAATAAATGATTGCTAGGAAGGATAAATGGCTGGGGGAAACAGATTGACTTGTAAATGATTCTCTTTGCAAAATAAGTTAACTTTGAGATACAGGTATTATATTTAAAATGATTTGGGCCAGGTCTGGTTGCATTCTTGATTTTCTTTCCTGCCATATAACGAGACAATAGGGAAGGGAAGGGGAATCGATTGTTCTCTTGATGAGAAATGTCTGGTTATTCAGATAGAGGGAAAGCCCCTTCCAAGGCCTGTAATTCAAAATAGTCTTTCTATCAAGGAGTCATATTTTGGGGTGAAATTTCCTGAGTTCATTCAGTACCTGCTTTTTTTCCTTGACCTTTAACATGCCCACTACTGCCCAGAAAGCATACATATTATTGACCTTTCTGTTGAATCTTTTTAAGTTGGGTCTTTGGCAATTTATGGTGTTAATAAAAATTGTCTGTACGTGACCTTCTTTCTGCTGTCATCACTCCTCCTGCCCTTATGAATGTGCTGACCCATCCCACAACCTGGAACCCGTGCTGACGTGGGACATCCGCGCCACTAACGGGTTTCCTCTGCCTGCCCGGCCTGAGCCTTGCTCTTGTAACTAATTTTCAGACAGGTGTTTTTCAGACAGGTATCATCTCCTCTAAGAAAGAAGGCTTCTGTGTGCGTTGCGTCCATTCTCTCACTATTAGAACAGTTCCTAATTCATTGCTTTTTTGCAATACTGTTAGGGTAGGCCTGCCAGTGCACACGGGTTTTGAGAAAGATTTCTCCAGACAGAGGTTAGGATAGAAAGAAAGTTTATTTACTTTTCCCTGGGGAAAGGGAAAACGACTGGCACAGAGGTGGAAAGAGGAAGAATTTGCTGGCCCCCAAAACCAGCCATTGGGACTTTTTAAAAGGGGTTGTAAATATGGCAAGGTAGAGTCGAGAAACAGCTGCATCCGCTCCTTCCTTTCTTCTGGGCGGCAGGTAGATAACAAAAACTGCAAGAATGTCAAAGTCCAAGAGCTGATTTCCTGCCCTTCCTTGGAGAAGAGAGTATCACAGGAGATGTGACTCTGTCCTCAAGATATGGTTGAGGCCGTAGCTTGTTCTGCTGTTTACTCAGGAACTCTGTAAAAGCAGATTCTCAAAAAACAATTTTGAAAGAGAGAGATTTACATCTCTTTTCCGTTCATTCAGCTTTTCCAGAAATGGTGCAAAACAGAACTCCTGCAGGGCACCTGTTAGTGAGAGAACTCCTAGGATTGATCTGTAACTGTTCCTGGGGAAATTGTAGGATTAGATGTTTTCCTGTTATTTTGCAAGGCCGCCCCTTTCAAATACCATGTGCAAACCGCTGTCCCTGGACCTGCCACCCTGTGTGATTAATATTACGAGCTGACTCGTCAGTCTCCCTGGTGGACCTGAGGTCAGAGATTTTATCTCTCGCTCACAAATAACTAATACCCTGTTAAAAGATAAATGAGGGCACAGTAAGATTTTTAAAAGTTTATTTGTGCAAACAGTGATTCACGAATCACACAGCTCCAGACCACGGGCAGCCTGGAGCTTCACAGAAGGGCTATGACGGGAAAACTTTTATATGGTGTTCTCAGAAGCAAGACAAAGAAAATATTTGACTGATTAAAGTGGAACACTAAAGTGCCTAGTTAAAGGTTAGTTAGCGGTTTTTGATTGGTAAATTCCCTAGTTAGAGGTTAGTTGGCAGTTTCTAATTGGTAAAGTTGAAGTGTCATTTTACTGTTTCCGTCCAGTTGGATTTTGGTTTGCTTAAGTAGGAACCCAACGTGCTGGAGCCATCTCAGCCTAATGGCCTCCCAGCCAATTTTTCCTCCCTGACAGAATACAATGCCTAGCACAGAGCGAGCACTGAAAGAACTGTGCAGTGGATGAGTGAGTGCGCAGTGCAGTGACGCGAAGCTCATTCACACTGAACAGAAGGTCCAGAGGAGTGAAGCTTTTAAGACTAAAAAACAAACCTCTAGTGGTAAAGAGCAAGCTCTGTTCCAGGCAGGGCATGTTTGTTTCCAAAATATAAGATAGTGAACAACTGTTACCTGTACATAGAATGAGGATTTATTGCACCCACATATCAATAAATCACTTTTTAAATACATAATTTGAGAAAAAGCTTGCAAATCGAAAGCTTACGAAGCTTGCATAGAGCCTCTCATAATTCCTGAAGAAAATGAGTCATGTTACTTACATGATAACATTTCTTTTAAAAATTGAGTATTTTAGCATGAGAAAGAAACATAATCAAGAAAAGCATTCATCATATAGTCATAAGAACTTTTTGTTAAATCCGATGATGGGGTTCAGGACATGTTACCCCAAAATATGGCACCTTGGCGTTTGAGAAAACAGCAGAAGCAAGAAGGTCTCTCTCACCTTCCCCTTGCCCATCTCCCCTGAAGCAGGTTAGAAAACCTTAATTCCAGATGTACCTTCCTTTTACCCAGAGGAAAGGAACATCCTTATTTTCAAAGACACAGAGACACCAAGAAGAATCTGAACAGGCCTTGCTAAGTTCCCCCCAGTTCATTACCATTATGGTATATTCTCTTTGTCCAATCATACTTCTACATGACAGTAGAACCTAAACATAAAAATATACAAGTTCCCCTGTTTCTTTGAGTCTTCATTTCTGAAGGCTCCTATGTTACGTAAAGCTTATATTAAATAAATATGTATGTTTTTCTCTAGTTAATATGTCTTTTGTTACAGAAGCCTCAGCCATAAGCCTAGCAATGGGTGAGGAAAAGATATTTCTTTTCCTCTATACAAACAACACATCTCAGAAGCTTAAATCAACCAAAGTTTGGTTTTTGCCCATATGGAGTCTTGCAGCCCAGGAGATTCTCCAAGGTTTCTTTGCACTGAATGATGGCTCAGCTATGCACCCACAAATCAATATGAGCTCCCATAATTGCTATGCAAGGGGAGAGAGCACAGAGAGCCTTGCACTAGTGTTAGGTAGATAGCAAGGGATTCCGGGTCTCCTAGGGAGGAAAGTGGGTGCTGTGGCCCCCATCTTGGTCCTGCTTCACCCTAATCTCCTGAGAGTACCTGGGGCAGGAGGGAATACCCTATGAATCAGCCAATCATAACTTAGTGCGCCAGCTGCAAAAAGACCACAGAGGACTCTCTAGCCCATGGACCAAGCTGCATAGGTACCATAGAGTCCGGAAGTGACCTAGAACACTCTGCATGTGCAGTAAGACTCAGGTCATGCAGCTCCTTACTTTCCAATCAAAGTGATTCCATGGTGACGCCTGAGCCACAAGGAGGTCTCAATCGAGGCACTATAAAACAAGATGCAGACCATAATCAGGCCTCTCTTTGCCCTTACTTTGGCTCTCCCTTTGCTGTGACCATGGGTCTGGTCGTCATCTGTGGTGTCCGTATCATGCTCTGTAAACCTGCGTCTTGCTCTTGCCCTATAATCCTATCCTCTCTTCAATAAACCTAAGTTTTATGGTTGCCTGACTTTGGTGTGTCTGGTCATTCTTTGGTCATGAGCACATCAAGAACCAATATTTCAGACTAAAACCTGACACTAGCAATGAAATACTTTTGAAGGAATTGACATTAGTTTAAACTAACACCTGAACAATAGCAGCCACAGAAAGAAACATTATTTAAACTTACGCAGATACTCCTGTTACCAAAAGTTCAGCACTTTTCCCCAAGGCTGCATCAGGAGAATAAGGACAAGTGGTTTGAGGAGAAGGAAAGAGAAATTTATTTGCCTGCAAAGAGGAAGTTGGCAGGCTCCCATCTCAAAGTACTAACGGCTTCCTTTTGAGCAGGAGTACAGAACTTTTAAAGGTTCTGATCAATCCCATCTTTGGCTAAGACAGTCTCATGACCTCTTCTGGGATTTATCCCATCTTCAGTTAAGACAGTTTCATGACCTCTGCCTGGATTAATCCCATTTTCAGCTAAGGCAATCTTGTGACCTCTGCCGAGATTAATCTCATCTTCTGCTAAAATGATCTTGTGATCTTCACCCAGACAATTCCCTAGAGCCATCTCCTGTGGCACAAAAAACAAAAGACATTCCCCTGCTGCTCTGATCACTGGCCTGAGACAGGTTTGCAGGTCCTAGTTCAACAAAAGGAGTGAGAGATTTTTAAAGAGACATAAAACATTTTTGCCATTTTTTTCCGAGCCATTTCTTCTGTTACATATTCCCCCCATCAATATTACCCTTCCATATCTATGGGAGGAGGGGCAACTACTCTGTTACATATTGTCTACCAGTGTCCTCTTTGCTGGTAAATTAATAAACATCTCTTTCCTTTTCCTCAAACCACTTGTACTTGTTCTTTTGATGCAGCTTTGGGGACAAGTGCCAAACTTTCAATAACGCTCCCAAGGAAATACAGCTGAAATAGGAGAAATGACCACCACTGGACATCTGAGGGAGTTTCCGGTTTGGAAGAAGACTGACTTTTAACATTGGTGAAACCAATTATAAATTAATAAAGGGATGCAAGGCAAAAACTGTGGTAAGGGCCTAAAACTCTGCAAAGGCACAGGTATAGCTAAAAGTAATGATAATAACCAGCCACTGCCCCCTTGTTGCTTCCCTATAATCACTACTCAGGAGTCACACAGCTAATGGTGATAAATATTCTTAACTTTCCCTATAGGTAATATCACCTTTGTGAAACCTATGGCTAGTTTTTGAGATATCTTCCAGGCTCTGCACTCCAGTGGAACAGCTGACCCACCCATACCAGTGGCCCATACTGAGGAACTGGCTCAACTGGCATTGTGACCCCACCCAAGAACTGACTCAGCAAAGAAGATAATTTCTACACCCCTATGGTTCCACCCCAAACCCAGCCAATTACGGACCCAATTGCCTAGTCTTTTGCCTGCCAAACTCTTTAAAAACCCTTTCTCACAAATTTTCAGGGAGATGGATTTGAGAGATTCCTCCCATCTCCTTGCATGGTACCTGTGATATTAAACTCTTTCTCTGCTATAACTCTGCTGTCTCAGTGTATTGGCTTCCTCTTGAGCACCAGGTAGTGAACCTTGTTGGGTGGTAACACTGGGAAATATGAATTCAACTTCCCATTAGCATCAAAAAGCCCAAAAGAACCTTCTATACTTATTCACTGAAGCCCTTTTTTGTTAAGTTGGTAGATAAGCCCTTACCTCTGGATTTTTAGTGAGTTACTCATTACTGCATACTTCCTATTGTACATGTGTTAGTAGCCTTCACCTCTTCTACTGTTCATTTGCCTAGTATCAATTAATTCACAGGGCCCCAACCATCCAAACCTAATATGTTAGAGGAAAAGTTTTCTTCCCAACACTTTCTACTTGTCTCTTCTATTTTCTACTGAGCCAAACTGAGGTCTGCTTACCTGACACAATAAAGCCAGACACTGATGCCAAGAGTTGCAGCAGGCTAAAAAGAAGTGTTTTATCACATAATGCCATGCAAGGAGAACAGGCAGTTAACACTTAAGATCCGAACTCCTTAATAGCTTACAAGCAAGGATTTTTAAAGGCAAAGGAACATTTTAGGAAAGCAGAATTTGCAGACAAAATTGTAAATCAATACATGGTGGGGCGGGGGAGCAGGGTGTTGGAGGGGGATTACAAGTCATAAGCAGATTCAGAGATTCTTTGATAAAAGTGGATGTGACTCTCTCCAGGCTCCTTAGGGAGAAGTTTAGAACAAAGAATGGAGTCAGAGTTCAATCCTCGGTTCCCCCTTATCTGCATTTCCCATCTGGTGAGGGTTTCTGAAAAACAAATTTTAGTTTCTATAGGGAACAGAAACACCTTGTGACTGGCTAGCCTGGGAACCTATTGTTAACTATCTTCTTGATTATCTGGCTGCTCATGTACTTTTCAAGGCTAGGAGGTACTTGAATTTCCCTTGAAGGGACTCAAGATTTTTCTTTTATTTCTATGCTTGGGCCCCCCACCCAGGCGCCTAAGAGGGGTCTCTGCTTTGTCTCACATCCACATTTCATTGTGAGAATGAAATTTATATTATTTTTATTCCTATAAATGAACTTAAATATTATATAAATATATCATATTTAATAGTTATATACAATATAGTACACAATATTTATATACCATATATAATATATAGTATTCAATATTATAAATATCATATATTTATAATATATTTATATTTTTTATACTAACAAAATTATATGGCCAAATCAGGGTTGGGGAACCTGTGGCCTTGCAGTCACACATGGCCTTCTGGATCCTTGAGTGTGACCTTTTGACTGAATTCAAACTTTACAGAACAAATATTTTTAATAAAGGACAGTTTAGGTTCAACCTAAACTCAAGGGAGTGGAAAAGTACATCATTCCATCCGCCCAGAATTAGAAAACAGAGGTTGATGAACTTTTGTAATGTCTACCTCAGTGGGACTTGGGAAAGAAATGAGCTTCACTCACAACTGAGTCAGAAACAAACTAGAAATAGGATAAGCACAAAAAATTACTGTTCTGAGGATCATCTGTGTTGTGACAGTTGTAACCTATAGCGTGAAACTGAATCCACTGATGGGAGACAGATTTATCTCTTTTTTCATAGATATATTTTCTAAGCTTTTAGACAGAGTTAAAACACACATACGAAAAAAGTGGCAGAAGAAGTCTATAACTTCTAGTCATTCAGAATAAGAGTAAAAATAATAGTGTTGGGGAAAAGAAATATCTTTTCTTCCCATCTTAGTTTCTCATGCCTAAGGCCCCTATAACAAAAGACAGATTAACAAGAGAAAAGCATACAAATTTATTAATATAAATCTTACAGGACACGAGAGCCTTCAGAAGTAAAGACCCAAAGCAACAGGTAAACTTGTGTATTTTTATGCTTCAGCTTGAGGAAGAGCAGACAGTCGTGGGGAAGTATGATTGGACAAAGGGGCGTAATCTAGTGGTACTAACTCAGCGAGGCCATTGGGTGAGATTTTTCTGTGTCCCTGTGTCTTCGGAGATGAAGATGTTCCTTTCATCTGGGTACTGGGAGGGTATCTCTTGAATGAGGGTCTTGTGACCCACTTCAGGGGAAGGCCAGAAAATTCTTTCTAGGTTCTCTGGCCTGCTTTACGGGGAAGGGTGAAAAAAGTTTGAGGAGATTTTCCCGCTTCTGCAGTTTTCTCAATTTCCCTCAGCTTAAAATACTCAGTATGCCAGGGTGCCATATTTGGGGGTAGCATGTCCCAAACCCCATCTGATCACTTTCCACAGGGGTTTGAAGAAACTCAGGAAAGAGGAATAAAAGTTGGATGCTAAGAGTGAGGGAGGTGGGAGGTGAGATGAAAGAGGATTAGAAACTCTTAGTCATTCCTTGCAAAAACCTCAGCCTTCAAACCTAGTCAAAGATCTGTGTTTTCACTTGGCTTTTCAACAGTAGGTTATAGGAAAGCTTGTAGAGCGAGTTATTATTTGTATCTAGAAGAAGAATAGGTTAAACCCTGAATGCTCATGTTTGATATTGTCTGAAAAGTTACCCATCATGTTCCTGCTTAGAAGCTGGGGTAGTCAGGGATGACACACGCCAGCTTCCCTATCATGTCTCCCGCGGTTCAAGGACAAAGGGAACGGCAGGCTTCCAGCCAAGCACATACATTTGCAAACTGCCGCCAGTCAGTTCCCAAGGCCAGGGGCTGGGCCGTGACAAAGGAGACTGAACTGCAGACTCGGTTTATTTTGCTCTCCCTGCCGGGAAGGCCCTGCATCTCAGGAAAAGCTACAGCATTCTTTCCTTAGAAAACTAAGGAGCTCATAGTTAGGAGGGATTGACAGGAATAACTCAATATTTCCTTTCCATGATAAAAGAAATACTTTCTTTAAAGAAATACCTTTATCAGAGCTTCTCACTCATGTCTCTCAGAAAGCAAGGAAATCTGAAAAAGAGCTATCTCTCATAAACAGGACTTTAAAACATACTTATCTTTGGAGAGTTTATTTGGTTACACAGGGATTAGAAGCTCGTGGACAAGGCTTTTGAAAATGCTTGATTCTTAAATCTATTCACACTACAATACGATTTTATCAAGGACTTCGGGACTAATTAATTCCATCACTGCCCTTCTGAAGCTTCCAGCCAGACCCATGAAACTGCTGAAATCCATAAACTTACCCCCATGTGAAATGGTAAGATATGTACCCTGAATATACCTTATGCGACGAAACTTCTCTTCACAAGTATGCTTTTCTGAGCCTCAGCCTTAGATAATATCAGAAGTTACTTGTTTAATTCCCTCCCCCCAAATTCCCAGTGGAACTAGCAAGATCTATTATTTATAAAATGTCTGCTATGCTATAGACCCTGTGTTGAACACATAACAAGGTTGGATTCGTTTCGTCCTCACCCTGTCCTCCCAACCCCATGAACACATCATTATTATATTCAGTCTTCAAATGAGAATGTCTTAGGTCACAAAGCTAAATTTGGCAGAAAATTCAACCTGGGAAGTCTGATTTCAGAGCCCATGTCCCTACTTAGTACATTTTATACTCCTGTTTAAAGCAAGATCTTTATTTCCCATGGGATTTGCCATCATGCAATGGAGGCCTTTGTGTATTCCTTGAATACTAGAGATATTTGGTTCATAGATATTTATGCAGTTTCAACTGCTTTGAATAATTGCTATTCTGGGGTAAAGATAAACTTGGAAGGGATGTAAGTGTGAACTAAAATAAAATCTTAAGCCCCCCAGATGACTGAATGGACCCCCTCTTGGCCAAGGGGACCCCAGAAATACCCTAAAGCTGAGTTGCTGTCCATGAGAAGGGAGGTCAGACCTGCCTCGTCATGTCTCCTTCTCTTCTTGGAGATATCCTTTGTCACTCATTAACTGGTCTAAGGCTGTACAAGACAAAGCTTAAGCCACACCTGCAGGTCATCAAGTTATTAATATTTAATAAATCACTTGAGTCTGGGTATATGTCCGGCATATGTATAGTGGCTTGTCTCTGATTAACAGACTTCCTTATCTTCACTTAAAACATTCTAGGCCTTTAGACAAAGCTTCATTTCTTAATAACCAATTACATCAAAGAATCTTTAAACTCATCTATAACCTGTAATGCCCAGCTTTGAGATGTCCTGCCTTTTGGGGGCAAACCAATGTATGCCTTCCTTGTATTGATTTACAACTTTATGTGTAATTCCTGTCTCCCTGAAACTATAAGCCAGACTGTTACCCAAGCACAGGAGACCACTTGCTCAAGGCTTCTTGGGTGTGGCTCTCCTGGCCACGGTCGCACATATTTGGCTCAGAATAAACCTCCTTCAATTACTTTACAGAGTTTGGGCTCTTTTCCATTGACATAAGTGAAATTTAAAAAAAGGTTAGAACTCTTAAAAGATCAAACTTATCCAATATGCATGTTTTTGTCAGAAGAACCAGATGCGTGGGCACTTTTGGCTACATTAAGGACAGACAGGAGCAAGGGCAGAGTGACTTCTGAATATTTGTGCATCAGGGCTTCATGTGTTACTCGTGTTAATGGAAAAAAACTCAAAATCTGTAAAAGAATTTAAAGACGTTTATTATGAGCCCAGTGTGTGTGACTGGCCCAGAGCACATGGCCTCAACAGGTCCTGACAAAAGGTGCCTGAAGTAGCCGGGTTACAGTTTGGTTTCCCACCCAACAAAAATAAATAAATAAAAACAGAAACCAAAGGAGAGCATTTCCTCTCTCCCAAGCCAGGGAAACTAGAATTCTCCCAACTGGGGTCTGTTCTTCATGCTAGGTAGGTTCAGTACTGAGTACATGCACGAAAGCCCTGCCTGGGCCTCCCCATTCAAACGACCTCAGTCTATGACCTGAGGAGCCTGCCAGCCTCTACCCCTACCTGGGCCAGGAGTACTAGATACACGACTAACTGAGAAAGTAAATTAACTTTGTTTATTTACTGGGAGGAATTAATCAATTCTAACACATTTTTATGTTATTTGGTGTTTTGCCAATGTCAATTCCATCTGTAATATCCCCTTTCCAAGACTCAGACAATCTGTGTGTTTTATCTCATCTTCTTTCTGCAATCTGTGGGTTTTAATCGCTATTAGCTGAGTTTCCCAGGAATTGAGGAAGTTGAGGAGTTGCATGAGCCAGAACAGTTGGCATAATGTGTCAGTTGGCAAATGCAATTCAACAAACGTGTGTTGGGCATTTGCTTTATACAAGGTGCTGTGTTAATTATCTGGACACAAAGATGAGGAAGAAGTAAGTCCTACCCTCAAAGAACTCACAATCTGTGGGATACACACAAGCACACACACGCACACACACACACACACACACACACACACACACACACACAAACCCCTAGCATGAGTGAGAGTATGCCAAGTGATTCCACAGAGGGCAAAAGCAAGTGCTCAGAGAAAAGAAATGAAAAAATTCATTCTGACTGGGGATATTAG
Organism: Lemur catta; assembly: GCF_020740605.2. Lineage (NCBI taxonomy): Eukaryota > Metazoa > Chordata > Mammalia > Primates > Lemuridae > Lemur > Lemur catta. Next base: position 123,888,037 of record NC_059129.1, on the reverse strand, counting down.
GAACTTTGTAGGTAAGTTAATATTTCAGATACAATCTAAGACAGAGTTTCAATAGGCAAAGAAGATGGGGTTGTTACACGGAAGAAAAACTGGCAATTAACGGTTTTGGTTTTAAACTTAAAATTTAATTTGGCTTTTCATACCCTGAAGTTTCAGTAATAATAATAAAAGTTTAAGTGAGGGATCTCAACAACATATAGGATTATCAGGCATTCTATTATAAATAGAATAATGCCTTATTTGGTTACTCTGTTAGCAAGCATTATGTAAAGACTTGCTTTTGAGTCTAGGAAATGTGTCCACACAAACCAGGATACATCTTTATTTCTGCTACTAGGGAGCTGCACAACCACAAAGAGCTTAGACTAAGAGAGACCTGAGAGATTATGTAAACTAAACTTCTCTTTTTACACCCCAGTAAACTGCCAGTTAGAAATAGAATGTGCACCAGAACCTACGTCTTCTGGAATTTACTGTCAGGTACATTCTGCTAAAACCACCCTGAAATTCAGCCCATGTGAAGGTTCTTGGGAGAGAGACTCTCTCCTTTTATTTTTGCTGGGAATGGAAGGAGAGAAGAAATGGTGGGAAATTAATCTCATCCCCTGGCTTCACAGTGATCTCCTTGAGTTAGATGGGAAGTTCACTCTAACTTCCCAGCCAGCTGAAGACCACCCTGCAGCCTGTCCTGGGCCCCCACCCTGCCTGCTGCCCTTCCCTCTCCCTCCATCTGGCTCAGTGGTGGTTGACTGAGATGGGCTGGATCCTGGATCCCCACCCTTTAATTTCCTCCTTGGAGGTTTCTAGTAACAATTGGGTAGGAAAAGAAAGCCCCCATCCCCAGTGTGAAAACTCCATGGGAGTAAGATTTTCATCTCCTTTGTTCACCACTGAGCAATGCTTGGCACATGGTAAGCCCTCAATATTTTCTCAATAAATGGAGGAATTATTTTTTTTCTCTCCAGCATTCGATTAGACATTTTCATTTATCGGTGTGGCTACAGCTGCACACTCTTTCTTTTTGGTCGCTTCATCCAGCCTCTGGGTAACCAGGCTGACCCTGTCACATTCCTCACCAGGATTAGCCGTCTTGTGGGGGAAGACACCTAACACAAACACTTTCAGTTCCTTTCTCAGAACTCCATTTGCAGCTCTCCTGTTTTTCTAATCATTCTCATCATATTAACTCTTTTCTTATTCTTTGAAAAACCCTCCAGAGAAGAAACAATAACTTTAGTAAGCTCTTGCCCCCCTCAAGGATTATATTACAAAAATATGAGCACTAAGTGTAACTTTTAAAATATTTTAATTGTATAAATGTATATATTAAGATTATTACAATGTAAATTTTGTATAAATTTTTAAAAGTATATCTCCCTAAATAAAATCTCTAGAGGAAATCTGCTTCTAATGCTAACTTACTCTGATAGGTAATTCTGTTCAATCTGATTCTTTAACTGTCTAATAAATGGTGCTGTATCATCTTAATATTCTAAAGGAGATTCTCCTACACTTTCTATTTCATATTATATTTAAGTTTTATTCTAATCATCCCTACTAGCTAGAAATCGAATGCCTGATTCGCTTTCATTCTCCCTTGTTTCATTCCCAAGAGTCTCAACAAGTTAACCGTGTGGACACTGAGAATTCTTACAAATTTTTGTAGTGCTTAAAAGCATGCTTTTAAGTCAGAGCTGCTAGATGTTGAGAAGGAGGAGTGTAAATACATCTAATCTCTCTGCACCTTCAAAGATATATAGGGATCAAAACCAGTGTGGTTATCGGTGTGGAACTAAATCAAACCCACTCATACCAGTATTCATTGAGAACATTTTTACCAAGAGCCTTCTATATACTAGACCCTGTTCTAGGTGCGGGGATAGAGTAGGTAGAATCCACATCCTCATTAATTTTTCTCAGATTTTTCCCCTTGTGCATTTAGGCACAGGGAATGGGGAAGACTTGCCTGAAGGGTTGGAGAAATGAAGAGATTTGAACATCACAGAAAATACAATTTTAAATTGAGTACCAAATACCTTGTATCTTTCAAAAGCAGTTCTTTGGCCATTTCTATCATGTAGCTCTTCCTGTCTCTCTTCTCTTTCCTCCTTTCTCTCTTTAAAAGTGTACAATTCATTGGTTGTTAGTATATTCACAAGGTTGTACAACAATTACCACTATCTAATCCCAGAATATTTCATCACCCCAGAAAGAAACTTCATACCTATTGGCAGTCACCCCCCATTCTCTGCCTCCTCCCAGTCTTGGCAACCACAAGTCTACTTTCTTTCTCTATGGATTTACCTGTTTTGGACATTTCATGTAAGTGGAATCACACAATATACAGCCTTTTGCAACTTTCTTCTTTCACTTAGCACAATGGTTTTGAGCCTCACCCATGTTGTAGCATGCATTGATACTTCATTCTTTTTTACAGCTGAATAATATTTCATTGTATGGATAGCACACTTCATTCATTCATCAGTTGACAGACATTTGGGTTTTTCCTATTTTGGGATATCATGAATTATGCTTCTATGGACATTTGTACAAGGGTTTTTGTGGACAGACATATGTTTTCAATTATCTTGAGTGTCTACTGAGGAGCGGAATTGCTGGGTCATATGACAACTATGTTTACCATTATAAGGAACTGCCAGAATCTTTTCCAAAGTGGCTGCAGCATTTTAAATTCCAACCAACAATGTATGAGGGTCCCAATTTCTCCACATCCTCACCAGCACATGTTATTGTCCCTTTTTTAAATTATAGTCATCCTAAGATGGGCAAGGGAGTGGTATCTTGTGATTTTGATTTGTATTTACCTAATAACTAATGATGTAGATAATCTTTTCATGTACTTACCATCAGTCATTTCTATGTCTTCTTTGGAGAAATGTTTCTTCAAATACTTTGCCCATTTTTAGGGTTATTTATGTTTTTATTGTTGAGTTGGAGGAGTTTTTATACATACTGGATAAAAGTCCTTTATCAGATATATGATTTGCAAGTACTTTCTCCTATTCTATGAACTGTCTTTTCACTTTTTTTTTTTTTTTTGGAGACAGTCTCGCTTTGTTGCCCGGGCTAGAGTGAGTGCTGTGGTGTCAGCCTAGCTCACAGCAACCTCAAACTCCTGGGGTTAAGGGATCCTACTGCCTCAGCCTCCTGAGTAGCTGGGACTACAGGCATGTGCCACCATGCCCGGTTAATTTTTTTTCTATATATATTTTAGTTGGCCAGATAATTTCTTTCTATTTTTAGTAGAGACGGGGTCTCGCTCTTGCTGGTCTCGAACTCCCGACCTCGAGCGATCCACCCGCCTCGGCCCCCCAGAGTGCTAGGATTACAGGCGTGAGCCACCGCGCCCGGCCTTTTCACATTATTAATGGTGCTTTTTGACATACAAAAGATTTTCATTTTAGTGAAGTTCAATTTATATATTTTCACTTTTGGTTACCTGGGCTTTAGAAATTATTGCCTAACACAAGATCACGAAAATTTATATGTATTTTTTTTAAGAGTCTTACAGTTTTAGCTCTTATGTTTAGGACTTTGATCCATTTTGAGTTAATTTCCTTATATGTTGTGAGGTAGGGATTCAACTTTATTCTTAATGTGTTTCCAGTTGTTCAGTTCCTTTTTTCTTAACTTTTAAATCCCTCTGTGGAAGAATTTCTAATTTCTTGTCCTAATTTCTTGTCCACCTCAATGGTTATATGAAAAACATAGCTGATTTAAAGACTTTTGTACACAAAAATAAAACTGTATGATCTCAAAATCTCAGCTAGAAATATCGTAGTTGACAAGGTTCACTGCATTTCCTTCATATACCCACTCTTCTGACCGTAGACTCTAATTTGACTGACTTTTAATTAGCAAACAGCACTTGCATGAAGACTTGCAGGAAGATCTCAAGCTGATTCTTAGAACTCAGCTTGAGTTTTAGCTATTTTCCCTGCTGTGATTTTCCCCTCAACTATAAATCGAGTCTCTCATAGTGTTTGTTTTACAAGGATTGTGGTCCCCAGCCTTCCAGAACGTGTTCTGGAGAGTTGCTAAATGGAATTCTCGTATAGACTTAAAATGCAATCTCATATGGTCCTCAAAACCATATTTTGGTTCGGGACAGATTAGAATTAATCAATCAAGCCAGCACACAATGTGTTCTGCAATAGGGAGAAAGAAGTTTGTGCCAGCCCCACCCTGGGTCACCCCAACCCTGACTCAGGCTGCTCCAGAGACACACTAGGCCAACAGCCAGCACCTGCCTCCTGAATGGCAGTATTTCCAGTGCCCAGACCCCTGGATGCCAAGGATGCAAGGACTCTCTGCAAGTTCAGGTTTGTGTGCATGTCTGAGCAACAGACTGGATGTACAGGATTTTCTTTTTCATAATACAGTGAGAGAGGAGATATGGAATTATGACCATTCTTATATACTCAACCTGAGAAAAGGTTTTAGAGTCTTCTCAAATTATCAGCTCTTCAGTTTTTGAAAATAATTGACCAATAGTAATTATTATTGTAATGGTTTAAAGTCTGACCTGGGTATTAAGTACAAATATTCCAAAGTGGCAAGGTTGGTTAAAAAAAATTATTTATCAGTTCAGTGGTCTATGCCTCTGTTGAACAGCACAGAACAAAAATCATCTTCTGTTCCTTACCTTCCAGATATATTATATTGCAACACCTTTATTGTAGAATGATGACAGTTTCCAAATGGAGTGAGCCCAGTGCCATGGTTAACACAGAATCATGGCTTGTTTAAAAAAAGTCTAAATTCTTTCCTCTCCGTTTGAATTATCATCGTCTAAACTGCTAGATTTCAGAATACTAAAGACTTAGAGTTGTGAGATGCAGTGAGTAGGGAGAAAATCCAAAGGACGTGTCACATGGGCATGTGCACAAACACAGAGATTTTTATGAGAGATGGTGTTTGCCAAAAGGCAGTATTTATAGCTCTGCGTAATTTATAGCTTTTAAACGTAATGTTATAATGCAAATAAATTTTTCTTCCCTGAGTGATGAGCTCATGAATAAACGTGAAAAGGAGGCTAGGCTGGAGACAGGGATGGGAAGAGGAGGTGAGAATGAATCAGCATGCGCCTGCTTTCTCCAGAAACTGTCACTACGACCATGGGATCGGTTCACGGCACGACGACCTGGGGCACAGCTATGTGTGACATGACACTGAACAATTCCCATCCGAGGCAACAGACCAGGAATGCTGCTCAGCCCACCGTGCAAACAAAAATGTATGAAATTGCATTAGCAGAAAAACAAGATTTCTGGGTCTTATCAAGAAAGGCTTTTTTCCTCTCTTAGATGAAAGTTCACCTCTGATTGAACAACTGTTCCGCTCTTTATCTCTACCTGAAAGTGGCTTTTACAACCCATAATTAAGGGCAGGATCTTTATAATCCTATCGTGATGGAATGTCTTTTTAGCAGCTGAATGCAGTTCATTAACAGGATATTTAGGGCTGTTTTTTTCAGTGCTTAATTGGACTACAATTCATTTGCATGTCCTGAACATGCATTTTAAGTCTATACAAGAACTCCATTTAGCAACTCTCCGGAACACGTTCTGGAAGGCTGGGGACCACGATCCTTGTAAAACAAACACTATGAGAGACTCGATTTATAGTTGAGGGGAAAATCACAGCAGGGAAAATAGCTAAAACCCAAGCAGGCATTTTCTAAATTAATATAATAACATTGTTTTTAAGAGACAAAGGAATTATCCAGCATAATAATTTCCAAAAGTTGATAATTCTTCCTGATAATGAAAGTGCTATGAAAGTTCTACAGAAGCTCAAATTTAGAGTTTTTCCCCAGGGAATTGTGCATTTCACAGAAACAACGGTGGACAATACTCTTTAGTACACACAATGGACTTTAGGGGTGTGAGGAGGCGTAAGGGTTAATTTGTTTAAAATTCATGGCTGATTTTATGGGAAAGCATTATGCATTCTACTCACACGCTGTTAGATTTGGAAGCCTTTAGGTAGAAAAATTAATTTAATGGTTCCAAATCCTAGCTTTTCAGTGTACTAAAAACAAGCCCAATCAGTAAGTTATTAAATGATACAAAGTTGTAATATAAACAGATCTTTCCATCACAACAGAGGTTTGAGCCCTGACTTTCTTAGCTTGCTGCCCTCTTATACCACTGCTCAGCTCAGCCTTCCAGATGAAATTAGCCTTAATTTTCCCACAAAGATTCTAAAAGTCTCTTCAATCAATCCTTGTTCATAGGAACACTAACCAGGCAAATCAATTCTGACTAACCCAGCACTATCAATCCTCCCCTCTCTACCTCTCCTTCAGGGTAACTTTCAAACACCTGAAAAACCCTCGGACCCAGGTACAATTCCAGAGCTCCAAAACCCTTCCAAGACCAGGTTGATAAACTGGGACAGGACTTCCCACCAAAAAATCCTTCAAATCTCTTCTAAGAATAAAAATTAATATGCAGACCCTCAGCTAAAGGCATGCTCCTGAATTGGCCATTTATTTCAAAATTCCCAAGAAAAGACAAAATGATCATTTTAGCTTAATGTTATGTTTTTGTGGGAGGACAAAAAAAGCTGAGTAACATGCATGGAAGCAGAAGCCCAGACAGAGGAAGTGACTGGTCCAAAGTCTCTCAGCCCATCTAAAATTCAGATCTCTGCTCCCAAGGTAGACCTCTTGCTACAGCACTTCTCTGCATAAGGCATTTCTCATTTAATTTATTTAAAGTCATGTGCTGTTATAAATTAAGTGGTAAGTAGAGTTCACTACATTTCCAATAACCCTTTGGAATAAAAACTGCTTACAAATAGAGGAACAAAAAACACAACAAAAACAACAACAGAAAACACAAGCAAAAGAAACCATGTAAGAGTCATTTAAATTGAATATACAAAAATGAAATTTTTATTTACTTTCAAACTCAAGTATTTTGAAATTCTTGAGCCATAGATTAGATTAAGAACAAGTTGCTTTAAAAATAATGTGCTTATGTTCTTACTTTTTCACAACTGTTTATGAATATAACTGTCTATAAAAACTCTTCTTAGTAATTTAAACCTCTGGAAAATAAATCTTAAATATAGTGACATGCATTTAAATCCATGGTATTGAATTTAAGTGTAATTGGAGTTTTATATCTGGTCTCCTCCATTGATTGTATTTTAATTAAAATACAATTAAAACTTCCCTACATAATACAATCAGAGTATTTCTTTTTTCTAGATATTTATATTTTAAGATGAATTTTAACTCACTATATCTCAATATTTTTATTATTATATGTGGCAAGTTATACGTAAAATATAAAATACATGTTAACATGCAGACACTATCTAAAATGTGAATTACCTAAAATTACCTATTATATGTTGCTAATAACTGCTAAAACTATTTAGTGTGAAATATAACACTAGTATGGTTTTATCTATGAGATTTACAGTTTTGTGAAGTATCTCCAAACTGAACTGGATTTAATTGGCTCTGTGTCTTTGTGCAAATAAGCTCCTAGCTTTATTTTATTAAGAGAATGATAAATGTAGTTTTGGTTTTTAAAAATTTTAGCCCTGGTGAATAAGCAGTGAACTCAGTGACCAAAACCCCAATGACCAAATCTCTTCAGATACTTTATCAGAAATATTAAAACATATTTTCACCAGACAATACACAAATGTAAACATGTTTTCTATTTAATTTTGAGTAAACAACAATACATTTTCCTGACACTGCTTAAGATGAAAAATATGATAATAATGTGTATGAAAACATTTTTGCTACAAAAACCTTAAGGATGAAGCAATCAGAAGAATAAGAAGCAAGCTCTATCATTTTCACATTGTTGAAGCTTGCAGAAATCTTAATTCTGAATCACGAATCAATTCAAATTTATTCTAGTATAAAGACATCTAGGAAATTATTATTTTTATTTTACCACTGTATTAGAGATCTCTGTATCACAAAGTTCATCAAGAAGTATAAAATGATTTATTAATTTAATAAATTAATATTCGTTAATATGAATGTTATAAAATATGTTCTTTTGCATGGGTTTATTTAATAATCTCTCTGAATGTGATGCATCCAAAACTCTTTTTAACTGCTTAGCAAATTTATTCTCAGTCAATGAACTCCAATAATTTGTCCATAGGATAATATTAGTTAAATGTAGCACTTGGCTATTTTATAATTTTTGCTAGAAAATATCAATTTTGCTTAATAATACAAATTATTTTAAGTATGCCAAAGGAAAATTGAAATGATCTAGTAAATGGACTATGATTAAATACATCAAACTACTATGTTTTAAAAATAAATGTATTACAAAAGTCAGAAGCATGTTTTATTTTGATTGTAAATTTATCAGCATAGATTTTTCCCACATATGTCTAAAATAAACATAACTGCACCATAAAGCAGAGGTTTGTTTTATTTCAGATGGTGGGTTTTTTTCTTAGATTATTTTACCTTAAAATGCATTAGTAATGTCTATACTGCGAGCAGGGTTAAGTTCATGTTTACACCATTAAGAACCTTTCTGCCCAAGTAAAGTACATAGGCTATGTTGTCAAATATTTTGTATGAAGAAAAATTGTTTCTTAATTGAAAAAATTAATAGTTAACAAAGACATTCTTAACTAAATGCAGAATTAATTCATATTTTATTTGTAGAAGACCATGCTAATGCAGAATATAATCATGATTTATTTGTGTAATTTTGTTATTGTGTTAGATACACATTTTATTTTGAGTGCTTTCAGTACTGTGATATCAAAAATCATATGTAAGTATATTTACTCTAAAAAGAGCTCAAGAATTCTAGGCTGCAGTGAGCTATGATCGTCTCACTGCACTCTCTAGCCTGGGAGATAGTGAGACCCTCATCTCTTAAAAAAAAAGAAAAAATGAAAAAATTCCAGATTTCTTAATCTACTTTAATGATATTCAAATAACGTATTTTATACAAATAAAATCATTTTATTAACTTTTAAATTTAACAATAAAATGTAAATTCATAAATGAAAAACTAGTGGGTATTATGTTTTTAGTGAGAAATTTAAATCATTTTGATTATATCAAAGTCTACCTTCAACATGCCTTAATAATTTAGATAGGCAATTGTCATTATATACCCAGATCATCCCAAATAATTAAATAACAACCCTTACAGTTCATTGATGTGAATGGATACAAAATAAACATACAAGATCAATAGCCATAAGATGACAGACACTACCTAGAAATAACCTTATAAGATATGGCCAGGTCTTATTTACAGAAAACTATACACTTTTACAGAAGAATAATAGAAAGTAAATTGAAAAAACGTAGAAACATTTCATATTCCTGAATAGAACAATGCATGACTATAATTCCTCCTAAATTAATTCTCATATGTTAATGAAAACCAAATAAAACATGGCAATAAGATTTTATCCAAGATGAGAGACAATTCCCAAAATAATTCTGGAAGAATTAACAGGCAAGAATAACTCAGTAACATTTGAACCAAAACAAGAAAGGAATGATGTATTTAAAAGTATTATAATATTACAATGTAAATTGGCATAAGAATTAAGAGGTAGGTTGATGGAACAAAACAATTTGAAACAATCCTAAAGTATAAAAAATTGGTGTATTATAAAGAAGCATCATAAATAAATGCAAAAAGATGGATTATTTATTCAGTAAAGATTTTTGAAAATTACCTATTGAAAGAAAAATTAAGATAGGCATTCAACCTACAACATACTAATGGATTTATTAAAAAATTTAGTGTAAACAAGAAAATTCTAAAATGTTAGATGGAAATAGATAAGTTTTTTTAACTGGTATGAAGGTAAGAAAGGATTTTCTGAGTTAAAGGCAATGAAAGAGATCACAAAGGAAAAGATAATGTAATAAAATTAAAATTTCTAGATATTAAAAAACTAGATATTAAGCACAAAACCATAAACAAAATTTAAAAGTAAGTATTTAGTTGGATATAAATAATTTTGACAAGAGGTAGCATCATTAATTTATAGTAAAAGTCTCTAAAAATCACTGATTAATAATTATACAAGAACATGAATAGACAATTTTTAAATGGAAAAATACTAATCACAACAAATATAAAAAATATCAAACTCACAGCAAAAAATGCAATATAATTGTATCATATGATTTATAATCTGTACAATTGACAAAATACACCGTAAATGTTAATTCTCAATGCTCACTAAAACAGGCACTCATCCACTATTTGTGAGAATGTAAATTGATATTAATTTGAGGTAAGCAAATTGACAATTACTTCAAAAATTATCATAGTCCTTAAATCAATAATTCTGCTTCTAAAGAAATACTGTAATTAAAGATAGGTTGATAGCTGATTATGCAAAGATGTTCATTGCAGTGTTATTTACAATAGTGAAATATTTTTAACAATCAAAATGTCCGATTGTAGATAAATAGCGAAATAAATTATTTATAATTCATCTATTTGACAGAATATTATACAGTCATTATCAAGATGCTTCTAATGCATATTTAATCACTTGGAAATTTGTCAGGATACAATGTTAAGTGAAAATTCAGAACTTAAACTTATATTTGTATAATTATTAAAATAAATAAACATTAAATGTTAGTAGGCTTATATATAATTTTTTATTTTCTTCTTTATATTTTCCAAATGTCCTGCAACAAAAAGGTATTCCTTTCATAATTATAAAATTCCTCTCAATTTTTTTAAAGCTACGACAACTTCTAAAGGTTGGAGATATCGATTAAGGTGATATAGGCAAATAGAAGACAAATAGATTCACAGGTATATCTATGTTGTTATTATATATACATATACACATAGGAATACATATAATACCACAGAAAACACTACATTGAATCGGGTTTAAGTAGCATTCACCCATGTGTTTTCATTAATCTGGGAGCTGATGGTACCAAATAGATGGCCATTACTTTGCCCCTTGTATTAAGAGTTTTCATGAAGCTTAATTAACACTGATGTGATGTTTCTCTACTGACTTCCTCCCCTCTCTTTATTTTTCTTCATTTTTGATACCTCACATTCTTTGCAAACAAGTCGACAATAAATGCAAATTCTACTGTCATTTTACATAGCACTGGTACTACTGCAGGGCTTTATCGTAATTTTCATTTTAAATGAATATTTATTAGTCTGCCGCTTGGCTCCTGCGTGGAGATCCCAGCGTCCCGCCCTGGAAGGCATCTCTGCCGTGTCCAGCGCGGTCACTCTCTCAGGCCTGCCTCTGAGTTCGCTTTCTCCTGCACGTGTCAGGAGAGGAGGAATTCACTGCGGAAGGAAATCACTAGAACGTATGAGTCTGTCTGTCCTGTGTTAGGGCTGGAGGTTGTCAGTATCACACCTTTAGCTTGTTCAACGTGTATCATAAATATAAAATAAAACTACATAGAGGTCACATGCTTTTAAGAAAAAGCTTACACTTCTAAATCTTTTAGTGACCTCCTAGAAACCCCATACAAGATGATTGCAAGAAAATGATGCAAAATTCTCAGCACCGTTATGTATTATGTTCGCTATCGGGAAGGTAAAGCTATCCTCAACATAGTTGCTAGGTAAAAACCATGTCCATATATCAAAGTTCAAGCAACAATGTAATTTGATAGTAGAACATGTCATTTTGTTAAATTTGTGGCTGTTTTAATAATGATGTCACAAAGAAGAAACGTGAAATATAGATTTAGATTTGTTGAAGCAGCTAGAAACTTTCCTCACTGAGTATAGATTACTATTCTGACCTTAAATGGAAATAAATAATTTTAAATTGAAGAATTTCTTATCAGCAGTTTACAGTTGAGATTACAACATAAACTCAAATAATTCAGATAATTAATGCAAGATGAATCTTCTATTTGAATTATCAACAGTTACCTCAGTGTACTTGCTGATTTAGGGAACTGAGAAATGACTAGCATTATTCCTTTTAATGTTGCGTATTTTCTGGTTTTCTTGGTTGAGAAAAACTATATGCCTTGAGAGAGTGAGTGTGTGTGTGCATGAGTGTTTGAAATTCAAACATGGTAAGCGTACTGTTTATAATGGTAAACAAGCAAAAAGTAGAATTTTTTAAAACTAAACAAACTTGCAACCTCAGTAATTCCCTCACCTTGATACATTTGAAATTTTAATGAAAAAATAAACCATTCTTTCCAACATTTTAATTTAAACATGACATTATCTTACATTAAAATGTATTCATATTATCACTTCTTTTTTTCAAGGATGGGAAATAATAATGTTATTTTTATTTGTAGAATAATTATTAATTTATCATGGGAGACTTAATCTGTCAAGAAGCAGATTACTAAATTAATACGTTAATAAATAATTTCACTTTGAATAAACAATTTAACTCTAAGCATCATACTATTTTGGCAAGACCATCATCTGTGATTATATTGAAATAAATTTTGTTCATCTCTCCCACACAGACCACATTTTAAAATGTTATTTAGCGACCATATAATTTATTTTCCAATTTTCACACCACTACTGTTACCTGATAGGAAATACTCTGCAATGTTGATTTGAAAAGAACTGAATTTTTTAACTTGAACAATGAAAAAAATGATACCACTGAAAAAATTAACTCTAGAGTTATGTTTGTATTTTTTGAAGCAGAATAGTCTTATTTATTAAGCCTTTTGTTAAAAGAGAGTATTTTACATTTAACTTTTAGTAAAAATAATTAACAGATAAATAAAATTTTCTGGTTTTCTCTTGGTTTCAAATCTAGGATATAGAGGCTTAAATGCTCAAAAATAGGTTGCTATGTTGCATTGACATCTAGTGGATTCCAGCAGCTATTACAAGGTTAAGATCGCTCTCATTTTTAGTTAGAACAATGTTTAAAGCTGAAAGACAACTTAAAGGTCACCCCTTGTCAAATCCATAATATGGAAACTGAGGCAAACAGAAAATAAATTTGTCAGAAATATCTTGAGAGCTATGAAAATACATGAAGTAAATATAGTATTGGTTATGGTAAATAGATATTCAATTTTAGGAGCAGAAAGCAAATACAGAGTATAATAGAATATATAGCATAGAGAATATAGTATTTCCCCCCTTTCTTACATAAAAGTTAGCATTATAGCATGCTACAAAATTTGTTATCTTGCTTTTTTCATTTAAGAATATGCAAATGCACACACACACTGACTTGGCTACTGTAACTTTGTAGTAAGTTTTGAAATACATGTGAATCCTCCAACTTGTTCTTCTTTTTAAGGATTCTTTGTCTATTCTGGGTCCCTATCAGTTCCATATTAATTTCAAAACCCATATATTTTACTCTTCTGAAATTTTATTATTTGTGTTATTTCTAGTCATATCATCCAGTTTTAAACATTTCTTTCCTCATGATTTTCTTTTCTTCATGTTTTCTCTCTTAAGGTTTAAAAAATTTTTCCAGGCAAGTAATTTGGGTTTTGACAGTGATCATCTTATCTTCTGATTTTTTAGTTAAAAACATCAAAGTTTCAGAAAGCTTTGTGTAGTTTATCTGGGTGTTTTGTGACAGAATCTTTTTATATCCTCTTATTATTTTATTTAATAACAGCTTTACTGAAATAAAATGCACATAACATAAAATTCATCCTTTTCAAGTGTAAAATTTAGTGGTTTTTAGTAAATTCACTGAGTCATGGACCCAGCTAACTGCAGAATGTCTAATTTCAGAACATTTTCATAATTCCCAAAAGAAAGTCTTCCTCTCTTAGATTTTGAGAGTTTTTGGCAAGCCTCATTCTTGACAACTTCTTTTTTTACTTTAATAAAATTACCACCACCTTGAGCTATTTGCTTATGCAAAACTAACGTGCATTCAGGCCACTTGCTATGACTCACCTTGTCTCTAGAGAAATATTAAAACTATTTCAAGGAAGTGGTCAATTATTTACATAGAATTTAAAAGGCTTTGATTCTAACAGTTTAAAACACAAGGCTTTTAAGATTACCTGTTTGATCTGGTGCACTGCAAACTCATACAGTAGCTCAATATTTGAGCATTTAAATTTTCTGAAGTGTTCGGGGGGAAAAAAATCCCTGATTCGACTTCCTAGCTCTGTATTCTTTTATTTATCTCTTTTATTTATATAAGAATTGCATTAGTAAATGACTTCCAAGAATATTATGAGAATACTGCAGCACTCAATTCTGTATAAACAATGGATAAACATCTTGTCCACACCCATTTTGAAAACACTGTGTTGAACTCAGCTGTAGAAGTTTATGGAATTAGGTCAGAGGAAACTTTGCCAAGAACAAAAAAACAATGAGGCCATAACTGGAGAATGTTCCACTCGGCAGTTATTTTCAAAACCAATCAGAAGAGCTTTGAACTTCATCCTTTGAAGAACAGTAGCAAAACCTCAAGTTTTGAAGTTAGGCAGACCCCGGGTTAGAATTCCAGCAAAGAGCTGAGTTACCTTAAATAACACATAACATAGTCTCTGAATCTCAGCTTCCTCATCTATCTGTGTAACCTGACTTCTTTCAGGCCTCACCAGCTGCAGATGTAGATGAAGTCTGCTATGATTTGAATGTTTGTGTCCCTCCAAAACTCATGTTTGAAGCTTAATCCCAATGCAATGATATTAGCAGGTGGGGCCTTTAGGAGGTGATTGGGTCATGAGGGTTCCACCTCATGATGGAATAAGTGACCTTATAAAAGATGCTTGAGGGAGCCTGTTTAGCCCTTTTGCCCCTTTCAGCATGGAAGGACTCAGCAAGAAGGTGTAAGGCCTCACCTGACACCTGAATCTGCGGGCACCTTGATCTTGGACTTCCCAGTCTCCAGAACAGTGAGAAATAAATCTTTATTAATTATAAATTACCCAGTCTAAGGTATTTTATTATAGCCGCAGGAATGGACTAAGGCAAGGTCACATTAACAACCATGACGCATACTTCCTTGGCAACTGTGCACCCCAGCTCTTGCAGGATTTCTCGTTCCCTCAATTTCATCTCCCCCAATTTCTTCCACAGGTGTTTCCTGTGCTTACAAAGGAGCTCAGGAAATTTCCCCTGAAAATATGACTCCTTGATAGCAAGAGTATTTTGAATTGCAGGCCCCTTGAGATCAACAAAGCATTGGTGGGGGCTTTCCCTCTATCTGCATAAACCAGACTGATATCTCAATATATTGCAGAATGCAACCAGACCTGGCCCAAATAATTTAAAAATGTAACACCTGTCTCTCAGGTTAATTTACAAGTCAATCTGTTTCCCCCATCCAATCATCCTCGCTAGCAACCATTTATTGCCCCTAAACAGAATTACCTATATTCCTTATCTCCCACTCCCCTCTAAAAGGCATGTATAAAAATATCTGAACTTCACTGGGATATTGAGTAATCACTTTGTGATTCTCCCCATGCTCATGGCAAATAAACTTTCTCTTAATCGTGAGTTGGTCTTTCAGCAGGCTTTCATGGGAAAGGGCAAGTTTCCCCTCAACCCTACACTTACTTGTAAACAAGTTGGTTCTGCTCACACTACCCAGGGCTGTGTCCCTGCTTCACATTCCACACTCCACTTAGATCTGTTTTCCTGCTTCCCTGGGCTCAGAACAATCCTTGCTGCTGCTCCTCCAGGGAATGCAGAGGTGCCCACCCAGTTGAGGATCACCAGGTACCTGCAATTTTCTTGGTACTTGAGTCTCAAAACCTCTACCCTGATCTGAGTTTCTATCTTGTCCTAAGGGCTAGAGTTTGTGCAAAACATCTCTAGATATGTGGGTTTCCAACTCCAGGGTGCATAAGTTAAAATGTAGATTTCTGAGCCTCACCAAGGACTTTGAATTGAAATTCTTATGTTGAAGGTCCACAGGCCACCTGGAAACGACCTGTCTGGTGTGCTGCTGATTTGGACAGTCTGTTTCTCTTGTGCAGACTATTAAGACAGATTCCCACTTCTCTCTGTCTCCAATCCCTGCTTATTTTTTATTTATTTGTTTGTTTTTTTTGAGACAGAGTCTCGATCTGTTGCCTGGGCTAGAGTGCTGTGGCGTCAGCCTAGCTCACAGAAACCTCAAACCCCAACTCCTGGGCTCAAGCGATCCTCCTGCTTCAGCCTCCTGAGTAGCTGGGACTACAGGCACATGCCACCATGCCTGGCTAAGTTTTCTATTTTTAGTAGAGATGGGATCTCACTCTTGCTCAGACTGGTTTTGAACTCCTGACCTCAAGGAATCCTCCCACCTCGGCCTCCAACAGTGCTAGGATTATAGGCATGAGCCACTGTGCCCAGCCTCTTCCATACAGTCTTGATCTAACCTCTAGCCAGAGTGATCTATCAGAAATGCAAATCTCTGTTATTTCACTTCTTACCATCCCCTAAGGCAGTCGTTTTCCCCCAATTAACACTGTAGACAAAAGCCCAGCGTGTTAAACTGATGTAATGGGAGCTGCTCAGCTGAGGGTGACTCATGAGGTGGCTGGTGGGGAGGGGACAGCAGACCTGCACGCAGCCGCTTGATCTTCCAGACTCACCCTACCCCCACTGCCAGCCCCTGGCCGTGGAACACAGCTTGCAAACCACATCACCAAGAGGTAAATTCATAATTCCCTGCATAGCAAAAAAGGCCTCCCCTAGTCTAACCCCCACTCGCCTCTCCAGCTCTTATCTCTCATCATTCCCTCTGAGCGGCCCTATGCTCTGTAGCTGCACTGACAATGTGATAGTCACTAGCCACATGTGGCTATTTAAATTTAAATTAGTCAAAATGCAAACTTCAGTCCCGTTGTCAACTAGCCACACCTCAAGTGCTCAGCAGCCACACATGGCCAGTGGCAACCGCAAGGGATGACGCAGACACAGAACATTGCCACCATCGCAGGCAGGGCTGTTGGACAGCGCTGCTCCAGAGATACCCAACCCACTGCAGTTCCCAGGCCCCACATGCTTTCTCACAGAGCCCTTGCATCTGCTGCTCTCTCTAGCCAGCACATTCTCCTCTGTCTTGTTTGCTTGGGAAATTCTTCAAGATTCTCCCGGCTCCGCCTGCCAGAAGCCCTCCATCACACTCCAATCGCTCGTCTCATTGAGGGACAACTGGAGCACTGGTTCCTTGCTGATCATTTTATACCCTGAAATTCTTTTAATATAGCATTTTTCACATGGTTTTGTAATTGTTTGCTTGGCTGTGTATATTTTATATTAGATGGTGAACCGAGATATTTTAACTCATGTTTGTAGCCAAAGTAGTCCATCAATACCTGTTAAATTAATGACTTAATTGCTAAAGCATGGGAAATAATCGAATGGCTATATACATCTGGGTGGGAAATGGCAGTAATCATGGAAATGGTGGCTGTAGTGGGCAGAATAATGCCCTCCCCACAGATGTCCACGTCCTGACCACTAGAAGCTGTGACTGTGCAGATGTCGATTAAGTTAAGGACCTGGAGATGGGAGATGATTGTGGATTATTCAGGTGGGCCCAATGTAATCACAATGTGATCCTTAAAAGTGGGAGAGGCAGAAGAGGAGGTCAGAGTTGGGCAATGTGAGAAGGACTCAACCTATAGTTGCCAGCTTTGAGAATGGCTCCCTAGAGCCATTCCGGGTTCCGGGAGGAACACAGCCTTGCCTGCTCATTGATTTTAACCCAGTGAGACCCATTTCAGACTTCTGACCTCCAGAACTGTAAGATGACAAACCTGTGCTGTTTTAAGCCACTCTGTTTGTAGTAAGGTGTTAGAACACCAAAAGGAAGCTAACATGGCCGATTTAGGAAGGAAAGGGTGTTAGTTCAGAAGGAAAATATGTTTAACAGGGGGACTGCTCAGCCCTGGGGTCTCGGGGTCCAACAAAGGAGGAGGCCCCACTGCAGCAGAGGGGAACATTACTGCTGACCCCAAGACAGACAGAATTTGTCCTAGGTTCTGGCTTTAGTCTGAGGAGCACTGTCAGGTGTGAGAAGGGCTCTCCCTGGAGCTGGTGATTTTAGTACAAGCATGAAGATAGATTTTTCTGGACAGGCTCAATGATGTTAACACCTAGTCTAGACATCATCCTCTGAGAGCACAGAAAATACCTCTTAAAAGCCCACGAGTGTCCAGCCCATTGCTTGAATTAAACAAATATTTACAGTGTGACATATGAAAGACACTATATAGCTTCACACAGTGGAAATTTTATTTTGTACAGCATAAACAGAGCAAGTTGCATTATAACTATCCACACACGCAATGAAGAACTCTCTATTTAGAGAAACTATAAACATTTACTATCTATTTCCCAATCGGGGTTTCAATATGAATTGAACAGTTTTCAGTGATCTGATTTTGTTTTTGAAAAAGCACTTATCAAGTTCTTGAAGAAGCGCTTACCTCCTGTTCCAAGAACCACTCAAACCCCTTTGGATGCAGTGATGAAAAGCTGGGTCACAGCATTGTGAGGGGACAGAGCTGCAAAGTAGTGAACTCCAGAGACTAGTAGCAGCATCCTGATAGAAGTCTGAGGTCATGGGAGTTACCAGGGCCAGCCCCACTCTTGGGGTAAGCTCCACAAGAGGAGGTAATGACTAAACCACGTCTTGAACGATAAGCAGGCATCTGCCGGTGAAGAAAGTGAGACAGGAGTGGCACCAAGAATGTACATGGGGCAAGTTCCATTGCTGGCAAATATCAGCCCGAGCCGCGATCCCAGCACACACCTGAGTCAGGAAACCACAGTATTCCACAGTGCAGGCTCCAAGTGTGAGTGGAGCCAGGAAAGTCCAGGAAAACGTCCCTGAGGAACGGATGCTTTGACCTGAGAGCTAAAGGAAGAATGATGGTTAACCAAGTGCGGGGGGTAGGGAATCCTACGAGGCAGACAGAGGGGATGGAAAAGGAAAGAAGGAATGATTGACTTTCTCTCCTAGAGCAGGTTGGCCTCCAGGAAAGAAGGTCAAGGTCTCAATGGTCTTCACTCTCCATCGCCACTTCATCACTCCTTCACGTCAATATCAGTGTTCAGTGGCAAATGTTCCTGCATTAAGATCAGCAGCCAAAGTTTGGACTTCTTAAAACTTTCATTAAAAATTTTTTTTCATTCACAGCTCATGAATTTTAAATTGCAGATTTGCATGGAGAAACAATTAGTGGCTCAGGAATCAAAAAACCTAATTTCTACTTACTGTGTGAGCTTGGTTATTCACTCTACTCCTCTGGGTCTTCATTTGTAAAATTAAGAGATTAGACCCCAGAACTTCTGTGGAAGTTCCTCCCAGCTCTAGGAGTCTTATATTTGTGTGGTTTTACATATTTAAGGCTTTGGCATGATATACTAAAAAAAAAAATAGAGCAAATTATGACATGGCTTACATCCCAACTCTGTCACTTAATAACAGGGTGACCTTGAGCAAGTACTTAATCTTTCTGATCCACAGTTTCTGAATACTCTGACATAGATTATTTTTTCTTGAAACTATTACGTACTGTTTCACAATTTCCTTTAAAAAGAGGTCAGATGGCCAGACCCTGCTGGCTAGCATCCATAATCCCAGAACTTTGGGAGGCCGAGTTGGGAGGATCCACTGAGGCCAGGAGTTTGAGACTAGCCTTGGCAACATAGTGAGACCCTATCGCAATAATAATAATAAAAGAAGTCATAAAACTCACCAGAATATTAAAATAGTGCACTTCAGTTGTAATGCTACCTGCATCTGTGAGTCAGTTGCTTTACCTACACTGAAGGGTGCTTTACCTGTATAAGTTTCTTGTAACCCTTCAGTGAGTTCTATCACTGGCATTACAGGTGTGAGCCACTGTGCCCAGTTAAAAGCGTCTTGCTTTGCCACTTCTTTGAACTTCACTCCCTTGCGGAGAGCCCCATGTACATGTAAAACTAATAAAACTTGCATGCTTTTCTCCTGTTGATTTGCCTTGTGTCAGTTTGGTTCCTAGATCCAGCCAAAGAGCCCACATAAAAACTAAGGGAGTGTGGAGGTGATCTGTCCATCCCCTACAATAGCACCTTCAACAAAGAATAGTAAATTTTTAGAGAAGTGACAAGATCAGGTAAAAAGACTTTGAGTCTCTATGGGCAGCAACTTGGGAAAAGGTAAATAGATGGTAGATAAAAGTTAGTAAAGCTTGCTAACGTAGATTCCAGGCCGATAAGGATCCAAAGTTGTCTCTGGTGGTTAACCTTTGTTCTAGCTGGCAGAGGGGTGGGGGCAGGATGCCTTTTGTCTTTGTACGTCTGTGTCCTGCTTTTAGGCACATAGAGGGAGGACGGAGAACTTTCTTGTATCTGCTGCTTTGTAATTGTCCTTAGTTCCACTAGCCTTCATATTTTGGGGGGTCATATTCTGGGCCCCCACATATAGTTGTTATATATTCTTGATTTAACAATGTTTCTTTTCCCATGTGTTAGTGTAGGAGAACAGCCCGTTCGTTGCATGGCAAGAGTGATGCCATCTTGAAGCGAAACCGCCATGATGACTAATGTTTGACTCCTGCATACCAGGATGTTCTTTAAACAATGTCTGTAGTATAGATACCCCTTCATAAAGACGCTTCTCTAACCTCCCTAGAGGTCATGAGTTTTGGTAAGGCAAACCTGAGATGTGACCAGCTGCACATGTCTTTACCCTGAAAGCTTGCTATATAAAGGACACTTTTTGGAAGGCAGGTGAAGAGATTCACTGTCTTGTGGCCACTGAGACATGGCTTCTGCTTGTAAGTCCCTATTAAATATTTCTTTTTGAGAAACTGGATTTCTCAGCCTCTTTGCTTGGCCTCTCAGCTCCTTTGGCCCTTGAGGGTAGATTTGCATAGACCTGCTCACCACTGAACAGTTAGGGAGGAAACACTTTTCCTCTACCCTGTTAGGTTTGGCGCTTGGTGGGGCTGCAAATTAACTGATAAAAATATAATTAGCAAGAGAAAACCCAGATTTAATTTCATACGTATGCATAGGAGTTCACAAAGAGTTGTAACTCAAGGAGGCAATTAGAACTGGGACTTAATAGGAAATGAGGAAGCAGAGAGGGGCACTTCTGAGGGAGCAAATAACTTTTAGGAAAAATAAATGGCCCCTTAGGAGAATAGATGGAAGATAAGGCAATTTTGTGACAACGTCTGTTAAGTAAGAGTCAATCTTTCCTAGTTGCAAAATTCCCAGGGAAAGGATTTATGAGAGGATCTGCTTTTAGACAGATAGCTGGACTTTCAGACAAAGCCTGTTCCTGCAGCTGTTGATTCTCAAATGTCTCTAGCTCAAAATAATTCATACGTTACCGTGGCTTATTCTCGGCCCCTTCACACGTAAGATGTTCCTCTTTGACCCCTCGGGTGTTTGTTGTCTTGGATTTTGTTTTACACAATCTAAAATTGCTAGCTCTATTTCTTTTGAGTTCATATCTTCTGGGTATATCTCTTTCCATTTATTTCTTTCTACCTTTCTGTATTTGTTTTTCTCCACAATCTTTTTTCTTTTTGAGAAATGAATTAAGCCTTTTAAATGTATTGTAATTACTATTGTAGAGAGACTTTTTCTGTGATTGTGTTTCATATTTTCTATTGCCTATACTTTCTTTTTGTTTCTTTTTTCTTTTATACTTTTCACTAGGTAGTTCAAACTTTAACTTGTCTTGAAATTTACACATCCTTTGCTAATCAGTGAGCACCCCTTCTCTACTAAAATATAGATTTGTTTACTTATTTTTATCATTTTTATTTTTATAAGAGATTCTACAGTAGAAAAGAACAAGTGGGGGCCCCGCTGATGACCTCTTCCTTCTAAAGTATCCACCCCAAACAATAGCTCATCCCTCAGACAATCACAAAGATCAGTGCCACCATCAAAGACTTGGAAAATGCAGGGATTGGAGGGTGACTCCAATGACACCCCACTTAACCCACTCATCTGGCCTATGAAGAAGATGCATGGGTCTTGGAGAATGGTGGTCATTTATCATGAATGTCATCATCTTTGGGGCAACTCCTAGTTAGGGCATTTTTACAGATATGGTCTCTTTCTTGCAGCAAATTAATTCAGCTTCTGGCACAGGGCGCAGGAAGTGTATGTCAGGACTTTCATACTAAGTGATAAATTTTGTGAAAGAACAGAACAACTCAACAGAGGTAGGACCACTAAAGGCTCAGACTCTCCAGGAATGAAGGTTTGAAAAGCCTAACTAAGGAAAAAAAATCATCCAACTATATAAAGAATTTCAACCAGCTAAGGTGCTGGCTAAGAGCAAAGGGAACATAAAAGGGTGAAAGAAAGTATAAATATTAACTAGCCTTGTGATAATTTGCGGAAAGAAGGCCAGACTACCCAGTATGTACTAGCTGTATGGCTGGGGAGGAGATTACCTGTCATCTTTGAGAATCGGTTATCTGGTCTATAGGATGTGAGCGGAGGATAATCATATCTACTGTGCAAAGTTGTTTGCAGGATTATAATCAATATACATGTATTTGGCACTCAGTAGGCATCTAGGACATGATGGTCATTCTTTAGAGAGGCAGTAAGATGTAGTGTAGTGTAGTGAAGAACAGAGACTTTGGGGTTAGAGTAAAGGTTGGAATCTTGGGCATGTTGGTTAAGTTCTCAAAGTCTTAAATTTCCTCTTCTGCAAAATGGACTATACTTATTTAATGCTGTTCTTAGAAACATTCAATTAGCCATCAATACATGAGGGGATTAATAAAATGTGGTATATATATAGCATGGATTTCCATTCAGCTACAAAAAACAATGGTGATCTAGCACCTCTTCCATTATCCTGGATAGAGCTGGAGCCCATTCTACTAAGTATCACAAGAATGGAAAAACAACTGTTTTAATGGGGCAACTGTAATGCCCTACATAGGCAGGTACAATCTCTCTTTCACTTTTCTGTGGAAGGAAGAAAAAAGAAATCTCAATGAAAGGGAATGAGAACCTCTGAGAATTGCCTTAGAGCCAAGCCTTCAGGAGGGGCTGGAAAAAAGTGGCAAGAATTTTAATATTCAGCAATCAGAAAGTGGCAAGAAAAATGTTAGGGACTTTGCCCCATGAATTGGGTAGAATTCTCAAACCCCTGAACCTACGCATAGCATGGGAGAGTCAAGGGCATGAAGTATTGAGATTTAAAGAGAAGTTGAAGAAGTATTTTTCCAATGAAGAATGAACAGAGAACCAGTATTTGTGAAATAGGGATGAGAACATTAATTATATCTAAGTATTTATAGTTCTTTGATTCTTGTTCTAATTATATTTTTCAATCATAGTGACCAGTAATAATGCTCATGATTAAAGCTTTATGATTTGCTTAGAAGCACATCCCAGGAAAAGGCAGAGCTTTAACTGAATCTTAGCCACACCATGGCTAGTGGCGACTCCTCATGTGGACCATGAACCAAGGCACAATTGATTCTGGCATATTCTCATTTCAACCACAGAGGTATTCCCATCACTGAGCTGGTAGATTCTAGCAAACGAATAGTGATAGACATTGTCACAGCCATTCAAGTAATCCACAAGTAAAAAGAACTTCATGCCCTCAAATGTTTGACCAATGTACACCAGACATTGTAAAAACAAACATAGTCCCACATTGTCACCTCCAGCTAGGTAAAGAGCTCTTTCACTGCAAGTAGGCTTCACTTTCAGTGGACACAGTTTGTGTCCCACATCCTGATCAGCCACTTTGAATAGGCAGGCAGTATCACAAAGAGTACTAAGAGACAATTGGGGTTAGTGAACACTCTTTTTTGTTTTTCATTTTTAAAAAAATCATAATCAGAGAAACAGCGCATGCCCTAGGGATAATGAGTCAATAGTAAAGACTTTTTCAGTGGCAGATAGAAAATTTATTTGTTCTAAACCAAAATCAAAACCTCCTATCTTCTGGAATTGACAAAGTTCAGGGAGTTTGAATAAGAGCATTTGTAGTCTCTTTTTCTTGATAACTACGGATGATTTTTTTTTAAAAAAAGCTCTCCCTAAATACACCCCTCTATCAAATAATAGAGAATAAAACTGTTCTCCAGTTTTTGATAAAGGACCATCTAGCATTAGGATTAAAGAACTCACTTTAGAGACAAAGTAAAAGAAACAAGAAATATTGCATGTTCTAGTTTCTATAATCAGAAAAATAGGCTGCCACTTTGAAGCACTTTTCATTCTATTTTAAGCAGAAAGTACAACTGAACAATAGTTCAGAAACATGCTAGCTTTTTTCAATACCCAGAAATTCCAGTTTCTAAGCCATACTTTAGGTTATTCACAAATATTATGTTCCTTATAAAAACAGAGAAACTTCTTAAATAGTCAGCATAAATAAAGTACATGGTGTAACTTCCCCTCAACTAAACCACAAGAAATTGCACCACAAACAGTTACATCCTTATAAAGGAGCAACTGAAAATGTTACATTCAAAGTTGGGACTAAGAAAAAAGGGGTAATTTTTAAAATGTAGCTTTACGCATTTTCTGACATGGAATCTCTCTTCTTGTAGGTTATAAAAATACTAACTACCATTTATTGAGTACTTACTATGTGCAAGATGCTGTACTGCATTATGTGGATAATCTCATTTATTCATCACAGAATCCTATAAAAATTTTTTATTATCCCCTTCTTACAAGTGAGGAAAATAAGGCTTAGAGAATCAGTTGCATGGATAATAAAGGAATAAACCAAAATGCAAAACCATATCTGTCTGACACCAGAATCAATGTTCCTATTCATTTTATTCTTTAACAAATCATCTTTTCCTGTAACTGTATTTCCAAAAGAAGAGGCCTGAAGGACTTTGCTCTTTTCTCCGTATATTCTTCCATTTATTTTAACTATTGCTTTAAAAACACTTCTCCCAAATGAGTATCTTAGAATCAGGACATCTCCTCCTGTAGGACTTCGCAGACCGGTGCAGTCTGACACGGCCCACCCACTGTACACCCGAGCATATCCTTAACTTCTAACTGGTGGTTTCCACTTTGCATAGCACACTCTTGACTCATAACAGGTAGTTGTATAAGTTTAAGTAGGCATTAAATTTCTTTTTAGTCATTTTTTTAAATCTTGGAAATAAGTACATTTAAATGATCTCTAAAGTATAAACTGTACACATCTATGATTCTATACAAAGGACAAAACTCAAAAAAAAAAACAAAAAACAAAGCACAAAACTTCATTATATTATCCCCCACATAGCTGCTTTGAATTTCCCTAAGTCTGTCAATGGGTATTTGAGCAGAGACATGAAAAAAATAAGGAAATGAGTTGCACAGACATCTAGGGAAAAGTGAGTCAAGCAGAGAAAACAGAAGCATGTTCCAGAAACCCACGGAAGGCCTTACAGGGGGAGCAGAGAAAGCAAGAGAAAGAGGACAGAGCAGGGCTGGCTGCACAGGCGTGCGGTCACAGAGGTCCCTGTGCTTGGAAGGGCACTGCACTTTGGTTAATGCTCTGCCATCTGCACCTTGAAATTCTTAATAATACGTTTAACAAGGGGCCCGCATTTCATTTGGCACTGGGCAATGCAGTTACATAGCCTACCCTGGGTCAGAGCAGTGGGAAGAAGTCAATTGCTGCAGACTTTTAGCCACTGGCCATTGGAAGGCCTGTTACTTTAGCTCTGAATGAGATGAGAAGCCACTGAAGGGTTTTGAACAGCAGAATGACAAGATCTGACTGTGTCTTCTTTTAAATCATTCTGGCTCATGTTGTTTGAATAGATTTAAGAGGACAAGGATAAAGACAGGGCGACCAGACACAATCCAGTCAGGTGACGAGAGTGATTTGGTCCATGCTGGTGCAGTAGAGGTGAGAGAAATGGCATATTTTGAAGGTCAAGCCAAAAACATCTGCTGATGGATATGTGGTGGGGTGTGAGAGGAAGAGAAAAGTCAAAGATGATCTCAAAGCTTTGTGCCTGAGCGTTTGGAGGAGGGGAGGAAGACAGTAGGAGGAGCAGGCTTGGGGTTATGGAGATGACGAGTTTGGTATTGATTCGAGTCTGAGATGTTTACAGACACAAGTGGAGATGTTGAGTTGGGCGGCAGATTTGCAAGTCTGGGGTTCCAGAGACAGGTTCAGGCTGGAGACATAAATACTTAGAGGTGGGGGAGATGAGGGACCAGCAAAGGAGAATGAGAAGGAGCAGCCAGTGTAACAGACGACAATCAAGAGGTCAAGAAGAAGTGGTATCCTAAGATAAGAGAAGAAAGAAGAAGGGTGTTTCTTATATGTCAATTGGCCGATCTCAATATTGCTGAGAAGACAAGCAAAAAGCAGCCGGGAATTGCCTGACCATTGGATTTAGCAAGATGGGAACTTTGTAAAGTGTTGTTTCGCTGCAGTATTGGGGTCCTTCTCCTTATCATTTAATTGTGAAACTTCAAGTACATCAACTCGTTATTTACCCTCATGCCAATATTCAGCTATTAATCTAGGTAATTCTTTTATCATACTAGCCTTCTTTTAAAAAATATTTTATTTGATCATATGCAGCCTTTACCAGCACTACAACCTAGCACAGGTTCTTGTTACCCCAGGACTGGATTACTGAGCACCCTCCCAAGCTGTTTCCCGGTTTGCCGTCACCAGCAACCCAGCCTGCTTAGTCATCCTGGAACCAAGCTTTGCTCAGGAATTTCCCAGGCTCTTTGGCTTTTATCAGAAACATTCTAATGAGAGGTTTCTCTCATCCACTTCCCCACCCCAGTGTACAAACATGCCATCCTGATATACAATATACGCCTGCATACTTGTCAACAGCAGAGGTCTACCTGAATGCTACAGGAAAAGAAACCACAATTAGAACCACCAGTCAGAGTGATTCCAAGAGTTTCCTTCTATTCATCACAATTTGATAGACTGATTCAGTCTCTCTTAATCTATAAGGAAGTGTGAGACACTGAAAAATACCAACACTAGCTGGGTGTGGGGGCACATACCTGTAGTCCCAGCTAACTCAGGAGGCTGAGGCGGAAGGATTGCTTGAGCCCAGGAGTTCAAGGCTGCAGTGAAATATGATTGCACCACTGCACTCCAGCCTGGGGAACAGAGTAAGACCGTGTCTCTAAAAAAATGAAGAAGAAGAAGAAAGAAGAAAAAAGAAGACCACTGATTAAATTGGGCAAAGGACTGGTGCTTTCCAAGAAAATATAAGCTCACACACACATTAGAATGGTTAAAGTAAAATTAAAAAACAAAAAACTGACAGTACCAAATACTAGCAAGGATAAGAGCAATTGGAACTCTCGTTTGCTGCTGGCAGAATTCAAAATATTCAGCCACTTGAAAAATAGTTTGGCAGTTTCTTCTAAAGTTACACAAATACTTAACATATGACCCAGCAGTCCTACCCCTACATATTTATCCCAAAGGATTAAATGGATAAATGATTGTAACAGCTTTATTCATAATCCCCGAAAACTGGAAACAACCTAAATAACCATCAAATGGTGAACAAATACACAAATTGTTGTACATCTCTAAAATAGGATCCTTCTCTATAATAAAAAAGAACAAATTCTTGATACATACAACAACATGGATGAATCTCAAAAGCAATATGCTATGTGAAAGGCCAGATACAAAAGGCTACATACTAAATGATTCCATTTATATGGCATTCAGAAAAAGGCTAAACTATACAGATAGGAGACAGATCAGCCTTTACCAGGGGCTTATGGTGGGTGGAGGGTGCGACCACAAAGGGGCCTGAGGGAACTGTTTGTGATAATGGGCAATATGCCATATTGATTGTAGTTGCAGTTACGTGACTGTGTAGGTAGTCAAAATCATAAAAACATACAGCTAAAAGTGACGAATTAAACTACACATAAATAATACCTCAATTAAACCCAATTTTAGAAATTGATAAGTTCCATGAAGGCAAGTACTTTGTTTTTTTCACTGCTTTCTCCCTAGCATCTAGAATAGTAACCAGCACATAATAAGTATTTATAGAAAGGAAGGAAGACAGGAAAGAGAGAAAGAAAGAAGGGAAGGAGAGAGAGAAAAGAAAAGAAAGAAAGAGAAGAAAGAAAGAACAGAGAGAGAGAGAGAGAGAGAGAGAGAAAGAAAGAAAGAAAGAAAGAAAGAAAGAAAGAAAGAAAGAAAGAAAGAAAGAAAGAAAGAAAGAAAGAAAGAGAGAGAAGGGAAAGAAAGAAAGAAAGAGAAAGAAAGGAAAGAAGGAAAGAAAAGAGAGAAGAGGATAAAGGAAGATCTAATTCTGAGTTTTTGTCTGAACATTCTTTAGATTCTCTAATACATAAATTCTGGAAATAGTTATGTAGTCCCTCCTACCTATTATTTCAAGAATTTATTAAACATTTGATTTCAAAGTTCTTTTATAATGTGAAGTAGAGTAAAGTTTTATGTCTTGGGTTTTTTTGGAGGGAAGGGGAGACAATATAGCCCTCTTTCCAATTTTCAAAACACAAATAAGGATTATTAAGACCATATACACCAGTTTCCTATGCATGCATAAAAAACTAACCCAAAATTTAGTGACATAAACAATACCCATTTTCTTATATATTGTGGATGTGTGAGTCAGGAATTCAGACTACTTAAGGGAAATATTTGTGAGAGATTGTATAATAAAAACTTGACAAGGAAAAAAAAAGACTATATACATTTATGGTTGAGATAATGCATATATAAAACAGAAGAAGAAAATACACCATACAATACATTTTTGTGATTGATTAGAAATCCATAAGAACATAGGGCATGTTGGCCTTTGCATGAATTTTCTATCCAAATTGCTTAAGCTAGGGGTTCAAAATTCATCATTCTAAGATGGATTCCTCCGCACAGAATCATCAAAGCAAATATTAGTGAGTTCCAGTAGCAAAAATCAAAATCTTAAAGAGAATTGTCTTTAATTAACCAGTGGGCTATGTGCCAAACTTCTGCAATATTAAGTTAAAGTGCAAAAGCAGGCTCTGTCTGGTCCCAATGTGTAGCGAACAGAGGATGCCTCAATTGGCAGCATCTGGAAGGTTATGTCATTGTAGATCAAATCTTTGGTTAAAAAATAGGGTTTCTTTCCTTTGATTAAATTATCTTCCAGATGCTTGGGCCTTGTAGAATTTCTGAATGCCCAGTCGTAGAATCACTTGTTATTACCAGCCTCAGTCTTTCAAAATCAATTATAGATTGTCCCTATGAATTCTAGCCACCTCCACTCCCTGGCAGGTACTCAACTGTCTCCTGTCTCAGACCTCGCCCTCAATCTCTGGGTGGAAATAGCAACCCCTACCTGATAAAAAGTAGTAAGAAATAATACAAATATATAAATCATGATAAACAATTCGTACAGTGGAACAAAAGAAATGAATTGATTTTTGCTGCAGAAAAAATACAAATGGTAAGCAAATGTGAGAAAATATTTAACCTCACTTGAAGATTGAATGGATTTTTATTAAATCAGTGATATAAGAATCAGTACTAGTAAGGACACCAGAGAAAGGACACTTTTATATGTTGCTGTTGAAAGTATAAATGGGTACAAAATTCCTGAGGGTAGACAATGAACACAGGTAAGCAGAAAAGGAAGAAAAGAGTGATGAACCTCAATGAGGTTTGTCCAATTAAGGCCACACCTGAATATTAGCAGGAAGGGATTCTTGAAAAAGTACATTCTAACACGTAGGAACCAGCTCCCTATACAGAGGTAGTCAATTAAGGACGTGGTATAGAAAGTGAACTACAGTGTTGAGAAATAAAAATAATTTTTAACCAATGGATATTTTTAATAGTTTTGGAAATATTTATCAAGTACATCTAAAATGTTCATATACTTTGAGAAGTAGCTTTTATGTCTAGATACCTACTTAGTAAATAATCAGAAATGCAAGGAAATTATTTATGTATTAAAATGTCAACCACTACATTACTTGTTTGGCAAGGAATTGGAAACTATCTAAATGTTCACCGGAAGGGTAAGTTCATGATGATTAATTTATAAAATAACAATATACAGCCTTTAAAAATGATGTTTATGAAGACTCTTTAATGAAAAATAAAATGCTAAGATACAATATTAAGCCAAGATAAGACTGAATTCAAAGTTGAACACTCGGCACATCTTAGCTATGTAAATTTTTAAGACATTTCACATAAAAAGGATTGGAAAGAAATAACCAAAAATCTTAATAGTAATTCTCTATAGGTGATAAAATTACACCTATCGGTTTTGAGTTTTTTACAATTCTCTGTACAGTCTAAGCTTCCTACATGAGAATGAATTGAAAACAACAACAAAAAAACACTTTTAAAAATTATTGATAGCAAAAGAATCTAGACATGAAAGAGTAAATATAGTATAATTCCACTCACATGAGGTACAAAAACAGGTAAAAACAATCTCTGCTGTTAGATGTGAGGACAGGGGTTCCCCTTGGGCTAGAGGGCAGAGAATAGCAGAAAGCATGAGATGGATGTTGGGGTACTGGCTACTCGGGTATATTTAGTTTTTGAAAATGAATAATTATATTTACTTACAGTATGTGCTCTTTTCTGTACGTATATAATAATTCACTAAAAGTTATTTGAAGAAAAAGTATTATAGTTTTCTTCTCAGGAAGAGGCAAAATTGAATATTTTAAAGACTCTAGAAGTCTTCATAAAACTATGCCCAATTAATCTATTTTCTTGGTTGAGAACTTAATTTGTCCCACTATAGCAAATAACCAAGTTGTTTTCTTGTTTTGTTTTGTTTTAAAGTTCAGGACTTAGTATACCAACTAGGCCTCCAGATTCTCACAGGTAATAGTAAACACCCATGAAGGCATTGATAGGCTGGCAGTATAATGGTTAGTGGTCTGGCTGTGGTGGCTCACACCTGTAACCCTAGGACTTTGGGAGGCTGAGGCAGGAAGACCACTTGAGGCCAGGAGTTCGAGACCA
The DNA here is from genome assembly GCF_020740605.2 of Lemur catta. Lineage (NCBI taxonomy): Eukaryota > Metazoa > Chordata > Mammalia > Primates > Lemuridae > Lemur > Lemur catta. Next base: position 123,857,128 of record NC_059129.1, on the reverse strand, counting down.
GCCAGAGCAAGAGCAAGAGCAAGACCCCTGTCTCTAAAAAACACAGAAAAAAATTTGCCAAGTGTCGTGGTGTTCGCCTGTAGTCCCAGCTACTCAGGAGGCTGAGGCAGGAGGATCACCTGAGCCCACAAGTTTGAGGTTGCTGTGAGCTATGATGACGCCACTGTACTCTAGCCAGGCTGACAAAGAGGGACCCTGTCTCAAAAAAAAAAAAAAAAAAACCAACTTGTCAAAATGTTGGTGAATGTTCATACGCAGAAAAGGATAGGCTATAAGCATGACTCATCTATGTGTTTGTACTGGTGAGAAAAGGCGTTGCCGTTTCCTTCCTGTCAAGGAGGTAAGGACACCTTTTATCGCCCTTTTGTGCAAATGGATGGAGAGTTGGAGGAGAATGAGAACAGCCAAGCAGAAAAGGAAAAGTGATGAACCTTGGCAGGGTTCGTCCAGTGAAGGCCACACCCGAATATTAGTAGGAAAAGATTCTTGAAAATATACTTTCTAACACATAGGTACCAGCAGCCTATACAGAGGTAGCCAATTAAGGATGTGGTATAAAAAGCGAACTCTGATGTTGAGAAATAAAAATAATTTTTAACCAATGATTATTTTTAACAGCAAGTTGTTAAAATTAGTAAGAAATACGGCTAATGGGAAATGCAATAGGAAGACTATGCATCACGAGAGAAGGGAAAATAAAAACCTTGGGTGTGCTTTCTGCCTTTCCTCCACTCATTTGTTTTTACCATCAGGCAACAAGGATCCTCCTCAAAAGTCCCCAGGACATAAACCGTTGCTTGCTCAATGTTAAACCAATGACTCATCTTTTTAGTGCAGCTCGCAGCTTTCCTCTTCCCACAATCCAAAGTGCCTTTGATTGCAAGCAGACCAGACCATGTGGCTACTTGAAAAGACAAGCTTTCTTTCAGGAGTCAGAGCCAAGGGGATTTTACCGAGGAAAAACAATAGCAGGAAGTGTGCAATGATAGAAGGAATCTTGGGCACATGATCAAGAGTCCAGCCTGCAGGACGAGCTAACCACGTCACCTGGCTTGGGACTTCAGGAAAGCCCGTTGGTTGGTCTGCCCTTCTATAACCACATCTACAAAATGATAATAAACAGCACTGGTGCTATCTACAGGTTACGGTTGTGGGAATCCAATATTATAACGGTTGTTTAAAAGCGCTTCCTAAACTGTAAAGCAAACAGTAAGTTCCTGTTACTATTGCTATATTAGAAGTCACTGTTGAGAGATAGCTGCACAGGCTCAAGCCATGCTGCGCTGTGAAAGATTAAAAGAAATATGAGACACACTTCCTAGACCAGGGCCCCAAGCTGGACACATTCAATTTAGAATGAGGTGTCATTCTCTACATGCAGCAGAAACTGACTCATGGGTAACAATCAGAAGCTTATACAATGGCTTCTTTAACCACATGCACAGAAACAGAAGAACAATGAAGGAATTGTGCTCAGCAATCCACGGTGCTCTATCCCCTGCTTCCTTTCCCGAGGCCCAGTCTTCGGAGCCCCTGAGACGCCCCCATATCCTTCCAACAAATTCCATGTTTTTGGACTAAAGCAATATATAATTTCTAAGCCTCATGGCAACGCAAAGGAAGGCCAGGCAGAGGGTCTAGAATCTAACAATTCCCAGTATAGAGTCATTGTGGGTGTTAGGCACAGCAACGGCATGCTGACTGAGGAAGATCTGACCAGTGACAGCAGATGACGGAGCCCAGGTGAGAATGAACATGGTGTCAGATGGCAGACTGCTGCAGCGACAAAGCACAAGAGCCCAGGACCAACACGGTGGCCACAGATACACAGAGAAAATAACAGCAATGAAGGACATCACTGAAATAGGTGAAATTAATTTTGGTCATATATTTTATTTAACTCAATGTATTCAAAATATGATCATTCAACACGTAATTATTATTTTTAAAATATTAATGAAATGTTTTACTTTCTTCTTTTTTGCTAAGTCTTCCAGATTCAGTGCGTATTTCCAATTTATGGCTCATCACTATTGAAACTAGCCACATTACCACTGCTCAGGGGCCACATGTAGCAAGTGGGTACCATCCCGAACAATGAAAGTCTAAACTCCTAAAACATTTTCAGGTGTTTTACTCTTTCTCATTTCCAATGCTATAAACTGGACTGGATTTACTGATTTCTAAATCCAAATCTTTGCCTTTTAAAAACACACTGTATGTCCAGCCCATCTTTTGTTCCAAAATCTTCCACTTAAAGAGTCTGATCACATAAATTTGAACTAAAGCAACGCTTATGGTGAGTGTTCTAGCTGAAAACCACACTTACAGCTCAACAAAATCTCTAGCTCCTCTTCACTGCTGATGTATTAACACATACTTCAAACCACAGAACTGAAAAAACAAATCTTTTGAAGTGATAAAGAAGTAATGATTCAAACTTAACACCTTCTAAAAAGGAAGTTCATTGGTATAACTGTTCAAACTTCTAGGCTTTAATTCAAAACCTCCCCAATTTTTTTTAACAGAGGAAATGAGACCAATTTCTACCATAAAGATTATTATTTCTAGAATTTCATTCCCTCTTTCTAAAAGAAATATAAAATAAATGTAATACCATCATCATTACAATAAACATTTTATAATAAAACTTCTAAGTAGCTGATAATTTTAAGGTAATGAGAAGAGATAAACATAGAATCTGTTTCCCATGAGACGGAGCACTACCAATGATGGCTTCAGATTGAAGGCTTTCTCTTCATGCTCACCTCATAAGAAACAGTGCCTACATCCTGCAAGTCCCAATCAGGGCACAATTCACCTCCCTAACTTCTCTTTCGTCTCAGATGCCCAACCTTCCTAAGTCACCATGCTTAGAAAGTATATGAAAACTATACTGGGCATCAACTTTCTTCTCACTGAAGCAGATTCTAGCTTACCTGCCTTTTTCTAGATGTTTGTCTCCCAGAGATGGTCCTAAGTAGTCAGGCCGTCTCTTGTGCTAGCAGGCCTGCTTCTGGGAACTTGGTTCCATGCCAGCTCCTCCTCCTCCCTCGGCCCACTCAGAGACAAGTGTCCCAAAACTGCACTAGGAAGATCCAGCCAAAGAAATTCTGCCAGCAGACTGCCTTCAGACTTGACATGCAACATCAGCTGTTCCCTGGTCTCCAGTCTGTCAGCCTTTAAACTTGAACGACAATATCCACTCTTCCCTGGGTCTCCAACCTGCTGGCCCACGCTGCAGATTTGGGACTTGCTAGCCTCCATGATCATGTGAACAATTCCTTAAAATAAATCTTTCCCTCTACACATACACATCCTATTGGTTCTGTTTCTCTGGAGATTTCTGACTTATATAATCATGCTTAATATTTGGTGATTTAATGGACTATGTTGCTAGCTATTTCTGACCTAGCCTAGGAGAGTTTGAGGATTCCTTCGGAACATTACGGTTGTCTCTTGAAACACTCATCCCAGCCCTCTCCCACTGTGTAGCAGTCATGGGGTTTGGGTAGAGTGGACCCCACCCCTCACTCTAGGGGGGACCACCAGGGTAATTCAGGACTCAGCCTTTACTGGCCACCATTCTCTGTCCACAGAAACTGGTCAGAGATCGTCTGTTGGAAATTTGTCTTACACCTGATTGGATGGCAGTCTCATTTAATGGCTCTTTGTCCTGTTCCCACTGGTTGATGGGTCAGAATATAGACTTGATGCCCTAAATGTGATCTCTGCTTTGTCCCACAATAGTGTTGCTAGTTTGCAGAGCCTCAGCCTTTCCAGAATTCTCTGTGATGAGTGTGCCTGGTCCTTAGAACTTTAGTCTGCTCATGTTCATTAGCACTCTCGTTTCTCACCAGAACTGAACCACCGCCCAGCACACCAATCACTTGGCAGGGGTTCCAAAACCCTGCCTTATCCTTACTTCTTTGTACATTGGACTACAGCCCCTGATTTCCTGAACAACCACATCAAACAAGAGGGCAGAATCCCTCCACTCACCACCCCCAGCCCATGCCATGGTGCTACCATCTACCTGACAGTAAGTCAGAGGAGGACCCCTGCAAGAGAGATGCTTTTTGAACAGAGATTGTTTTTCTACATTCTGGAAAATTTCTCATCTGCCTCAAATGCCCGCTTTAGAGCCCAGTTCTCCCCAACCCCACACTTAACATCTCGACTTTTCCAGCTGAAGATCCAACACATTCTGTTAGCTCACCTTTTTAGTTCGTAAGTTGCTGGAGGATGAGGAGCCATGTGAGGCTGTCAAGGAAGAGGATGGCCCATGTGCAGGAGGAAGAATGCAATGAGGATGTGGTGATCTTGCCACTGTCCTGCACTGACAAAATGGCAGCCACTCAAGCTCCCTGCCAACTGAAATCTTGCACATGTGCGTTTGAAGAGATTTAGGCACATGCCAGTAACCACAATGGAAGGGAGTCTGAGAAATACAGTATTTGTTTTAATTCTATCTTAAGCACACAAAATTTAAGGAACCAGTATAATGAGAGGAACCATCAAAATGTATTGAAAGGAGGCTGTTGGGCCACAGATGACACATTATCTACACTTGTTGTTACTAAGTGCACAGACACTTGAGATGGGAATAAAGGTGGGATCAGTGGAAAGTCAAGCTCAGGTTCACGCTTTACCTGAACCCCTGGCCCTCACTAGTGGCCTGGCCCTGCTACCCAGAATGGTTGACCTGCCAGGCTTCACTCCCATGGTGACTTTCAGAGGCCGACTGCTCCTCCCTGCCATCTCTAACATTGGTTTCTGTGTTCCTGAGTCCCAATTGCAGGTAGAGTTCAAGGTCATCTCAAGAGATTCCCAGACACCTTTAAATCAGGGGATGTGGCTCAGCACTTGCTTAAGGCTCCCGCCCATTTCAGGACAATTAGGAAGTCCCTCGTCATTCTGTGACCGTCACCAAATTTATTTGTTCCCTGCACTCGGAGGAGCTCTAGCAGATGGCTTTGCCTTTTGCCAAACACCAGCAGTCAAAGTCTCAGCTTCAGCCCCATGAAATAACCAAAGTTAAAGTCAGGAATGTCAAAACAGAGTAAGCTTGTATATGAAGTGTGCTGGGACTGAGGCCAGAGGAAAGAGGATGGAACCGTGACCAGATGATGCTGAGCAAAGAGAAATACTAGCCATGGTTTATCTAGCACTTTCTCTGTCCTCGGCACTGCACAGCTGTTACACGCATTCACTGAGTTCTCACATCTACTCTGTTGAAGTGAGCACTAATATGACCCCCATTTCACAGATGAGGAAAATGAGGCACTCAGAGGTATAATAACTTAGCCAAGGTTACAAAGCTATTAAATGATGGGGCTGGGATTTGAACCCAATTAGTCTGATTTCCCACACTCTTAATTAACCCCTGTGAGGGAGTAGATATGTGAATCATCAGGAAAGGACACTCTTTCCCTTGGACTCTGCCGGGAACACACTGAACCCTTTTTCTTTTCTGAACTCCATATTTTTACTACTTTTATCCTAACCATTCAGAAGTTGACATGGGAGCCTTTCGATGTAGTTTTAAATATATACCTTAATGTCCTCACCTAGGTCTCAGTTAAATTCTTCCTCCCTCTTTTGGTCTGAGGAATAGAGTTGGCCTCATTATATGTTGATTTTAATAAGAAAGCTCTTCTTATAGTCTTCTTCCAGACTGCCCATGTACCTAACCAGCTGTGCACGACTATGGAATAGGGTGGAGGTACAGTGTTTTTGGGTCAGCAAGTGCAGGCAAAAGCCATAAACAGAGGCAGCACAAGCTGACGATGCTTACGGATTTGTCACTTGGCAATCATTGAAATATAAAGCAGTAAGCATGTTTTAAAAAAATATTATAAGTCTATAGGGAAACATTAATACATGCTGTTGAAAGTTTTTATTTTATTTTCTCTACCACTATTTGGTGGTTGCTAGGAGACCATGGTGACAGTAGGAAATAGTTTCAAGGTTTAGTTCAAAGGTCTTCTCTTATTATAAAGAATTTCCTGACTGCTCTCCACCCCTTTGAGTAGAACTGACAACTCCCTGCTGTGTTCTCAACAGAGGAAGCACAAACATTTATTACAAGTTAGATAAGATAAACAAATAAAGCTATAATGCCCTTTTTAATAAACAAATCTCTCTCTTTCTCTCTCTCTCTGGTTCCTTTGCTATTAGAGAATAAGCTCTCTTTCAATCACTGTGGAGGACTCGAACAAATAATAACACAGCTAGTGTTGATCTTCTTACTCATCAGGCATGGGACTAAGCATTTTTCAGTATTATCTCATTTAAGCTTCACAAGGATCCAATGCAGTACACATTATTCTAGCTCCACTTTACAGGTAACGAAACCAAAGCATACAGAAGTTAAGTGACTTGCCCAAGCTCACATGACTATCAGTGGTGACTGGAGCTCTCAATCCAGGCAGTTCAGCTTCAAAGGCTTTGAGCTTGACCTCAGCACCATACTGCTGGACCGTCTCTCTCACAAAATGCCTGGCTAAGGAAAGGACTGTCTTGCTCGCTCCCAACCCCACAGCTAGGATTTCTGTAACAAAATTAACACATTTTTTAGATGATAAATTTTCTTGTAAAGTTGTTCTCTATGTAATTCAGAGCAGTAAGAAATTACCTTTTCATTTTTGTTTCATTTCTAGTCCAAAAAACCATATTATAAATTCTTCATTTACACAAACTTCGTGCATTTGAATTCTCTTTTTAAAGGTCTAGATGTCAGCACATCCTTTGACTAAAGTATCGCTTATGATAACCTGGTGGAGAAGAGATTTCCTTTCCACCATAGGGGAGAAGAGATTTCTTTTCTCACCCATCGTTAGGTTCATGGTTGAAACCCCTGTAACAAAAGACAGATTAATGAGAGAAAAGCACACAAATGCACTTAATATAAGTTTATGTGATATGGCAGGCTTCAGAAATGAAGACCCAAAGAAACAGGGAAACTTGTGTATTTCTGTAGTTAGGTGTGAGGAAGAGTGGACAGTCACTGAAAGTATGATTGGACAAAGCGGGTACAATCTGATAGCAATAACTTAGCGAGGCCTGTTTCTTAAGATTCTTCTCTGTGTCCTTGTGTCTTCAGAGATAAAGATGTTCCTTTCTTCTGCATCTAGGGAGGGCACCTCTCAGATGAGGGTCTGTGACCTACATCAGAGGAAAGTCAGAGAATTCTTTATGGCCTGCTTCAGGGGAGAAGGTCAGAAATACATTCCTGCTTCTGCTGTTTCCTCAAATGCCAAGGTGCCATATTTTGGGGTAACATGTCCTAAACTCCATTTGGTAAATGCCTACATGTTAGAACCAAGAAGGTAACGTAAATCAAGTAGCATCAGGTGCGACAATTGAGATGGTGGTCCTGTGACTCAGCCGTGGCATTGTAGCCCATAGAGAAAGTATTTTTATGTTCCTGCACAGTTCAGTTAGAGATTTCTGAATACATTTTACTGAAACTTGGAGTCTGAGCTAAATAACAAGCCTAGAACTTAATTTATACATGATTAACTAGCAAAAATTCCAGAGATCTACCTTTCTAAAAGTATATATGTTTTCATTTCAAGGAGGAATGAACCCCCCCAAGACCATGGAGGCATCTCCTGGGATGGAAAGCTAGAGACATTGGTCTTACCTCTCCTGTGGAGAAATTTATTTACATTCCAAAAGGTAAGCATGTAGGTCCCTTCTTTGTGTTCCCAAGAATTTGTCTATACTAGAGACCAAAGGATTTCTTTTCACTTCTCAGACAGGGAGGGGAAAGCTGCCTCTCTCTTTTACATAAATGGCCAGATTCATTTTGAGGGTGTCCTTGCCCACAGAAGACACACCATTATGCTTAGGATGACATCTGGTTCTCATTGCATGGCCCTCGGGGTAAGAACTGGGACAAAAGGGAATTAGCATGATTATCTGCGGTAAATAAATAATGTTCTGCTCTGCTCCAGAAACCTAGTCTTGGCATTCAAGGTAATAGTAGTAAATAAAGATATTAAAAACTGAATAGAAATACAGGCCTTGTCTAGAACCAATGAAAACGAAATTCTCTCTGCTGATCGAACAGACATGTCTGTTGGATGAATTCACTTTGTGAGTTGCTAATTTGTAGTAACTAGTGTAAGATATTTCCTGCCTTTTAGGAAATTACCTGTCATATCATGTTTTGAAAGGTACCCAAAAGACCCCCTTGTGCAGGGCAAAATATCTTATTCTCTATTTCCAGTTATGACCTCCAATGTCACTACGGCAAATCCATTGTTTCACTAGTTAAGAACTGTTAGAATGCCAAAATACCTAGGAGTCCTAACCTCAAAATAGTCATCAAATACCACTGTCAATAAATTAATTTGTTCATCCATCATTACCCAGAGCCATCTAAGAGCGTCTGCCTACAGAATACAGAACCGTTTACCTAAGTGTGGTTAAAAGATCAGGATGTTGAGAAGCCTTAAGCGGAAGCCTTATGAATCAGGGCAGTTCCAGGTATTCTCCAAGTAGGAGGATTCTGGACATCTGAGAAGCAGCAAGAGGGCACTGGGCTTTGGTGTCTGGCGTGTCGTGACAGAAAGCACATAGACTGGAGGGGAAGACATGATGAAAGAGGAAGTGATAAGGCTCTGAGCACAAACTGCAAGCTGCTTTAACCTGCCCAGTTCTTTTTAACAACAGCTTTTCCAGCCCAGTGTTCTGTGTGATGCTGAGAAATGTTTTCTAAAGGAACATGGTAGCTGCCCTTCAACAGACTGACCATCCATGGCTAGAAATTATGTCAGGTGAGCTCTGTTAGTTGCAAGAAACAGAGACATTCAGATGCCCTTTAGTGACAAGGGACGTTGGTATAGACGTGTGGAAAAGTCAGAAGAGGAAAGACCAGTGAGCTAGTCTCCAGGGACTACAGTGAGGGCGACCGTTTATCAAGTCTCTGGCTGCTGCTGTAGCTGCAAGACCTGGGCCTCTTGTTCTTCCCTCAACAAGGAATCTTCTTTGCTTACTATTCTAGTCTTCTACATTCTAGAAGTTTGAGTTTGTTGTTTCTTCTTTGCTCTTTTCTCCCTTTCCCCTTACCTCTCTCTTCGCCATTGTTTAGTTTTACATTCCTACTCTCTGAGGGAGAATTTATTTAGGTTGGCCTCACATTGAATGAGAAAACATTTCAGCACAATTAACAGAAAAATCAAACTGACAGTGGCTTAAATCAAGAGGGGTTTATTTTTTCTCCCATAACAAGCCAGAAGTAAGTGGTCACAGACATTCGATCAGCTGCTCCATGCTGACATCGCTGACTCAGGCTTTCCATCTTCCCAGCTTCCATGTGTAGCTGTTGACTTTTCATCTTCAATCTTGTGCCTTGTGGTTGCAAGACAGCTGCTGCAGATCTAGGCATCACTGGATCTACATTCAAGGCAAGAAGACTGGACAAGGGCCAAGGCCAGCAAGCTCCCCTGTTGCCACTGTCCCTTCCAGGAGGAAGGAAAAGTTGTCCCAGAATGCCCTGCAATGCCCTCCCCCATCTCTCTCTCACTCGCGTGCTCATACACACACACACACACACACACACACACACACACAAACACACACGTCACAGATTTCTGCTTATGCTTCATTGAGCAAAACTATGTCATATGACTACACTTAGCTGCCACAAAGGTTGGGAAAGTGAATATTGTGCCTTTATAGTCTCTACAGTGGGAAGGCATCAAGGTAGAAGAGGACTGAGAAAAGCTGTTAGCACTCAGCTAACGACCAATGTTTCTGCCACAGTCACCTCACAGCACGTGGCTTCTATCCTAGGCAGTGCTCTGAGACAAGCCATCTACTAGAAGACCTGGCTGTGTATGGATAACTACCTTTGAGCCAGGGATTGGTCTGATGTGATCACATATCAGCATGACAGATAAGGAGGCCGTATGTAGGGCAAGAATGAATAATGCTTTGTTTTGTACCAATGTGATGTCCAAACATCTCCAAATTCTCATCAGTGACACAATCATAGCTTAACCACCATAAATTTAACTATACTTGCTTCAAACCCACACCTCTTTACAAGCTTGTTTTGTTCATTCATATTTTTATTCAATAAATATTAATGGAATGACAGTTACTCGTCTAGGAGCAGGAGATCTGACATTGAAGGAAATAAGTTTATTTTCTAGTGGAAGAGAGAGAAAATTGGAAAAAATGTGTATATGTACACATATATTTATATATACATTCGTACAGATATATGGATTTCCTTAAATATCAGATTAAGTCCCTGTTTATGCTCCTATAATCCTGTTGTTCTCCTTGGTAATGATGACTATAATTTCAGTAATTACTTGTGGAGAATATATGTACGAATAAATGTGTGTGTGTGTATGAATATATATGACATTTCCAATGGAATCTCCAGATGGTAATTTAATAAGTGCTACGACAAGAACAAAGGGGCAGTGTGGAGGTGTGGGTAGAGTGTGGAAGGGCAAGAATATTGGCTATAATTTATAGAATAATCAAGAGAGTTTAAAACTATGTGCGTCAGCCACAAACTTTCAAGCTGTCTCCTTTAAAGGGAAGCTGGCAGACATTTCTGTTGTGGAGAAAAGGGGAAGGAAATGCACAGTGACCTAAGCCAAAAAATATAAAGTTTGTGCTACACACCCAGTCTCTGTTCTCATTAGAGCATACTTCTAATTTCTTAAATAATGTTATTCAGCCTATTAAATTCCTCTAGGCTGTGTTGAGTGTGGCCTGCAAAAAAAAAGCAGCACTTTAGTGTACACCCAGCTTTGGAATACTCTACTCCTCACCCTAAATCTGTTTTCTTGGTTTTAAAAACTCACCCAAGGCTATAATGGAGACCAACATATTCTTGGATATTCTCCAAGAATATCCATTAAATAACCAGCCATTAGACATTGGAAACTTACCAAGGAGGCTGGCACTGCTGATTGGTTTCTATGTTGGCTCTATAAGATTTTTATATTGGACTTTAAAATACATTTTATTGATCTTCCTCCTACCTCTCTTAACTAGTCTGTGACCCCTGCCTCCATCTCTCAACTTTATCCTGGCTAATTTCCCCTTATCTTTCAGGCCACAACATAATTGTAACTTCCTTAAGAAAGAATGTCTTTAAAACTTAGGCTAAGTTAAATCCCTGTTTGTGGTCCTTTAATCTCATTGCTCTCCTTGGGAACAATTACCACAATTTCAGTACTTACTTACGTAATACCTTGTTTAATGCACCTCTCCCTCAGTAGACTGTAAGCTTCATGAGGGCAGGGGCCATGTCTGTCTTGCTCAAGTCTATATCTCTGTGCCCACCCATGTCAGACACACACAGTAGCACTCAATAATATTTAGTGAATTAATAAATATCTTTAGTCTCCAAGTGACTAGCACGTGCCTCAGAAGAATAGGTACTGTGGTGGGCACTATGACCGTGAAGCTTTGCCCAAATCCCCCTTCAGGAATAGAAGACTTAGTTCCATTCCTCCCCTGCCTCTGAGAATGCTGCCAGTAGGTACCCTCAGCTGTCAGCCTTCTCTGCAGAAAGCCTCAGCTAACGAAATGGACAGCCCCAAATCATGTCCCATTTTAGGGGCAGTTAGTATGCAATGACAAATCAGTGCTGAGATGTGAGGTCCAGCCCCTCATACCAACTCAAGACACCTCTGCAAAGCCAACCCAGCTCCAGAGCTCCGTATGGGGTCTGCTGAAGCCTTTCTTGGGATGGCATCACAGATCAACTTCTTCTTCTGCTCTGCTTCCTCCACATCCCTTTCACAGGGGTTTATCCCTGCAGCATTCCCTAATAAATGTGTTGCACCTTAATCTCTACCTCAGAGTTTACTTTTTGGGTAACCCAGCCTGTGATGGGTACTAAAATAATGTTGTTTATCAACTGAATATTATGTTCTGTCCTACCCCATAAACTCCTAAACAGCAAAGATCAGTTATTTATCCTTGCACTGGCTACAAGGTGCCTTTCATACAGTGGACATCAAAAATATATCAAAGGAAAATATTCCCCCCAAACCTAGTCTAGATTGAACTATGGTCTTCCTGCTTGAAGTGTGGTCCTAGTGCCAGGGCGTTGGCATTCTCTATATATTTCGTCAGAAATACAGACTCTCAAGCCCCAACCTGAATCTGAACTACTAACTCCAAACCTGCATTTTAACAAGATCCCCAGATGGTTCATACGTACATTGAAGTTTGAGAAGTACTGAGCTAAGGGACTTTTTATAACATAAACAAAATGATCTAGCTGGTAATTCCTCTAGTTGTCTTCATAAGGTTTTTCCTCTCCAAAATTCTGCTTAACGCTAATGTAATCATGCATTATATCATTCAGCAAATAATAATTGAGTGCCAAGCAAAGATTTCAGCCCTATGGAGCTTACTACATTCTAGAAGGGGGAGAAAATAAACACCAAGGTGCATATTATAGTGTGAGCAAGCTCAAAACTGCCATGAAAAAATAGTACGGAGGAGTAAGGAGGATGGGAGGGTGGGTTGCAATTTAAAATTTTTACAAAAGGCCATGATGCACAGAGAATTGCAGCCGAGATGATTAGCCATATGTATGTTTTAGCACAAGCGTTGAGCGTCCTCGGAAGGGCAAGGAGACCAACGCAGCTGGAGTGGAATCGGAGGGATGCAAAACAACAGATGTGGTCAGAGGGACAAAAACCAGGCCTCTTTATGAGAGGCTGCTTAATAAATTGCTCTTTGGCACTGAATTGCTGAAAAGGTAATGCAGGTTGTTTTTTTTTCCAAGAATAAAGTAGTTCTTGGCCAAGTTAATTCGATTTGGGCTGTGGGAGTTTGCAGAAACCATTTTTAAGCTCCTTAAATAAAAAAGCAAGGACTGGAAGAGGACTTTAAGGGCTCTTCTCTTCCAGAATCTCAGGCTGTAAGGCACGTAGGTGGCAAAGTCTAATAGGGTAAAGCAAGTATTGTGCCCCGGTTGTGGCCTAACGCTAAGTTCTACAACCCCAGGACACCGCAAAAACAGGAAGAATCGCGGAACGTGGTGCCAACCCGAAAGACGTAACCTTTGGACGCAAATTAGCCACACACGCGTAAGCCCAGGCCACGACCACAGACTGGGTCACCAACAGCCGGGTGCTTGGCGAGAGTCCCCCTCCCCACCCCCGCCCCTCCCACGCCATGGCCCCGCCCCTCACGCCATGGCCCCGCCTCCGGCCCCCGCGCAAGTTCCCTGAGGCGGAAGTGACGTAAAGCTGAGGGTAGAGTGCCGCGGCAGGCGACGCCCGCGGTCGCTCCGGGCCGGGGTTGGCGTCGGTCGGGGGCAACATGGCTGCTCTCTTCGTTCTCCTAACCCTTCTCATGCAAGCTGTGAGCAGGGCTGAGAGGGTCGCCTCGGATGCGGAACCGTCCTCTGGTACTGTCGCTCGCGGCGGGCTGCGGCCGGGTGGAGACGGGATGGCAGGGAGGGAACCGCCCCAGCCGGGAAGCCCCACCCGGTGGTGCCGCCTCGGTTCTCCGCGGCCCTGCTCGCCCGCGACCCAGCGTCTGGCGGGGAGCTGGCGGCCGGGCGGCGAGGGGGTTCTCCGTGGTTGCGTAGGTCAGGTCCCTTCCTCTCGCCTCTTCTCTTGTTGCCACCACGGTAAATCACGCCTCTCGATTTCTCTGGCTTTTTAAATCTATTTTTAAGTACAGTTATGCGCTGCGTAAGGACGTTTTCGGTCAACGTGGGACGGCGTGGTCCCATAAGATTATGGTACCGTATTTTTACTGTACCTTCTCAGTATTGAGTACAGTAACAAGCTGTATGGGTTCGTAGCTTAAGAGCAATAGGCTACGCCGTATAACCTAGGCATGTAGTAGGGTATACGGTCTAGGTTTGTGTTAAGTACACTACCACAAGACGAAATTCCTTGTCGTTAAATGACACATGACTGTGAGTTTCCTGGTCAGCATTTGACACCGTGGCCACAGTTCATGGCTTAAATACTTTATCCTTAGGGTGGACCCCCCAATCCTTCGGATGGGAGAGATTGCGTTCTATTGCCAGCTGGGAATTAAGTGGCAGTAAATTCTCCACCTTAAGTCTGTCTTGAAGTGGTGGGATGTGAGTACTCACTGTCAGATTTGTTTGGCGGTAGGGCTCTTAATATAGCTTAGTTCCTGGGAGCATTTCATTTCCACCTGCTTATTGACTTTCCTAGGAAACAGATGTTGATGGTAGCGTTTCTAAAGCTCAGTAATGATGATTAGGAGCTCCAGTGAAATCAGTAAACCTTTTCAACTCACCGGCCACCCCGCCTTCTCCGAAATCTTGAGTGTCTCCAGTTAGCAGCTGCCTGAAAGGAGTAGGGAGGCCCATCCTCCTTAATCCTGGCAAACTCTAGGTTGAACCTCTGAATAATGACTTCTCCCATGAGCTCCTGTTAAGTGTGCTCCATTCATATCCAGCTATCCCTTGGGTTGCTCTTTAAAAGTCAAGTAAAAAATATTTAAAATATGTAGTCATTTTTTGGGACATTGTGCCAAGTGCTGGGAATACAAAAATAGTGGTTACTCAGTTTCTGCTTTCAAGTCAAGGATCATGATTATAATAGCTAATAGCTGTTAAGAGCTGGGCACTGTTGTAAGTGCTGCAGTCTGCCCAGAGTCCAAGTTCTTTTTTTTTTTTTTAGAGATGAGGTCTTGCTACATCATGCTGGCTGGTCTCAAAGTCTTGTCCTCCTGCCTTAGCCTCCCAAGTATCTGGGGTTACAGGTATCAGCCACTACGCCCAACCAGAGTCCAAGTGCTTAACCACTCTGCCAGCTGCCATTATGTAAGGCATGTCAGTCATCCACATGGGCAGTTGCAGCATGTATATTAATACATTGTGATAAGAACTTGAACTTAGGCACAGGCTCCTGGAACAAGCAAGGTATGGGTACTTGTCTCTTCCAGGAGAGTAAAGAGAGACTCCACAAAGAATGTGACCCCAGCATTAGAACCAGAGGGGCCGAGAAACTGGTATGTTCAGAGGCAGAGGTGTGAAAAAGCATTTTGAATTAGTGGAATATTAAGCGTTTTATAGGCTATGTGTGTGAGGATACAAGGGGAGATAGGATAAGTGAGAGATAGGAACCAAATAATGAAGTGCCTTGGCATGTATAACAGCAATGGTTAAAAACATAACTTTGGCTAACTTAAGCAAGAAGAGGAATTTATTGACTCAGAGAAACCAAACAAGTTAAACAGAAAATTAGAGATGCCAGCTGGGCCTGAAGAAGCTAGAACCAGGAACACAAACTGCTAAGACTCTCCTCTTATTTCTAACTGGGTATTGACCGTTTTGATATCTGGCAGCTTTCTTCATCCTAGCAAAATCCCAGGGGAAGGCTCTGATTTGCTTGTCTTGCTTTACGTGCCAATTCACATGCTAGGGACATTGTAACAGCGGGTGAGGTTGCAGAGTTCCCAGAAGAAGAGGTGTGGCATCCCTGAAAGAAGTACAGGTGCTGAGACAACAAAATGGTATGCCGACTGTGCCTTGCTGCAGTCAGTCGTTATTGACTAATGCTTATGTCTTTGAATTATCTTACAAAGAGGAATAATTTTATGCAGGATTAGATATGCTGTTTAGACAGACCAGTCATCTTACAAGATAGTTTGAGAGTAGACAGGAGGCCCATTAGGAGGATGCTGCTTTAGTGTGGGGAGGAGTTGATGAGAAGTAGTTTAAATGGAGACGAGAGGACAGCTTGAAGGAACATTTAGAAGGCAGAGTTATAGGACTCTGACTAACTGGATGTGGGCAGAGAGGAGGAGATTGACTCAGATTCCCAGCTCAGGGTATTAAACTAAGTACCAAGCCCTTCCTTCTGAGTGCAGGGCCCTCCTGAGTGTGGCATCCCTTGTGATTCACAGCTTGTACGTCCTTGAAGCCTTTCTTGAGAGTAGGATTGCCTGTCTGCCTCCCATGGGAAGATCTGCTGAAGCCTTTGTGTTCCAGCATTTTATAAATACAAGTGTCAGTGAGCTCCCTTTTTTTCAGTGCATTTCTGACACATTTCTCTAGATTTTTTCATTGTATTTCTGTAGATTTGGTTGTGTTCCTTAGGCTTTTAAAGTTAATTTAAAATACAAAATCTCCAGAGAGTTGGAGGAAACCCACAGAGACACCTGGTTCTGGCTCTTCTTGGTTAGCTTCCCAGTCTTGCCGGTGCCTGCACTTGGATGCCCTCCTTGTGTTAACTCTTACCCTTGCTGAGCTTGACTATGTAGCTGGAAGTTCATCTTAGATGAGGGGACTTAGTAGGAAGCAGATAAGAGAATATAGTGATACAGTCAGTCTCTGGAAAATCCAAGTGTTTGGAAATGTGTTACATTCATAGGCTTTGATCAGTATTTCTTAAGTGAAAATAAAATGCATGTGTGCCAATTAATAATCAGTAATGTTTCACTCTTCATGCCGTTTTACATATAAAAAAGTATATATTTTTTAAGTAAATCAGGATGTGCTACTGGCTGCCTTCATCCAGTTTGCTGTTCCACTCTGGATAATGGCTGGAGAGGCAGACTGGACTTCTCTCAGATACAGGGCTCTTAACTGACCTGTATTTTATCACCTATGCTTCTGCTTGTCCTCTGGTTTTAGGATAATGCTTTGGATAGTGTTTAAATTTTGCATTATTTTCTCTGGGTTCTATATATATTTCAGAGATTCAGAATACTTAAGCATTACATTAGCATTTTAGTTATATTTATTGAACAGCATATTAAATTTTCTTTTTCATTTTATTCTGATTCATGATTCATACAGACTTTGAAAGATCCACATTTTGGTTCTATGTAAAAGAAAACCTAAAGAAGCAAATGTATCTTTAAATATTAAATTTGTTAAAATAATAAAGCACATTACTGAATGATAATCACTGTCACATATTGAACATTTACTACAGGACATGCAATGTGCTCAACTTTTTTGTGCATTATCTCAGATAATCACCACAAGCATCCTGTAAGAGAGATAATATTATCATACATATTTATCAATGAGAAAACAAGACTTGAAAATACGCAGAGTTTTGTTGGGATTTTAATTAAGAATAACTGCTTAAATATTTTTGTGATCATGTAATAAAATAAGGGGTAAATAACCTCCATATATATTTGAGAAATTGTGTTGGTTTTTAAAAAGCAAACTCATCCAGAAATTTAAAATGGGCTCAGTAGCTAACTTGTTCTTCCACCTCTTGCCTGTTTTTCATAGATTGAAAAGGCCTGTTCTGTTTTTTCAGTTCCTAAACTATAAACTGTTTCTCAACTTAAAATGAATTAGTCCAAAAAGGAGTTAGTCTTGAGAAATAACTTCTCCTGGGGACTAGATTGGACTGTTCCAAATCAGAATTAATGCCAGACCAAACTCAACCCTATGAAATTGGATAAACAGGAATAAGAATAGAGTCCCAGGTTTCAAGTCAGAAAAGTGGCTGAGCAGGTATTTATTGGATAAGCACCTAACTTGGTGGTGCTGTGAGGGAAAGATATGCAGGAGGTTAGTTAATACATACAAGTTCAGTGTAAGCTGCTATTTGTTATGCCCAGTTCTTTAAAAAAAAAAAAAAAAAAAGGAAGAAAAGTATTTCACATCTGTATGTCATTTCTGGGCTCCACATTTTAAGGGAGAATAAGTGAGTGATTAGACCAGAATAGGTCCCAAACATAGAAGAGAAGACTGAAAGGACGCTAGGAATCTTGACTCAGTTAAGGAACTGTTATATGTTAATAGAAGGTAAAATAGACCTGAAATGTTTTAGATGTTCTCATTATACCCTTAGTTCTAAAACTATCTTTTTCTGAAAATGTGAGAAAATAATAGGAAGTAGAAAATGGACTGTTTTTCCATTAGTTTCCAAAGTGATCAATATATGATTCCTTTCAAAGACCAAAAGTGTTGAAATATTCCAATTAAAAAATTTTTATGAACACTTGAAACATTATGTGCAAGAATTCTCAAAATGTCCTTAATTCAGCTTAAATCTAGGAGATGCTGCTACTTGCTGAGATTAAAGTTGGAAGGCATTAAGAAAAATGTCCATTTTATCAGCACTATAAAGCCATTCAGGAGGTAGATTGTAATCATAAATATATTCTGACAAAAATACAAAAGCCTTGATTTGATATTTTTCACTTAGTCCAGCAGTCCCCAACTTTTTGGCACCATGGAAGACCGTTTTTCCATGGAAGGGCGGGTAGGTGGAGCTCAGGCAGTGATGCAAGCAGTGGGGAGCAGCATGACTTGGCTGACTTGCTGCTCACCTCCTGCTGTGAGGCCCAGTTCCTAAGTCTCATGGAAGACAATTTTTCCACTGGGAAGTGAGTGCAGGGCTCGGAGTTCAGGCTGTGATACGCAGCCCAGGGGTTGGGGACTGCAGAACTTAGTCAATCTGGATTTCTTATGCTGTTGCTGTTTGCTGTGCAGAAGAAACCTTTGTGAAAGTACCCATGGCCCTGTGTCTTTAACGTGGGCAAGGTGTTAGATTTCTTCTCTGAGAGTCATTTATTCAGAAAAGGGTCTGGCTGCTTTAATTTAGAGCATTTGGTTTTGAGTTGTACTATTGACTATGGGTGGCACTGCTCCATCACCAGCTGATCTTTACTGGTGTTTTACTGTCCTTTCCCTTGTTATTTTTCCATCTCCTGTCTCCTCTTTCTGAGGAAAGAGTTGGCTCCAACTAGAATTGTCCTTTTTTTCTGCATTGTAATTAGAGTGTTATGAAAAACTGATTCTTCTCTCCTGTGTTTGGTTTTGTTAAGTCCTGAGCCATGAATTCTGGGAGGAGTTTTGGGAATTAGATCTTAAAATAGCTAAAGTTTACTCTGGGTGTAATGGAAATCTAATGCACCTAATAATTTTGAACCCATTTCCAAAAGCAGCATCAGTTACACAAAGCTGTCTAGCTGGATGTTTTGAAGAGATGGGAAAATTTGTAAGATTATTTTATTTCAGAAAATCACTCTAGTAGGATCTTTTCTTAAACTCTTCAGATAACTCTTTTGCTACTTCTGCATATAATTTTTATTTACACAGTGTAAATGTACTATAAAAGTTTATTATAAGCTTTAATTATTTTAATATGAATATATAACAATTTAAGCTTCAGATTACAAAATTCTGAACCTTAATGAAAAACCTACTCATGTCTGTTTATCATGTGATTTTGGCAAAGAGGATAAAGGCAGATATCTAATAACCACATGGTTTCTCTTCTGATAGAATTAAAACCATAGGTTACATCGTTTGATGTAAATATTCAGAAGTTTCTCCTTTAACCTAGTAATAATTTCTTTCTGCCCTAATCCATTGAAATTCCCTTCCTCCTACCACCTGTCTGTCTTGATTACTTTGAAAGCTATGATTTAAGTCCTTGTCCTAGTCTAAGCATGTCAGGCTTTTACTTAAATTATGAGAAACATACTTTGGTTCACATTAAAAACTAATGCTGCATGAGTCTGTTGTTTGTGGTTTTATAGTGTATGATTCATTAGCCCCTTCCTAAGTACAAAGGTATTACTTTATTTAATATTCTAGTATGTAGATTGACTTCTATATGCATTTTCCTCAAATATAGGAATTTCAGATTGAGAATATACAGTTGTAAAGCTATTCCTATTGGAAATAATTAAAAAGAGGTCCTTAAGGGGAAGTGAAGAACTTGTCACTATTGGAAACTAGAGGAAGGAGGACCCTCGTTGTGTAGTGGCAGAAAGCTTAGCGACACTTGCCTTCACTAACACGGAAAGTAGAAAATGTGCCTGATGAGCTGCATGATCTAGCTCAGGAGGTTTCCAAGCAGTGTTGAAGGTGCCATCTGGTTTCTCTTGCCTCTTGTAATAAAATGCAAGACTTAGATTAATCATGGGAAGTACTGTTAAACAAAAAGAACCCAGGACCTGATGGTTTGAAAATTCCCAGCCTCCGAAGAGGCAAAAGGTGCTAAAACTAAGACATGGCTTCTAAAGGAAGCTCAGATTCATTATGAGTTTTCTTAGCATTAGGTACCTCTCTTTCTTATCTGGCTGCAAAATTAGGTTTATATGTGTGATTGTTGTTTGATATTGATGTTGAATTGAATCCAAGGGGGAAGTGGCTTTTATTTCAACCTAAAGCGTGCATTGTAAACTGTTTGAGACTAGGTGTCTCAGGAAGTTGAAGTACAAACATACCACAGAAAAAGGAACCCTCCTAAGAAAGCCTCAGTAGTCCCTGCTATGTATGGCTGTTGGAACTCTACCAAAACCAAAAGGGAAAAGCCAAGGATAAATCATGCCAGAACAGTGCTTTCGGGCTCACCTACAAGGCAGTTGCTTAGAGAACCAAAGACTGCCTTCAGCAGTCTTTTAGGAAGCCTGAGGAGAAAAATTATAGTTATCTGATCGCTGGCCACAGAAAGGTCAAGTTTGTAATATGGAGTATTTGAATCTGTGAGACACCCTCCCAGCTTCATAATCTCAACCTTTTGGCCCAAATTGTTACACTACTTTGGTAGATAATATAGAAGTTAGGTAATTTGGCAGTAACCAAATCTATTTATTTGTATGGTTGGGAGGAGCCATGAAATATATTAGTTTACTATAAAGCATTCTGTTTTAAATTAGTTTTTCTTCCTAAACTGGGAAAAAAACCCTAAAATTATGAACATAGAAAGCAGGGTTTCCCAACCTTGGCACTGTTGACATTTTGGGCTGGATGACTTTCTGTTGTGGAGAACTGTCCTGTGCAGTAGGATATTTAGCAGCTTCCCTGGCCTCTACCCTCTAGATGCCAGCAGTACCTCCCTCAACCGCTACCCCTGCAGGTTGTGAGAACCAAAAATGTCTACAGATACTGCATAATGTCTCCTGGAGAACAGAATCAACCTCCTGCTGAGAGCCACTGCCTTAAAGGAAAAAATAATCAGAAAAAGACAAAAAAGGCAGTAGAATTGAATTGTTATTGTTTACCTAAATAACTCTTGATCCATATTCTGCTTTGAAAAGATAATGCATGTGTTAAGTAATTATAAATTAAAGCAATATACCAGTTTGGTCTCGAATATTGGAATTTTTGTTTTAGGAAAAATATAGGTATTTCCTTTAACAGTAAGCAAATATCTTATGTATATGAAATTAACACCTCACTTGACAGATGAGTAGATCTAAAATAACTATTTAGCAGTATAGCCAGGAAAAAACACAGGTTTCTTAATGTGTGACCCAGGGAGTATTTTTCTTATTAGGGCAGTCCACTTGACATGAACCTCAGTGAGCAGCATTATCATCCAGGGTGCTCTGGAAAAATATAAACCTCTGACTCTCTCAGAGTTTTTGAGAATGATGATGTTATGTTTGGAAACTGCTGCTCCTATCCACATTGCATTCATTTATTTATTTAAATTATATATAAGTAAATCATGTTGAGTGGAATTTCCCAGGTAGGTAGGATTGAATAACCTTAACTTTTGGGTCATATCGCCAACTCTTTCCCTTCATGTTCATTTTAAAGAAGTGAAGGGAGGGAGGGGACGTGTATGTGTTCAGTTTTCCAAGGGGTGGTGGATAACGTTTTATACTGAGCAAGGGGAAAGTGGCTACTTTTAATAACTAGATTTTGGTAGTATCTGATTAGATGTTGAATTAGATATTGAAATGATTTCTGCCTGTTCTCTTTCAAGTCTTTTTAACAAATGTCTGAAATGGTTTAAAAGAGCAAAGTCAAGAAGAAATATTGGGTATGTTTTGTAAAAACAGAACAAAACAAAAAAAACCCTACGCACCCCAGAGAGCAGAACATTGTTGAAACTAGAATGGTCAATAACTCCTTCAGTCAATCTTCAAGCATCTCTTCCTGTACTATAGAAAAGGTGTTAAAGGTGTAATAGTACTTATTGAGTATAGGGTTGAGAGCCTGGTGATATTTTATAGTGAAATTGGCTGTTCCTGGTATTGCCAGTTCGTCTCTGGATATTGAATACAATCTGTGGTATCAAATATTGAAAATTCCAGTGATTGAATGAATTCAGAATTACTATTACAGTAGGCAGTGTATTTATTTATAAAATTTCCTAAAACATGGGAATTTATTGTCTCATGCTATTTTTGTGTTACCCTTACATCACAATGATGTTTCTGTAATTTAAAAACAGAACTTTCTATACATTTTTCAGTAAAATTAATTTCTAGAAATCTCCTAATTTAATTTTAATATCCTGTTGAATTGTACTTTCTTAAAATATACATATTTGACTAATAGGACATCTTATAATAAGGTTTTCTAACATTAATGTTAGTTTCTTACTATTGTCCATTTTACTTTTTGAATCTCTTGCAGTGCCTATACCAACCAATGTTACAATTCAGTCCTATAACATGAACCCTATCCTCTACTGGGAGTACCAGACCATGCCACAGACCCCTGTTTTTACTACACAGGTAAAGAACTATCGGTGAGTGTTGCTTTTTTACCTTTTTTATTCTGTTTTTGTCTGGGTCCTTGCATATTCCACAACTCTCTGTGTTCTGCTTTCATCATCCTTCCTTCCCATGTGGCAAAACTTACTGAACTGCGTGTAGATGTCTAGAAGTGCTAAGGATACAAATTAATTGTTTGCAGAATACGTCTTGCCTCCTATTTGTTCTTGTCGATATTGAGAAGTATCACTAACTTCTGAGATTTTAAGGCATAATAAATAAAGCTAATAGTTATGATGTCATCTTACTTCCTATAGTGTATGTATTTTAGTAGAAAGATGTAAAACTCCAAAAAGTTTTTGACAACTGTTAGGAGTCTTTGTAATGTGTTTGATTCTGTAATTAAGTAACATCTATGTTAATGGAATCTAGAAGCAGATTTTTAAAAATTAGTTGTGGAATGTCATTTGTACAGGTCTTATATTTTGAATTAGGCCTCTTTATTGAAAAGGACTTTGTAGTGCTTCTAACCAAAGAATAAGGGCTTCCTTTATCTCGCTTCTCCATCCTATTCTTATTCAGCTCTTTCTACTAAGCTCTATGCTGTAAATGAAGAGCAAAGCACAGTCAGAGGTGATTCAAGTTTATATGGTAACAGGGAAAGTTATATTTGTGTTTCTTTATTCCTTTTTGTTTTAGGGATGCAGAATGGGTTGATGCTTGCGTCAATATTTCTCATCATTATTGTAATATTTTTCACTACACTGATGATCCATCAAGTTCTCTCTGGGCCAGAGTTAAAGCTAGGGTTGGACAAAAAGAATCTGCCTATGCAAGATCAAAAGAATTTATTTTGTGCCAACATGGTGAGTAGAATGTATACACATGTAAATTTTAAATTTGGAAATACTTACACATGTCTTCTGTATGTATTTGCTTTCATAAGCAGTTGCTGAAAATTATCACAATGCTTAAGAAACATTTGGAGGAATTTAGAGAGGCAATATTGGTTGAGTATCCCAAGTCCAAAAATCTGAGATCCAAAATGCTCCAAAATCTGAAACTTTTTGAGAGCCTACGTGACACTCAAAGGAAATGCTCATTAGAGCATTTCAGATTTCAGATTTTCAGATTTGAGATGCTAAACTGACAAATATAATGCAAATATTTCAGGATCTAAAAAAATTAGAAATCCAAAATGTTTCTGGTCCCAACATTTCTGAAAAGGAATGGTTACCCTGTATCTTCCCTTTCTTTCAAACCTTACAAGAGAAACAGGGCTAAGAAGCGGCCATCACTTTGCCCCTTCTAAACCATAGACATTTCTACTCCATACAATTATGGATCAGTGCAAGTTCCGTTCACTGAGGACTTTGGCAGCTGACTCTCATTCTTTCCTCTACTGTAAGTCTTTAATGCCTGTCCAAATTTTAGAGTTCCTTAATCTCTCCAGCCCCTGTAATATTCAGCCCTTAATTCTTCTAGCATCCCACTCCCATAGTATATGTGATCTTTGTTGTCACCTCAAACTCCAGAGTCCTTAGTGCCAGTTCCTGTGTTCTATCTGTGACATCTTATCTTAGCTCACAGACCCTCACTCCTGAGTGAAGGAAACTTGTTAACTTGACTTTTTTCTAGGCTTCCAGTCCTTCAGTACCTTTTCTTCTAGCTTCACTTCCTTCCTTGTTCTGCTCCTGCTTTTCAGATCGTGCCTCCTTGGTCTCTTCCACAGGCCCTTCCTCTACTTGCCCTTTAATTCCCCAGAGCCCATGCCTTTGTCATCTGATAACCTTACCATCTGGATATCACATTTTTCCCACACAGACTTATCAAGGGTCTACAATGTGCCAGAAAGTATGCTAGGCCCTGAGGATACATTGGTGAGTAAAGATAGGCCTGCCTGGCACACAGTAGTATGCAGTCAGTATGTGACAAATAGATAAATGGTTCACCAACAAAGTCTCAAACATGAAAGACATAATAATAAATATTTTTGGAATAGATAAATACATAGTTCTGATTTTCACAATAAAAATTGAATGAGTTAAAACAAACTTATAGAGCCTTCACGCCAGACACCCATAGATGTTGAAGACACGAAGAATTTT
Organism: Lemur catta; assembly: GCF_020740605.2. NCBI lineage: Eukaryota > Metazoa > Chordata > Mammalia > Primates > Lemuridae > Lemur > Lemur catta. The sequence goes on along the minus strand of NC_059129.1, from coordinate 123,832,604 downwards.
GGTGAGGGAATATAACTAAAATGCCTTTTCTGAAACATTTTAGAAACCAGGTTTCTTAATCTACAGAAGCAAATTACTTAATAGAGCTTCTCTTATATCAAGTTTTTTTTTTAACCAAGGTTTATCACCTGTTTTCTCTAGAACTAACAGTGAAACTGCTTAAGAGTTTAGATAAGAGTACTTCTTGCCTGAGATTTATTAAACATTTTCTTTAAGGACGTCTTCTTAATCTTTGTGGAGTGGTTTAAATGGGTGGTCCTGCTTTAGAACAACAAAAACACAAAAGTAGATTATTGATTGATTATGGCAATTTTATGAGACATACTCTGAAGTTCCAAGGCCAGTACTAATTAGACTTCCTTCTCCTTCCCCAGGAAAAATTGGACCACCTAAACTGGCTATCAGAAGGAAGGAAAACCAAATCGTTATTGACATATTTCACCCTTTAATTATTGTAAATGGAGAAGAACAGGGAGCCATGTATGATGACGAAAATACCTGTTACACATTCATGTACAATGCATATGTGACAGTGAATGGAAGTGAGGTATGCGTTTCTATTTCATATTTTTCAAAATGGAAATTATTCTGTAACTAGCGTAAGTTGTTTCTTTCTGTAGTGTAATGAAAGTAGAATGTTTACAAATATTCAGGCAAGACTCACAGATCATAGATTTTGGTAAGAAAAAAATATATGTGAATCCTCTTGAAAGGAATTAATACGGAGTTAATCACTAACACTGACAATGTGAATACATTTAAATTTTTTCTTCGCCTCATTTAACAGCATGACCCTAATCTAGAATTTTTCCCTGTGTGCCTCCATTTCTCCACTAGTAAGGTGAAGATAATTTTAACTTTTTCTGCCTTACTAGCAGTGATGTAAATTAATATGAAGCTATAATTTGAATCATTGTTTTTGAAAGAAAATTTAACGGTGTACTGTGGTCTTATAATCACATTCTGGCACTGGTGTGGAGTCCCCATTTTGATTAGAACTATTCTACTCCATCCTCCACAATGCTGCCATTAATTTATTTAACAGATATTTATCAAGCACATGCTATGTGCCTTCTAGGCACCAGGAGTATGGCAGCAAACAGTACAGATAAAACTCAGGGGAGAACTGCCATGGAGCAGAGAAATAGGGTGGGCATCAGGGAGGGGGAAGGGATGGGTGGATAGTGATAGTGATTTTTAATAGGGTGGTCAGAGCAGGCCTCTCAGGAGGGTTGTTAGCTGGAGCCAGGGCAGAAGGAGGCTAGGAGGTGAGCCCCATGGATGTACCTGGGGGAGCGCTCAGGCAGAGGCCCTGGCGGGAGCGTAGTAACCCTGTAAAGGCAGCAGCAAGGAGGGCAGTGAGACTGGGCAGGGTGCAGGGGGCAGGTGACTGGGGGCCACATCTCTTAGGGCACTAGAGGTATTCAACTTTGATATTTTTATTCTGGGTGAGATGTTGGGCCTCTGAAAAGATGGAAGAGTGGCATCTGATTTAGATTTTAAAATATCACTTTGGTTGCTAGCAGAGTTTTCTTTCTAAAGTGCAAGCCTAATCATATTACTCTTCTGCTTATAACCTTTTCCCATATCCCCATCAGCTTCAGAATGATGTCTCAATTCCCTCCTATGGCCTGGCCTGCAAGGCCCTGGATTTGGCCTCTTGTGTCCTGTCTAGCCACCTCTCTCCCCATTCCTTTCAACCTTGTTTTCATCCATGCTTTGGTGAACTGCTTATTTATAGTTCCTTGCAAGTGTCATGCTCTCACAGAGTGCCCTTCTCTATTTTTCCATTTGGCAAATTTCTGCTCATTCTTTAGGAGTCCAATGAGGTATCACCTCCCCTTTGAATTCTTTTCTGATCCACTAGACTCTTTCTCCTTCTGTGGTCTGGTTATTCCTAATTCCACACAGTATTCCTTTTGCAGTAGTGCTTACTCTTTGTTCAATTTCTTACTTGTCTCTCTGTAAGTTATTTGAAGTCAGGCACCACCATCCTACTTTTGTGTCTTCAGGCTCTAGCACAGGTGATCCATGCACTGTGGCTGATTGAATGGTCAGCTACCAGGGATTGCTTCAGTCACTTCTATGTATTACTGCCCAGAGATCCTATAACCTTTGTATAATACCTTTATTTTTCTTCCTATAAATTGTTTTTGTCTCCGACCAGCTGAGTTTCTAGCACTCCAGGAATAGGACAAATGAACATTTGTTAAATGAACATTATTGCTATTTGAGTTTTTAAATTTACAGTCCCTTGAATGAATACTTTAATGAATACATAGCATGATGCTATGTTGAAGTAACAAATTGATTTATAATTTGATATCAAAGCTATTTTTAGACATGTTCAACATTAATCATATATATGTTTTAATGAAGTGTTTGACCAGGATTAATCTGGTGATTTTTTTTTTTTGGCAGATTAAAACATGCCATGCATTTTCACTGTTTTCTTTCCCATCAGATCCTAGATAAAATAAATTTGCAGACAGGAGATGATTGCAACGAGACGCAGTGCCAGTTAAGTATTCCAGCGACCTCAGTGAATTCTCGGTACTGTGTTTCAGCAGAAGGAATTTCAGACACATGGGGTGTTACAACAGAAAGGTCAAAAGAAGTTTGTATTACCATTTTCAGTAACAGCATAAAAGGTAAGTTCTTGCCCTTTTTTTCCCCTAAAAATAAAGGGTGATAACTAAAATAGAATAATGTGAAAAGAGGCAAATTCATTTGCAACGTCAGAAGATGTTTTATTTAAAACAATATTCAGTAGTTCTGTTCCTTGGAGTTTAAAATTAGAAATAAGGCAGTTTCGCAGGCATTGCAAGATAACAACCAATTTGGAAAGCCATGTGATGGCCTTTTGACCCAGGAAAGAAAAAATGTAACAAATACTTAAGAATGTGTTCATCAATGTCTGCATTTCAGGATTATGGATAATAATAAGTCAATTTGTTACTTCAACGTAGCAAAATGTTATGAATCCATTAAAATGTTCTTTATGGGGATTATAAATTTAAAAACTAGATAGCAGGAATATTTACTGATTAAAATTTTGTGACAGATTAAAACTGTGTGAACTGGATAAGGACTAGAAATTAATATCTAAAAAAGTATATAGATCAGTTTTAATAGTGGATTGATTATCATTTTGTAACATTATAAAATAATTTTATTTCATCTTTTCCTTGGGTGTGGATGTATGGATGTATATAATAAAACTTTAGAACTGGCATTCTCAGATAGCAGGTATCTTATTAAAAAAAGTTTGGACTTTTCTTTGCAATCATGAAATTTAAGTGTTCATTATAGATAATTTGTAAAATATGAAAAGCCAGAAGAAAACAAAATTATCTGTAGTTTTGCCATCCAAAAAATACCCTATTGTTCACAGTTTGGTGTTTTCTTTAGTTTTACTACATAGCCATGATCATGTTGTATAGTATATATGATTCTGTGTACTGTTTTAAACACATATTATAAATATTTTTCCATTTTCATTGTGGATACTTCATTAATATTGTTCAATGTCTGTAGAATATTTCATCATGTAAATTATATTCTTTTATTGAATGTTATACAATTATTAGATTTTTAAGATTGTGGGGTTTTGACTGTGATAAATCATGTTTTGATGATATATATTGTGTTCTATGTATATATATTTAATATATATTTTTTCCTATTAAGATGTTTTTAGAATGTATTTTGTAAGTTAAAAAATTTACTAAAATTTTATGATACAGGTATCTTTTTGAAGAATGGAAATCTAGGCTGAAGAGTCAGATCAAATACCTAAAATCTCAAATTTAATACTAAAAACTTTTCAGGCCATTAATGAAGGTTTCACATAGGTGACTTAAAGTAATGCAGTGCATTTTATGCTAATTTGCATTATGCTATTTGAGAAATAAAATACTAGTTTATGCACAAAATTTGAAATAATGCAAATGCCCCAGATTTATTTTTTAAAAAGCCTGAATTATAAACTGGCCTGCTGTTACGGCCACACGGTGGCACCACTGCAGTTTGTGGCACTCCCTGCCCACCTGCCTCGATGCCTTGCATACTGCACCTTCTCAGCCCATGGGACTTCTGGCACAGCACTGGTGGTAGTTATGTGGTTAGTTATTTTATCTTTTACTATTGCAATGATTTAGTTTTTTTTCCCACATCCTGTAATAGGCGTAATATAAGCATTCATTAACTAGTAACTTCCACAGTTACTATTCCAAAGAGATTACTTTGGAAAAGAAATTCAAGGTAATGAAATGCCACTAAGGAGGCCAGATACTACCACAATATGTAGGTACTATTATTAATAATTTGGCAGAGAGGACTTTGAGGAAAAAAATACTGAAGATTGTGCTGCTTAAATTAAAAGCAACATTATAGCAGAATACAATGGTGATTCCAGATGTATGTTCTCTGAAACAAATCTTCCCTATTTTATGTTAGTCTTTATATCTAGTTTGCAATAAAGGAGACTTTATTCCTGTGCAGCATTCCTGCATGTGTGTACATCTGTGTATCTGTATAAGTATTTGCAATCTTGAAATAAACATAACAGAAAATTCTGGGGAGTGAGGCTAAATTATTTTAAGTTACCAACATTCCCACAACTTCTTTCTAAAGAGAGAGATTATTTTAATTCTTTTGCCTTTTTAAGTAAGAGAAAAGCATAATCCTGGAAACACCCTATATTTGAGGCTGTGAGGAAATTGTTCTGAAAAAGGTATTTTAACAACACTTTGTCATAGCAGTATAGTCCCAGAAAGTTTTCAAATTGCTGGGCTGGGAAGAATCATATTGCTGTGTAGGACACATACCTGATTTTTTACTCAGATTGCCTGACTTCTGCTTCCTTCAGTGTTCTTTAAAACTCTGACCATATTAACTCATGTGTAAATCTATTAAAGAATAGCACAAAGATTTTTTGACAGATAATAGCAGTATTCCATCTTAATTCTAATTTTTGATTTTTCCCCCCTTTTTTAGATTCTGTTTGGATTCCAGTTTTTGCTGTTTTCCTACTCTTTCTAGTACTTATCCTGGTATTTGTCTATTGTCATATTAAGAAGATTAATCCATTTAGGAGAAAAAACATAATGTTGCCCAAGTCCTTGGTAATATATTTAAATATTTTTATTTAATTATATACAAAAATGTTAACTTGAACCTTTTTTGATAGTTTCTTAAATTATGTTTTTAAAGTGGAATAATATTCAATGGCGTTTCACCTGCTATACGTCATTCAATCTATCATACATCCAAAACCACATACTGCATCTTTTACTATGCACCAGGTACTTTTTTTATTTTCAGGGCCAAAACACACTTAAACCAGTCTGTCAAGGAACTTACAGTGTAGTGGGAAGGAAAGAGAACTATACAATGGGTTATACAGTGTGAGAGGTTCAAAGGTAGAGGTTTATGCACGAGCCAATGAGGACTCCATCCAGCTTTGGGGAGTGAGTCTTAGTCATGGCTTTTCCAGAGGTGATGATGCCTGAGCAGTCTTCAGGGACAGATAGGAGTTTATCCAGGTACTAAGGAACAGCATGTGCTAAGGCCCAGAGTCAAAAAGCATGGCTTTTGAAGATCTGCAAATACAGAAATTATGTCATTGTAGTTAGAATGTAGAATGCAAGATGGCCAAAAATAAGAGTAACACAGGAGTTTGACATTTTAATCTCCAACATTTCAAAGCCTTTGTATGATGAAAAGAACATTTAAAGCTAATAGAATAGTAACTATTTGAATCAAATATGACAGGAATAATATCTGTGATGTTCAAAGCACGTATTAAAATTTACTATGAAAACACTACCTTTAAGTAAAGTGGATAAGAACTATCACCAGTTAGTCAATTCACATATAAATTATAGTATTTATCCTTAGTAGTAATTAAACACAAAGCAACCTTGCAATATGCCATTTTACATGCACTAGAGAAGGAAAAATACTGAATATCCGGTAGTCCCTGTGGTAGTATAACTGCTATATGCTGGTGAAAAGTAACATAGCCCTCCCTGGTGGGAAGATAAGTATATAATGAGTATATATAGTGCCACAAACATGCCATACCTTTTGATGTACTCGATTCTATTCTTCAAATTTTATTGTAAGGAAATAATTTCATAAATAAAAAGATGTATGAAATATTGAACATGTTCTGTAACTAGTAAAAATTGGAAACACTTCAACATCTATTAATACTATTAAATTATCTAATTATAAAGAAATGTGAGCCACTGAAAATTATAATGATGAAGACAGGTAATGAGATTATTATGTAAATTAAGTAGGTGTACTCTTGTTGCAAATATAACATGCATACATGTGGAAGTCAGTATACAAAAAGCAACATATATTGGTGAGATATGGAGTGGCTTTTAAAAAGTCCTAACAATATGCTTTTATTAATATAGTACTTTTCACTTAAAAGAAAGAAAATAATAGGCAACCACCTGGTTCAGTTATGTTGTCCTAATGTGCCATGTGGTGGTCCATTACCTGTAGACATTTTAGGGTTTTTTTGAAGATAGGAACTTAAGTTTAATAATTAACTATTTTTAAATTATGTATTTTTAATCATTTTCTTTCTTCTTAGCTTTCTGTGGTAAGAAGTGCTACTTCAGAGACAAAACCTGAATCAAAATATGTATCGGTCATCACATCGTACCAGCCATTTGTTCCAGAAAAGGAGAACGTGATCTGTGAAGAGCAGTTGTCTTCAGCAACAATTCCAGGCATGCAAACTGAGGACAAGCCAGGAGAAGCAGAACATAAAGAAGAACTTTCCGTTAAAACAGAATTGTTGACTACTGAAGAAAATATTTCTGACACAGCCCCTGGCAGCCTCCCAACTCCAATAAAGCGGGAGAATTCTTTGCCTTCAAGTAGTAACCAGTCTGAACCCTGCAGTGTCGTTTTAAACTCATATCACTCCAGAAATGGTTCTGATAGTGGTCATGTGGAGTCAGGTAGCTGCTTATCTGACTCAGAATTCCCCCCAAATAATCAAACTGAAATAAAGACAGAAGAACAAGAGTCCACGATGCTAAGAAAAGCCCCCATCTCTTTCGGTTATGATAAACCGCACGTATTAGTGGAGCTGCTTGCAGATGATGGTGGTAAAGACTCCTTGATTGGTTATAGACTTACAGCAGATTCTAAAGAATTTTCTTGACGTCAACCAACTGTGGAGGATCCAATTTTCCTGGAAAGTTTTTCTGTTTTGATTTCATGAAAAGATCATGATCTCAGAAATTGTATCTTAGTTGACATTAACACATTAACTGCCATGTGAGTTGTATTTAACTCACACTAGTTTTGAGCCCGGGGCCTAGCAAGCATATGTAACTCACATATCTCTTCACCTTGGGAGCCACAAGAACTATTCTTCAAGTTGCATATAACTCATGCACAGAAAACAATAAAAAATAAATTTTTCATTGAATTAAAAAGGATTGTTTTGTTTTCAAAGTTTTTGTTCTATTTTTGTAATAAAATACTGTGGCCCCCAAGAAAAAAATTTTGTTTTCCTTATGTGGCAGTCAATGTGTTAACCAAATGGAGTGTCTTGGTTTAGGTGGAAGTGTAAAGTGGCTGTTTGGTACTGTCACATTTGATCTGAAAATTACAAAGACTTAAAAAAAATATACCAACAAAACCATTATAGCTTATTGAACCTTTCCATAAACATGGGTGAGCTGTAGCGGTAAACACTCTCCGGTATCCCTTCTTCCTGTGAGAGCAGGTCCTTTCTGGCTGCTTCAAGAGATAGAATGGATTTTTTTTTTCTTTTCTGTTCCTCAGTATGGCGTTTGTTTTTATAAGCTTATGTGTACAATATTTTTAAATTCTGAAAGCTTTTCAAAATTGGATTTAAAATCTAATTCAAACTAATAGAATTAATAGAACATGTAAATAGAAACATGTATATATTTGTAATGAAACATTACATTTAGATTTTTTTTTAATAAAGTACTTTTAAAACTCATTTTTGTGTTCATTTATTCAAACACTTAGGCAGTCTTTCTGTAGTTAACCAGAATATTTTTTATCCATTGCTTGTTTCCATGTATTAATGCTGTAGAATTATTTTCTGATCATATCTAATTCTTTAAACAATTCTAAGAATAATCT